>NC_088244.1:44435363-45711165 GCF_036934945.1 Oncorhynchus masou masou
GCGGTATTAACAGAAAACAGAGTTCTTTTAATGAAAAAACAGGAACGGCATAGATCCTCTTCCGACGTTGTCAATAGAACAAAAGAACGTTAGTAGAGTGCAGGATGCACCTGCCAGGCAGACTCCGACAGGATAGGACAAGGTGGAAGCAAACGAGACGATAGCTTGCTTCTGGCATGAAAAACACAAACAAGAATCTGACACCGAAAGTAGCAGGAACAGAGAGAGAAATAGAGACCTAATCAGAGGGAAAAGAGGGAACAGGTGGGGAAAGGGTGAATGAGCTAGTTAGGGGAGATGTGGAACAGCTGGAGAAGGAGAGACAGAGAAGGTAACCTAATAAGACCAGCAGAGAGAGACAGAGTGAAGAGAAAGGACAGGAACAGACATAATAAGACATGACAGTACCCCCCACTCACCGAGCGCCTCCTGGCGCACTCGAGGAGGAAACCTGGCGGCAACGGAGGAAATCATCGATCAGCGAACGGTCCAGCACGTCCCGAGAGGGAACCCAACTCCTCTCCTCAGGACCGTACCCCTCCCAATCCACTAGGTACTGATGACCACGACCCCGAGGACGCATGTCCAAAATCTTACGAACCCTGTAGATAGGTGCGCCCTCGACAAGGATGGGGGGAGGGACGAGCGGGGCGCGAAGAACGGGCTTAACACAGGAGACATGGAAGACCGGGTGAACGCGACGAAGATAGCGCGGAGAAGAAGTCGCACTGCGACAGGATTAATGACTTGAGAAATACGGAACGGACCAATGAACCGCGGGGTCAACTTGCGAGAAGCTGTCTTAAGGGGAAGGTTCTGAGTGGAGAGCCATACTCTCTGACCGCAACAATATCTAGGACTCTTGGTCCTACGCTTATTAGCGGCCCTCACAGTCTGCGCCCTATTACGGCAAAGTGCCGACCTGACCCCTTCCAGGTGCGCTCGCAACGCTGGACAAAAGCCTGAGCGGAGGGGACGCAGGACTCGGCGAGCTGAGATGAGAACAGCGGAGGCTGGTACCCGAGGCTACTCTGAAAAGGAGATAGACCGGTAGCAGACGAAGGAAGCGAGTTGTGGGCGTACTCTGCCCAGGGAGCTGTTCTGACCAAGACGCAGGGTTACGAAAAGAAAGACTGCGTAAAATGCGACCAACAGTCTGATTGGCCCGTTCGGCTTGACCGTTAGACTGGGGATGAAAGCCGGACGAGAGACTGACGGAAGCCCCAATCAAACGGCAAAACTCCCTCCAAAATTGAGACGTGAACTGCGGACCTCTGTCTGAAACGACGTCTGACGGAAGGCCATGAATTCGGAAAACATTCTCGATAATGATCTGAGCCGTCTCCTTAGCAGAAGGGAGCTTAGCGAGAGGAATGAAATGAGCCGCCTTAGAGAATCTATCGACAACCGTAAGAATAACTGTCTTCCCCGCTGATGAAGGCAGTCCGGTGATAAAATCTAAAGCGATGTGAGACCACGGTCGAGAGGGAATGGGAAGCGGTCTGAGACGGCCGGCAGGAGGAGAGTTCCCAGATTTAGTCTGCGCGCAGACCGAACAAGCGGCGACAAATCGACACGCGTCACGTTCCCGAGTGGGCCACCAGAAACGCTGGCGAATGGAAGCGAGCGTACCCCGAACGCCGGGGTGGCCGGCTAACTTGGCAGAGTGGGCCCACTGAAGAACGGCCGGACGAGTAGGAACGGGAACGAACAGAAGGTTCCTAGGACAAGCTCGCGGCGACGGAGTGTGAGCGAGTGCTTGCTTTACCTGCCTCTCAATTCCCCAGACAGTCAACCCGACAACACGCCCCTCAGGGAGAATCCCCTCGGGGTCGGTGGAGACCTCAGAAGAACTGAAGAGACGAGATAAAGCATCAGGCTTGGTGTTCTTTGAGCCCGGACGATAAGAAATAATAAACTCGAAACGAGCGAAAAACAGAGCCCAACGAGCCTGACGCGCATTAAGTCGTTTGGCTGAACGGATGTACTCAAGGTTCCTATGGTCAGTCCAAACGACAAAAGGAACGGTCGCCCCCTCCAACCACTGTCGCCATTCGCCTAGGGCTAAGCGGATGGCGAGCAGTTCGCGATTACCAACATCATAATTACGTTCTGACGGCGATAAGCGATGAGAGAAAAACGCGCAAGGATGGACCTTGCCGTCAGAGAGGGAGCGCTGAGAAAGAATGGCTCCCACGCCCACCTCTGACGCGTCAACCTCAACAACAAACTGTCTAGAGATGTCAGGTGTAACAAGAATAGGTGCGGATGTAAAACGATTCTTGAGAAGATCAAAAGCTCCCTGGGCGGAAACGGACCACTTAAAGCACGTCTTAACAGAAGTAAGGGCTGTGAGGGGAGCTGCCACCTGACCGAAATTACGGATGAAACGACGATAGAAATTCGCGGCCAAGAAAGCGCTGCAGCTCGACGCGTGACTTAGGAACGGGCCAATCAATGACAGCCTGGACCTTAGCGGGATCCATCTTAATGCCCTCAGCGGAAATAACGGAACCGAGAAAAGGGACAGAGGAGGCATGAAAAGTGCACTTCTCAGCCTTCACATAAAGACAGTTCTCCAAAAGGCGCTGGAGGACGCGTCGCACGTGCTGAACATGAATCGGGAGAGACGGTGAAAAAATCAGGATATCGTCCATGTAAACGAAAACAAAAATGTTCAGCATGTCTCTCAGGACGTCGTTAACTAGTGCCTGAAAGACAGCTGGAGCGTTAACGAGGCCGAAAGGAAGAACCCGGTATTCAAAGTGCCCTAACGGAGTGTTAAACGCCGTCTTCCACTCGTCCCCCTCCCTGATGCGCACGAGATGGTAGGCGTTACGAAGGTCCAATTTGGTGAAAAACCTGGCTCCCTGCAGGATCTCGAAGGCTGAAGACATAAGAGGAAGCGGATAACGATTCTTAACTGTTATGTCATTCAGCCCTCGATAATCCACGCATGGGCGCAGGGACCCGTCCTTCTTCTGAACAAAAAAAACCCCGCTCCGGCGGGAGAGGAGGAGGAGACTATGGTACCGGCGTCAAGCGATACAGACAAATAATCCTCGAGAGCCTTACGTTCGGGAGCCGACAGAGAGTATAATCTACCCCGGGGGAGTAGTTCCCGGAAGGAGATCAATACTACAGTCATACGACCGGTGTGGAGGGAGAGAAGTGGCCTTGGAACGACTGAACACCGTGCGCAGATCGTGATACTCCTCCGGCACCCCTGTCAAATCACCAGGCTCCTCCTGTGAAGAAGAGACAGAGGAAACAGGAGGGATAGCAGACATTAAACAGGTCACATGACAAGAAACATTCCAGGATAGGATAGTATTACAAGACCAATTAATAGAAGGGTTATGGCGCACTAGCCAGGGATGACCCAAAACAACAGGTGTAAAAGGTGAACGAAAAATTAAAAAAGAAATGGTTTCGCTATGATTACCAGAGACAGTGAGGGTTAAAGGCAGCGTCTCACGCTGAATCTTGGGGAGAGAACTACCATCTAAAGCGAACAAGGCCGTGGGCTCCCCTAACTGTCTGAGAGGAATGTCATGTTCCCGAGCCCAGGTCTCGTCCATAAAACAGCCCTCCGCCCCAGAGTCTATCAAGGCACTGCAGGAAGCAGATGAACCGGGCCAGCGGAGATGGACCGGAAAGGTAGTGCAGGATCTTGAAGGAGAGACCTGAGTAGTTGCGCTCACCAGTAGCCCTCCTCTTACTGATGAGCTCTGGCTTTTACTGGGCATGAGGTGACAAAATGACCAGCGGAGCCGCAGTAGAGACAGAGGCGGTTGGTGATTCTCCGTTCCTTCTCCTTGGCCGAGATGCGGATACCCCCAGCTGCATAGGCTCAGCATCCGAGCCGGCGGAGGAGGGTGGCAGTGATGCGGCAGGTGGCAGTGATGTGGAGAGGGGAGCAACGGAGAACGCGAACTCCTTTCCACGAGCTCGGCGACGAAGATCAAACCGTCGCTCTATGCGAATAGCGAGAGCTATTAAGGAGTCCAGACTGGAAGGAACCTCCCGGGAGAGGATCTCATCCTTAACCTCGGCGAGGAGACCCTCCAGAAAACGAGCGAGCAAAGCCGGCTCGTTCCAGTCACTAGAGGCAGCGAGAGTGCGAAACTCAATAGAATAATCCGTTATGGATCGATTCCCCTGACATAGGGAAGACAGGGCCCTGGAAGCCTCCTCCCCAAAAACAGAACGGTCAAAAACCCGTATCATCTCCTCCTTAAAGTCCTGATACTGGTTAATACACTCAGCCCTCGCCTCCCAGATTGCCGTGCCCCACTCACGCGCCCGTCCGGTAAGGAGAGAAATGACGTAGGCGATGCGGGCTGTGCTCCTGGAGTAAGTGTTGGGCTGGAGAGAGAACACCACATCACACTGAGTGAGGAATGAGCGGCACTCAGTGGGCTCCCCAGAGTAACACGGCGGGTTGTTGATCCTGGGCTCCGGAGACTCGGAAACCCTGGAAGTGGGCGGTGGATCGAGGTGGAGTTGGTGAACCTGTCTTGTGAGGTCGGAGACTTGGACGGCCAGGGTCTCAACGGCATGTCGAGCAGCAGACAATTCCTCCTCGTGTCTGCCTAGCATCGCTCCCTGGATCTCGACGGCGGAGTGAAAAGGGTCCGGAGCCGCTGGGTCCATTCTTGGTCAGATTCTTCTGTTATGTACTTGAGTGAAGACCCAAAAGCGGTTTTAACAGAAAACAGAGTTCTTTTAATGAAAAAACAGGAACGGCATAGATCCTCTTCCGACGTTGTCAATAGAACAAAAGAACGTTAGTAGAGTGCAGGATGCACCTGCCAGGCAGACTCCGACAGGATAGGACAAGGTGGAAGCAAACGAGACGATAGCTTGCTTCTGGCATGAAAAACACAAACAAGAATCTGACACCGAAAGTAGCAGGAACAGAGAGAGAAATAGAGACCTAATCAGAGGGAAAAGAGGGAACAGGTGGGGAAAGGGTGAATGAGCTAGTTAGGGGAGATGTGGAACAGCTGGAGAAGGAGAGACAGAGAAGGTAACCTAATAAGACCAGCAGAGAGAGACAGAGTGAAGAGAAAGGACAGGAACAGACATAATAAGACATGACAGTTACAGCAGCGGACAAACCATTCAATGAATTACTGACTGGTAACAATGTACAGTGCTGTTACGTTCACACAAGTGTATGTGCTCATTTATGTGTGTGTGTACATTCGTGTGTGTGTGTGTGTGCGCGTGTATGTGCTCATTTATGTGTGTGTGTACATTCGTGTGTGTGTGTGTGTGTACTTTTTGTCAAGGCCAGCACAGGTATTGAACCAGCATCTGTAGCAACACAGCTTGCACTGCTATGCTGTCTTTTAGCCCATTGCACCACCCAGGCGCTGTACAACGAGTGGCCTACAGTAATACAGTAAGAGCAAAATAATCCAACTTTTAAAGGAGGAACCACTGTAATTACACTCACCACTAGGGACTTGACCAGGATGTTCTCGATGAGCTTAAAGTCGTTGCGCTGCAGCTGCTTGCTCTTGGAGTTGGTACCCTCCATCTCCTCGTCGGCGTAGAAACGAAAGAACTGCGACTCGTCTTTGAACTCTGTCTTCTCCAGAACTGTGACAAAGAGTTGAACTGAAGATAAATGTGGTTCACTTGAATCAATCTTTAACCGGAGTCTGTGTCTGAAAAGGAACGTCACCCTGTTCCCTAGGTTGTATATATTATGGATCCCCAAGGCAGCAGCTACTCTTCCTGGGGTCTGGCAAAATTAAGGTAGTTATACAATTTAGAAAACATTCCAATACATTCATTACAAAATTCACAACACACCAGGTATGTGCCCTCAGGCCCATACTCCACTACCACATATCGACAACACTAAATCCATGTGCACGTGTGTGTATAGTGTGCGTGGTATAATGTGTGGGTATGCATGTATCTGTGCCTATGCTTGTGTTGCTTCACAGTCCCCACTGTTCTATAAAGGTATTTTTATCAGTTCATTTGTTTATTTATTCTACGGCTTGCATCAGTTACCTGATGTGGAATAGAGTTCCATGTAGTCATGGCTCCATGTCGTACTGTGCACCTCCCATAGTCTGTTCTGGACTTGGGGACTGTGAAGAGACCTCTGGTGGCATGTCTTGTGGGGTATGCATGGGTGTCTGAATGGGTGTCTGAGTTGTGTGCCAGTAGTTTAGACAGACATTGAAGATATATTTAGGATATGGCAAATATGAGTGGCAATATTTTCCGCCATTGTCCTCAGTAATTTTCCATTCAAGTTGTCAGACCCAGGTGGCTTGTCATTGTTGATAGACAACAAATTCAAAATGACATGTATAGTCTTTCATAATTCGGTCAGATATACTTGTATGTGTAGTGTAAGCATTTGTTGCTGGCATGTCAAGCCTACATTTTCTAATCTTGTCAATGAAAAAATTATTTAAGTTGCAGTAGCAATATCAGTTGGTTTTGTAAAGAATGAGCCACCGGGTTCAATGAATGTTGGAGCTGAGTTGACCTATTGTCCCCAAATGTCATTGAAGGTGCTCCAAAGCTTTTTTACTATCATTCCTTATGGAATGTACCTTTATTTCATAGTGTAGAGTCTTCTTTTTATTTAGTTTAGTCACATGATTTCTCAATTTGCAGTACGTTATCCAATCGTTTGTGCAGCCAGACTTACTTGCCATTCCTTTTGCCTCATCCCTTTCAACCATACCATTTTTCAATTCCGCATCAATCCACAGGGATTTAACAGTTTTTACAGTCATTTTCTTAATGGCTGCATGTTTACTAGTAACTGGGATAAGCAATTTAATAAATGTGTCAAGTGCAGTGTCTGGTTGCTCCTCATTATACACCATGGACCAACAAATATTCTTTACAACATATGAATCACTAAAAAACTTATTGTATGACCTCTTATAAACTATATTAGGCCCAGCCTTTGGAACTTTGGTTTTCCTAGATGGTTACTATATTGTGATCACTACATACGATTAATCTGGATACTGCTTTTAAGCACATTTCTGCAGCATTAGTAAAGATGTTATCAATGCATGTTGATGATTTCAATCTAGTGCTGTTTGTATCCTGCGCGACCCGGGCTAGCAAAATTCTGAATCATTGCTACTCTAATTCCCGCAATGCATACAAAGCCCTCCCTCGCCCTCATTTCAGCAAATCTGACCACGATTCCATTTTGTTGCTCCCAGCCTATAGACAGAAACTAAAACAGGAAACGCCCATGCTCGGGTCTGTTCAACGCTGGTCTGATTCCACACTTCAAAATTGCTTCGATCACGTGGACTGAGATATGTTCCGGATAGCATCGAACAACAACATTGATTTATACACTGATTCGGTGAGCGAGTTTATTAGCAAGTGCATCGGTGATTTTGTACCCACGGTGACTTAAAACCTTTCCCAACCAGAACCTGTGGATTGATGGCAGCATTCTCGCGAACCACTGCTTTTAATCATGGCAAGGTGACCGGAAACTGTCCACCCGCCTATGTCCGTCCATCCGTCTGACCGTCCGTCCGCACGCCACTGTCCGACCTCCTCGGTTATCAATAACGTTATAATCAAAACATAACGTTAGACATTCACAATTTCTTCCTCATAGGTGTCAGTTCGTCTGGCCGTCTGTCCACACGCCTCCGTCCATCCGCACGCCTCCGTCCGTTTGCCCGTTCAACAGCTCGCACGCCTCCGTCCGTCCGCCAGCCGACTCGCACGCCTCCGTCCGTCCGTCTGTCCGCACACACCTCTGTCCGCCTGCCCATGTCCGTCCACACGCACGCCTCCGCCCGCCAGCCAGACAGCACGCACGCCTCCCTCCGTCCCCCAGCCAGACAACACGCACACCTCCCTCCGTCCGCCAGCCAGACAGCACGCACGCCTCCGTCCACAAGCCAGACAGCACGCACGCCTCCGTCCACAAGCCAGACAGCACGCACGCCTCCGTCTGTTTGCCCGTTCAACAGATCGCACGCCTACGTCCGTCCACCAGCCAACTCGCACGCCTCCGTCCGTCCGCCAGCCAGCTCGCATGCCTCAGTCCGTCCGCACACCTCCGTCCGCCTGCCCGCGTCCGTCCGCCCGCACGCCTCCGCCAGCCAGCCAGCACGCACGCCTCCGTCTGTCCGCCAGCCAGCATGCACGCCTCCGTCAGTCCGCCAGCCAGCACGTACGCCTCCGTCCGCCAGCCAGCCAGCACGCACGCCTCCGTCCGCCAGCCAGCCAGCACGCTCGCACGCCTCCGTCCGCCAGCCAGCCAGCACGCACGCACGCCCCGTCCGCCAGCCAGCCAGCCAGCACGCTCGCACGCCTCCGTCCGCCAGCCAGCCAGCATGCACGCACGCCTCCGTCCGCCAGCCAGCCAGCATGCACGCCTCCGTCCACCAGCCAGCAGGCACGCACGCCTCCGTCCGCCAGCCAGCCAGCACGCTCGCACGCCCCCGTCCGCCAGCCAGCCAGCACGCTCGCACGCCTCCGTCCGCCAGCCAGCCAGCACGCACGCACGCCTCCGTCCGCCAGCCAGCCAGCACGCTCGCACGCCCGCCGTCCGCCAGCCAGCCAGCACGCTCGCACGCCCCCGTCCGCCAGCCAGCACGCTCACACGCCTCCGTCCGCCAGCCAGCCAGCATGCACGCACGCCTCCGTCCGCCAGCCAGCCAGCATGCACGCCTCCTTCCGCCAGCCAGCCAGCACGCTCGCACGCCTCCGTCCGCCAGCCAGCACGCACGCACGCACGCCTCCTTCCGCCAGCCAGCCAGCACGCACGCACGCCTCCGTCCGCCAGCCAGCCAGCACGCACGCACGCCTCCGTCCACCAGCCAGCCAGCACGCACGCACACACGCACGCCTCCGTCAGCCAGCCAGCCAGCACGCACACACACACACGCATGCCTCCGTCCGCCAGCCAGCCAGCACGCCTCCGTCCGCCAGCACGCACGCACGCCTCCGTCCGCCAGCCAGCCAGCACGCACGCCTCTGTCCGCCAGCCAGCACGCACGCACGCCTCCGTCCGCCAGCACGCACGCACGCTCAGTCCGCCAGCCAGCATGCACGCACGCCTCCGTCCGCCAGCCAGCACGCACGCACGCCTCCGTCCGCCAGCCAGCACGCACGCACGCCTCGGTCCGCCAGCCAGCACGCACGCACGCCTCCGTCCGCCAGCCAGCACGCAGCACGCCTCCGTCCGCCAGCCAGCACGCACGCCTCCGTCCGCCAGCCAGCACGCACGCACGCCTCCGTCCGCCAGCCAGCCAGCCAGCCAGCCAGCACGCACACCTCCGTCCGCCAGCCAGCACGCACGCCTCCGTCCGCCAGCCAGCCAGCCAGCATGCACGCCTCCGTCCGTCACGGGACATGTAGTATATTATGCTGGTTTGAGTGTGTTCGATGTTCCCGAGGAAACCAAGAACAGGAATGTCTAGCCTAGTTAAATCAGACCAGGCTATGGGATATGTTTGGGCTCTGGGAAGACGTTTAAAAGACGCTCAATGGTTCAATGCTATGACGTAGGCCATGAGTGTGGAAATGCCAAACAGCTGCATTCAGTGTATGTCTGACTGTGGTCTATGGTCGTCTGATTTGACTCAAATGTATGGATGTGGGACGACCTTCTACATTTGCAGACTGTCATAAATGGGGCAAGTCCGAATTTGCACTTAACTCCAATTTACGTGGAAGTCTCCCGTTGACATCCATGCATGATTAAGTGAAAATTCCGCCAGCCAGCCAGCACGCTCGCACGCCTCCGTCCGCCAGCCAGCCAGCACGCACACCTCCGTCCGCCAGCCAGCCAGCACGCACGCCTCCGTCCACCAGCCAGCCAGCACGCACGCACTCCCGTTGACATCCATGCATGATTAAGTGAAAATTTGCCTGAAGTGGAAGTATGGATTCGTTCCAATGTGAATAGGAAACCTTTCTAGTGCCAGTTACAGTATGAAACGGAAATATGACAATGCAATACCAGGTGTTAATTGCTTATAAGAAAACAACGTGTATGACAACTGACACCTATGAGGAAGAAATTGTGAATGTCAAATGTTATGTTTTGATTATACCATCATTGATAACCGAATCGTTTAACAAGAGGTATATTATGTTCTCTGGAAAAATATCCTGCTCAGAGAAACACTTGATCCCAAGCAGTAGAATCTTCCTACAAAAGTGGTTTTGCAGACCCAACATGCCCTTATTAATGGTAGTAAATGCATTGTAGCATGGTGTGTACAGTATATTCCCCAGTGAAGTGCAGCGTGTGTTGTCATAAATGAATTATATGAAATGATGTTATGGCCCTCTGACTATCTGCTCAGGGGAACATGAGCCTGGTGAAAAATGTACTGCAATATCCCTGGTGTATATCCTGCAGTCAGTTATAACACATGACGTTGGTGTGTGTTGTACTGACCATGGTGCATGAAGCCGTTGTTGCACAGTCCGACCCCCATTGTCACCGCTTCCTCACGTGTGGAACAATCACCCTTGGAAACAGAATGAAGCAGTCACAATTAAGAGTGTCACCTGTTTACTTGTTGTTTTCACCTCGTTGACACAGTGGGGAGCGTGTGTGTGTGTGTGTGTGTGTGTACTGTACCTGTGACAAGAGCCAGTCCACAAGTTTGCTGGCAGGCAACACAGACTTGAAGGTTTTTAAATGGTAGTCTCTATCCCTGTAAGTGAAAAGGAGATGGGCGAGTAAGGATCTGGTTTCATAAAACACACATTCAAGCAAATCAGGTGCACACAAATAATCACACTTCCAAGATAGGGTTCTAGGAATTTTTTATATGGGAAGGCCAAGGGGGACAACCAGCAAATTGTATCACAAATAGCATTGGCTTAAATACGATGCATTGTACTGAATAACGGTTTCAACTGTTTGTATATGCCCGGTAATCTATTCAAATACAGTTTAAGTCAGAAGTTTACTTAAACTAGTTTTAATGACTCCAACCTAAGTGTATCAACCACTCCACAAATCTCTTGTTAAAACTTCTTTGGGATAGGGGGCAGTATGTTCACGTCCGGATGAAAAGCTTGTCCAAAGTAAACTGCCTGCTACTCAGGCCCAGAAGCTAAGATATGTATATTATTAGTAGATTTGGATAGAAAACACTGTTTGAATGATGTCTTCAAGTATAACAGAACTTATTTGGCAGGCGAAACCCCGAGGACAAACCATTCCGAATTGTTTTTGTTGAGGTCTGTGTGTGTGTATATACAGTGCCTTGCGAAAGTATTCGGCCCCCTTGAACTTTACGACCTTTTGCCACATTTCAGGCTTCAAACATAAAGATATAAAACTGTATTTTTTTGTGAAGAATCAACAACAAGTGGGACACAATCATGAAGTGGAACGACATTTATTGGATATTTCAAACTTTTTTAACAAATCAAAAACTGAAAAATTGGGCGTGCAAAATTATTCAGCCCCTTTACTTTCAGTGCAGCAAACTCTCTCCAGAAGTTCAGTGAGGATCTCTGAATGATCCAATGTTGACCTAAATGACTAATGATGATAAATACAATCCACCTGTGTGTAATCAAGTCTCCGTATAAATGCACCTGCACTGTGATAGTCTCAGAGGTCCGTTAAAAGCGCAGAGAGCATCATGAAGAACAAGGAACACACCAGGCAGGTCCGAGATACTGTTGTGAAGAAGTTTAAAGCCAGATTTGGATACAAAAAGATTTCCCAAGCTTTAAACATCCCAAGGAGCACTGTGCAAGCAATAATATTGAAATGGAAGGAGTATCAGACCACTGCAAATCTACCAAGACCTGGCCGTCCCTCTAAACTTTCAGCTCATACAAGGAGAAGACTGATCAGTGATGCAGCCAAGAGGCCCATGATCACTCTGGATGAACTGCAGAGATCTACAGCTGAGGTGGGAGACTCTGTCCATAGGACAACAATCAGTCGTATATTGCACAAATCTGGCCTTTATGGAAGTGGCAAGAAGAAAGCCATTTCTTAAAGATATCCATAAAAAGTGTTGTTTAAAGTTTGCCACAAGCCACCTGGGAGACACACCAAACATGTGGAAGAAGGTGCTCTGGTCAGATGAAACCAAAATTGAACTTTTTGGCAACAATGCAAAACGTTATGCAAAACGTTATGTTTGGCGTAAAAGCAACACAGCTCATCACGCTGCTCATCAGCTCATCACGCTGATCAAACATGGTGGTGGCAGCATCATGGTTTTGGCCTGCTTTTCTTCAGCAGGGTATAGGGAAGATGGTTAAAATTGATGGGAAGATGGTTGGAGCCAAATACAGGACCATTCTGGAAGAAAACCTGAGTCTGCAAAACCTGAGACTGGGACGGAGATTTGTCTTCCAACAAGACAATGATCCAAAACATAAAGCAAAATCTACAATGGAATGGTTAAAAAATAAACATATCCAGGTGTTAGAATGGCCAAGTCAAAGTCCAGACCTGAATCCAATCGAGAATCTGTGGAAAGAACTGAAAACTGCTGTTCACAAATGCTCTCCATCCAACCTTACTGAGCTCGAGCTGTTTTGCAAGGAGGAATGGGAAAAAATGTCAGTCTCTCGATGTGCAAAACTGATAGAGACATACCCCAAGCGACTTACAGCTGTAATCGCAGCAAAAGGTGGCGCTACAAAGTATTAACTTAAGGGGGCTGAATAATTTTACACGCCCAATTTTTCAGTTTTTGATTTGTTAAAAAAGTTTGAAATAGCCAATAAATGTCCTTCCACTTCATGATTGTGTCCCACTTGTTGTTGATTCTTCACAAAAAAATACAGTTTTATATCTTTATGTTTGAAGCCTGAAATGAGGCAAAAGGTCGCAAAGTTCAAGGGGGCCGAATACTTTCGCAAGGCACTGTATATGCATGGATATTATTTTACTGCTCTAGGGTTGTAGTTATTGTTTGGAAAATCTTATTTACTAGTGGTGCAGGGGTCTAAGGCACTGCCTCTCAATGCTAGAGGTGTCACTACAGACACCCTGGTTCGAATCCAGGCTGTATCACAACCGGCCGTGATTGAGCGGCGCACAATTGGCCCAGAGTCGTCCGGGTTTGGCCGGTGTAGGCCGTCATTGTAAATAAGAATTTGTTCTTAACTCACTTACCTAGTTAAATAAAGGTTAAATTAAAAAAATATATATATTTATAGATATATATATATATTTTCTCTTTATGGCGATACGCAATGCAGAGAAAGCTGGAAGATGAATGATCATTTAATTACCATAGTGAATTATAATGTCTGTTTATGTGTCAATTAATCCCCAAAGGGATGGGTTGCCAATTGCCGATTTGACACAAAAATAAAATGTCTGTCATTCATTCATTGCAAATAGCACTTTTCGGTAGTGCTCAAAGCATGCCATTAAATGAGAGAAGCATTTATTTTTCAACTCGAGGGCCGGTTTTGGTTGTTAGGGGCAAGTCCTACCATCTAAACGAGGCCATTATTGTAAGAAAAAGAAATAAGCGATTCAGGAAGCACTGAAAGGATGTGGTTGGTTGGTTGTCACAAAAACGTCGACAGTGTGTTTGCTCATAAATCTCACTGTGGTGACTAAGTACAGGGTGTTTCTGCAAGGCACTACTATATGAACGATGACAAATTGACCCAAATGTAATGTTAAACGACAGTGTAGCACCCTCTATACGACCATACAACCTCGGGGTTGTGGTCAGTCGTCACACTAATCATTTTAGAAAACCTGTGTTCTTAAAACCTTGTACCTTGCCAGTCAACGGTTGGCATACTGAACTGGCAGATTCGTTTTCACTAAACTGCATTGTAAATACCAAATGGGTCCAACATTGTTACATAATGACAGGGTGACCAACATATTTCTATCAGTGTGATATTTTCCCAAACCCATTCTGTTAAGTATGAGACAGACAACCTGGCAACACCAATCAATGCCCCAGAGCAAGAGGGAGAGGCGGTGGTAGGACCGAAGCAGTGTGTGTGTGTGCGCGCGCACGATGTGTGTGTGGAAGAAGGAAGAGGGACAAGATGGACAGGGGGAAGAAGAGAGATGAGGAGAAGGAAGAAACAGAGAGTAGGCAGAGAAAGAGGTGTAGGGGGAGGCGGAGGTGGAAAGGGGAGGAGGAAGAAATGGGGGAAGAGTAGGAGGGGAGGAGGAGGGATACCTACTTGGCGACAGGGGTATACAGGCTGTGCAGACGACAGTAAAGCCTCACGCCCTACAAGAAGTAGAGAGAGAACAAGTTTTGAGTCACTGTATCCTCAACAGGCAACCCTCAAAATCAGGGGCAAAATCTAACTTCAACTTAAGTCAAATTTGACCTGGTCTTCTATTGACATCACTGCATGACTTAGTGAACATTTGACTTAAGAAGAAGTCAGGATTCCCCTTGAGAGTTCAAAAGCAGAAGCAGTGCTGTAGGATGTTGGCTAAAGACACCTGGTGGAAGTGATCGTTTGCGCAACAAAACATGAGTCAGTCAGATGTGTACAGACATCACTTAAAGCGCTCATCTCGTAACAGCTCTTGCCCTCCCCAAGTCCAACATCCCACAACTACTTTTCAGATGCCTGTTTATTTATGGCTTTGGTGCAAACAAGAACTCTTGCTGTTTTTCATCTTGATATAGTAACAGGGTTGGGGTCAATTCCATTTAAATTCAGACAATTCAATTTGACTGATTGAAATGGAATTGATACGAAGACAGATAGATACCTTTGACATGATGTCCTCCATCTCGCTCCTGGCCTTGTAGGTGCCGTCATCGTAGCGGAAACGGTAAAACACTGGCTCGTTCTTGAACTGGTGCTTGTCTGACACTTAAATGTCAAGAGAGAGAAAGAAAGAGAGAAAGAGAGAGAAAAAGACATGCTTAACATGAGCTCCTGATATATTTCATATTTTTTAGAAGGAGATACTATAATCAAGAAAGAATTCCAGACCAGAAGTGATGAACAACAACTCTATTCAATCAGAATAGGAAAAAAATTACTTTGCGCCTCAAGGTAAGACGTTTTGACTCTAGCTAGCTAGCTAGCTGGCTACACAACAAAGACCTAGCCAGCAGACTAACAAGCTAGCCAGAATAAACGAGCAGGAACAAACCTAGCAAGGGGAGTTAATACAACTACATCAAACGACAAAACTGTGTGAATAAACCAGAAAGGAGCACGGACTAACTTTAAACATATCTTCTGTTTTTTTTGTGTGTGAGGATTAGTCACTCTTTTTTATGTTTTTTTTAGCTAAATTAGAGCTAGCTAGCAACAGCAGCAGACAGACTAACAGGTTGCTATGGCAACGGGGCAGCAGGACAGAGCAGCAGCAGCAGAGTCCACAGGCACCATGTGCCCACTTCCCCTCAGCGCTGAATCCATTCTCTACCCTAAAGAGGCCAAAAATGACACATCGTGGAAAGCTTTTAAACAGAAACTACTAAAGGGGAAGCCAGAAACCCTTTTCGCAGACCTCTACAAAAACGGTGACGTGAGTAATCTCATCTTCCTCACTGACCAGCCAAATGCATGGAGCTCAGCAGTGTGCTCTCACTACCCATCCATAAAGAAAGAGAGAATCTGTAATGGGTGGAAGCTGAAAATCAAAGAGATAGACGACCCTGACAGCACCATGATAACAATCAACCTATACCAGACTGGGACTGTCATGGTGCAAGGTAACATATATGCTGTTTGAAACAGACTTTCAGACCATTAAGGAGAGAGCAGAGAGAGAGAAGGACACCACCAGTGACATGCCTTCCCACAAGACAAACTCCACCAGCACCACCTCTCTTCCCACCATAGTGGAGGACACGCCCCAGGAGAGCGACCCCCTCAGTGCAGAGCAGGCTCAGGCCCTCCTCACCACCATGGCTGCCATGAGGGATGAGTTCAGGGGGATGAGGGGGAGGTGGTCCTCCTCAACACCATGGCTGACATGAGTGATGAGTTCACTAGACTGGAGGGGGAGGTGGTCCTCAACACCATGGCTGCCATGAGGGATGAGTTCACCAGACTGGAGGGGGAGGTGGTCCTGCTCAGGGAGAGCGTGAGCAAACAGCAACCAGACAACCGCACCTTAGAGAAGCTGCTAACCAAGGTGCGGACAGAGCAGGACAGCAGCCTTGCAACACAGCTGAAAGAGGTTCAGCAAGAGAGAGACAGACTCAAGAGAGAGCTGGCTGATCTAACAAAGGAGGTAAGAGAGCTCCAAAAAGACAGGCAGAGCAGTAATAATGATCTGACCACACTAAGAGAGGAGCTGCAGGAGAGAAAGAGAACAGAGGACAGGCTGCAGGAGCAGCTAGACCACTCTATGACCTGCCCTCATACAGCAGAGGAGCCCAGCTCAACCATCCAGGTTTCCCCAGACCTGCCTGCTGCACCCCTCCTCCCCAACCCACAGAACAGCCTCCCACTGACAGTGGCACCGGCACAGACCAGCCACACCCCAGCTCCAACACCCACCAGCCCCCCCTTCTGCCCCCTCCAGTCCTGAAGAAATATTTGCTGACATCGTCATGTTGATGGACTCAAATGGGAAGTTAGTTCAGGAGAAGAAACTTTTCCCTAGACACAAAACGAGAAAGGTGTGGTGTCCAACAAAGAGTGCCATGGAGCTGCTCGATAAGGCCCATCTCGGGTTGCCAAGCCACATAACCATACACACCGGAAGCAACGACCTGCGTGCTCAGCAGAAGAGGGTGGCGACTTCACTACGGGGAGTGATCGAGAAGGCCTCCGCAATCTTTCCCAACTCAAGAATCGCGCTGTCAACCCTTCTACAGAGGAAGGACTTCCACCCTGCCACAATCCAAAGAATAAACGCCAGCCTCTCCTGGGGCTGTGACCTGTGACCCAATGTACACCTGGCCCACCATCCCACCCTCGATCTGGACTGTCTCGATGACCATGTTCACCTGTACAGGGAGACAGTCCCCATCCTTGCCAAGACTCAAGGACGTCGCTTTAAACCGCAGCCCGACCTCGCCACCCAGGAACAGAGGAGCAATCTCCACACCGCTGAGATCACCGAGACAAAACCCGGACCAGCACCCTGGACCCCCCAGCCACGACCACAGCACCACCAACCTCAATGCCCACCACAGCCAGCACAGCACAGACCCCCCAGCCCAGCTTCAGAGCCACCCAGGCGAGGCCTCCCACCCCCCTGCCCCCCACCGCAGACCCACACTTGGAGGAGCCCCAGCCCAGCAGGCAGAGCTACACACAGGCTGTGAGAGGAGCAACTGGCCCAGCCCCCACCAACCAAATGAGTGACATTAAACAAATGCGGAGTCTACTATGCTCACATGTGATAGGCCGAGGGTCATGGATGCTCACATGTGATAGGCCGAGGGTCATGGTAAGATGAGCACAAGAACTCCACCATCCTCACACTCCATCCACCCAAGTGTCATGACACAAATAATATCTTAACTGATAAACAAATCATAAGAGTTCTCTTTTTAATTGAAAAATCCTATTTTAATAGTTATTGTTTGATTGTGAGTGTTTGTCTCATTTTGAAGGTACATTTTTACATTACATGTTGGAATTTACAAGGATTGAAGTCCTCTGCTTTTGGACTAAAGAGCAGAAACCCAGACTTCCTGAAAGAAATTGATGATGTTGATATTGTAGTACTACAGGAAACATGGTGCAGAGGTGATGTTTCCACTGGCTGTCCACTAGGTTATAGGGAGATCATCATACCATCCACTAAATTAAAATGAATCAGACAGGGCAGAGACTCAGGACAGGGCAGAGACTCAGGACAGGGCAGAGACTCAGGACAGGGCAGAGACTCAGGACAGGGCAGAGACTCAGGACAGGGCAGAGACTCAGGGGGAAGGCTAATATGGTATAAATAAATCTGAACTAATTAAATCAATCGAATTGATCAAAACAGGAGAATTCTTCATCTGGTTAAAAATCAACAAGGAGGCTATCTTGACAGATAAAAACCGTTTTCCTCTGTGCCACATACATTTCCCCCCTCAGAGTCACCCTACTTCAATGAAGAGAGTTTCTCCATTCTAGAGGGGGGGAATTAGTCCCTTTCAGGCCCAAGGCAACGTACTGGTCTGTGGAGACCTGAATGCTAGAACAGCAGAAGAACAAGACACTATTATCAGTCATGGAGATAAACACCTACCAGGAAGCAACAACCATTCCCTCCCCAAATACCCCCACAGAAACAATTATGACAAAGTGAAAAAGAAAAATGGAGTACAGCTCGTGAAGCTCTGTCGAACACTGGGTCTGTACATAGTCAATGGTAGGCTGAGAGGGGACTCTTTTGGTAGGTACACCTACACCTCATCCCTTGGCAGCAGCACTGTAGACTACTTCCTCACTGACCTAAACCCAGCGTCTCTCAGAGCCTTCACAGTCAGCCCACTAACACCTCTCTCAGACCACAGTGTATCTGAGAAGAGCAGAACCCAACCATGAAGCATCACAGCCCAATAAATGACATGGTACTAGACAGACCTATAGATGGAGTGCAAACAGTACAGACATCTACCAAAAAGCAATTAGTAGCCAAAAAATACAATCTCTCCTGGAAAATGTTTTAGCCTTAACATCCTACAGCAACGAAGGTGTACATTTGGCCGTTTGGAACATAAACTTTATATTCAACAAATTAGCCTCCTTGGCTAATCTAAAGAAGCATAAGAGCAAACCAGAAATAACAGATAATGAAAAATGGTTTGATAATGATTGCAAAAATCTAAGTAATTGAGAAATATATCTATTCAGAAACACAGAGAACCAGACAACAAAAATGTACGCCTTCAATTATGGGGAAACACTGAAGCAATACAAACACACCCTGAAAACAAAAAAGAACAGCACATTAGAAAACAGCTGGATGTAATTGAGGAATCCATATAATCAAACCATTTCTAGGAGAATTGGAATAAATTAAGTAAACTTCATCAGGAGGAAATGGCAATTTGCAAACCTCTACAGCAATATAGGAAAGAGCCCAGAACAAAAAGATATTCAATAAAAATGCTTGAATCAGCAGTCAAAGACTATCAGAATCCTGTGGATACCCCAATACAGAAGAAGAATTATTGGAGAAACTATGCACTCTCCAACCCAAAAAGGCCTGTGGTGCTGATGGTATTTTAAATTCAATGATCAAATATACAGACCACAAATTCAAATCTGCTATACTCAAACTATTCAACATTATCCTCACTGCAGGTATTTTCCCCGATATTTGGAGATTGATCACACCAATCTATAAAAATAGAGACAAATTTGACCCAAATAATTAGAGGAATTTGTGTTAACAGCAACAAGGGAAAATGATCTGCCGTGTTATAAATAGCAGACTACATCATTTCCTTGATGAACACAACGTTCTGAGCAGAAGCCAGACTGGATTTCTAAAAAATGATCGTACAACAGACCACATTTACACCCTCCACACTAATTGACAAACAAGTAAACCAAAACAAAGGCAAAATCTACTCATGTTTTCTAGATATTAAAAAATCATTTGGTTCAATTTGGCACAAAGGTCTTTTTTTAATAAACTAATAGAAAGTGGTATTGGAGGGAAAACGTATGTTATTAAATCAATGTACACTAAAAACAAATGTGTGGTTAAAATTGGCAACAAGCAAACATAATTCTTCTCTCAGGGACATGGAGTGAAACAGGGCTGCCCAATAAGTCCAACACTATTTAACATCTACATTAATAAATTGGCAAAAACATTAGAAGAATCGGAAGCACCTGGTATCACCCCACACAACATTGAAATCAAGTGTCTGCTGTACGCAGATGACCTGGTGCTGCGGTCTCCCACTAAAAGAGGGGTTACAGCAGCACCTAGATCGTCTTCACAGGTTCTGTCAGACCTGGGCTCTGACCTTTAACCTAAAACAAAAACAAATATAATGATATTCCAAAGAAGATCTGGAAATCTTCGGTTCCGGGTTGGAGCGAGCGGTCGCATCTACACTTCGGTCCGCAGGAGTCACTGCTAGCTAGCTAGCCAACAGCTAGCCAATGTCTTCCGAATTGAACTTCAACAACCCGGTCAACATTCCGCCTCGCTCCACAGGTAGTATCACATTTTCATTTCACTTCATTACAGTCCAACGGTTTGATTTGTTTGATCGTAGCTAGCTAGCTACATAGCCGTCTTTGTATCTAAGACAATTGTGTAGTCTGGAGCGATTTTCTAGGTTAGCTAGCCAGCTATTGTCGTTCTTTTAACGTAACGTTACGTAATCAACACTACTAGCTAGCCAGCTAGCCCCCGAATAGCAGCACTGTAGAAACTATTACACTCGACGGAACGACTTGATTAGTGTAGTGTCAACAACGTAGCCACTGCCAGCTAGCCTACTCCAGCAGTACTGTATCATTTCAATCATTTTAGTCAATAAGATTCTTGCTACGTAAGCTTAACGTTCTGAACATTCGATAAGTGTAGTCCACTTGTCATTCCAATCTCCTTTGCATTAGCGTAGCCTCTTCTGTAGCCTGTCAACTATGTGTCTATCTATCCCTGTTCTCTCCTCTCTGCACAGACCATACAAACGCTCCACACCGCGTGGCCGCGGCCACCCTAATCTGGTGGTCCCAGCGCGCACGACCCACGTGGAGTTCCAGGTCTCCGGTAGCCTCTGGAACTGCCGATCTGCGGCCAACAAGGCAGAGTTCATCTCAGCCTATGCCTCCCTCCAGTCCCTCGACTTCTTGGCACTGACGGAAACATGGATCACCACAGACAACACTGCTACTCCTACTGCTCTCTCTTCGTCCGCCCACGTGTTCTCGCACACCCCGAGAGCTTCTGGTCAGCGGGGTGGTGGCACCGGGATCCTCATCTCTCCCAAGTGGTCATTCTCTCTCTCCCCTTACCCATCTGTCTATCGCCTCCTTTGAATTCCATGCTGTCACAGTTACCAGCCCTTTCAAGCTTAACATCCTTATCATTTATCGCCCTCCAGGTTCCCTCGGAGAGTTCATCAATGAGCTTGATGCCTTGATAAGCTCCTTTCCTGAGGACGGCTCACCTCTCACAGTCCTGGGCGACTTTAACCTCCCGACGTCTACCTTTGACTCATTCCTCTCTGCCTCCTTCTTTCCACTCCTCTCCTCTTTTGACCTCACCCTCTCACCGTCCCCCCCTACTCACAAGGCAGGCAATACGCTCGACCTCATCTTTACTAGATGCTGTTCTTCCACTAACCTCATTGCAACTCCCCTCCAAGTCTCCGACCACTACCTTGTATCCTTTTCCCTCTCGCTCTCATCCAACACTTCCCACACTGCCCCTACTCGGATGGTATCGCGCCGTCCCAACCTTCGCTCTCTCTCCCCCGCTACTCTCTCCTCTTCCATCCTATCATCTCTTCCCTCTGCTCATACCTTCTCCAACCTATCTCCTGATTCTGCCTCCTCAACCCTCCTCTCTTCCCTTTCTGCATCCTTTGACTCTCTATGTCCCCTATCCTCCAGGCCGGCTCGGTCCTCCCCTCCCGCTCCGTGGCTCGACGACTCATTGCGAGCTCACAGAACAGTGCTCCGGGCAGCCGAGCGGAAATGGAGGAAAACTCGCCTCACTGCGGACCTGGCATCCTTTCACTCCCTCCTCTCTACATTTTCCTCCTCTGTCTCTGCTGCTAAAGCCACTTTCTTCCACTCTAAATTCCAAGCATCTGCCTCTAACCCTAGGAAGCTCTTTGCCACCTTCTCCTCCCTTCTGAATCCTCCTCCCCCTCCCCCCCCTCCTCCCTCTCTGCAGATGACTTCGTCAACCATTTTGAAAAGAAGGTCGACGACATCCGATCCTCGTTTGCTAAGTCAAACAACACCGCTGGTTCTGCTCACACTGCCCTACCCTGTGCTCTGACCTCTTTCTCCCCTCTCTCTCCAGATGAAATCTCGCTTCTTGTGACGGCCGGCCGCCCAACAACCTGCCCGCTTGACCCTATCCCCTCCTCTCTTCTCCAGACCATTTCCGGAGACCTTCTCCCTTACCTCACCTCGCTCATCAACTCATCCCTGACCGCTGGCTACGTCCCTTCCGTCTTCAAGAGAGCGAGAGTTGCACCCCTTCTGAAAAAACCTACACTCGATCCCTCCGATGTCAACAACTACAGACCAGTATCCCTTCTTTCTTTTTTTTCTCCAAAACTCTTGAACGTGCCGTCCTTGGCCAGCTCTCCCGCTATCTCTCTCAGAATGACCTTCTTGATCCAAATCAGTCAGGTTTCAAGACTAGTCATTCAACTGAGACTGCTCTTCTCTGTATCACGGAGGCGCTCCGCACTGCTAAAGCTAACTCTCTCTCCTCTGCTCTCATCCTTCTAGACCTATCGGCTGCCTTCGACACTGTGAACCATCAGATCCTCCTCTCCACCCTCTCCGAGTTGGGCATCTCCGGTGCGGCCCACGCTTGGATTGCGTCCTACCTGACAGGTCGCTCCTACCAGGTGGCGTGGCGAGAATCTGTCTCCTCGCCACGCGCTCTCACCACTGGTGTCCCCCAGGGCTCTGTTCTAGGCCCTCTCCTATTCTCGCTATACACCAAGTCACTTGGCTCTGTCATAACCTCACATGGTCTCTCCTATCATTGCTATGCAGACGACACACAATTAATCTCTCCTTTCCCCCTTCTGATGACCAGGTGGCGAATCGCATCTCTGCATGTCTGGCAGACATATCAGTGTGGATGACGGATCACCACCTCAAGCTGAACCTCGGCAAGACGGAGCTGCTCTTCCTCCCGGGGAAGGACTGCCCGTTCCATGATCTCGCCATCACGGTTGACAACTCCATTGTTTCCTCCTCCCAGAGCGCTAAGAACCTTGGCGTGATCCTGGACAACACCCTGTCGTTCTCAACTAACATCAAGGCGGTGGCCCGTTCCTGTAGGTTCATGCTCTACAACATCCGCAGAGTACGCCCCTGCCTCACACAGGAAGCGGCGCAGGTCCTAATCCAGGCACTTGTCATCTCCCGTCTGGATTACTGCAACTCGCTGTTGGCTGGGCTCCCTGCCTGTGCCATTAAACCCCTACAACTCATCCAGAACGCCGCAGCCCGTCTGGTGTTCAACCTTCCCAAGTTCTCTCACGTCACCCCGCTCCTCCGCTCTCTCCACTGGCTTCCAGTTGAAGCTCGCATCCGCTACAAGACCATGGTGCTTGCCTACGGAGCTGTGAGGGGAACGGCACCGCAGTACCTCCAGGCTCTGATCAGGCCCTACACCCAAACAAGGGCACTGCGTTCATCCACCTCTGGCCTGCTCGCCTCCCTACCACTGAGGAAGTACAGTTCCCGCTCAGCCCAGTCAAAACAGTCAATCACCACCTTCCGGAGACACCTGAAACCCCACCTCTTCAAGGAATACCTAGGATAGGATAAAGCAATCCTTCTCACCCCCCCCCCCCCCCCCTTAAATGATTTAGATGCACTATTGTAAAGTGGCTGTTCCACTGATGTCAGAAGGTGAATTCACCAATTTGTAAGTCGCTCTGGATAAGAGCGTCTGCTAAATGACTTAAATGTAAATGTAAATGTGACAAATATAAATTCTATTTGGACACAGTTCTATTAGAACACACCATACCTAGGATTAAATATCAGCAACTCGGGTAGCTTTCACATGGTTGTGAATGAGCTGAGAGACAAAGAAAGAAGAGCATTCTATGCCATTAAAAGGAACATTAAAATCGAAATTCCAATTAGAATCTGGCTCAATTTTCCAATCAGTTATAGAACCAATTGCTCTATAAGGCAGTGAAGTATGGGGTCCAATCTCTAATAATGAATTCACCAAATGGGACAAACATCCAATTGAAATACTGCATGCAAGACTGTATTGCAAGTTCAAAGAAAAACTCAAAATAATGCATGTAGAGCAGAATTGGGCCAATACCCCCTCCTCATTCGAAAAGAAAAAGAACCATCAAATTTTAAAAGCATCTAAAAACAAGCAACCAAAACATTCCATCACACAGCTCTACAATGTCAAGAGATGAAACAAGAGAAGAGTCCCCTCAGCCAGCTGGTTCTGAGGCTCAGTTCACCAACCCAAACCAACCCCATAGAGCCTCAGAACAGCACTCAGAAAATCTGGCCCAAATCATCACAAAACAAAAAGAAAAATATGTCACCTATTGGAAAGACACCACAAAAAAACAAAGTAAACTTCAATGCTATTTGGCTCTAAACAGACAGTAGTTGGTGGCAGACTATCTGACCACTGTGACTGAAACATTGACGAGGTACAGACTCAGTGAGCACAGTCTGGCTATAGAGACCGGTCGTCACAGACAAACCTGGGTGTCCAGAGAGGACAGGCTGTGCTCACTCTGCTCCAGGGGAGAGGTAGAGACAGAGCTGCATTTCCTATTACACTGTGACAAATATTCAGACCTAAGAGAATATTTATTTCCAAAAATTATAATTCAATACAAAGAATATGAAACTATAAAAGATGAAGAAAAAATCAAATATTCATTGGGTGCAAAGCCAAAATGTGCAGTTTTGACAGCCAAATATGTATCCTCCTGCCACAACCTGAGGGACAGGGGAGAGAGAGAGAGCGAGCGAGCGAGACGGGGGGAGAGAGCGAGCGAGACGGGGGGGAGAGCGAGCGAACGAACGAGACGGGGGGAGAGCGAGACGGGAATAGAGAGAGCGCAAGAGGGGGGGAGCGAGAGAGAGCACAAGAGGGAGGGAGGGAGGGGGAGTGCGAGAGTGAGATGAAAAGAGAGCGAGACGGAAAGAGAGCGAGAGTACCCCAGGTCATCTTAGGTTTCATTACATACAGACGAGAAGAACTACTGTATATAAGATCAGCGTCAACTCACCATCAGTACGACCAAGAATATGTTTTTCGCGACGCGGATCCTGTGTTCTGCCTTACAAACAGGACAACGGAATGGATCGACCCAAAAAAAACGACTCCGAAAAAGAGGGAAACGAGGCGGTCTTCTGGTCAGACTCCGGAGATGGGCACACCGTGCACCACTCCCTAGCATTCTTCTTGCCAATTCCAGTCTCTTGACAACAAGGTTGATGAAATCTGAGCAAGGGTAGCATTCCAGAGGGACATCAGAGACTGTAACGTTCTGTGCTTCACGGAAACATGGCTCACTGGAGAGGGGTGGGGGCGTATGCCTTATGGCTAACGAGACATGGTGCGATGAAAGAAACATACAGGAACTCAAATCCTTCTGTTCACCTGATTTAGAATTCCTCACAATCAAATGTAGACCGCATTATCTACCAAGAGAATTCTCTTCGATTATAATCACAGCCGTATATTCCCCCCCCAAGCAGACACATCGATGGCTCTGAACGAACTTTATTTAACTCTTTGCAAACTGGAAACCATTTATCCGGAGGCTGCATTCATTGTTGCTGGGGATTTTAACAAGGCTAATCTGAAAACAAGACTCCCTAAATTTTATCAGCATATCGATTGCGCAACCAGGGGTGGAAAAACCTTGGATCACTGTTACTCTATCTTCGGCGACGCATATAAGGCCCTGCCCCGCCCCCCTTTCGGAAAAGCTGACCACGACTCCATTTTGCTGATACCTGCCTACAGACAAAAACTAAAACAAGAAGCTCCCACGCTGAGGTCTGTCCAACGCTGGTCTGACCAAGCTGACTCCACACTCCAAGACTGCTTCCATCACGTGGACTGGGACATGTTTCGTATTGCGTCAGATAACAACATTGACGAATACGCTGATTCGGTGTGCGAGTTCATTAGAACGTGCGTTGAAGATGTCGTTCCCATAGCAACGATTAAAACATTCCC
This sequence comes from Oncorhynchus masou masou, assembly GCF_036934945.1. Classification (NCBI taxonomy): domain Eukaryota; kingdom Metazoa; phylum Chordata; class Actinopteri; order Salmoniformes; family Salmonidae; genus Oncorhynchus; species Oncorhynchus masou. The sequence goes on from NC_088244.1 coordinate 44,461,183, forward strand.
TAACCAGAAACCGTGGATTGATGGCAGCATTCGCATGAAACTGAAAGCGCGAACCACTGCTTTTAATCAGGGCAAGGTGTCTGGTAACATGACCGAGTACAAACAGTGCAGCTATTCCCTCCGCAAGGCTATCAAACAAGCTAAGCATCAGTACAGAGACAAAGTAGAATCTCAATTCAACGGCTCAGACACAAGAGGCATGTGGCCGGGTCTACAGTCAATAATGGACTACAGGAAGAAATCCAGCCCAGTCACGGACCAGGATGTCTTGCTCCCATGCAGACTAAATAACTTTTTTGCCCGCTTTGAGGACAATACAGTGCCACTGACACGGCCTGCAACGGAAACATGCGGTCTCTCCTTCACTGCAGCCGAGGTGAGTAAAACATTTAAACGTGTTAACCCTCGCAGGGCTGCAGGCCCAGACTGCATCCCCAGCCGCACACCTCAGAGCATGCGCAGACCAGCTGGCTGGTGTGTTTACGGACATATTCAATCAATCCCTATACCAGTCTGCTGTTCCCACATGCTTCAAGAGGGCCACCATTGTTCCTGTTCCCAAGAAAGCTAAGGTAACTGAGCTAAACGACTACCGCCCCGTAGCACTCACTTCCGTCATCATGAAGTGTTTTGAGAGTCTAGTCAAGGACCATATCACCTCCACCCTACCTGACACCCTAGACCCAAATAGGTCCACAGACGATGCAATCTCAACCACACTGCACACTGCCCTAACCCATCTGGACAAGAGGAATACCTATGTGAGAATGCTGTTCATCGACTATAGCTCAGCATTCAACACCATAGTACCCTCCAAGCTCGTCATCAAGCTCGAGACCCTGGGTCTCGACCCCGCCCTGTGCAACTGGGTACTGGACTTCCTGACGGGCCGCCCCCAGGTGGTGAGGGTAGGTAACAACATCTCCTCCCCGCTGATCCTCAACACTGGGGCCCCACAAGGGTGCGTTCTGAGCCCTCTCCTGTACTCCCTGTTCACCCACGACTGCGTGGCCACGCACGCCTCCAACTCAATCATCAAGTTTGCGGACGACACAACAGTGGTAGGCTTGATTACCAACAACGACGAGACGGCCTACAGCGAGGAGGTGAGGGCCCTCGGAGTGTGGTGTCAGGAAAATAACCTCACACTCAACGTCAACAAAACTAAAGAGATGATTGTGGACTTCAGGAAACAGCAGAGGGAACACCCCCCTATCCACATCGATGGAACAGTAGTGGAGAGAGTAGCAAGTTTTAAGTTCCTCGGCATACACATCACAGACAAACTGAATTGGTCCACTCACACAGACAGCATCGTGAAGAAGGCGCAGCAGCGCCTCTTCAATCTCAGGAGGCTGAAGAAATTCGTCGTGTCACCAAAAGCACTCACAAACTTCTACAGATGCACAATCGAGAGCCTCCTGGCGGGCTGCATCACCGCCTGGTACGGCAACTGCTCCGCCCTCAACCGTAAGGCTCTCCAGAGGGTAGTGAGGTCTGCACAACGCATCACCGGGGGCAAACTACCTGCCCTCCAGGACACCTACACCACCCGATGTTACAGGAAGGCCATAAAGATCATCAAGGACATCAACCACCCGAGCCACTGCCTGTTCACCCCGCTATCATCCAGAAGGCGAGGTCAGTACAGGTGCATCAAAGCTGGGACCGAGAGACTGAAACACAGCTTCTATCTCAAGGCCATCAGACTGTTAAACAGCCACCACTAACATTGAGTGGCTGCTGCCAACACACTGACACTGACTCAACTCCAGCCACTTTAATAATGGGAATTGATGGGAAATGATGTAAATATATCACTAGCCACTTTAAACAATGCTACCTTATATAATGTTACTTACCCTACATTATTCATCTCATATGCATACGTATATACTGTACTCTATATCATCGACTGCATCCTTATGTAATACATGTATCACTAGCCACTTTAACTATGCCACTGTGTTTACATACTCATCTCATATGTATATACTGTACTCGATACCATCTACTGTATCTTGCCTATGCTGCTCTGTACCATCACTCATTCATATATCCTTAAGTACATATTCTTTATCCCCTTACACTGTGTATAAGACAGTAGTTTAGGAATTGTTAGTTAGATTACTTGTTGGTTATTTCTGCATTGTCGGAACTAGAAGCACAAGCATTTCGCTACACTCGCATTAACATCTGCTAACCATGTGTATGTGACAAATAAAATGTGATTTGATTTGATTTGAAGAAGAGAGAGATCGGAAGAGAGTGATAGAGATGGGGAAGAGAGCGAGATGGAGAGAGAGAGGGGGAGCGAGACAAAGGGGGAGCGAGAGAGAGGGTTCAAAAACTGATTGGTTCATTAGTTAAACATTCATCACTAATCATTGAACCAGTAGGGTTGCTGCTGTGTATAGACTAACGCTTTCAGAACATCCATTGAGCCAGTGCAAAGGGAGACCCATTGAGAGCTTTCAAATCATAAATGAAAAGTCCAAAGGGGAAAACACAGGGAAATTGGTTTTGAGATGCTGATGACTCGACACACACAAATTGAGCTCCCCATAACAAAATAGGTCTCTCTCCCCTGCCTTCTTTCCCTGCTGTCACCTAAATCTCATTCTCCATCACCTGTGCTCCCCTTGAGATCAGTGCCTAATGAGTGGCAGCCCTATACCCCAGAGGCAAAGCCATCACTGTCCCCATGTCCTATCCCACAACACCCCCCCAATCCAGTCAGTGTTGACTTTGAGCCTACTGGGCCACTGTAGGCAGTGTCAAGAAATATACAGGTTTCTCTCTGTTTTGGCGTGAGACGGCTATCATAGCTTAGGTCTGTTATTGCGTTAGATGCAGGCAGGCCCCAAGTGATTCACTGTCAGCGCCAAATACATTATGTGTGTGTGTTCTGTTATCAATGCATAATTTAAATCGGTAAACCTGTAACTAAGCTACTAAGTCTGCTGGTATAAACCTGGGGAAATGGTTTTGTAACTATTTATGAAAAATATTTCTTATTTCTTTATTTTTCCTACCATCCTATCATTCCTCATTGGATAGACACTGGAACCTCAATCAGAAGTTAGCCAGCTAACTAGCTACTATTCATTGTTAGCCACTGCTAGCGGTCTTGACCTTGAGCTCGGACACCATCCAGCTTTACCTAGGTCAATACCTGCCAGTCTGCAAAGCGCTATATAAACCCAGAGCATATCGGACTGCTTTTCTCTACCACATCACCGGATTCCTGTTGCAAGCTCTGGACCATTACACCGGATCATCAGCTAGCTAGCTGCAACCGAGTGGCTATTGTTGGCTGACACCTCTGTCCCGAAGCAAGCACCAGTTAGCCTTGAGCTAGCCTCAAGCTAGGCCCATCTCCCGGCTAGCCGACGAAGTATACCAGCTAACTCTTGGCTATAGTTGTGACTACCGAAAGGCTCCTTGACTCACCTATTGCTGCTCATTGGACCCTGTGATCACTCGGCTACACAGCTGATGCCTGCTGGACTGTTCACTAACACGGTACATAAATGTGTTTATCTGTCAGCCGCAGCCTTGAACTCAGGTGCTGTGTGTACCGGACTGACCCTCTCTGTCCATCCATCGCATTTACCCGTTATTGTCTTCGCTCTCCCGATCAACACCTGTGACTGCTTTGTGCCACTCTCTAATGTGAATATGCCTTGTCTACTGCTGTTTCGGAAAGTCCTTATTGTTTTACTTCACTGTAGAACCCTCAGTCCCGCTCAACATGCCTTTTGTCCCACCCCCCCACTCAAGCGGAGACCTCACCTGGCTTAACTGGTGCCTCCAGAGATGCAACCTCTGTCATCATCACTCAATGCCTAGGTTTACATCCACTGTACTCACATCCTACCATACCCTTGTCTGTACATTGTGCCCTGAATCTATTCTATCACGCCCAGAAATCTGCTCTTTTTATTCTCTGCTCCCAATGCACTAGACGACCAGTTCTCATAGTCTTTGCTGTACCCTTCCTACTCCTCCTCTGTTCCTCTGGTGATGTTAACCCAGGCCCTGTAGCCCCCAGTACTACACCTATTCCCCAGGCGCTATCATTAGTTGACTTCTGTAACCGTAAAAGCCTTGATATCATGCATGTTAACATCAGAAGCCCCCTCCCTAAGTTTGTTTTATTCACTGCTTTAGCATACTCCTCCAACCCTGATGTCTTAGCTGTGTCTGAATCATGGCTTAGGAAGGCCACCAAAAATTCTGACATGTTCATCCCCAACTACAACATTTTCCGTTAAGATAGAACTGCCAAGGGGGAGGAGTTGCAATCTACAGCAGAGAGAGCCTGCAGAGTCCCGTCTTACTATCCAGGTCTGTGCCCAAATAGTTTGAGCTTCTACTTTTAAAAATCCAATAAGTCTCTCACTGTTACCGCTTGTTATAGACCCCCTCAGCCCTGGACACCATATGTGAATTGATTGCCCCCCCATCTATCTTCAGAGTTCGTACTGTTAGGTGACCTAAACTGGGACATGTTTAGCACCCCGGCAGTCCTACATCTAAGCTTGATGCCCTCAATTTCACACAAATTATCAAGGAACCTACGAGGTACAACCCTAAATCCGTAAACATGGGCACCCTCATAGATATCATCCTGACCAACTTTCCCTCTAAATACACCTCTGCTGTCTTCAACCAGGATCTCAGCAATCACTGCCTCATTGCCTGCGTCCATATTGGGTCCGCGGCAGGGTAGCCTAGTGGTTAGAGCTTTGGACTAATAACCGGAAGGTTGTGAGTTCAAACAAGGTACAAATCTGTCGTTCTGCCCCTGAACAGGCAGTTAACCCACTGTTCCCAGGCCATCATTGAAAATAGGAATTTGTTCTTAACTGACTTGCCTGGTTAAATAAAGGTAAAAAAAATAAAACGACCATCCCTCATTACTGTCAAATGCTGCCTAAAACACTTCAGCGAGCAGGCCTTTCTAATCGACCTGGCCTGGGTATCCTGGAAGGATATTGACCTCATCCCATCAGTTGAGGATGCCTGGTCGTTCTTTAAAAGTAATTTCCTCACCATCTTAAATAAGCATACCCCTTTCAAAAAATGTAGAACTAAGAACAGCTATAGCCCTTGGTTCCCTCCAGACCTGACTGCCCATTTCGAATCCCACCGTACCTTCTCCACTATACAATCTGCTTTCCAAGCTAGTCGTGGGTGTACCTCAGCCACGCTCAAAGTCCGATAAACGATATCATAACCGCCATCGATAAAAGACAGTACTGTGCAGCTCTCTTCATTGACCCGACAAAGGCTTTCGACTCTGTCAAGCACTGCATTCTTATCGGCAGACTCAATAACCTTGGTTTCTCAAATGACTGCCTCGCCTGGTTCATCAACTACTTCTACAACAGAGTTCAGTGTGTCAAATCAGAGGGCCTGTTGTCCGGACCTCTGGCAGTCTCTATGGGGGTGCCACAGGGTTCAATTCTCAGGCCGACTCTTTTCTCTGTATACATCAATGATGTTGCTCTTGCTGCTGGTGATTCTCTGATCCACCTCTACGCAGACGACACCCTTCAGTATACATCTGGCCCTTCTTTGGACACTTAACTAACCTCCAGACGAGCGTCAATGCCATACAACACTCCTTCCGTGGCCTCCAACTGCTCTTAAATGAAAGCAAAACTAAATGCATGCTCTTCAACCGATTGCTGCCCACACCTGCCCGTCTGACTAGCATCACTACTCTGGATGGTTCCGACTTATGTGGACAACTACAAATAACTAAGTGTCTTGTTAGACTGTAAACTCTCCTTCCAGACTCACATTAAGCATCTCCAATCCAAAATTAAATCTAGAATCGGCTTACTATTTTGCAAAAAAACATCTTTCACTCATGCTGCTAAACATACCCTCGTAAAATTGACTATCCTATCGATCCTTGACTTCGGAGAAGTCATTTTCAAAATAGCCTCAAACACTACTCAGACTGCATCCAATTTGCTATCTCAGTGCCATCTGTTTTATCACCAAAGCCCCATACACTACCCACCACTGCGACCTGTATGCTCTCGTTGGCTGGCCCTCACTTAATACTCGTCGCCAAACCCACTGGCTCCAGGTCATCTATAAGCCTAGGTAAAGCTCTGCCTTATCTCAGCTCACTGGTCACCATAGCAGCACGCACCTGTAGCACGCGCTCCAGCAGGTATATCTCACTGATCATCCCCAAAGCCAACTCCTCTTTCGGCAACATCTCCTTCCAGTTCTCGGCTGCCAATGACTGGAACGAACTGCAAAAATCACTGAAGCTGGAGACTTATATCTCCCTCACTAACTTTAAACATCAGCTGTCAGAGCAGCTTACAGATCACTGAACCTGTACACAGCCCATATGTAAACTACCTCATCCCCATGTTATTTATTTTTTTGCACCCCAGTATCTCTACTTGCACATCATCATCTGCACTTTAACACACCAGTGTTAGTGGCAAAATAATTTCAATTTAGCATTATGGACTATTTATTGCCTTACCTCCCTAATCTTACTACATCTGCACACACTGTACATAGATTTTTCTATTGTGTTATTGACTGTACATTTGTTTATGTGTAACTCTGTTGTTGTTTTTGTCCCACTGCTTTGCTTAATCTTGGCCAGGTAGCAGTTGTAAATGAGAACTTGTCTCAACTGGCCTACCTGGTTCAATAAACATAAATGAAATATGGAGACAACAAGACAGGAGGGGAGTAAATAATAAATGAATAATATCAAATGAGACTGACAGAAGTTTGAGACGGAGTTCAGTTTGAGACTGAAAACAAACAAATACACCCATGAAGTGCAAATAATGAGGCATATGGAAAGAGAGAGGAAGAGAATAAAGGAGAGTGGGAGGATTAGAGAGAAACATATATAGAACAAGAGGAGAGCAAGAGAGAGAGAGAGAGAGAGAACGAGGAAGACAAAGAGAACCAGAGAGAAAAAGTGAGAGGGGGGTGGGGGGACACCAGAAAGAATGACAGAATGGTATTAAGGACAGAGTCTGTCCTCTCACCATGGTGGATGATTCCGTTCTCCAGCAGAGCTTGACCCAAGTTGACCCCCTCGTCTGGCGTGCTGATCTCTCCACTCTCCATCAGCCACGACACAAACTCACTGTGGTTACAAGGACACAATACTTTAGTATAATAAGGTGTAACATAAATAAACATGGTGTTAAGAGTTTAAAAGACAGACCAAATGCCATTAGAAGATGCTTTCATCCAAAGTGAGTGCATACATTTTCTGTATAATGTGGCCCCAGCTGGAATCGAACCCTGAGCCACACAGACCCAATAGCATGGGATACAGTCAGACTGGACCCCAGGAAGACTAGCAGTCATCATGGCATCAGCAAATGGGGAACCCAATAATGAAATTAATGAATTATTCATTATTGAGATCCCCATTTCCTGATGCCATGATGACTGCTGGTCTTCCTGGAGTCCAGCCTGACTTGTTTTTTCTCTGCCCGGACTACCCTTTAAGTACCTTCTCATGTGCATTTCAGTCTTTTCAAGTACCCCTAGGGGTCCTAGTACCCCTTGTTGGGAACCACTGGTATAGAATACAGATATAGCTTTAGGCAAGGATAGTTCAAAATGAGAAGGGCAACTACAGTTCTGGGAGAGGCAAAGGTTGTGCAGGCTTTTTGTTTCAGCCTGGCATTGACACTACTGATTCTGAAAATTAGTGCTATTCACCTTAGACCGTATGCAGTCACCTGAATTATATAATGGCACACACACACACACACACACACACCTTTTAAAACCCATTGTAACAGATAAGCGCTCCCAAAAGGTACGGAGGTGCCTTCTCTCTTCCCTTTCATTCATCTCTCCCGCTTCCCTTCTTTACCCCCTATTCCACATCTCCTAACCCTTTCTATCCCTCTGCCCCTTCTCCCTTGCTCCCAGTGTCCTCTCCCTCCCACCAGCCTTAAACACCCTCTTTCTCGCTCTCACTCCCTCCAAAATGTGCCAATTTGTATTCATGGCTTTTGTAGCACCATTCATATCCAAGCCTCCTCATATTTAAATATAGCATTTTCTCTCCTCAGACTGTATTGTCCCTCTTGAGACACTGAGCAAACCAGATGTTTGGAGCAGATAAAATAACATTTCCCTCTGCTCAATGTTCCACGCCACTGAGCAAACTCAATATCCCATTGAACGACGAACAGTGAATGTGAGCGACTGTCTGAATGTGTATGTGTGAGTGAGCATTGCTGAGAACGCAGGCTAAATGTGCGATTCCTGTGATTCATGCAAAATGTGAGAGAGTGCTTGTGTACCCTGCTGCGAAAGCAGGGTAAATGTATGATTCCTCTGCATGCATGTTCATGCCAAATGTGTATGTATGTATGAACGAACAAACGGTCATGAGTAGTCCTGCCAAAGCAGGCTAAATGTGTAATATGTGTGTGTGTGTGTGTGTGTGTAAAGTTAAGGGATTATCTCAGTGTGTGTGTACTGTATGTGTGCGTGCATGCATATGAACACGTGTCTGTATCGGACATTCTGCACAGCATGCTACAATGTCATCTAAGTTAGCTATTGGATATCCTACATCAGAGTCAACATGAAGGCTTGCTTCATCTTGAACAAGGAACTTGATATTGCAAATGTTGTTTCTATTGTGCAAGATACTAATCTGTCAAATGAATTAATCTTGTGAAAACCACATCAGTTTGCACATCCAGCATACACAAGATCTGGGTCGTATTCATTACTGCACAACATAGCAAAACATAGAAAAACGTTTTGTAACATAAAACTAAAACAAGTTTTTCTTATAGGAAAATAAGATAAGAATTAAGGTAACCCTTTTATGTTTGGGCCTGTTTTCTTCCATTTCGTGCCAATGAATACTGCATTGCCAAACCAAAGCTGCAATACAGGCACCAATGTGAGCAAAGAAACCTGCATTAGGAAATTGGCTGAGAAAGAGGAAGGCTAAAAGAAGAATACGACCAACTGCCTAAATACGACGTTGAAAAATTGTGGAATTAGGGAGCTATGAAGATAAATGGCACTGTGAAATTGGCATTCTGTACCGGATTCATTTAATCCAATAAGACTTAGTGACATCTCCTGAAGTGAGCTATGTTCATTTATAATAACATCAGTAACACAGAGAGGATGCATTCAATAAAAACAGGAAGGGAAGGATGCAGGGAGGGAGGGCTGACAGGAGGGAAGAATGCTGCCCCTCGTGTTTATATGGATGTCATACAAGGAAAACTACCAGAGGGGATGGACGGCTTGAGGTACAGAGGGGGGAAAGCAGTGAGCTTGTTTGGGTGCGGGACAGTCAGGACAGTGTGAAATGTTATTGTTTTTGGCATTATGAGTTCTCTTATCAGTAGTACTTGGGAGGGCACTGATAAGCATTGTAGGATTCTGTATCAAATTCATTTGGGGTTAGAAATTCAATCTTATAAGACAGAATGACAACTGCCCCACACATAACGCCCATGGAATCGTACCTCCCTGACATGGCATTTTACAGTTCTAAAGAAACTCATTAAATCCTTGTTATGATGCTGACTGACTCCATAATGAATGCCTGGTGATCAACATCGTTTTCCTCCCTTCTTTCACCCCCTTCCCCTGAAAGGAATCTCGCAAACACTTTGTTATGGAGCTGTGAGGCATGATGAAAAATGCATTACTTGCAGGCAAATCAGCCCTCATTGTTAATTCATGGCATTCAAAAGACTGATGGGAAAGAAAAAAGGAGAGCGCAGCTCAGTCCAGTGGCTCGCTGTGTGCATGTGAGCATTGCTGAGAAAGCAGGCTAAATGTGTGATTCCTGTGTGTGTGTGTGTTCATGCAAAACGAGTGTGTGTTCATGAGCATTGCTGAGAAAGCAGTCTAAATGGGTCATTTCTGTGTGTGTGTGTTAATATCCAAATACAATGGCAAGAAAACAATATGTGAATAAATTGGTCATCAAATTTGATCTGATCTTCCTCTAAGTCACAACAATACTCAAACAAAGTGTGCTTAAACTAATAACACACACATTATTGTATTTTTCTTGTCTGTATTGAATATAACATTTAAACATTCACAGTGTAGGTTGGAAAAAGTATGTGAACCCCTAGGCTAATGACTTCTCCAAAAGCTAATTGGAGTCAGGAGTGAGCTAACCTGGCGTCCAATCAATGAGACTGGAGACGTTGGTTAGAGCTGCCTTGCAATATAAAAAAACTCACAAAATGTGAGTTTGCTATTCATATGAAGCATTGACTGACGTGAACCATGCCTCGAACAAAAGAGATCTCAGAAGATCTAAGATTAAGAATTGTTGACTTGCATAAAGCTGGAAAGGGTTACAAATGTATCTCTAAAAGCCTTGACGTTCATCAGTCCACGGTAAGACAAATTGCATATAAATGGGGAAAGTTCAGCACTGTTGCTACTCTCCCAAGGAGTGGCCATCCTGCAAAGATGACTGCAAGAGCACAGTACAGAATGCTCAATGAGGTTAAGAAGAATCCTAGAGTGTCAGCTAAAGACTTACAGAAATCTCTGCAACATGGAATCATCTCTGTTGATGAGTCTACGATTCGTGAAACACTAAACAAGAATGGTGTTCATGGGAGGACACCACAGAAGAAGCCACTGCTGTCTAAAAAAACTACTGCTGTACGTCTGAATTTTGCAAAAGAGAACCTGGATGTTCCACAGTTCTACTGGCAAAATATTATGTGGACAGATGAAATTAAAGTAGAGTTGTTTGGAAGGAACACACAACACGATGTGTGGAGAAAAACAGGCACAGCACACCACCATCATAACCTCATTCCAACTGTAAAGTATGGTGGAGGGAGCATCATGGTTTGGGGCTGCTTTGTTGCCTCATGGCCTGGACAGCTTGCGATCATCAATGGAAAAATGAATTTCCAAGTTTTTCAAGACAATTTGCAGAAGAATGTAAGGCTATCTGTCCGCCAATTGAAGCTCAACAGAAGTTGGGTGATGCAACAGGACAACGACCCAAAACACAGAAGTAAACAGAATGGCTTCAACAGAAGAAAATACATCTTCTGGAGTGGCCCAGTCAGAGTCCTGACCTCAACCCAATTTAAAATGCTGTGGCATGACCTTGAGAGCAGTTCACACCAGACATCCCAAGAATATTGCTGAACTGAAGCAGTTTTGTAAAGAGGAATGGACCAACATTCCTCCTGACCATTGTACAGGTCTGATTCACAACTACAGAAATTGTTTGCTTGAGGTTATTGCTGCCAAAGGAAGGTCAACCAGTTATTAAATCCAAGGTTTCACATACTTTTCCACCCTGCACTGTGAATGTTTACATGGAGTGTTCAATAAAGACATGAAAACATATTCTTGTTTGTGTGCTATTAGTTTAAGCAGACTGTGTTTGTCTATTGTTGTGACTAAGATGAAAACCATATCAAATTTTATGACCAATTTATGCAGAAATCCAGGTAATTCCAGAGGGTTCACATACTTTTTCTTGCCACTGTATGTGTGTTCATGCAATGTTTGCGTGTTCCCTGCTGTGGAAGCAGACTAAAAGTGTGATGCCCACATGTGTGTTCATGCCAAAGTGTGTGTGTGTGTGTGTGTGTGTGGGTGGGTGGGTTTGTGCGTATAACTGTGAAAGCAGGGTAAATGTAGGATTCCTGTAGCATGTGTGTTCATGCTAATTCACAGACACACCTTGAGGGGAGGGTGTTCCAAATTATGCTCTGGCAGTTAAAGGGAAGGTCTCTTCTCTAATGAAGCTCTTTCTGTATTTGTTGGGAACCGTCGCCTCCAATGACAAAGTGCTTGGCTCCCAACACAGGGAGGAAAACCACTCCCAGACACCTCCCTCATCAGTTAGTTAATCGGGGGGAAAGAACTCACTTTCCCATGAAGCACTTGGGCACGGTAGTCAGCTTTCGGCGCCGGTCCTTGATCAGGTGGCGGCTCTTGGTCATCATCATATGGTAAAGCTTCTCGCCTTTCTTGGCAATCATAACGTAGGCATCCCGCTCCATCCCAAGCTTCAGACCTGTTACCAATAGAGAAAAACTGAAGGGGTCAGACACCAAAGCATTTTGCATATTATCGAAAGCCTAAGGTGTTAGAAACTGCAATCAATATTTGTCTAACCCAACTGTGAAATTGGTTTTCAGACGCAGGAAAGGAAGGGGAGAAAATATAAGGGTAAAGAAAAATCCCTGTGTGGTGAGAGAGTGAACGAGAGAAAGACTGCATCCCTCCTCTCACTGCATAACAAGCCATTCTGATTCCCATGACTTGCACAGGGGGGCTGCAGCAGTCACAGCAGCCAAAAAAACAAGGCCCAACACCTAACCCTGAGGGACACCACCATTTCCTCCAGTCAGCCCTCTGACGTCTACACGTTTCAGCCCCCAAGGGGGAGAGGCTGTCAAGGGGCTGTCAAAAGACGCAATGCCCCTGCCTGCAGGACCTCGTTGGGGAGTCTGGCACGGTACAGGGGCGTATGCCACCTCCTTCGGATGGAAATGCAGATGTTAATCTGTCTAGGTCTCGAACAATGTACTGCATGGACACTCGCCTGCCAATGTACTGCATGGACACTCGCCTGCCAATGTACTGGATGGACACTCGCCTGCCAATGTACTGGATGGACACTCGCCTGCCAAAGTACTGGATGGACACTCGCCTGCCAATGTACTGTATGGACACTCGCCTGCCAAAGTACTGGATGGACACTCGCCTGCCAATGTACTGGATGGACACACGCCTGCCAATGTACTGCATGGACACTCGCCTGCCAATGTACTGCATGGACACTCGCCTGCCAATGTACTGCATGGACACTCGCCTGCCAATGTACTGTATGGACACTCGCCTGCCAATGTACTGTATGGACACTCACCTGCCAATGTACTGCATGGACACTCGCCTGCCAATGTACTGCATGGACACTCGCCTGCCAATGTACTGTATGGACACTCGCCTGCCAAAGTACTGGATGGACACTCGCCTGCCAATGTACTGGATGGACACACGCCTGCCAATGTACTGCATGGACACTCGCCTGCCAATGTACTGCATGGACACTCGCCTGCCAATGTACTGCATGGACACTCGCCTGCCAATGTACTGCATGGACACACGCCTGCCAATGTACTGCATGGACACTCGCCTGCCAATGTACTGCATGGACACTCGCCTGCCAATGTACTGCATGGACACTCGCCTGCCAATGTACTGCATGGACACTCGCCTGCCAATGTCCTGTATGGACACTCGCCTGCCAATGTACTGTGGCATCACTGAGCGTTTATATCTTTGGTGTAGCGCAGCAGTTATGTTTACCAAGCTGCAACACAACTGAGATGAGTAATAATGTTAACTTATGAAAAACATGTAGAGGCAATTCAAAACAACAGTTGATGTTGAGCCGTTGAAGGTCGACCATGCTCACAGAGCTACCAAACCATATACTGTAGGTAAAACTAGCTCTGTTCTAAACTCTACCGTGGGGCTCTCTGAGCTGCTAAACTACACGGTTGGGCTCTATGAACCTTGGAGATCCATCATCAGGCTCTCTGATTGGCTAAATTCCACTGTCCTGCTAAACCATGGGACTCTGCCAATTCATACTCAATTTGCGGGTGTGCCAGAGCTGGGTGCCGCTGATGGAGGTGGGGTTGGATTACACTTGACAGGAGCTGGAGTAGACTCAAACAAAGAGTGCCATTGGACAGACTGGGGTCTGGTCCTGGTGCAAGGGGCCCCAGCTGTCCGTGCCTGACGAGACCCCCCTCTTCCCACTCTCACAGGCACAGACTAACCGGCTTACATGCTCGCCCACTCATTTTCCCTCAATCGCCACAAAATCTTTGATAAGACGATCTCAGACCCATCCAGCTGCCAGGGCCAAAACAAATTGATCTGTCTTGGGAGTATTTAAAGGGGCCACAACCAAAACCTCCAACTGAAGTCAGTGCCCTTTTAAAGAGGTGTGCTGCGGGAACTGGAATCCAACAATGGGTCAGGTATCAATAGTAAAACAGGGATGAAAGGGATGTGCCGTGGATCTAATGGCCATGGTCAAACCTTCCAGATGTGGGCTGGGCTGGGGGTTCAGGGAGGGGGGTTGGGGTCGGCTGCACTGTGACTGATCTGGTATCTATTAGCCTCAGGTCAACTTCCGCCTAGCATAACCGGATACCCAGAATGTCCCTTGGTACTCTGGAAAGCTCCACTTCTCGACTGTAGCCACAGGATCAGGTACTGATACCATGACTTCTGCTGTGACCGCTCACTCAAGGCCATGCGTTAGTCTCATTCGCTACATTTCAAATATTCAATATTGTTTTACACAGCTAGAACCAGGTGTGGTTATTTGTTCAAAACCATTGGCTGTTTAAGTTGAGTCATTGCCATTTGCATGCAGTTTGGGGAAAGCGGTTGTGATTTCTGCCTCCAATGCTATCAGGTATCACCAGGCATGCCTACAGCCACAGAATCCTGCAAAAGCCTTTCAAGCTTTATTGGCACGCTTGGTGCGTTAAGGTTTCTGGCAAAGCTGCTGCTACTGCTCTTTTTCGGGCTCTGTTTTTTTGCACATCTCGAGTTTGTTTGTGAGTGAACTGCTCCAGAAAGTGCTCTCTCTCGGGGGTGTTGATTAGAAAACATGGTCTCGTACTGCGTTGCATGAGGCGACTGGCTCTTTTCTTTGAACGTTAAACTCCAGGCTCTCACCTGCATACATTTGGCAACGCAGGTCTAGGTCATCACGGCATGATCTTAAGACTTTATTTATGAAACAAATGCTAGCAAGCTCGAGAGACTCTGGGTAGTAAGACATACTGCATCATAATCCACATACCATAAGCATACCACAACAGTCTTAGTGATGCACCAATTCATTTGCATGCCTGCGTGCGACAATTGGAGCTCTCACAACAGCCAGGAGGAATTATTTTGTTCCCTCTTGCAACGCTAACCATTTGTTTATCTGAACCGTTATTGTGTTAGCAACACGTAGCGTAGCATTGCTGAGATACTGCATCAGTCGAGGAGGTCAGCCAGCACAGCCAGCACAACCAGAAAAACATGAGAGCATTCTTTCACACACTCCACGGAGGTGGGAGAGAAGGAGTGTGAGTGACATCCCTCTTTTAATTCTACTCACTCTCTCTCTGCTCTCGTTCCCTCAAGATGGCGTCGAGCCACTTCTGCTTGTCCTCTGCGTTCTTGGCCATGCAGACGAACCACTTGTTCTTGGCCGTGTTGTGGATCTTCCAGCCGTTGGTCACTGTGTAGTTGTTGCTGTGGTAGTCAGCTAAGAAAAGAGGTACATAACAAGTAAGGGACCATGGTACAGTACACACACCATGACTCCTCTTCTTGAAATAACCTTTATTTTTTTTAACCGTAATTCTGTTGATTGACATTGATATCAATACTGCACTACCTTTTTATCTTGGTGCTAAAAGATGCAGTGTTAATGAACTTGTGTTGACCTCAGTTGTAACAAACTTGGAAGGTAATACAGCCTGCCTAGCCACACCACTCTCAAGCATCACCCATCTTTGAAACACCATGGAGTTTTCAATATCCATCATTCTGTAAGTACTGCTAAGAAAAAAAATAGCAGCGCCGTAAAATACATATTTCTGCTGACCTGTAAGGGTGTCACACACACACACACACACACACACACACACACACACACACACACACACACTGATTGGGTTGGGGTAATGGAGTTGAATGAAAGCAGTGTGACTGTATATACACACACTCACCCGAAAAAAAGGTCTCCTTGCGAACGAGGAACTGGGCTTCGCTTTGTTGTTTGTTTACATGTTGTCTAGCTGCAGTTGTCAGTGCATGTCAATGTTGTAATATTTAGTTGAAGAAAAAAATAGTCACTAGGTCTTGTCCTTATTACTGTAAAACTAATCAATGGAATGGTGTAAAAGTGCAGTTATCAACCTTAGACAAGCTAAGCTGGCAGTGTAAAGAGGACACATGACCTTGGTCCCACTATCAGGTTATACGGTCTCTCTGAGAAACATGCAGAGAGAGAACATGTTTTCCTCTGTGATTTCCTCTGAAAGTATGAAGCGACAGGCAGCAAATAACTCGTGGGGCACAGAGAAAAGGCATGTGAACCCAAGAAGAAGTGCATTCATACCTCTAAGGCCTACAGCTACAACTAGAACCCACTCACAGAAAACAACCAGACCTGAGTTCAAAGAATACTTGAAATCTTTCAGATGCTTTGAACATTTCCTTGAGTCTGTCTGGAGTGCAAGAACGGAGGGATTAGCATTTTAGGGGCTACTTCATTGGTTATATTGCCCCAGGCAAGCTCGATTAAGCACAACTAAATTATTTGAACGATTTTAACTACTATTTGAACACAAGACATGAAAAAAAAATGCTGGTGTGCAATAAACCACATAAGCAAAACAGTGTTGTAAGTTGTTAAGTGCCAGTTCTTGCAACAGCATGCATCCCAGTAGTTCAAAGGTGTGAAATGCAGGTCGGTGCATCCGCTCTGAACCAATGTGCAGACAGCAGATTCATATAGTCACCTGACCGTTTGTAAGCAGTTCAAACAAGAAAAACCTACGCAAGATTTTATTGCCACACCCAAATTGTCAACACTCATTAGCTTTGTATCATCTACTCTACCAGCTAATCTAGAAAGAAAGAAAATGACTGAATGGATGAATGAAAAGAGGGATGGATGGATGCTCCTATAAGAACTGATGACTGGTGGGGCTGGCACGAACCTGTTCCATCCTCAACGTTTTCCACTTCCATCACCTCTGTGTTGATTCTTCCTCTGAACACGTACAGGGGGCCATTGATGGACTTGGTCCTCTTTGTGGATTTCTTCCCAGTTACCCTACGAAATTTAACATAAAATTGTGAAAATGTGTTACTCCTGCTCAGAAGAAAAATATGTTGGGAACTTTGAAAAAACAACAATTATACAGTGCTCAAGCACACACAGGGGCAAGTACACACACACACACACACACACACACACACACACACACACACACGTTAGTTTGTTTTGTTTGCATATAAAATGAGCTTGGTACACACTACACAAACAGGATTTGGCGATTTACTCAGTTTTTCCACGTCTGGCTTCTTTCTATGGTGACTTCTCGTCAATGAATGAAAACACATTCCTGCCACTTTCCTGAGGTGCATGACTCCGTCACTCCTTCCCTTCCTACCCCCATCTCACCTGGACTTCCTCTTGCAGTAGACCAGGAGGTTGTCAAACAGGAAGAAGACTCTCTCTTGGATGTTGCCGGCGGAGATCTTGAGCAGGTTGCCGTGGAGCAGCAGCTCGGTGCAGATGTCAGTCAGATTGGTGCCCTGACAGTCAAGAGAGGGTGGCAATTAGATCACTGGTGCCCGTCAATCTCTCAAATCAAATCGTATTTGTCACATGTTTCGTAAACAACAGGTGTAGGCTAGAAGTGAAATGCTTACTTATGGGCCCTTCCCAACAATGCAGAGGAACATTTAAAAATAATAAACACAAGGGATAAATACAATGTGAGTAACATTAACTTGGGTTAGAGTTAGTGCAAAAAATGGTCAATACAAATAGGCTAGCTATTTAGTTAACTATTTAGCAGTCTTATGGCTTGGGTGTGCAAGCTGTTCAGGGTCCTGTCGGTTCCAGATTTGGTGCATCAAAACCTCTAGACATGCGGTAGCAGATGGAACAGTCGAACTTGGGTGACTGGAGTTTTGGAACATCGTCTGACACCGCCTGGTATAGAGGTCCTGGATGACAGGGAACTCGGCCCAAGTGATGTACTGGGCCTTGTGGTAAGATGCCAAGCGGTTGCCATTCCAAACGGTGATGGAGCCAGTCAAGATGCTCTCAACAATGCAGCCACAGGAGTCACGAGTGCACGATGGGACAAGAACATCCCTTCCGGCCAAACCCTCCCCTAACCCGGACGGCGCTGGGACAATTGTGCGCCTTCCCATGGGTCTCCCGGTCGCGGCCGGCTGCGACAGAGCCTGGACTCGCTTCTTCCATGCTTCACTGTGGAAACCACACATGCAGAGATACTCCGTTCACCTACTCTGCGCCTCACAAAGACACAGTAGTTGGAACCAAAAATCTCAAATTTCGACTCATCAGACCAAAAGGACAGATTTCCACCAGTCTAATGTTCATCGCTTGTGTTTCTTGGCGCACTTCCACCATGAAGGCCTGATTCACGCAGTCTCCTCAGAACAGTTGATGATGAGATGTGTCGGTGACTTTAACTCTGACGCATTTATTTGGGCTGCAGTCTGAGGTGCAGAAAACTAATGAACTTATACTCTGCAGCAGAGGTAACTCTGGGTCTTCCTTTCCTGTGGCAGTCCTCCTGAGAGCCAGCTTCATCATAGCGCTTGATAGTTTCTTCAAGTGCAGTCTCTCAAACTATCAGAGTTCTTGATTGACTGACCCTCATGTCTTAAAGTAATGATGGATTGTCATTTCTCTTTGCTTATTTGAGCTGTTCTTGCCATAAAATAAACTTGGTCTTTTACCAAATAGGGCTATCTTCTGAATACCACCCCTACCTTGTCACAACACAACTGATTGGCTTAAGGAATAAATTCAACAAATTAACTTAACAAGGCACACTTGTTCATTGAAATGCATTCCAGGTGACTGCCAACAGTGTGCAAAGCTGACATCAAGGCAACATTGAATGTAATTTCATAGTTTTGATGTAGAAAACAGTCAAAACCCTGGAATGAGTAGGTGTGTCAATCTTTTGACTTGTAATGTATGTATGTATGTATGTATGTATAAGTCGGAAGTTTACAAACACTGTTTTTCAACAACTCCACAAATGTCTTGTTAACAAACTATAGTTTTGGCAAGTCAGTTAGGACATCTACTTTGTGTATGACAAGTCATTTCTTCAACAATTGTTTACAGACAGATTATTTCACTTAAAATTCACTGTATCATAATTCCAGTAGATCAGAAGTGTACACACACTAAGTTGACTGTGCCTTTAAAAAGCCTGGGGGAAAAATGATGTCATGGCTTTAGAAGCTTCCGATAGGCTAATTGACATAATTTGAGTCAATTGGAGGTGTACCTGTGGATGTATTTCAAGGCCTACCTTCAAACGCGGTGCATCTTTCCATGACATGTGAAAATCAAAAGAAATCAGCCAAGACCTCAGAATGTTTTTTGTAGACCTCCACAAGTCTGGTTCATCCTTGGGAACCATTTCCAAACGCCTGAAGGTACCACGTTCATCTGTACAAGAATAGTACGCAAGTATAAACACCATGGGACCACGCAGCTGTCATACCGCTGAGGAAGGAGACACGTTCTGTCTCCTAGAGATGAATGTACTTTGGTACGAAAAGTGCAAATCAATCCCAGATCAACAGTAAAGGACCTTGTGAAGATGCTGGAGGACACAGGTACAAGAGTGTCTATATCCACAGTAAAATGAGTCCTATATCGACATAACCTGAAAGGCCGCTCAGCAAGGAAGAAGCCACTGCTCCAAAAACCGCCATACAAAAAGCCAGACTACGGTTTGCAACTGAACATGGGGACAAAAATGATACTTTTTGGAGAAATGTCCTCTGATCTGATAAAACAAAAATAGAACTGTTTGGATATAATGACCATTGTCATGTTTGGAGGAAAAAGGGGGAAGCTTGCAAGCTGAAGAATACCATCCCAACCGTGAAGCACGGGGGTGGCAGCATCATGTTGTGGGGGTGCTTTGCTGCAGGAGGGACTGGTGCACTTCACAAAATAGCTGGCTTCATGAGGATGGCCAATTATGTGGATATATTGAAGCAACATCTCAAGACATCAGTCAGGAAGTTAATGCTTGGTCGCAAATGGGTCTTCCAAATGGACAATGACCCCAAGCATACATCCAAAGTTGTGGCAAAATGGCTTAAGGACAACAAAGTCAAGGTATTCGAGTGGCCATCACAAAGCCCTGACCTCAAGCCTATAGAAAATTTGTTGGCAGAACTGAAAAAGCATGTGCGAGCAAGGAGGCCTACAAACCTGACTCAGTTACACCAGCTCTGTCAAGAGGATTGGGACAAAATTCACCCAACTTGTTGTGGCAAGCTTGTGGAAGGCTACCCGAAACATTTGACCCAGGTTAAACAATTTAAAGGCAATGCTACCAAATACTAATTGAGTGTATGTAAAATTCTGACCCACTGGGAATGTGATGAAAGAAATAAAAGCTGAAAGAAATCACTCTCTACTAGTAGTCTGATATTTCACATTCTTAAAATAAAGTGGTGATCCTAACTGACCTAAATCTGGGGAATTGTTACTAGGATTAAATGTCAGGAATTATTAAAAACTGAGTTTAAATGTACCTGGCTAAGGTGTATGTAAACCACCGACTTCAACTGAATGTATACATGCATGTGGCATAATGTATTTACAGGTTTATTCATGTTTTCAAGTACTGCTGACAAATAATGCCTTCTGATTCTTGTATAGATTGTATTGGATTCCTATGTTCTGTGTAAAATACTTATCTGAAAGTTGTACTGATTATAATGAGCTAATGCTAAGCTATTTGCCAGCTATGTGTGGCGCCATGTTTGTTGACATTACATAATGCATTCTGGGTATCACCTAAGTGTCTGTTTGACCAAAGACGTTGTAATGGAGCTGAAGGAATGGTTCACTCATCTTTCGTGTAAACTTCCGGAAGTGAATGAAGGGAAGGTAGCTGACACACCTCCTTTAACATGCACACCGCAAACAGACCAAACTCATCTAGTCTCCTCTATCATTGGTTGACACAAAAAACAAACAGAGGCGCACACAGACTACCCCATCGTCGGATTACTTTTGTTTTTACTCGATTATTTAGATCAATGGTGAGCTCACCCGTAATGTGACAAATTATAAATAGTAATTGCTATTAGCTAATTCATATTGTAGTTTCTGTCAGCCGAGAGTTAGCCAACTGTGACCACTTGTGTTACGTCAATCTTTCCTCAGTTAACACTAAGACTAATGTAGCCTACATTTTCCGGTTCTGACGATTGTGTTATGCTGTCGCTACTTCTGTGAATGTCTGAACATTGCATCCAAAAATAAACTGGTCACATTCAGAACATAACTCTGTAAGGACTGTGCTTGTACAAAAGGTTTCTGTGAAAAAAACAGTGTGGCTAGCTCACATGCTGACTGTTGCGCCAATCAAAACTGGACATTCTAAATAAGCATTCTAATCACACCGGTTTGAGCGTATGCTGCAGGGACCACTGTAGAATGATCACACCTATTTGTTGGTATGTGTGAAAACATTAAGTGCGAAGAACACTTCTGTTTGTGTTGCTTCTTATGGAAAACAAACCAGTCTCACGGTTTCACAGGAAATAAAACCTTGGTGGCTTTTCAATGTCAAAGTTGAACGGACGAAAATGGACCAACAAGGAGTCTTGTCAAACTAAACGGGAAAAACTGTTCGCTTAGCATGTCTCTCAAACCGCATTTCAGGCGCGTCTGAATACCTGGCTATTTCACTTGTCCTTCTTTACGTCACCCACACGTTTTCAATTGAGAGATTCAACTTGTTTCATAACTCATTATCATTCAGGCTACATATTAAAGTCTCTCTGATTAGCTTTGTAGCTTTAGAAGCTGGATAACATCATCCAGTATGTGCTAAAGGCTCTAATATGACTCGGTATGTGGCCAATTAACTTTTTTGACAACGTGGTTGAACTTTAGGTCCATTCATCACAATATAGTCATTAGATGTGACATTTGTAAGTTAGTATTTTTAGGGTTATACACTACCACAAAATGTAAACAAGAAAGCTAAAGAGATTTTCAAAGGATGACCAATGGGATTTCAGCTGTGACGTTAATCACGTATGGGGTGCATCTGAAATGGCACCCTAAGGGGCCTGGTCGAAAGTAGTGCACTATATAGGGCCCCCATACTCAACTGGAAGTCCGGAACGGTACCCAGAATGGGATCAATATGGACAGCAGGTTCCAAAATGTATTTATTTATATTTTATTTGGTCTGGCTTCGACCCCTGGTATCATATAAATAAACATAAGACATGGAAGAATGCGTAGAACTGCAGGAAATGAGCTTAAAAAAGGAAAAACAATCTCTTCCCAAAGCAAAATGTGCAGAATTGTGGGAAATTAGCTTTGTGCATTTTTAATGTTTTCTCAACCAACAAGAGGTGTGTGAACAGTTTTGGGTCGAGTGGGTTGCGAGGTGGGGGTTTGTTACTACGATGATAAATTACATTATCCATCCGGACCTTTGACACCTAGGAAATGTGTGCGACAGGACCTTCTCAAATAGTACTTGGGTACCCCTTGATATAGGGAATAGTGCACAAAAATAGGTGCCATTTCAGGTCAGATGGATTCCAACCAGCCTAGCAGACATAAGGTTTCCCCGATCAATCCAATTCCATGTTTAACTGGGCAGAAAGCCAGGTGGTGGATGGAGGGATAGTGGGGTCTGTCTGTCTATCAGGACAACGGTAATGCGGCTGGGTCTTGATTCCGCACTACTACATTCCCATTATGAGTGGAGTGGTAATTCAACTGGAACGTGGGGGAGTGGAGAAAGTAGAACTAATGGGCTAAAGATGGAGTGCTTTACAGGGAGCAAGGAAGGACAGTGCCTTTCATGAGACTGTGATACGCAAGAGTGTAGACGGCAACTCTATGTCCCATTACTCGTTCATCCTAATACTAGGGGTCAATGCAAAGTGATATGAGAGAACCAATCCTAAACGCAGATGTCCAACTGCCCCCACGTCATTAGGTAGAATTGAATTAGAGACATTGGAGAGAAAAAAAGACAATCACATTCCTATATCAACACATTGATCTGTGGAAGGGACCGCAATGACATCGTGACATTGGGCAGGGTGCCTGTTGGCCTTCCCTTGGCTCTTGAGCGAGTGGATTGTCCTCTCGGGGGCCAAGGGGAGTCAGGAGACATGGGCTCTGTTGTGGAGGGTGAGGGATGTGTGAAAAAAAGCACTGGGCACCCCACTCCACTCAAATCAAATTGTATTTGTCACATACACATGGTTAGCAGATGTTAATGCGAGTGTAGCAAAATGCTTGTGCTTCTAGTTCCGACAATGCAGTAATAACCAACAAGTAAACTAACTAACAATTCCAAAACTACTGTCTTATACACAAGTGTAAGGGGATAAAGAATATGTACATAAAGATATATGAATGAGTGATGGTACAGAGCAGCACAGGCAAGATACAGTAGATGGTATCGAGTACAGTATATACATATGAGATGAGTATGTAAACAAAGTGGCATAGTTAAAGTGGCTTGTGACACATGTATTACATAAAGATGCAGTGGATGATAGAGTACAGTATATACGGATACATATGTGATGAATAATGTAGGGTATGTAAACATTATATTAGGTAGCATTGTTTAAAGTGGCTAGTGATATATTTTACATAATTTCCCATCAATTCCCATTATTAAAGTGGCTGGAGTTGAGTCAGTGTGTTGGCAGCAGCCACTCAATGTTAGTGGTTGCTGTTTAACAGTCTGATGGCCTTGAGATAGAAGCTGTTTTTCAGTCTCTCGGTCCCAGCTTTGATGCACCTGTACTGACCTCGCCTTCTGGATGATAGCGGGGTGAACAGGCAGTGGCTCGGGTGGTTGTTGTCCTTGATGATCTTTAGGGCCTTCCTGTAACATCGGGTGGTGTAGGTGTCCTGGAGGGCAGGTAGTTTGCCCCCGGTGATGCGTTGTGCAGACCTCACTACCCTCTGGAGAGCCTTACGGTTGTGGGCGGAGCAGTTGCCGTACCAGGCGGTGATACAGCCCGCCAGGATGCTCTCGATTGTGCATCTGTAGAAGTTTGTGAGTGCTTTTGGTGACAAGCCGTATTTCTTCAGCCTCCTGAGGTTGAAGAGGCGCTGCTGCACCTTCTTCACGATGCTGTCTGTGTGGGTGGACCAATTCTGTTTGTCTGTGATGTGTATACCGAGGAACATAAAACTTACTACCCTCTCCACTACTGTTCCATCAAGTGGATAGGGGGGAGTTCCCTCTGCTGTTTCCTGAAGTCCACAATCATCTCCTTAGTTTTGTTGACGTTGAGTGTGAGGTTATTTTCCTGACACCACACTCCGAGGGCCCTCAACTCCTCCCTGTAGGCCGCCTCATCGTTGTTGGTAATAAAGCCTACCACTGTTGTGTCGCCCGCAAACTTGATGATTGAGTGATTGACAGGAGAGAGGGCTCAGAACGCACCCTTGTGGGGCCCCAGTGTTGAGGATCAGCGGGGTGGAGATGTTGTTGCCTACCTTCACCACCTGGGGGCGGCCCGTCAGGAAGTCCAGTACCCAGTTGCACAGGGCGGGGTGGAGACCCAGGGTCTCGAACTTGATGACGAGCTTGGAGGGTACTATGGTGTTAAATGCCGAGCTGTAGTTGATGAACAGCATTCTCACTTAGGTATTCTTCTTGTCCAGATGGGTTAGGGCAGTGTGCAGTGTGGTTGAGATTGCATCGTCTGTGGAACTATTTGGGCGGTAAGCAAATTGGAGTGGGTCTAGGGTGTCAGGTAGGGTGGAGGTGATATGGTCCTTGACTACTCTCTCAAAGCACTTCATGATGACGGAAGTGAGTGCTACGGGGCGGTAGTCGTTTAGCTCAGTTACCTTAGCTTTCTTGGGAACAGGAACAATGGTGGCCCTCTTGAAGCATGTGTAAACAGCAGACTGGTATAGGGATTGATTGAATATGTCCGTAAACACACCAGCCAGCTGGTCTGCACATGCTCTGAGGGCGCGGCTGGGGATGCCGTCTGGGCCTGCAGCCTTGCGAGGGTTAACACGTTTAAATGTTTTACTCACCTCGGCTGCAGTGAAGGAGAGACCGCATGTTCCAGTTGCAGGCCGTGTCAGTGGCACAAAGCGGGCAAAAAAGTTATTTAGTCTGCCTGGGAGCAAGACATCCTGGTCCGTGACTGAGCTGGATTTATTCTTATAGTCCGTGATTGACTGTAGACCCTGCCACATACCTCTTGTGTCTGAGCCAATGAATTGAGATTCTACACTGTCTCTATACTGAAGCTTAGCTTGTTTGATAGCTATTCCCTCCAAGGCTGCACTGTTTGTATTCGGTCATGTTTCCAGCCACCTTGCCCTGATTAAAAGCAGTGGTTCGCGCTTTCAGTTTCACGCGAATGCTGCCATCAATCCACGGTTTCTGGTTTGGGAATGTTTTAATCGTTGCCACTCCACTCCCAAGCCACTTCTATGCACTGTGCACGCTGGTGATTTGGGAGGCTGGAGAAGCATTTTACCTTCACGGAAAATGAAATGGTGCTCAGTGGACTCTCGAAAACTGGCCAAAGTTTTATAGCAACAGCCGGGACAGAGTGGGGATGGGGTCAATGAGGTGGACAGT
The DNA here is from genome assembly GCF_036934945.1 of Oncorhynchus masou masou. Taxonomy (NCBI): domain Eukaryota; kingdom Metazoa; phylum Chordata; class Actinopteri; order Salmoniformes; family Salmonidae; genus Oncorhynchus; species Oncorhynchus masou. The sequence continues at coordinate 44,486,667 of NC_088244.1, forward strand.
GTGTGTGTGTGTCTGTGTGTGTGTGTGTGTGTGTGTGTGTACAGTATACGTGTGTGAGAGATCGAGCTAGAAAGAGAGTGGGTAAATCCAATGACAAAACTCCAAACTCAGAGCTTCCCTTTTCTATCCCTTTCAGGTCACATGTCCCATTTCTATATAAAAGGAGAACCTTGCCCTTTTCTCTCTTTCTCTCCATTCCATCTTCATCTGACTCTCATCCATCTTTATCTCAGACCTCTCAATCTTTCTCCTCACCTCCCACACCTCTCTCGCTCTCATCCTTCTCATTGTTATATTACTCCTTCCTCCTTTCTCTCTTTTCACCTTCCATGAATCTCTCACCCTTCTGTCACCCCTCATCCTTATGGAACACTTCTCTCCCCCCTTTTCTCACCTTCGAGCACTGTTCTCTGCCCTCACTCCCATCCTCTCTACTTCCATCAATGGTGAACTTTAGGGTGCATCCTAGCACCATGGCCTAAAATAGGATAGTATCCCTCACCTCCCAGCCCTCGATGTGCGACTGTAGCTGCTCCAGGGCCTCCAATTTCTCCATCTGCCTCTTGGTCTCATTGATGTTGGAGCACACTGCCTTCATGGCCTGCAGGGCCTCCTCCACCGCAGGGTAGTCCGAGTGCTTCTTGGGTGTCCGCTTCAGCAGCTCCTAGTGGGGGGAGAGAGAGTAGGGAATAAAGACCATACGGGGATGATGGCAAAGAGTCAAAATGTCTTCAGTAGTACTACAGTACATAAACAATATTTGTTTCAAATGTCATCCAGCGCACCAGGGCTGTTAAGCACCATGCTCATTATGTGAAAGTTGAATGTAGAAGTTGGAAAAGAGAGAAGTTGGACGTGGGGTGGAAAATCGCAATCATACTGTAAATAGTCCTCAACTGGCAGCTTCATGAAATCACACCGGCAAAACACCAGTCTCAACGTCAACAGTGAAGAGGCGACTCCGGGATGCTGGCCTTCTAGACTGAGATCCTCTGTCCGGTGTCTTTTGCCCACCTTAATCTTTTCTTTTTATTGGCCATTCTGAGATATGGCTTTTTCTTTGCAACTCTGCCTAGAAGGCCAGAATCCCGGAGTCGCCTCTTCACTGTTGACATTGAGACTGGTGTTTTGTGGGTACTATTTAATGGGGTGGCAGGTAGCCTACTGATTAGAGTGTTGGGCCAGTGACTGAAAGGTCGCTAGATCAAATCTCGGAGCTGACAAGCTAAAACATCTGTTCAGGGGCAGAACTGTTCTTAGGCTGTCATTGTAAATATGTACATTTGTTCTTTACTGACTTGCCTAGTTAAATAAAGGTTAAATAAAATAAATAAAAATTAAGCTGCCAGTTGAGGACTTGTGAGGTGTCTGTTTCTCAAACTAGACACTCTCATGTACTTGTCCTGTTGCTCAGTTGTGCACCAGGGCCTCCCACATCTCTTTCTATTCTGAACCAGTTTGTGCTGTTCTGTGAAGGGAGTAGTACACATTGTATGAGATCTTCAGTTTCTTGGCAATTTCTCTCACGGAATAGCCTTCATTTCTCAGAACAAGAATAGACTGACAAGTTACAGAAGAAAGGTCTTTGTTTCTGGCTATTTTGAGCCTGTAATCAAACCCACAAATGCTGATGCTCCAGATACTCAACTAGTCTACAGAAGGCAAGTTTTATTGTTTCTTTAATCAGAACAACAGTTTTCAGCTGTGCTAACATATTGCAAATGAGTTTCCTAATGATCAATTACCCTTTTAAAATGATAAACTTGGATTAGCTAACACAACGTGCCAATGGAACACAGGAGTGATTGTTGCTGATAATGGGCCTCTGTACACCTATGCAGATATTCCTTTTTTAAAAACAATCTTCCATTTCCAGCTACAATAGTCATTTACAACGTCTACACTGTATTTCTGATAAATGTAATGTTATTTTAATGGGCAATAAAAAATGTGCTTATCTTTTTTTTAAGACATTTATAAAAGTGACCCCAAACTTTTGAACAGTAGTGTATATATAAATGGAGGCAAGCAAATACCTTTTACTGAGCTGTGTAAATACAGATTGACAGGGGTGAGACAATTAATTGTAATTTATCTCAATGTTATTTTGTTGTTTACAGGTCTACTATCCTTCTGACCCTATGTAGCCAGGTCCATCTACTATCCTTCTGACCCTATGTAGCCAGGTCCCATCTACTATCCTTCTGACCCTATGTAGCCAGGTCCCATCTACTATCCTTCTGACCCTATGTAGCCAGGTCCCATCTACTATCCTTCTGACCCTATGTAGCCAGGTCCCATCTACTATCCTTCTGACCCTATGTAGCCAGGTCCCATCTACTATCCTTCTGACCCTATGTAGCCAGGTCCATCTACTATCCTTCTGACCCTATACAGCCAGGTCCATCTACTATCCTTCTGACCCTATACAGCCAGGTCCATCTACTATCCTTCTGATCCTATGTAGCCAGGTCCATCTACTATCCTTCTGACCCTATGGAGCCAGGTCCCATCTACTATCCTTCTGACCCTATGTAGCCAGGTCCCGTCTACTATCCTTCTGACCCTATGTAGCCAGGTCCCGTCTACTATCCTTCTGATCCTGTGTAGCCAGGTCCATCTACTATCCTTCTGACCCTATGTAGCCAGGTCCCATCTACTATCCTTCTGACCCTATGTAGCCAGGTCCCATCTACTATCCTTCTGACCCTATGTAGCCAGGTCCCGTCTACTATCCTTCTGATCCTGTGTAGCCAGGTCCATCTACTATCCTTCTGACCCTATGTAGCCAGGTCCCATCTACTATCCTTCTGACCCAGGTCCCATCTACTATCCTTCTGACCCTATGTAGCCAGGTCCCATCTACTATCCTTCCGACCCAGGTCCCATCTACTATCCTTCTGACCCTATGTAGCCAGGTCCCATCTACTATCCTTCTGACCCTATGCAGCCAGGTCCCATCTACTATCCTTCTGACCCAGGTCCATCTACTAACCTTCTGACCCAGGTCCATCTACTAACCTTCTGACCCAGGTCCATCTACTAACCTTCTGACCCAGGTCCATCTACTATCCCTCTGACCCAGGTCCATCTACTATCCTTCTGACCCTATACAGCCAGGTCCATCTACTATCCTTCTGACCCTATGTAGCCAGGTCCCATCTACTATCCTTCTGATCCTATGTAGCCAGGTCCATCTACTATCCTTCTGACCCTATGTAGCCAGGTCCCATCTACTATCCTTCTGACCCAGGTCCCATCTACTATCCTTCTGACCCTATGTAGCCAGGTCCCAACTACTATCCTTCTGACCCAGGTCCCATCTACTATCCTTCTGACCCTATGTAGCCAGGTCCCATCTACTATCCTTCCGACCCAGGTCCCATCTACTATCCTTCTGACCCTATGTAGCCAGGTCCCATCTACTATCCTTCTGACCCTATGTAGCCAGGTCCCATCTACTATCCTTCTGACCCTATGTAGCCAGGTCCCATCTACTATCCTTCTGACCCTATGTAGCCAGGTCCCATCTACTATCCTTCTGACCCTATGTAGCCAGGTCCCATCGACTATCCTTCTGACCCTATGTAGCCAGGTCCATCTACTATCCTTCTGACCCTATACAGCCAGGTCCATCTACTATCCTTCTGACCCTATACAGCCAGGTCCATCTACTATCCTTCTGATCCTATGTAGCCAGGTCCATCTACTATCCTTCTGACCCTATGGAGCCAGGTCCCATCTACTATCCTTCTGACCCTATGTAGCCAGGTCCCATCTACTATCCTTCTGACCCTATGTAGCCAGGTCCCGTCTACTATCCTTCTGATCCTGTGTAGCCAGGTCCATCTACTATCCTTCTGACCCTATGTAGCCAGGTCCCATCTACTATCCTTCTGACCCTATGTAGCCAGGTCCCATCTACTATCCTTCTGACCCTATGTAGCCAGGTCCCGTCTACTATCCTTCTGATCCTGTGTAGCCAGGTCCATCTACTATCCTTCTGACCCTATGTAGCCAGGTCCCATCTACTATCCTTCTGACCCAGGTCCCATCTACTATCCTTCTGACCCTATGTAGCCAGGTCCCATCTACTATCCTTCCGACCCAGGTCCCATCTACTATCCTTCTGACCCTATGTAGCCAGGTCCCATCTACTATCCTTCTGACCCTATGCAGCCAGGTCCCATCTACTATCCTTCTGACCCAGGTCCATCTACTAACCTTCTGACCCAGGTCCATCTACTAACCTTCTGACCCAGGTCCATCTACTAACCTTCTGACCCAGGTCCATCTACTATCCCTCTGACCCAGGTCCATCTACTATCCTTCTGACCCTATACAGCCAGGTCCATCTACTATCCTTCTGACCCTATGTAGCCAGGTCCCATCTACTATCCTTCTGATCCTATGTAGCCAGGTCCATCTACTATCCTTCTGACCCTATGTAGCCAGGTCCCATCTACTATCCTTCTGACCCAGGTCCCATCTACTATCCTTCTGACCCTATGTAGCCAGGTCCCAACTACTATCCTTCTGACCCAGGTCCCATCTACTATCCTTCTGACCCTATGTAGCCAGGTCCCATCTACTATCCTTCCGACCCAGGTCCCATCTACTATCCTTCTGACCCTATGTAGCCAGGTCCCATCTACTATCCTTCTGACCCTATGCAGCCAGGTCCCATCTACTATCCTTCTGACCCAGGTCCATCTACTATCCTTCTGACCCAGATCCATCTACTATCCTTCTGACCCAGGTCCATCTACTAACCTTCAGACCCAGGTCCATCTACTATCCCTCTGACCCAGGTCCATCTACTATCCTTCTGACCCAGGTCCATCTACTATCCTTCTGACCCAGGTCCATCTACTATCCTTCTGACCCAGGTCCATCTACTATCATTCTGACCCTATGTAGCCAGGTCCCATCTACTATCCTTCTGACCCTATGCAGCCACATCCCATCTACTATCCTCCTGACCCTATGTAGCCAGGTCCCATCTACTATCCTTCTGACCCAGGTCCATCTACTATCCTTCTGACCCAGGTCCATCTACTATCCTTCTGACCCAGGTCCATCTACTATCCTTCTGACCCAGGTCCATCTACTATCCTTCTGACCCAGGTCCATCTACTATCCTTCTGACCCAGGTCCATCTACTATCCTTCTGACCCAGGTCCATCTACTATCCTTCTGACCTTATGTAAACAGGTCCATCTACTATCATTCTGACCCTATGCAGCCAGGTTCCATCTACTATCCTTCTGACCCTATGTAGCCAGGTCCCATCTACTATCCTTCTGACCCTATGTAGCCAGATCCCATCTACTATCCTTCTGACCCTATGTAGCCAGGTCCCATCTACTATCCTTCTGACCCAGGTTCATCTACTATCCTTCTGACCCAGGTCCATCTACTATCCTTCTGACCCAGGTCCATCTACTATCCTTCTGACCCAGGTCCATCTACTATCCTTCTGACCCAGGTCCATCTACTATCCTTCTGACCTTATGTAAACAGGTCCATCTACTATCATTCTGACCCAGGTCCATCTACTATCATTCTGACCCTATGCAGTCAGGTCCCATCTACTATCCTTCTGACCCTATGTAGCCAGGTCCCATCTACTATCATTCTGACCCTATGTAGCCAGGTCTCATCTACTTTTTAACTCCTCGCAAGTGTGGCTTGTTTGGTGTCTGCTGTGACGGAATACCACAACAAGTCAACTACTTGATTGATGAAGGCACGTCATCCAGCAAAGGCAGCAGTGCAGTTATCAACTACATGCACCATTTCTTCACCAACTAGGGAGTTGGGGAAACACGTGTGGACCCAAAAACAAGTTTGCACAAAGCTGACATCCTTCCTCCCAAAGATGGTGCGCCTGTACAAGCACCACCTGGACTGGACACAGCTAGACAAACGTACCTTTTTGAGAAGATCAGGAAGTTTTGCAATGAAGGGGCTATAGACGTCACATGACCTGCACCAAAGTCAAGGGCAGGACAGAAACAGGATTTCCAAATATAGATTCCCTTGTTCATGCGTTGTTCGGATGGACCAGTCATCAGCACTATCTGCAGTGCCTCTATTCAAATGACTCTCCTAACACACATGCATACGTTGCTGCTTCAATGTTTTATACTACTGCTCAGCCACTTTACCCCTGATTGTATGCATATAACTACCTTGTCTATCACTGATATCGTTATTGATATTGTTCATGTACATACTGCATATTATTTTATTTATATTGACACTTTTTTATGTAAAAAAAAAAACATTTCCAATTTTGCTACATAAGACCGAATCCAGGTGGTGAGTCACATATACTAGATATGTGTAAACTTTGTTTTGATTTAGAATGGACCAATATCATGCACAAGTCTCAAAACAGAATAGCAGTATTTATTTTATACTCTTGTTGTAAAGAGAAGCAATGTGCTCAATATTAGGAAAGTTGAGAAATAAATATAGTATGCCTAGCCTATAGAAAGCTGATTCGATCCTCGTTTCTTTAATAGAGGCCATCACTCTGTTTTCTTACAATGGGCTCTCATGAAGTGTTTGATTAGATTTTAGAATACATTTGCATTGATTTCAGAGTGATTAGAGGGACAATAGAGTGCTGAGTACCAGGCAGTTAACAAGTTTGGTAGGCTACTAATGACCAGCAGCATCATCAGAGCTTGGAGAAACCTAATTATTGTGCCGAAAATGGTCATATGAAATTTGACTATCTTCATGACCACCAGTGTGGCGGTATATTACAGTCACCGCAACAGGCCTAGTAATGCTTTCATAGGCCTATTGACAACTGTTCACTTGAGGCTAGACTCTAATTTAGAGGGAGGGGGCATGTTCAGATTTTCACATGATTCCTTTGGGGGGGGGGGGGGGGGAGCAGTCCAGTTCCCTGGTGCTGAAATCGAGAACTCCCAGCTGAGTAAAAGCACTCAGCGCAAAGTTGCAGCGGGTTAGTTGGCTGATTGAGAGGGACACAAGTTAGAGCAGTCTGAGTATCTCCTCTACTGTATTATTGCCCTGTCATTGTGAGTCTGAAACAGGCTCAGGTTGTTTTATATACACCAACGCAGCCGTCGGTTATGTTGGAGAGCAACAAACTTCTGAATAGCAGCCACATGCTTTTTAGTTGTTCTGCTGATGTCTGACAATGGCTTGGCGTTTATAGTGTTCCAGGTGTTTCCAATTTGTACCAGATTAGATTCAGCTTGGGATAAACCGAATCTTGACAAAATGTTACAAATACATACAGTACCTGTCAAAAGTTTAGACACGCATACTAAAACGACAGTCCATCATTACCTTAAGACATGAAGGTTAGTCAATCTGGAAAAAGTCAAGAACTTTGAAAGTTTCTTCCAGTGCAGTCGCAAAAACTGGACACCAATAAGAAAGACACCAATAAGAAGAAGAGACTTCCTTGGGCCAAGAAACATGAGCAATGGACAGTACATTAGATCGGTGGAAATCTGTCCTTTGGTCTGATGAGTCCAAATTTGAGATTTTTAGTTCCAACCGCTGTGTCTTTGTGAGACGCAGAGTAGGTGAAGATGATCTCTGCAAGTGTGGTTCCCATTGTGAAGCATGGAGGAGGTGGTGTGGTGGTGCTTTGCTGGTGACACTGTCAGTGATTTATTTAGAATTCAAGGCATATTTAACCAGCATGCATACCACAGCATTCTGCAGCGATACATCAACCCATCTGGTTTGCGCTTAGTGGACTATCACTTGTTTTTCCAACAGCACAATGGCCCAACACACCTCCAGGCTGTGTAAGGGCTTTTTGACCAATAAAGAGTGATGGGTGCTGCATAAGATGACCTGGCCACCACAATCACTCGACCTCAACCCAATTGAGATGGTGTGGGATGATTTGAACAGCAGAGTGAAGGAAAAGCAGCCAACAAGTGCTCAGCATGTGGGAACTCCAGCTGGGAAAGCATTCCAGGTGAAGCTGGTGGAGAGAATGCCAAGAGTGTGTGCAAAACTGTCAATCAAGGCAAATGGTGGCTACTCTGAAATATAAAATATATTTGTTTAACACTTTCGGTTACTAGATGATTCCATATGTGTTATTTCATAGTTTTGTTGTCATCACTATTATTCTACAATGTAGAAATGTATACACCCTTGAATGAGTAGGTGTCCAAACTTTTGACTGGTACTGCATTTCAAATATTACATTAGATCCTATACATTACCCAAATTAAACATTTATCATCATTTTTTTATTTTTTTTTATTTCACCTTTATTTAACCAGGTAGGCTAGTTGAGAACAAGTTCTCATTTGCAACTGTGATCCTGCCCGTTCACACAAAACTCAATATATAAGTCTTAAACAATTTATTAGTGTGGTAAGGCAGACAATATGCCTAACAGTGCACTCTGGCTGCTTTATAAGTGGTCTGGATCACAAACAATGATTATTAACGCTATACGAAGGCTTTGGGAAATGAGGCACAGGGCCAAGCTTGCCAAAAGCATCTTAAGGCGAAGTTCAGCATTAGAACCATAGGTTCTAACGATGAACCAAGATGATTTTAGGAAACCTGGCTCTGGTCTTTTGCACGTTTGCGCATCAGTTTCAAAAGGATGTGTCATATGCTGAAGGTCCATGGACAGAGCTCTTTTTTTATATAATACTTTATTATTGATGTAGCTTATAGGCTTCATCACAAATGACCAGATCCTGACATAGACAAAACTAAAAACTGTTCTCTATTGGTCATGACCACTGTATATGGTAATGATGTGCACATTTACCAGGACAAATGTAAAAACTGCAGTGGAACTGGCTTTCTTGTAATTTAATATTTACTTTAGACAGTAAAAACTACAAAAAATAAACTGTTTGGGTTGTTTGATTTCAGATTCAAATCAAGTAATCAAAGAATGACCTTTTTTATATATATATATCTCGTGACATCTAATAGGAAATATTAATTGGTCATAAAGTACACTGCCTCTCTGACTTGGAGGCAGGACTGAGTTACATTCTCTTTGGGGTCAGCAGGACCTTACCTTCAGTAAGAGGGGGTACTTGCAGATTCTCTGAATGGGTGATAGCAGGTGCCCCTCCAGGGGAATGTCTGTGCTCTTCTTCCCTCCCAACAGCATACAGTGCTGGAACACAGAAAGATTTGAACAAAAACTAATTTATTAATGTGGGACATCTACAGTCCTGTAAAATTACACATTTCCTTTTTGTGATTCTTTACTCTTCTTCTCAAACTAACTTGGTTACTCCACTAAAATGATTATGTAAAATGGTTAAGGGCAAGAAGCAAAATCCAAAACACCATAGAAAGTCTCAGCCGCATTAATGACCTCCATGGGGGTCGGGTGGCATACTGGAACTAAAGTCATGCTTCAAAGATTAAACCGAGAAATCAGTTCGGTGGTGAAACCCTTCTGAGGAGAATTATTCAGATGCGTGAGAGAGAGAAAGAAGGAGATAAAGCTGGTGGGTTTACTCTTCTCTGTGCTCTAAGTCCCCAAGGGTAAGCAAGGGCAGCGTTCACCAGACCAAAGTAGATACACCAGAATACTACAGTGGAGAAAACAGAAAGCACATCATTGGTCGGTAGGGGGCACGCATTTCCTTTTCATCACAATCCACTGCATCCCCCTATGTCGCACTTCCGCATCTGCGGTGAACCGTGACAGAGCTACAGCGGTGTTTGTCAGACCAGGAGACATCTCGGTCTTCTCACAAAATTGGCTGTAGCATCCGAACAGTTTGGCCTACAAATTACTATTATGACCCATCTATGAGACTCTCACAAACACGATGGTGTTGTCCATTTTGCTCAACAACCTCCATAACTGTCAGGAGACTCGTCTGAGGTCAGTATAGCCAATCTGCCAACTTCTGTCTGGGATGTGATTTTTGGTGGAAATGCCTTCTTGAACATGCGCACTTTCATGTGACTTAATATCAAACTTGTATGCCATCTGTAAATACAAATAAAATTGTTAACCTTCCCACTAGCCATGATTGGCTGAGATAATGAGTGGGCTGGACATGCCGAGAGATGAGTTTGGATTGGTCTGCCATATAGAAGGCTTTGGTCTATTTGAGCTCGTCAGTCTGTTTTGGTAATGCTGTCGAACTCGGCTTTTAAAAAAAATGTATTGTGTCGTGGAGCTGCATAAGTGTTCTCCACGTTCTGAAGGATCAAGTTTTGAAATCAATGGAATTAGAGTATGATAGTTAAAGAGATGGAGAAAACACCTGCCTCCAGATGACATCTTCAAACTAAGGGCAACCGTGGTATGGCATTCCTGACAGGGAGACGCGTCCATCATGCATGATGATGTATACAGGTAAGATAGTCTAGCGTTCGCTAGCTAACATTAGCTAGTCAGACAAAAATGTGACTTGAGTAGAAGTACCCCATGTAATTTTACACTAGCTGCCTGGGGGGAAATGTACAGAACACAACTAGAGCAAGTTCAGGTCAGTCAATAACCAGACGGAGGAAGCACATCGGGGTCAACAAGGCTCAGATCTTCCATCCAGCTGTGCCAATGCACTGCAGCTGGCACCGAGCATGACATCACCATTGGAAGCACAGTCAAAGGCAGTTCCTGTGTTCATTGTTCATAAGCGGAAGAGGAGTTGACATGATGGGAGAGATAGTGATAATAGACAGAGAAAGAGACAAAAAGGAGATGAGTGAAAAGGAGACAAATTGCGTGAGCGGTGGGATCCTCACCAGGAGGAAGGTCCTGATTTCGGGGATCTTGTTGAGCTCCATCAGCAGCCGCAGGGCCTTCTCGTTGTTACTGCAGTACTCCCCATACACAGAGAACCGCCCCTTCTGAAAGTTGGAGGAAGAAACAACAAGTCATTCAGTGCCCGATCTGATCTAGCTAGTAGATATACTGTATGGTCAAATAGGTTTGGCCACTGAAGGCTTTCCTTGTGAACATTTATGATAGCTGTGATAAACATAGGATAGATGCATTATTCATCTACCATTAGAAACCATGTATAGGCTTAGGCAATCACTCTCTCAGCATTCAATTTAGGCTACAGCCCCAAACTCTAGATAGACCCCTGTGTTGTACTCTAGCATTTAGGAAGTGAAACCAGATTCAGTGCTGGGCCACTGCACTCTACGTTCCCGAAATGCTGCTGCTGTCACCCGAAACAGCGCAGGAAATGAAATCCTTGCCCGAGTGTGCAAGATTAGCATAACTTCACAACCAACAAAAATTACGCTCACTCTCTCATAAAGCCGGATGTGTGCATTTAAAAAGATTTGTTTTTGTTCGCCATTAGAATATTGAGCATGAGGTAAGAATGCTGCACATCAGGCATCCAATGTTAAAAACACGATGTAATTGTGAAAATTCTAACGGGACAAAGTATTGTAAAAGGTAACCATCTTGACATGGTGCTCCATTGGTCTCAGTATCTCCCTCTGTTTCCCTGTTGCTCTCTCTTTCACCCCCACTCTCTTTTCTAAATTCCAACTCTCACAGCTTTTTGGATACATTGACTTGACATTGATACATCCTCCAAATCTCATGACTGTGTCAGGTCCAAACGTGTTATCCCTTGCAAGATTGACAGCACAGCCGCATCCTCAGTGCATGCGCAGACCAGCCGGCTGGTGTGTTTACGGACATATTCAATCAATCCTTATCCCAGTCTGTTGTTCCCACTTGCTTCAAGAGGACCAGCATTGCTACTGTTCCCAAGAAAGCGAAGGTAACTAAGCTAAATGACTATTGCCCCGTAGCACTCACTTCGATCATCATGAAGTGCTTTGTGAGACTTGTCAAGGACCATATCACCTCCAACCTACCTGACACCCTAGACCCACACCAATTTGCTAACCGCCCCAATAGGTCCACAGACAACGCAATCACACAGCACATTGCCCTAACACATCTGGACAAGAGGAACACCTATGTAAGAATGCTGTTCATCGACTACAGCTCAGCATTTAACACCGTAGTCCCCTCCAATGTTGTCATTAAGCTCCAGACCCTGGGTCTCCACCCCGCCCTGTGCAACTGGGTCCTGGACTTCCTGACGGGCCGCCCCCAGGAGGTGAGGGAAGGAAACAACATCTCCACCCAGCTGATCCTCAACAATGGGGTGCGTTCTCAGCCCTCTCCTGTACTCCCTGTTCAACCCATGACTGCGTGGCCATGCACGCCTCCAACTCAATCATCAAGTTTGCAGACGACACTAGATTGGTAGGCTTGATTACCAACAACAACAACGAGACGGCCTACAGGGAGGGGATGAGGGCCCTCGGGGTGTGGTGTCAGGGAAATAATCTCACACGTCAACAAAACAAAAAGGAGATGATCGTGGACTTCAGGAAACAGCAGAAGGAGCACCCCCCTATCCACATCGACGGGACAGTAGTGGAGAAGGTGGAAAGTTTGAAGTTCCTTGGCGTACACACCAATGAAATGGTCCACCCACACAGACAGCATGGTGACAAAGGCGCAACAGTGCCTCTTCAACCTCAGGAGGCTGAAGAAATTCGGCTTGTCACCAAAAACACACAAACTTCTACAGATGCACAATTGAGAACATCCTGTCGGGCTGTATCACCGCCTGGTACGACAACTGCTCCGCCCACAACCGTAAGGCTCTCCAGAGGGTAGTGAGGTCTGCACAACGTATCACCGGGGGCAAACTACCTGCCCTCCAGGACCCCTACACCCCATTATGTCACAGGTAGGCCAAAATTATCATCAGGACAAGAATCCCCCGAGCCGCTGCCTGTTTACCCCACTATCATCCAGAAGGAGAGGTCAGTACAGATGCATCAAAGCAGGGACCGAGAGACTGAAAATCAGCTTCTCTCTCAAGGCCATCAGACTGTTAAACAGCCATAACTAACATTGAGTGGCTGCTGTCAACATACTGACTCATCTATAGCCACTTTAATAATAAAAAAATGTATGTAATAAACATATCACTAGCCACTTTAATTAATGTTTACATACCCTACATTACTCATCTCATATGTATATACTGAACTCTATACCATCTACTGCATCTTGCCTATGCCGTTCGGCCATCGCTCATTCATGTATTTTTATGTACATATTCTTAATCATTCCTTTACACTTGTGTGTGTATAAGGTAGTTGTTGTGAAATTGTTCGGTTAGATGTCTTGTTAGATATTACTGCATGGTCGGAACAAGAAGCACAAGCATTTTGCTATACTCGCATTAACATCTGCTAAACATGTGTATGTTAAAAATACATTTTGATTTGATAGGTCATTTCTCCAACATTTGTTTACAGACAGATTATTTCAATTATAATTCACTGTATCACAATTCCAGTGGGTCAGAAGTTTCCATACACTAAGTTGACTGTGCCTTTAAACAGCTTGGAAAATTCCAGAAAATGATGTCATGACTTTAGAAGCTTCTGATGGGCTAATTGACAACATTTGAGTCAATTGGAGGTATACCTGTGGATGTATTTCAAGGCCTACCTTCAAACTCAGTGCCTCTTTGCTTGACATCATGTGAAAAACAAAAGAAATCAGCCAAGACCTCAGAAAAAAACAATGGTAGACATTCACAAGTCTGGTTCATCTTTGGGAGCAATTTCCAAACGCCTGAAGGTACCACGCTCATCTGTACAAACAATAGTACGCAAGTATAAACAACATGGGACCACGCAGCCGCCATACCGCTCCGGAAGGAGACACTTTCCGTTTCCTAGAGATAAATGTACTTAAGCGCGAAAAGTGCAAATCAATCCCAGAACAGCAAAGGACCTTGTGAAGATGCTGGAGGAAACAAGTACAAAAGTATCTATATCCACAGAAAAACAAGTCCTATATCAACATAACCTGAAAGGCCGCTCAGCAAGGAAGAAGCCACTGCTCCAAAACCACCATAAAAAAGCCAGACTACGGTTTGTAACTACACATGGGGACAAAGATCGTACTTTTTGGGGAAATGTCCTCTGGTCTGATGAAGCAAAAAATAGAACTGTTTGGCCATAATGACCATCTTTATGTTTAGAGGAAAAGGGGGTGGCTTGCAAGCCGAAGAACCCTATCCTAACCGTGAAGCACGGGGGCGGCAACATAATGTTGTGGGGGTGCTTTGCTGCAGGAGGGACTGGTGCACTTCACAAAATAGATGGCATCATGAGGCTGGAAAATTATGTGGATATATTGAAGCAACATCTCAAGACATCAGTCAGGAAGTTGAAGCTTGGTTGCAAATGGGTCTTCCAAATGGACAATGACCCCAAGCATACTTCCAAAATTGTGGCAAAATGGCTTAAGGACAACAAAGTCAAGGCATTTGAGTGGACATCACAAAGCCCGGACCTCAATCCCATAGAAAATTTGCGGGCAGACCTGAAGAAGTGTGTGCGAGCAAGGAGGCCTACAAACCTGACTCCGTTACACCAGCTCTGTCAAGAGGAATCGGCCAACCAATTATGGGAAGCTTGTGGAAGGCTATCGGAAATGTTTGACCCAAGTTAAACACTTTAAAGGCAATGCTACCAAATATTGAGCATATGTAGACTTCTGACCCACTCGGAATGTGATCAAAGAAATAAAAGCTGAACTATATCTTTTTTCTACTACTTTTCTGACATTTCACATTCTTAAAATAAAGTGGTGACCCTAACTGACTTAAAACAGGAATTTTCTATTTGGATTAAATGTCAGGAATTGTGAAAAATGTATTTGGCTAAGGTGTATGTAAACTTTCGACTTCGAATGTATGTTGAGGAATTGCTTTTTGCTGCGAATTCTGAGGCTGGTAACTAATGAACTTGTCCTCTGCTTTTTGTGGCTGCACTTGAAGAAACTGTCAAAGTTCTTGACATTTTCCGGATCGACCGGTCATAAAGTAATGACTGACTGTCGTTTCTCTTTGCTTATTTGAGCTGTTCATGCCATAATATGGACTTGGTCTGTTACCAAATAGGGCTATCTTCTGTATACCACCCCTACCTTGTCACAACACAACTGATTGGCTCAAACGCATTAAGGAAAGAAATTACACAAATGTACTTTTAACAAGGCACACCTGTTAATTGAAATATATTCCAAGTTACTACCTCATGAAGCTGTTTGAGAAAACGCCAAGAGTGTGCAGAGCTGTCATCAAGGCAAAGGGTGGCTACGTTGAAATCTAAAATGTAAAATATATTTTTATTTGTTTAACACCTTTTTAGTTACTGCATGATACCATATGTGTTATTTTATAGTTTTGATGTCTTCACTATTATTCTGCAATGTAGAAAATAGTAAAAATAAAGAAACCCTGGAATGAGTAGGTTTGTCCAAACTTTTTACTGGTACTGTAACTACCTGTATCTAACGTTGATGATGTGGTTGTTACTGACAAGGAGCACATGGTTGAGCTTTTTAATCACCAATTCTTTAAGTCAGGATTCCTTTTTGACTCCATGCCTCCTTGCCCATCCAACATTTCCTCACCTCGCACTAATGCGACTCTCCCTGATGCTCCTCCCCCTTTTTCCCAAGCTCCGCATACAAAGTTTCTCCCTGCAGGCAGTCACTGAGTCCGATGTGCTAAAGGACCTCCTGAAACTTGACCCCAAAAACACATTAGGGTCAAATGGTTTAGACCCTTACTTCTTTAAGATTGCTGCTCCTACCTATCATCGCCAAACCTATCTCTGACCTTTTTAACCTGTCTCTCCTTTCTGGGGAGGTTCCCATTGCTTGGAAGGCAGCCGGAGAGAGATCAAGCTGGGGAGGGGAGATCAAGCTGATCCTAGCTGTTATAGGGCCATTTCTATTTTGCCCTATTTATTAAAAGTGTTGGAAAAACTTGTCAATAATCGACTGACAGGCTTTCTTGAGGTCTATGGTATGCAATCTGGTTTCTACTCAGGTCATGGATGTGTCACTGCAACCTCAAAAAGGTCCTCAATGATGTAACTATTGCCCTTGATTCTAAGCAACGTTGTGCTGCTATTTTTATTGACTTGGCCAAAGCTTTTGATACGGTAGACCATTCTCTTTTTGTGGGCCGGGCTAAGGAGTATTGTTGTCTCTGATGGGTCTTTGGCCTGGTCTGCACTCTCTCGAAGAGTGCAGTGTATGAAGTAAAAATGTCTCCGCCATTGCCCATCACCAAGTGAGTACCACAAGGCTTAATCCTAGGACCCACGCTCTTCTCAATTTACATCAACAACATAGCTCAGGCAGTAGGAAGCTCTCTCATCCATTTATATGCAGATGATACAGTCTTATACTCAGCTGGCCCTTCTCCGGATAGTCTGTTAAATGCTCTACAACAAAGTTTTCGCTACCCTTAACCTTGTTCTGAACACCTCTGAAACAAAAGGTCATGTGGTTTGGTCAGAAGAATGCCCCTCTCCCTACGTGTGATTACTACCTCGGTGGGTTTAGAGCTTGAGGTAGTCACCTCAAACAAGTACTTGGGAGTATGGCAAGACTTGATTTCTTCTATTGTAATCACTCCTTTTTCACCCCAGCTGCCAAACTAACCGTGATTCAGATGACCATCCTACCCATGCTAGATTACGGAGACAATTTATAGATCGGCAGGTAAAGGTGAGTGGCTAGATGTTCTTTACCATTCGGCCATCAGATTTGCCACCAATGCTCCTTATAGGACACATCACTGCACTCTAAACTCTTCTGTAAACTGGTCATCTCTATATACCCGTCGCAAGATCCACTGGTTGATGCTTATTTATAAAACCCTCTTAGGCCTCACTTCCTCCCCATCTGTGATATCTACTTCAGCCCTCATCCTCAACATACAACACCCGTTCTGCCAGTCACATTTTGTTAAAGGTCCCCAAATGACACACATCCCTGGGTCGCTCTTCTTTTCAGTTTGCTGCAGCTAGCGACTGGAACGAGCTGCAACAAACACTCAAACTGGACAGTTTTCTCAATCTCTTCATTCAAAGACTCAATCACAGACACTCTTACTGACAGTTGTCACGGCTTTCGTCTGTAGAAGGAGGAGCGGACCAAAATGCAGCGTGGTTGTTATTCATTTTATTTTAATAAAGAAACTGTACACGAATAAACTAACAAAACAACAAACGTGCGAAAACCTAAAACAGTCCTATCTGGTGCAAAACACAGAGACAGGAACAATCACCCACAAACACACAGTGAAACCCAGGCTACCTAAATATGGTTCCCAGTCAGAGACAATGACTAACACCTGCCTCTGATTGAGAACCATATCAGGCCAGACATAGAAATAGACAAACAAGACATCCAACATAGAATGCCCACTCAGATCACACCCTGACCAACCAAAACATAGAAACATAAACTATGGTCAGGGTGTGACAGTTGTGGCTGCTTTGAGTGATTGTCTCTACCTTCTTGCCCTTTGTGCTGTTGTCTGTACCCAATAATGTTTGTACCATGTTTTGTGGTGCTACCATGTTGTGTTGTTATGTGTTGCTACCATGCCATGTTGTCATGCGTTTCATGCGTTTCTAAACTATGGTCTGGGTGTGACAGTTGTGGCTGCTTTGAGTGATTGTTGTCTCTACCTTCTTGCCCTTTGTGCTGTTGTCTGTACCCAATAATGTTTGTACCATGTTTTGTGGTGCTACCATGTTGTGTTGTTATGTGTTGCTACCATGCCATGTTGTCATGCGTTTCTGCCTTGCTGTGTTGTCATGCGTTTTTGCCTTGCTGTGTTGTCATGCGTTTCTGCCTTGCTGTGTTGTCATGCGTTTCTGCCTTGCTGTGTTGTCATGCGTTTCTGCCTTGCTGTGTTGTCATGCGTTTCTGCCTTGCTGTGTTGTCATGCGTTTCTGCCTTGCTGTGTTGTCATGCGTTTCTGCCTTGCTGTGTTGTCATGCGTTTCTGCCTTGCTGTGTTGTCATGCGTTTCTGCCTTGCTGTGTTGTCATAGGTTTCCCCCAATCCAAGATGGCGTAGCAGTCAGACGTATTTGTCCTTCGTCTTGTCCCATGTGTATATATATTTTCATATGTTGTTCTTCGAATATATTTTTATATTTTTCTAAACCCTTACTTCAAAATACTCTCCTGCAACCCGCCTCACCCAATGTGGTGTGGACCTGATTTTTCTCTAACGTATTTTCTTTGCCCCTGAATGCTAGCTGTCTAGAGCACAACGGACTGTTGGCTTACGAGGCCCATCGAATGCATTCTGAAGCCACTAGCTAGCAGTCAGCTATCCTTTGCTAGCGGTCATCAGCTACCTTTATCCCGGCAAACTCTCGCCAGTCTGTATAGCGCGACTCAAACCAGAGCAAGTCGGACTTATTCTTCTCGATATCTCCAGATTCCTATCGCAAGCTCTGAATCTATATTGTTTTTTAGATGACATTTTTATTATGATATTTTGTATTTTTCTCCACCTGGAATTATAGCAGCTAACGACCCCTGAACGCACAGCCGCTAATCTGCGGCCTGCTAGCTATCTACAGCACAATGGACTGCTGGCTTAAGAGGCCCTTCCGACTTTCTTTGAACACTATACATATTTTGCCAATTGGCCTGGTTTACCACACGGAGCCCTGCTGATACGTACACTCATGTAACTGCACAAGGGGGCCACAACAGACTTCCCTCCTTCGCGTCATCCCTCTAAGGCCTTTCTGTTAGCCTGCTAGCCCCATGCCGCTAGCTGCCTGAAGACACGCACTGGACTTGTATGATCACCCGGCTACGCATGCCTTTCCCTAAAGTCACCATGCTGTGTCGATTGCTGTTCTGGTTTGTAACTATTGTTTTATTTCACTGTAGAGCCTCTAGCACTGCTCAACACGCCTCGGCTAACAATTTAGTTCCACCCCCCACACACGCAGTGACATCACCTGGTTTAAATGCTATTTCTAGAGACAATATCTCTTTCATTATCACTATAAGCACAGGTTTATCCCCACTGTATTCACATCCTACTATACCTTTGTCTGTACATTATGCCTTGAAAATATTCTACCGTGCCCAGAAATCTGCTCCTTTTACTCTATTCTGAAATCAAATCAAATTGTATTTGTCACATACAGATGGTTAGCAGATGTTAATGCGAGTGTAGCGAAATGCTTGTGCTTCTAGTTCCGACAATGCAGTAATAACCAACATGTAATCTAACTAACAATTCCAAAATTAATTTAGAAAGTAATAGGCGTCCAGTTCTGTTAGCCTTTAGCCGTACCCTTATCCTACTCCTCCTCGTTGATGTAGAGGTTAATCCAGGCCCTGCAGTGTCTACCTCCACTCCCATCCCCCAGGCTCTCTCATTTGTTGACTTCTGCAACCGTAAAAGCCTTGGTTTCGTGCATGTTAACATTAGAAGCCTTCTCCCTAAGTTTGTTTTATTCACTCCCCTAGCACACTCCACCAATCCAGATGTCCTTGCCGTGTCTGAATCCCGGCTTAGGAAGACCACCAAATTTCCATTCCTAACTATAACATTTTCCGACAAGATAGAACTGCTAAAGGGGGCAGTGTTGCAATTTACTGCAAAGATAGAACTCTGCAGGTTGTCTTACTATCCAGGTCTGTACCCAAACAATGAGCTCCTACTTCTAAAAATTAACCTTTCCAGAAACAAGTCTCTCACCGTTGCCGCTTGCTATAGACCACCCTCTGCCCCCAGCTGTGCCCTCGACACCATATGTGATTTGATTGCCCCCCATCTATCTTCTGAGCTCGTGCTGCTAGGTGACCTAAACTGGGACATGCTTAACACCCCGGCCATCCTACAATCTAAGCTTGATGCCCTCAATCTCACACAATTTATCAATGAACCTGCTACAGACCTATATCTATCCTCAAAAGGTCTTCAAAAGCCAAGTTAACTGACCATTTTGAATCACATCGTACCTTCTCCGCTATGCAATCTGGTTTCCGAGCTGGTCATGGGTACACCTCAGCCACGCTCAAGGTCCTTAACGATATCATGACTGCCATCGATAAGAGACATTACTGTGCAGCTGTATTCATCGACCTGGCCAAGGCTTTCGACTCTGTCAATCACCACATTCTTATTGGCAGACTCAACAGCCTTGGTTTCTCAAATGATTGCCTCGCCTGGTTCACCAACTACTTCTCTGATAGAGCTCAGTGTGTCAAATCGGAGGGCCTGTTGCCCGGACCTCTGGCAGTTTCTATGGGGGTGCCACAGGGTTCAATTCTCGGGCTGACTCTCTTATCTGTATACATCAATGATGTCGCTCCTGCTGCTGGTGATTCTCTAATCCACCTCTACGCAGATGACACCATTCTGTATACTTCTGGCCCTTCTTTGGACACTGTGTTAACTAAACTCCAGACGAGCTTCAATGCCATACAACTCTCCTTCCGTGGCCTCCAACTGATCTTAAACGCAAATAAAACTAAATGCATGCTATTCAACCGATCATTGCCCGCACCTGCCCGCCCATCCAGCATCACTACTCTGGACGGCTCTGACTTAGAATACGTGGATAACTACAAATACCTATGTGTCTGGCTAGACTGTAAACTCTCCTTCCAGACTCACATTAAGCATCTCCAATCAAAAATTAAATCTAGAATCTAGAATGGCTTCCTATTTCGCAACAAAGCATCCTTCACCCATGCTGCTAAACATACCCTCATAAAACTGACCATCCTACCGCTCCTTGACTTCGGCGATGTCATCTATAAAATAGCCTCCAACACTCTACTCAGCAAACTGGATGTAGTCTATCACAGTGCCATCCGTTTTGTCACCAAAGCGCCTTATGTGGAATACTTGGGATGCCTCTCACTTTCTCAGGTACTACTACACAGCCCAATTCACTATAACTTATTGAAAACCCTTATTATAGAATATTTTAGTTGGGTAAAAAAATGACAGGTGAGTCTCTCAATCATTGAAATTCTGAAATTATAAGATGTTAATTGAGAAGTTTAAGTTATTTCGAAATCCGTTCAATTGATACAAGGAACAATGATAATACTGACAGATTTCTGTTTTGACTTACAGGAGCTTTCCCTTTGAACAAACACCATTTACAGCATACTTTCCGTCAACTGAATGAATGTTCCATTCAATGTCTCTTATTCTACAAAGTCCCCTTAGTGTGTGTGTGTCCGTGACTTGTCCCATTGATGACTGACACGCTCTCTTCCCCCAACAAAGGCAGTTATTGGTTGTCCCCAAGGGCCAAATTAGTTAAAAAAGGGTGGGATAAGGAGGAGGGAGGAAGAGAAGGCGGGAGGAGGAAATCAATCTGCTGAAGGTTGATGTAAGTAAGCATCTCACCGTCAGGTTGTATTCACCTGTTCGGCGCATGTGACAAAAAGTGTAGGCTCATTCCTGGCGCATTCACAGCCATATAAGGAGACATTGGAACACAGCGCATTCAAAATCTGGGGCATTTCCTGTATGAAATTTCATCTTGGTTTTGCCTGTAGCATTAGTTCTGGGGCACTCACAGACAATATCTTTGCAGTTTTGGAAACGTCAGAGTGTTTTCTTTCCAAAGCTGTCAATTATATGCATAGTCGAGCATCTTTTCGTGACAAAATATCTGCCCCCAGAGTTTCAAGAATACAAGCTTTTTGAGGGGCTGGGGGGAGTGAAATGGGGGGGGAGTGGATTGTGTATATTATGTGAATTGTGGAGTGCTTTTACATTCTCAGCCATCTTGAAGGTTAATCCTCAACAAGTAGAGCTGACTGTGTGTGTGTGTGTGTGTGTGTGTGTGTGTGTGTGTGTGTGTGTGTGTGTGTGTGTGTGTGTGTGTGTGTGTGTGTGTGTGTGTGTGTGTGTGTGTGTGTGTGTGTGTGTGTGTGTGTGTGTGTGTGTGTGTGTGTGTGTGTGTGTGTGTGTGTGTGTGTGTGTGTGTGTGTGTGTGTGTGTGTGAGAGAGAGAGACTGTGTTTATGAAAATGCCGGTCTCTGTATGTGTATACACGTGTGTGTGTGTGAATGGAAGTGTGTGTCACTCACAAACTGGATGAAGACGTGTCCAAGGCTGTGCCCAGGCTGCGGCTCCGGCTGCAGGCTGGCCTCCACTGCAGACAGAACCTCTTTGTGAACGTCCAGGATGGACTCGATGTTGGAAAACAGGGTCTGTGGTAGCAGACACATACACTCCCAGTACTTCAGTCATTTCAACGCTTCACTTTGTATTCAAAATTGTGACACACATACTCACCCAAGGTCAGTATCTTATAAAGCATGCCAATGTTTACTATTATCAAAGTGTTACAGTGCCACAATACACTTTTCTCTGTGCAGAAGAGATTACAAGGCGATTATGGCCCAAACATCTACAGGATAATCCTAACGGTTTAAAAAAAGGCAAAGGTCATATTTACCTTGACATGCTCAGGTGACAGACACTGTTGCTCCTCTGCAGTTTGTCGGATTCTGTGCAAAAAGGCCTGCATGGGTAGTAGAGGAAATACAAAGATGCTGGTTCAAGTCCGGTCTTACTGTCATAGTAGGTTTGTTTACAGCAATAGGCTGTACGTTTACTTTAGTTTTAAGGTTAAGGTTGGGGGTGAATATCCTGGTCTCATGCAGACGCACACAGTGCAAGAATGAAGACCCAAATGTGCTACACCCTTGTTTACCTTTGCCTCAGTACCTTACAGGTATCGGGGAATCTGTATAAATGTAACTACTGTATACTGTAAGTCTTTGCTACAGAAGCCATTCAAACCAA
This sequence comes from Oncorhynchus masou masou, assembly GCF_036934945.1. Lineage (NCBI taxonomy): Eukaryota > Metazoa > Chordata > Actinopteri > Salmoniformes > Salmonidae > Oncorhynchus > Oncorhynchus masou. The sequence continues at coordinate 44,509,353 of NC_088244.1, forward strand.
CGAATGTGGGAAACCGTCTCCCTGGAGAAATGTTGAGCCGTCACTCAAATCCTGACAAGAGAAAAGAGATGTGGGAAAGCGTGACTCCTCAGCCTCTCTCTTTCCCTCCTCTCGGTTTGTCTGACTCCAAACTTCTACTCATAGCTTGACAACGTAGAAGCGGTGTCTGGATATTATTGTTTTAGCAGCACTTATAATAACTGAGATTGTTAATGACAACTAATGAAACCTAAAGAGAAAGTCCGAAGATGGGAAATAACACCAACGTGGAAACAGATTTCTCAACTGCCTTTTGCAATGTTGACCCAAACTTCTTGTGGGGTTTGGTGGCACGGTTTTACACCTTCCCATTCCTAGCCACAGTGACAGAGCAGGGTCGTTCCACCTCAAACTGAACAAGACACAGGATTGACACCCACCAGTAGAGATTTTTCTGAAATCGTTTGTTGTTAGAAACAGTTATTAGCATTCCTGACAACGAGTATTTAGTATCTGTTGTCAGGGTCTGACAAGTAGTATGGAGCTGTGGCTCGGCGTATTGCTTCTTCATCCTACGTTACATATTCCCAGTGAACATTTTTTTCCCTGTTCAGAGGAATTAGTCATTGAAGTTCATGTTCTATCCTACATCCTGATATTACCAGATTCTGACCACTAGATGGTGCCGTTTTTGCTATTAGGTGATTACATTTTTGTAAAGATACCCCACCAGCTCAATGTCTCAACCAAATGACAAAATTATATATTGGTTTCCTTACCCTGTAAGCAGGCTATTGACTAGGTTCGACAGCAGTCACTGTTTCAAATCCAATGCAAGTTAATGGTACCTATATTAGCATTTTCACACTTCATTTAAAAATATCCTAAAGTATTTAAACATGTATTGTGTAACTCAATGGTGTTACTTATTGATAATCTGGCTACGAAGCGTGAAAATGCTTCAAGCATTGCGCTGTTTATGACTTCGAGCCTATCAACTCCCGAGATTAAGCTGGTGTAACCGATGTGAAATGGCTAGTTAGCGGGGTGCGCGCTAATAGTGTTTCAAACATCACTCGCTCAGACTTGGAGTAGTTGTTCCCCTTGCTCTGTAAGGGACGCGGCTTTTGTGTAGCGATGGGAAACGCTGCTTCGAGGGTGGCTGTTGTCGATGTGTTCCTGGTTCGGAAGCTATACTGTTACACTGGCAACACTAAAGTGCCTATAAGAACATCCAATAGTCAAAGGTATATGAAATACAAATCGTAGAGAGAGAAATAGTGCTATAATTCCTATAATAACTACAACCTAAAACTTCTTACCTGGGAATATTGAAGACTCAACGTTAAAAGGAACCACCAGCTTTCATATGTTCTCATGTTCTGAGCAAGGAACTTAAACGTTAGCTTTCTTACATGGCACATATTGCACTTTCTTCTCCAACACTTTGTTTTTGCATTATTTAAACTAAATTGAACATGTTTAATTATTTATTTATTTATGTATTTTTATTTTTTAAATATCGGCAGATTAAATCGGGAACGGCGTTGAAAAATCGTAATTGGTCGACCTCTAGTGGACACCCATTCAAATCAGTGATTTCAACTTGGCACTGTCACAGGATGCCACCTTTCCAACAAGTCAGTTCATCAAGTTTCTGCCCTGCTGGAGCTGCCCCGGTAACTGTAAGTGCTGTTACTGTGAAGTGGAAATATCTAGGAGAAGCAACGGCTCAGCTGCAAAGTGGTAGGCCACACAAGCTCACAGAACAACAGAGTGCTGATGCACGTAAAAATTGTCTGTCCTCGGTTGCAACACTCACTACCAAGTTCCGAACTGCCTCAGGAAACAACATCTGCACAAGAACTGTTCACCGGGAGCTTCATGAAATGTTTCCCACTGAAAAAAAGCAATTTGGATAGAGTAGGCAACCCAGATTTATGCTGACAGAAATGCCCCAGTGAACACATTTCTTCAAAGTTACAAATAGTAAACAGGGTTGGCGTCAAATACATTTCCCCCCTCAGTCAACTGAATTTAACTGACCCCAACCATGATCGCAAGAGACCCGCCACTGTATACAGTACGTCATCCACTGTGCACTTATAGATTGCTCAAAATAGCATGCGGACTCAATTTAGTTGGGTCGTCAATATATCATGTGCTAATAACAGCATGTCAAATAGTACTCCGACAGGGCCACAAAGTTCCTTTTGGAGATCCTCATTCAGGTGATTAATGGTCTGCTGCTGTACGGTGGAAGAGCTGTTGAATGGAGCAGAGCAGCAATATTGCACACCAGGGTCTGTAGCCAGAAGGGCTATGGGGTTGTAAGGTTGAATTTGCTCATATGGAACTCCCAAAGGAGATCCGCTCCAACCTGCTTGTTCTCTAGCGTCGCTTGCAAGACAAATGAACGCCAAACATTCAAGTATGATATAACAAAATATCATAATAAAGATAGTGTGCTCTACATTGCACAAAGAGTCATTTCAAATCAAATCTAAGTTTGTCATGTGCGCCAAATACAACAGGTGTAGACCTTACAGTGAAATGCTTACTTACAGGCTCTAACCAATAGTGCAAAAAAAGGTATTAGGTGAACAATAGGTAAGTAAAGAAATAAAACAACAGTAAAAAGACAGGCTAAATAGAGTAGCGAGGCTATAAAAGTAGCGAGGCTACATATAGACACAGGTTAGGCTGTTTGAGGTAACATAGGAATTAATTATTTTGGTATTTTATTGCATTTTCTGAAGAAATTCTCATTACCGCAACAGATCCAGCTCTGTCTGAATGTATGTTATGTTGTAATTTAAACAGAATAAAATGAAAATATTCTGGAAAAAAAACATATGGAGTTTCTACTGGATATTTTCAAAATGACAGAAGAATTATTAACTGAATATTCATGTATCAAAATATTGGAAAAATTAAGTGTACATGACTGATGTTCTCATCCTCCACAACATTTTTGTAGGACTGTTTATACACAAAGAATTTTAAATAAAAAGTTTGATTTTGAATGAAGCAACATATCTGCCACTACCTTCAAGATGGCTACCAGGTAAGCAGATATCTTTGTAAAATATTCTCTTGTCAGACTGTGTACACGACAGTATTGATTATCATTACCGATACAGGTAGTTTTCCACATTTAGATTTTTTTTAAATGAAAACATACTTCATTGTCTAATTATGTACATTGAGTAAAAATTTGCTTAGTCATCATGTCTTCTCTATTCTTATCAAAACATGCTAAGTTTCCTCATCCTTCGCAACACCATTCTCACTTACCGCTGCAATTTAACGCCAGTTGCGGTAGAGAGAACTTCTGAGAACTAATGAGAATTTAATCATAGAGACTATATTTTTTAAATATAATGAACTATTAAAGTTAAATATTATTCACTAACTGTTGATATTTTGCTTTATGTCTTTATGTTTAATTGCAGACAGTCAGCTAGTGATAAAAAGAAAGCTTTAGCGAAGGCTGACAAAATTCAGAGAAAAGGTTTACACCAACCCAAGAACTGCTGGAAGAGTCCAGAAGGAAGGACAGAGAGAGGTCACATACAGTGTCTATAGGAAGTCAGTGTTATGAAGTCTACACATGCACGCTAACACATCCACCACACACACATAGTAAGCCATTTAGTTTATCCTATAGGATGTCCACACACAGTGTCAGCCATTCAGTCCCTTCTATAGGATACACACACACCGTCAGCAATCCATTCAGTCTCTACTATAGGATGCACACACACCGTCAGTAATCCATTCAGTCTCTACTATAGGATGACGTGTCCATAACAGTGCGATTTTCCCCATGTTTTGAGACATGCTCATTTCACGTCATGCCTCCTTTCCATTTCCAGATATCAAAAACGAAAGCAGAATTGTAAAATCAAGAAAACTCAAGATCCGACAAAGAAGCAACATGAAAATTAAAAAACAGTGTCTGAAAACACAGTTTCCACAGAGGAAAGAAACAGCTTACAGCTGTTGGACATAACACCATCAAACCAGGAAGATGATATACTTCATGTTCAAGAAGCAAAATTATGACGTTATTCAACATCTTCAAGAAGACGCAGCCTCCAAGAGAACAGCCCTTTCTCACCTCAGCAGGTAAATGTCCCTGCAATCAACTCAAATCTTAAAAGAAGAGACATCTCTACAGACATCAGGACCAATGAATACATCTACCCTAAAGGAATCACCCAAGATGAGGAACAGAAGAAAGAAAACTATCAAAATTGAGGTCAAAGTTGCACGACACAGAAGAGAAGCTGCTGGAGAGGACCAAAGAGATAGTCAATCTAAAGAAGACTGAGATGATGGCCAAGAGGAAGCAGGTAATTGTCAACATGAAAGGCAGAGGTCCAGAAGAAAACGACAAAGAGGTCATCAGAGAACATTACCCAATAACAGCCAGAGAAGACTAATGTGCAACTTAGCCGCTTCCTTCATCAAGATGAAGTCTCCACTGTAATAACTGGGAAATCCGGAGAAATTCAGAGAAAGGGACAGATATTCCGCAAGAGAGCCTTAAAATAGACACTATGGCAAATCTTCATTGAACATTTATGTCCAAGGCACAACCTTTCCAAGGCTCAATTCTTTACATTAAAGCCATTTTGGATCGGCCAACGAAGAGTCACAGGAGAAAACTGGCTTGAAGAGAAAGAAGCTGCACCAACTTGGGGGTCATAGAAACATCATCCTCAAGAGACACTGTACAGGCCAGTGTGTGTAGTGACGATGACATGTGCTGTTCTAATGTGTTTGTATGTGTTGTTTTTATGTGTTCTCTGTTTTTAGCCTGTTTTATGTACTTTTGAAGCACTGCAAAATTAAATTTATTGAACTTGAATCCATGATTGTGCCAATAGTCAAATTTATTTTCTACATTAAATGTTATGTTAAAAACAATGTCTTAGTATACTTATTATCATTATCGAAATCAACCTCGTTTCCCGAAACCTATGTATCATTACGGCAATTTTATGTTAATTTAATGAAAGGAAAAATAGTAGTTATTTTAAATACAGGCTTGCCACATTCAGGCTTGCCACATATAATTTTGAAAAATGTCAGGTTTCAATATAATATAAAATAATATTAGGTTGTAGATTGCGGAAGGTGTTGCAGTAATAAGAATTTAAAAATGGATTTGATTTTGACAATTTAAAAACATTATTTTAGAGTTTCAAGTAACTGTGCATGACTTAATAATCACACACACAAAAAAAATGAAAATGTATTAGCTTTCCTAATGGTCTTGATCTTTTCAGACCATTGGGGTAATGAGCTTTTTAAAGGACATGTTTTCGAAAATATGTTTTAAAAAAAGGTTAGAATTTTCAGTAAATGTTTTTAAATTAATGCTCAAACACTTCAGACCTTGTTAGGGTCAGTTTGTTATATCTGGAGTACTTCTCCTGTCCAATTCGGTGTCCTGTGTGAATCTAAGAGTGCATTCTCTAATTCTCTCCTCTCGCTCTTTCTCTCTCGGAGGATCTGAGCCCTAGGACCATGCCCCAGGACTACCTGACATGATGACTCCTTGCTGTCCCCAGTCCACCTGGCCGTGCTGCTGCTCCAGTTTCAACTGTTCTGCCTTATTATTATTCGACCATGCTGGTCATTTATGAACATTTGAACATCTTGGCCATGTTCCACCCGGCACAGCCAGAAGAGGACTGGCCACCCCACATAGCCTGGTTCCTCTCTAGGTTCTTCCTAGGTTTTGGCCTTTCTAGGAAGTTTTTCCTAGCCACCGTGCTTCTACACCTGCATTGCTTGCTGTTTGGGGTTTTAGGCTGGGTTTCTGTACAGCACTTTGAGATATCAGCTGATGTACGAAGGGCTATATAAATAAATTTGATTTGATTTGTTATTCATGCTTGAAAAGAATATTTGTTGATGCAAGTCTTTAAAGATTTCAAAATTTCATAAGAATCACCCATCTGCTAGCAACATGTTATACAGTACGCAGTATCGCTTGTGGTAATTGAGTCTTCAACCATGTGTGCATTGCCTCGAGTGGAGCTTGGTTACCAGTGTGCGTTCTGGACAAGGACAATACTTGATTGATTGTTTGAGAGCCAAAGAGACTTGCACTCTCTGTCACTGTTGAGTCTATAACACACTCAGGTGGGAAGGGGTGGTTGCGTGTTGAGTATTTTTATTTTTTGCAGAGTAGCTTGTACAAGCCCAGTTGCAAAGGATTTACTGCGGTTTGTCTTTTCTTTGTTGGTGCTTCCGTGATGCTCAAAAAGGAAGTGAAAACAGAGCAGTCAGATTTTACAAAAAGCCACATTTTTTTCTGTATAAGTCTGAAAAAAAGTTGATTATTTCAAGTTAGATACGCAGTGACTGGCTTGCGACACAAAAGTAGCAAGGAGGATGTCCCGTGACAGGAAGTGAAGCTTTGTGAAGAGGAAGTATGCATATCCAATCATGCCATACATCAACAGAATTTGTGGTTTTGCACAAAGGCACTGCAAGGAGCCAAGAAAGAGCTTCAGAGTGTACAGTATTGTGCTGTAGTAAAAATGTAGAGTTCTTATACCACAGCATTGTTGAATACTTGTTTCTGATTGAATAGAAGGGCATTCTAGAATAGACATTAAAACCAGATAACCGGACAGTTGGAATATATTTTATATATATATATATATATTAAAATCAGGACAACTTGCAATCATGACGCAAAAACCACGTACGGTCTGCATGTGCAGTTGCGACAAAGTTACAAAGATAAACCATCAACCACACAAACTGAAATTGTATACATTGTAAACGCAGGTCCCAATGAGGGAAACAACCTAGCTAGCTAGCATTGCTTGGATTTTGCAGGTATCTTTTGGGAGCATCTGATGACTTAACGTGGTGAGTGATGAAGATGAATTTCTCCTGTCCCCTCCAACTTTAAGCTGTCAAATCCTCCCACTTTTGTAATTTGACCAGCTGTTTTTTTTTAAACCTTCATTTAACTAGGCAAGTCAGTTAAGAACAAATTCTTATTTACAACGACATCCTACCAAAAGGCCTCCTGCGAGGACGGGGGCCTGGAATACAAATAAATTCTATAAAAAGATAGGACAAAATACACATCACAACAAGAGAGACAACACTATATAAAAAGAGACCTAAGCCAACTACATAGCAAGACAGCAACACATGACAACAACATGCTAGCAACACAACATGCTAGCAACACAACATGGCAGCAGCACAGGGTACAAACATTACATCACACAAAGCAGCCACAACTGTCAGTAAGTGTCCATGAGTCTTTGAATATTTTTGAATTTGGTTGGCAGGTTTGCTAGCAACAAACTACTTAGCTAGCTTCTAGCCTAGTGTTTGATATGCAATCTCCTCTCAATTAACAGTCAGTGTTGACGAGTGTCCTGACGAGAAGGCACACCTTTCTAGCCATGCCAGGCAAAATTGGGCATTATCAGCTCATTGATATGAATCCAAATGAACTTCAATAGAAAAACAGCTACATTGCATTTATTCTGGCTGCAGAGGTATTGACTTTGTAGCCATAGCTTGTTGGCTAGCTAGCAGCAAGCAAGGGATAAGAACGTTCCCAGCAAATGAAAAATAAAGCACGAACGACTGGGTCACGTCCATAAATATTGAACTTTTTTTATTTCACCTTTATTTAACCAGGTAAGCTAGTTGAGAACAAGTTCTCATTTGCAACTGCGACCTGGCCAAGATAAAGCATATCAGTTCGACACATACAACACAGAGTTACACATGGAATGAACAAAACATACAGTCAATAATACAGTAGAAGAAAACAAAGTCTATATACAGTGAGTGCAAATAAGGGAGTTAAGGCAATAAATAGGCCATGGCGGCGAAGTAATTACAATATGGCAATTAAACACTGGAATGGTAGATGTGCAAAAGATGGATGTGCAAGTAGAGATACTGTGGTGCAAAAGGAGTTAAATAAATAAAGACAGTATGGGGATGAGGTAGATAGATGGGCTGTATAAAGATAGGCTATGAACAGGTGCAGTGATCTGCTCTGACAGATGGTTCTTAAAGCTAGTGAGGGAGATGGGAATCTCCAGAACGACTGGGTCACAACTCTAGCAACCAAAAGATAGGAGAATTAGCTTATAAATATATCAATGAGAAAACGTTGTTTTTTTTTACCAGTAAATGTGTGCTTTCATATGGTTCTTTGCAACTGTGGTATATTGGGATAAACGCCTGTGTTCTGTACATTACCTTGGAAAATTGCACTCCTCAAAAGGGACCTGGCGGCGGTGATGTCCAAGGTTATGTACAGAATGGTACCGTTTATCCCTTACATGTTGGAGACTTGAAAGATGGGAAATGATCATAGCATTCGGACAATAGAATTGCAGTATTGTGACATTTACACATATTCCCAAAAGTCGTAGGCCAACAGATAAGATGAATTCAACACAGGCCAAAATACAATTCTTGATTAGTTAGGGAGTGCAACAAATCCTCAGATGCAACCATAAGAGCCACAAGGCATATGACTGTGCCCTTATTTCCACTTCCCCATGCTGTCAGGTCATAGATAAAGATGGAGACCATTGGAAGCTAGTAGCACCACAAACTAGCCAACTCACAACCATCACCACAGCTGGAGAGATAGCATTTCTCTGCCACAAACTGCTGGTGGCGCTCTCAGTCAAACCCAGGGAGGGCATGGTCCAGTCTCATATGACTTGCAGCCAAAAGGGTCATGTGAGTTGGTCTCCGAGTTTGCCATTTGTTGTGACTTAGCAAATTCGAGGAAGGGCCAGACATACGGGTGTCCACGAGCAGACGTACATATGCTGGGATCGGGTTCCGCGTTCACTCATCTGGAGAGTGACATGAGGGTGAAAAGGCCTGCTGCCTCCAACGTCTGCCCTGGGTCGGGTTCACTGGCCTGGGTTCATTTTGAAACGGAGCAATGAAAAATGACATTTCTTATTGGAAGTCTAGGTAGTAGGCTACCTGTTCGGTTTAAAAAAACGTTCTTTACTGTTTTGTTCCTACTGAACACACCCCTGGTTCTAAAGACACATTCCGGTGCCCAAAGCGAGAAGCCAGTCTGACTACAAGTGATCCCTCTTGAGCTGTGACGGTAGACCCTCGGGAGATTAACAATACCTTTAAATTATTTTCTGAAAAATGATATGCATCAGAGTATCCTCCTGAAACTGATACCCAGGCTAGCTTTTTAGATGTATTGGGAAACTCCAATCTTTCAGATGAATCTAAGGATGTTCTTAATTCTGAGCTGACTGTGGAGGAAATTTCCAATGCAATTGATAGTAAGAGGGCATCTGGCCCAGATGGGCTGCCCATTAAGATTTAAGAACAAACTGCACTCCTTTCCAGGAGATGTTTTTGGAATCTTACGGAAATGGTCTCCTGCCCCCATCTTTGACAGCTCTGATCACTCCGCTCCTACAACCTGAAAAGCTGCATACCAAACGTGATCCCTATCATGCTATTTCACTTTTGAATTCTGACACTAGGGTTCTTTGGAAAGCATTTGAGGAGGTTGGAGGATTTTCATCCGGATGTGGTAGGTTGAGACCAAAATGGCTTTATTCAAGGTCGTCAAGGATATCATAATGTTAGGAGAATGCTAAATGTTCTGCTTCCAGCCTAAATTGGGTCGTCAGACACTGCGATCCTGTCGTTGGAGACAGCGAGGGCCTTGGACAGGGTTAAGTAACCCTACCTCTTTGAAGTGTTAACCCATTTTGGTTGTGGTGAGAGCTTTTGTAAATGGATAATGACACTAAATACAAATCACAATGCAGAGATCCTTACTACTAATACGGTATCTAAACCTTTCGACATCTGCATGGTTTCTAGGAATGACTGCCCTCTTTATCCTAGCCATTGAGCCTCTAGCCATAGATGTTAGGTCCCACCCCTATATTTTAGGTATCAGAATAGATCAGATGGAACATTGAATTTCCCTCTATGCAGACAATGTCATTTTGTTTCTTACAGACTTGTGCAATTCCATATCCGCACCTTATCAAAGAGTTTGGGGTGTTCTCGGGATACAAAATAAATAATGCAAAATCCTCAATTTTTTCTTTCTTTGGTGAAATGCATTCTTTGTCATTTTTTAGTCCTATCTGGGGAAACCACAGTTTCACTCCTGGGAGAACTGATCCGGGTTGGGCCAGCAAGGGTTTAAGGAAAGTTCAAGACCTGTATAAAGAAGGTATTTTTATGTAATTTGAAGAAATATGATGTTCCTAGAAAATGTTTGTTTTATATTTATAGCTAAGGAGCTTCCTCACGGCTGCCCAATCCCTTCTGTCCACTTTAGAAAATACGATCTCAACCCATTTTAATGGTAAGGGTAAAATTTCAGCTCTATACAATATGCTAGAGTCTCAAACAAATCCTCTGCCAACAAACTGAACTCTTGGAAAGAAGTTATTCGGGAGGACATATACTACTCCACATTCCAAGACTAAGGCTCAGAATGTCTGCAAAACGATTGGTTTACTCTGCCAAACGATTGGTTTATGCAAACATATGTAACCCCTGCTAAGTTAAATATGTTTAATAGTACAATTCCAGATACAAGCACAATCATTCTAAAGGGGACTCCGTTTCATTGTCTGTGGGACTGTGTGAAAATTCAAGATTTTTGGAAGGAGGTATTATCATTAGTTGTCTTCGCTGTCTTCGTATCCAAGATAATTGTGCAGTTTAGAGTGTGTAGACTTAGAGTGATTATCTTAATTTACCGAGGTTAGCTAGCCAGCTATTTGTCGTCCTTAACGTAGGAAATGCTGCTAGCTAGCTAGCCAACAGCTAGCCAACCTCTACCGAATTGAACTCCAACTACCCGGTCAACATTCCGCGTCGCTCCACAGGTAGTATCACATTTTTCATTTCACTTGATTACAGTACAACGGTTTGATTTGTTTGATCGTAGCTAGCCAGCTACATAGCCGTCTTTGTATCTAAGACAATTGTGTAGTCTAGAGCGATTTTCTAGGTTAGCTGGCCAGCTATTGTTGGTCTTTCAACGTAGCTAGCCAGCTAGCCCCCGAATAGCAGCACTGTAGTAACTATTACAGTACAACGGTTTGTTTTGTTTGATCGTAGCTAGCTAGCTACATAGCCGTCTTTGTATCTAAGACAATTGTGTAGCCTAGAGCGATTTTCTAGGTTAGCTGGCCAGCTATTGTCGTTCTCTTAACGTAGCTAGCCAGCTAGCCCCCGAATAGCAGCACTGTAGTAACTATTACAGTACAACGGTTTGTTTTGTTTGATCGTAGCTAGCTAGCTACATAGCCGTCTTTGTATCTAAGTCAATTGTTTAGCCTAGAGCGATTTTCTAGGTTAGCTACATCGCAGCCACTACCAGCTAGCCTACTCCAGCAGTACTGTATCATTTCAATCATTTTAGTCTATAAGATTCTTGCTACGTAAGCTTAACTTTCTGAACATTCGAGACGTGTAGTCCACTTGTCATTCCAATCTCCTTTGCATTAGCGTAGCCTCTTCTGTACCCTGTCAACTATGTGTCTATCTATCCCTGTTCTCTCCTCTCTGCACAGACCATACAAACGCTCCACACCGCGTGGCCGCGGCCACCCTAATCTGGTGGTCCCAGCGCGCACGACCCACGTGGAGTTCCTGGTCTCCGGTAGCCTCTGGAACTGCCGATCTGCGGCCAACAAGGCAGAGTTCATCTCAGCCTATGCCTCCCTCCAGTCCCTCGACTTCCTGGCACTGACGGAAACATGGATCACCACAGATAACACTGCTACTCCTACTGCTCTCTCTTCGTCCGCCCACGTGTTCTCGCACACCCCGAGAGCTTCTGGTCAGCGGGGTGGTGGCACCGGGATCCTCATCTCTCCCAAGTGGTCATTCTCTCTCTCTCCCCTTACCCATCTATCTATCGCCTCCTTTGAATTCCATGCTGTCACAGTTACCAGCCCTTTCAAGCTTAACATCCTTATCATTTATCGCCCTCCAGGTTCCCTCAGAGCTTCTTCTGTCGTTCTCAACCAACATCATGGCGGTGGCCCGTTCCTGTAGGTTCATGCTCTACAACATCCGCAGAGTACGACCCTGCCTCACACAGGAAGCGGCGCAGGTCCTAATCCAGGCACTTGTCATCTCCCGTCTGGATTACTGCAACTCGCTGTTGGCTGGGCTCCCTGCCTGTGCCATTAAACCCCTACAACTCATCCAGAACGCCGCAGCCCGTCTGGTGTTCAACCTTCCCAAGTTCTCTCACGTCACCCCGCTCCTCCGCTCTCTCCACTGGCTTCCAGTTGAAGCTCGCATCCGCTACAAGACCATGGTGCTTGCCTACGGAGCTGTGAGGGGAACGGCACCGCAGTACCTCCAGGCTCTGATCAGGCCCTACACCCAAGCAAGGGCACTGCGTTCATCCACCTCTGGCCTGCTCGCCTCCCTACCATTGAGGAAGTACAGTTCCCGCTCAGCCCAGTCAAAACTGTTCGCTGCTCTGGCCCCCCAATGGTGGAACAAACTCCCTCACGACGCCAGGACAGCGGAGTCAATCACCACCTTCCGGAGACACCTGAAACCCCACCTCTTCAAGGAATACCTAGGATAAGATAAGTAATCCTTCTCACCACCCCCCCTTAATGATTTAGATGCACTATTGTAAAGTGGCTGTTCCACTGGATGTCAGAAGGTGAATTCACCAATTTGTAAGTCGCTCTGGATAAGAGCGTCTGCTAAATGACTTAAATGTAAATGTAAATGTATCACATATTATATCACAAATAATATCAGTAAAATTGCCTCTCTATCCCAAAGTGTTCATCCTGGGGTTGTACCCAATCAATCTTCATCTGGGGGGGCAGGGTAACCTAGTGGTTAGAGCGTTGGACTAGTAACCGAAAGGTTGCAAGTTCGAATCCCCGAGCTGACAAGGTACAAATCTGTCATTCTGAACAGGCAGTTAACCCACTGTTCCTAGGCCGTCATTGAAGATAAGAATTTGTTCTTAACTGACTTGCCTAGTAAAATAAAGGTTAAAAAAAAATAAAGAACCAAGTGCAAACACTTATAGATATGGGGTGGCAGGTAGCCTAGTGGTTAGAGTGTTGGACTAGTAACCAAAAGGTTGCAAGATTAAATCCTCAAGCTGACAAGGTAAAAATCTGTCGTTCTGCCCCTGAACAAGGCAGTTAACCCACTGTTCCTAGGCCGTCATTGAAAAATAAGAATTTGTTCTTAACGGACTTGCCTAGTTTAAACAAATTGCTGGTTGTCGGAAAAGTGCTTGATAGCTCTTGCCTGTGAAAGTGTGAACACTTCTAGTATTGCCCAATGGCTTAGGGAAATGTCATCTTGCCTAACTATGGAAAAGGACCACTTTTGAAAAGGTTTGGGGGCCATTTTTGGATTTTGTTGAGCAGAGTGATGTGGGTGAAATATTGGCTAATGAAGGGAACTCTGGGTAGTGTACTATGCTTTGTGTGCATGTGGGGCGGTTGTGAAAGATATCCAATTGGCTTCTGGCACTGTGTTTCATCTGAAATATATCCCAAATATGTTCTATCCTATTGGATCAGACCACTGTAAAATGTTATTTTGGTGGTTTTATGCTTCTGTAACACTTGTCTTAGGATGTTTCACCATTTATTTATTTTTAGTTGCTGTTAAATTTGTGGGTTTTGCAGTTGTTTTTTTTCATATAATATTTCTGCTTACACACACACACACACACACACACACACACACACACACACACACACACACACACACACACACACACACACACACACACACACACACACACCTAGTTAAAAAAGAAACATCAATAAACATTGTTTTTTTTAAAGAAGAGGAAAGGGATCCATTTAAAGGGATTGTACATTGTTGTTGACACTATGAAAATGTTAACCTGATTCAGCTAAAGATTGCTGCACCATTTCCTGGTTGCTAAAATTCTAATTGTTTGCCTAAGGTCAGTGTGACAAAACAAGCAACTATAGTGTAGAGAATCTTTGTACCATCTAAACCACTGAAATATATGCAAAAACAAACTTAAGAACGGGAAGCCTATACATAGCGCACATAGAACCAATCTACCGCTCGTTAGACTTGCTTTCAATGAGAATGACAGATCTGTAACTAACATTTATGTGAATTTTGCCAGCTCGCCCAGAAATGTAGATATTGCAGCTTTAACAGGATTAATCAGGACATTCATGGGATAATGAGGGTTGGTGATCATTCTAGAGTAGTTTTATCCCAGCACCTTGACCAGGAGCCCTCTACTTCACCACCTTATTATTGAAACAGGGGAAGGGTTGAAGAGGGGCACTTCTTGGCTGATTTGTCTCAAAAGGATGTTCTATTCCGGTTCTATTCTGGCGTTGGACTCAACTGAACATGACCCCTTTGTCCGTGTATTGACATTTCTTGCAAAACTCGAGAGCTGCACACAGTCACATTGCCACAGTGAACCTCTCCAAAGATCAACAGTGAAACATCACAGCGTCTGACTGGATTTGTCAAAAGCTCTTAAGTCCTACTGTTAAGTCACCGTCATTCGTCTACCCACGTCCTCTCTCAACTGCACAAGCAGTGAGAGAACAGTAGCAGGGATATGCAGAAAAAAATATGTGAAGCTAAAAGGAGAACAAAAGGAAATATTTAGATATTTCTATATGATCAACCGATAAATAATACAGATGTACATGCAACAGTAGGTATTGGTTGCGGTTTTCAAAATGATTTTACATGGAGGGCAAATTCACATGTCTAAATACTTAGAACCAATAGACTAATAAATAACCACATTTATATTTAGAATATTTCACTAACATGCATTATTTCAAGTTATTCCCTTGGAGCGCAATATTACACTGTTAAAAAAATATGCCTAAATTGGGCACACCTACACAATTGGGCAATTGATAGCATCTATGGACTGTGTGTTCATTGAATAATGACCGTTAAAATATTTTATGCAACATTAAATCGGCAATGACTCGATACCTACTGAAGGGGAAAAGCAGAAGTCACAAAAGGGGCCGCTCAGCCGTTGTGGATACGGGCCCAGGCCTGAAGGGGAAAAGCAGAAGTCACAAAAGGGGCCGCTCAGCCGTTGTGGATACGGGCCCAGGCCTGAAGGGGAAAAGCAGAAGTCACAAAAGGGGCCGCTCAGCCGTTGTGGATACGGGCCCAGGCCTGAAGGGGAAAAGCAGAAGTCACAAAAGGGGCCGCTCAGCCGTTGTGGATACGGGCCCAGGCCTGAAGGGGAAAAGCAGAAGTCACAAAAGGGGCCGCTCAGCCGTTGTGGATACGGGCCCAGGCCTGAAGGGGAAAAGCAGAAGTCACAAAAGGGGCCGCTCAGCCGTTGTGGATACGGGCCCAGGCCTGAAGGGGAAAAGCAGAAGTCACAAAAGGGGCCGCTCAGCCGTTGTGGATACGGGCCCAGGCCTGAAGGGGAAAAGCAGAAGTCACAAAAGGGGCCGCTCAGCCGTTGTGGATACGGGCCCAGGCCTGAAGGGGAAAAGCAGAAGTCACAAAAGGGGCCGCTCAGCCGTTGTGGATACGGGCCCAGGCCTGAAGGGGAAAAGCAGAAGTCACAAAAGGGGCCGCTCAGCCGTTGTGGATACGGGCCCAGGCCTGAAGGGGAAAAGCAGAAGTCACAAAAGGGGCCGCTCAGCCGTTGTGGATACGGGCCCAGGCCTGAAGGGGAAAAGCAGAAGTCACAAAAGGGGCCGCTCAGCCGTTGTGGATACGGGCCCAGGCCTGAAGGGGAAAAGCAGAAGTCACAAAAGGGGCCGCTCAGCCGTTGTGGATACGGGCCCAGGCCTGAAGGGGAAAAGCAGAAGTCACAAAAGGGGCCGCTCAGCCGTTGTGGATACGGGCCCAGGCCTGAAGGGGAAAAGCAGAAGTCACAAAAGGGGCCGCTCAGCCGTTGTGGATACGGGCCCAGGCCTGAAGGGGAAAAGCAGAAGTCACAAAAGGGGCCGCTCAGCCGTTGTGGATACGGGCCCAGGCCTGAAGGGGAAAAGCAGAAGTCACAAAAGGGGCCGCTCAGCCGTTGTGGATACGGGCCCAGGCCTGAAGGGGAAAAGCAGAAGTCACAAAAGGGGCCGCTCAGCCGTTGTGGATACGGGCCCAGGCCTGAAGGGGAAAAGCAGAAGTCACAAAAGGGGCCGCTCAGCCGTTGTGGATACGGGCCCAGGCCTGAAGGGGAAAAGCAGAAGTCACAAAAGGGGCCGCTCAGCCGTTGTGGATACGGGCCCAGGCCTGAAGGGGAAAAGCAGAAGTCACAAAAGGGGCCGCTCAGCCGTTGTGGATACGGGCCCAGGCCTGAAGGGGAAAAGCAGAAGTCACAAAAGGGGCCGCTCAGCCGTTGCGGATACGGGCCCAGGCCTGAAGGGGAAAAGCAGAAGTCACAAAAGGGGCCGCTCAGCCGTTGCGGATACGGGCCCAGGCCTGAAGGGGAAAAGCAGAAGTCACAAAAGGGGCCCAGCCTGCGGATACGGGCCCAGGCCTGAAGGGGAAAAGCAGAAGTCACAAAAGGGGCCGCTCAGCCGTTGCGGATACGGGCCCAGGCCTGAAGGGGAAAAGCAGAAGTCACAAAAGGGGCCGCTCAGCCGTTGTGGATACGGGCTGAAGGGGAAAAGCAGAAGTCCAGGCCTGAAGGGGAAAAGCAGAAGTCACAAAAGGGGCCGCTCAGCCGTTGTGGATACGGGCCCAGGCCTGAAGGGGAAAAGCAGAAGTCACAAAAGGGGCCGCTCAGCCGTTGCGGATACGGGCCCAGGCCTGAAGGGGAAAAGCAGAAGTCACAAAAGGGGCCGCTCAGCCGTTGTGGATACGGGCCCAGGCCTGAAGGGGAAAAGCAGAAGTCACAAAAGGGGCCGCTCAGCCGTTGTGGATACGGGCCCAAAGGGGAAAAGCAGAAGTCACAAAAGGGGCCGCTCAGCCGTTGTGGATACGGGCCCAGGCCTGAAGGGGAAAAGCAGAAGTCACAAAAGGGGCCGCTCAGCCGTTGTGGATACGGTCCCAGGCCTGAAGGGGAAAAGCAGAAGTCACAAAAGGGGCCGCTCAGCCGTTGTGGATACGGGCCCAGGCCTGAAGGGGAAAAGCAGAAGTCACAAAAGGGGCCGCTCAGCCATTGTGGAGGGTAAAACATTTTTTTTTAAATACATAAAAAAATAAGAGCCAAAAGAGGGGATGGATGAGGGCAGGGGAAAAGGGTGGCAGGTACTTTTGCAGTGAATTGTATCGACACTGAAGTGCTCCATGGTCTCGCTCATTCCTCCACTATTAAGCACAGGAAATGGCAGTCCTTTTGTGACTGTAGTAGAAGTGCACCAGTGCTTATATTAGTGCTATGATGAAAAAGCAAATCGACCATTGGTTTCCTGGCTTTACATCTGGGTATGAACTACGAACATGGGCAAAGTGAAACAACTATGCGCATCATATGGTTCTCTTCGCTATGAGTGAAAGAGTGTATGGGTTCACATCAAACTGCCCTGCACATTCTCAACTACACCCCAATTGGAACAGTAATTGGGGTGCAACAAGCACCAGCTCAAGAGGTCCAAGGTCAGTCAGTTGTGCAACTTACACCCCTATTTCACCCTCTGGTAGGTTCATTGTAAGCTAGTATGGCAGAAGAGAGCAAGTGAGTAATTTGAATCTACAAGAACATTGAGATACTGTAGACCGCCCTATGAGACTCCCAATCACAGCCGGATGTGATTCAGCCTGGATTCGAACCAGGGACTGTAGTGACACCTCTTGCACTGAGATGCAGTGCCTTAGGAGCGCCACTTGGGAGCCCGGAAGCCTGGTCTGAAGTTGAGGGCATCAGGACACTCCAACATGCTCTTTGTTTATCGAGATGAGAGGCAGGACTGTTTGCTACATCTGCTCATTCGTGTTAATAATCCATTTGTGGATTGAAAGGGAATCATAGAGGCTGTGACATTGAGAGTTTCAGACGGAGCACATCCTTCCTTTACATCAGACAAAAGAATGACTGCGGGTGTGAAATGCATGGGAAACATATAGAAGGAAACCACAATTGTCTACATTGCCTCTTTCAAAATATAAGCCTTGCACTTCTCATAGTTGAATTAGGGGCCCAACATCACAGTGGGCAACAGGATTGGAAGTATCTACTGGGCAAGAGAAAGGAATATACAGTATCTCATAAGAAACCTCTATTGCTCATATTTCTAAATACATGCTACCAAACCCATCCCATTGGGAGAGGGCCATGATTCGTAATGGGGTAGAAGTCTCCCACAGTAGTGTAGCAGGTATTACATAACCAAGCACAGGGGTGGAGGTCGAGGGGGAAGAGACTGGTACAAAAATTGAGTGTTTTCCTGTTTCCGCACCAGCAATAGCTGCATCAGCACTCAGAAGCTATAGCCTACGATGAGCAGCAGGCCAGCTCAGTCACAAGAGACCCTGGTTAGGGTTGCAAAGGGTAGGAAACTTTACGATAAATTTCCTGAAATTTTCAATGGGAAGTTAAGCTCTGGAATTTGGGGAATTTTGCTTAAATTCATCAAAAAAAAGTTAGCTTATAACAGTGAACCTTTTTTGTGGGATACACAAGGCAATTCTAGGTCTTGTGGCATATTTTGGTTAAACTATCCACAATTCAATGGAATTGCAACACTCTGCATGCACAGTGCAGTCCACTCTTCCATTGCATGTACAGCTGATTCTCAAGATCTTGCACACTAATGACATGCAAATGAGCCCACACTACTACACTGTGTGAGCCAAGGACTACATGCTTTCTGGTAGGTTTTGATTACAATACTGGGTGGGGGAATATATTTTATATGACGTACATGATTCTGGGGATGGAGGTAGGTATGGGATGAGGTAGGTAGATTGGGTGGGCTATTTACAGATGGACTATGTACAGCTGCAGCGATCGGTTAGCAGTTCAGCTGATGTTTAAAGTTAGTGAGGGAAATGTAAATCTCAATGTAAAGCAATCATCAAATGTAAAGCAATCATCTCTGATGGGGGGGGAGGGGGGATCGTGGGCAAGGAATACTTAACTACATCATCTCCACCCCTAAACCAGTATTTTAAAAAGAACACAGACACACCAGTCTCTACATTGCAGATGAGCTGAAGGCAGTCATCAATGACCTTGGGCCACAGAAGGTATTTGCACTGGTGACAGACAATGCTGCGAACATGAGCTTGGTCAAAAGTGGAGGAGTCCTACCCTCACGTCACACCCATTGGCTGTGCTGCTCATGCTTTGAATCTGCTCCTCAAGAACATCATGGCACTGAAAACAATGGATACACTCTACAACGTAACCAAGGAAATGGTTAGGTATGTGAAGGGTAATCAAGTCATAGCAGCAATCTACCTCACCAAGCAAAGTGAGAAGAATAAGAGCACCACATTGAAGCTGCCCAGCAACACCCATTGGGGTGGTGTTGTCATCATGTTTGACAGTCTCATGGAGGGGTAGGAGTCTCTCAAAGAAATGGCCATATGACAGTCTGGTGATATGGACAGCCCCATCAAGAGGATCCTCCTGGATGATGTATTTTGGGAGAGAGTGGTAAGCAGCCTGAAACCTATAGCAGTAGCCATGGCACAGATTGAAGGAGACAATGCCATCCTGTCTGATGATCAGACTCTGCTTGCAGATGTAAGAGAAGAAATCCGTACTACCCTGCCTACTTCACTGTTGTCCTAAGCAGAGGACACTACAGTTCTGAAACACATCAAAGAACGTGAAGACTTCTGCCTGACGCCCATACACACCACAGCGTACATGTTGGACCCCAAGTATGCTGGCAAGAGCATCCTGTCTAGTGTAGAGATCAACAAAGCCTATGGTGTCATCACTACCGTGTCTCACCCCCATGGCCTGGATGAGGGCAACGTTCTTGGCTATCTGACAAAGTACACTTCCAAGCAAGGGCTTTGGGATGGAGATGCATTATGGCAGTCGTGCCAACATATCTCATCAGCCACCTGGTGGAAGGGACTTTGTGGATCTGAGGCTCAAATTAAACTTTATTTGTCACATGCGCTGAATACAACAAGTGTAAACTTTACCGTGAAATGCTTACTTGCAAGCCCTTAACCAACAGTGCAGTTCAAGAAGAGTTAAGAAAATATTTACCAAGTAGACTAAATTAAAAAGTAATAATAGAAAGTAACACAATAAGAATAACGAGGCTATATACAGGGGGCACCAGTACCGAGTCAGTGTGCAGGGGTACAGGCTAGTTGAGGTAATCTGTACATGTAGGTGGGGGTGAAGTGACTATGCATAGATAATAAACAGCAAGTAGCAGCAGTGTACAAAAGGGAGGTGGGGGGGGGGTCCAATGTAAATTGCCCGGTGGCGATTTTATACATTTTTCAGCAGGCTTATGGCTTGGGGGTAGAAGCTGTTGAGGAACCTTTTGGTCCTAGACTTGGCACTCCGGTACCGCTTGCCGTGCAGTAGCAGAGAAAACAGTCTATAACTTGGGTGTCTGGAGTCTGATAATTTCATGGGCTTTCCTCAGACACCGCCTATTATATAGGTCCTGGATGGCAAGAAGCTTGGCCCCAGTGATGTACTGGGCCATTCGCACTTGAAAATCTCGACCCGCTCCACTACAGCCCCGTTGATGTGAATGGAGGCCTGGTCGGCCCGCCTTTCCTGTAGTCCACGATCAGCTCCTTTGTCTTGCTCACATTGAGAGGTTGTTGTCCTAGCACCATACTGCCAGTTCTTTGACCTCCTTCCTATAGGCAGTCTCATTGTTGTCGGTGATCAGACTGTCATATCGTCAGCAAACTTAATGATGTTGGAGTCATGTTTGGCTACGCAGTTGTTG
This sequence comes from Oncorhynchus masou masou, assembly GCF_036934945.1. NCBI lineage: Eukaryota > Metazoa > Chordata > Actinopteri > Salmoniformes > Salmonidae > Oncorhynchus > Oncorhynchus masou. The sequence continues at coordinate 44,530,211 of NC_088244.1, forward strand.
GTGAACTGTGAATACAGGAGGGGACAAATTACACACCCCTGAGGGGTCCCAGCGTTAAGGATCAGAGTGGCAGACGTATTGTTGTCTACTCTTACCACCTGGGGGCGGCCTGTCAGGAAGTCCAGGAGCCAGTTGCAGAGGGAGGTGTTTAGTCCCAGAGTTCTTAGCTTAATGATGAGCTTCGTTGGCACTATGGTGTTGAATACTGAGCTAAAGTCAATGAACAACATTCTCACATAGGTGTTCCTTTTGTCCAGGTGAGGAAAGCAGTGTGGACTACGATAGAGATTGTGTCCTCTGTGGATCTGTTGGGGCGGTATACGAATTGGAGTGGGTCTTGGGTGTCCGGGTAGATGCTGTTGATGTGAGCCACGAACAGCCTTTCATAGCACTTCATTTAGGCAGGTTACCTTCACTCCCTTGGGCACAGGGACCATGGTGGTCTGCTTGAAACATGTAGGGATTACAGACTCGGTCAGGGAGAGGTTGAAAATGTCAGTGAAGACACTTGACAGTTGGTCCACGCATGCTTTGAGTAAGTATCCTGGTAATCCGTCTCCTTCCCTTGTTGCCTCCATCATCCTTCAAATCCCACCAACCAAAGTTTTAGTTTTTTTAACCTTTATTTAACTAGGCAAGTCAGTTAAGAACAAATTCTTATTTTCAATGACGGCCTAGGAACAGTGGGTTAACTGCCTGTTCAGGGGCAGAACGACAGATTTGTACCTTGTCAGCTCGGGGGTTTGAACTTGCAACCTTCCAGTTACTAGACCAACGCTCTAAACACTAGGCTACACTGCCACCCCTAGACTATCATTTTACAGATGCATGTTGAAGAAGTTTTTGGGAAATGCAATGGATCATTCAATATTCCCTTTTTTGTTGTTCAGTGAAATCATCCCATGTGAAGAGTCAACTCATTTAATTAAAGTTTAAATCATGCCTTAAAAAAATATAAATTCTATTAGAAGGATTTAATCATTTGCAAGTATGTCTACTTATGATAAGGTAAAAGGTTTGTCTCAATATGATATGGTAAATATATCCAATGCAAAAAATGGTATTAATAATATTTGCATTTATTTCCGTTAATTCTCATTGAAAGTTTCCACCTCTGAATATTCCCCAAAATATGCATCCCTAGGCACAAGCATTTCACTACACATTTGTATCAATAACACGGCCAATCACTACACTTGTTAGGTTATCTACACAACCTTTTCAATTCACTCCACTTCCACAACCAGTAGAGATGAAACACTTGTGTGTATCGCAGATACAAGCAACATGGCATGAAATGGCAATCCTCCTGTCTCAGCCTCCAGTATTTATGCTGCAGTAGTTTATGAGTCGGGGGACTAGGGTCAGTCTGTTACATCTGGAGTATTTCTCCTGTCTTATCCGGTGTCCTGTGTGAATTTAAGTATGCTCTCTCTAATTATCTCCTTCCCTTTCTCGGAGGACCTGAGCCCTAGGACCATGCCTCTGGACTACCTGGCCTGATGACTCCTTGCTGTCCCCAGTCCACCTGGTCGTGCTGCTGCTCCAGTTTCAACTGTTCTGCCTGCGGCTATGGAACCCTGACCTGTTCACCTGACATGCTACCTGTCCCAGACCTGCTGTTTTCAACTCTAGAGACGGCAGGAGCAGTAGAGATACTCTGAATGATCGACTATGAAAAGCCAACTGACATTTACTCCTGAGGTGCTGACCTGTTGCACCCTCGACAACTACTGTGATTATTATTATTTGACCATGCTGGTCATCTATGACTATTTGAACATCTTGGCCATGTTCTGTTATAATCTCCACCCGGCACAGCCAGAAGAGGACTGGCCACCCCTCATAGCCTGGTTCCTCTCCACCCGGCAAAGCCAGAAGAGGACTGGCCACCCCTCATAGCCTGGTTCCTCTCCACCCGGCACAGCCAGAAGAGGACTGGCCACCCCTCATAGCCTGGTTCCTCTCTAGGTTTCTTCCTAGGTTCTGGATTTTCTAGGAAGTTTTTCCTAGCCACCGTGCTTCTACAACTGCATTGCTTGCTGTTTGGGGTTTTAGGCTGGGTTTCTGTACAGCACTTTGATATATCAGCTGATGTAAGAAGGGCTATATAAATACATTTGATTTAAAATTGAATAAATCAATTAAGAAATCCCCTTTTTGTAGCCTGCCCACAGCGGGGGGTATAAAATTATCCTCATAATCTTACCCTCTCCCCCACAATCCTCCTCTCTCGGCCGTGCGCATCGCCAACAGTCATATTTTGGTCTCGTGCCTTTCTCTCGGCTCACTTCTGCTTTAAGGGCTGTAAAGTTCACGGCTCATTGAGAGGCTCACATAGGCGGAAGCTGTCTCACTACGGGGAGGCTAGTCGGTCTCCCCCCTGCTCCGTTAAAAAGGTGCCGCAGACAGGAAGACTGGATGAGAGACTTCCTCTTAAAGAAAAGAGAGACCAGACACTCTGTTGTCTTGTCTGTAGGTCGGACGAGCTTGGTTCCATTTAAAACTACTGACAGAAGTCTCTCCATACATGACACTTTGTCTTGGGGTTGTTGGAAAATCTTGTACTATGCTGTGCTTTCTAACGTTATTGAAAAACCAAATTAAAATATTACTCAATGGGTTCTACAACAATGCCAAGGTAAAACGTTTTACTAATTGCAGTCATGCTGATTGGACCACTAATTTATCAAGATTCGGTGAAAAACAGAGGGGTCCATCATGACAGGGTATAGTGTCCAATGCATCTCATATTGCTACTCGTCTGTATGTGAGAACCCTGAACATTCAACGAGCTCTGGGTTAGTTGAATGTACAGCTTTTTTAGTACAGCTTGTCCTCTGAATCAGGACCTTTTAATTGGTCCAGTAGTAAAGAAGCATGTCCAATTGGAGGGGAGGGTCTTTGTAATCATCTCATTTGGGTGTTCCCAACTTAGGTCGCTGAACTTGTATTGAAATCAATTTTAAATATAATTTTATGAACACTTAGCTCTTTCAAGTCAGTTTGAAGGTTGCTGCAACAATTATGTTCACCTCCACTATTTAATGTGCGTTTGCATGAGTGGGGTTTTTGAGTGGAGCTTTTCTGAAGTGGATATGGGGACGCGGTGGTTGGTATCATGTTGAGAGGTGACGTGACGCGCTGGAGATGACAGATTGTGGAGGCCATCTGGAAGTCTTGATATGTGTCCACTGTGACAGATCAGTTGGACAGGGAAAAGATAGCTGTAAGATCCGGAATGTTCCAATATGATACGGGCCTCAGACCTGCCGGTGATGTAAGACATCGGGTAACTTGTACATCTCCACTCCATACTACAGCCCCTTTTATAGCTGTTCACTAGATACGATTACATGCTAACATTTAGATTTATGCAGAGCAATCGGAAGTTATCTACACAGTATATCTTCAGAATATAGTGTATCATGGATAAAAGGTACAAACACTAAGTGATACAACAGGAGATATATGTATATATGTGTGTGTGTGTGTGTGTGTGTGTGTGTGTGCGTCAAGCCATAGGATGCCACACTTCGAAGTTACTCAGGCCGACAAACCATTAGCAGCATCACTGAGACCTGCTAAGAAGATGGCTCGTGGGAAGTGAATTAGCGCCCTGGCATGCTATCATGGTCAGAATAGGATCAAAGCAGACACCCACCCACTGGTTCTGAATCAGACAAGAGGAGGGACCAGGGTAGCCTCGTGGTTAGAGCGTTGGACTAGTAACCGAAAGGTTGCAAGTTCAAATCCCCGAGCTGACAAGGTACAAATATGTCGTTCTGCCCCTGAACAGGCAGTTAACCCACTCTTCCTAGGCCGTCATTGAAAATAAGAATTTATAACAGGTTAACTGACTTGCCTAGTAAAAAAATAAAAGACAGTACCGTAGCCAATAAACAGACCAGAATCAGCTGAACAACGTCCAAATTGATGGGATACAATTACGCATCTTCTGATCAGATGGTATCTTGTAGGGCTGAGTGATTAACCAAAAGTTGGTTATTTTTCCACACAACTGATGTCAGTTCAATTATTCGAATTCCATGTTCTGGTGTTTTTCTTCCTGTGAGCTCAATGCACGCTGCAGTTTCATGCATGAACTGTGCGATGCAGAAGGGAGTTGTTTCCAACTGGCAAATGTTCTACATAGTTCAGCGCAGAAAAGGTGATACCTGACTATAATGAGCATAATCACGGCTACTTGTCCAGTCTGTGTTTCTTTTATGGCTGCTATGTAAGATACAAAAAATGCGCGATCAAGAGGATACAGAGACCAGTTGCTTGGCGAGGTGTTGATATTCACTAGAACAGTGATTTTGTCAGACAGCATAGGCAGCAGGTCTATGGAGATGAGGTGAAGTGACAGTTCCCCCAAACGAAAACCTCATTAAATGCAGAAAAGCGCCGCTCTAACGGGCTACCATAAACAGAAGGGTGAAGCTACACATTTAAAACCAACAAATAAACTAGTGATCCATGCTAGTGCATTCAGCAGCTGTAGAAAGCCAGCCTTGCCTTCACTTTCTCGTAAAGGTGTGTGTTGCCATCACTTTGTGACATGATCCAACAGCTGAACAATACAAATACCATGTTTGGCAAGCAGACTAACACAAACTCAGTTAATGCAAAAAGCGTGAACAGAAACTTACCGACTGAAGGAAAAGCAATACCCGAACGTAATCCCTCTCGGTGTTCAAGATTTCATGTAAAACACAGAGCCTCAAGCGTTGCTCGCGGTCCGACTCTTTGGTGATGTGAAGGACGCGGTTCTGTTGCCCCTCTTCCATGATTGATCTTTATCCAAAAAAGTACGGGAAAACAAGTCTTTCAGTTATTCTTTATACTTGGGTCACTGCAAAAGTATCCCGAGTTAGTTGCAGTTTAAGTCCATTTTGCAACACCGTATTTTCAAACCCCAAACACGGATGCCCAATATGCTTTACATGAACTTAACCAAAAGTATTAAAACAAAAGCACACGTCTTGAATAACTTTTTTGTTGTTTCTTGAAAAGACTGAAGCCACAATAAATGACGAACGACTCCAGATCGATTTGATTGATCCCGGACAAGAAAAGACAACTTCAGATAAGAATCTTACAGCCCATGAACTATCAGAGGAGAGCTAAAACACAAGCTCTCAGGTTGGTTAGTTGAGGAGATAACGCACGATGTAATCAGTACTAGTTCCGCAGAAGGTAGTCTGAAAAGTGCCTCTTCTCAGCTTCTGGTGGGACTAAGCGCAGTGCCAACGCTGGTGCAAGTGGTAGCTTTCAGAAGTGCCGCAGTGTAGGGACAGGACCACCTGTAGGTGAAATTAGCATAAACGAATGCATGTTCAATATCAAATCATTAATTCTGCCCCTACAACATATGCTATACCTAATTCTTCTTTCAATAAGGCAGCCTAATTAATAATTTACTTTACGCATAAAGTGCCATAGTTTGTCCAGGCCTATTAAACAATTGAACAAGTCGAGGCTGCAAATGAAGTGGACAGTTTTAGGAATACAATATAATAGTATAGATGATTGTTGTTATTTAATTTATGAAGAGGTTCTGAGAGAACCAACGGTACCACCAACTGGCTCAAGTGTTAAAACGCTGCATGGTCAATCCAAGGTCTCCATTGGCCGTGCAGCGTTTAGGGAGATATGGCCTCTGCAGAAGTCAGGCATTCATAGTTCTTGCTATTCGTGGAGCAGCACAGAGCGGTGGAACAGAGCTGTTGTCAGCACAGAGCGGTGGAACAGAGCTGTTGTCAGCGAGGAGCAGTTGAACAGAGCTGTTGTGAGCACAGAGCGGTTGAACAGAGCTGTTGTCAGCACAGAGCAGTTGAACAGAGCTGTTGTCAGCGTGGAGCAGTTGAACAGAGCTGTTGTGAGCACAGAGCGGTTGAACAGGGCTGTTTTCAGCGAGGAGCAGTTGAACAGAGCTGTTGTCAGCACAGAGCGGTGGAACAGAGCTGTTGTCAGCACAGAGCGGTTGAACAGAGCTGTTGTCAGCGAGGAGCAGTTGAACAGAGCTGTTGTGAGCACAGAGCGGTTGAACAGAGCTGTTGTCAGCACAGAGCAGTTGAACAGAGCTGTTGTCAGCGTGGAGCAGTTGAACAGAGCTGTTGTGAGCACAGAGCGGTTGAACAGGGCTGTTTTCATCGAGGAGCAGTTGAACAGAGCTGTTGTCAGCACAGAGCGGTGGAACAGAGCTGTTGTCAGCACAGAGCGGTTGAACAGAGCTGTTGTCAGCGAGGAGCAGTTGAACAGAGCTGTTGTGAGCACAGAGCGGTTGAACAGAGCTGTTGTCAGCACAGAGCAGTTGAACAGAGCTGTTGTCAGCGTGGAGCAGTTGAACAGAGCTGTTGTGAGCACAGAGCGGTTGAACAGGGCTGTTTTCAGCGAGGAGCAGTTGAACAGAGCTGTTGTCAGCACAGAGCGGTGGAACAGAGCTGTTGTCAGCACAGAGCGGTTGAACAGAGCTGTTGTCAGCGAGGAGCAGTTGAACAGAGCTGTTGTCAGCACAGAGCAGTTGAACAGAGCTGTTGTCAGCACAGAGCGGTTGAACAGAGCTGTTGTCAGCGAGGAGCAGTTGAACAGAGCTGTTGTCAGCACAGAGCGGTTGAACAGAGCTGTTGTCAGCACAGAGCGGTTGAACAGAGCTGTTGTCAGCACAGAGCGGTTGAACAGAGCTGTTGTCAGCGGGGAGCAGTTGAACAGAGCTGTTGTCAGCACAGAGCGGTTGAACAGAGCGGTTGTCAGCACAGAGCGGTTGAACAGAGCTGTTGTCAGCACAGAGCAGTTGAACAGAGCTGTTGTCAGCACGGAGCGGTTGAACAGAGCTGTTGTCAGCACAGCACAGAGCGGTTGAACAGAGCTGTTGTCAGCACAGAGCGGTTGAACAGAGCTGTTGTCAGCGAGGAGCAGTTGAACAGAGCTGTTGTCAGCACAGAGCGGTTGAACAGAGCTGTTGTCAGCACAGAGCGGTTGAACAGAGCTGTTGTCAGCACAGAGCGGTTGAACAGAGCTGTTGTCAGCGGGGAGCAGTTGAACAGAGCTGTTGTCAGCACAGAGCGGTTGAACAGAGCTGTTGTCAGCGAGGAGCAGTTGAACAGAGCTGTTGTCAGCACAGAGCGGTTGAACAGAGCTGTTGTCAGCACAGAGCGGTTGAACAGAGCTGTTGTCAGCACAGAGCGGTTGAACAGAGCTGTTGTCAGCGGGGAGCAGTTGAACAGAGCTGTTGTCAGCACAGAGTGGTTGAACAGAGCTGTTGTCAGCGAGGAGCAGTTGAACAGAGCTGTTGTCAGCACAGAGCGGTTGAACAGAGCTGTTGTCAGCACAGAGCGGTTGAACAGAGCTGTTGTCAGCACAGAGCGGTTGAACAGAGCTGTTGTCAGTGGGGAGCAGTTGAACAGAGCTGTTGTCAGCACAGAGCGGTTGAACAGAGCTGTTGTCAGCACAGAGCGGTTGAACAGAGCTGTTGTCAGCACAGAGCGGTTGAACAGAGCTGTTGTCAGCACAGAGCGGTTGAACAGAGCTGTTGTCAGCACAGAGCGGTTGAACAGAGCTGTTGTCAGCGGGGAGCAGTTGAACAGAGCTGTTGTCAGCACAGAGCGGTTGAACAGAGCTGTTGTCAGCACAGAGCGGTTGAACAGAGCTGTTGTCAGCACAGAGCGGTTGAACAGAGCTGTTGTCAGCACAGAGCCGTTGAACAGGGCTGTTGTCAGCACGGAGCAGTTGAACAGAGCTGTTGTCAGCGGGGAGCAGTTGAACAGAGCTGTTGTCAGCACAGAGCGGTTGAACAGAGCTGTTGTCAGCACAGAGCGGTTGAACAGAGCTGTTGTCAGCACAGAGCCGTTGAACAGGGCTGTTGTCAGCACGGAGCAGTTGAACAGAGCTGTTGTCAGCACAGAGCGGTTGAACAGAGCTGTTGTGAGCACAGAGCGGTTGAACAGAGCTGTTGTCAGCACAGAGCAGTTGAACGGAGCTGTTGTCAGCACAGAGCGGTTGAACAGAGCTGTTGTCAGCACAGAGCGGTTGAACAGAGCTGTTGTCAGCACAGAGCCGTTGAACAGGGCTGTTGTCAGCACGGAGCAGTTGAACAGAGCTGTTGTCAGCACAGAGCGGTTGAACAGAGCTGTTGTGAGCACAGAGCGGTTGAACAGAGCTGTTGTCAGCACAGAGCAGTTGAACAGAGCTGTTGTCAGCGTGGAGCAGTTGAACAGAGCTGTTGTGAGCACAGAGCGGTTGAACAGGGCTGTTTTCAGCGAGGAGCAGTTGAACAGAGCTGTTGTCAGCACAGAGTGGTGGAACAGAGCTGTTGTCAGCACAGAGCGGTTGAACAGAGCTGTTGTCAGCGAGGAGCAGTTGAACAGAGCTGTTGTCAGCACAGAGCAGTTGAACAGAGCTGTTGTCAGCACAGAGCGGTTGAACAGAGCTGTTGTCAGCGAGGAGCAGTTGAACAGAGCTGTTGTCAGCACAGAGCGGTTGAACAGAGCTGTTGTCAGCACAGAGCGGTTGAACAGAGCTGTTGTCAGCACAGAGCGGTTGAACAGAGCTGTTGTCAGCGGGGAGCAGTTGAACAGAGCTGTTGTCAGCACAGAGCGGTTGAACAGAGCTGTTGTCAGCACAGAGCGGTTGAACAGAGCTGTTGTCAGCACAGAGCAGTTGAACAGAGCTGTTGTCAGCACGGAGCGGTTGAACAGAGCTGTTGTCAGCACAGAGCGGTTGAACAGAGCTGTTGTCAGCACAGAGCGGTTGAACAGAGCTGTTGTCAGCGAGGAGCAGTTGAACAGAGCTGTCGTCAGCACAGAGAGGTTGAACAGAGCTGTTGTCAGCACAGAGCGGTTGAACAGAGCTGTTGTCAGCGAGGAGCAGTTGAACAGAGCTGTTGTCAGCACAAAGCGGTTGAACAGAGCTGTTGTCAGCACAGAGCGGTTGAACAGAGCTGTTGTCAGCACAGAGCGGTTGAACAGAGCTGTTGTCAGCGGGGAGCAGTTGAACAGAGCTGTTGTCAGCACAGAGCGGTTGAACAGAGCTGTTGTCAGCGAGGAGCAGTTGAACAGGGCTGTTGTCAGCACAGAGCGGTTGAACAGAGCTGTTGTCAGCACAGAGCGGTTGAACAGAGCTGTTGTCAGCACAGAGCGGTTGAACAGAGCTGTTGTCAGCGGGGAGCAGTTGAACAGAGTTGTTGTCAGCACAGAGCGGTTGAACAGAGCTGTTGTCAGCACAGAGCGGTTGAACAGAGCTGTTGTCAGCACAGAGCGGTTGAACAGAGCTGTTGTCAGCGGGGAGCAGTTGAACAGAGCTGTTGTCAGCACAGAGCGGTTGAACAGAGCTGTTGTCAGCACAGAGCGGTTGAACAGAGCTGTTGTCAGCACAGAGCGGTTGAACAGAGCTGTTGTCAGCACAGAGCCGTTGAACAGGGCTGTTGTCAGCACGGAGCAGTTGAACAGAGCTGTTGTCAGTGGGGAGCAGTTGAACAGAGCTGTTGTCAGCACAGAGCGGTTGAACAGAGCTGTTGTCAGCACAGAGCGGTTGAACAGAGCTGTTGTCAGCACAGAGCCGTTGAACAGGGCTGTTGTCAGCACGGAGCAGTTGAACAGAGCTGTTGTCAGCACAGAGCGGTTGAACAGAGCTGTTGTCAGCGGGGAGCAGTTGAACAGAGCTGTTGTCAGCACAGAGCGGTTGAACAGAGCTGTTGTCAGCACAGAGCGGTTGAACAGAGCTGTTGTCAGCGCAGAGCCGTTGAACAGGGCTGTTGTCAGCACGGAGCAGTTGAACAGAGCTGTTGTCAGCGGGGAGCAGTTGAACAGAGCTGTTGTCAGCGAGGAGCAGTTGAACAGAGCTGTTGTCAGCACAGAGCGGTTGAACAGAGCTGTTGTCAGCACAGAGCGGTTGAACAGAGCTGTTGTCAGCACAGAGCGGTTGAACAGAGCTGTTGTCAGCACAGAGCGGTTGAACAGAGCTGTTGTCAGCACAGAGCGGTTGAACAGAGCTGTTGTCAGCACAGAGCCGTTGAACAGGGCTGTTGTCAGCACGGAGCAGTTGAACAGAGCTGTTGTCAGCGGGGAGCAGTTGAACAGAGCTGTTGTCAGCACAGAGCGGTTGAACAGAGCTGTTGTCAGCACAGAGCGGTTGAACAGAGCTATTGTCAGCACAGAGCCGTTGAACAGGGCTGTTGTCAGCACGGAGCAGTTGAACAGAGCTGTTGTCAGCACAGAGCGGTTGAACAGAGCTGTTGTCAGCGGGGAGCAGTTGAACAGAGCTGTTGTCAGCACAGAGCGGTTGAACAGAGCTGTTGTCAGCACAGAGCGGTTGAACAAAGCTGTTGTCAGCACAGAGCCGTTGAACAGGGCTGTTGTCAGCACGGAGCAGTTGAACAGAGCTGTTGTCAGCGGGGAGCAGTTGAACAGAGCTGTTGTCAGCGAGGAGCAGTTGAACAGAGCTGTTGTCAGCACAGAGCGGTTGAACAGAGCTGTTGTCAGCACAGAGCGGTTGAACAGAGCTGTTGTCAGCACAGAGCGGTTGAACAGAGCTGTTGTCAGCGGGGAGCAGTTGAACAGAGCTGTTGTCAGCACAGAGCGGTTGAACAGAGCTGTTGTCAGCACAGAGCGGTTGAACAGAGCTGTTGTCAGCACAGAGCAGTTGAACAGAGCTGTTGTCAGCGGGGAGCAGTTGAACAGAGCTGTTGTCAGCGAGGAGCAGTTGAACAGAGCTGTTGTCAGCACAGAGCGGTTGAACAGAGCTGTTGTCAGCACAGAGCGGTTGAACAGAGCTGTTGTCAGCACAGAGCGGTTGAACAGAGCTGTTGTCAGCGGGGAGCAGTTGAACAGAGCTGTTGTCAGCACAGAGCGGTTGAACAGAGCTGTTGTCAGCACAGAGCGGTTGAACAGAGCTGTTGTCAGCACAGAGCAGTTGAACAGAGCTGTTGTCAGCACAGAGCGGTTGAACAGAGCTGTTGTCAGCACAGAGCGGTTGAACAGAGCTGTTGTCAAGGAAATGAGTTTGTGTTTATACAGGACATCCCGCCCACACCAACAGTCAACCAATCATGTCAATGCGTTGCGATACTGAGCCCTCCACTGTTACAACATTTTGGAGTCGCATGGAGATGCTGGGCAGAGTTGTATTTGGGCTCTGCGTGCCCCCTGAGGCTCCGCGATTGCATCACACGGAGCCTCCGACCACATTTTCGGATGAAACATAAGTTGGTTTTTAGTTGAGCACAAAGCAGGAGCCGTGTTGAATTTAAAAAATATGAGAGTGGACTCATTCATAGCACAGCAGCAAACTCTTACAACTTTGGATTTAATTAAAGTGTCAAACGAGTAAAATTCCAATGATTGAGAGAACGTTAAGTGTGTTTTTACTATATTCCTCAAATGTTGGTTAAACATTTAAGAAATGAAAATAGAATGAATACAGGTTACATTATTATCCACTGTGATTCTAATTGCATACAAAAAAAAATTGCCTTTTCAAATCAGGAACGCAACAGACAACTGATATGCCTCACTTTATATTTACAGTGGGGCAAAAAAGTATTTAGTCAGCCACCAATTGTGCAAGTTCTCCCACTTAAAAAGATGAGAGATGCCTGTAATTTTCATCATAGGTAAACTTCAACTATGACAGACAAAATGAGAAAAGAAAATCCAGAAAATCACATTGTAGGATTTTTAATGAATTTATTTGCAAATTATGGTGGAAAATAAGTTTTTGGTCAATAACAAAAGTTTATCTCAATACTTTGTTATATACCCTTTGTTGGCAATGACAGAGTAGTCAAACGTCTTCACAAGGTTTTCACACACTGTTGCTGGTATTTTGGCCCATTCCTCCATGCAGATCTCCTCTAGAGCAGTGATGTTTTGGGGCTGTTGCTGGGCAACATGGACTTTCAACTCCCTCCAAAGATTTCCTATGGGGTTGAGATCTGGAGACTGGCTAGGCCACTCCAGGACCTTGAAATGCTTCTTACGAAGCCATTCCTTTGTTGCCCGGGCGGTGTGTTTGGGATCATTGTCATGCTGAAAGACCCAGCCACGTTTCATCTTCAATGTCCTTGCTGATGGAAGGAGGTTTTCACTCAAAATCTCACAATACATGGCCCCATTCATTCTTTCCTTTACACAGATCAGTCGTCCTGGTCCCTTTGCAGAAAAACAGCCCCAAAGCATGATGTTTCCACCCCATGCTTCACAGTAGGTATGGTGTTCTTTGGATGCAACTCAGCATTCTTTGTCCTCCAAACACGACGAGTTGAGTTTTTACCAAAAAGTTATATTTTGGTTTGATCTGACCATATGACATTCTCCCAATCTTCTTCTGGATCATCCAAATGCTCTCTAGCAAACTTCAGACGAGCCTGGACATGTACTGGCTTAAGCAGGGGGACACGTCTGGCACTGCAGGATTTGAGTCCCTGACAGCGTAGTGTGTTACTGATGGTCGGCTTTGTTACTTTGGTCCCAGCTCTCTGCAGGTCATTCACTAGGTCCCCCCATGTGGATCTGGGATTTTTGTTCACCGTTCTTGTGATCATTTTGACCCCTCGGGGTGAGATCTTGCGTAGAGCCCCAGATTATCAGTGGTCTTGTATGTCTTCCATTTCCTAATAATTGCTCCCACAGTTGATTTCTTCAAACCAAGCTGCTTCCCTATTGCAGATTCAGTCTTCCCAGCCTGGTGCAGGTCTACAATTTTGTTTCTGGTGTCCTTTGACAGCTCTTTGGTCTTGGCCATAGTGGAGTTTGGAGTGTGACTGTTTGAGGTTGTGGACAGGTGTCTTTTATACTGATAACAAGTTCAAACATGTGCCATTAATACAGGTAACGTGTGGAGGACAGAGGAGCCTCTTAAAGAAGAAGTTACAGGTCTGTGAGAGCCAGACATCTTGCTTGTTTGTAGGTGACCAAATACTTATTTTCCACCATAATTTGCAAATAAATTCATAAAAAATCCTACAATGTGATTTTCTGGATTTTTTTTCCTCATTTTGTCTGTCATAGTTGAAGTATACCTATGATGAAAATTACAGGCCTCTCTCATATTTTAAGTGGGAGAACTTGCACAATTGGTGGCTGACTAAATACTTGTTTGCCCCACTGTACATATAGTTCTTGCTTTCTGTACATCACAAGTTATGTCCTTAAAATTGTTCATAAAATATTTAATATTACTGAACAACAAATAAGTCATTTGTGCAGGGGCGCAACTTTGGTTGTAGATGTGGGGGGGGGCACATAAGTCAAATAAACACTCCAAACAGCCTACCCAACCGCTTTGAGGCATCTGCATGGTCCTAAAAAAACCCGTTCCTCGTTTTGTATCACATTCCAATGCTAAAACTCGTGTGGAACAGTTGCACCCCTGAATTGATAAGATGAAGTATTGACTGTATGCAACTGGTTTGATTAATTCACATTCCACACTTGTTTTCCTTCACAAAAAGTAGGCTATATGCAAAAATTACATAAAAATCATAAACCATCCAAAAGGGACATGATCTATTTCAATGATAATAAAAAATAAAATAAACAATTTTAGTCAATCACATTTCACAGGATAAAACTCTTCCTTGAGTATACAGAAACAAGAAAAAGTATGTGAACCCTTTTGACTTACCTGGATTTCTGCATAAATTGTTCATAACATTTGATCTTCCAGGTCACAACAATAGACAAACAGTTTGCTAAAACTAATAACACACAAACAATTATACGTTTGTCTTTATTGAACACGCCATGTAAACATTCACAGTGCAGGATGAGAAAAGTATGTGAACCCTTGGATTTAATAACTGGTTGACCCTCTCTTTGGCAGCAATAACCTCAACCAAACATTTTCTGTAGTTGTAGATCAGACCTGTACAATGGTCAGGAGGAATGTTGGTCCATTCCTCTTTACAAACCTGTTTCAGTTTAGCAATATTCTTGGGATGTCTGGTGTGAACTGCTCTCAAGGTCATGCCACAGCATTTTAAATTGGGTTGAGGTCAGGACTATGACTGGGCCACTCCAGAAGGCGTATTTTCTTCTGTTGAAGCCATTCTGTTTACTTTTGTGGTTTGGGTCGTTGTCCTGTTGCATCACCCAACTTCTGTTGAGCTTCAATTGGCGGACAGATAGCCTTACATTCTCCTGCAAATTGTCTTGATAAACTTCGGAATTCATTTTTCAGTCGATGGAAGCAAGCTGTCAAGGCAGGCCCTGAGGCAACAAAGCAGCCCCAAATCATCATGCTCCCTCCACCATACTTTTCAGTTGGGATGAGGTTTTGATGGTGGTGTGATGTGATGTGTTTTCTACACACATAGTGTTGTGTGTTCCTTCCAAACAGCTCTATTTTAGTTTAATTTGTCCACAGAATATTTTGCCAGTAGCTTCATGGAACATCCAGGTGCTCTTTTGTGAACTTCAGATGTGCAGCAGTGGTTATTTTGGACAGCAGTGGCTTCTTCCATGGTGTCCTCCCATGAACACCATTCTTGTTTAGTGTTTTACGAATCGTAGACTCGCCAGAGATGTTAGCATCTTCCAGAGATTTCTGTATGTCTTTAGCTGAAACACTAGGATTCTTCTTAACCTCATTGAGCATTCTGCGCTGTGCTCTTGCAGTCGTCTTTGCAGGACGGCCACTCCAAGAGAGGGTAGCAACAAAGCTGAACTTTCTCCATTTATAGACGATTTGTTTTACTGATGAACATCAAGCTTTATGCAAGTCAACAATTCTTAGATCTTCTGAGATCTCTTTTGTTCGAGGCATGGTTCACATCAGGCAATACTTCATGTGAATAGCAAACTCACGTTTTGTGAGTGTTTTTTATATTGCAGGGCAGCTCTAACCAACGTCTCCAATCTCATCTCATTGATTGGACGCCAGGTTAACTCACTCCTGACTCCAATTAGGTTTCTGGAGAAGTCATTAGCCTAGGGGTTAACATACTTGTTCCAACCTACACTGTGATTGTTAAAATGATGTATTCAATACAGACAATAAAAATACAATAATTTGTGTGTTATTAGTTTAAGCACACTATGTTTGTATATTGTTGTGACTTAGAGGAAGGTCAGATACATTTCTTTTTTTAACCAATTTATGTGGAAATCCAGGTAATTCCAAAGGGTTCATATACTTTTTCTTGCAACTGTATCCCCCCCCCCCAAAAAAAATACAATATATGAGAAAATAAATGTGCTCAGTGCATTAAGACTTCTCATATGAAACATTAAAGAAATATGTTTGGTTGTTTTATCCTCTTCAATCTTTGCGATAAATAACTTCACGTTATTACAGGTAGACAGTCAAGGGTCACTTCAGGGCTTTTAAAAGTACAGTAAGTAAACCAAATCAGTCAGCTAATTGCAATACGCAAAGTAAACTCATGATTGTATAGATGGAATAAACATTTTGTTAATTTGCAGTGAATATGAAAATCAGTTCAATCAGAGCATTTTCTGATTCCAAATCATGTGCAAATTTGGTTCACCTTTTGTTATTAAAACTGAACTATCAGTAAACTTTGCCATCCAGTAAATGCTTTCGCCCAATGGTTTGTTTGTAGGGAATGAGAAAAAAAAAAAATCTCACATTCTAGAGACCAAAACATTCTCAGTACCCAAGGTGCATTTCTGATAAAGAGCAATGCCTGGACACTTCTGACAAAAAGTGTGCCATCTTCAGAATGAAGAATAACCATGTGCCTTTACCAGAAAGGATGTATGCTTTCCTTTTCTAGAAACATAGTCATGAGACAGTTGATGACTGGTGTTGCATCACACATACAGTATAGACAACCTTTGCATGGGATTGAGATGAGCAAATGCACCTCAGATGCTAAACTCACCTCTCCAAAGTTGGCTCACACTTACAGTGCAATATGACCTAAGAATCAAAATGGTTCAGAGCTGGAAAGACTAATACTGGTCTACTTCAATGTAAGAACAATATCTGTGCACCCTGCTAGCAGCTAACAAACATTAAAGGGATGGTTGGTAAAAAAATAATAATAATAACTCAACCATTTGAATACAAAGGTGAAGTACCCCTTTAAATGCCTTGGGTTATTTTTTATTAGACTTCAGGTTGTTTCAGAATTGTTTTAAACTGACAAATTCCCAATATTGCTGCTTTGTTCAATTCCATTTTCTCAATGACAGGGAAGACTTTGTACAGATACATATGAGGATGTAAAAACCTTCTTTTAAACCAGTTATTAGATCAGATGTAAACACTTTCAAAGTAATATATGGACCCATAGTGTAAAATGTATGAAGTCCAACTGCAGTCCAGCTTATTGGCCACCAAAAGACAGGCTCAGATGTGTGCGTACGACAAATCTACCGCTTGCACAAGGTACCTCTTTTTGTTACACTTTGCTCTCAACGTCTGTGGCAGCAAAGTGTTTGATATAAATAATAAAATATAACCATATAAATATAGAGAATCTAGGGCAGTGTATGTGTGTGTACACGTGGCTGGTTGTCTGTTACTGTGTGCATGTGTTTTTCTCTGTGTTAGTGTTTTTCAAGGAGGGGGGGGGTCAAAGGTGAATTGGCCTCCCCTCCCCCACCTCCTGGAAGAGTGAGGTGTAGAACTCAGGGTCCAGCAGCTTGTTGCAGTAGCGGTGCACATGCGGCGGGCTGTACGTCTCACTCTCAAGCCACTTCCACCGGCACACATTGATCACCGTCTGCCACACCAGGAACCCTGGGAAAAAACTGAGAAGAAAGTAACACCATGAGCCAAATACCTAAGTGAAATGGGACTAGACTTTAGATGACAAAACCGTTAACTGCCGACACCTATCAGCATTCAGTTGACTTCAGTTTATTTAGTAAATAAACACTTTGATAAAAAAAAATATGGAAATCTGATTACCACAACAGAGGAGACATTAAGGGCAAATGGATTGAATGCAGCTTAACATAAATGACAATAAGACCGTAGCATTTAATCTAGAGACAAGGGTAGAGAGAGAGAGTGGTCACCTAGTGTTCTGTCGCTGACCACTATGCCGTCCACGAGGGGCATGACCATGCTGAACTTGCCCATGGCCCTGTGGAGCCTGACCCGGAACAAACCCATCCTCAGGAGGTGGATGACAATCAGAGGCATGTCCTTCTCCAGGAGCACCGACCTGGGGAGGTATGGGGAAGAAAAACTTGACGTTCTATTCAAAAGCAAATTTGTGTTGCAGGGGATTTTAGGGCGTCATAACTGAAAATGTCCACAGTGGTAACTGACTGAAATTGTCATTCTACTTGACATGAATAAAAAATATTCCTTACTGCTGAAATGATCATATCTATACCAATGAACTATTATAGGTGCTACTTAGAAATAACTAAGAAGGATATAACTGTCAAGAGGAAGGCATCCCGTTTAAATATTTGCTTGTTCATCTGGCTCTTCAGTACATTACTCCTTTCACTATAACGGACAGCCATGTTTGGTGTGTTAGCCTGGCTATGAGCCTGAGGGTTACTGTTTGGTTGGGCGTGGGCCTCAGGACCTGCAGGAAGTGCTGTTGTTAGGGTTCACCTCCAAACCTGTGCTGGTTTCCACCAAGAGATTAGACAGAGGGATGTTCTCTAGAGAAAAACAAGGGGAAACACCTTCAACAGTGTCTCACTTTGGTTTCTCACTTTGGTTTGGCAGGTACTGCTAACGGAACAGTAAAAACAAATCATGGGTGGTCTTATGCAAAATCATATGAGGACAGAAACACAGACGCAGGTCAGAGGGTGAACGTGTTATAAAGTGGTGCTCCACCCAGACCACAAGCACCTTGGTCTCAGGCCCCAGGGGAGGAGCAGTCTTTCCTGTAGATGATCTCTTGGTCTTCAACATATGACTCTTCTAGAGGAGAGAAGAGATCAGAGAGAGAGATGTCAATAGACCAGGCATAGAAGTGTCCAGAGATACCCTGAGATTTAATATTTTCCTCAAACAAATTCTTGAAGTTAAGTTTGAAATTCTTTGAACATTTTATATATTCAAAATCAAGTAACATTAAAGGAGCATTGGAGAAATGTAACCACTCTAAAATACATAGACAGCGGTTGATACAAGGACTGATTCATCCTTGAGATCAAAGTGATCTGAGAAGTCTCAGCGCTGATGACAATACCAAAACAACCCTTTATTAAATCAAATCTGTCTTCATGTAGGATTGTGAGTTAGTTACCCTTTGGGAAGCTGATAAGTTGTCTGAATAATTGGGGAAGAGCTCCAGTGTTAGGTTGGGTTGCTTCAGTAAACAAGGCAGGAGGTCTGTGTGTGTGTCCACCTCCACTTTCGAGTCACTGTGCACCGAGGAATCCTCTGCAAATACAAAAAGAGCCATAAGCCATCCAGAGATGGACAAAACTGTCTTCAAATAGGTTGCATTAAAGAGACATTACACTCAACACTAAGTTTGTCATATGTTTTACACGTCAAAAGTGATCCATTGAAATAAGACCACATCCAGGACATCTGTTCAGTAGCTTTAGTTATATGCAAATATCCGAAATGAATGGGAAAGACGTGGATTTATCTTGACATTAGACTACTTTCTAGGTCCGGAAACATCTGGAAAACCTAGATTTTGGAGAATGTCCTATAAGACAAAATAAAATGACAGTTTAATACAACCTACAGGTATATGTAAATGCTGACCTGTGGAGTCTGTCAGTGATTAAACTACAAAGGCAATCTCAGTCAGAGCATCGGCATAGTACAGAACCTTCTTTTCCCCGTTGAACACAGAACCACCTGGATCCGCCGGTGTCGCTGCCTCTTCTGTGGGGACAGAGCATTAACCGTTCACCTTGTCTGAGACATAGGCTCTGTTCCAACCCCATCTTAATACTTAGTATGATGCAATCTGCAGTGGGTCGTCCTTTAAAAGTTGCAGTGTACTGCAGCACAGCTTGCATGGTGCCACAGAATTATATGGCACGTTATTTAAGTGCTAGTTTAACCACCAGAGGGCATCTTTGAGAAGCATTTGATAGCCATCAATAGTGGCTGTTCCAGAGAACTTAAAACCTTTCTTGTAAGAACATTGTATACGGGACTGATTTTAAGACATTTTGCTTAATTAATTTGCTTAATATTATGGTGTTTCTATTACAAGAAATGAAAAACCCTCTGGGTTTCTGTTAGGATGGAAGAGAAAATATGGTGCTGTACAATGTGGTGGGGAGTAGGCTACAGTACCAGGTTATTTAGCTAAAGAATACCTGTGACATGCGGGCACACTTTTAACAGAACATTACTCAACACTAGTGAGACTCATGTCGCCTACGGTAGGCCTACAGTCTATCGAAAAACATGACGTGACTCTGCCAATAATTACATATAGAGGATTCTAAACTAAAACCAAAAGCTGCCTCATGGGTCTCCCGGTGGTGAACGGCACGGGTATCGAACCTGCATCTGTAGAACACAGTTTGCACTGCGCTGCACCACTCAGGAGCCGCCATCCACAAAGTGTCAAAATACAGAGAGGTGTTGGTAAGGTATATTGTCCTGCTAACAGCCCATAATGGGCTACTATAATACTGTACATGGTGTCCAGGTCAGGACAACCAGAACATTTCTTGATTAAAGTCTATCAGAAAGAATGTTGGTTCTAATTTATTTTGATCCAAAGCCGTGAATGAGTGAGTCACTCAGCTTTATGTAGGTGCCGAGGCTACATGACTGTGCCATCAACTTGATAATGTATAACGATATTTTGGAGGTTATTTCTTCTTTTTTTAAACATAAGTGAGCGATTATAATCTGAATAAAGGCCAAAATAACGCTGGGCCAATTGTGCACCGCCGTATGGGTCTCCTAATCACAGTCGGATGAGATACAACAAAAAGTATTATTATTATCATTATGTATTATTTTTTTGTCTTTTCTGGTTGATTAAATTAAAATTGCAACCAATCACGACCAACCTGACTAAGAAATACATTTGATGATAGAATTCTCCCCCTACCCTCCTTCTAGGCAAGTCTATTGTCCAGCTACTTGCTAATAGCCATAATGGCACTGTACAATGTGTGTTTGAAATAGTATTTTCCAGTAAGAAACCATTTGTATACCCTCATTAGACAACTTTGTTCCAATATTTCTGTAATTCAGTGATATTTATTTCCATAGTAATTCATTATGGCCTTATAACTCAATAAACATCTGCATTTTTAAAGAGTATTTTTTTATCATTATTGTATTAATGAAAGCATAAAGATGCAGATGAAGAAATACAGTACTATACAGTATATGCTTTTTCATTTAGATAATAAAGCATTTAAAGCATTTTGAAGATAAGCCCCCTGCATGTGCTTATTAGGCTACTGTGCAGTCTGACAAGTACACAGCCCACAATACATACTGTAGTAAACATGGGAAAGTGCCTAATTCCTTCCATAAGGGAGAGCAGGCCATGTCCAGACTTTCTCGGTGACCTCAAGTACCAATTAACTCTGTCAACTTCTTCGGGATCGTGTCCCGTCTACGGGACAGTTGTAAATCATGTAGCCCAATGTGTCATGGACGCGGATTTTAGCGTGGAATAAAATGTTGGTACATATAAGTGTCTTATATCTGCTGAAACCTTAAATTATTGTTAATCTAACTGCATTGTTCAATTTACTGTAGCTGTTACAGCGGGAAAAAAATGCCATGCTATTGTTTGAGGGAATCAACAAAACACTTGTTTCACCGTGACAGGCTTGATACATTCACATCTAAAGGTGAAATATTGACTTACATTCTGAAATCTTGCTCTGATTGGTCATTCTAAGGGTCCCAGAGATATCATGTAGTGTCGTTTTGTTAGATAAAATCATTTTTCATACCCTAAAAAGGGTCCATATAGCATTCACGATCGATTTTGTATTTCCACTCGTTCAACTTACAAAGAAAGAAATCTGTGCAAATCTACCGCTAAACATGGATTCAACCAGTCAAATTACGTTGGTATTTATTCCTCAGACACCCTAACAGTTATCCAGTTATTACTACAGTGCCTTGCGAAAGTATTCGGCCCCTTTGAACTTTGCGACCTTTTGCCACATTTCAGGCTTCAAACATAAAGATATAAAACTGTATTTTTTTGTGAAGAATCAACAACAAGTGGGACACAATCATGAAGTGGAACGACATTTATTGGATATTTCAAACTTTTTTAACAAATCAAAAACTGAAAAATTGGGCGTGCAAAAAAATACAGTTTTATATCTTTATGTTTGAAGCCTGAAATGTGGCAAAAGGTCGCAAAGTTCAAGGGGCCGAATACTTTCGCAAGGCACTGTACATGTTTTTCAATTCAGCACGATTACTCAAGTCATGTGTTTCAGAAGAAACACACAGTGTAATCTGGTATAACACATATCAATGTAAAAAAAAATCAATCTCAGCTCGTGGATGGTTTTCTGTTCTGCCCTCACATGGTCTTTGTGTTCTATGTCAAAATGTCGGCAACAGGTCCAAGTAGGCGATGTCATCGAAGATGTTATGTACTTGAGTGAAGACCCAAAAGCGGTTTTAACAGAAACAGAGTTCTTTTAATGAAAAAACAGGAATGGCATAGATCCTCTTCCGACGTTGTCAATGGCACAATAGAATACCCGCAGAGAGGGTGACAAATGAAACATAAAGTCCCTCTGATGAATAGCTGGGTAGCGGCGACAGGCTGCAGGTCGCTCTGGGTCGGTGCGGGTCACAGAGGAACGGTGGTAGCTGATCACACGTAGCATATGATGAACTGGACACGGTGCAAACAAAAGATAGTTAGTAGAGTGCAGGATGCACCTGCCAGGCAGACTCCGACAGGATAGGACTAGGTGGAAGCAAACGAGACGATAGCTTGCTTCTGGCATGAGAAACACAAACGAGAATCTGACACCGAAAGTAGCAGGAACAGAGAGAGAAATAGAGACCTAATCAGAGGGAAAAAAGGGAACAGGTGGGGAAAGGGTGAATGAGCTAGTTAGGGGAGATGAGGAACAGCTGGAGAAGGAGAGAAAGAGAAGGTAACCTAATAAGACCAGCAGAGAGAGACAGAGTGAAGAGAAAGGACAGGAACAGACATAATAAGACATGACAGAAGAACCCTGGCATGGAGGACTCCAGTCCAATGAGGTAAGGGGGTAGACGACTGTTGCCATGTTCCTGTGGAAGAGAGCACTCTAAGAAAGAGTCCTTGGTACAACATGAAGGGGCCATCTTTCAGATTTGAGGCCCCTTTTCAATCAAACCCCAAAACGACAACAGAAATTGATAATGTTTTTTGCCTGTCTGCATGATAGTAGATGAATGCAAGATGGCAACTGCTGACAGAAGGCTAGGCAGAGTATCGTATACCTGATTCACATACGATTTTCGGAATGTTGCCTGAAAAAACAATTGGGTAATGTTTATCTGTTCCGCTTTCAAACAGACACATTTTTGTCGGCATTTGCCTTTTATATAGCCATTGCATAGCTGCAGCTGAGCTAGGGTTGGGTGATATTTGGGGAGAACTCTACTACGATATGCTTTCACGATATCCAATATCATTGTGTAATGGCTAGATAATTCCAAACTGTGCAATTTTTGTGCTTATTTACAGTCCGGGACCTTAAGAACAACAAATTTGTAAAGTATTGTATGAATTGGATTCGTAACATATACGAATTGCAAAAATGTTATGATAATAATAACTTTTGCAGGATGTAACAAACATATCATACAAAATGGATGGCATAGTACATAATTGGATGAAGTAGTACACAAAAACAGGGACCCGTTTTTATCGTGAGCACAACTTTCGTTCTGAGTGTAGTGGGTGAGAAGTCAGGCACAGGAAGCAGAGAGTTCAGGGTAGTGCTACTTTAATGCACAAAATGGCGAACATAAGCCAACCCCACGAAAACACAGGGCGATGGAAATCCCTCAACATTGACGGATCCAAAATGTCCCCCACCGGTACCCAGCACCTCTCCTCCGGACCATACCCCTCCCAGTCCACGAGGTACTGCAGGCCCCTCACCCGGCATCTCGAGTTCAGAATGGCCCGTATCGTATACGCCGGGGACCCCTCAATGTCCAGAGGGGGAGCAGGGACCTCCGACACCTCACCGTACTGTAGGGGACCAGCTACCACCGGCCTGATGAGAGACACATGAAACGAGGGGTTAATACGATAATAGGAAGGGAGTTGTAATCGATAACACACCTCGTTTATTCTCCTCAGGACTTTGAAAGGCCCTACACACTGCGGCCCAAGCTTCCGGCAGGGCAAGCGGAGAGGTAGGTTTCGGGTTGAGAGCCAGACCCTGTCCCCCGGTACAAACACGGGGGCCTCACTGCGGTGGCGGTCAGCACTCCTTTTCTGCCATCCACTAGCCTGTTGAAGGGATTCCTGGACGGCCCTCCAGGTCTCTTTGGAGCGCTGCACCCATTCCTCCACCGCAGGAGCCTCGGTCTGGCTCGGATGCCACGGTGCCAGGACCGGCTGGTACCCCAACACACACTGACAGGGGGACACATTAGTAGAGAAGTGGCGTAGTGAGTTCTGGGCCATTTCGGCCCAAGGGATGTATCTCGCCCACTCCCCTGGCCGGTCCTGGCAATACGACCGCAGAAACCTACCCACCTCCTGATTTACTCTCTCCACCTGCCCATTACTTTCAGGGTGATAACCGGAGGTCAGGCTGACCGAGACCCCCAGACACTCCATGAACGCCCTCCATACTCGGGACATGAACTGGGGGCCCCGATCAGAAACGATGTCCTCCGGCACACCGTAGTGCCGGAAGACGTGGGTGAATAATGCCTCCGCAGTCTGTAGGGCTGTAGGGATACCGGGCAACGGGAGGAGACGGCAGGACTTAGAGAACCGATCCACAATCACCAGAACCGTGGTGTTCCCCTGAGACGGGGAAAGATCGGTCAGGAAATCTACGGATAGATGTGACCGTTGTGGAACGGGGAGGGGTTGTAACTTCCCTCTAGGAAGGTGCCTAGGAGCCTTACTCTGGGCGCATACCGAACAGGAGGAGACATAAACCTTAACGTCCCTAGCCAAGGTAGGCCACCAATACCTCCCCCGAAGGCTCCCCACTGTCCTCCTCACCACAGGGTGACCCGAGGAGGGTAGGACGTGGTCCCGAACACCAAGCGGCATGTACTTCCGCCCCGCCGGACAATGAGGAGGCGCGGGTTCAGCCCGTAATGCCCGCTCGATGTCCGAGTCCACCTCCCATATCACTGGTGCTATCAGCCTGGAGGCGGGAAGGATGGGAGTAGGTTCGGTGGACCTATCCTCCGTGTTGTAAACGCGGGACAGTGCGTTCGCCTTCACGTTCTGGGAGCCCGGTCTATACGATAACGTGAACCGGAATTGGGTGAAAAATATGGCCCACCTTGCCTGACGTGGGTTCAGTCTCCTAGCTGCCCGAATATACTCCAGATTTTGGTGGTCGGTCCAGATGAGAAAGGGGTGCTTAGCCCCCTCAAGCCAGTGTCTCCACACCTTCAGAGCCCTGACCACCGCTAACAACTCCCGGTCCCCCACATCATAGTTACGCTCCGCTGGGCTGAGCTTCCTCGAGAAGAAAGTGCAGGGGCAGAGTTTTGGTGGCGTACCCGAGTGCTGTGATAGCACGGCACCCAGCACGGCACCCACCCCAGCCTCGGACACGTCCACCTCCACTATGAATGCTAAAGAGGGGTCCGGATGCGCCAACACGGGTGCATCCATGAACAACGCCTTCAACCTGTTGAAAGCTCCGTCCGCCTCTGCTGACCACCGCATCCACACCGGGCCCCCCTTCAGCAGTGAGGTAATTGGAGCCACTATCTGGCCAAAACCCTGGATAAACCTCCGGTAGTAGTTGGCAAAATCCAAAAACCGCTGCACCTCTTTTACCGTGGTCGGAGTCGGCCAATTACGCATGGCCTTACTGAGGTCACCCTCCATCTCCACCCCCGAGGTGGAAATGCGATAACCCAGAAAGGAGCCGGCTCGTTTGGAGAACACACACTTCTCAGCCTTGACATATAGGTCATGCTCCAGCAGTCTACCAAGCACCTTGCGTACCAGAGACACATGCGCGGCGTGAGTGGCTGAGTAGATCAGAATGTCATCGATATAAACAACCACTCCTTGCCCATGCAGGTCCCTGAGAATCTCGTCTACAAAGGTTTGGAAAACGGCTGGAGCATTCTTTAACCCATACGGCATGACACAGTACTCATAGTGGCCCGATGTGGTACTAAATGCGGTTTTCCACTCGTCTCCCTTCCGAATACGCACCAGGCTATACGCGCTCCTGAGATCCAATTTTGTGAAGAACTGCGCTCCCTGAAATGATTCCACTGCCTTAGCAATGAGAGGTAGTGGGTAGCTGAACCCCACTGTGATGGCATTTAGACCTCTATAATCAATACACGGATGCAAACCTCCCTCCTTTTTCTTCACAAAAAAGAAATTCGAGGAGACGGGTGAGATGGAGGACCGAATGTACCCCTGTCCCAGAGACTCCGTGACATATGTCTCCATAGCCAACGTCTCCTCTTGGGACAATGGGTACATGTGACTCTTGGGAAGTGCAGCGTTTACCTGGAGATCTATCGCACAATCCCTTCCCGGTCGATGGTGGTGGTAATTTAGTCGCCTTCTTTTTACTGAAAGCGATTGCCAAATCGGCATACTCGGGGGGAATGCACACCGCGGGACCCTGGTCTGGACTCTCCACCGATGTGGCACCAATGGAAACTCCCAGACACCTTCCAGAACACTCCTCTGACCACCCCCGGAGAACCCCCTGTCTCCACAAAATTTTAGGATTGTGCCGGGCAAGCCAGGGAATCCCTAGCACCACTGGAAATGCAGGCGAATCAATAATATAGAGACTGATACGCTCCCTATGATTCCCTTGTGTTACCATGTCCAGTGGAACCGTGGTCTCCCTTACCACCCCTGACCCTAATGGCCAGCTATCTAGGGAGTGCACGGGAAAGGGAGAATCTATCGGCCCAAGCGGAACACCTAATTTAATAGCGAGTCCGCGATCCATAAAGTTCCCAGCTGCGCCTGAATCGACTAGCGCCTATGCTGGGAAGAGGGGAAAAATTTAAGGAAAAAAATCAAGACAAACATGTGACCAACAGGGGGTTCTGGGTGAGTTTGGTGCTGACTCACCTGGAGTGATCAAGAAATGTTCCGCCTGCCATCTTTACTCCCAGACGGACCCCCCCAGCACCGATCGGCCGTGTGTCCTCTCTGACCACATCTGGTGCAGGGGGAGCTTCCTCCTCCGGTACCCCTCGGCACAGCCCCTCCCAACTCCATCGGAACGGGAGTGGAGGTGCTGGGTGGTGGAACACACAGGACCCTCTCCGAACGCCCGCGGGCAGCCAGAAGATTGTCCAGTCGGGTGGACATGTCAATCAGCTCATCCAGGGAAAGAGAGCGGTGTCCTGACACGCTAGCTCCCTGCGGACGTCCTTCCGGAGACTACACCGGTAGTGGTCAATAAGGGCCCTTTCGTTCCACCCAGATCCTGCTGCCAAGGTACGGAACTCCAATGCGTAATCCTGGGTGCTCCTCTTCTCCTGCCGGAGATGGAATAGTCGTTCTCCCGCCGCTCGGCCATCTGGCGCGGAAATGGCTCCTTCGCTGGAATTACAATGCATTCAGAAAGTATTCAGACCCCTTCACTTTTTCCACATTTTATTACGTTATTCTAAAATAGATTAAATAAATGTTTGTCCTCATCAATCTACACACAATACCCCATAATGACAAAGTGAAAACAGGTTTTCAGAATTGTTTGCAAATGTATAAAAAAACAGAACTACCTTGTTTACATAAGTATTCAGACACTTTGCTAGGTGACTCGAAATTGAGCTCAGGTGCATCCTGTTTCCATTGGTCATCCTTGAGATGTCTCTACAACTTTATTGGAGTCCACTTTTGGTAAATTCCATTGATTGAACATGATTTGGAAAGGCACACACCTGTCTATATAAGGTCCAGCAGTTGTCACAGCGCATGGCAGAGCAAAAACCAAGCCATGAGTTCGAAGGAATTGTCCGTAGAGCTCCGAGACATGATTGTGTCTAGGCACAGATCTGGGGAAAAGTACCAAAAAATGTCTAAAGCATTGAAGGTCCCCAAGAACATAATGGCCTCCATCATTCTTAACTTCTTCGATATAGGTGGCGCTCTTTTAATTTTTGGATAAAAAAACGTTCCCGTTTTAAACAAGATATTTTGTCACGAAAAGATGCTCGACTATACATATAATTGACAGCTTTGGAAAGAAAACACTCTGACATTTCCAAAACTGCAAAGATATTGTCTGTGAGTGCCACAGAACTAATGCTACAGGCGATACCAAGATGAAATTTCATACAGGAAATGCCCCAGATTTTGAATGCGCTGTGTTCCAATGTCTCCTTATATGGCTGTGAATGCGCCAGGAATGAGCCTACACTTTCTGCCGTTTCCCCAAGGTGTCTGCAGCATTGTGACGTATTTGTAGGCATATCATTGGAAGATTGACCATAAGAGACTACATTTACCAGGTGTCCGCTTGGTGTCCTCTGTCGAAATTATTATCTCCACCTCCGTCCACTTTTCCATTTGGTTCAGAGGAGAAAGGCAACTGCCACGAATGATTTATCATCGAATAGATATGTGAAAAACACCTTGAGGATTGATTCTAAACAACGTTTGCCATGTTTCTGTCGATATTATTACATTTACATTTACATTTAAGTCATTTAACAGACGCTCTTATCCAGAGCGACTTACAAATTGGTGAATTCACCTTCTGACATCCAGTGGAACAGCCACTTTACAATAGTGCATCTAAATCATTTAAGGGGGGGGGTGAGAAGGATTACTTATCCTATCCTAGGTATTCCTTGAAGAGGTGGGGTTTCAGGTGTCTCTGGAAGGTGGTGATTGACTCTGCTGTCCTGGCGTCGTGAGGGAGTTTGTTCCACCATTGGGGGGCCAGAGCAGCGAACAGTTTTGACTGGGCTGAGCGGGAACTGTACTTCCTCAGTGGTAGGGAGGCGAGCAGGCCAGAGGTGGATGAACGCAGTGCCCTTGTTTGGGTGTAGGGCCTGATCAGAGCCTGGAGGTACTGCGGTGCCGTTCCCCTCACAGCTCCGTAGGCAAGCACCATGGTCTTGTAGCGGATGCGAGCTTCAACTGGAAGCCAGTGGAGAGAGCGGAGGAGCGGGGTGACGTGAGAGAACTTGGGAAGGTTGAACACCAGACGGGCTGCGGCGTTCTGGATGAGTTGTAGGGGTTTAATGCCACAGGCAGGGAGCCCAGCCAACAGCGAGTTGCAGTAATCCAGACGGGAGATGACAAGTGCCTGGATTAGGACCTGCGCCGCTTCCTGTGTGAGGCAGGGTCGTACTCTGCGGATGTTGTAGAGCATGAACCTACAGGAACGGGCCACCGCCATGATGTTGGTTGAGAACGACAGGGTGTTGTCCAGGATCACGCCAAGGTTCTTAGCGCTCTGGGAGGAGGACACAATGGAGTTGTCAACCGTGATGGCGAGATCATGGAACGGGCAGTCCTTCCCCGGGAGGAAGAGCAGCTCCGTCTTGCCGAGGTTCAGCTTGAGGTGGTGATCCGTCATCCACACTGATATGTCTGCCAGACATGCAGAGATGCGATTCGCCACCTGGTCATCAGAAGGGGGAAAGGAGAAGATTAATTGTGTTTCGTCTGCATAGCAATGATAGGAGAGACCATGTGAGGTTATGACAGAGCCAAGTGACTTGGTGTATAGCGAGAATAGGAGAGGGCCTAGAACAGAGCCCTGGGGGACACCAGTGGTGAGAGCGCGTGGTGAGGAGACAGATTCTTGCCACGCCACCTGGTAGGAGCGACCTGTCAGGTAGGACGCAATCCAAGCGTGGGCCGCGCCGGAGATGCCCAACTCGGAGAGGGTGGAGAGGAGGATCTGATGGTTCACAGTATCGAAGGCAGCCGATAGGTCTAGAAGGATGAGAGCAGAGGAGAGAGAGTTAGCTTTAGCAGTGCGGAGCGCCTCCGTGATACAGAGAAGAGCAGTCTCAGTTGAATGACTAGTCTTGAAACCTGACTGATTTGGATCAAGAAGGTCATTCTGAGAGAGATAGCGGGAGAGCTGGCCAAGGACGGCACGTTCAAGAGTTTTGGAGAGAAAAGAAAGAAGGGATACTGGTCTGTAGTTGTTGACATCGGAGGGATCGAGTGTAGGTTTTTTCAGAAGGGGTGCAACTCTCGCTCTCTTGAAGACGGAAGGGACGTAGCCAGCGGTCAGGGATGAGTTGATGAGCGAGGTGAGGTAAGGGAGAAGGTCTCCGGAAATGGTCTGGAGAAGAGAGGAGGGGATAGGGTCAAGCGGGCAGGTTGTTGGGCGGCCAGCCGTCACAAGAAGCGAGATTTCATCTGGAGAGAGAGGGGAGAAAGAGGTCAGAGCACAGGGTAGGGCAGTGTGAGCAGAACCAGCGGTGTCGTTTGACTTAGCAAACGAGGATCGGATGTCGTCGACCTTCTTTTCAAAATGGTTGACGAAGTCATCTGCAGAGAGGGAGGGGGGAGGAGGATTCAGGAGGGAGGAGAAGGTGGCAAAGAGCTTCCTAGGGTTAGAGGCAGATGCTTGGAATTTAGAGTGGTAGAAAGTGGCTTTAGCAGCAGAGACAGAGGAGGAAAATGTAGAGAGGAGGGAGTGAAAGGATGCCAGGTCCGCAGTGAGGCGAGTTTTCCTCCATTTCCGCTCGGCTGTCCGGAGCTCTGTTCTGTGAGCTCGCAATGAGTCGTCGAGCCACGGAGCGGGAGGGGAGGACCGAGCCGGCCTGGAGGATAGGGGACATAGAGAGTCAAAGGATGCAGAAAGGGAAGAGAGGAGGGTTGAGGAGGCAGAATCAGGAGATAGGTTGGAGAAGGTATGAGCAGAGGGAAGAGATGATAGGATGGAAGAGGAGAGAGTAGCAGGGGAGAGAGAGCGAAGGTTGGGACGGCGCGATACCATCCGAGTAGGGGCAGTGTGGGAAGTGTTGGATGAGAGCGAGAGGGAAAAGGATACAAGGTAGTGGTCGGAGACTTGGAGGGGAGTTGCAATGAGGTTAGTGGAAGAACAGCATCTAGTAAAGATGAGGTCGAGCGTATTGCCTGCCTTGTGAGTAGGGGGAAGGTGAGAGGGTGAGGTCAAAAGAGGAGAGGAGTGGAAAGAAGGAGGCAGAGAGGAATGAGTCAAAGGTAGACGTGGGGAGGTTAAAGTCGCCCAGGACTGTGAGAGGTGAGCCGTCCTCAGGAAAGGAGCTTATCAAGGCATCAAGCTCATTGATGAACTCTCCGAGGGAACCTGGAGGGCGATAAATGATAAGGATGTTAAGCTTGAAAGGGCTGGTAACTGTGACAGCATGGAATTCAAAGGAGGCGATAGACAGATGGGTAAGGGGAGAAAGAGAGAATGACCACTTAGGAGAGATGAGGATCCCGGTGCCACCACCCCGCTGACCAGAAGCTCTCGGGGTGTGCGAGAACACGTGGGCGGACGAAGAGAGAGCAGTAGGAGTAGCAGTGTTATCTGTGGTGATCCATGTTTCTGTCAGTGCCAAGAAGTCGAGGGACTGGAGGGAGGCATAGGCTGAGATGAACTCTGCCTTGTTGGCCGCAGATCGGCAGTTCCAGAGGCTACCGGAGACCTGGAACTCCACGTGGGTCGTGCGCGCTGGGACCGCCAGATTAGGGTGGCCGCGGCCACGCGGTGTGGAGCGTTTGTATGGTCTGTGCAGAGAGGAGAGAACAGGGATAGATAGACACATAGTTGACAGGCTACAGAAGAGGCTACGCTAATGCAAAGGAGATTGGAATGACAAGTGGACTACACGTCTCGAATGTTCAGAAAGTTAAGCTTACGTAGCAAGAATCTTATTGACTAAAATGACTGAATTATGGAGTTCATTTGGAAAAAAGTTTGCGTTGTAATGACTGAATTTTCGTTTTTTTTTCTTAGCCAAACGTGATGAACAAAACGGAGCGATTTCTCCTACACAAATAATCTTTTTGGAAAAACTGAAAATTTGCTATCTAACTGAGAGTCTCCTTATTGAAAACATCCAAAGTTCTTCAAATGTAAATTATTTTATTTGAATGCTTTTCTTGTTTTTGTGAAAATGTTGCCTGCTGAATGCTAGGCTTAATGCTATGCTAGCTATCAATACTCTTACACAAATGCTTGTGTAGCTATGTCTGAAAAGCATATTTTAAATATCTGAGATGACAGTGTTGTTAACAAAAGGCTAAGCTTGTGAGCCAATATATTTATTTCATTTCATTTGCGATTTTCATGAATAGTTAACGTTACGTTATGCTAATGAGCTTGAGGCTATGATTACGCTCCCGGATACGGGATTGCTCGACGCTAGAGGTTAAATAGAAGATGTTTTAAACCACCAAGACTCTTCCTAGAGCTGGCCGCCCAGCCAAACTGAGCAATCGGTGGAAAAGGGCCTTGGTTAGGGAGGTGACCAAAAACCTGATGGTCACTCTGGCAGAGCTCCAGAGTTCCTCTGTGGAGATGGGATAACCTTACAGAAGGACAACCATTTCTGCAGCACTCAGGCCTTTATGCTAGAGTGGCCAGACGGAAGCCACTCACCAGTAAAAGGCACATGACAGCCCGCTTGGAGTTTGTAAAAAGCACCTAATGGACTACAACCATGAGAAACAAGATTCTCTGGACTGATGAAAATAAGATTGAACTCTTTGGCCTGAATGCCAAGCGTCACGTCTGGAGGAAACCAGACAGCTCATCACCTGGCCAATACCATCCCTACGGTTAAGCATGGTGGTGGCTGCATCATGCTGTGGGATGTTATTCAGCGGCAGGGACTGCGAGACTAGCCAGGATCGAGGGAAAGATGAACGAAGCAAAATACAAATAGTTCCTTGATGAAAACCTGCTCCAGAGCACTCAGGACCTCAGACTGGGTTGAAGGTTCACTTTCCAACAGGACAGCAACTCTAAGAACACAGCCAAGACAACGCAGGAGTGGCTTTGGAACAAGTCTGTGAATGACTTGAAACCTATCTAACATCTCTGGAGAGACCTGAAAATAGCTGTGCAGTGACGCTTCCCATCCAACCTGACACAGCTTGAGAGGATCTGTAGAGAAGAATAGGAGAAACTCCCAAAATACAGGTGTACCAAGCTTGTAGCGTCATACCCAAGAAGACTCGAGGCTGAATCGCTGCCAAAGGTGCTTCAACAAAGTACAGATTAATTTTATTTACAGTACATTTGCAACAATTTCTAAAAAACAGTTTTTGCTTTGTCATTATGGGTTATTATGTGTAGATTGATTAGGGGGAGACACAATTTAAGCCAGTTCAGAATAAGGTTGTAACATAACAGTAATGGTTTTCCTCCTCTTCTGAGAAGGAGTAGGAAAGATCAGACCAATGCGCAGCGTGGTAAGTGTCCATATTTTAATGAAATGTAACCGAACACAAAAGAACAAGAGAAATAAATGAAAACCGAAACAATTCTGTATGGTAAGACACAGACACAGAAAACAACAAACCACAACCCATAGTGGGAAAACAGGCTGCCTAAGTATGGTTCTCAATCAGAGACAACGATTGCCAGCTGCCTCTGATTGGGAACCTTACCAGGCCAAACACATAGAACACAAAACATAGAATGCCCACCACAACTCACGCCCTGACCAAACTAAAATAGAGACATAAAAAAGGAACTAAGGTCAGGATGTGACAATAACAAAATGTGGAAAAAGTTCAGGAGTCTGAATATTTTCTGAATGCATTGTATATTTAGACTTCAATTTCAGCAAATTGATACGGTCTAACTGGTAAAACTGCAATGTTTTCATTTGTAAAGTTCAAATAGAGTATAGTCTTGCATATCACAATATTTGATTGAATTATATATCGGTCCAGCCCTAAACTTAGCAAGAGTAATTCAATGTTGACCCTGTTGTTGTGACAGTTTTATCTTGTCATGTTTTAATTTTCCGGTTGTCTCGAATACCACCGAAGGTGGCTCCCCTTCCTGTTCGGGTGGTCGTCGTCGCCGGTCTACTAGCCGGTCTACTAGCTGCCACCGATCCCAATTTACTTTTCGTTTGTTTTTGTCTAATTGTTTTCACATGTTCCTTGTTGGGGTTTTGAGTTGGGTGTTATTTAAGTTTGTTTAGCCCATTTACATTACATTTAAGTCATTTAGCAGACGCTCTTATCCAGAGCGACTTACAAATTGGTGAATTCACCTTCTGACATCCAGTGGAACAGCCACTTTACAATAGTGCATCTAAATCATTAAGGGGGAGGGGGTGAGAAGGATTACTTATCCTATCCTAGGTATTCCTTGAAGAGGTGGGGTTTCAGGTGTCTCCGGAAGGTGGTGATTGACTCCGCTGTCCTGGCGTCGTGAGGGAGTTTGTTCCACCATTGGGGGGCCAGAGCAGCGAACAGTTTTGACTGGGCTGAGCGGGAACTGTACTTCCTCAGTGGTAGGGAGGCGAGCAGGCCAGAGGTGGATGAACGCAGTGCCCTTGCTTGGGTGTAGGGCCTGATCAGAGCCTGGAGGTACTGCGGTGCCGTTCCCCTCACAGCTCCGTAGGCAAGCACCATGGTCTTGTAGCGGATGCGAGCTTCAACTGGAAGCCAGTGGAGAGAGCGGAGGAGCGGGGTGACGTGAGAGAACTTGGGAAGGTTGAACACCAGACGGGCTGCGGCGTTCTGGATGAGTTGTAGGGGTTTAATGGCACAGGCAGGGAGCCCAGCCAACAGCGAGTTGCAGTAATCCAGACGGGAGATGACAAGTGCCTGGATTAGGACCTGCGCCGCTTCCTGTGTGAGGCAGGGTCGTACTCTGCGGATGTTGTAGAGCATGAACCTACAGGAACGGGCCACCGCCATGATGTTGGTTGAGAACGACAGGGTGTTGTCCAGGATCACACCAAGGTTCTTAGCGCTCTGGGAGGAGGACACAATGGAGTTGTCAACCGTGATGGCGAGATCATGGAACGGGCAGTCCTTCCCCGGGAGGAAGAGCAGCTCCGTCTTGCCGAGGTTCAGCTTGAGGTGGTGATCCGTCATCCACACTGATATGTCTGCCAGACATGCAGAGATGCGATTCACCACCTGGTCATCAGAAGGGGGAAAGGAGAAGATTAATTGTGTGTCGTCTGCATAGCAATGATAGGAGAGACCATGTGAGGTTATGACAGAGCCAAGTGACTTGGTGTATAGCGAGAATAGGAGAGGGCCTAGAACAGAGCCCTGGGGGACACCAGTGGTGAGAGCGCGTGGCGAGGAGACAGATTCTCGCCACGCCACCTGGTAGGAGCGACCTGTCAGGTAGGACGCAATCCAAGCGTGGGCCGCGCCGGAGATGCCCAACTCGGAGAGGGTGGAGAGGAGGATCTGATGGTTCACAGTATCGAAGGCAGCCGATAGGTCTAGAAGGATGAGAGCAGAGGAGAGAGAGTTAGCTTTAGCAGTGCGGAGCGCCTCCGTGATACAGAGAAGAGCAGTCTCAGTTGAATGACTAGTCTTGAAACCTGACTGATTTGGATCAAGAAGGTCATTCTGAGAGAGATAGCGGGAGAGCTGGCCAAGGACGGCACGTTCAAGAGTTTTGGAGAGAAAAGAAAGAAGGGATACTGGTCTGTAGTTGTTGACATCGGAGGGATCGAGTGTAGGTTTTTTTCAGAAGGGGTGCAACTCTCGCTCTCTTGAAGACGGAAGGGACGTAGCCAGCGGTCAGGGATGAGTTGATGAGCGAGGTGAGGTAAGGGAGAAGGTCTCCGGAAATGGTCTGGAGAAGAGAGGAGGGGATAGGGTCAAGCGGGCAGGTTGTTGGGCGGCCGGCCGTCACAAGAAGCGAGATTTCATCTGGAGAGAGAGGGGAGAAAGAGGTCAGAGCACAGGGTAGGGCAGTGTGAGCAGAACCAGCGGTGTCGTTTGACTTAGCAAACGAGGATCGGATGTCGTCGACCTTCTTTTCAAAATGGTTGACGAAGTCATCTGCAGAGAGGGAGGGGGGGGAGGAGGATTCAGGAGGGAGGAGAAGGTGGCAAAGAGCTTCCTAGGGTTAGAGGCAGATGCTTGGAATTTAGAGTGGTAGAAAGTGGCTTTAGCAGCAGAGACAGAGGAGGAAAATGTAGAGAGGAGGGAGTGAAAGGATGCCAGGTCCGCAGGGAGGCGAGTTTTCCTCCATTTCCGCTCGGCTGCCCGGAGATCTGTTCTGTGAGCTCGCAATGAGTCGTCGAGCCACGGAGCGGGAGGGGAGGACCGAGCCGGCCTGGAGGATAGGGGACATAGAGAGTCAAAGGATGCAGAAAGGGAAGAGAGGAGGGTTGAGGAGGCAGAATCAGGAGATAGGTTGGAGAAGGTATGAGCAGAGGGAAGAGATGATAGGATGGAAGAGGAGAGAGTAGCGGGGGAGAGAGAGCGAAGGTTGGGACGGCGCGATACCATCCGAGTAGGGGCAGTGTGGGAAGTGTTGGATGAGAGCGAGAGGGAAAAGGATACAAGGTAGTGGTCGGAGACTTGGAGGGGAGTTGCAATGAGGTTAGTGGAAGAACAGCATCTAGTAAAGATGAGGTCGAGCGTATTGCCTGCCTTGTGAGTAGGGGGGAAGGTGAGAGGGTGAGGTCAAAAGAGGAGAGGAGTGGAAAGAAGGAGGCAGAGAGGAATGAGTCAAAGGTAGACGTGGGGAGGTTAAAGTCGCCCAGGACTGTGAGAGGTGAGCCGTCCTCAGGAAAGGAGCTTATCAAGGTATCAAGCTCATTGATGAACTCTCCGAGGGAACCTGGAGGGCGATAAATGATAAGGATGTTAAGCTTGAAAGGGCTGGTAACTGTGACAGCATGGAATTCAAAGGAGGCGATAGACAGATGGGTAAGGGGGAGAGAGAGAATGACCACTTGGGAGAGATGAGGATCCCGGTGCCACCACCCCGCTGACCAGAAGCTCTCGGGGTGTGCGAGAACACGTGGGCGGACGAAGAGAGAGCAGTAGGAGTAGCAGTGTTATCTGTGGTGATCCATGTTTCCGTCAGTGCCAAGAAGTCGAGGGACTGGAGGGAGGCATAGGCTGAGATGAACTCTGCCTTGTTGGCCGCAGATCGGCAGTTCCAGAGGCTACCGGAGACCTGGAACTCCACGTGGGTCGTGCGCGCTGGGACCACCAGAACAGGGTGGCCGCGGCCACGCGGTGTGGAGCGTTTGTATGGTCTGTGCAGAGAGGAGAGAACAGGGATAGATAGACACATAGTTGACAGGCTACAGAAGAGGCTACGCTAATGCAAAGGAGATTGGAATGACAAGTGGACTACACGTCTCGAATGTTCAGAAAGTTAAGCTTACGTAGCAAGAATCTTATTGACTAAAATGATTGAAATCATACAGTACTGCTGGAGTAGGCTAGCTGGCAGTGGCTGCGTTGTTGACTTTGTAGGCTAGCTGGTAGTGGCTGCGATGTTGACACTACACTAATCAAGTCGTTCCATCGAGTGTAATAGTTTCTACAGTGCTGCTATTCGGGGGCTAGCTGGCTAGCTAGCAGGTTGATTGCGTTACGTTACCTTAAAAGAACGACAATAGCTGGCTAGCTAACCTAGGAAATCGCTCTAGGCTACACAATTGTCTTAGATACAAAGACGGCTATGTAGCTAGCTAGCTACGATCAAACAGTTGTACTGTAATAGTTTCTACAGTGCTGCTATTCGGGGGCTAGCTGGCTAGCTACGTTAAAAGAACGACAATAGCTGGCCAGCTAACCTAGAAAATCGCTCTAGACTACACAGTTGTCTTAGATACAAAGACGGCTATGTAGCTGGCTAGCTACGATCAAACAAATCAAACCGTTGTACTGTAATGAAGTGAAATGAAAATGTGATACTACCTGTGGAGCGACGCGGAATGTTGACCGGGTAGTTGAAGTTCAATTCGGTAGAGGTTGGCTAGCTAGCTAGCAGCATCTCCTACGTTAAGGACGACAAATAGCTGGCTAGCTAACCTCGGTAAATTAAGATAATCACTCTAAGTCTACACACTCTAAACTACACAATTATCTTGGATACGAAGACAGCGAAGACAACTATGTAGCTAGCTGACACTACGCTAATCGAGTCGTTCAGTTGAGTGTAATAGTTTCTACAGTGCTGGTGGACAGTGGATGTGGATGTTAGCTAGCTGCTTAGCTAGCTGCTGGGCAGATACGTTAGGACGACGAAATACGATAATTACGCAATTATCTTTGATACAAAGACGGCTATGT
This sequence comes from Oncorhynchus masou masou, assembly GCF_036934945.1. Classification (NCBI taxonomy): domain Eukaryota; kingdom Metazoa; phylum Chordata; class Actinopteri; order Salmoniformes; family Salmonidae; genus Oncorhynchus; species Oncorhynchus masou. The sequence continues at coordinate 44,567,505 of NC_088244.1, forward strand.
AGCTAGCTAATAAGAAATAGCTAAGATTAGACAAATCAAACCGTTGTACTATAATGAAATGTAATTAAAAGTTATACTACCTGCGGACCGAAGTGTAGATGCGACCGCTCGCTCCAACCCGGAACCGTTGGTGTTTGTGCAGGCTTGTGGTTATTTTACGTTAGTGGTGTTTGTGTACTTTTGGGTTTTCGCTGTCCGGTATTTTGGTAACAGTGGGTTTGGCTTTTCGCTGTCCGGTATCTTAGTAACAGTGGGTTTGGGTTTTCGCTGTCCGGTATCTTAGTAACAGTGGGTTTGGGTTTTCGCTGTCCGGTATCTTGGTAACAGTGGGTTTGGGTTTTCGCTGTCCGGTATCTTGGTAACAGTGGGTTTGGGTTTTCGCTGTCCGGTATCTTGGTAACAGTGGGTTTGGGTTTTCGCTGTCCGGTATCTTGGTAACAGTGGGTTTTGGTTTTGTTGCGCCTGTGTTTTGGTAACAGTGGGTTTGGGTTTTGTTGCGCCTGTGTTTTGGTAACAGTGGGTTTGGGTTTTGTTGCGCCTGTGTGTAATGGTTTTCTTGAGTTGAAGGAGAGGCGGACCAAAACGCAGCGTGGTGATTATTCATGGTTCTTTAATAAAGAAACTACACATGAATAGACTAACAAAACAAGAAATGTGAAAAACCAAAACAGCCCTATCTGGTGCAAACACAGAGACAGGAACAATCACCCACAAAACCCAACACCAAACAGGCTACCTAAATATGGTTCCCAATCAGAGACAATGACTAACACCTGCCTATGATTGAGAACCATATCAGGCCAAACATAGAAATAGACAAACAAGACATGTAACATAGAATGTCCACTCAGATCACACCCTGACCAAACAAAACATAGAAACATACAAAGCAAACTATGATCAGGGTGTGACACTGTGTTTTGGTAACAGTGGGTTTGGGGTTTGTTGCACCTGTGTTTTGGTAACAGTGGGTTTGGGGTTTGTTGCGCCTGTGTTTTGGTAACAGTGGGTTTGGGGTTTGTTGCGCCTGTGTTTTGGTAACAGTGGGTTTGGGTTTTGTTGCGCCTGTGTTTTGGTAACAGTGGGTTTGGGGATTGTTGCGCCTGTGTTTTGGTAACAGTGGGTTTGGGGTTTTGTTGCTCCTGTGTTTTGGTAACAGTGGGTTTGGGTTTTGTTGCACCTGTGTTTTGGTAACAGTGGGTTTGGGTTTTGTTGCGCCTGTGTTTTGGTAACAGTGGGTTTGGGGATTGTTGCGCCTGTGTTTTGGTAACAGTGGGTTTGGGGTTTTGTTGCTCCTGTGTTTTGGTAACAGTGGGTTTGGGTTTTGTTGCACCTGTGTTTTGGTAACAGTGGGTTTGGGTTTTGTTGTGCCTGTGTTTTGGTAACAGTGGGTTTGGGTTTTGTTGCGCCTGTGTTTTGGTAACAGTGGGTTTGGGTTTTGTTGCACCTGTGTTTTGGTAACAGTGGGTTTGGGGTTTTGTTGCGCCTGTGTTTTGGTAACAGTGGGTTTGGGTTTTGTTGCGCCTGTGTTTTGGTAACAGTGGGTTTGGGTTTTGTTGCACCTGTGTTTTGGTAACAGTGGGTTTGGGTTTTGTTGCGCCTGTGTTTTGGTAACAGTGGGTTTGGGTTTTGTTGCGCCTGTGTTTTGGTAACAGTGGGTTTGGGGTTTTGTTGCGCCTGTGTTTTGGGCTTCACCCATGTTTGTCCCTGTTACCCAGCCTAAAATCCCTATGTTTATAAGATCAGCGCTTTATCAGTGGATTAAAGACCGTTACAAATATTTCGGTGAAGGCTAATATTTGGCAGATAATATTAGTCAACTGGTTTATCGTTCGGGCTCTAATGTTAGTCTAATCAAATCCAGTATCTGAATGGCTGAAGCGAAACACAGTGCCCTGGTTTTGATATAAAACAGCCCTCAGTAACCCTCAGTTAGATAGTGAGGAAGAAACGTAACAATGTGAGTATACTCCATGGAGTCCGAATTTTTTGTTGTTGTTGTATTTAAAAAAAAATCTCAGCTACAATTGAATGAGACAACTCTGGACAAAATGAATAATAAAGGAAACGTTTATTTCAATATGTAATGTACTGTAGGTTGCACGTGTTTTTTTAACAACTAACAGAAAGACAAGACACAGTATAGGGAAATAAAAACTATAAAATGAACAAAGACAAAGCTGCAATAAAAAGTTTGACAAAAAACAAAAGAGACATGGAGGTGCCAGATCTGGTTGACCTTTGACCTGTCTGTCTCCGAAAGGATGGGACAACTCCCGTGGGGGTGATTATATTTCAGTATGCATGGCACACACACTTCATCCTGCCAGTTCATAGACGACACTTGATTCCACATCACTAAGAATGTACCATAGTAACTGGTCTGTCTCCATAAGCGTGGGTCACATTAATCATTTTACTCTCTTTATTCTCCACATCTAGGGTTTTGTCCAAAAGTCATTCACTTTAGAATAAGTTTACATTCAATTTGAACAGTGATAAGAGCTGCGTTCCAATATGCTAAACTACTTTGACCCTCCTGTCCCTGCATTCTTTCCTTTATGATCATGGATAGTAGAAAAAACTGGATAGGTGAGAGAAATAAGATGAACGTGTTATCAAGGTACTTTCATAGGTGATGTAAGAGAGGATATGAGAAGACTAGGATAATCAAGAGTCTATTGGGGTCATGGTGGGGTTAACATTGTCGCTCAAACCTCCTTGTTGACTATGTCGTCCAGGTCTGGAATGCAGACGTCAGCGTTGACCAGGGGGATTTTGTCCACCTCCTCTGGGAAGGGCCTCTGCTTGACGTTGTAGCGGTTCCCCACGTTATCCTTGGACACTGGGCTGCCCTCTGGGACAAACACCTGCTGTAGGAGAGGAGAGGATGTTCAAATAGTGTTTATTATTATTATTATATAATACTGGGTATAACAGTTGTGTATTACTATAAGAGTAGATTATGGAATCAGCAGTAATGTAGTGTGTTATTTTGAAGTAACGTTTATTGTAATTAGAATGTGTTTCTAAACACTGCTTCATTAACATGGATTCAACCATATTTATGGATAATCATGAAATAATTAATCATGAAGAGTGTGAAAGACAAATGCTAACCTCCCCTGTTATTGGTAATGAGGAGAGGTTGGCACGTCTTGGGGGTATGATATAAAATGCTAACCTCCCCTGTTATTGTAATGGTGAGAGGTTAGCATGTCTTGGGGGTATGATATAAAATGCTAACCTCCCCTGTTATTGTAATGGTGAGAGGTTAGCATGTCTTGGGGGTATGATATAAAATGCTAACCTCCCGTGTTATTGGTAATGGTGAGAGGTTAGCATGTCTTGGGGTATGATATAAAATGCTAACCTCCCCTGTTATTGTAATGGTGAGAGGTTAGCATGTCTTGGGGGTATGATATAAAATGCTAACCTCCCGTGTTATTGGTAATGGTGAGAGGTTAGCATGTCTTGGGGGTATGATATAAAATGCTAACCTACCCTGTTATTGGTAGGTTCCTGAGAAACAGCCATGAACTGTCATGTTTCACTGCCCATCAGTGGCGACTTTAGCCTGTAAATCATGTGGGGCAAACTCCCCATTTTTTTTAGATACATGCAAGCAAAGCCATTACACAACACAACACTAAACAATACATTAATCGCACTATGAATCAAATTTCTTTATATAGCCCTTCTTACATCAGTTGATATCTCAAAGTGTCGCACAGAAACCCAGCCTAAAACCCCAAACAGCAAGCAATGCAGGTGTAGAAGCAGGAAGAAACCTAGAGAGGAACCAGGCTATGAGGGGTGGTCAGTCCTCTTCTGGCTGTGCCGGGTGGAGATTAAAACAGAACGTGGCCAAGATGTTCAAATGTTCATAGATGACCAGCGGGGTCAAATAAAAATAATCACAGTGTTGTCGAGGGTGCAACAGGTCAGCACCTCAGGAGTAAATGTCAGTTGGCTTTTCATAGCCGATCATTGAGAGTATCTCTACCGCTCCTGCTGTCTCTAGAGAGTTGAAAACAGCAGGTCTGGGACCGGTAGCATGGCCGGAGAACAGGTCAGTGTTCCACAGCCAGAGGCAGAACAGTTGAAACTGGAGCAGCAGCACGGCCAGGTGGACTGGGGACAGCAAGGAGTCATCAGGCCAGGTAGTCCTGATGTATGGTCCTAGGGCTTAGGTCCCCCCGGAGAAAGAGAATTAGAGAGCATACTTAAATTCACACAGGACACCGGATAAGACAGAAGAAATACTCCAGATATAACAGACTGACCCTAGCCCCCCGACACATAAACTACTGAAGCATAAATACTTGAGGCTGAGACAGGAGGGGTCGGGAGACACTGTGACCACGTCTGACGATACCCACGGAAAGGGCAAACCAGGCAGGATATAACCCCACCCACTTTGCCAAAGCACAGCCCCCACACCACTAGAGGGATATCTTCAACCACCAATGTACCATCCTGAGGCAAGGCCGAGTAAAGCCCGCAAAGATCTCCGCCACAGCACAACCCAAGGGGGGCGCCAACCCAGACAGGAAGATCATGTCTGTGACTCAACCCACTCAAGTGACGCACCCCTCCTAGTGACGGCATGGAAGAGCACCAGTAAGCCAGTGACTCATCCCCTGTAATAGGGTTAGAGGCAGAGAATCCCAGTGGAGAGAGGGGAACTGGCCCGGCAGAGACAGCAAGGGCGGTTCGTTGCTCCAGTGCCTTTCCGTTCACCTTCACACTCCTGGGTCAGACTACACTCAATCATATGACCTACTGAAGAGATGACTCTTCAATAAAGACTTAAAAGTTGAGACCGAGTCTGCATCTCTCACATGGGTAGGCAGACCATTCCAGAAAAATGGAGCTCTATAGGAGAAAGCCCTGCTTCCAGCTGTTTGCTTAGAAATTTTAGGGACAGTTAGGAGGCCTGCGTCTCGTGACCGTAGCGTACGTGTAGGTATGTACGGCAGGACCAAATCGGAAAGATGGGTAGGAGCAAGCCCATGTAATGCTTTGTAGGTTATCAGTAAAACCTTAATCAGCCCTTGCCTTAACAGGAAGCCACTTTAGAGAGGCTAGCACTGGAGTAATATGATCAAATTTTTTCAATCTAGTCAAGATTCTAGCAGCCGTGTTTATCACTGAAGTTTATTTAGTGCCTTATCCGGGTAACTCGAAGATAGACAAAAAGTGACAAAATAATTCTGCCTAATTTGTGGACAGGAAGTGTCTGATTTTTGCAATGTTACGTAGATGGAAAAAAGCTGTCCTTGAAACAGTCTTGATATGTTCATCAAAAGAGAGCTCAGGGTCCAGAGTAATGCCGAGGTCCTTCAGTTTTATTTAAGACGACTGTACAACCATCAAAATGAATTGTCAGATTCAGCAGAAGATCTATTTGTTTCTTGGGACCTAGAACAAGCATCTCTGTTTGATCAGAGTTTGCAGCCATCCACTTCCTTATGTCTGAAACACAGGTTTCCAGCGATGGCAAACTTGGGGCTTCACCATGTTTCATAGAAATGTACAGTTTGTGTCTTCCGCATTGCATTGAAAGTTAATATTATGCTTCCAAATGACATCACTGAGGTGTGAAAACAATTGTGGTAACTAAAACGGAACCTTGAGGAACACCAAAATGTCCAGTTGATTTGTCAGAGGACAAACCATCCACAGAGACAAACTGATATCTTTCAGAGAGATAAGATCTAAACCAGGCCACAACTTGTCCGTGTAGACCAATTTGTGTTTCTAATCTCCAAAAGAATGTGGTGATCGATGGTATCAAATGCGGCACTAAGGTCTAGGAGCACGATGACGGATGCACAGCCTCGGTCTGACGCCATTTAAAGGCCAAGCACAGGAAGCAGCTCTTTCAGTAGTTAGTTGGAATAGGGTCCAGTATGCAGCTTGAAGGTTTAGAGGCCATGATTATTTTCATCATTGTGTCAAGAGATATAGTACTAAAGCACTTGAGTGTCTCTCTTGATCCTAGGTCCTGGCAGAGTTGTGCAGACTCAGGAGAACTGAGCTTTGGAGGAATACGCAGAATTAAAGAGGAGTCTGTAATTTGCTTTCTAATGATCATGATCTTTTCCTCAAAGAAGTTCATGAATTTATCACTGCTGAAGTGAAAGACATCCTGTCTTGGGGAATGCTGCATTTTTAGTTAGCTTTGCAACAGTCTCTTCGATACTACACGATACTGTCTTTCCAAGCTAGTCGGAAGACTTCCAGTTTGGTGTGCCGCCTTTTCTGTTCCAATTTTCTGGAAGCTTGCTTCAGAGCTCGGATATTTTCTGTATACCAGGGAGCTAGTTTCTTATGACAAATGTTTTTTGTTTTTAGGGGTGCGACTGCATCTAGGGTATTGCGCAAGGTTACATTTAGTTCCTCAGTTAGGTTGTTAAATTATTTTTCTACTCTGACTTCCTTGGGTAGGCGGCTGGAGTCTGGAACGGCATCTAGGAATCTTTGGGTTGTCCGAGAATTTACAGCACGATGATCCTTGGTTGGGGTCTGAGCAGATTATTTGTTGCGATTGCAAACATAATAAAATGGTGGTCCGATAATCCAGGATTATGAGGGAAAAACATTAAGATCCACAACATTTATTCCACGGGACAAAACTAGGTCCAGAGTATGACTGGCAGAGTAAGTCCGGAGACATGTTGGACAAAACCCACTGAGTCAATGGCTCTGAAAGCCATTTGGAGTGGGTCTGTGGACTTTTCCATGTCAATATTAAAGTCACCAAAAATTTGAATATGATCTGCCATGACTATAAGGTCCGATAGGAATTCAGGGAACTCAGTGAGGAACGCTGTATATGGCACAGGAGGCCTGTAAACAGTAGCTCAAAAAGTGATTGAGTAGGCTGCATAGATTTCCTGACTAGAAGCTCAAAAGATGAAAACATTTTTTTTTTAATTGAAATTTGCTATCATAAATGTTAGCAGCACCTCCGTCTTGGCGGGATGCGCAGGAAGAAATGGCAGCAGTTTTACGGGCACCAAATCAATTGTTTTTTTTCTCGCATTATTTGTAACTTACATAATGTTTCCGCAACCGCGCAGCGCCAGCTGTGCCATCAGAGACTCTGGGTTCGCACACTTGTTGGGCCAACCAACAAGTGCTCCCGCACATTGGCTAACTGGGCTATCTGCATTGTGCCCACCCACCACCCACCAACCCCTATTTTACGCTACTGCTACTCTCTGTTCATCATATATGCATAGTCACTTGAACCATATCTACATGTACATACTACCTCAATCAGCCTTACTACCCATTGTCTGTATTTAGCCTCGCTACTTTTATAGCCTCAATACTGTATATAACCTGTATTTTTACTGTTGTTTCATTTCTTTACCTACCTATTGTTTACCTAATACCTAATACCTTTGCACTATTGGTTAGAGCCTATAAGTAAACATTTCACTGTAAGGTCTAAACCTGTTGTATTCAGCGCACGTGATTTGATATGGTTACTAGTTTAACCAGGAGGTGAGGCCTCATTTAACACAGTAAATTCATCAGTCTTAAGCCATGTTTCAGTCAGGCCAATCACATCAAGATTATGATCAGTGATTAGTTCATTGACTATAACTGCCTTGGAAGATTCCTCTCATAGCTTGATTTCTGATCAGATACTGCCAATATGACCACATTTTTGGGTGAACTGGAGACTCCCACAGTTGAGGCTAAAACTGCAGATGACCTTGATTCCCCTCTCAGCCTTGAAGTTATTCAGTCTATCAAGTCAGTGCAGAGCAGCAAGGCTCCAGGGCCTGATGGGTTACCAACTGTGTTCTTTAAGAAATTCTATACCAATTTAGATAAAAGTAAAGGGGCTATGTATAATGACTCACTTGAACGTGGCTCGTTGCCACCTACCCTAACACAGGCTTCAATAGTGCTTCTGAAGAAGGGAAAATGCCCCACTTCCTGTTCTTCATTTAGCCCCCTAAGTCTCCTTAATGTGGATGTAAAGGCGAAGGTGATAGCGAGGCGTCTGGAAGTCGTCTTACCAGGACTCATATCACAGGAACAAACCGGATTTGTAAAGGACAGATATTCCTTTTTTTAACATTCGGACGCTGTTTAACATGATTTATTCTAAACAATCCTCCAACTCTCCCGAGGTGGTAATCTCCCTAGACACAGAGAAGGCATTCAACAGAATTGAGTGGAAGTACCTATTTACTGTTCTTAAAGTGTAGATTTGGATACAAATTTAGCTCATGGAACAAGCTCTTGTATACATCTCCCCAGTCAGTGTCTGTACCAATGACACCCGTTCGGATTATTTTGCCCTGGAACGTGAGACACGCCAAGGCTGCCCACTGTCCCCTTTATTATTTCTCGTCACCGATGAGCCCCTTTCAGTAGCTTTACAGGCATCCTCCTCCTTCCAAGGTGTAACACGGGAAGGAGTTGAACATAGAGTAACAAATCATCTGCATATTATGATAATCTATGTAAATAACCCGGTAACTTGTTTACTTTCAATCCTTTCTATTCTGGAGATCTTTGGCTCCTTCTCCGGTTACAAGCTGAATCTCCAGAAAAGTGAGTGCTTCCCAGTCAATCCAGAAGCGCTACAGCTCCAACAGACAGACTTGTCCTTTCAGCTTAGCCGCTCTGGTTTCAAATACCTTGGAGTGAACGTAACTCGTTCATTACATGCTCTTTTTTCGCTCCCCTTCTTTCGCAAATTAAAACCGATTTTCCGATAGGAAGGATTAATGCTGTAAAAAGGATCAATCCTCTAGTGCTTTCCACACTTTTGGTACCCGTTTTGACGACATTTTTAAATTCTCAGCTGCATCTACTATGGGTCCTATTGATAAAATACACAGATAGATCTGAGAAATTACTGCTTTCTGTCAAAGTAATAGAGTCAATATGCCATTCCAGGCTTGGCAAGGGGGTGGGGCAGGTAAGCCAGAAAATTGGGAGGAGACACAATGCCTAATTTGAAGGTAACGGAAAAAGTGAGATGGAGGTAAAGAGTATTTAAAGGCCAAGTTGGGAAAACTAGAAAAAAGTATATTTACACAAGTCTTGGAAGGACTTAATGCTTTCTCTTACTGGACAAGGAATTGTACAGAAAGCAGTAATTTCTCAGATCTATCTGTGTATTTTGTCATTGAACATCCACTAACAATTAAATCCGCTTGGGAACAGGAAATGGGTGTTGAGTTTACACATGAGTGGTGGGATGAGGCAATTGATAGAGTACGCTCCAATACATCTTGTGCTCGTCTTGGTCTCGTACAATTTAAGGTTTTACTGAGGGTCCATTTTTCCAAATCCAGATTGGCTGGCTGTCACGACTTCTGCCGAAATCGTTGCCTCTCCTTGTTCGGGCGGTGATCGGCGGTCGACGTCACCGGTCTTCTAGCCATCATTGATCCATTTTTAATTTTCCATTGGTTTTGTCTTGTCTTCCCACACACTTGGTTTAAATCCCATTCATTACCTGTTGTGTGTTTAACCCTCTGTTTCCCCTCATGTCTTTGTCAGAGATTGTTTTATGTCAGTGTTGTTTTATGGTTTTATAGGTGCGCGACTGGTCCTCGTACCCATGTTTATTTATGTATGTACATATTAGTGTTTGGAGCATGTTAAGTGGACTTATATTAAAAGACTCCATTTACACTCCATTTGACTCTCCTGCACCTGAGTTCCCTGCCACCTATACACACGACTCTGACACTGGCATATATACAAATGTAAATTATGAGTGTGATAGATGTGACTAAGGTCACATGGTGAAACATGACATGTTCATTCAATGCTCTAAACTACAAAATTACTGGGATTCTATTTTTTAACTCTATCTGAGGTGCTTGAAATTAACCTGCAGCCTTGTCCCTTGATAGCTGTTTTTTGTATTCCAGAGGACTTGTTCTCCTTGGACCCCAAACATGCCGATATTGTTGCTTTTACATCCTTATTAGCTCAACGAAGAATTCTTCTCCAGTGGAAGTCTGCTCAGCCCCTCTCTACTTCTCAACGGCTCAACGATGTAATGTTCTTCCTAAAGCTGGAGAAAAGTCTATCAGAAGCTTCTAAAGCCATGACATCATTTTCTGGAATATTCCAAGCTGTTTAAAGGTCAACTTTAGTGTATGTAAAAGTCAATTTAGTGTATGTAAACTTCTGACCCACTGCCATACAGTGAAATAATCTGTCTGTAAAGAAAAATGACTTGTGTCATGCACAGTAGATGTCCTAACCGACTTGCCAGTTGTGACTCGCCACCTGTACTAGGTCTTTGTAAAAAAATATGAAATGGTGTTTTTTACATTGGATAAAAGTAAAGACTCAGAGCTACAAAATGGTATATCATAGACTACAGTTGAGGAACAATGGGAAAGTTATTCTGCTTTGAAAGTTGATAAACTTGTAAACTCACTTTTGAGAAAATCACCATTTAAATTCTTTGGTATCTTGTGAACAACTATTCTTTGTATACACCCATTCACCATTTTTTACACCCTCTTAAGATTTAGCCCCACCCATCTATTTTTGCTCTTGGAGTGCTCACTTGACGCTATGGCCATGATTTGTCTACCTCTGGATAACATGAAAACAGCCTAACCAGCTCTGCTGGAAACATTTTATTATGCTTTTTTGCTGACGTTTACTGACACCGGCCATATTCAAGTGAGTTGTGCACACGTCACATAACGTTAGCTAACGAGCCAGCCAGCAAATGTTAGCTTGTTAAACAACAATGAACAAAGTGCTACAGTGCTGGGAGCTAACCAACAAGGTTCAATGTTAGCTAGCTAACATTAGACTCTAACCTGAACAGCACATGGCTCTGGGAAATGGATAATAACATGAGCTAGGGAGCCAGCCAGCTAACCTTAGTCTCTAACTAGAACAGCACATGGCTCTGGGAAATAGATAATAACATCAGCTAGGGAGCCAGCCAGCTCACGTTAGTCTCTAACTAGAACAGCACACGGCTCTGGGAAATGGATAATAACGTCAGCTAGGGAGCCAACCAGATAACGTTAGCTAGCTAGCTAACAGTACACTTTAGCTTGAAATGAAACCACTTTCTGTCAAAATTAGAAACGTGTAATATCTGAAAATGTTGCTAGCTAACGCTAGACTATCTTACCTGTATACATCATCATGCATGATGGACACGTCTCCCTGTCAGGAATGCCATACCACGGTTGCCCTTAGCTTGAAGATATAATCCAGAGACAGGTGCCTGGTCAGCTGGCATACACCACAGAGCCATAGCACAGGGCAGTGACATACACCACAGTGCCATCTGCATACAGGTAACACTTTTTAGTGTTTATATTTTTACATAAAGCAATATTGTAATTTACATAAAGCAATATTGTTAATCAATTTTTTTTTTACCTGTATGCAGCCCTGTGGTGTATGATATTGACACCACAGCTGACCAGGCTCTGTAAGAGCTTCAGTCTGCCTTTATTGCCCCGCAGAAAGTCTTTGTTGAACTGAAATTGGTAGTTCATGGAGTTAGAACCTAGTATATATTATTTTCCAAATCATGTAAAAATGTATCTGATGATTTATACTGTACGTACTTTAGATGCCCTCATTGATTGTGTCCCCGCTTATAAATATCTGGGCATTTGGATTGACGAAAATCTTTCAAAAAGCATGTTGATGAATTAGTTAAGAAATTAAGAAATAAAAAAGGCTTCTTCGATAGGAACAGGTTCTGTCTTTGGTTAAATAACAGAAAACAAATAATTCAGTAAACATTCAATGATAAATGTCTATGGCGTTACTTTCTACATAACCTAATGTAGCAGGTGCTAAAGAAAACGCCTGAGCGGAGTTCCCACATTTGTTTTTCAGTCGAAAAGGAAGCTAGGTTGAATTAGCGGTATCCCTGAAAACCCGGATATATCCGGCTGTTTGCAACTCCGCTGAGGGTGTCCTCTCTATGAATGCAGCTGCCACTGTACTGAAGCCACTGGACACAGTTTACCATAGCAAATGGCTCTTTATTACGTGTAATAGGTTCAGTACACATCATTGCATTTTGTATCAGAGTAGGCTTGCCCTCATTGAAGTCTCAAAGATTGACGCATTGCGCTCTTTTTTGTTTATAAAGCCCTCTTACATAAACTTCCGCCATATCTTAACTCATTGTTAACCTTCAGACGTATAAGTTACCAGACCCGGATTCAGGGATGGCTAACCCTGGAGATCCCTACAACCTCTACAGTTAGGTAAATCTGCATTTCGTTTTCTTGCATCCCTCATATGGAATGATCTTCAAAAGTCCTTAAAGTTGGTGGATTTGTTCCCTCCAGGACAATTCCGACAGATGCTAGAGGGCCTTTTTTACTATTGATTGTGTTATTGCTTTTATGTTTTTGTGTTTGCTTTTCATGTATTTTGAAATTGATGTACAGTGCATTCGGAAAGTATTAAGACCCCTTGACTTTTTTCACATTTTGTTTCAGCCTTATTCTAAAATTGATTAAATTCTATTTTTCCTCATCAATCTACACACAATACAGCATAATTCTGAAGCAAAAACTGGTTTTTAGAAATGTTTGCAAATGTATAATTATTTTTTTAAATATCAGATTTACATAAGTATTCAGACCCTTAACTTTGAAGAAGCGATTACAGCCTCGAGTCTTCTTGGGTATGACACTACAAGCTTGGCACACCTGTATTTGGGGAGTTTCAGGTTGGATGGGGTGTGTCGCTGCACAGCTATTTTCAGGTCTCTCCAGAGATGTTTGATCAGGTTCAAGTCCGGGCTCTGGATGGGCCACTCAAGGACATTCAGAGATTTGTCCCGAAGCTACTCCTGCGTTGTCTTGGCTGTGTGCTTAGGATCATTGTCATTGTCCTGTTGGATGGAGAACCTTCTTGATCCTGAGTGTTCTGGAGCAGGGTTTCATCAAGGATCTCTGTACTTTGCGCTGTTCATCTTTCCCTTGATCCTTACTAGTCTCCCAGTCCCTGCCGCTGAATAACATCCCCACAGCATGATGCTGTCACCACCATGCTTCACTATAGGGATGGTGACAGGTTTCCTCCAAACATAACGCTTGGCATTCAGGCCAAGTTCAATCTTGGTTTCATTTTGTTCCATTCTGCTAGCAGAAGTGCAATCTTTGGAGAATAACATTGATGACCTAAGTGCCAGATTAAACTACCAACTACCATTCAAAACTGTAATATCTTATGCTTCACGGAGTCGTGGCTGAATGAGGACACTATCAACATACAGCTGGCTGGTTATACGCTGTATCAGCAGGATAGAACAGCGGCGTCTGGTAAGACAAGGGGCGGTGGACTATGTATTTTTGTTAATAACAGCTGGTGCATGATATCTAAGGAAGTCTCGAGCTATTGATCGCCTCAGTTATAGTGTGGTCTACAGCTTATCATGAGATACTATCTACCGAGAGAGTTTATCTATATTTTTCAAAGCTGTTTACATACCACCACGTTCAGAGTCTGGCACTAAGACAGCACTCAATGAGCTGTATTCCACCACAAGCAAACAAGAAAACGTTCACCCAGAGGCGGTGCTCCTAGTAGCCGGGTACTTTAATGCAGGGAAACTTAAATCCGTTTTACCAAATTTCTATCAGCATGTTAAATATGCAACCAGAGGAAAAAAAACTCTCGAACACCTTTACTCAACACACGCATACAAAGAGAGACGCATACAAAGATCTCCCTCGCCCACCATTTGGCAAATCTGAACATAATTATATCCTCCTGATTCCTGCTTACAAGCAAAAATTAAAGCAGGAAGCACCAGTGTCTAGATCAATAAAAAAAGTGGTTAGAGAGTTGGACTAGTAACCGGAAGGTTGCAAGTTCGAACCCCCGAGCTGACAAGGTACAAATCTGTCGTTCTGCCCCTGAACAGGCAGTTAACCCACTGTTCCTAGGCCGTCATTGAAAATAAGAATTTGTTCTTAACTGACTTGCCTAGTTAAATAAAGGTAAAATTAAACATTTAAAAAAAAATGGGCTTCATCAATAAATGCATCTATGACGTACGTACATACCAGAAGCCATGGATTACAGGCAACATTCACACTGAGCTAAAGGCTAGAGCTTCTGCTTTCAAGGAGCGTTGTTCTGAAGCTTTTAAAAATCCTGCTATACCCTCCGACGAACCATCAAATAGGCAAAGTGTCAATACAGGACTAAGATTGAATCGTACTACACCGGCTCTGATGCTCGTCGGATGTGGCAGGGATTGCAAACCATTACAGACTACAAAGGGAAGCACAGCTGAGAGCTGCCAGTGACACGAGCCAACCAGACGAGCTCAACTACTTCTATGCTCGCTTCGAGGCAAATGACACTGAAACATGCTTGAGAGTACCAGCACCCCCATTCTCATCAACCTGCAGTGGAACCTGTTGAAAGCTTCAAGTTCCTTGGTGTCCCCACATCACCCCAAACTAACATGGTCCAAGCACACCAAGACAGTCGTGAAGAGGGCACGACAAAACCTATTACCCCTCCGGAGACTGAAAAGACTTGGCATGGGTCATCAGATCTTCAAAATGTTCCACAGCTGCACCATCGAGAGCATCCTGACTGGTTGCATCACTGCCTGGTATGGCAACAGCTCGACCTCCGACCACAAGGCACTACATAGGGTAGTGCGAACGGCCCAGTACATCACTGGGGCCAAGCTCCCTGACATCCAGGACCTCTATACAAGGCAGTGTCAGAGGATGGCCCTATAAATTGTCAAATACCCCAGCCACTCTAATCAGACTGTTCTCTCTTCTACCGCATGGCAAGCGGTACCAGAGTGCCAAGTCTAGGTCCATGAGGCTTCTAAACATCTTCTACCCCAAGCCATAAGACTCCTGAACACTTAATCAAATGGCTACCCAGACTATTTACATTGCCCCCCTGTTTACATTGCCCCCCCCCCTGTTTGACCCTCTTACACCACTGCTACTCTAAGAGCTTTGCACACCTGGATAGTACAATATTTGTACATTACTATTTGTAATTGTTCTTCAGACTCTGCCTTGTCAGTTGTTGTTCATTGCTAGACAACCATTTATGTCTTGCTATAGATTTTCAAGACGATTGATGTCAAAACAAGGCCACTCAGGAACATTCTCTGTCATCTTGGTAATCAACTCCAGTGTGTATTTGGCCTTGTGTTTTTGGTTATTATCCTGCTGAAAGGTACATTTGTCTCCGAGTATCTGTCAGAAAGCAGACTGAACCAGGTTTTCCTCTAGGATTTTACCTGTGCTTAGCTCTTCCGTTTCTTTTTATCCCCCCCAAAAAACCTTCCTTACCGATGACAAGCATACCCATAACATGATGTTGCCACCACCATGCTTGAAATATGAAGAGGGGTACACAGAGATGTGTTGTGTTGGATTTGCCCCAAACATTACACTTTGTATTCAGGACATAAAGTTAATTTCTATGCATTTTGTGTTGCAATTTTAATTTAGTTCCTTATTGCAAACAGAATGATTACAATGTTGCTGATCCACCCTCACTTTTCTTCTATCACAGCCATTAAATTCTATTTTAAAGTCACCACTGGCCTCATGGTGAAACCCCTGAGCAGTTTCCTTCCTCTTCAGCAACTGAGTTAGGAAGGACACCTGTATCTTTGTATTGACAGGGTGTATTGATTTTTTTTTTTTTTATTTTACCTTTATTTAACCAGGTAGGCTAGTTGAGAACAAGTTCTCATTTGCAACTGCGACCTGGCCAAGATAAAGCATAGCAGTGTGAACAGACAACACAGAGTTACACATGGAGTAAACAATTAACAAGTCAATAACACAGTAGAAAAAAAAGAGAGTCTATATACATTGTGTGCAAAAGGCATGAGGAGGTAGGCGAATAATTACAATTTTGCAGATTAACACTGGAGTGATAAATGATCAGATGGTCATGTACAGGTAGAGATATTGGTGTGCAAAAGAGCAGAAAAATAAATAAATATAAACAGTATGGGGATGAGGTAGGTAAAATTGGGTGGGCCATTTACCGATAGACTATGTACAGCTACAGCGATCAGTTAGCTGCTCAGATAGCAGATTTTCAGCGATTTTTGCAATTCTTTCCAGTCACAGGCAGCAGAGAACTAGAACGAAAGGCAGCCAAATGAGGTGTTGGCTTTAGAGATGATCAGATACACCTGCTGGAGCGCGTGCTACAGGTGGGTGTTGCCATCGTGACCAGAGATAAGGCGGAGCTTTACCTAGATGACCTGGAGCCAGTGGGTCTGGCGACGAATATGTAGCGAGGGCCAGCCGACTAGAGCATACAGGTCGTAGTGATGGGTGGTATTTTTTATTTTTTTATTTTACCTTTATTTAACTAGGCAAGTCAGAACGGCCTAGGAACAGTGGGTTAACTGCCTGTTCAGGGGCAGAACGACAGATTTGTACCTTGTCAGCTCGGGGGTTTGAACTTGCAACCTTTTGGTTCGTAGTCCAACGCTCTAACTACTTGGTTACCCTGCCGCCCCAAGATGTAAGGTGCTTTAGTAACAAAACGGATGGCACTGTGATAAACTGCATCCAGTTTGCTGAGTAGAGTATTGGAAGCTCTTTTGTAGATAACATCGCTGAAGTCGAGGATCGGAACGATAGTCAGTTTTACTAGGGTAAGTTTGGCGGCGTGAGTGAAGGAGGCTTTGTTGCGGAATAGAAAGCAGACTCTAGATTTGATTTTAGATTGGAGATGTTTGACATGAGTCTGGAAGGAGAGTTTACAGTCTAGCCAGACACCTAGGTACTTATAGATGTCCACATATTCTAGGTCGGAACCATCCAGGGTGGTGATGCTAGTCGGGCGTGCGGGTGCAGGCAGCGAACGGTTGAAAAGCATGCATTTGGTTTTTACTAGCGTTTAAGAGCAGTTGGAGGCCACGGAAGGAGTGTTGTATGGCATTGAAGCTCGTTTGGAGGTTAGATAGCACAGGAAACACCATCCAAAGTGTAATTAATAACTTCACCATGCTCAAAGGGATATTCATTGTCTTTGTTCATGCAGAAAAAAGCATAACAAATGTGTGTTGCATTCTGAAAATGCAGGTGTACAGACCATTACATTCAATTTCAAGTACCAAATGTTTATATTTAAACAGACTCGCTGTGATTATCCAAAAACGTTAAAACTGTTCAAACCACAAGCTTTCTCTCTGCGGCAGTGCTCGGAGGGTGAGTGTGGCAGGAGTAGCTGTCAGTGGCATTTTCATTGCTAGGTTATATTTAAACCGGGGGAATATTTTAAGAAAAAAGCTTGACTGAATGGAATGGCTAGCCAACACAAACAATTACGAGCCAATTAACACAAAGAACACTATTAGGGTTCTTTAACCCTTTGCAAATCGAAATGAAAGTGAGACAGAGACTGCGAGAGACACTGTGACAGAGAATGTGACAGACAGAGAAAATGACAGACTGCAGCTACAGAGATAGCCAGGAAAGAGGAGACTGCAGCTAATGCTAATGGCCCACAGAAACAGCTTAAATTGAAGGAAGAAGTAGTAGATGGTGTGAAAGGGAAACATATGTTTTGCTCTTTGTGAGAAATGTGGGAAAAATGATTCCTTCACCAGAGGCTGTGCAACATATCTGAAAGTGTATTAAAACTTCATGCAGAGCAGTGACCACCGGGAAGCAGTATTTGCTTCAGCTCTTACACATTTTTAGGGGGAGTAGCCTAACATTGGAAGAGGCAGAAAAGCAAACAAAGGACTCCTAAATGGTACAACTGCTGAGTGTATGGCAAAACAGCACATACCAGACAGCAAGTTTCCAATGTTGATAGCGCTACAAAAAGAAAACGGATGCCCTGCCCTTCAGTCGGGTACCACCTACACCAGGGTTCCCCAACTGGTCGAATTTGGCCAGCGGATGGTTTTCTCCAAGGGATTGTAATGTAAGATCTGTTACAAAGTATTCCCACGCATAATAGAGAGACGCATTATCATATGCAAATGTAAGCAAGATTTGAAATGATTATATTTTAGCCAAACATCATTCTAGCAGCATTCGTATCAAAGGGTTTTGATTTGAAGAAGGTTGGACTGGGCAGCGATGGTGCAAGTGTCATGACTGAAACGCAGGGGGTGTGTCAGAGATTGTAGGAGAGAAACTGTGGTGCACATTGTGCTGTGCTTGTGGCCTCAGATGCATCAAAAGGAACAGAGAAAATTGCCCCGATACAAAGCAACCCAGTGCTGTGAGGTGGCTGTCCCTATCCAGAACAGTCGATGGAATTCACTCCAATTGGCCTGCGCTGGTGATGGAGATGGAAGAGGGAACAGCAACACAGAGAAATCTAATCGCCGAGGTCCTGCTGAAACGAATCAAGACCGAGAGCTTCGTAGCAATAAGTCACTTCTTGCTAGATCAGCAGAATGAAAACACCCCTTATCACATGCTAACACAGTTCACTTTCATAGCAACCACATACAAACAGCATGATCACACCATGGTGAGGCTGGAAGACAGCTGGTATCCGTCCTCCTCTGGGTACATTGACTTCAATACTATTATTATCAATAAATTATTATTTTACTAGGCAAGTCAGTTAAGAACAAATGCTTATTTTCAATGACGGCCTAGGAACAGTGGGTTAACTGCCTGATCAGGGGCAGAACGACAGATTTGTACCTTGTCAGCTCAGGGATTTGAACTTGCAACCTTTCGTTTACTAGTCCAACGCTCTAACCACTAGGCTACCCTGCCACCCCATGCTGGTCATTTATGAACATTTGAACATCTTGGCCATGTTCTGTTATAATCTCCACCCGGCACAGCCAGAAGAGGACTGGCCACCCCACATAGCCTGGTTCCTCTCTAGGTTTCTTCCTAGGTTTTGGCCTTTCTAGGGAGTTTTTCCTAGCCACCGTGCTTCTACACCTGCATTGCTTGCTGTTTGGGGTTTTAGGCTGGGTTTCTGTACAGCACTTTGAGATATCAGCTGATGTATGAAGGGCTATATAAATAAATATGATTTGATTTGATTTGAATACAAAACCTAAGAGGCTCATTGTCCTCACCACCTTCCATAGACTTACACAGTGATTATGACAACATTTGGACAACGTCCTCCAACTATCAGAACTCTTGCAGCATGAACTGACATGTTGTCCACCCAATCAAAGGATCAGAGAATGAATCGAGTATTGAAAGCATAAGCTACAGCTAGCTAGCTAGCTAGTGGTGAGTAGTTGACTCAAAGCGAGAGAAAGACAATAGTTTAACAGTTTTGAACAAATTCACTTCTTTAATAATGAAAGAGAAGGTAGAGAGAGCTAGCTATATTTCTTTTCCTTTTTTCACTTTCACTTTCATAGCTAGCGAATGCAAACACCCAGCTCAAACGGAGAGGGATGCTATGTTAGCTAGCTGGCTATGGGAATCCAAAACTGGAACTCTTCCAAGTCAAGCTAAGCTTTTGTTTTTATTAATTTATTGCCACCAGGGCCCACCGGTGTAACTGCTAAACTGCTTGCTGATGGTACACTGTGCTGCATTATTGTGACGGGTTTACTAACACGCTAGTTATAGTAGCAATGTTGACTATGACATTAGCTAATATAGTGACAATGATTTAGGCTATGTGTATTGGTGAGCGGTTATGATATTAAGGTTTGGCTTGGAAAGGTTTTTTCGTCTGGTCACAGACAGTTGATGGGTTGTCCACTGTCCACAAGCAAAGGGAAAAGATGAGAGGAGGAGAGCGAGTAGATTTGATAAGTAATTATACAACGAGCAAAGTGATCTTGCTGTTAGTATGTGGCTGCTATGAAAGTGAACTGTGTTTGCGTGTGATCAGGGATGTCTTCATTCCACCGATGGGGGCACTGGAGGCCCCAAATTTTATTTTGGTAGGTCACGAGCCATTTTTGACCAGTGCTAAAATGAGTAAATATATACTAAACAAAAATATAAACACAACATGCAACACTTTCCATGATTTTACTGAGTTACAGTTCACATAGGGGAATCAGTCAATTGAAATGCATTAATTAGGCCCAAATCTATTGATTTCACATGACTGGGCAGGGGCCGTGGCGTGCATAGGCCCATCCACTTAGGAGCCAGGCCCACCTACTGGGGAGCCAGGCCCAGCCAATCAGAATGAGTTTTTTCTCCAGAAAAGGGCTTTATTTATACAAACATAAATACTTATAAGTTTCATCAACTGTCCTGGTGGCTGGTCTCATGATCCCGCGGGTGTGGAGGTCCTGGGCTGGTGTGGTTACATGTGGTCTGAGGTTGTGAGGCCGGTTGGACTTACTACCAAATTTTCGAAAACAACGTTGGAGGTGGCTCATTGTAAAGAACTCTCCTGCTGTGTTCCAGGCCCTGGTAAACAACTTTCTCCAGGACAGAGAACCAGCTGTTCATCGAAGCGGAAAAATGCAAATTCCATCGCTCCACCATCTCCTTCCTTGGGTACATCATAGCTGCAGGCAACATAAAGATGGATTCTGAAAAGGTGAGTGCGGTGGGGGATTGGCCGCAACCCACCTCCAGAGTGCAGCTGCAACGCTTCCTGGGGTTCACCAATTTCTACCGCCGGTTCATCCGGGGTTACAGCACCGGGCTTCCCCCCATGTCAGCTCTCACCTCTCCCAAGGTCCCATTTACATGGTCTCCAGCTGCAGACAAGGCGTTCTTGGACCTAAAGCACCAATTCACTACCACCTCCATTCTAATCCATCCAGTTTGTGTTGGAGGGTTGATGCCTCGTATGTCGGAGTGGGGGCTGCCCTGTCCCAGCGTTTGGCCCAAGACCAAAAGCTGCATCCCTATGCTTTCCTCTCCCATTGTCTTAACCCCATGGAAAGGAATTATGATGTGGGTAACCGGGAACTACTGGCGATGAAGATGGCAATGGAGGAGTGGAGGCACTGGTTAGAGGGGGCAGACCATCCATTCATAGTATGGACAGATCACAAGAACCTGGATTATCTCGACATTGCCAAGCACCTCAACTCCAGGCAAGCTCGATGGGCCCTGCTGTTTACCCGATTCAACATCTACTACCGCCCGCGGTCCAAGAATAGCCTTGTTTCTGGAATGGGCTCATTCCTCTTGACTGGCCTGCCATCCTGGTTCCCGTCATGGCCTGGCCTTTGTACGACAATGTTTTTGGTGGCCCACCTTGGTTCCTGACATCTCCACGTTCATCGCTGCCTGCACCGTGTGTGCCCAGAATAAGACTCGGCAAGCTCCAGCTGGCCTCCTTCAACCACTTCACGTCCCTCACCATCCCTGGTCACATATATCCCAGGACTTCATCAATGGTCTTCCCCCATCTGATTGCAACATGGTTATCCTTACCGTGGTGGACCAGTTTTCCAAAGCCACCCATTTCATTCCTCTCCCCAAGCTACCCTCAGCCAAGGAGACAGCCCAGCTCATGGTGCAGCAAGTCTTCTGGATCCATGGACTTCCGGTGGACATGGTCTCCAACCGGGGTCCTCAGTTCTTGTTCCAGTTCTGGAAAGAATTATGGGCGCTCATTGGGTCGTCGGCAAGCCTGTCTTCCGGGTTCCACCCCAAGTCTAACGGCCAGTCGGAGCGAGCCAATCAGGACCTGGAGATGACTCTTCGCTGCCTGGTCTCAGCCAATCCCACCAACTGGAGCCAGCAGCTTGTGTGGGTAGAGTACGCCTGCAACACCCTCTCTTGCTCAGCCACTGGTCTCTCACATTTTGAGTGCTACCTGGGATATCAGCCCCCGCTCTTCCCAGAGCACGAGGGAGAGGTCAGCATACCCTCGGCCCAGAGGTTCGTTCATCGCTGTCGCCATTCCTGGAAGAGAGCCCGGTCGGCTCTTCTCAAGACCACCTCCAGGTATCGACTACAGGCGTACCGCCACCAGACCCCAGCTCCCAGTTATCGTCTCGGACAGAGGGTATGGCTGTCCACTTGGGATCTGCCCCTCCAGGTAGAGTCCTGCAAACTGTCCCCCCGTTTTACTGGCCCTTTCTCCATCTCCAAGATTCTTAGCCCCTCTGCTGTTCGTCTTCTGTTGCCCCGTACACTTTGTATACATCCCACTTTTCATGTGTCTAGGATTAAACCTATGTCTCACAGCCCTTTGTCCCTTGCCGTCTTGTACCTGCCTGACTCTGACCTGTTCACAAATCTCTGCCTGTCCTCTACCTGCCCCGTGTCTGCATCTGAGTCATATCTTGAGTCGTGATAACAGATGATGACTATGTTGAAATAAGATTGAGGTAACAACCTTTTAGTCAGGTTAAGTCAGTTAAGTGTTACTATAATGTCATTGTTTACAATGCTGGTTGAAATAAGATGAAAACAGTACTTGGTTGATTGCTTTTTTCAAATCCAATATATTTTCCACATTGATTCCACATCACAATACATTGACAAATTGCATTGAAACAACATTAATTCAACCAGTGTGTGCCCCGGTGGGTTGCTGCATTTAGTTTTGTTTTACTCTTTTTTTCTATTTACATTTCTTTGTATATATCCATAAAAATGATGCTGATTCATGATTTCGGCTGGCTGACATAAGCTGTATGTTTCATCCTGACATGTTATGGGAGTGCAATTCAAAATTTAAACAAGGCAAAAGTAAACATGTCATCCACCACAAATTCTGTATCGGCCCCCTTACGCCTGTGAGTGTAATTTGGTTAATGACGGATCTCTACTGCAAGACGCATCATTCACCCAAGTTTCGTCCAAATTGGGCCAGCGGTGTCAGATATTGCATGTGACTAATGTACTTACAGTTGATTACCTTAGTGTCCCCCTTAGGCCAATTAGTGTCATTTTGTAAATGCAGGATTTCTATGGCAAGACGCATGATTCACCAAAAAGTTTAATCAAAATCGGGCCAGGGCTGTTTAAGATATCGTGTGTGAATAACATAAGAAGGTACTAACGTACCACGGACAGAGACAGATCCAGTACTAACGGCTGGAGACAAATGTACAGTCCCCTCCCTGATTTCAATGTGGAGGACAGCAATGTTACAAACTTCGGAGAGACAGACAACAGGGTTTATACAAATCTCTACTGTTGCAAACCAAATGCTAGCAAAAAGCAAGGGGAGATGTCTACAGTTGGTGCTTTTTTACAGTGGAGATTTATAAAAAAAAGTTTATAAATTGCATGGCTGGGGAGATGAGACAGTGAATTGAGAAGTGAGATGGAAACTTAATAGGCATTCCAATGTCATAGCCTTAGCCAGTGGTAAGTCTAGTCGTGAAATAGACACGGATTGGTTTTAACCAATCAGCATCCAGGATTAGACCCATCTGTTGTATACATATCCATTTTTCTGTGTCCCCTTCACATTAAGGCAAATTACCTATTATTTAGCTTTTATACTTTTTACAGTGAATAGGCCAAAATAATCCATAGTTCAATGTGTATGTTTTTTTATGTATACTCTGACAAGCAATTCATTAAATGATTAATGTTGGATTGTGTTCAATATAAAGTTTTTGCAGTTTTCCCCACCAGACTAAATGGGTAATAGAAAAAAAGTAATCCAAAAATATTATATTTGTAGAATATTTTTAGCTGCTTGAGGTTATGCCGATTTTACGTGCTAGTCGGAATTAGGAAAGTACTTACTAAATCCTTAGAAAGATGGTCCTGGGTTTCCTACTTGGGAAGTATCAGAATCAACCAATAGGAAGTCCTATGCAAATAACTTACATTCATTTTGACTCGGAGGTTGTGAGTTTTCAATAGTGCGTGAATGCAGCACCACATATGCAGAGGATTAAAGTGTGTTCAAGTTGGACCTGAGGTAAAATGAAGTATTATTGAACTGATGTTCAGCTCCAATGCTCGTGCAGAGAATCTCTCTCCTCAGAACTTGGTCCTGTTCTTATAGATTTATAGAGATCACAATGTTGTATATGTGCCATTATGGCATCTGTGACAAAGTTACATCAACTTTAAAGTAGTACATTTTCTTCTTCTGTTGATGTTAGGGAAAGAATTCTGCTATTACTAGTGATTTAGCGCCACATCAACTGCTGGAGACAAGAACCAAATCTTGTCTGTCATTATTTTATTGTGGCCACTAGATGGCGGTGATATAGTTCAAAGCCATTTACAAACTAGGCAAACAAATTTGAAGAAGACAATCAATGCTCTGATCATTGGCTGATCACTCCCAACCCATAGGGATCCCCACCCTATTGACAACTTTGAAATAATGGAAGCCCTCAATGGCAATGTCGCTGCAAAAACGGGTTATTTCTAAGTAGCAATCTTTATACATCTCTATGGTCCTGTTGTAGAATGGATGATCATGGGTTTTCTCTTACCACTGACGTGCAAAAATATAGGAATATGTGACCAATCGGTAAATATTTCCAGTAATATTTCATTAGCATGTTTCAGATGCTATTCAATAAGGGGTAAATCCTAACTTCCCATTGACATCAATGAATGACTTAAGGGAAATGCAACATAAGCAAGTAATAGTAATTCAACTAATTTGAAAGATCATATCTAGCCAAGAAGCCAATAGAAGGTCACATTATCCTACTGAAGAGTGACTCGTTCGCTGCATCAGAGAAACATACTTTCCTATTGCAGAACCTATTATGCAAGATCCAGAAGGTCTTCGGAGACTCTCATGCGTTGCGCTAGCCTTCACTGTACCAAAATCATCTGTTAGCTCCGTTCACAGGCCCAGGCATCGAGGTCACTGGGCTGATAAGCGGCTTAAAAATAAACAGCATCTTTGAATTGACATACATTGTATCCATGCTTGCCCTAGTTAGGGGCATACAGTATGATTCAAGTGTGAGGGTTTTATAGTTTAGTTGTTACTGGAAAGGATTCATCTCTTCATGGTGTATGCTAAACTGTGGAGCGCAGGTGAGTGTGGGCTGGCTACTGGTAAATGGAGGGTAGAGAAAGAATGGCCTTAAGGTATATGATTTCTTCTCCAGCTCCGACCTGTTGAACTCTATCGATTCAGAGAAATGTTGTTCGGCATAAAAAGGTTACATAAGTTACATAATACATTGATCATCAAATCCTCCATTTGCAGCGCTGGCTAATTTAATCACACACTGCATATGGACTGAATTATAATGGCCCATGCATTTCTGGTTAAACACTAACATACTCACAAATATTAATGACTGATTAACTAACCCTCATATGACTTGTATTGCAAGGCATATTTCATATTTGACATATACTTGCAAAATCACACCAATCATAAAGCACTCAAAAACAACAGTGTATACCACCAAAGTTGTCTTTAAAACACACATAACACCTTACAATATAGGTTTTCAGGACACTTCTGTGACTTACAATCGAAGCCCATGATGAACTTATGTTAAATGGAAACAAATCGCCTTTTCCCTATCTTGGTTGTATAAGCAAATGCCCCAACAGGCCCAGAGTAAAATGTAGATAGTAAACCTAGTATTATTTATTTCCCCTTCCTCGAGGGCAACGCAGCAACCATTACGGCCCGCTCACGTGCGAGCATCAAGCTTCATCTGAAGCATCAAGCTTCATCTGAAGCATCAAGCTTCAGCAACTAGTAGAATCAAACCATCTTGTCAAAGTCGCTGTTTGCTCCGTTGCTTCTCTTCAGGACGGTCACTCATTTTAAAGGCTGGCAACATATTTACAGGCATGCGCACAAATTCCAGGTGTTAGGGAAGTTTATTATTTAACCTTTATTTAACTAGGCAAGTCAATTAAGAACAAATTCTTATTTACAATGAAGGCCTACCCCGGTGCTGGGCCAATTGTGCGCCGCCCAATGGGACTCCCAATCACAGCTGGTTGTGACACAGCCTGGAATCAAACCAGGGTCTGTAGTGATGCCTCTAGCACTGAGATGCAGTGCCTTAGACAATTGTGCCACTTGGGAGACCTTAAGTACTCCTCTGTTACACCCTCTCCCTTCCCCCTAAGGCACATGCAAGCCACGACACCTCAACAAACAAATAAATGGCTTGGGTGATATGAAACAGCAGTATTTGTATTCCAGTTACTAAATAACAGGCGGGCTACAACAGCTGTTAGCACGAGGCCAAAGTTAATGGCCCAGACCCATGTCACCCTGAACTGCCATGTGTTATTAAAACATGTACGGTTCCCTGAAGCAAGCGGATATGTGATGCATCGTTTTCAATGTCCCACCTTGTGATACAACCACTCTTTCAGGATGGATGTCTTGATTATAATAGCAGAAAGGTTAAATAATGAGTATTTTGGATTATGTTGTGTTGAATAGAAATTAATGGTAAATAATGAATAGTGTCATTTTGATGTCACTTTTATTGTAAATAAGAATACTGTCAGGGGTGTGCGTACTGGTAGCGAAGTCAGGTGCAGGAGAGCAGAGAGTTGTAAACAGGCGCACACTTTATTGAGGCAGGAGAAACCAACAGACGGACACAACTGCGTCAAAACCTCCAGCCCATAGGCAAAAGTAAAAAAAAGCGCAAGACAGTCACAATAATTATGTACAAACAAATAAACATACCTCGTGACAAAACACAGAATAATACGAACACCAGTCTGGCACGTCAAAATGACACGTAAACACAAACAATATCACACAAAGACATGAGGGGGAACAGAGGAATAAATACATGCAGTATGATTGGGGAAGGCAAACCAGGTGTGCAAAACAAGACAAAACAAATGGATCAATGAAAAATGGAGCGGCGATGGCTAGAAAGCCGGTGACGTCAACTGCTGAACGCCACCCGGACAAGGAGAGGAGCCGCCTTCCACCTGAACAAGGAGAGGAGCCGACTTCCACCCGGACAAGGAGAGGAGCCGACTTCCACCTGAACAAGGAGAGGAGCCGACTTCCACCGGAACAAGGAGAGGAGCCGACTTCCACCTGGACAAGGAGAGGAGCCGACTTCCACCCGGACAAGGAGAGGAGCCGACTTCCACCTGAACAAGAAGAGGAGCCGACTTCCACCCGGACAAGGAGAGGAGCCAACTTCCACCTGAACAAGGAGAGGAGCCGACATCCACCCGGACAAGGAGAGGAGCTGACTTCCACCTGAACAAGGAGAGGAGCCGACTTAGGCGGAAGTCGTGACAAATAGAACATGTTTCTGAACACTTCTACATTAATGTGGATGCTACCATCATTATGGGTAATCATGAATGAATCATGAATAATAATCAGTAAGAAGGTTACAGAGGCATACATATAATACCACCACAAAAATCGACCTCCTTTGTTATTGGTAATGGTGAGAGGTTAG
Source organism: Oncorhynchus masou masou (assembly GCF_036934945.1). Taxonomy (NCBI): domain Eukaryota; kingdom Metazoa; phylum Chordata; class Actinopteri; order Salmoniformes; family Salmonidae; genus Oncorhynchus; species Oncorhynchus masou. Next base: position 44,594,782 of record NC_088244.1, read on the forward strand.
TAGGTTTTAGGGGTAGAAACTTTGTTCATCTGTAACTGTCTCAATCATCATTATTCACAATTCATTCACGATACTATATTCTTATTTACAATAAAAGTGACAATGCAATATATACCATTCATTTGTATCGGACACAACAAAATCCAAAACACAACCAAAACATTCTGCAAATGCATCCAACAGGTTTGTAGTCATAAGTTTGATGTAGTCACTGTGTGCTAGGAAGATGGGACCAAATACTAATACTTTAATACACTATCATTTTCCAGTCATAAGTTTGATGTAGTCATTGTGTGCTAGGAAGATGGGACCAAATACTAATACTTTAATACACTATCATTTTCCAGTCATAAGTTTAATGTAGTCATTGTGTGCTAGGAAGATGGGACCAAATACTGATACTGGTTGGAGTGTTATGGATTTCCTTCTTATTTCCCCCAGTTTCCAGAAATACTGGTTGGAGGGTTATGGATTTCCTGCTTATTCCCTCCAGTGTCCAGAAATACTGGTTGGAGTGTTATGGATTTCCTGCTTATTTCCTCCAGATTCCAGAAATACTGGTTGGAGGGTTATGGATTTCCTGTTTATTCCCTCCAGTTTCCAGAAATACTGGTTGGAGGGTTACGGATTTCCTGCTTATTCCATCCAGTTTCCAGAAATACTGGTTGGAGGGTTATGGATTTCCTGTTTATTCCCTCCAGTTTCCAGAAATACTGGTTGGAGGGTTATGGATTTCCTGCTTATTCCCTCCAGTTTCCAGAAATACTGGTTGGAAGGTTATGGATTTCCTGTTTATTCCCTCCAGTTTCCAGAAATACTGGTTGGAGGGTTATGGATTTCCTGTTTATTCCCTCCAGTGTCCAGAAATACTGGTTGGAGGGTTATGGATTTCCTGCTTATTCCCTCCAGTTTCCAGAAATACTGGTTGGAGGGTTACGGATTTCCTGCTTATTCCATCCAGTTTCCAGAAATACTGGTTGGAGGGTTATGGATTTCCTGTTTATTCCCTCCAGTTTCCAGAAATACTGGTTGGAGGGTTATGGATTTCCTGCTTATTCCCTCCAGTTTCCAGAAATACTGGTTGGAAGGTTATGGATTTCCTGTTTATTCCCTCCAGTTTCCAGAAATACTGGTTGGAGGATTATGGATTTCCTGTTTATTCCCTCCAGTGTCCAGAAATACTGGTTGGAGGGTTATGGATTTCCTGTTTATTCCCTCCAGTGTCCAGAAATACTGGTTGGAGGGTTATGGATTTCCTGCTTATTCCCTCCAGTGTCCAGAAATACTGTTTGGAGGGTTATGGATTTCCTGTTTATTCCCTCCAGTGTCCAGAAATACTGGTTGGAGGGTTATGGATTTCCTGCTTATTCCCTCCAGTGTCCAGAAATACTGGTTGGAGGGTTATGGATTTCCTGCTTATTCCCTCCAGTGTCAAGAAATACTGTTTGGAGGGTTATGGATTTCCTGTTTATTCCCTCCAGTGTCCAGAAATACTGGTTGGAGGGTTATGGATTTCCTGCTTATTCCCTCCAGTGTCCAGAAATACTGGTTGGAGGGTTATGGATTTCCTGCTTATTTCCTCCAGTTTCCAGAAATACTGGTTGGAGGGTTGTGTATTTCCTGCTTATTCCCTCCAGTGTCCAGAAATACTGGTTGGAGGGTTATGGATTTCCTGCTTATTCCCTCCAGTTTCCAGAAATACTGGTTGGAGGGTTATGGATTTCCTGCTTATTCCCTCCAGTGTCCAGAAATACTGGTTGGAGGGTTATGGATTTCCTGCTTATTCCCTCCAGTGTCCAGACATACTGGTTGGAGGGTTATGGATGTCCTGCTTATTCCCTCCAGTGTCCAGAAATACTGGTTGGATGGTTATGGATTTCCTGCTTATTCCCTCCAGTGTCCAGAAATACTGTTTGGAGGATTATGGATTTCCTGCTTATTCCCTCCAGTGTCCAGAAATACTGGTTGGATGGTTATGGATTTCCTGCTTATTCCCTCCAGTGTCCAGAAATACTGTTTGGATGGTTATGGATTTCCTGCTTATTCCCTCCAGTGTCCAGAAATACTGGTTGGATGGTTATGGATTTCCTGCTTATTCCCTCCAGTGTCCAGAAATACTGGTTGGAGGGTTATGGATTTCCTGCTTATTCCCTCCAGTGTCCAGAAATACTGTTTGGAGGGTTATGGATTTCCTGCTTATTCACTCCAGTTTCCAGAAATACTGTTTGGAGGGTTATGGATTTCCTGCTTATTCCCTCCCGTGTCCAGAAATACTGGTTGGAGGGTTATGGATTTCCTGCTTATTCCCTCCAGTTTCCAGAAATACTGGTTGGAAGGTTATGGATTTCCTGTTTATTCCCTCCAGTTTCCAGAAATACTGGTTGGAGGGTTATGGATTTCCTGCTTATTCCCTCCAGTGTCCAGAAATACTGGTTGGAGGGTTATGGATTTCCTGCTTATTTCCTCCAGTTTCCAGAAATACTGGTTGGAGGGTTGTGGATTTCCTGCTTATTCCCTCCAGTGTCCAGAAATACTGGTTGGAGGGTTATGGATTTCCTGCTTATTCCCTCCAGTTTCCAGAAATACTGGTTGGAGGGTTATGGATTTCCTGCTTATTCCCTCCAGTGTCCAGAAATACTGGTTGGAGGGTTATGGATTTCCTGCTTATTCCCTCCAGTGTCTAGACATACTGGTTGGAGGGTTATGGATGTCCTGCTTATTCCCTCCAGTGTCCAGAAATACTGGTTGGATGGTTATGGATTTCCTGCTTATTCCCTCCAGTGTCCAGAAATACTGTTTGGAGGATTATGGATTTCCTGCTTATTCCCTCCAGTGTCCAGAAATACTGTTTGGAGGGTTATGGATTTCCTGCTTATTCCCTCCTGTGTCCAGAAATACTGGTTGGAGGGTTATGGATTTCCTGCTTATTCCCTCCAGTTTCCAGAAATACTGTTTGGAGGGTTATGGATTTCCTGCTTATTCCCTCCCGTGTCCAGAAATACTGGTTGGAGGGTTATGGATTTCCTGCTTATTCCCTCCAGTTTCCAGAAATACTGGTTGGAAGGTTATGGATTTCCTGTTTATTCCCTCCAGTTTCCAGAAATACTGGTTGGAGGGTTATGGATTTCCTGCTTATTCCCTCCAGTGTAAAGAAATACTGGTTGGAGTGTTATGGATTTCCTGCTTATTCCCTCCAGTTTCCAGAAATACTGGTTGGAAGGTTATGGATTTCCTGTTTATTCCCTCCAGTTTCCAGAAATACTGGTTGGAGGGTTATGGATTTCCTGCTTATTCCCTCCAGTGTCCAGAAATACTGGTTGGAGGGTTATGGATTTCCTGCTTATTCCCTCCAGTGTCCAGACATACTGGTTGGAGGGTTATGGATGTCCTGCTTATTCCCTCCAGTGTCCAGAAATACTGGTTGGATGGTTATGGATTTCCTGCTTATTCCCTCCAGTGTCCAGAAATACTGTTTGGAGGGTTATGGATTTCCTGCTTATTCCCTCCCGTGTCCAGAAATACTGTTTGGAGGGTTATGGATTTCCTGCTTATTCCCTCCCGTGTCCAGAAATACTGGTTGGAGGGTTATGGATTTCCTGCTTATTCCCTCCAGTGTCCAGAAATACTGGTTGGAGTGTTATGGATTTCCTGCTTATTCCCTCCAGTGTCCAGAAATACTGGTTGGAGGGTTATGGATTTCCTGTTTATTCCCTCCAGTTTCCAGTAATCTTCCCAAAGGGATTTCTTCAAAACCTGGGAATTTTTGGAAAGTTACCGGAATTTTGCAACCCTAAAGGGACGTGTAACCACAAATTAGTGTCTAAAGCAGAAGGGACTGCAATGAGCTTGTTAATTTACTGTCAATGAGAAACGCAGTCTCTGAGAGATGTGTTATGTCAGTACAAACCCATTCATATGGTCTGATGCGCTGAGAATCTTATACTATTTTATAAGTGCGATCACACACAGTAGATTGGAAGGCCCTGAGAATAGTTTGATAGGCTGGGTGGTATCCGAACACTCCCAACCTTACCTTTCATAGGGTAAGAGCAGTGACAACATTTGATTTGATTGTCGCAGTGTGTTTTTGCATGAGTGTGTTGGTGGGATATAAGAGAGACAGAAAGAGCAGGAGAGAGAAAGAGAGGAGAGAGAGGGAAGGAGATGGGGAGTAAGGAAAGGGAGTGTAAGGTAGAGAGGAAACGTGTTGGAGTCTCCTTAGCCTATCCCTCTCCCCTCCCCCTCTCCCCCTTGTCCTACCCCTTCAGACGCTCTCTCAAGGCCACCTTTTTGTTCCCCTGCCTGCAGTGTCATTGACATAGAGAGCTGAAAAGGGAGTCGGCAGAGTAGAGCAGGTGAGAGACGACCAACGGACAGAGATAGAAGGACCCCTGGGCTAATGCAAACACCTCCTGCTACTGTGAAGGTTTGTCGGAGCACACCTGCAGCTTGCTTGACTTCCATTCGTTATCGCTTCCAATGACCAGGGAATACTGTAGCTGCAGACTGATCCCCACAATTCACACCTCCTCCGTGGGACACCCCCCCAGTCGTCCAACTTGGCCTGAAGATGTTTTTTTGTCTACAGAAGGAAGAATCGATCAGGAAATACCTGTAATACACTAGAAAGAGAAAGAGGGTCATCTGACAATATTTTCACTATACAGGTAAGAGGAAACCTCGGCAGGAACTTTAAAACTTTTGTTGACCTTTAGCTTATATGTATACAGTGCAAACATATGAGATTGTCCCAACTGGTACAGGATAAAACATGTTGTTTTAGATTATGTTTTAACGTGTGGATCAATTCACTTCATACCAGAGCAAGTTTTTTGAGCAGAACTGTATGCTGTTGCACACCTCACGTTTCTGAGGATCAAGTTACGTTTACTTTAGAATTGGAGAACAGGTAGAGCAGCAATGGAAAAGAGAAAGGCAGTTCAACTGTCTATGTACCAGCTGACCTCAAAATACACACAGCTGAAGAACACAAAGGTCACGCTCAGGGGTGGACAAGTCATCTGGCATTTCGAGCATTTGGGGCCAGATGGGCTGGTCAATTTTTAGCCGAAGTGGGCATGTCAAAACAAACAAATGAGCTAAATGATTATTATCTGGCTAATAATGGAGGTCTCAAGGAATAAAATGGGCTGTTGTGGGGGCCTCAAGGGAAAACAGTTGGCTGTTGTGGGGGCCTCAAGGGAAAACAGTTGGCTGGTGTGGGGGCCTCAAGGGAAAACAGTTGGCTGTTGTGGGGGCCTCAAGGGAAAACAGTTGGCTGTTGTGGGGGCCTCAAGGGAAAACAGTTGGCTGGTGTGGGGGCCTCAAGGGAAAACAGTTGGCTGGTGTGGGGGCCTCAAGGGAAAACAGTTGGCTGTTGTGGGGGCCTCAAGGGAAAACAGTTGGCTGTTGTGGGGGCCTCAAGGGAAAACAGTTGGATGTTGTGGGGGCCTCAAGGGAAAACAGTTGGCTGTTGTGGGGGCCTCAAGGGAAAACAGTTGGCTGTTGTGGGGGCCTCAAGGGAAAACAGTTGGCTGTTGTGGGGGCCTCAAGGGAAAACAGTTGGCTGGTGTGGGGGCCTCAAGGGAAAACAGTTGGCTGTTGTGGGGGCCTCAAGGGAAAACAGTTGGCTGTTGTGGGGGCCTCAAGGGAAAACAGTTGGCTGGTGTGGGGGCCTCAAGGGAAAACAGTTGGCTGTTGTGGGGGCCACTAAGAAAAAAAAAGGTCTGTTGTGTGAGAAATTCCAGAGACGATTTCTGGTCCCAGTCCGTCTCTGGCTAGTCAGTTGAAAACAACAGCTGCTGCCCTAAAAAGTCAACACATAACTCTACCTGCTTTGCTTTGTAGAATCGTAGGCACTGTAGCCTACTGCACTTAGCTTACCTTACCATTTAAAAAGGACAACTTGGTAACACTTTAAAATAGCTTTAATGAATAAGCATTGATAAACTATTTATAAACTGTTAATAAATACATATTTAATTAATTGTAAACATTGATACACAATGTATAAATATTTATTCATGAAAGACATCAAATGTTACCAATGACTTTAAACAAGCTAAGATTCCACTCTGAGAATCTGAAAAACACAACACTAAACCACACAAAATATATCAGCTCAGGCAGCATGAATAGATTTGGAGGCAGTCACAAAAACGTGTTACTCGGCTAAAATGGCGATAGGGTGAAAACGTGCCGCTGATATCCAAAGCGGTTCGTATAGATAGAGACAGGGCAGGCAGGGAGGGAGGGTTCAAACTTCAGGGAACACCAGTCTGCAAAACAAAGGCTCTCCTTCCTCATGTTCCTGGGGTAGATAATCAGGTCCGACTTACCTAAAAAATATTATATTAATGACTAACTGTCAGTGGTCCCACACACTAAAATGTGCCCATAAGCACTGGTATGTGGTTGGTGTTGTGGTTTTTTCACTGTGAAATAAACCTGATTGTTCCAGCTAGGAGTTAGGGAGGGTAAGCTGATCTTAGATCTGTGCTTTGGGGGTAACTTCTACCTGAAGTGCAAACAGTGGATTGGGATCGTGGGAGGTTAACAGTGGTATAACAAGTTTAACAAAGGTTGGAATTAAACACATAGGCCACAGATAAGCTGCAGATATTCTCACTTGGTCTACTTAGTTGATTGTTTTACATTGTTCCCAACATCAGAGCAGTTGCTACATTGTAGTTTGCGTAGGAAGTTAGGGGATCCATCAAGACTTCTTTTGGGGGCCTCAAATTGTTTCTGTGTCTGAAATGGTGGTGTGTGTGTGTGTGTTTGTGTGTGTGTGTGTGTGTTTGTGTGTGTGTGTGTGTGTGTGTGTGTGTGTGTGTGTGTGTGTGTGTGTGAGAGAGAGAGAGAGAGAGAGAGAGAGAGAGAGAGAGAGAGAGAGAGAGAGAGAGAGAGAGAGAGACAGGAGGCCTGGGCAAAGGCTGGCACTGTAGGAATGCCAACAGGTAGATGGAGCAGTGAGAGGACAGGAAGAACAAGCAGACACATTGTACCAGCCGGCTGGCAGGGCTGGGCCCGGACAGAGAGGGGTAGGGCTGCTGTGTGTCGAGGGGGAACACATGCAACTCAACCCCCCCCACCCTCCCCAACCTCCTCATCACAGCTACTGTATCACCTGTCCTGTACCTACTAGCTACCTACCTATCCTGCATTAGCGGAAGACTGGTGTCAATCACACCCAAACCAATACCAGTAAGTTTGTCATTTGTCAGGAAGTGGCATATGTAGTTACAGTGCCTTCAGAGAGTATTCACACCCCTTGACTTTTTCCACATTTTGTGCAGATTTAAAATGTATTACAGTATATTGAGATATTTTGTCACACACAATATCCCATAATATCAAAGTGGAAATATGTTTTTAGAAATCTTTACAAAGTAATAAAAAATGAAAAGGTGAAATGTCTTGAGTCAATAAGTATTCAACCCCTTTGTTATGGCAAGACAAAATAAGTTGAATATCCCTTTCAGCAAGGGGGAGTTATTAATTACACTTTGGATGGTGTATCAATACACCCACAAAGATACAGGTGTCTTTCCTAACTCAGTCGCCGAGGAGGAAGAAAACCGCTCAGGGATTTCACAATGAGGCCGATGGTGACTTTAAAACAGTTTAATGGCTGTGATGGGAGAAAACTGAAACTGTAGTTACTCCACAATACTAACCTTGTGCAGAATAAAAATATTCCAAAACATGCATCCTGTTTGCAACAAGGCACTAAAGTAATACTGTAAAAAAATGTGGCAAAGTTATTCGCTTTTTGTCCTGAATACAAAGTGTTATGTTTGGGGCAAATCCAATACAACACATTACTGAGTACCACTCTCCATATTTTCAAGCATAGTGGTGGCTGCATCATGTTATGGGTTTGCTTGTCATTGGCAAGGACTGGGCAGTTTACGATAAAAAAATACATGGAATGGAGCTAAGCACAGGCAAAATGCTACTAGAAAACCTGGTTCAGTTAGCTTTCTACCAGACACTACCAGACACTGGGAGATGAATTTACCTTTCAGCAGGACAATAACCTAAAACACAAATATACACCAGAGTTGCTTACCAAGAAGACAGTGAATGTTCCTGAGTGGCCGAGTTACAGTTTTGACTTAAATCTACTTGAAAATCTTTGGAAAGACTTGAAAATGGTTGTCTAGCAGTAAATCAACAACCAATTTGACAGAGGTTGAATAATTCTTTAAAGAATAAGGGGCAAATGTTGCACAATCCAGGTGTGGAAAGCTCTTAGAGACTTACCCAGAAAGACTCACAGCTGTAATCGCTACCAAAGGTAATTCTAAGATGTATTGACTCATGGTATACAATACTGGATGGCTAATGGCTAATGGTTGTAGTACAATAGTGGTGGTGCTATAACACTATCTGGCTGTTGATCAGACTGATGGTTGGCTGGGTGACTTTGAGGCTCTGGCCAGAGGGAGGTCCCTGTGGAGGGTGCCCATCCTGACATCTGCGAAAACCGGGAATAACAAAGAGCTCTGTGTCCATCCCAAGTACTGCCTGATGAGAGTCCCACATAACTGTTCCCCACTCACTAGAAAGATGCTTTCAACAGCTGGGCCTCATTCAGGCAGTGCACAGCGTTTGTGAAATGCTCAGATATAGATCATGTCGGTTTCCTGATCGCCCTCGTAAAACAGGTTTCTTTAACTCAACGGTCTTTCCTGGTTAAATAAAAGTGAAATAAATTATATATTTGATGTAGAACAAAAAAGCCTCTGACAGGAAGAATGAACAATCGTGTCAGCTCTATTCATAACATTTCTATCTACAACGTTTCCCTGATGAACATTGCCCAGGGGATGCAAGAGGTTGCCTAATGACTTTACAGTGGGTTTAGTTGGTTGTAAGCAATGATGTACAGTACCAGTCAAAGGTCTGGACACACCGACTCATTCAAGGGTTTTTCTTTATTTTTTACTATTTTCTAAATATAGATTTTACAAAATATATTTTTGTTATGTTTAGCTCACATAATATAAGTTAAAAGTATGCATTAAAGTGTCTGTAGTAGAATACATATATCAATGTAAAGGTCTCCAAAGCCTGATGGCTGCACGGTGGCTTCAATAGAGCACCCCAATATGAAAGAGCTGAAATGTGAGTGGTTCTGAACACCTCCTGAATCCATGTTTCAGCTACAGACTTTTTGTTGCCCTGGATACGCCCATAATAGCAGCCACACGCCTCTGCGGTAGATGGGAGCTGTGCTAAAGCACAGTTTGTGAGACTACATGCCGAAATAGGTTGTTCTCACAGAAACATCTCCAAAGTCTAAACGGTTTGAGCTACAGACAATGACCCATTCATGGAAAGCTTAGACACTCATGAACAAGCTTAAGTTGTCTGTTTTGCTCGATGGTCACATCCGGACAGGACTCATTAGAATGCAAGGTGTTTTCTCCATAGAAGATCTTAAAGAAGTATTGCATTGTGATAAAGCTTTGCTGCTAAAACCCTATTGTACATGTTCCAGTTCATTATTATTATGTTCCTGTTTTGGTGAAAAAAAATGCTAACTCTTGTGAGATGAAAAGGCCCAGGACTGTGCAACTAAGCAACATGATGAAGACCTACGTTCAATACCATGCCAATTGGCCACATGGTGGCACTATAACCAGCAATTGAAAATGCTAACTTTGAAAGGTCAGCCCCCGCACCCGTGTGACCTAGTGTCATGAAATGTATTCCATAGCTCCCTCTGCTCACAAGGGAAATATTTGCCTGAAGAAGCCATCGTGGATTTGGTGAAAAACATGCTACACCTCTGACACCGAATGGCTGATATATGGTTGATATATGGCATCTATGGACAAAGGACTGCAAACGCACTATAATCCAGGCTAGTGAGTCAAACAACATAGTATGTTATGTCAAACTGACCAATAAACATTCACGTGGGCATGGTCTGCACATAAATGCATATAAATCAGTCACGGATATCCGTAATGTAACAAATGCTGCTTGCAGCTTTAATTCCTGATCTTTTCCTGCGCTTTTTATAACTACTAAACAGATTTAAAACACTTACAGACAGATTACAGACATGGGTACAAGACAATGGGTGAGGTTGTGTGGATATAACAGTCAATTTCATACATTTCTGCCCAGGGAATAGTTTCTATTATACCGTAATAGACTCATATAGTTGCTGTCACAAACTCCAAATTGAACACAGTTGTCATATACTATTTGAATATTCATATCCCACAGAGCAAATATTTTCTGTATTTACATAATTCTTATAAATGCTGTTTTTAAGATCAGGTTTTTGTTTGGTTGACCTAATTTTTGTTGTCACAGTATTCAATTAAACTCATGAATGTACATTTTGATCTCAAAATGTTTTTGATAGGATGATTTGGATTGGGACCGATATACAGTTGAAGTCGGAGGTTTACATACACTTAGGTTGGAGTCATTAAAACTAGTTTTTCAAACACTCCACAAATTTATTTTTAACAAACTATAGTTTTGGCAAGTCTGTTAGGACATCTACTTTGTGCATGACACAAGTCATTTTTCCAACAATTGTTTACAGACAGATTATTTCACTTATAATTCACTGTATCACAATTCCAGTGGGTCAGAAGTTTACATACACTAAGTTGACTGTGCCTTTAAACAGCTTGGAAAATTCCAGAAAATTATGTCATGGCTTTAGAAGCTTCTGATAGGCTAATTGACATAATTTGAGTCAATTGGAGTTGTATCCGTGGATGTTTTTCAAGGCCTACCTTCAAACTCAGCACCTCTTTGCTTGACATCATGGGAAAATCAAAAGAAATCAAAAGACCTCAGAATTTTTTTTGTAGACCTCCACAATTCTGGTTCATCCTTGGAAGCAATTTCCAAACGCCTGAAGGTACCACGTTCATCTGTACAAACAATAATATGCAAGTATAAACACCATGGGACCACGCAGCCGTCATACCGCCCAGGAAGGAGACAGATTTTGGTGCGAAAATTGCAAATCAATCCCAGAACAACAGCAAAGGACCTTGTGAAGATGTTGGTGGAAACAGGTATAAAAGTATCTATATCCATAGTAAAAACGAGTCCTATATCGACATAACCTGAAAGGCCGCTCAGCAAGGAAGAAGCCGCTGCTCAAAAACAGCCATAAAAAAGCCAGACTACGGTTTGCAACTGCACATGGGGACAAAGATCGTACTTCTTGGAGAAATGTCCTCTGGTCTGATGAAACAAAACTATAACAATATAACTGTTTGGCCATTTTGACCATTGATATGTTTGGAGGATAAAGGGTGAGGCTTGCAAACCGAAGAACACCATCCCAACTGTGAAGCACGGGTTGGTAGCATCATGTTGTGGGGGTGCTTTGCTGCAGGAGGGACTGGTGCACTTCACAAAATAGAAGGCATCATGAGGATGGACAATGATGTGGATATATTGAAGCAACATCTCAAGACATCAGTCTAGTTAAAGCTTGGTCACAAATGGGTCTCCCAAATTGACAATGACCCTAAGCATACTTCCAAAGTTGTGGCAAAATGGCTTAAGGACAACAATGTCAAGATATTGGAGTGGCCATCACAAAGCTCTGACCTCAATCCCATAGAAGATTTGAGGGCAGAACTGAAAAAGGCCTACAAAACTTACTCAGTTACACCAGCTCTGTCAGGAGGAATGGGACAAAATTCACCCAACGTATTGTGGGAAACTTGTGGAAGGCTACCCGAAACGTTTGACCCAAGTTAAACAATTTAAAAGCAATGCTACCAAATAGTAATTGAGTGTATGTAAACTGTGATGAAAGAAATAAAAGCTGAAATAAATCATTCTCTCCACTATTATTCTGACGCTTCACATTCTTAAAATAAAGTGGTGATCCTAACTGACCTGAAACAGGGAATATTTACTATGATTAAATGTCAGGAATTGCGAAAAACTGAGTTTAAATGTATTTGGCTAAGGTGTATGTAAACGTCCGACTTCAAATGTATGTAAATATGTAAAAATACATTACATTTTACACCTTACTTTATGATAAAATTCCACCAAACGCTGAATTATTTGTGACTACCGTGAGTGTAATCTCCTTAAATTAGGTCCGAATGTAATCATATTCTGAAGGGAATAACATAATGGAACTCCGCCTGCATGAGGACGTAGACCTTTATGACCTACTGTATAATATGCTCTTGAATGAAATCCTGTTAACCATTTGGGATTATGTACACACTGCTTGATGCTAAACATAGATTTTACATGGTGTCTGGCCCGTTATTTTCACTAGAAACTATCTGAACACGTCATTAAAATATAAATAACCTGGATTTTCATTCATTCTCAGATAATCCACACCAAAAACAAAGAAGAGGAAGGGGGAAAAAGAGGGAGTGCCAATCCAGACCAAAGAAAGAGAGAAAAGGATACAGAACATCCCTTCAAGATGGCGCAGATCCCTCAGATGTGGCACACCAAGGTGATGCCCCAGGAAGAGAATGTGGACCTGGACAAAATGGTTGCTTTTGGTAGCCAGCCCGAGTGCTCCATCTGCTACAACACCTACGACAATGTCTTCAAGACACCCAAGCTGCTGGAGTGCACCCACACCTTCTGCCTGGAGTGCCTGTCGCGCCTCATGGCCATTTCGCTAGGAGAACAGGAAGGAGGTAGCAGCAAGATCCCTTGTCCATTCTGCCGCCACCCTACCCTCCTAACCGAGGAGGGTCCGCCTGCCCTGGCCACCAGCCAAGAGGTACTGTGTAAACTGCCCAGCCACCAGCAGCACGAGGAACCTGTGTGGCTTGATGGGGAGAAGCTGTGCTACAAGCGGCCACTGGAGGCCAACCCCGGAACACCCAGCTCCACCTCAGCCTTCTGCATCTCCATCGACATCGGGGCCAGCAAGGCAGGTGAGGTCCTTGCTCAGACGTGGCCCCAGCACATAGGCTTCCTGGAGCGTCTGAACGGCTGGAAGCGGCTGCTGCTCTTCATCGTGTTGATGGTGCTGCTGGTGGTCATCGTGCTGTGGCCCCTGCAGTGCATTGTCACCACGGGCAATATGCGCTGCATGCCGCGCACCGTGGGCTCAGGACACGGCTTCACCGCCACCACCACTACCCCATTCACCAGGATACCCAGTCTCACAAAGGGAGCCTTTAATTAAAATACATGATATGTAGTAGGCCAGATACCTGCTCCACAAGTCCATGTGGTTAAGGCCCACGGGCGTCAGTTAGGGGCTCGTAAGAAAGCATTTCACGGTAAGGTCTACACCTGTGACTAATCAAATTTGATTTGATTTGAATCAAAGAAGACTGAATACAGAACTCAACGGTGAGAGACTGCACACTCCATCCAATTGTTTTAACAATTGATAACAGTGTGCTCAGTGTCATTTTTCTGACAAGAAAGTTACAAATAACATTCATAATGAAATTCATACATGAATTCCAATCCTTGCACTTTGATTTAACTGATATTGTTTGAGATTTTCCTTTATAAAATTGTTATTTTGCATTAAAAATATAATATGTGGATTAAATATGTTGTAATATTCAGACACAATCTGGGTGAAATCTATTCATATCTACAGTATCAGATTTGTTGGCCACAGTACAACAGTATAGGTATTTTTTTAAACCAAATCCGTCCGACATTACTTTCAAAACACACTGAAAGCATTATTGTTGTGTATCCAAGTCGGAGCAGACTTTGAAACTCAATACCTTAGAAACCTCCACTCAAAATGTTCAGTTAGAGAACAAAGTTCAGCTGTCTTATATGATTTGAAAATAATTGTATGCTAAAACACAATGCTGAAATTGTAAGTGTATATAAATGTATAGTTCATTGTAATATTCTGATATATATTTAGTTTACAATACTACAGTAAATGAAAAACAACACAGGCATGGTCTAGGTTTAGGAAAATATTGCATAGCTTTGTACAGTACTTACCTAATCAGGATTGACCAGAATGACATAGACATAAATGGTTGGTCTTGGTAGGAACTAATGATTCATGGTGTTTCCCACTTCCTGTTAGAATCTGTTTATTTCATTTGTATTAAATATATTGTTTCTTATTTTTTTACATTCCAAAAACAAACATTAACATACTAACAACTTACAGACACACACAAACAATGACTACATCTCCTCTGCCCAGACCTGCATGCTCACAACCCCATCCCTAGTGCCTGCATTATTGTTTGCCACTTGGCCTTAAATTATACCAATTTGTTTTTCCTCGGTCGCCCATGCCATTTCAACATTTCAAAAATAAATCATTTGATTTTCCCATTGTGTCAATGATGGCGGATTGTTTGACTTCCAAGTTTCTTTGTACGTTTTTTTTCAAGAAGTGTGATTCCTGTAAGTATCTTATCTGGGCACACACCATTTTCCTAACACACAACCATTATTACTGTAAACTGCTTCAAAGGAAAAGTGAACCCTCCCTGCTACAGTAAGGAGTGGCCTTTCCAGTTAGGGGTTCTCTCTTTACAGTAGGGAGTGGTCTTTACAGTAGGGAGTGGTCTTTACAGTAGTGAGTGGTCTTTACAGTAGGGAGTGGTCTTTACAGTAGTGAGTGGTCTTTACAGTAGGGAGTGGTCTTTACAGTAGGGAGTGGTCTTTACAGTAGTGTGTGGTCTTTACAGTAGGGAGTGGTCTTTACAGAAGGGAGTGGTCATTAAGGTAGTGAGTGGTCTTTATAGTAGTGAGTGGTCTTTACAGTAGTGAGTGGTCTTTACAGTAAGGTGTGGTCTTTACAGTAGGGAGTGGTCTTTACAGTAGTGAGTGGTCTTTTACAGTAGGGAGTGGTCTTTACAGTAGTGAGTGGTCTTTACAGTAGGGAGTGGTCTTTACAGTAGTGAGTGGTCTTTACAGTAGGGAGTGGTCTTTACAGTAGGGAGTGGTCTTTACAGTAGTGTGTGGTATTTACAGTAGGGAGTGGTCTTTACAGAAGGGAGTGGTCATTAAGGTAGTGAGTGGTCTTTATAGTAGTGAGTGGTCTTTACAGTAGTGAGTGGTCTTTACAGTAAGGTGTGGTCTTTACAGTAGGGAGTGGTCTTTACAGTAGTGAGTGGTCTTTACAGTAGGGAGTGGTCTTTACAGTAGTGAGTGGTCTTTACAGTAGGGAGTGGTCTTTACAGTAGTGAGTGGTCTTTACAGTAGGGAGTGGTCTTTACAGTAGGGAGTGGTCTTTACAGTAGTGTGTGGTCTTTACAGTAGGGAGTGGTCTTTACAGAAGGGAGTGGTCATTAAGGTAGTGAGTGGTCTTTACAGTAGTGAGTGGTCTTTACAGTAAGGTGTGGTCTTTACAGTAGGGAGTGGTCTTTACAGTAGTGAGTGGTCTTTACAGTAGGGAGTGGTCTTTACAGTAGTGAGTGGTCTTTACAGTAGTGAGTGGTCTTTACAGTAGTGTGTGGTCTTTACAGTAAGGTGTGGTCTTTACAGTAGGGAGTGGTCTTTACAGTAGTGAGTGGTCTTTACAGTAGTGAGTGGTCTTTACAGTAAGGTGTGGTCTTTAAAGTAGGGAGTGGTCTTTACAGTAGGGAGTGGTCTTTACAGTAGGGAGTGGTCTTTACAGTAGGGTGTGGTCTTTACAGTAGGGAGTGGTCTTTACAGTAGGGAGTGGTCTTTACAGTAGGGAGTGGTCTTTACAGTAAGGTGTGGTCTTTACAGTAGGGAGTGGTCTTTACAGTAGGGAGTGGTCTTTACAGTAGGGTGTGGTCTTTACAGTAGGGAGTGGTCTTTACAGTAGGATGTGGTCTTTACAGTAGGGAGTGGTCTTTACAGTAGTGAGTGGTCTTTACAGTAGTGTGTGGTCTTTACAGTAAGGTGTGGTCTTTACAGTAGGGAGTGGTCTTTACAGTAGTGAGTGGTCTTTACAGTAGGGAGTGGTCTTTACAGTAGGGAGTGGTCTTTACAGTAGGGAGTGGTCTTTACAGTAAGGTGTGGTCTTTACAGTAAGGTGTGGTCTTTACAGTAGGGAGTGGTCTTTACAGTAGTGAGTGGTCTTTACAGTAGTGAGTGGTCTTTACAGTAGTGAGTGGTCTTTACAGTAGGGAGTGGTCTTTACAGTAGTGAGTGGTATTTACAGTAGGGAGTGGTCTTTACAGTAAGGTGTGGTCTTTACAGTAAGGTGTGGTCTTTACAGTAAGGTGTGGTCTTTACAGTAGTGAGTGGTCTTTACAGTAGAGAGTGGTCTTTACAGTAGGGAGTGGTCTTTACAGTAGTGAGTGGTCTTTAGAGTAGGGAGTGGTCTTTACAGTAGGGAGTGGTCTTTACAGTAGTGAGTGGTCTTTACAGTAGGGAGTGGTCTTTACAGTAGTGAGTGGTCTTTACAGTAGGGAGTGGTCTTTACAGTAGGGAGTGGTCTTTACAGTAGGGAGTGGTCTTTACAGTAGGGAGTGGTCTTTACAGTAGGGAGTGTGTATATGAGGCTGATAAACAGCTACTTTAGAATGCAATAAAAAAGCGATAGAGAGACTTTTATTACCCTGTTAGACAGATATGCAAAGTTATAAGATATAAGTGCTTTAGTTTATTTCCTCCTAAAATAATGCATTTCTTCCTCCTGAAAGGAAAATATACGGTTTTATGAAAGGCATGGACATTGATTGGCAAGTCACATTACAGCACACAAGAGCATAACAACAAAAGAGGAGTATAACTGAGTACAGCTAACTAAATATGACATAAGAAAATAGTTGCATTATTTGGTCTTTAGCTTTTACCTAAGAAATAACACATTTCTTGCAGAAGAAAATCACCTCACATTTCCCTGCTTATAAAGTCAATTTCGTGCTAACTGTCCACGGACATCAGCTAATCACATTACTACAGCACTCAAGAAGGCACTAAACTATCATTACATAGAGACAGGAATGAGCGGAGATCATATTTCCTTCATACATTTTTATTAAACTATTAAATATTTAATGATGTTGTTATTTCTGACCATCTCATTGCATCAGCGCTATATGCCTGGACAGAAGGCGTTTGGGCTGAGTCAGTGCAAGAGGGGGGAAACAGTCTTCATCCAAACACAGGAACAGTCAGTATACCACTACTCAAATCAGGCATATTGCAACCAACAAAGGACAAGTATTTCTTTTTTTACTATGTCAACATCATATTCAAGTAAATTTAAAGATATAAAATAACTGATATAATTACTGTATACCTCCAAGAACACCGGTTTAGCTTATAATTCATAAACATGATGTTATTATCAATGGTGTAATAACACCAAATAGACACACAAATAATAATAATAATCTTATAAAAAACAAAATGCTTCAAAAGAAAATAGGAAATGAAAAGAACTTACAACACTGACGGCGTCTACGTCGAGCAGACTATCATCATACTGTACTCTTTAAACAGCCAATGGCCATCCTGACAGTCACAGATCACAAGCCCTCAGCTAAAGGACTCAGAAGCCTCAAACAGAATTTCAAGTACTGTGTTTGGGTCTAATTTAAAGTTTTCACTCAGTGAACATTTCTCATAAGTAGAAGTTAGGATTCGCCCCTCAATTTCTCACCACATAACAAAAAGTTTGGACCCATAGAGGCAAAGTGAAATACAATACAAAATCATCAACATCATCATCATCATGATCATCAGTGCAACATAATTAAGAAAACAGAAAGCAAAAAATGCACTTTTCATTCATTGGGCAAGATTAGGAGTTAGGCAGGCAGTTGAACGACGGAGAGAGATAATTGCACAAAATGTTCAGTGATCACTTCAGAATAGCATACAACTTCATTTCAAAATCGCTACAGCTACCAGTGATTTCAGAATATACAGTGAGCTGGGACAGTGACACATTTGATGTTGTTTGGACTCTGCACTCCAGCGCTTCACATCTGAAATTATATATGAGGTTAAAGTGCAGACTTCATTTAGAAATTACATCACTTTTTGTCCTCCCCATTTTAGGGGATCAAAAATATTGGGCCAAATTCACTTATATGTGTATTAAAATTGTCAAAAGTTTACTATTTGGTCCCATATTCCTAGCATGCAATGATTACACCAAGCTTGTGACTCTACAAACTTGTTAGATGCATTTGCTGTTTGTTTTGGCTGTTTCAGATTATTTTGTGCCCAAAAGAAATGAATGGTAAATAATGCATTCTGTCACTTTTATTGTAAATAAGAATAGAATGTTTCTAAAAAAACTGCTACATGAATGTGGATGCTACCATGATTGTGGATAGTCCTGAATGAATTGTGAATAATGATGAGTCAGTAAGTTAAACGCACAAACATGCTAAGCTCTCACCATGACAATAACAGGGGAGGTTAGCATTCTGGGGGATTATGATATTTGTGTGTCTAACTTTCTCACTTATCATTATTCACGATTCATTCAGGACTATTCGTAATCATGGTAAAAAGTGCTGGTGTAGAGAGCCAATACAACAAATAATGTGACACTGTCCCAATACTTTTGGAGCTCAATGTAGCATGAAAACAATATTGAGAATGACATATCCTATTAGGACTGATTTAGCTTTCTGAAATACAGACATTTCGGCTAAAAGGGAAATACTGAAAATCCATACTTTCAGTATTACTGAAAGTTACTGCATTGGTGTTAGGACGAGCAAGAGACAATGTAGCAAATGCGTCCCTCAGATGTGCTACCAAGCCTTAGTTTAAAAGGCCTGAACCATGTACAAGTACAGCCCGACTCACACAGCAGGTAACACAACCTCTATGTCGCCAAACAACCGGCTTGTTCAAAAGGATGACATCATTGTGCCGCTGGCTAAATCCAGTGTGAACATCTTCAACATTAGATTTTTATGCAAAATGCTAAGAATAGTTAGCATGATGTCTGTCAGAAAGAAGCCACTGCCCATGACGTACATGTATATTTAAAAATATATTACAGAAGGCTCTTTGCTGTGCGGCGCCTCCCTCCTTATGACATCTGTAACGTCGGTTTTTACTCCCACCATCGTCAAGCCTGGATTATAGACATCTTGTAGATTGCTTTTTGGAGATAAATATGATTTATTCTTGGGCTGTAGGCCATCTGGCCCAGTAATGTTTGGCTAAAGACTTCAGCGATAGCAGCCCACGTCAGTGAGCCAGGCTAGCATCTTGACTCATCTCCTGTCCTCTCCCATCTTCTCCTATCTCTCGCTTGGCAGATGTTTAACCCTGTTTGTTATGCCATTCGATTAGGATGAAAACCTTTGCAGACTTTCTCTGAGGCCAACGTTGACCTCAAACAATGTTAATTTCCTGCTTATAAACCAGGATCTGCAGAGCAAGTGCAGGGCAGAAAATTGTGCTTTTTTTGTCAATTCATAACAATGGAATTGGGTCTTTCTTCCTTTGGAGGCAATACCGCACCGCTTTTTCATTACAAAATCACACCAATAATAACAATAAAATAACAAAAAATAAACAAGAATCCATGTCCAAGGACACAGATTCAAACTAAATAAATAGAAACATTTCATGAGTAAGTCTGGAGAGGAGCTTGTTTATATTGACTGAATAGGCGCTCAGCAACTGTAATGGTGGAATCACCAAAGTAGTTGAGCATGCACGTCTTCTATTGGCACAAGAGGATCATTGGTGGGACATCTCAAACTATATTGAAGAAATACTTCCCTGTACAGAAATGGAAAATATCTTTGTGGCAAATGGAAAATCCCTTTGTCAGTGAGTTGGGGTATTTGTTTTTATTTTTTTACCCCAACTCACTGACAAAGGGCCATTGCGAATACCCTGACTTTCCTCGACTTTCAAAATGAAGGTATGAGAGAGGGTTGAGTAAGCTTGTCTGCGCCAGTGCCTCACGTGGTAAAATCGCTCAACACTGCAGTAATGACTGCTGCTAGCAAGAATAGAACATTGCTGAAGTCTTTGATTCAAGTAGTTGAGAGCCAGCAGAGAGAGAGAGAGAGAGAGAGAGAGAGAGAGAGGAGCAAATTCTGAGAGCGAGAAGAGAAATCTTCTCAAAATCTTTCTTGTCCCATCCACCTCACGACGGAACACGACAGAGAAAAACATCACTTAAACATTGATATCGCACAAGAGTACACAATGGTTTTTTTCTCAATTTAGTTTGAGTCAACAGGAATAAGCAAAGGACATTTGTTGGGCTGGTGGGATGGTTGATAGATAGGGGGTTTGGGTGGTGAGATGGAACAACTGTGGGAGGAGGAAGGGGGTTACAGACATGTCTGTAGACAAGGCACTGTCAGTAAACGGTAGAGCCTGTAGAAGAGACATGAAGTCATGTGGAGGTCATAGAGAGAGATAGAGAGGGGATGGGGGATGAAGATAGAGGGACAAGAGCCCTGCGCTACACCCCTCTCTCCGTGGAGGGGGATGCTCCAGACAGGTTGACATCCGGGCAGCAGAAGGGGAGAGACTAGGAGGGGTCAGGACCTCCACCTTCACCCCAGGTAGGGTCCACCGCCAGGGGGTCCGGGGCTAGAGCTCCACAGGCCCCCCATGAATCAGGCGCTGGCGAAGAGGCACCTCTGTTGAAACTGAAGCACACACAATGGCACACCGTGTTACACAGAACCACTTCTGATAGAAATGCACACAATGAAACACAACTAATGAATCCTAGAATCACTACTCCTTCAGAGTAATGGCGTCGGAGGGGATGGCTTCCGTTTTACAAGCTCCTAACCAAATTGTGCAATTGTGTGCTTATTCGCATTGTTTGTAACTTATTTTGAACATAATGTTGCTGCTACCGACTCTTAAGACCAAAAAGAGCTTCAAGATATCAGAACAGCGACAAATCACCTCGAACTGGAAGAAGATTTTTGAGTCTGACACGAAGGATACACTGTTGCTCTTGGACCAGGCCCAAATCCCATTCATTCTCATTAAGAAATGACAGATATTCAAGGGGACAGATCCGGGTGCCTTGTGAGAATTCGTCAGCAAGTGGGTAACTCGCCTCTACCATCCGTTTGATTGGCCAACGTGCAATTACTAGAGAATAAACTGGATGAGTTCCGTTCGAGAATATCCTACCAATGGGATATTAAAACCTGTAATATCTTATGTTTCACGGAGTCGTGGGTAAATGACGACACAGATAATATACAGTTGGCTGGGTTTTTAGTGCATCGGCAGGACAGAACAGCAATGTTTGGTAGGACGAGGGGTGGTAGTGTGTGTCTATTTGTCAATAACAGCTGGTGTGCGATGTCTAATATTAAGGAAGTCTCGAAGTATTGCTCGCCTGAGATAGAGTACCTCATGATAAGCGGAACACCACACTATCTATATTTTCCGTAGCCATCTATTTACAGCCACAAACCAATTCTGGCACTAAAACCGCACTCAGCGAGCTGTATAAGGCCATAAGCAAACAAGAAAATGCTCATCCAGAAGCAGCGCTCCTAATGGATGGGGACTTTAATGCAGACAAACATAAATCCGTTTTCACCTCATTTCTACTATCGTGTGCAACCAGAGGAAAAACAACTATAGACCACCTTTACTCCACACACAGAGACATGTACAAAGCTTTCCCTCGCCCTCCATTTGGCAAAACTGACCATAATTCTATCCTCCTGATTCCTGCTTACAAGCAAAAACTAAAGCAGGAAGTACCAGTACTCAATACGGAAGTGGACAGATGATGCGGATGCTAAGCTACAGGACTGTTTTGCTAGAACAGACTCGAATATGTTCCGCAAATTCATCCAGTGGCATTGAGGAGTATACCACCTCAGTCACTGGCTTCATAAATAAGTGCATTGATGACATTGTCCCCACAGTGACCTTACGTACATATCCCAACCAGAAGCAATGGATTACAGGCAACATCCGCACCGAGCTAAAAGAAAAGGGGGAATGCATTCAATTGAAATGTGTCTTCCACATTTAAACCCCTTCTGAATCAGAGAGGTGTGGAGAGCTGCCTTAATCGACATCCACGTCTTCGGCGCCCAGGGTACAGTGGGTTAACTGCCTTGCTCAGGGGAAGAACGACAGATTTTTACCTTTTCAGGTTGGGCTAAAGGCTAGAGCTGCTGCTTTCAAGGAGCGGGACACTAATCCGGACATTTATAAGAAATCCCACTATGCGAAGTGTCAATACAGGACTAAGCTTGAATCCTACTACACCAGCTCTGACGCTTGTCGGATGTGGCAGGGCTTGAAAACTATTACGGACTACAAAGGGAAACCCAGATGCAAGCTGTCCAGTGTAGCGAGACTACCAGACGGTCTAAATGCTTTTTGTGCTCACTTCGAGGCAATCAACACTGAACCATACATGACAGGACCAGCTGTTCTGGACGACAATGTGATCATGCTCTCCGTAGTCGATGTGAGCAAGACTTTTAAATAGGTCAATGTTCACAAGGCCGCAGGCCAGATGGATTACCAGGGCGTGTACTCCGAGCATGCGCGGACCAACTGTCAAGTGTTTTCACAGACATTTTCAACCTCTCCTTGACCGAGTCTGTAATACCTACATGTTTCAAGCATACCACCACAGTCCCTGTGCCCAAGGAAGTGAAGGTAACCTGCCTAAATGACTACCGCCCTGTAGCACTCACATCAGTAGCCATGAAGTGCTTTGAAAGGCTTGTCATGGCTCACATCAACAGCATCCTCCGGGAAACCCTAGACCCACTCCGATTTGCATACGCCCCAACAGATCCACAGATGATGCAATCTCAATTGCACTCCACACCGCCCTTTCACACCTGGACAAAAGGAACACCTATGTGAGAATGCTGTTCATTGACTACAGCTCAGCGTTCAACACCATAGTGCCCAGAAAGCTCATCACTAAGCTAAGGACCCTGGGACTAAACACTACCGCTGTAACTGGATCCTGGACTTCCTGTCGGGCCGGCCCCAGGTGGTAAGGGTAGGCAACAACACATCTGCCGCACAGCTAATCAACACGGGGCCCCTCAGGGGTGCTTGCTTAGCCCCCTCCTGTACTCTCTGTTCACCAAGCACGAACTGATCACCGACAACAATAAGACAGCCTATAGGGAGGAAGTCAGAGACCTGGCAGTGTGGTGCCAGGACAACAACCTCTACCTCAATGTCAGAAAGACAAAGGAGCTGATCGTGGACTACAGCAAAAGGAGGGCCGAATTCACAACGAGGCTCTAGTGGAGCAGGTTGGGAGCTTCAAGTTCATTGATGTCCACATCACCAACAAACTATTATGGTCCAAACACACCAAGACAGTCGTGAAGAGGGCACGACAATGCCTTTCCCTCAGGAGACTGAAAATATTTGGCATGGGTCTCCAGATCCTCAAAAAGTTCTACAGCTGCACCATTGAAAGCATCTTGACAGGTAGCATCACTGCCTGGTATGGCAACAGCTTGGTATCCCGACCGTAAAGCACTATAGAGGGCAGTGTGTACGGCGCAGGACATCACTGGGGCCAAGCTTCCTGCCATCCAGGACCTACATACTAGACGGTGTCGAGGAAAGCCCAAAAAATTGTCAAAGACTCCAGTCACCCAAGTCATAGACTGTTCTCTCTACTACCGCGCGGCAAGCTGTACCGGAACGCCAAGTCCAGGTCCAAAAGGCTCCTTAACAGATTCTACCCCTAAGCCATAAGACAGATGAACAATTAATCAAAATGGTCACCCGTACTATTTGCATTGACCCCACTCCCCTTTGTTTTTACACTGCTGCTACTATGCTTAGTCACTTTACCCCTACCTACATGTACATATTACCTTGACTAACCTTATCTCGCACATGGACTTGGTACTGGTATCCTCTAAATATAGCCTTGTTAATGTTATTTCATTTTGTACTGTTGTTTATTTTGTAAATATTTTCTCAACTCTATTTTCTTAAAACTGCATTGTTGGTTAAAGGCTTGTAAATAAGCATTTCATGGTACCTGTTGTATACAATTTACCTGTTGTATACAATTTGATTTGATTTAATGATTTACAAATTGTTTTTGTGATGTCTTACCTCATCTGTAATATTTGGGGAACCTATTGACAGAGAAGTATTGGTTATATGTCCATTTCAACTGTCTAGTATCTTATCAGACAACCAAACAGGCATTGCCATGATCTGAAAACTGAGAAATGGAGTTACATGAATTGGAAAACAGTAAACTTTCCGTCTTGTGCAGGAAGAACTAGCATGGACAGCTACAGTGCCTTGCGAAAGTATTCGGCCCCCTTGAACTTTGCGACCTTTTGCCACATTTCAGGCTTCAAACATAAAGATATAAAACTGTATTTTTTTGTGAAGAATCAACAATAAGTGGGACACAATCATGAAGTGGAACGACATTTATTGGATATTTCAAACTTTTTTAACAAATCAAAAACTGAAAAATTGGGCGTGCAAAATTATTCAGCCCCCTTGAGTTAATACTTTGTAGCGCCACCTTTTGCTGTGATTACAGCTGTAAGTCGCTTGGGGTATGTCTCTATCAGTTTTGCACATCGAGAGACTGAATTTTTTTCCCATTCCTCCTTGCAAAACAGCTCAAGCTCAGTGAGGCTGGATGGAGAGCATTTGTGAACAGCAGTTTTCAGTTCTTTCCACAGATTCTCGATTGG
This sequence comes from Oncorhynchus masou masou, assembly GCF_036934945.1. Lineage (NCBI taxonomy): Eukaryota > Metazoa > Chordata > Actinopteri > Salmoniformes > Salmonidae > Oncorhynchus > Oncorhynchus masou. The sequence continues at coordinate 44,619,366 of NC_088244.1, forward strand.
ATTCAGGTCTGGACTTTGACTTGGCCATTCTAACACCTGGATATGTTTATTTTTGAACCATTCCATTGTAGATTTTGCTTCATGTTTTGGAACATTATCTTGTTGGAAGACAAATCTCCGTCCCAGTCTCAGGTCTTTTGCAGACTCCATCAGGTTTTCTTCCAGAATGGTCCTGTATTTGGCTCCATCCATCTTCCCATCAATTTTAACCATCTTCCCTGTCCCTGCTGAAGAAAAGCAGGCCCAAACCATGATGCTGCCACCACCATGTTTGACAGTGGGGATGGTGTGGTCAGGGTGATGAGCTGTGTTGCTTTTACACCAAACATAAAGTTTTGCATTGTTGCCAAAACGTTCAATTTTGGTTTCATCTGACCAGAGCACCTTCTTCCACATGTTTGGTGTGTCTCCCAGGTGGCTTGTGGCAAACTTTAAACAACACTTTTTATGGATATCTTTAAGAAATGGCTTTCTTCTTGCCACTCTTCCATAAAGGCCAGATTTGTGCAATATACGACTGATTGTTGTCCTATGGACAGAGTCTCCCACCTCAGCTGTAGATCTCTGCAGTTCATCCAGAGTGATCATGGGCGTCTTGGCTGCATCTCTGATCAGTCTTCTCCTTGTATGAGCTGAAAGTTTAGAGGGACGGCCAGGTCTTGGTAGATTTGCAGTGGTCTGATACTCCTTCCATTTCAATATTATCGCTTGCAAAGTGCTCCTTGGGATGTTTAAAGCTTGGGAAATCTTTTTGTATCCAAATCCGGCTTTAAACTTCTTCACAACAGTATCTCGGACCTGCCTGGTGTGTTCCTTGTTCTTCATGATGCTCTCTGCGCTTTTAACGGACCTCTGAGACTATCACAGTGCAGGTGCATTTATACGGAGACTTGATTACACACAGGTGGATTGTATTTATCATCATTAGTCATTTAGGTCAACATTGGATCATTCAGAGATCCTCACTGAACTTCTGGAGAGAGTTTACTGCACTGAAAGTAAAGGGGCTGAATAATTTTGCACGCCCAATTTTTCAGTTTTTGATTTGTTAAAAAAGTTTGAACAGTGGATATTGCACCAATGTGATTCCCACCACTTACATGGGATCTATTTAAGTTGTCCAGTTCTACACATCCTTCCCCGATGATGGATGACAAGCATGCAGTGGTGTCTCATGCTGCTGTAACTAGTTGTTACTCGCCATGCTTGCTGTTTCTGCAAGAAACTTTCTTTGCGACTGCTTGCTATCTGTGTTTGAACCTCATCTGTGTCGTTCAATATTCTCATGTTGCAATTTTTGACTGAAGGGGGGGGATGTCATTGATTGTGAGGATCAACCATGATGCTGATTTTCTGTTGTCAGTCAATAGCTGGCGACAACCTAGCTAGCTAAGTAGAATTCGTCTTTGGAGTAGCCTATTGTAAAACTTTGTTGTTTGTTCCCAATGCCAGCTTTCAGGCAAAGTCGGTGCGCTCAGTGAACACATACCACATCCCAGAGAATCCTCCCTCATCCTTACAAGGAGGAAGTAGCCTATACTAGGCTAGCTATGCAGATGTATACATTGATATACAGTGAGCATCAATGTTTTCTCATCATGAGCATGGAGATGGTCCTTATCACAGTCATACGATAGTCTATCTCTATGCGGTCAATACTTTGTGGAAGAACCTTTGGCGACGATTACAGCTTTGAGTCGTTTTGGGTATGTCTGCATCAGCTTTGCATATCCGGATTTGGGGATTTTCTCCCATTCTTCCTTGCTGGTTTTCTCAAGCTCTGTTAAGTTAAATGGGGATTGGCTATTTCTGTCGTTATCTGTCGTTATCATCATGACAGAACTGCCTATAGGGTGTTGCTGTATACAGTTGAAGTCAGTTTTTCACAATTCCTGACATTTAATCCTAGTAAAAATTCCCTGTCTTAGGTCAGTTAGAATCACCACTTCATTTTAAGGATGGGAAATGTCAGAATAATAGTAGAGAGAATAATTTATTTCAGCTTTTATTTCTTTCATCACATTCCCAGTGGGTCAGAAGTTTACATACACTCAATTAGTATTTGGTAGATTTGCCTTTAAATTGTTTAACCTGGGTCAAATGATTCGCGTAGCCTTCCACAAGCTTCTCACATAATAAGTTGGGTGAATTTTGTTCCATTCTTCCTGACAGAGCTGGTGTAACTGAGTCAGGTTTGTAGGCCTCCATTGTGTGACGGCTCTGAATTTTTCTGAACCGTCTCAGTGCTTCTCCTTCCAAAAGGGCGCTTTCCCTTTAATTCCCAATTAAATAGCCATATCAGCTGCGCAAAAGTGGGGTTGTGATGTTCAACCCTCAGTTCCGAAGCGTCTCTATTCCGTTTGTTTTGTTGCCGTTAAACGTGTGTTTTGTAGCCTAATAGAGTTTACCCAGGATCGGATCCACTCTTTGCGTCCGTGGACTACACCTCTCTGTTCTTCGTGGCCTTTCTCCGCTGGAGATCTGTTGAAGGATTGGATTTTCTGACTGACCGACTGACTACAACCTTTTTGTATACGGTATTTCATTTGTTTTGATGTGATGTATACTGTGATGATTTATGTAGTTAGTTGTAGTTAAGGATTTAGTAAGAGTTGATACGCTTTAAAGTTCTGTGGTAAAATAATTGATATATTGATTGTATGATTAATACTGGGTTTAGGCGACACTTAAATGAACGGACAAACATTGCGTGACAAAGGTCACTTGAGTTCCCCGAACTCCTTTACCGGGCTGGACTCATTTTAGACCCGAGGTACAGGACATTTCTGGAGGAAGCAGAACTCATTGTGTTATATTATTATATGTGTGTGTAATAATTTGTTGGTAATACAACCCACGCAAAATAATACAGTTGTTTTTGAAGTTCTTTCCAATGTTTTAAGGGTTTATCAAAAGTTTATTTCCATCCTGACTTTTACATAAGTCCTTTGTATTGGTGTAGACTTGATGGACCAGATGGGACTCATTCCCTCCCAAACCAAAAGGAGAAACCAATGTTTTCTCTGGTAGGCACAACCTACCTGGCACTCCTATAAAAAATTACCTCAAATCAAAACCGTTACAATGCTCGCACACGCTTTTTCAGTTCTCCCCACAAATTTTCTATAGGATTAAGGTCAGGGCTTTGTGGTGGCCACTCCAATACCTTGACTTTGTTGTTAAGCCATTTTGCCACAACTATGGAAGTATGCTTGGGGTCATTGTCCATTTGGAAGACCTACTTGCGACCAAACTTTAACTTCCTGACTGATGTCTTGAAATGTTGCTTTAATAGATCCACATAATTTTCCTAACTCATGATGCCATCTATTTTGTGAAGTGCTGTCACGACTCCCCCCCGAAGTCGGTACCTCTCCTTGATTGGGCGGCGTTACCGGTCTTCTAGCCGTCGTCGATCCTCTTTTCATTTTCTATTTATTTTGTCTTGTTTTCCTACACACGTGGTTTTCATTTCCCTCATTAATTGTTGTGTATTTAACCCTCTGTTCCCCCCATGTCTTTGTGTGGTACTGTTTGTTTTAAGTGCTTATGCACATGTTTACTGGTCCGCATCGGGTTTTGTACCCATGTTGGTTATTTCTTTATGCTGTTGGTTTTGCTATTAAACTGCTCCGGCTATTACCTAGTTCTGCTCTCCTGCTGCTGACTTCCCTGCCACCAGTTATGCACCCCTTACAAGTGCACCAGTCCCTCCTGCAGCAAAGCACCCCCACAACATGATGCTGCCACCCCCGCGCTTCACAGTTGGGATAGTGTTCTTCGGCTTGCAAGCCTCCCACTTTTTCCTCCAAACATAACGATGGTCATTACGGCCAAATAGTTCTATTTTTGTTTCATCAGACAGGGGGACATTTCTCCAAAAAGTATGATCCTTGTCCCCATGTTTAGTTGCAGACCGTAGTCTGGCTTTTTTATGGAGGTTTTTGAGCAGTGGCTCCTTCCTTGCTGAGCAGCCTTTCAGGTTATGTCGATATAGGACTCATTTTACTGTGGAAATAGATACATTTGCACATGTTTCCTCCAGCATCTTCACAAGGTCCTTTGCTGTTGTTCTGGGATTGATTTACACTCTTCGCACCTTGTGTACTATTGTTTGTACAGATGAATGTGATATCTTCAGGCGTTTGGAAATTTCTCCCAAGGATGAACCAGACTTGTGGAGGTCTACAATTTCTTTCTGAGGTCTTGGCTGATTCATTTTGATTTTACAATGATGTCAAGCAAAGAGGCACTGAGTTTAAATGTAGGCCATGAAATACATCCACAGGTACACCACCAATTGACTCAAATGATGTCAATTAGCCTATCAGAAGCTTCTATAGCCATAGCATAATTTTCTGGAATTTTCCAAGCTATTTAAAGGCACAGTCAACTTAGTGTATGTAAACTTCTGACCCACTGGAATTGTGATACAGTGAATTATAAGTGAAATAATCTGTCTGTAAACAACTGTTGGAAAAATTACCTGTGTCATGCACAAAGTAGATGTCCTAACCAACTTGCCAAAAGTTTTTTAACAAGACATTTGTGGAGTGGTTAAAAAAACAAGTTTTAATAACTCCAACCTAAGTGTATGTAAACTTCAACTGTATATTCAGAGCCACATCCCTGTAATGCTTAGAGAAGATCTCATGTTAACTTCTTCGATATAGGGGGCGCTCTTTTAATTTTGGGATAAAAAAAACGTTCCCGTGTTCAACAAGATATTTGGTCACGAAAAGATGCTCGACTATGCATATAATTGACAGCTTTGGAAAGAAAACACTCTGACGTTTCCAAAACTGCAAAGGTATTTTCTGTGAGTGCCACAGAACTAATGCTACAGGCGAAACCAAGATGAAATTTCATACAGGAAATGCCCCAGATTTTGAATGCGCAGTGTTCCAATTTCTCCTTATATGGCTGTGAATGCGCCAGGAATGAGCCTACACTTTCTGTCGTTTCCCCAATGTGTCTGCAGCATTGTGACGTATTTGTAGGCATATCATTGGAAGATTGACCATAAGAGACTACATTTACCAGGTGTCCGCTTGGTGTCCTCCGTCGAAATTATTGCGCAATCTCCAGCTGCGTCCACTTTTCCATTTGGTTCAGAGGAGAAAGGCAACTGCCACGAATGATTTATCATCGAATAGATATGTGAAAAACACCTTGAGGATTGATGTCAAACAACTTTTGCCATGTTTCTGTCGCTATTATGGAGTTAATTTGGAAAAAGGTTTGCGTTGTAATGACTGAATTTTTGTTTTTTTCTTCTTAGCCAAACGTGATGAACAAAACGGAGCGATTTCTCCTACACAAATAATCTTTTTGGAAAAACTGAACATTTGCTATCTAACTGAGAGTCTCCTCATTGAAAACATCCGAAGTTCTTCAAAGGTAAATTATTTTATTTGAATGCTTTTCTTGTTTTTGTGAAAATGTTGCCTGCTGAATGCTAGGCTTAATGCTATGCTAGCTATCAATACTCTTACACAAATGCTTGTGTAGCTATGGTTGAAAAGCATATTTTAAAAATCTGAGATGACAGTGTTGTTAACAAAAGGCTAAGCTTGTGAGCCAATATATTTATTTCATTTCATTTGCGATTTTCATGAATAGTTAACGTTGAGTTATGCTAGTGAGCTTGAGGCTATGATTACACTCCCGGATACGGGATTGCACGACGCTAGAGGTTAAGTGTTATTGAAACATTGTGGATGTCCCGTGTGCTCCCTCTCCGACCCCTAGCAGACCAGGCTGCTAGTTATACACCTGTCACCATCGCTACGCGCACCTGCGCATTATCAGACTCACCTGGACTCCCATCACTTCCCTGATAAACTTCCCTAAGTATGTCACTCCCTTTGGTTCCTTCCCCAGGTGTTATTGTTTCTGGTTCTTGTCTGTGTGCTGTTAGTGTTTCTTGTTTTGTATTATGTTACCTTTATTTTATTAAAAACACTCACTCCCTGAACTTGCTTCCCGACTCTCAGCGCACATTGTTACAGTGGATGTAGGTACACCTACCTCATCTAAATCCCATTCTTTGAGGGTCTAGCTACAGGCCACCAAGTGCTAATTGTCAGTATGTAGATAATGTATGAAATGCTTGATAGTGTATGTGATGTAAACAGGTCTACTTTCTTGGGGACCTGAATATTGACTGTTTTTCTAGTGCCTATAATCTGGTTCAGATTATTAATCAACCTATAATGGTATTTATAAACACTACAGGAACTATATCATCCACATGTATTGATCACATTTTTACTAATACTGTAGGACTTTGTTCTAAAGCTGTATCCATACCCATTGGATGCAGTGCTCACATATAGTGGTTATATCCAGGAAAGCCAAGGTTCCAAAAACTGGGCCTAAAATGGTATATAAGAGATCATACAAAATATTAAGCTGTGATTTATGTGGACGATGTTAAAAATATTTGTTGGTGTGATGTGATTAATAAGCAGCATCCACACATGGCAATTGATGGATTTATGAAATTGTTCTAAAAATTACTGATAAACATGCAGCTGTTAAGAAACTGACTGTTAGAAATATTAAGGCTCCAGGGATTGATGAGTAATTGAACAAGTCTACGGTTGAAAGAGATGGGGCAAAAGGAGTGGCAAATAAGTATGTCTGCACATCTGAATGGCCAACTTTAATTGACTGAAATACAGAACCAGTCAAATGTTTGGACACACCTACTCATTCAAGGGTTATTCTTTATTTGTACTATTTTAAACATTGTAGAATACTAGTGAAGACATCACAACTATGATATAACACATTGAATCATGTAGTAACCAAAAAAGTATTAAACAAATCAAAATATACTTTATGTTTCAGATTCTTCAAAGTAGCCACCCTTTGCCTTGATGACAGCACACTCTTGAGCAGTATCAGCAGGACATTAGGCTATTTCGACACTACAGGTTATGTTATGTTTTGCCCCATTGGGCTCCCGAGTGGCGCAGCGGTCTAAGAGACTTGCATCCCAGTACAAGAGGCGTGACTGCAGTACCTGGTTCAAATCCAGGCTGCATCGAATCCGGCCGTGATTGGGAGTCCCATTGGGCGGCGCACAATTGCTTGGGGTAGGCCGTCATTGTAAATAAGAATTTGTTCTGAACTGACTAGCCTGGTTAAATAAAACACTGTGGCTAACATTTATTAGGGGGTTTATTACTATACTCTATGTTGTGTGATGTTATATCATGGCTGAGTTGTGCCTCTCTGCAGCATTCTACTGTCTAATACCTATGAAAGAATGCTTTTAAATCGACTACAGCTCAGCCTTCAACACCATAGTGCCCTCCAAGCTAATCACTATTTTCAGGGCATGGGTCTGAACTCCTCCCTGTGCAACCTGGTCCTGGATTCCCTTACAGGCCGACCCCAGGTGGTGAAAGTAGGCAACAACACCGCTGCCACGCTGATCCTTAACACGGGGGCCCAAACAGGGCTACGTGTTCAGCCCTATCCTGTACTCCCTGTTCACCCATAACTGTGGCCACACACTCTCAGGGCTACGTGTTCAGCCCTATCCTGTACTCCCTGTTCACCCATAACTGTGGCCACACACTCTCAGGGCTGCGTGTTCAGCCCTATCCTGTACTCCCTGTTCACCCATAACTGTGGCCACACACTCTCAGGGCTACGTGTTCAGCCCTATCCTGTACTCCCTGTTCACCCATAACTGTGGCCACACACTCTCAGGGCTGCGTGTTCAGCCCTATCCTGTACTCCCTGTTCACCCATAACTGTGGCCACACACTCTCAGGGCTGCGTGTTCAGCCCTATCCTGTACTCCCTGTTCACCCATAACTGTGGCCACACACTCTCAGGGCTGCGTGTTCAGCCCTATCCTGTACTCCCTGTTCACCCATAACTGTGGCCACACACTCTCAGGGCTACGTGTTCAGCCCTATCCTGTACTCCCTGTTCACCCATAACTGTGGCCACACACTCTCAGGGCTGCGTGTTCAGCCCTATCCTGTACTCCCTGTTCACCCATAACTGTGGCCACACACTCTCAGGGCTGCGTGTTCAGCCCTATCCTGTACTCCCTGTTCACCCATAACTGTGGCCACACACTCTCAGGGCTGCGTGTTCAGCCCTATCCTGTACTCCCTGTTCACCCATAACTGTGGCCACACACTCTCAGGGCTGCGTGTTCAGCCCTATCCTGTACTCCCTGTTCACCCATAACTGTGGCCACACACTCTCAGGGCTGCGTGTTCAGCCCTATCCTGTTCACCCATAACTGTGGCCACACACTCTCAGGGCTGCGTGTTCAGCCCTATCCTGTACTCCCTGTTCACCCATAACTGTGGCCACACACTCTCAGGGCTGCGTGTTCAGCCCTATCCTGTACTCCCTGTTCACCCATAACTGTGGCCACACACTCTCAGGGCTGCGTGTTCAGCCCTATCCTGTACTCCCTGTTCACCCATAACTGTGGCCACACACTCTCAGGGCTGCGTGTTCAGCCCTATCCTGTACTCCCTGTTCACCCATAACTGTGGCCACACACTCTCAGGGCTGCGTGTTCAGCCCTATCCTGTACTCCCTGTTCACCCATAACTGTGGCCACACACTCTCAGGGCTGCGTGTTCAGCCCTATCCTGTTCACCCATAACTGTGGCCACACACTCTCAGGGCTGCGTGTTCAGCCCTATCCTGTACTCCCTGTTCACCCATAACTGTGGCCACACACTCTCAGGGCTGCGTGTTCAGCCCTATCCTGTACTCCCTGTTCACCCATAACTGTGGCCACACACTCTCAGGGCTGCGTGTTCAGCCCTATCCTGTACTCCCTGTTCACCCATAACTGTGGCCACACACTCTCAGGGCTGCGTGTTCAGCCCTATCATGTACTCCCTGTTCACCCATAACTGTGGCCACACACTCTCAGGGCTGCGTGTTCAGCCCTATCCTGTACTCCCTGTTCACCCATAACTGTGGCCACACACTCTCAGGGCTGCGTGTTCAGCCCTATCCTGTACTCCCTGTTCACCCATAACTGTGGCCACACACTCTCAGGGCTGCGTGTTCAGCCCTATCCTGTACTCCCTGTTCACACATAACTGTGGCCACACACTCTCAGGGCTGCGTGTTCAGCCCTATCCTGTTCACCCATAACTGTGGCCACACACTCTCAGGGCTGCGTGTTCAGCCCTATCCTGTACTCCCTGTTCACCCATAACTGTGGCCACACACTCTCAGGGCTGCGTGTTCAGCCCTATCCTGTACTCCCTGTTCACCCATAACTGTGGCCACACACTCTCAGGGCTGCGTGTTCAGCCCTATCCTGTACTCCCTGTTCACCCATAACAGTGGCCACACACTCAGGGCTGCGTGTTCAGCCCTATCCTGTACTCCCTGTTCACCCATAACTGTGGCCACACACTCAGGACTGCGTGTTCAGCCCTATCCTGTACTCCCTGTTCACCCATAACTGTGGCCACACACTCTCAGGGCTGCGTGTTCAGCCCTATCCTGTACTCCCTGTTCACACATAACTGTGGCCACACACTCTCAGGGCTGCGTGTTCAGCCCTATCCTGTAATCCCTGTTCACCCATAACTGTGGCCACACACTCTCAGGGCTGCGTGTTCAGCCCTATCCTGTACTCCCTGTTCACCCATAACTGTGGCCACACACTCTCAGGGCTGCGTGTTCAGCCCTATCCTGTTCACCCATAACTGTGGCCACACACTCTCAGGGCTGCGTGTTCAGCCCTATCCTGTACTCCCTGTTCACCCATAACTGTGGCCACACACTCTCAGGGCTGCGTGTTCAGCCCTATCCTGTACTCCCTGTTCACCCATAACTGTGGCCACACACTCTCAGGGCTACGTGTTCAGCCCTATCCTGTACTCCCTGTTCACCCATAACTGTGGCCACACACTCTCAGGGCTGCGTGTTCAGCCCTATCCTGTACTCCCTGTTCACCCATAACTGTTGCCACACACTCTCAGGGCTGCGTGTTCAGCCCTATCCTGTACTCCCTGTTCACCCATAACTGTGGCCACACACTCTCAGGGCTGCGTGTTCAGCCCTATCCTGTACTCCCTGTTCACCCATAACTGTGGCCACACACTCTCAGGGCTGCGTGTTCAGCCCTATCCTGTACTCCCTGTTCACCCATAACTGTGGCCACACACTCTCAGGGCTGCGTGTTCAGCCCTATCCTGTACTCCCTGTTCACCCATAACTGTGGCCACACACTCTCAGGGCTACGTGTTCAGCCCTATCCTGTACTCCCTGTTCACCCATAACTGTGGCCACACACTCTCAGGGCTACGTGTTCAGCCCTATCCTGTACTCCCTGTTCACCCATAACTGTGGCCACACACTCTCAGGGCTGCGTGTTCAGCCCTATCCTGTACTCCCTGTTCACCCATAACTGTGGCCACACACTCTCAGGGCTGCGTGTTCAGCCCTATCCTGTACTCCCTCAATTATCAAGTTTGATGAGATGCCTTGGCAGACTGCTGGCAGGAAAATAACCTCTCCCTCAATGTCAACAAAATGAAGGAGCTGGTCATGAACTACAGGAGACAGCAGTGCAGAGGATGATAAGCTTCACGTTTCTTGGCCTGCACATCACTGAGGACCTGGAATGGTCCACACGGACGGTGTGTAGAAGAAGGCGCAACAGCGCCTCTTCAACCTCAGGAGGCTGAAGAAATTTGGCTCCTGACCCTCACAAACTTCTACAGATGCACCATTGAGAGCATCCTGTCGGTCTGTATGACTGCCTGGTATGGCAATTGCACAAACCGCAACCGCAGGGCTCTCCAGAGCGTGGTGCGGTCATCCCAATGCACCATCGAGGGCACACTGCCTGCCATCCAAACGCAGCTTTTCTTATTGTCTGATAGCAGGGAGTCAATTCATATTGGGTGTCAGGACCATTCGGTGTGAGTTCTGCTCAGGAATGCATCTGTCCACCTACTCTTAATAACTCTGAGTATCTCTCCTCTCGCAGTAGCACAAGTTTGGGTCAACAGTGTTGGGTTTACATTACGCTTTTCCAGAGGTGGTCTGTGTGATGGCTTTTACGTGTTCTTCGGTCTGAAATACACTAAATTCCACTCCTTTAATATTGCAGGATCTCTCAGGTTCTGAATAAATGATGGACCTTCATATGTTAAGTTAATCGAAATCTCATACACACCGAGAATGAAAGAACTAGCAAATCAACACCAGTCATCATCACTAGAACTGCCACTGCTTTGTCCTCTCTTCCATGTTACGCTATCTGCATGCTGAGTACGCACAGGCGGCACCTGGCTAATCTCTGATCAACATTGATGCTGGCAACCAATGACAAGATACTGTAACTCATCACTTCTCTGGCTCCTTCATCAGCGCTGCGGGCTAGCTCTGAGCTATGGGCCGCCCACTCCTGCATCAGCGCTGCGGGCTAGCTCTGAGCTATGGGCTGCCCACTCCTGCATCAGCGCTGCGGGCTAGCTCTGAGCTATGGGCCGCCCACTCCTGCATCAGCGCTGCGGGCTAGCTCTGAGCTATGGGCCGCCCACTCCTGCATCAGCGCTGCGGGCTAGCTCTGAGCTATGGGCCGCCCACTCCTGCATCAGCGCTGCGGGCTAGCTCTGAGCTATGGGCTGCCCACTCCTGCATCAGCGCTGCGGGCTAGCTCTGAGCTATGGGCCGCCCACACCTGCATCAGTGCTGTGGGCTAGCTCTGAGCTATGGGCCGCCCACTCCTGCATCAACGCTGCTACTGCTTCTAAAATCGCTCCCGGCTACACCCTCAAAATCATGGGCCTATTATCCTGTTCTGCCTAAGACATTACAATTGGTTGAAATGCTGAGATTGTGGAGCCTACAAGAGTTCCTGCAGTAATTGCCAATATCGTCCAGTAGATATGCTAGTTATCTGTACTGCATCGCAATTTGACATGTAACTCTGTTATATAGCTGCATGTGATTGGATGGGTCATAGGTAGAATATCCTCATGTACCAAGAAGATTGCTCCTCCTGCCTCAGCGAGGACACCTGATGGTGCATCTATATTTCAGGTGGTTGGCTGTGTTCATAGGTAGAATATCCTCATGTACCAAGAAGATTGCTCCTCCTGCCTCAGCGAGGACACCTGATGGTGCATCTATATTTCAGGTGGTTGGCTCTGTTCATAGGTAGAATATCCTCATGTACCAAGATGAAAGCTGATCTTGGCTCAGCGAGGGCATCCGGCAGGACGTCACTATGGCAAGGGCGTTCCTACCACTGGAGGCTGCTGACGGGAGGACGGCTCAAAATAATGGCTGGAATAATGGCTCCTGTGGTTCATACTACTTATGGTTGCCTATTTAGATAGGATATTTCCCATGTAGTAAGATGCCTCATTGAGGGTACCCGGCGTTGCGAAAATGAGAAATTGTCATATGTCTGCATTAACTCATGCTACAGATAGTTAGTATTCACACACAGGCCTAGTCGGCATTCATGTAATGGTACAATGACCTTCGCTGGTCTATTGACAGCTCTTAAATGGTGTATTATGCCATACACACAGTTAATCATCTGGCTGTTTTCGGGGATTTGGTGTAGCATATCGTGCTCCCTGCCTGTAGTCATTTTATAATTTTTATATGACGGTTCGCTCTGGCAGTGAGCTACCCTGAAGGAGTAGAGCCTAATGCCAAGATTACACATTGTAACCTTTCTAATAAATGCTGAAACTTACATGTGTTGTTTTCTTTCTGAAATAAAACAAAGCCGGGCACAGAAGGGACCTGAGTGTGGTGGCAACAGCTGATCACAACAGCGGATATTGCACCAATTGGATTCACACTCTACCTTCATGCAGCCTATTGAAGTTGGCCAGTTCTACACATCCTTCGCCGATGATGGATGTCACACACGCTGGTGTGTCTTGCTGCCATTGGCGTTGCTGCCCACTAGTTAGTCGCTATACCTGCTGTTTTCTGAAATCCCACCACCAGCCTCCACCTGTCTTGGTTCTGTTTCTTCCTTCAGGGGATTTGGTACAGCATATCGTGCTCACCGCCTGTAGTTGTTTGATCATCTTTATATGACGGTTCGCTCTGGTGGTGAGCTACCCTGAAGGAGCAGAGCATAGTGCCAAGACTATGCATCGTAATATTTTCTAATAATTGAATAAACGTATACGTCGTGTTTCCTTTCAGAAATGATCTCATACACAACATTACCCTCAACCCACCCCGTGTTTTTCAGATAGCGGCTCTACACTCTTACAAAATAGGGTTCTTTGGGGTTCTACATGGAACCTTAGGTTCTTCAAATAAAATTGTATTTGTCACATGCGCCGAATGCAACTTGTGTAGACCTTACAGTGAAATGCTTACTGAATTACTCTAACCAACAACGCAGTTTTAAGAAAATACCTCAAAAAAAGTATGAGCTAAGAATAACATATATTTAAAGAGCAGCAGCAAATAACAAGAGAAGGGCTATATACAGGGGTACCGGTACAGAGTCAATGTGTCAATGTGCGGGGGCACCGGTGTCGAGGTAATTATGTACATGTAGGTAGCTATGCTTAGATAATTACAGAGAGTAGCAGCAGTGTGTGAATGTATGTGTTTGTGTGTGTGTGTGTGGGGGGGGGGGGGGCAATGTAAATAGTCTTGGTAGCCATTTGATTAGCTGTTCAGGAGTCTTATGGCTTGGGGATAAAAGCTGTTTAGAAGCCTCTTGGACCTAGACTTGGCGCTCAGGTACCACTTGCCATGCGTACTGAGTCATACGCACTACCCTCTGTAGTGCCTTGCGGTCGGAGGCCGAGCTGTTGCCTTACCGGGCAGTGATGCAGTCCGTCAGGATGCTCTTGATGGAGCAGCTGTAAAATCTTTTGAGGATCTGAGGACCCTGTTAGTTTGTTGGTGACGTGGACGCCAAGGAACTTGAAGCTCTCAACCTGCTCCACTAGAGCCCCGTCGATGAGAACGGGGGCGTGCTCAGTCCTCCTTTAGTCCTGTAGTCCACAATCATCTCCTTTGTCTTGATCACGTTGAGGGAGAGGTTGTTGTCCTGGCACCACACTCCCAGGTCGCTGATCTCCTCCCAATAGGCTGCCTTTTCGTTGTCTGTGATCAGGACTACCACTGTTGTGTCATCAACAAACCTAATGATAGTGTTGAAGTCGTGCTTGGCCGTGCAGTCATGAGTGAACAGGGAGTACAGGAGGAAACTGAGCACGCACCCCTGAGAGGACCACGTGTTGCGGATCAGCGTGGGGGATGCGTAATTACCTACCCTCCCCACCTGGGGGCGGCCTGTCAGGAAGTCCAGGATCCAGTTGCAGAGGGAGGTCTTTAGTCCCGGGTCCTTTGCTTATTGATGAGCTTGGAGGGCACTAGGGTTTTGAACGCTGATCTGTAGTCAATGAATAGCATTCTCACATGAGTGTTCCTTTTGTCCAGGTAAGAAAGGATTGTGTGGAGTGCAATAGAGATTGCATCATCTGTGAATCTGTTGGTGCGATATGCAAATTGGAGTGGGTCTAGGGTTTCTGGAATAATGGTGTTGATGTGACCCATGACCAGCCTTTCAAAGCATTTCATGGCTACAGATGTGAGTGCTACGGGGCGGTAGTCAATTGGGCAGGTTACCTTTGCTTTCTTGGGCACAGGGACTATGGTGATCTGCTTGAAACATGTTGGTATTACAGACTCAGGCAGGGAGAGTTTGAACATGTCAGTGAAGACACTTGCCAGTTTGTCAGCGCATGCTCGGAGTAACCGTCCTGGTAATCTGTCTGGCCCAGGGCCTTGTAAATGTTGACCTGTTTAAAGGTCTTACTCACATCGGCTGCGGAGAGCATGATCACAGTCATCCGGAACAGCTGATGCACTCATGCATGTTTCAGTGTTACTTGCCTTGAAGCGAGCATGGAAGTGATTTAGCTGGTCTGGTAGGCCCGTGTCACTGTGCAGCTCTCGGCTGTGCTGCCCTTTGTAGTCAGTAATAGTTTGCAAGCCCTGCCACATCCGACGAGCGCCAGAGCCGGTGCAGTACAATTTGATCTTTGTCCTGTATTGACACTTTGCCTGTTTGATGGTTCGTTGGAGGGCAATGCGGGATTTATTATAAGCTTCTGAGTCCCGCTCCTTGAAAGCGGCAGCTCTACCCTTTAGCGAATGTTGCCTGTAATCCATGGCTTCTGGTTGGAGTATGTACATACGGTCACTGTGGGGACAACATCCTCGATGCGCTTATTGATAAAGCCAGTGACTGATGTGGAGTACTCATCAATACAATCGGAAGAATACCAGAACATATTCCAGTCTGTGCTAGCAAAACAGTCCTGCATCTGCTTCATCTAACCACTTGTTTACTGGTCACTGGTTCTTCCTGCCTTAATTTTGGCTTAAAAGCAGGTATAAGGAGTTATGGTCAGATTTGCCAAATGGAGGGCGAGGGAGAGCTTTGTATGCGTCTCCTTGTGTGGAGTAAAGGTGGTCTAGAATTGTTTCCCCTCTGGTTGCACATTTAACATGCTGATAAAAATTAGGTAAAACTGATTGAAGTTTCCCTGCATTAAAGTCCCCGGCCACTAGGAGCGCCGCCTCTGGATGAGCGTTTTCCAGTTTGCCTTTTGCGGAATACAGCTCATTGAGTGTGGCTTTAGTGCCAGCCTCGGTCAGTGGTGGTATGTAGACAGCTGCAAAAAATACAGATGAACATTCTAGGTAGTTAGTGAGGTCTACAGCTTATCGTAAGATACTCGAACTCAGGTGAGCAAAATCTTGAGACTTCCTTAGATATCGTGCACCAGCTATTGTTTACAAATATGCATAGGTCCCCGCTCGTGTTTTACCAGAGGCTGCTGTTCTGTCCTGCCGATAGAGTGTATAACCCGCCAGCTGTATGTTCTTAACTTCTCTAGGATAGGGGCCAGCATTTGGAATTTTGGATGAAAAGCATGCCCAAATTCAACTTCCAGCTACTCATCCCCAGAAGATAAGATATGCATATTATTAGTATTTGGATAGAAAACACGCTGAATCATGTCTGTGAGTATAACAGAGCTTATGTAGCAGGTGAAACCCTGAGGACAAACCATTCAGATTTCTTTTTTTTGAGGGCACTCTCTTTTCAATGGGTTTTCATTGAGAATCCAGATTTCTAAGGGACTTGCTTGCTACCGCTTCCACTGGATGTCACCAGTCTTTAGAAATTGGTTGAGTGTTTTCCTTTGTGTAATGAAGAAGAAGCCCTGTTCAAAACGAGGGTCACTTCATGTGTACTGTTTAATAGAGGCAAGTGACAAGAAAGCTAGCATCAGTTTGTTTTCTTCCTGTATTGAACACATATCATCCCGTCTTCAATTTTATTGATTATTTACTTAAAAAATACCTAAAGTTGTATTACAAAAGTAGTTTGAAATGTTTTGGCAAAGTTTACAGGTAACTTTTGAGATATTTTGTAGTCACATTGCGCAAGTTGGAACCAGTGTTTTTCTGGATCAAACGTGCTAAATAAATTGATATTTTGGATATGGAGTGGGGCAAAAAAGTATTTAGTCAGCCACCAATTGTGCAAGTTCTCCCACTTAAAAAGATGAGAGAGGCCTGTAATTTTCATCACAGGTACACTTCAACTATGACAGACAAAATTAGGGAAAAAAAAAAAAAAAAAATCCAGAAAATCACATGGTAGGATTTTTTATGAATTTATTTGCAAATGATGGTGGAAAATAAGTATTTGGTCAATAATAAACGTTTTTCTCAATGCTTAGTTATATACCCTTTGTTGGCAATGACAGAGGTCAAAAGTTTTCTGTAAGTCTTCACACACTGTTGCTGGTATTTTGGCCCATTCCTCCATGCAGATCTCCTCTAGAGCAGTGATGTTTTGGGGCTGTTGCTGGGGAACACGGACTTTCAACTCCCTTCAAAGATTTTCTATGGGGTTGAGATCTGGAGACTGGCGAGGCCACTCCAGGACCTTGAAATGCTTCTTACGAAGCCACTCCTTCGTTGCCCAGGTGGTGTGTTTGGGATCATTGTCATGCTGAAAGACCCAGCCCATCTCACGATACATGGCCCCATTCATTCTTTCCTTTACACGGCTCAGTCGTCCTGGGCCCTTTGCAGAAAAACAGCCCCAAAGCATGATGTTTCCACCCCCATGCTTCACAGTAGATATGTTGTTCTTTGGATGCAACTCAGAATTCTTTGTCCTCCAAACACAACGAGTTGAGTTTTTACCAAAAAGTTATATTTTGGTTTCATCTGACCATATGACATTCTCCCAATCTTCTTCTGGATCATCCAAATGCTCTCCAGCAAACTTCAGACGGGCCTGGACATGTACTGGCTTAAGCAGGGGAACACGTCTGGCACTGCAGGATTTGAGTCCCTGGCGGCGTAGTGTGTTACTGATGGTAGGCTTTGTTACTTTGGTCCCAGCTCTCTGCAGGTCATTCACTAGGTCCTCCAATGTAGTTCTGGGATTTTTGCTCACCGTTCTTGTGATAATTTTGACCCCACGGGGTGAAATCTTGCGTGGAGCCCCAGATCGAGGGAGATTATCAGTGGTCTTGTATGTCTTCCATTTCCTAATAATTGCTCCCACAGTTAATTTCTTCAAACCAAGCTGCTTACCTATTGCAGATTCAGTTTTCCCAGCCTGGTGCAGGTCTACAATTTTGTTTCTGGTGTCCTTTGACAGCTCTTTGGTCTTGGCCATAGTGGAGTTTGGAGTGTGACTATTTGAGGTTGTGGACAGGTGACTTTTATACTGATAACAAGTTCAAACAGGTGCCATTAATACAGGTAACGAGTGGAGGACAGAGGAGCCTCTTAAAGAAGACGTTACAGGTCTATGAGAGCCAGAAATCTTGCTTGTTTGTAGGTGACCAAATACTTATTTTCCCACCACAATGTGCAAATAAATTCATTAAAAATCCTACAATGTGATTTTCTGGATTTTCTTTCTCATTTTGTCTGTCATAGTTGAAGTGTACCTATGATGAAAATTACAGGCCTCTCTCATCTTTTTAAGTGGGAGAACTTGCACAATTGGTGGCTGACTAAATACTTTTTTGCCCCACTGTATATATATACACACACACACACTACCACTGGTGGAACCATGTCTTGTCTTATGCAGCTGTATGACCCAATGGGTTTATAAACTTGGTTAAAGCTTTACTAATCGTCTGTGAGTTTTACTTGGTTCATTTAGAACTGGTAACCATAATGTTTGACATTGTCAAACTGTCTGTCTGTTGATGATGTACATGATAATAAATGAAAACAATTATGCTGGTATTCTTTTGTCCATTATTTAGTTGTTTATTCAATTATATTCTTAGCTCAAAATATCACTATTTAATAGTAGTAGCCATAATTCATTAATGGCACCACACAGGGTTCTATATGGAACCATTTTGGTTAATTTATTTAACTACGCAAGTCAGTTAATTAAGAACAATTATTATTTTTTTACCTTATGAACAAATTCTTATTAACAATGATAGCCTAATGGGAAACAGTGGGTTAACTGCCTTGTTCAGGAGCAGAACGACAGCTTTTTACCTTGTCAGCGAGGGGATTTGATCCAACAACCTTTCAGTTACTGGCCCAATGCTCTAACCACTAGGCTACCTGCCGTCTCAAAATTTATGGGAATACATTTTTTTCTCATCCATCTACACACAACAGGGAAGCATGTTTTATAAATGTGTGAAAAAGTATTGAAAATGAAAAACACATATCTAATTCAAATGTATTCACATGTATTCCTTTGGCAGAAATTACAGCTGTGAGACTTTCTAGGTAAGTCTCTAAGAGCTTTCCACACCTGGATTAGGCAACATTTTCCCATTACTCTTTAAAAAATTATTCAAGCTCTATCAAATTGGTTGTTGATCATTGCTTGACAACCATTTTCAGATTTAAGTCAAAAGTGTAACTCGGCCACTCAGTAACACTAGGCTACATGCATGTCACCAGTCCACCTGGCTGTGCTGCTGCTCCAGTTTCAACTGTTCTGCCTGCGGCTATGGAACCCTGATCTTAACACCTGACGTGCTACCTGTCCCAGACCTGCTGTTTTCAACTCTCTAGAGACGGCAGGAGCAGTAGAGATACTCTGAATGATTGGCTATGAAAAGCCAACTGACATTTACTCCTGAGGTGCTGACCGGTTGCACCCTCGAAAACAACTGTGATTATTATTATTTGACCATTCTGGTCATCTATGAACATTTGAACATCTTGGCCATGTTCTGTTATAATCTCCACCCGGCACAGCCAGAAGAGGACAGGCCACCACTCATAGACTGGTTCCTCTCTTGGTTTCTTCCTAGGTTCTGGCTTTTCTAGGGAGTTTTTCCTAGCCACAGTGCTTCTACACCTGCATTGCTTGCTGTTTGGGGTTTTAGGCTGGGTTTCTGTACAGCACTTTGGAACAGAAGCTGATGTAAGAAGGGCTTTATAAATACATTTGATGGATTGATGACAGCCTAACCCAGCCAAACACTAACCTGAATGACACTGGGCCAATTTTGCACCGCCCCAAGGGACTCCCAATCACAGCCAGTTGTGATATTTTCTGTAATCGATCCAGTGTCTGTAGTGACGCCTCTAGCACTGAGATGCAGTGCCTTAGACTGCTGCGCCATTCAGGCTCTTCATTGAGGAAGAGCCTCCAAGGTTCTGATCAAAGAACCCTATAAAAGGGTTATCCAGTATATATAACTTTATGGGTTCCATGAAGCAAGTAATATAACTCTTTTTGGTTCTATAATCAACAAATAATTCTAAGAGTGTAGAATGTTTTTCAGTTGTAGAGGGGTAAATCTGATTCAAATGTTGAGGTTATCTATTCTGTTTAACTTCTATAACCCCCTGACCGCCACATCTTCTGTACGTTGATTTTATGTTATGTAAGCCATTTTTATGACGCAAAGGACATTTATGTCAAAACAGACAATAAAATGCTTTCTTATCCATTATCGTAAAGGCTTCTTCGCCCATAATGATTATTCACTGGGGAGGCAGGTGCCATACATGTACCACAACCAGGTGGTTAGAGCGTCGGGGCAGGAACTGAAAGGTTGCTAGATCGAATCCCTGAGCTGACAAGGTAAAAATTTGCTGTTCTACCCCTGAACAAGGCACTTAACCCACTTTTCCTAGGCTGTCATTGTAAATAAGAATTTGTTCTTATTTAAAAAAAAATATATATATTTATAAACTGCTCAAAAAAATAAAGGGAACACTTAATAACCTCTTGAAACTAGGGGGAACTATTTTCATTTTTGGAAAAATAACGTTCCCAAAGTAAACGGGCTATTTTTCAGGACCAGATTATAGAATATGCATATAATTGACAGTTTAGGATAGAAAACACTCTAAAGTTTCCAAAACTGTAAAATATTGTATGTGAGTACAACAGAACTGATATTGCAGGCGAAAGCCTGAGAAAAATCCAATCAGGAAGTGACTCTTATTTAGAAACCTCTGCGTTCCTATGAGTCCCTATTGAGCAGTGAAAGGGATATCAACCATATTCCTTTTTCTATGGCTTCCCTAATGTGTGTAGTGCTTTTATTTTGAAAAATGAGTGTGAGCGACAACATTGCGTCAGTGGTCAGCTGGTGGCTCTCAGAGTGGTTTGTACGTAATAGACAAATGTGGCCATTGTTTCTCTCGCTCCTACTAAGAAGCCAATGACCTGGTTGATATATTATCGAATAGATATTTGACAAACACCTTGAGGATTGATTATAAAAAAAGGTTTGCCATGTTTCTGTTGATATTATGGATCTAATTTGGAATATTTTTTGCCGTTGTCGTGACCGCAGTTTCCGGTGGATTTCTCAACCAAACGTGAAGAACAAACGGAGGTATTTCGGCTATAAAAATAATCTTTATGGAACAAAATGAACATTTGCTGTCTAACTGGGAGTCTCTTCAGTGAAAACATCCGAAGATCATCAAAGGTAAATGGTTAATTTGATTGCTTTTCTGATTTTCGTGACCAAGCTTCCTGCTGCTAGCTGGACATAATGCTATGCTAGGCTATCGATAAACTTACACAAATGCTTGTCTTGCTTTGGCTGTAAAGCATAATTTCAAAATCTGAGATGACAGGGTGATTAACAAAAGGCTAAGTTGTGTTTCACTACATTTCACTTGTGATTTCATGTATTTGAATATTTTCAAGTAATATTTTTTGTCCGTTGCGTTATGCTAATTAGTGTCAGTTGATGACAATTCTCCCGGATCCGGGATGGGTAGTTCCAAGATTAAATAATAAAATGTAACTCCAAGTCAATCACACTTCTGTGAAATCAAACTGTCCACTTAGGAAGCAACACTGATTGACAATACATTTCACATGCTGTTGTGCAAATGGAATAGACAACAGGTGGAAATTATAGGCAATTAGCAAGACACCCCCAATAAAGGAGTGGTTCTGCAGGTGGGGACCACAGACCACTTCTCAGTTCCTATGTTTCCTGGCTGACGTTTTGGTCACTTTTGAATGCTGGCGGTGCTTTCACTCTAGTGGTAGCATGAGACGGCGTCTACAACCCACACAAGTGGCTCAGGTAGTGCAGCTCATCCAGGATGGCACATCAATGCGAGCTGTGGCAAGAAGGTTTGCTGTGTCTGTAAGCGTAGTGTCCAGAGCATGGAGGCGCTACCAGGAGACAGGCCAGTACATCAGGAGACGTGGAGGAGGCCGTAGGAGTGCAACAGCCCAGCAGCAGGACTGCTACCTCTGCCTTTGTGCAAGGAGGAGCAGGAGGAGCATTGCCAGAGCCCTGCAAAATCTCACAAATGTGCATGTGTCTGCTCAAACGGTCAGAAACAGACTCAATGAGGTTGGTATGAGGGCCCGACGTCCACAGGTGGGGGTTGTGCTTACAGCACAACACCGTGCAGGACGTTTTTCATTTGCCAGAGAACACCAAGATTGGCAAATTCGCCACTGGCGCCCTGTGCTCTTCACAGATGAAAGCAGGTTCACACTGAGCACATGCGACAGACGTGACAGCCTGGAGACGCCGTGGAGAACGTTCTGCTGCCTGCAACATCCTCCAGCATGACCGGTTTGGCGGTGGGTCAGTCATGGTGTGGGGTGGCATTTCTTTGGGGGACCGCACAGCCCTCCATGTGCTCGCCAGAGGTTGCCTGCCTGCCATTAGGTACCGAGGTGAGGTCCTCAGACCCCTTGTGAGACCATATGCTAGTGCGGTTGGCCCTGGGTTCCTCCTAATGCAAGACAATGCTAGACCTCATGTGGCTGGAGTGTGTCAGCAGTTCCTGCAAGAGGAAGGCATTGATGCAATGGACTGGCCCGCCCGTTCCCCAGACCTGAATCCAATTGAGCACATCTGGGACATCATGTCTCGATTCATCCACCAACGCCACACTGAGCCTTATTTTGACTTGTTTTAAGGACATTACATCAAAGTTGGATCAGCCTGTCGTGTGGTTTTCCACTTTCATTTGAGTGTGACTCCAAATCCAGACCTCCATGGGTTGATAAATTCCATTGATAATTTTTGTGTGATTTTGTTGTCAGCACATTCAACAATGTAAAGAAAAAAGTATTTCATAAGAATATTTCATTCATTCAGATCTAGGATATGTTAATTTAGTGTTCCCTTTATTTTTTTGAGCAGTGTATATTTCTATTACTAATTAAGCTGTGCATTTTGGTGCCTGTCGGCTGGTTATTAACACATTATATAAATCAAATAGAGTGATTTAAGAGTATATGGAGGAGTTGCTCAATAAAAAGTGATCAATTATTTATTTTAGAAAATAATAACACCACTTAAATATTGTTATAAGCACGTATGAGCCCTTATAATGCCATAACTAATAATTAAACGAGCCACCGTAACAGAGTACTCACAGAGAGGTTGAGAGAGGCAGAGGTCCGTGGCTGGACTTCACCTCCTGGTTTTACTGCTGCTCCCGGAGGTCTTTGGGTTCTTGATGTTTAAGTTCTCATACACGCTGGACGGGTCATCATCCGTCACTCTGCATCACACAAAAAAAACATGGTGAGCTGAAATTCTGTTTCATGTTCATTCAGACAATGTTCATTGGGTGTGGATGAAATAATATGAAGGAGATAGAGTGTGCATTTAGAGAGAGTAAAGCAGCATTTGTCTGTGAACTATGAGCAGGTTGTGTATTTGCAGGGCTACTCACACAGAGGAGGAGCGTGACACACAGGTCATGTTGGGTTTTGACCGGGCGTTGGTCATCTGGGGGTATTTGATATTGGAGTACTCCCTCTCCTTCGTTTTGTTCCTCTGCAAAGTGTCCACAAGAAGCTATGTTTTTAGAACTTGAAAAGGAAGATCGGTAAACATTGAGACAGGGTAGCATATCGCGCACCTGGCCAACATGCTTTGCTTGTTGACACCCTGAAATGTCATACCCGTAACTTGGGTTCAACTTGATTGTTCCTTTGAATCAAGCTATTATAAAATGCTTGGGTCTCCAACTGTAAGGCAATACCTAAGCTCCAGACAGTCCCTTTAGAGAATATATACTGCAATACTGCTGTTGGTACGGTAGTTACTAGTACCTTTAGTAATAAACTACTACTCATCCACTGCTAATATACAGTAACTGTGACTTAAAGGGCCACTTTTACTGCTAGAATACTTCTACAATATTACAGAACTATTTCCACTACTGTTTGGTAGATACCTGTTCCTCCTCCAGTCTCTTCTGTGCCGTATCAATGTACTGCTGGACGGCCATGTAAATGAACTTATACTGGGCCTCCGTCTGCACCATGCCTGACCGCTGCTGACGAACCCTCTGGATGGTCTTAGGGATGTCGATGTCACAGTCTAATCCTGAAACACACACACACACGAGCACGCACACAAACACACATACAGACACAAGCACAAAGGTCAAAAGGGCAGCATATTTAGCACAGTTACACAGATTTGTCCCAAATCCATGCAGAGCCATCCTATAACACAGTATCACAGCCTTAACGCTTGGATATCGATATCAGAGCTGTAAGGTTTGGACAGGACTGATAGAGCATTAACGCTTGGACAGGACTGATGTCAGAGCCGTAACGTTTGGCTAGGACTGATTTTATAGCGGTAACGTTTGGTTAGGAACCATAATGTCTGACATGGTCTTACCTTGTCTGTTGATGATGTCAATGAGAATGTCAATGACAATTATGGTGCCTGTTCTCCCAATTCCTGCACTGGGGGAGGGGGGTCAAAGGAGACAATAGCACTATGTTACTACAATTAGGCGGCACTTTCATAACAGACAGACTCAAACTGCCATTTCGCTAAAGTTACACTTACAAATATGACCAAATCTATAAGAAAGACAGTTGTGCTTTATATTAAAGTGTGAAAATAAATCCTACTTTTTGGTCTGTTAAATATAAGTATAAGTATTTCACAGATTCATGGTCAACTGTTGATGTATACAGTCCTAGATCACATGAGAGTGTTCTCCCAAACAGTCATCACAAACAGACATGCATTTAGGCTCTAAAATAACTGCCTTTATGTCAGTAGGGCTTGGAAAGGTGTTGCATCTGATACGTGCCATCTGTCACAATGTGTGCCCTCTGTCTGTTTTACCTGCAGTGGACCACAATTGGTCCGGTGTCTGGAATGGCGCTCTGCGTGCGGTTGACCTGCTCCAGGAAGCTGAGCACTCCCCCAGGCTCGTTGGGCACGCCATGATCAGGCCAGCTCAGATACTGGTAGTGCCAGATGTACCGCACCAGCTCCCTCTACAGATGGAGAGAGGTAGCACTACAGTTTACAGGCCTATTTCAGCAGTGGGAGGGGAAATTCAGATACACACGAATAAATGGAACTTCCTTCCCTTTTTATGCACTTCTCTCTATTTATGTATTCTGACCCTGAATTTTGGGAAACGCATATATCACTGTTCTAAACACATGTTTCTGTCCCTCCCTGATCTGTTTCATCTTTGTGACTGTCTCCATCCCCTTCCAGCTGTCACACCGTGATCTGTTTCACCTGTCTTTGTGACTGTCTCCATCTCCTTCCAGGCCCATCTTCCCCATTATCCCGTGTTCTCTGTTGGTCTGTTGCCAGTTCGTCTTGTTTGTTCAGGTCAACCAGCGTTTTGTGTCTAAGCTCCTGCTTTTTCTAGTCTCTCTTTTCTCACCCTCTTGGTTTTGACCGTTGCCTGTCCTGACTCTGAGCACGACTGCCTGATCACTCTGCCTGCCGACCTGTACCTTTGCCCCAATCTGGATTGCCGACCTCTGCCTTACCCTGACCCTGCCTGCCGTTCGGTACTATTGCCCCACCTCTGGTTTTCTGACCCCTACCTGTCTTGACCTGTGTATTGCCTGCACCTATTAAACTATTGTTTATCCGACGTGGTCTGTATCTGGGTCTTCCATTCATACTTGATAGTACGAACTGACCATGACTGACAGAGCAGACCTGGGCCAGCTGCGCAACGCCATATCCTCCCAAGGAGCCTCCATTGGAAGGCACGCGGAGTTGCTATGTGGGCTGATGGAGGGTGTCCAAACGTTGGCTAAGCGCGGGTTGGCTGGGGGGCAGTCTGCCATGGTGGTAACCTCACCACCCCTCGGTAACTCCTTCCGGGAGCCCTGGTTACCTCCCCCGGAATGCCTGTCGGGCGTTTTTAGCTCAGAGTGTCGTCATTTTTGAGCTTCAGCCCTCCTCCTTCCCTTTGTTCGTTCCAGAATAGCCTACCTCATAATTCTGATGTCTGGAAGGTCTCTCACCTGGGCTACCGCCGTATGGGAACAGCAGCCAACCATATGCGTGAGCCTGGAGGGGTTTGTGGGAGAGGTGAGGAAGGTTCTTGATGCCCCGCTCTTCGTGAGAGAAGCTGCCTGGAGGCTGGGGCACTGTTTCCCGAGCCAGTGCAACTAGGCAGAGCTGGGCTGTCACCAGCGTAATGGCAACACAGGATCAGGTCAAAGAGCTGTCTGTATTGCTGCACTTTGGTCATTTTGTGTACTCGTGCCCGGTAAAGGACCATGCTCACCAAGGAGCGAGTACTCCGTTGGGCAATATGGGGAACTTTTCTGCTTCCCTTACTCGCACCCCTTTTCATGTCATTCTGCTGTGGGGAAATCAGTCCAAATCTCTCCGGTCCTCATTGACTCTGGAGCCCATGAGAGCCTTTTGGACACCGCACTGGCTTTCGAGCTGAACATCTTCACTCAGCCCCTCTCCATTCCCGTGGATGTTAGAGCTGGCGTTCTATAGGTCGGGTCACCCATAACACCACTCCCATCAACCTACGTGTTTCAGGGAATCACAGCGAGACCAACAGTTCCTACTCATCAACTCCCCCAGATTCCCATGGTGTTGGTATTGTCCTTGCTCCAGCGACACAACCCACTCATCAACTGGTATACGGGTGCCATCATGGGCTGGAGTCCGTTCTGCCACGCCCATTATCTGAAGTTGGCACAACCTGCCCCGGGACGTCTTCCTGGGTCCTCGGAGGTGGTTCCAGTTCTCTCCGCCATCCCCGCGGAGTACCAGGACCTCCGGGAGGTGTTTAGCAAGTCCCGGGCCACTTCCCTTCCGCCGCACCGACCTTATGACTGTGGGATTGACCACACCGCCCTGGGGGCATCTATACTCGCTGTCTTGATCTGAAACCAAGGCTATGGAGGACTACATTGGAGACTCCCTAGCTAATGGATTTATCCGTCCTTCCTCCTCTCACACTGGCGCAGGGTTCTTCTTCGTGGAGAAGGACAAGACCCTGCGCCTGTGCATTGACTACCGGGGACTCAATGACATCACTGTAAAGAACCGTTATCCGCTACCTCTCATTTCCTCGGCCTTAGAGCCGCTCCAGGGGGACACTGTGTTCTCCAAGTTGGATTTACCTAACGCTTACCACCTGGTGAGGATATGAGAGGGGAACGACTGGAAGATCGCCTTACAACTCAGCCAGTGTCCACTACGAATATCTGGTCATGCCCTTTGGCCCCACCAACTCCCTTGCCGTGTTCCAGGCTCTGGTGAATGACGTTCTCCGCGACTTGCTGAACCGGTTCGTCTTTGTCTACATTGATGACATCCTCGTCTTCTGCCACTCCCCCCAAGAACATGTGCTCTATGTTCGGCAGGTTCTCCAGTTGTTCGTTAAGTTGGAAAAGTGTGAGTTCCATCGCTCCAGCATTCCCTTTCTGGACTACATCATCTCTGCTGGGAGTGTCAAGATGGATCCCAGATGGAGAAAGCGGTGGTGGATTGGCCCCTGCCTACGTCCAGGTTGCAGCTGCAATTCTTCCTGGGGTTTGCCAACTTCTATCGCCGCTTTATCCGGGGTTACAGCACCCTAGCCTCCCCCCTGTATGCCATCACCTCTACGAAGGTTCCGTTCACGTAGTCCACGGCTGCTGACCGGGCGTTCCGGGACCTTAAACATCACTTCACCACGGCTCAGATCCTGGTTCATCCGGAACCTTCCTGTCAGTTCGTGGTGGAGGCCGATGCTTCGGACGTTGGAGTGGGGGCTGTTCTGTACCAACGTTCTGCAAGGGACTTTAAGCTGCATCCCTGCGCCTTCTTCTCCCACCGCCTCGCAGAAGAATTACGATGTCGGGACTCGGGAGCTTCTCACGGTGAAAATGGCATTGGAGTAAATGAGGCACTGGCTCGAAGGGGCATAGCATCCATACATTGTGTGGACCGACCACAAAAACCTGTTGTATCTCCGCACCGCTAAGCGCCTCAACTCCAGGCAGGCGAGATTGGCCCTGCTGTTTACCTGGTTCAACTTTTCCCTCTCCTATCGGCAGGTCCGGGAGGAGCAGCGGTCCCAGCCGAAACCTGGGTGGGGCCCAGATAACCGGATGTTAGTACCTGACACAGTCCACTCTGCGGTCCTCGAGTGGGCCCATTCCTCCAGGCTTGCCTGCCACCTGTGCTCCCAGCGAACCCTGGCGTTTGTGTGACAATGCATTTGGTGGCCCACCATGGTTCCTGACGTCTCTGCATTCATCGCCGCTTGCACCGTGTGTGCTCAGAACAAGACTCCTCAGCAAGTTCTGGCTGGCCTTCTGCAACCTCTGCTTGTCCCTCACCATCCTCGGTTCCACATATTCCTGGATTTCGTCATGGGTCTCCCCCTGTCTGAGGGCAACACTGCCATCCTGATGGTGGTTGACCGGTTTTCCAAGGCCACCCAGTTCATTCCTCTCCCCAAATTACCCTCAGCCAAGGCGACGGACCAGCTCATGGTGCAGCACGTCGTCCGGATCCATGGACTACACGGTCTCGGCCTACTGACGTCGGCATACCTTCTGCCCAGATGTTTGTCCACCTGTTGTCGTACCCGGAGAGCCCGGTCGGTCCTCTTCAAGACCACCTCCAGGTGTCGACGACAAGCAGATCACAATCGGACCCTAAAATCGTCTCGGGCAGAAGGTATGGCTATCCACCCAGGATCTGCCCCTTCGGGTGGAATCCTGAAAACTCTTCCCCACTTTATTGGCCCGTTTCCCAACTCTAAAATTATCAGTCCCTCTGATGTTCGTCTTCTCCTGTCCCGTAATCTTTGTATATACCCCACCTTTCATGTGTCCAGAGTCAAACCTATGTCTCACAGCCTTTTGTCTCCTGTTTCCAAGCCCACCACTCTCCCCTGTCTCATCGACTGCCAACCGGCTTACACGGTGAGGCATCTCCTGAAGGTTCAACCTCGGGGCAGCGGATTCCAGTACTTGGTTGACTGGGAGGGCTATGGCCCGGAGAAGAGGTGCTGGGTCCCCGCCAGGGACATCTTGAAACCAGGCCTCATCACGGATTTTCAACGACTCCCCGTTCAACCAGGAAAGCGCCCAGGTAGGACGCCAGGTGGCACCCCGAGAGGGGGTGGGTACTGTCACACCTGATCTGTTTCACCTGTCTTTGTGATTGTCTCCACCCCCTCCAGGTGTCACCCATCTTCCCCATTATCCCCTGTGTATTTATACCTGTGTTCTGTGTTGGTCTGTTGCCAGTTTGTCTTGTTTGTTCGAGTCAACCAGCATTGTCTAAGCTCCTGCTTTTTCTAGTCTCTCTTTTCTTGCCCTCCCGGTTTTGACCTTTGCCTGTCCTGACTCCGAGCCCGCCTGCCTGATCACTCTGCCTTACCCAGACACTGCCTGCCGTCCGGTACCATTGCCCGACCTCTGGTTTTCTGATCCCTGCCTGTCTTGACCTGCCCCTGTTAGAACAAACTATTGTTTATTCGACGTGGTCTGCATCTGGGTCTTCCCTTCATAACTGATAGTATCAATATGTTGAAATTTAAGTCAAAATATACTATGCATTCAGAAAGTATTCCGACTCCTTAACTTTTTCCACGTTTTGTTATGTTGCAGCCTTATTCTAAAAATGAGGTTTTCCTCCCTCATCAATCTACACACAATAGGTTTAGACATTTTAGAAAATGTATAACAAATAAACTGAAATATCACATCTACAGTTATTCAGACCCTTTACTCTGTACTTTGTTGAAGCATCTTTTACAACTGTTCGAGTTGGCTTTGTAGTCCAGCACTTTGTATTTGAAATGATACAATGACCTTGAGGTTAAAGTGCAGACTGTCAACTTTAATTTGAGGGTATTTTCATCCATACAGGGTAAACATTTTAGAAATTAAATAACTTTATGTTCATAGTCCCCCCATTTTAGGGGACCAAAAGTATTGGGACATATTCACTTAAATATGTATTAAAGAAGTAACAATGTATGTATTTGGTCCCATATTCATAGCACGTGATAACTACATCAAGCTTGTGACTACATATTTGTTGGATGTATTTGCTGGTTTGTTTTGGTTGTGTTTCAGATTAAATAAATAAATAAAACACTTCTACATTAATGTGGATGCTACACTGATTACAGACAATCCTAAGTGAATCATGAATATTGTTGAGTGGGAAAGTTACAAACCCACAAACATCATACCCCCAAGACATGCCAACATCTCACTCTGACAATATCAGGTGACAGTAGCATTTTTGGGGGTTTGATATTTGGCGTCTTTCTCACTCGTTATTCACGATTCTTCAGGATTATCTGTAATGATGTCAGCATCCACACTAATGTGGAATTGTTTAGAAACTTATTATATTCTTATTTACAATCAAAGTCACATTTACCATTAATTTATATATGGCACAAAATAATCTGAAACAAAACAGCATCCAACCAATTTGTAGTCTCTCAAGCTTGATAGTGTGGCTCAATACTTTTGGAGCTCACTGTATATATAATTTTATTAACTTAGTGTTGAGAATTAGAATAATAGAACACACAGGCTTCAATTTCAAAATGTGGTTGGGCGTCAGCAGCTTCTCTTATGTCAGTCTCTGATACTCACCCACACCCGCTAAATATGTTTTAATTGGTCAATAAGTTTAGCCAGCTATCTAAAATTGTAGTAATTGTGGTCGAATTACCGACCAGGTGGCCCCCATTTATTTTGTTAGTCACTCTCATATATTAGTAACAGCAAACATTCACTATAAAACTGCTAATTTTTCCCTCTGCTCTATAGCAAAATGTGAAAAATTAAGAATGCCTCATTCTCTCTACATCCCATGACAAAGTGTAGAATTGCAGGAATTAAATTTACATAAACACACACACATCTCGCTGCTGTCAATAAGGGGGCTGCTAAAATGTTTTGCTTGCAAGGTGGGGGGGGGGGCATCCCCAACAACATGAGGCTAGGGCCAGCTCCGATTGCATGTGTTGCTACTGTATGTATGTCGGTACAGAGACCCACGATGCCACAGCAACCTCTCATGAGTTTAGATTTGTTGTGGCCCCCATCCCCTTCAAAGTTGCAAATCCCTGTTTTAGCTAAATGAACAGAAAAAACAATTGAACACAAACCTCCTGTTCAAATAGGTAGGCCGCCCATTGGGTGTTTTCTGGGGTTGAATTAAATGCATTCAGTGTGCGCAATGGTGCCACACAAGCAAACCTGGTTCCAAGTCTGAATACCAACTACTGAGAAGTGTGTAGGAAAGGGCCCTTATGACACGATGCAGAAAAAGGAACTTAATAAGGAACTGCACCTGCTGATCTGGTCTTGTTTTTTTGGTGCCTCAAGAAATGCTGGCGGCCATATCAGAAACCAAATGTGATTTGGGGTGTTTCTTGAGTGTGTCCTTGCCACCACCAAGACACACCCATCTGTCAGAACTTCAGAACTTCGCCTGCAGCTGTCCCCCCACTCAATAACCACAAACAAACCACGGCAGCTGGAGTTCAATAACTACAGGCAGATGTATGGTGAGATGCCGGAGGAAACATTGAACAGATCAGTAGCCTTCAGAGTAATATGAGAAGAATGCAATTGTTGAATTTATGTAGATATTCTAAACAAAGTGTTTTGATAACTTTCAAATGTAGTTACAGACCCATGCAGAATAAACAACCCTTTAAATAATACAATATAAGCAGTGTTTTGCAAATACAGTATAACAAAATACACCTTTCATTGTCATTCCAAGCCGATACAGATATTGTGCCTATCTGCATTTTGTCTGGTGGTGATGGGGCTACCTTGGCTAACATGTCAGAGTGGTCATATCTTCCTGTGTGGTGTCCTGTATACAACAGGAGTTCCTTGATCCTGGTGCAGAATACATAGAGTTTCTCCCTCCCCATACTGACTGATACCAGTCAACCCAATAATAAAAAAAGACAATACAAGTAAAGGTTGTCTAGTAAAAAATGTATGCAGAGTGCCAGGTCCATTTAGAGACATCCGTCTTCTTCGTCTTGCAAGTCTCCATGTGCTGGCTCCATACATGTTTCTGTGAACACATACAGAGTCACTGTTCTATTACCAACGGGCAGTTTGTCAGATATCACCTATCCTAACACACATCTACCATGTTGAAGTTTGAACAGGTCATACTAAACCTACCTAATTCTTGTCTCCCCATCGACGACCATTGGTGAGGAGGCAAGAAGCAAGTTCTTTGCCAGTGCCCCATTGATGGGCATCGCAGCATCGATGAGCTCTTGATCCCTCAAAGATACTGGTCGGTCAAACATACAGAGCACTGATTAGATTATCAATGGTGGTTATGATTAGCACGGTGGAACCAATCGGATCGCTGTATTCACCTTTCTATTTCACCTCAGATATCATGATATGTGAAGTGAAATGGAATGGTAAACTCAGTGATCAGGCTGGTTCCACAAGGCTTAAGTTATGAAGGCGAATTGGGACAAAACTAGAACATGTTTTGACCTTTGACCAGGTAAAATGTCACCAACCTGATTCAAGTGTCCTCCCTGTTCCGTTTTATAGGAATGCTCACAGCGAGGGCATGTCTATGTAATGCTGAGGGTCCCCTTGCTGGTGTTCTCTATGTTGCATGTTCTGCTGCAAACTGGAAATCTCTCAAACAACTGCAGCAGGCAATCCTCATAAACAACGTCCTTTATCTTATGAGGTGGTGTTGACTGGGAGGGCCTGTGACAGGGTGAAACAATAGACAGCCAAGTGGTAAATAGCGCTTTGTTATAAAGGACAACACTTTTTGATAATGCACTTCACAAAAATGACTGTACTATTTGTATCTGCTTGGCTGGGTAATTAACCTACTAGTTTATCAAACAGTATGTTTTAATAAAACTTTCCACATAACACATTGTTGATGAAGCCGTCTTTGTCATCAGGGCAGTACCTTGGGTCAATTTAGTTATAGATTGTCACTAGTTAACACAGCCACAAAGTCATAAACCCTGCCTATTTCTACAATTTATCTTAACCTAACCACACTGCGAACCTCAGAATCTACTTGTATTGGTCACATACACGCGTTTAGCAGATGTTATTGCTGGTGTAGAGAAATGCATGTGTTTCTAACGCCAAGAAACAGTACAGAAATATCTAACAATTTCACATCACACATCTAAATGAAAGAAATAGAATTAAGAATATATATATCTGGAGATGAGCAATGTCAACCACCTTATACCTAACCTTACATTAAACTCATTTTTTACAGATGTAGACTGACTTGTAGGCTAACATTAGCTAGCTAGCCTTCCTCACTAACATTATCAAATGATAATGTGACATAACCAACAGTATCCAGACAATACACAGTAAACTAGTATGAGCTACGACCTAACTATGTTGTAATGAGGTAATTAGCTAGCTACCCTAACATTAGCTAAAACTTTTGCTAGCCTGCCTCGCTTCATCACAAGATAGCTACATAACATCATTTAAAATCGTGAGAGAAGTCATTTATATTCCAGTGTCTCTGGTTATACTTACAATACTAGGGTCCTTCAGCAGGGCACGCAAACCATATAACTTTGGCTGTGGAGACATGGTCAATCCGTACATGGCTTTTCAGTCAGCCGTCCTTTGAAGGCGTTGGGGCAATGAAACACGCCCACCCCCCAGTCAATGAAGGGAGGCAAAGTGGGTGCAGGGGCGATTTGCACGTTGAGCTTTGCAAAGTAGTGCATTACTCAAATGTTACGGTGGTCACTCAGAAATGGCCTATGTAGTACCTGTTAATTATATATTAATTTATACAACGGGAAATAAACCTCCCCCACATCACAAGTGGCCTTAGTTAAGGTGTAATTTACTGTGCTATACCAAACGGTAGCATTTTATAAAGATCCTCCTTAAATGTATGTGGTCACCACATGGGGCTGTCTTACCCTGTCCAAACGCGTCACCTCCAATTCCCTTAGGATGTAGTCCTGAGCCGGACACTCCTCCACGTTCTTCACACTCACTTTCCCAAACTCCTTAGTGGCGTTGAGGTCGGGCCAGTAACGCACACACTTGTTCTGTCGAGGGAAAAGTGGAGCATTACACAATCTAGAAGGCCCTGCTTTTTCCCCAAGCACGTTTACGACCAGTTTAGCTGTCATACTATCCTGGTCATCCCGGAGATTGGCAACAGCTGTTTTGGATTGGAGGATGGGGAGCCAAACAATGTATTGCTAGCCTCCTGAAGTTCAGTTCTGATAAGCATCTATCTGTCCATACATGCACCCCCATCCACTGATGTACTTCTAAACAGAGATGGTGTCAGTGGGAGACTTTAATCCTCATCTAAACAGAGATGGTGTCAGTGGGAGGCTTTCAACCTTACAAATAGTATTACATTACATGGACTTAGGAATGCCTGTTCTAATACATTTACTTATTTTTTCCCCTTGCTCTCATCTTTTATTCAAATTCTGAATGTCTAACATATCTTTATGTATTTGTTGAAAGAGCAAACTGGTATCCCCACCATGGGGGAATGTATGTGGTTTCATAGATGATATCATTATCCCCGGACCAGACTTTGGACCCAGTAATTCTACTTATATGCCCTCACCCGTCCTCTCTCCATCTCCTTGGTGGTCATGACAATGACGTGTGTGTTTTCCTGGTAGACCATCTTCCAGAAGTCCACCACCGTGTTCTGAAGGCAGCCCTGGGTGGCGATGAACACCTTGCCCTCCTCCACATGGCGGCCCTCTTCATGCATACTCTGGGCGAGAGAAACATACAGTACTTCATTCATTTCATGTCTTCATTCATGATGAACATTGGTAACTTGGTGGTGGTTCAGTCTGTTTGTGCTTTAACCAACTCCTCACTGTGTGTGTTAGTTCATTTTCATGCCAAACATAGAAGAGTTGGCTACGACAGCACATAGGCTACAGTATGGGAGCAGGCCATTCACACCCTCTGCTATGACACTCTAAATTGAGCTCAGGTGCATCAAATTTCCTTTGATCATCCTTGAGATGGCACTTCAACTTGGAGTCCACCTGTGCCCAATTCAATTGTTTGGACAGGATTTAAAAAGAAACACCTATCTCTATAAGGTTCCACAGTTGACAGTGCATGTCAGAGCAGACATTATACCATGAAGTGCAAGGAACCCTTCGTAGAGCTCTGAGAGAATTGTGTTGAGGCATACAATACCCGTCAAAAGTTTGGACACACCTCCTCATTCAAGGGTTTTACTTTATTTGTACTATTTCCTACATTATAGAATAATACTGAAGACATCAAAGCTATGAAATATCACATGGAATTATGTAGTAACCAAAAAAAGTGTTAAACAAAACCAAATGTATTTTATATTTGAGATTCTTCAAAGTAGCCACCCTTTGCATTGACAGCCTTTGCACACTCTTGGCATTCACTCAATCAGCCTCACCTGGAATGTTTTTCAAATGGTCTTGAAGGAGTTCCCTGCTGAGCACTTGTTGGCTGCTTTTCCTTCACTCTGACGTCCAAATCATACCAAACCATCTCAGTTGAGTTGAGGTCGGGGGATGGTGGAGGCCAGGTTATCTGATGCAGCACTCTATCACTCTCATTCTTGGTAAAATAGCCCTTACACAGCCTAGAGGTGTGTTGGGTCGTTGTCCTGTTGAAAAACAAATGATAGTCCCGCTAAGCTCAACCCAGATGGGATGACGTGTCACTGCAGAATGATGTGGTTGCCATGCAGGTGTGTGCCTTGACTTCTAAATAAAATCACAGACAGTGTCACCAGCAAAGCACCCCCACGCCATCACACCTCCATGCTTCACGGTGGGAACCACACATGCAGAGATCATCCGTTCCCCTGCATCTCAAAGACACAGCGGTTGGAACCAAACATCTCAAATTTGGACTCATCAGACCAAAGGACAGATTTTTACCGGTCTAATGTACATTGCTCGTGTTTCTTGGCCCAAGCAAGTCTCTTCTTCATATTGGTGTCCTTTAGTAGTGGTTTCTTTGCAGCAATTTGCATAAAGGCCTGATTCACAGTCTCCTCTGAACAGTTGATTTTGAGATGTGTCTGTTACTTGAACTCTGTGAAGCATTTATTCGAGCTGCAATTTCTGAGGCTGGTAACTCTGTGAACTTATCCTCTGCAGCAGAGGTAACTCTGGGTCTTCCTTTCCTGTGGCGGTCCTCATTCAGAGACAGTTTCATCATAGCGCTGATTGTTTTTGCGACTGAACTTGGGAGAAAAGAAATCAAAGTTCTTGTAATGTTCCAGATTGACTGACCTTCATGTCTTAAAGTAACAGACTGTTGTTTTTCTTTGCTT
The DNA here is from genome assembly GCF_036934945.1 of Oncorhynchus masou masou. NCBI lineage: Eukaryota > Metazoa > Chordata > Actinopteri > Salmoniformes > Salmonidae > Oncorhynchus > Oncorhynchus masou. The sequence continues at coordinate 44,655,485 of NC_088244.1, forward strand.
ATTTGAGCTGTTCTTGCCATAATATGGACTTGGTCTTTTACCAAATAGGGCCATCTTCTGTATACCACCCCTACCTTGTCAGAACACAACTGATTGGCTCAAATGCATTAAGTTAAGAAAATCCACAAATGAACTTTTAACAAGGCAACCTGTCCATTGAAATGCATTCCAGGTGACTAGCTCATGAAGCTGGTTGAGATAATGCAAAGCTGTCATCAAGGCAAAGGGTTGCTACTTTGAAGAATCTAAAATATATTTTGATTTGTTCAACACTTTGGTTACTATATGATTCCATGTGTTATTTCATAGTCTTGATGACTTCATTATTATTCTACAATGTAGAAAATAGTTCAAATAAAGTAAAACCCTGGAATGAGTAGGTGTGTCCAAACGTTTGACTGGTACTGTATATCTGGGGAAGGGTATAAAAAATGGAAACTTTCCACACACCATACAAGACCACAGTGGTCTCCATCATTGGGAAACATTTGGTACTACCAAGACTGCCAAGAGCTGGCCGTCTGAACAAACTGAGCAACCGGGCAAGAAGGTCCTTGGTTACGAGGTGACCAAAAACCCCATGACCACTGACAGACCTACAGAGTTCTTTGGCTGAACATATAATTTATCTGGGAGAACATGCCAGACGGACAACAGTCTCTACAGCACTTCACCAATCAGGGCTTGATGGGAGAGTGGCCAGACTGAAACCACTCTTGCAAAAAAGGCTCATGACAGCACGCCTGGAGTTTGTAAAAAGGCATGTGAAAGACAGAGCATAAGGCAAAAGATCCTGTGGTCTGATGAGACAAAAATGTAACTCTTTGGCCTGAATGCAAAGAGCTATATTTAGAGAAAACCAGACATAGCTCATTACCCATCTAACACCAACCCTACCGTGAAGTATGGTGGTGCCTAGCATCATGCTATGGGAATATGGGGATGCTTTTCAGCAGCGGGAACTGGGAGACTGGTAAGTATAGAGGGAACAGTGAATGGTGCCAAATACAGACAAATCCTTGATGAGAACCTGCTTCAGAGTGCAAACAGACTGGGGCTGTTACAATAGGACAATGATCCATAGCCAAAGCAACGATGGAATGGCTTCAGAACAAGAATGTGAAAGTTCTTGAGAGGCCCAGCTAAAGCCCAGAATTGAATCCCATTGAAAATCTGTGGAAAGACTTACAGATTGTTGTTCACTGCCCCTCCCCATCCAATTTAACAGAGCTTGAGAAACTCAGTAAGGAAGAACATCCCTAAATCCAGATGTGCAAAGCAGATAGACCTACACAACACAACTCAAAGTTGGTACAGACCTACCCAAGACAACTCAAAGTTGGTACAGACCTACCCAAGACAACTCAAAGTTGGTACAGACCTACCCAAGACAACTCAAAGTTGGTACAGACCTATCCAAGACGACTCAAAGCTGACACAGACATACCCAAGACAACTCAAAGCTAATAGACCTACCCAAGACAACTCAAAGTTGGTACAGACCTACCCAAGACAACTCAAAGATGGTACATACCTACCCAAGACAACTCAAAGCTGGTACAGACCTATCCAAGACGACTCAAAGCTGACACAGACATACCCAAGACAACTCAAAGCTAATAGACCTACCCAAGACAACTCAAAGCTGATAGACCTACCCAAGACAACTCAAAGCTGGTACAGACCTACCCAAGACAACTCAAAGCTGACAGACCTACCCAAGACAACTAAAAGCTGACAGACCTACCCAAGACAACTCAAAGCTGATACAGACATACCCAATACAACTCAAAGCTGATACAGAATAACCCAAGAAAACTCAAAGCTGATAGACCTACCCAAGACAACTCAAAGCTGATAGACCTACCCAAGACAACTCAAAGCTGATAGACCTACCCAAGACAACTCAAAGCTGATAGACCTACCCAAGACAGCCCAAAGCTGATAGACCTACCCAAGACAACTCAAAGCTGATAGACCTACCCAAGACAACTCAAAGCTGATAGACCTACCCAAGACAACTCAAAGCTGATAGACCTACCCAAGACAACTCAAAGCTGACAGACCTACCCAAGACAACTCAAAGCTGATAGACCTACCCAAGACAACTCAAAGCTGATAGACCTACCCAAGAGAACTCAAAGCTGATAGACCTACCCAAGACTACTCAAAGCTGATAGACCTACCCAAGACTACTCAAAGCTGATAGACCTACCCAAGAGAACTCAAAGCTGATAGACCTACCCAAGAGAACTCAAAGCTGGTACAGACATACCCATGATGACTCAAAGCTAATAGACCTACCCAAGACGACTCAAAGCTGATAGACCTACCCAAGACTACTCAAAGCTGATAGACCTACCCAAGAGAACTCAAAGCTGATAGACCTACCCAAGACAACTCAAAGCTGAAAGACCTACCCAAGACAACTCAAAGCTAATAGACCTACCCAAGACAACTCAAAGCTGATAGACCTACCCAAGACAACTCAAAGCTGATAGACCTACCCAAGACAACTCAAAGCTGATAGACCTACCCAAGACAACTCAAAGCTGATAGACCTACCCAAGACAACTCAAAGCTGATAGACCTACCCAAGACAACTCAAAGCTGACAGACCTACCCAAGACAGCCCAAAGCTGACAGACCTACCCAAGACAACTCAAAGCTGATAGACCTACCCAAGACAACTCAAAGCTGATAGACCTACCCAAGACAACTCAAAGCTGATAGACCTACCCAAGACAACTCAAAGCTGACAGACCTACCCAAGACAACTCAAAGCTGATAGACCTACCCAAGACAACTCAAAGCTGATAGACCTACCCAAGAGAACTCAAAGCTGATGGATCTACCCAAGACTACTCAAAGCTGATAGACCTACCCAAGACTACTCAAAGCTGATAGACCTACCCAAGAGAACTCAAAGCTGATAGACCTACCCAAGAGAACTCAAAGCTGGTACAGACATACCCATGATGACTCAAAGCTAATAGACCTACCCAAGACGACTCAAAGCTGATAGACCTACCCAAGAGAACTCAAAGCTGGTACAGACATACCCATGATGACTCAAAGCTAATAGACCTACCCAAGACGACTCAAAGCTGATAGACCTACCCAAGACTACTCAAAGCTGATAGACCTACCCAAGAGAACTCAAAGCTGATAGACCTACCCAAGACAACTCAAAGCTGAAAGACCTACCCAAGACAACTCAAAGCTAATAGACCTACCCAAGACAACTCAAAGCTGATAGACCTACCCAAGACAACTCAAAGCTGATAGACCTACCCAAGACAACTCAAAGCTGATAGACCTACCCAAGACAACTCAAAGCTGATAGACCTACCCAAGACAACTCAAAGCTGAAAGACCTACCCAAGACAACTCAAAGCTAATAGACCTACCCAAAACAACTCAAAGCTGATAGACCTACCCAAGAGAACTCAAAGCTGAAAGACCTACCCAAGACAGCTCAAAGCTGATAGACCTACCCAAGACAACTCAAAGCTGAAAGACCTACCCAAGACAACTCAAAGCTAATAGACCTACCCAAGACAACTCAAAGCTGATAGACCTACCCAAGACAACTCAAAGCTGAAAGACCTACCCAAGACAACTCAAAGCTGATAGACCTACCCAAGACAACTCAAAGCTGATAGACCTATCCAAGACAACTCAAAGCTGATAGACCTACCCAAGACAACTCAAAGCTGATAGACCTACCCAAGACAACTCAAAGCTGATAGACCTACCCAAGACAACTCAAAGCTGATAGACCTACCCAAGACAACTCAAAGCTGATAGACCTACCCAAGACAACTCAAAGCTGATAGACCTACCCAAGACAACTCAAAGCTGATAGACCTACCCAAGACAACTCAAAGCTGATAGACCTACCCAAGACAACTCAAAGCTGATAGACCTACACAAGAGAACTCAAATCTGTAATCACCACCAAAGCTGCTTCTACAAAGTATTGACTCAGAGGTGCAAATACTTATGTAAATTAGATATTTCTGTATTTCATTCAATACATTTGATTAAAACATTTTTTTTACACTATTTTCACTTTGTCATTATGGGGTATTGTGGATGAGAAAATACAAATATTTTATGAATTTTGAATTCAGGCTGTAACACAACAAAATGTGGAATAAGTCAAGGGGTATGAATACTTTCTGAAAGCACTAGGTGTAAGGGGCAAATCAAATTCAAGCAAAATGTTCATTTTTCTACTCGGGCCGGCACCCGTGTCTTAGTGAACCAAGGCTGGACCTGCTCTCGCTTGGGGTCAAAGCCAGGTCACTGGTTCTTTTCAGCTGTTATTTACATAACAATAGCTGACTGTGAACTTTAACACCTTCTAACAAAGCAACTGTTTTGATTATGCAGAAGTTATTGATTCTGCTCTTCACAAGTCCTCACTGTCAGCCCTAGCTATTGAAACAATTTCCAAAGTATAACATAAGGGTGTATACACTAGTGTAACAGTCGAAAAGCAGAATTAGTTATGCATTGATGTCAATGGGAGATTAAGGGAAACATTTATTAAAATGGAAGTTAGGATTCGCCCCTAAGTGCAATTATTCCACTCACACTTCCAGAACTCACTCTGATGTAGTTGGCGTTGATGTAGTCGGAGCCAGGCACATCTGTGTCTGCTTCCCTGATCTCCACCCGTGTGGTGTCAACTGGAACACAGATAGACCGGGATTAGGGTCATTGTCACACACACAGGGAGGTTTTGTAGACAGGAGGTTTAGGTCGATATCTCACTCACAAGGGAGGATGTTCTTGTATCTGTTTTTAATCTTGTTCTCTGCTCTCTGCCCTTCTTTCCTGGGGTAGAGGAGCTTACACTCCTGCTGCTGTAGCACCTGGAAGAAGAGAGAAGAGAACAAGGTGAGAGAAAGTCAGACAGAGGCAGTATATGAAATGGCATTCCCTATTGGCAATCTAGTGCAATACTTTTGACCAAAGTCTTGGAAGTCATTTTGGAGTGAAGAGTCTAATCTGAGCCATAAAAAATCCCTTAGACCCAGGTATCCCAAATGGCACCATATGTGCCAAGATATAGTGCACTACCTTTGATCAGGGCCCATAACCAGACTATGACAGGAACCAGTGGTGACCATCTTAGAGTTAACAATAATGTGCTGTGTGTTGTCCTTCAGGAAATGCCTCATTAACATACTGGATTTACATCATCCAGACGAGCTTCAATGCCATACAACTCTCCTTCCATGGCCTCCAACTGCTCTTAAACGCTAGCAAAACTAAATGCATGCACTTCAACCGATCGCTGCCCGCACCCACCCACCCGTCCAGCATCACTACTCTGGATGGTTCTGACTTAGAATATGTGGACAACTACAAATACCTAGGTGTCTGGTTAGACTGTAAACTCTCCGTCCAGACTCACATTAAGCATCTCCACTCCAAAATTAAATCTAGAATCGGCTTCCTAATTTCGCAACAAAGCATCCTTCTCTTATGCTGCCAAACATACCCTCGTAAAACTGACTATCCTACCGATCCTTGACTTCGGCGATGTCATTTACAAAATAGCCTCCAATAATCTACTCAGAAAATTGGATGCAGTCTAATCACAGTGTCATCCATTTTGTCACGAAAGCCCCATATACTACCCACCACTGCGACTGTATGCTCTTGTTGGCTGGCCCTCGCTTCATATTTGTCGCCAGACCCACTGGCTTCAAGTCATCTATAAGTATTTGCTAGGTAAAGCCCCGCCTTATCTCAGCTCACTGGTCACCATAGCAGAACCCACCCAGAGCACGAGCTCCAGCAGGTATATCTCACTGGTCACCCCCAAAGCCAACTCCTCCTTTGGCCGCCTTTCCTTCCAGTTTTCTGCTGCCAATGACTGGAACGAACTGCAAAAACCTCTGAAACTGGAGACTTATATCTGCCTCACTAACTTTAAGCATCAGCTGTCATCAGCGATCATTGCACCTGTACATAACCCATCTGTAAATAGTTCACCCAACTACCTCATCCTCATAGTTTGTTTTTTTGCTCCTTTGCACCCCAGTATCTCTACTTACATTCATCATCTGCACATCTGTCACTCCAGTGTTAATGCTAAATTGTAATTATTTTGCCACTATGGCCTATTTATTTCCTTACCTCCCTAATCTTACTAAATATGCACACACTGTATATAGACTTTTCTATTGTGTTATTGACTGTACGTTTGTTTATCCCATGTGTAACTGTGTTGTTTGTTTCGCACTGATATACTTTATCTTGGCCAGGTCGCAGTTGTAGATGAGAACTTGTTCTCAGCTCGTCTACATGGTTAAATAAAGGTGAAATAAAATTTTTTTTTTTAAAAATGATCTTGATCTTGACTTTCATGTTTTGGAATATTAGGTGTGATTTACAATCATTTAAATACACTGGCGGTAATGATGATACCACCACTCTTGTACCTCAAACTCTTCCCAGAATCCCTGTTTGGGCTTCTCTGAGTTGTCTGCCACTTTGTTTAGTTCCTTCACCCTGTTCTCAATGTTGGCTGCATTTATCCTGGTGGCATTGAAGGGCTTCCGTTGGGAAAGGAAGAGCAAAACATTAACTCCATGGATGATCATATGATCCACCCTTCACATTAAATGATATTACTAATATAGAATTTGCAGCTCACCCATACTTGGAATGACACATAATTAATATACTTAACACATCATAGTAGAACATAAAAATGGCAGTACAACATTGTTTCATGTGCGGCTGTCTGAATGCACTGGTTCAGTCTCTCACCTGTTTGAGGTGAACTACAATTCCACTCTTCTCCACCATGGGGTTCTTCTTGTAGTGATCCACCAGGTCAGCCAGCGTGTCAAACCTCTCTCCTCCACCTACGTCATACTTCCCATCCTGCTAGAAACACACAAAAACTAATGTTGCTTGTTTGCCCTTCTACCTGGACAGTTAGCTTGCCTACAAGCCTGCTATCCCAGCCTGCCATCCCTGCTATCTAGCCGGATAGACCCTAGCCCGCCTGCTAGCTTACTAGCCCTACAAGCATACTAGTCCTTACTAGCTGGTCATGGCTGGAAGGGATGCAGCTAATGTCAAATTGATGTCAAAAGTTGCATGTTTGATTCGCATCGGGGAGCATTTTGGCATTTTCATTAACCCTAACCCTCTTCCCTAACTTTAACCTAATTTTCCTAACCTGCTACGTTAATTATCCTAACATCTAAGATCCACCACCATATGGTGTTATTTTCTGCTCAAGCATTCTCATTTCGACACCAAACCCACCACTGGTGTGAGTGGCCAAAGAGCTCTTTTTTTCATGACATCCAACAAATATAAAACACCTGGGGTTTGCTAAAATGCATTGGCACCGGTGCTTTGGTCAGATGACATGAAAATAGAGCTCTTTGGCCACTCACACCAGGGGTGGGTTTGGCGTTGAAATGAGAATGCATAAGCAGAAAAGCAGAAAAGAACCCCATACCTACTGTAAAATATGGTGGTGGATCTTTAATGTTATGTGGCAATTTACATCCACTGGTCGTGGGGCTCTTGTTAAGGTCAACGGAATCATGAACTTTACCCAGTAGCAGAACATTTTAGCCAAAAACCTGGTTGACTCTGCCGGGAAGCTGAAGCTTGGCCGCAAGTGGATCTTGCAGCAAGACAATAACCCCAAGCACACATCAAAATAAACAAAGACATATTTAATTGGCCACAAAATATATATTTTTGCAATGGCCATCTCAGTCACCTGTGGTTTGAATTGAAGAGGGCAATCCATAAGAACAGACTAAGGATATCAAGGATCTGGAAGGATTCTGTATGGAGGAATGGTCTAAAATACCTCCGAATGTGTTTAACTCATAAAACATTTTAGAAAAAGGCTCAGTGCCGTTATCCTCACATTTTGAGGTTATCGAAAGGTATTGAAACAGGGGTGTCAATAATTTTGACCCCTACCTTTGAGAAAAAAAGTATTACTTGTTAAACAAAATCTATTTCTCTGAGCAATTGTATTAGTATACAATAGTAGAACTTCAAAAAAATGTTGAGCATACAATATAGCTCAGTAGTTGGATTATTTATTATATATACAGTTATTTTTTTTTGCTCATCTTTATCAAGGATGTCAATCATTTCAGACCCCACTGTACATGTAGAGGCCCGAGCTGGTCTTACCTGGTAGCGAATCATGACATGGGTGACCTTGGTCTTGCGGTCTACGTTCTCGTGCTTCTCCTCGTTGGTGAGGACAGAGAGCACAAAGTCACCTGGTTTGCTCTGGCTCTCCCGTACCAGGAAACTGCCAGGCTTGCCCTTGTCCATGAGCAGCTTCTCAGCGTCGCGCCCAGAGAGGTGCCCGTGGTACCACCTAGTGTAGATCGGTAGACAATTTATGACTATTATGTTTGAAAATACTGATACTATTAAAAAGCAATGAAGAATTGGGAAATGGAAATCACCCCAAACCCGCCGTTTACGCGTAATTGTTTACGTAAGAAATAGAAAAATGTGGGTGTTTCTGAATGTGTGAGTTTGCACGTGATGGTGTTTACGAAGAAATCCGAATTGTGTGTGTTTGTGTGTTTTTCTGTATGAGAGCTTGCACATGTAAATGTGTTGGAGGTTCCGGCAAGAGCGCTCAGCTGGTGTTTCATGGAGAAACCATCCTCAACAGGGATCACACGTTGTGTGTGAATTTTATTGTAAATATTTTATTGTAAATATTGTGTCTGTGGTTGTTTTCATTTGTGTGTGTGTGCAGCCATCTGTGTGCATGCATGCGCCTGTGCGTGCGTGTGTGTACGTACCTCTCGGAGGTTGGGTCCTTACAGTTGAGTGGGTACTTGAGCTCGATGACGTCTCCGTTCCTCTCTCTGAGAAGGTCGTGCTGCTCTGTGTAGTACTGCACCAGCTCTGCCAGCGTGGCAAACTTCTCCCCTCCATACAGGTCGTAGTAGTCCCCTGAATTCTGGATCTTAATGTGGGTGACCTCATTGTTCCGCCTGACACACACACACACACAGAGGAGAGTGGTTGGAGTCAGGGTTAGTCATAGTGCACATTGTTCAGATAGATCACTATATATTATGTAACAGGTGCACCCTGCAGCATGTAGCATAGGTTAGGTTAATAGGGTACCCCTGTTCTCTCTGTGTGTGTGATGTGAATCCTGCTGAAAGGATAATGTATTCTAGCCACAGGTCGTGCTGAGAACCTATTTGGAAACGCAGCAGTGTCTGTCATTTGTGTATGAAAAAAGTATGTGTGGGTATGGCACACACACAGAGAAAAGCAGGACTTGCGTTTTAAATAGTAGGCATTTTGTGTATGCGGGGAAAAAAATGGTATGTGAAACTTCTGAAATGTTGTATGCTTTAAATGCCAGGATGTCATACTCATTTCGCTTCTCATCGAGTAGACTTCATTGCACACTGCTGAGGAAAATAATTGTCTTTGGAAACCGACGCCTGTTTGACAACAGCTGATAATGTCACGTCCTGACCTTAGTTCCTTTTTTATGTCTCTATTTTAGTTTGGTCAGGGTGTGAGTTGGGGTGGGCATTCTAGGTTTTTGTTCTAGGTTTTGTATTTCTGTGTTTGGCCTGATATCAAGCGCACAGTGTCGCCAGTACGTGCTCATAGCCCGGTGCGCTATAGGCCAGCCCCCCAGTCAATGCGAGAGTGGTCATCCAGCCAGGGCGTGTTGTGCCAGCTCAGCGTGTTTTTGTCCGGTACGCCGTTTCGGCCCAGGGTATCCTGCGCCGGCGCTGCGTGCTGTGTCCCCATTGTAGAATTATAGAGAAGACATCAAAACTATGAAATAACACATATGGAATCATGTAGTAACCAACAACAACAAAAAAGTTAAACAAAACCAAATATATGTGAGATTCTTCAAAGTAGCCACCCGTTGCCTTGATCACAGCTTTGCACACTCTTGGCATTCAACCAACTTCATGAGGAATGCTTTTCTAACAGTCTTGAAGGAGCTCCCACATGTGCTGAGCAATTGTTGGCTGCTGTTCCTTCACTCTGCGGTTCAACTCATCTCAATTGGGTTGAGGTTAGGTGATTGTGTAGACCAGGTCATCTGATGCAGCACTCCATCACTCTCCTTCTTGATAAAATTGCCCTTACAAAGCCTGGAGGTGTGTTGGGTCATTGTCCTGTTGAAAAACAAATGATAGTGGGACTAAGTGCTTATACCAGAAGGGATGGTGTATCGCTGCAGAATGCTGTGGTAGCCATGCTGGTTAAGCGTAAATAAATAATAATACATTTGAAAAAATCAGCGTCACCAGCAAAGCACCCCCACACAATCACACCTCCTCCTTGCTTCACGGTGGGAACCACACATGCAGAGATTTTCTGTTCACCTCTGTGTCTCATAAAGGCAGTTGGAAACAAAAATCTCAACTTTGGAAATCAGACCAAAAGGACAGATTTACACCGGTCTAATGTCCATTGCTTGTGTTTCCTGGCCCAAGCAAGTCTCTTCTTATTGCGGTCCTGTAGTAGTGGTTTCTTTGCTTCAATTCGACCAAGAAGGCCTGATTCACAGTCTCCTCAGAACATTTGATGTTGCGATGTGTCTGTTACTTGAACTCTGAAGCATTTATTTGGTTTGTAATTTCTGATGCTAGTTCTGTTCTTGAAATGACCAAATAGGGCTATCTTCTGTATACCACCCTTATCTTTTTTGTGTGTCTCAAATGCATTAAGGAAAGAAATTCCACAAATGAACTTTTAACAAGGCACACCTGGTAATCGAAATGCATTCCAGATGACTACCTCATGGAGCTGGTTGAGAGAATGCCAAGAGTGTGCAAAGCTGTCAAGGCAAAGGGTGGCTACTTTAAAGAATCTCAAATATATTTTGATTTGTTAAAACTTTTTGGGTTACTAGATGATTTCATAGTTTAAGTCTTCACTATTATATAGTAAATATAAAGAAAAACCCTGGAAAGAGTAGGTGTGTCCAAACCTTTGACTGGTACTGTATATAATGTGCAAAATTGGGATGCAAACTCATGAGAGCATCAGCTGTTCCGAGCGACTGTGTGATCATGCTCTCCACAACCAATGTAAGTAAGACCTTTAAACAAGTCAACATTAACATGGGCTGACCAACTAGCAAGTGTCTTCACTAACATTGTCAACCTCTCCCTGTCTGAGTTTCAAGCAGACCACCATAGTCTCTGTTCCCAAGAACACTAGGGTAACCTGCCTAAATGACTACCGACCTGTTGCACTCACATCTGTAGCCATGAAGTGCTTTGAAAGGCTGGTCATGGCTCCCATCTACACCATTATCCCAGAAACTCTATATCCACTCCAATTTGCATACAACCTTAATTAACAGATAATGATCTCTACTGCCCTCTACACTGCCCTTTCCCACCTGGACAAAAGGAACACCTACTATATGTGAAAATGCTATTCATTGACTACAGCTCAGCGTTCAACACCATAGTGTCCTCAAAGCTCATCAATAAGCTGTGGACCCTGGGACTAAACACCTCCCTCTGCAAATGGATCCTGGACTTCCTGAAGGGCCGCCCCCAGGTGGTAAGGGTAGGTAACAACACATCCGCCATGCTGATCTTCAAAACGGGGGGCCCTCAGGGGTGCGTGGTCAGTCCCCTCCTGTACTCCCTGTTCACTCATAACTGCACGGCCAGGCTTGACTCCAACACCATCATTAAGTTTGCAGATGACACAACAATGGTAGGCCTGATCACAGACAACGACGAGGCAGCCTATAGGGAGGAGGTCAGAGACCTGGCCGTGTGGTGCCAGGACAACAACTGCTTCCTCAACGTGATCAAGGAGATGATTGTGGACTACAGGAAAAGGAGGACCGAGCACGCCCCCATTCTCATCGACGGGGCTGTAGTGGAGCAGGTTGAGAGCTTCAAGTTCCTTGGTGTCCACATCACCAACAAACCAACATGGTCCAAGCACACCAAGACAGTCGTGAAGAGGGCATGACCAAACCTATTACCCTTCAGGAGACTGAAAATATGATGGTTCATCAGATCCCCAAAAGGTTCTACAGCTGCGAGAGAGCATCCCTGCCTGGAATGGTAACTGCTCGGCTTCCGACCTCAAGGCACAACAGAGGGTCGTGCGTACGGCTCCGTACATCACTGGGGCCAAGCTTCCTGCATCCAGGACCTCGATACCAGGCAGTGTCAGAGGATGGCCCTAAAAAGACTCCAGCCACCCCAGTCATAGACTGTTCTATCTGCTACCGCATGGCAAGCAGTACCGGAGAGCCAAGTCTAGGTCCAAGAGGCTTGCAAACAGATTCTATCCCCAATCAAACGGCTACCCAAACTATTTGCATTGCCCCCCCCCCCCCATCTTTTACACTGCTGCTACTCTCAGTCGTCATCTATGCATAGTCATTTTAATATCTCTACCTATATGTACATATTACCTCGACGAACTAGTGTCCCCACACATTGAATAATTGACCAGTACCCCCTGTATATAGCCTCACCATTGTTATTTTACTGCTGCTCTTTAATTATTTGTTACTTGAAATGTTTTGGGTATTTTATTTTTTTATACTGCATTGTTGGTTAGGGCTTGTATTCGGCCAGAGTGTTTGTGTTCATGTACATGTCTGCGCGTGCCTGAACAGAGCAAGAGAAAACATCACGAAAACCCACATGAAAATAACAAGTTGATGTGGTCCGCGGTACGGTGAATACCCAATCATTTCTGCACAGGAATAAGAACAACCTTATCAGACAAGATTATTTCTTTATAATACCCTGTTGATTTTGATTGAATATTTGTTTGTGTTCATGTACCTGTCTGAGATTATTTCTTTATAATACCCTGTTGATTTTGAGTGAGTATTTGTTTGTGTTCATGTACATGTCTGAGATTATTCCTTTATAATTACCGTTGATTTTGAGTGAGTATTTGTTTGTGTTCATGTACATGTCTGAGATTATTCCTTTATAATACCCTGTTGATTTTGAGTGAGTATTTATTTGTGTTCATGTACATGTCTGAGATTATTCCTTTATAATTACCGTTGATTTTGAGTGAGTATTTGAGAGCAACTGGTTTTCACTAAATGCAGATGGCCAGGGAGCACAGATAAGGTCAAAAAACAGTCTGACACTTTTCAAAATACACAGCCACAAAGAGACACAATGTCACAAACACATAGCATGCTAAACCCGAAACATTCTTATCAGCATGGAAACAAGAAGTGAAAAATTAGGCCTAGTTGAAGATAGTGCTTTCTTTTTCCATTTCTAGTGAAAATTTCAGAGCAATATTTGTCTGCAGCAAAAGGCCGAACCAATGCACAAACATGCACTTTGTCTTAGTACACCTACACGTGTACAAGTCGGTTTTTGAGCCTGCAGCAAACCACAACTCCCACTCCACACACTTTTACAAAAAAGATCATGCTGTTGCTAGCGATCTAACTCAGGAAGTTAGAAAAGTGACAGAACTGCACATTATGCTATCTGATATCTAGCTTTAATGCAATTAGTTAGCCATCTCTCTGCAAATTGATGATCAAGTAACAGTCATATAAAGTGGAACAAATCCTATTCCCTCCCTCTCATCCATCTTTCTCTCCTATAAACCTGCATTCTCTCCTTCCCTCCCTCTCATCCATCTTTCTCTCCTATAAACCTGCATTCTCTCCTTCCCTGTAATTGTGTTATGAATGTTTGAGTGGAGCAGTATGCCTCCCTGTCTGTGGCTACTAATGGCCCGTGGCGGCTGCACTGTGTGTGTGTGTGTGTGTGTGTGTGTGTGTGTGTGTGTGTGTGTGTGTGTGTGTGTGTGTGTGTGTGTGTGTGTGTGTGTGTGCGTGCGTGCGTGCCTGTGTGTGTGTTTGCACCATGCTGTTTGTGGGAGTTTAACACAATTAATGATGTCGCATTGAGCCAAACATCCATCTAGATTTTACACTGCGGATGGTATAGGTCTCTTGCAGACTTGGAGACATAGCACACAATCATTGTGCCATACAGCATTCATTAAGCTGCTTTTCACCATGGCAAAATCAAGTAATGCTGTTGTACAGAGTTATGTGAATATTGTTTTTGGACATACAGTGGAGTCTTTTTTCAGATGCCTTGATAAACCTGAGCGAAACGACTACATAAAATAAATACAAATATGGAGCTCAAATAAACATTTGAGCTCTATATTTGTATTTATTTTATTATATATATTATTTTATGTATATGTATGTATATATATTTATTATATAGATTATATATATATATCTACAAAAGGTAGGGGTCAAAATTTTTGGATCCCGTTTTCAGTACTCCTGGATAACAACACTGAGCCTTTTATAATATAAGGTTGGAGAACACATATTGGAGAACACATTGGGAGGGATCTTAGACCATTCCTCCATACAGAATCTTTCCAGATCCTTGATATCCTTCCTCTGAGTTTATGGACGGTCCTCTTCAATTCAAACATGTTTTCAATGGGGATCAAGTCAGGAGACTGAGGTGGCAATTGCAAAATGTTGATTTTTTTTGGGGTCAAACCATTTCTTTGTGGATTTTGACGTGTGCTTGGGGTTATTGTCTTGCTGGAATATCCACTTGGGGTCAAGCTTCAGTTTCCTAGCAGAGGCAACCAGGTTTTTGGCTAAACATATCCTGGTACTTGGTAAAATTTATGATGCTGTTAACAAGGGAAGCAAAATAGCCCCATAAACATCAAAGATCTAACACTATGTTTTACAGTAGGGATGAGGTATTTCTGAAAAATTTGCATTTTTATTTTGAAGGCCAAACCCACTGCTGGTGTGCTTGACCAACAACCTCTATTTTCATGTCATCTGACAATAGCACCACCTGGAGTTTGTTAAATGGCATTGGTACTTGGATTGGAAGCGGTGCTATGGTCATAGAGGTCTTTGTCCATGCACAGCAGCAGTGGGTTTGTCCTTTGAAAGAACATTGCACATGTGGGGGATTCTGGCACAAGAACAGTCCCCACAAGAAAAAAGGTTAGGTTAAGATTTAGAATTAGAGGTTAGGGAAAATATGATTTGCATGTGAATCAATTGTTTGGTCCCCACAGGTATAGTAAAACAAACGTGTGTGTGAAGGATCTCTCGACCTACAAGCCCTTCTGACTACAAGGATGGAGGCCGCTGCACTTGTTTTAATATATCTTGAGCAACATTAGGTCATCATCAATCTTCAGTGGCCCACCCATGGTTCGAGAAAAAAGAACACACAATGACACTATTTAGTGCCTCTTCCCCCCTTTCCTTTCTCTACTGGCTTCCTATCTCTCTCTAGTTCCAAAACCTGTGTATCAAACAGGCCTTTGGACAGATTCGAACACATGTCGACATCAGTATACAGTGGGGAGAACAAGTATTTGATAACCTGCAGAATCGGCAGTGTTTCCGACTTGTAGAGGTCTGTAATTTTTATCATAGGTACACTACAACTGTGAGAGACGGAATCTAAAAGAAAAATCCAGAAAAAAACATTTTATGATTTTTAAGTAATTAATTAGCATTTTATTGCATGACATAAGTATTTGATACAACAGAAAAACAGAACTAAATATTTGGTACAGAAATCTTTGTTTGCAATTACAGAGATCATACGTTTCCTGTAGTTCTTGGCCAGGTTTGCACACACTGCAGCAGGGATTTTGGCCCACTCCTCCATAAAGACCTTCTCCAGATCCTTCAGGTTTTCTGGCTGTCACTGGGCAATACGGACTTTCAGCTCCCTCCAAAGATTTTCTATTGGGTTCAGGTCTGGAGACTGGCTAGGCCACTCCAGGACCTTGAGATGCTTCTTACGGAGCCACTCCTGGCTGTGTGTTTCGGGTCGTTGTCATGCTGGAAGGAGGTTGTTGGCCAAGATCTCGTGATACATGGCCCAATCCATCCTCAATACGGTGCAGTCGTCTTGTCCCCTTTGCAGAAAAGCAACCCCAAAGAATGATGTTTCCACCTCCATGCTTCACGGTTGGGATGGTTGGGGTTGTACTCATCCTTCTTCTTCCCCCAAACGCGCGAGTGGAGTTTAGACCAAAAAGCTTTATTTTTGTATCATCAGACCACATGACCTTCTCCCATTCCTCCTCTGGATCATCTAGATGGTCATTGACAAACTTCAGATGGACCTGGACATGCGTTGGCTTGAGCACGGGGACCTTGCGTGCGCTGCAGGATTTTAATCCATGACGGTGTAGTTTGTTAC
This sequence comes from Oncorhynchus masou masou, assembly GCF_036934945.1. Taxonomy (NCBI): domain Eukaryota; kingdom Metazoa; phylum Chordata; class Actinopteri; order Salmoniformes; family Salmonidae; genus Oncorhynchus; species Oncorhynchus masou. The sequence goes on from NC_088244.1 coordinate 44,671,738, forward strand.
TAATGGTTTTCTTTGAGACTGTGGTCCCAGCTCTCTTCAAGTCATTGACCAGGTCCTGTCATGTAGTTCTGGGCTGATCCCTCACCTTCCTCATGATCATTGATGCACCACGAGGTGAGATCTTGCATGGAGCCCCAGACCGAGGGTGATTGACCGTCATCTTGAACTTCTTCCATTTTCTAATAATTGCGCCAACAGTTGTTGCCTTCTCACCAAGCTGCTTGCCTATTGTCCTGTAGCCCATCCCAGCCTTGTGCAGGTCTACAGTTTTATCCCTGATGTCCTTACACAGCTCTCTGGTCTTGGCCATTGTGGAGAGGTTGGAGTCTGTTTGATTGAGTGTGTGGACAGGCGTCTTTTATACAGGTAATGAGTTCAAACAGGTGCAGTTAATACAGGTAATGAGTGTAGAACAGGAGGGATTCTTAAAGAAAAACTAACAGGTCTGTGAGAGACGGAAATCTTACTGGTTGGTAGGTGATCAAATACTTATGTCATGCAATGATTTTCTGGATATTTGTTTTAGATTCCGTCTCTCACAGTTGAAGTGTACCTATGATAAAAATTACAGACCTCTACAAGCTTTGTAAGTAGGAAAACCTGCAAAATCGGCAGTGTATCAAATTCTTGTTCTCCCCACTGTATGTGAGTACCGAGGGCAGAGTCAATAACCACCAGACCACCATGACCACGTCTCTGTTTCATAGTATCCAGTGAGAACACAATCCACTTATCAAAATGAGATGAATCAACATTCTATTAGGTCAATTTGGCCAATGCATTTAATTGATTGAATCTATAAATAGCCCGACTGCAATGGAAATATGTCTAATGGAAATGAATGGAGGCAATGGCATACGTAATACGGGGAGAAAATCCATCCACAGTCCCGGCTAATGCCCTCTAAACCTCTCCTCTGACTAAGAGCATAGAGATGTATAAACACAACATGATACTAGAACACACACCACGAGAACAAAAGTCGTGGCCTAAGTTTCCAAAATATTTTCACTAAACGAAATCAATGAATAACCAAGGCATTTCTTTTGATCTGAGAATTACATTACATTACACAGAGTATACTAAACACTAGGAATACCTTCCTGATATTGATTTGCACCCCTTCTGTCAAATTGGCTGGATGTCCTTCAGGTGGTGGACCATTCTTGATATAATCCTTCTTTAACCGGTCTCCTCCCCTTCATCTACACTGATTGAAGTGGATTTAACAAGTGACATCAATAATGGATCATAGCTTCCACCTGGTCAGTCTATGTCATGGAAAGAGCAGGTGTTCATAAAGTTTTGTATACTCAGTGTACATGCGCTTCACAATTACATGCATGGCTGTGTAAATTCTCACTCCCTCAAAATGCAGCATAGAGCTATGGTTGCCAAGGCCTCTGTCACGCCCTGGTCTTAGTATTTTGTGTTTTCTTTATCTATTTGGTCAGGCCAGGGTGTGACATGGGTTTTTGTATGTGGTGTGTTTTGTATTGTTTTTTTTTCACGTGTATTGGGATGATAGCTTAGTGGGGTGTTCTTGGTGAATCAATGGCTGTCTGAAGTGGTTCTCAATCAGAGGCAGGTATTTATCGTTGTCTCTGATTGGGAACCATATTTAGGCAGCCATATTCGTTGAGTGTTTCGTGGGTGATTGTCCTTATGTCCTTGTTCTGTGTTAGTTTACACCAGTATAGGCTGTTTCGGTTTTCGTTAGGTTTGTTGTTTTTGTAATTGATTCGTGTTTACTTTTGTTTATTAAACATGGATCGCAATCTACACGCCGCATTTTGGTCCGACTCTCCTTTGCACATAGAAAACCTTAACAGCCTCTCCCATAACAGAACACACTGTCTACTTTACCACACACTGTGGTCTACTCCGGCCTCTACTAGCAGAGAATGTATAACCCCTCCCCCTTCCCCTGCCATCCAGCCCCCTGCCCAGGCCAGGAAAGGGAGAGGGGGAGATAAGCGAAGGGAAAAGCAGGGAATATGAGATAACAGCCCATTGGAGTACCAGGGCGTCCATTAAAAGGAGAGTCAAGCTGGACCCCCCTAATAACATGCTGGTAAGAAGAAACACTAACGACATGGTAATCACTCTCCTGTTGAGTGTGTGTGAGAGAGAGAGTGTGTGTGTGTGTGTGTGTTATGAGATTGTTTGTGAGTATATATGATTGAGAGAGTGTGTGTGATATGAGTGTGTGTGAGAGAGTGTGTGTGATATGAGCGTGTGTGAGAGAATGCCAGAGAGTGTCTGTGATGTGGGAGTATGTGTGAGCATACAAGTAAGGAACCGTTAGCTTGGTCACACTGGAACCTGGCAAGTTTAGGGCCCAATTCCGATTTAGGAAATTACACCTTCCTTACACATGCCTTTCCTACACACTTCTCAGTAGTTGGTATTCAGACTTACCTTATGAAGGTGTAACGGGCTTTGCAGGCATGGTTCCCTTGTGTTCACTGAATAATACATTTAACCTCTGAAAACCTTCCCACTTGGTGGCCAACAGATTTTTCCATTCAATAGGGTTTTCAGTAAATTTATCTTAAGACATCCCTTCAAATACGTTGTACCTAGTAGTTTGAATTTTGTCATCAGACTCAATAGAATATCTTGAGAGAACGGATTCACAATATTAGGGATCAATGAAAGAAAGCCATCTATAATATATGCATATTTGTCTCTGTTTCTGCACCCATTGGTAGATTTAAAAATACTCTGAGCGTGTAGATTATTTAAGGGTAGCAATGTATTTTACAGGTTTGCCTAGCATTTACACACGGAAAAAGAAAGCGGTGGTTTGATTCAGTCAGAAAATTGCTACGTTCAGATCTTTAACCCATTGTAATGTTGGACGATTAGTTTTCATTGAATTACAATAGGCTGTACCCTCATCTATTGCCTGCACTAACTAACTGTGTGATGACACAGCCAAGTAGTGTCATTCGTCAGGTTCAAACTGTTAGGGCTTGGTCTGCGCTCCGCTCCATAACCATTTAATGATCCTCTTTTCTCTGTATTACCAACTGTTACTAATGATCCTGAGCAACAACCACATGGCCATGACGGAATTCACAGTAAAGCACATTAAGGTAAACAAAACAATGTAATTCAATGGAATGATAACACAGGCTATACTAACTAAAGGGAACTAGCAATACATTGGCAGTTTAATATGGGTTGTTATTAGGCCTAGTGACGGTCGACACTGATAGTGGCTAATACTTAACATGATAGAAATAGTAAACAGAGAATGTCGGGGTGGCCTATAATTACGACAATTGAGAGTGCCGATCACTGCAAGTTAAAAGGCCATACAATTTAAATTCTGCATAATGAACAACATTTCAAAAAACTTTACTGTGGGAAAGTTAATACGATTACATATGATTTGTTTAACATTTACCTCCTGTGATTTACAAGGTAAATATATCTAAAACAAGTCACTTATATTTACAATTCCTTTAACCAAACAGATTACTAATTTCCCTAGCTGTTATCAATAGCTATTATCAAGTTGTAAATTACAGTGCAATGAGAATGGGGTTATTTCTATCGGAAAAAAATAAAGTAGATGCCGACAGGTTTGCTGGACCTTATTCATAGTTTCCTCACGCGTAACTGCAGAAATTAGGGAATTACTGTAAATCAAGGTCAGAATATGGCGTATCTAGCTAGACACACCACTGCCACACCTTCATTTATTCGATCACCACCCAAAATGAATATCAGGTGAATAGCACGCTATTCCATTGCTTAAGTTCCATTGCTTAAGTTCAAGGTCAGAATACTCTGAGAAAAATGCATAAACATTTCATTACGTTCCATTTACGCACACGCTAAACTCGGGTCGGAATTGGGTCCTTGGTGAATAGGCAAAGAATAGTCGCAAAGAAAAGTGTAAGTGAGTAAGTGTAAAGCATAACCCTCGTCAGCGCATGAAAGCTGAATAAGCTTTTTGTATTTCTCACCGTAAGTAAAGAAATAAACTCTTATGCATTCATGTTGGTACGTAGCCTACTTTCAACAGCAAAACAGTGCAGACACAAAATAAAGCTGTCAATGCTCTAGATAGCACTATTCTAACTATTTCCCCCTTCCCCCCACCAAGCTAGTCCAAACTGACCTTACCGTACCATGGGGGGGCATAAATCACACAGCCCACAGGAAGTTGGAGGAGTGGGGGTGAGGGAGGGCTGCTGTTAGCCTGCACTATAGTTTAGCCACAGGCCCTGTGGTCTGAAGAATAACAATTACATGTAATTTAGCTAGGTGACTGCAAACACACACAGGCAGTTAGGCAGCCCTCAGTCACCACAAAGCCACATAACACCAGGGGCATGCAGGGTCAGACCTCGACATGGGCCCCCGGCCTTAATGTTATTAAGAGCTACTGCCTGGACTGGCACGGCTGCCACACTCACTGCTGTTACCAGCCTAACAACCTTCATTCACTTTCAAGGTTGCTTGATCGAATCCCTGAGCAGACAAGGTAAAAATCTGTCTTCTGCCCCTGAGCAAGGCAGTTAACCCACTGCTCCCCGGGCGCCGAAGTCATGGATGTCGATTACGGCAGCCCCCGCACCTCTCTGATTCAGAGGGTTAAATGCAGAAGACACATTTCAGTTGAATGCATTCATTTGTATCCCCCTTTCCCTCTACCCTACATACACTCCCCCCCTCTCTCTCTCTCTCTCTCTCTCTCTCCCACACACACTCCTCTCTCCCTCGCTACTCAAGCTAACCTCTGCTAAAGAGAGTGAGCTAAAGGACGATGCTGGACCTTTTCCATGAGCTCGTCTGACTGATAAGCCTCTTAAAAGCTTCCGTTGCCAATGCAGAGGCACTCTCTATCCTGGCACTACAGGAAGTCACAGAGGCCTGCTGTTTACCAGAACTCCATGTTTCTCTTTTGTATCTCTCCAACTACAGAGCTCACTGTTCATAATTCAGTAAAATGTAATGTCATGGGACAGGGTTAGACCTGATGATTTCATACATGGAGTCAGTGGAGTAAGTGAATTCTTGTGAAAGGCTATTTACGACCAGTTCTCGCTTTCTTTTCAACCGAGGAGGGAAACAAACATTTTCCATTTCGTAGAAACGTGGGAGAATAACAAACTACGCATCTTTCAAGCTTGAACTCCCACAAGCTGTGACTGTTCACCCAAAGGCAAGGCTCTTGCTCTCTCGCTAGCTTGCTTACTGGGAAGCGATCTTTTCCCATTTCTTGAGGCTTGACTCGCGAGACAATTTGCTCTGAATGATTAACTTCTTGAAACTCCCCATCCCGGATCCGGGATCGTGACTAAATCCTCAGGCTCATTAGCATAACGCAACGTTAACGATTTCTGAAAATCGCAAATAAAATTAAAATAATGCGTCTGCTCTCAAGCTTAGCCTTTTCTTAACAACACTGTCATCTCAGATTTTCAAAATATGCTTTTGAACCATAGAAATTGACTAATTTGTGTAAGAGTATGCAAAGCTAGCATAGCATTTTGTGTAGCATGTAGCACGCAACATTTTCACAAAAACCAGATAACCAAATAAATAAAATCATTTACCTTTGAAGAGCTTCTGATGTTTTCAATGAGGAGACTCTCAGTCACATACCAAATGCGCAGTGTTTCCTGAAAGCGTCTGTGTGTAGGAGAAATCGTTCCGTTTTCTACATTGCGTCTGGCTACCGAACCGAAAATGCAGTCACCTACAACGTAAAACTTTTTCCGGATTAACTACATAATATCGACCGAAACATGGCAAACGTTGTTTGGAATCAGTCCTCAAGGGCAGACTTACTCCTCTCGCGTTCACAGCCATATAAGGAGACCATGGAAAACAGAGCCTCAAAAATCCTTGTCATTTCCTGGATGCCATCTCATCTTGGTTTTGCCTGAAGCTCACGTTATAGGGCACGCACAGAGAAGATCTTTGTATTTCTGGACACGTCAGAGTGTTTTCTTTCGAACGGTAGCAATTATATGCATAGTCGAGCATCTTTTTGTGACAAAATATCTTGTTTAAAACGGGAACGTTTTTCATCCAAAAATGAAATAGCGCCCCCATAGATGTAAGAGGTTAACTTACACCAGGGACAATGTTGTGGAGCATGGGCCGCTAACGCTAGGATAAAGAGCTAGGCTAAAGCGGTGGACTAAAGCACTAGCAGAGAACCATGCTAACACAGAACATTCACGAAACATTACCTAAAGATTCTCCCTTGGTTATTTGACAAATAACTTAACCAGATTGTTATTGGAACCAACATTTGTTAGCTGAGAACATGGAGGCCCCTACCTGATAGAGAGAGTAAAATCTCCCGGGTTGCTCTTGCTCGGCCGGGCTAGGAAACTGCCATGGACCCCTCGGGTCAAGAGGAGCTGCTCTGCCTCGATGCCGGTGATGTTGGGGTGGAACCACCTGGAAGAACAGAGAGAGAATAGTTGAGCACAAACGCCAAATCCAGAGTCACTGCACCAGAAACAGTGTTTCTCACTGTACCTGATTCAAATGATCAACCAGTTGAATCAGGTGTGTTACTGCCGGGCTAAAAAGAAACAGGGGCCCCTCCAGGAGCTCACTCATCAATCAATCATTCATTTCCCAGTAAAAGATTCAGTTTGGTGACACTAGTCAGAAACACATAAACCATAAGAGTTAACCTTTTGGAGAGCAGAGCCCAAAACTACAAATGAGGTTTGAGTAGTTAGCTAAGTAACTTTGGTCAACAAATGTGGCTCACCTTTTAGCCTGCTCTGGGCCAAGTTAACTCCATTTATCTTGAATGAAGTGTCTGAGATGTGGGTTAAGGACCAATAAAATCAGATTTGCTTCTTCTTGCAAAGATTGTCATCCCCTTGTTAATTGAGTCATTGGAGAAAGATGACTGATTCAATATTTTATTAATCAAATGTTTTTTTGTGTACATTTGTTTAAAAAAGTATTACGCAATTACACCAAATTGTACATTTTTCACGCAATTGTATTTTGAAATTTGCAAAATGCAAACAGACAGCCGCAACCAACCATAGACATTTAATCCATAGATGGCAGTTCCCATTCAAGATAAAAGAGCATTATGTAGATGTTTTTGTAAGGGTCCAGCCCAGCACTGGTTGCAGATACTGGTGGCAAAAAAAGTTTAGCCAAGCAACAAAATGATGAGGCTTAGTGAAAAACCAGAGTAAATATCGTTAACAATTTCAATCGCTGGAGAGAAGTTATGGCCCTAAAAGGGCTGACGTCTGATGCAGAGATGGCCTGTTTTCTGCTTGACAGAGAACGTTACCAAGATGTTGAATCAGCTACAGGAGCTAGCTAGTGTTAGCATAAAGCTAACCCAGATTCTCCATTCATAGCTATCTCAATTATATGGCTGTCTTGTTAAATTACTCAGGGGAAAACCAGAGTAAATATCGGTAACAATTTCAATCGTTGGAGAGAAGTTATGGCCCTAAAAGGGCTGAAGTCTGAAGCAGAGATGGCCTGTTTTCTGCTTGACAGAGAACGTTACCAAGACGTTGCATCAGATACAGGAGCTAGCTAGCTAGCTAGCTAATGTTAGCTGTGATGGTTGTAACTGATAAGACTCTGGAGAGAAGTTATGGCCCTAAAAGGGCTGAAGTCTGATGCAGAGATGGCCTGTTTTCTGCTTGACAGGTAACGTTACCAAGACGTTGCATCAGCTACAGGAGCTAGCTAGCTAGCTAGCTGATGTTAGCTGTGATGGTTGTAACTGATAAGACTCTGGAGAGAAGTTATGGCCCTAAAAGGGCTGAAGTCTGATGCAGAGATGGCCTGTTTTCTGCTTGACAGAGAATGTTACCAAGACGTTGCATCAGCTACAGGAGCTAGCTAGCTAGCTAGCTAATGTTAGCTGTGATGGTTGTAACTGATAAGACTCTGGAGAGAAGTTATGGCCCTAAAAGGGCTGAAGTCTGATGCAGAGATGGCCTGTTTTCTGCTTGACAAGTAATGTTACCAAGACGTTGTATCAGCTACAGGAGCTAGCTAGCTAGCTAATGTTAGCTGTGATGGTTGTAACTGATAAGACTCTGGAGAGAAGTTATGGCCCTAAAAGGGCTGAAGTCTGATGCAGAGATGGCCTGTTTTCTGCTTGACAAGTAATGTTACCAAGACGTTGCATCAGCTACAGGAGCTAGCTAGTGTTAGCTATGAATAGAGAATCTAGGTTAGCTTTATGCTATCTAAATTATATGGCTGTCTGTTAAGGGAATTTTTATCAATGATGACTAATTATGTATACATTTCAATCAGGACTGACTAGTCCAAATGCTATTATGTACTGTACATGTATGAATTTTCTCTCTTGCTCCCATTTCCAATTGTACATAATGTAGTCAGGAGTTTAGAACAATACCTTGGTACAAATGAATGAACTATCTCCAGACTGTCTAGAATGCTTATCTGCACTGACTGACCTTGGCTTTAGGCGAGGAGGGAAGGCTTGAGAGCTATAGGGCCTCTCTACCAGTGTCAAGAAGAGATGGAACATTTAGAAAAAGCTGACGTCATTTTCAGTTTATAACCTGTGGTAAAATGTGTATGAAGGCAGTACTCTCTTGAATTAAAGGCTGTTACCTGACTTTTAAGACCGGGGCTCTGTCCATTCTTATAAAATAAGGGTCTTACAAACCCTTAATGCATTGATAGAATGTTTAATTTTGATTGGGAATTAAAACAGAGGAATTTAGAATTCCTTCAACACTGTCTTGATAAATTACTATGGTGTACGTGGTATTTATGATCTAAGACCAGTCAGGATATTGACATAAACATGTGTATTTGATAGTCATGATCATTTAGAACCTATTTACATTTACATTGCTGAATTTTTGTTGTGTGTTGATGGCTAGCTAACATTTCTTGTGCATTTCTCTAATGGCGCTTGTCTGTAACAAAAGTAGCTGTAATGGTGCTTGGCAGTATAGTTGCCTCGTCTTTTTGAGACTTCCAAGTGACTATCTCTATTACAGAACATTACTGAAACAATGCTAGCTAGCTAGTTAACATTATGTAGCTTGGTAGAGAGTTGACAAGCTCACTAGCTAGATATGTGATATAATAATGGGACATGAGTGAAATAAAAATGTAATTTCTCATGTTCTAGTTATGAAAAGGTCCCATCACAATCCACTCCAAGGGAAGTGTTACCTCTGCCTGCTTTATCAAGCATTGGAGTGGCATCCAGCACCACACTGTCCAATAGCAAAGAACACATGCTTCATTTCAATAGGAGAATAGCTAGATACCTTTTTCCTATTCCTTTCAATGATGGGTAGTGTGAACTTTGTGTGCATCATTTATGGTTGGTTTCTGTGTACTTCTCTTTGAGCCTGCCTTCTTTGAGTAGCCTATGTGTAGGTTTATCTCTCTGCTACTGTCATGTCGCACTCTCTAGTAGTCAAAATGTTTGCCAGTAAGGAAGATACTATATTCTTGGAGTACAACCAACTGTCTTTTCTAAAGGGGGGATGAGTTTCTGATGTAGCCTGGAGTTCAAATCAAATCAAATTAGTGTAGTGTGTAGCGAGTGTAGCGAAATGCTTGTGCTTCTAGTTCCGACAATGCAGTATTAACCAACGAGTAATCTAGCTAACAATTCCAAAACTACTACCTTATACACATAAGTCGAGTGGTAAATGGCAGATATGTGAGAGCAGAACTAATAAACGGGCTCTGCCCGATCACTAAAATGGCCACCCCTGTCAGAACTACAGATCACAAAATGGCCGACCACCAAAACTACAAGTCCCAGAAGCAAGGGGAACCCTCAGAAGGTGGAGCCAACCCACAGATAAAGGGTCAAGAAAAACCAGGAAGAGAGGAAGAGAGTGCTGGAAGGATCTATGAACAATAGAGATTGGCTGGATTTACCGTGTATGAGTTGGACTGTTTTGGACTTACCTGTTGGCGTTTGGACCTAGACCTACCGAGAACCCGATTCGTGTACCGAACCATGCTATCCTTGACCTCGCCTACGGCCTGGGTGGACCAGGACGGAGAAACAAACACACAGGTACTGTCCTGTTCGAAAGAACTCTCATTCTTGGGTGATTTGGTGACAGTTTACCACTTAGTTTGTGACAAACGCTCCTAACCTTGAAGAGGTTTGCCACAAGGGATAAAGAATATGTACATAAAGATGTATGAATGAGTGATGGTACAGAGCGGCATAGGCAAGATGCAGTAGATGGTATCGAGTGCAGAAAATACATATGAGATGAGTATGTAAACAAAGTGGCATAGTTTAAAGTGGCTAGTGATACATGTATTACATAAATATGCAGTAGATGATATAGAGTACAGTATATACGTATACATATGAGATAAATAATGTAGGGTATGTAAACATTATATTAAGTAGCATTGTTTAAAGTGGCTAGTGATATATTTTACATCAATTCCCATTATTAAAGTGTCTGGAGTTGAGTCAGTGTGTTGGCAGCAGCCACTCAATGTTAGTGGTGGCTGTTTATCAGTCTGATGGCCTTGAGATAGAAGCTGTTTTTCAGTCTCTCGGTCCCAGCTTTGATGCACCTGTACTGACCTCGCCTTCTGGACGATAGCGGGGTGAATAGGCAGTGGCTCGGGTCGTTGTTGTCCTTGATGATCTTTATGGCCTTCCTGTGACACCAGGTAGTGTAGGTGTCCTGGAGGGCAGGTAGTTTGCCCCCGGTGATGCGTTGTGCAGACCTCACTACCCTCTGGAGAGCCTTACGGTTGTGGGCGGAGCAGTTGTCGTACCAGGCGGTGATACAGCCCGACAGGATGCTCTCGATTGTGCATTTGTAGAAGTTTGTGAGTGCTTTTGGTAACAAGCCGAATTTCTTCAGCCTCCTGAGGTTGAAGAGGCGCTGCTGCGCCTTCTTCACGATGCTGTCTGTGTGGGTGGACCAATTCAGTTTATCTGTGATGTGTACGCCGAGGAACTTAACTTACTACCTTCTCCACTACTGTTCCATCGATGTGGATAGGGGGGTGTTCCCTCTGCTGTTTCCTGAAGTCCACAATCATCTCCTTAGTTTTGTTGACGTTGAGTGTGAGGTTATTTTCCTGACACCTCACTCCGTGGGCCCTCACCTCCTCCCTATAGTTTTGGCAAGTCGGTTTGGAAATCCACTTTGTGCATGACGCAAGTTATTTTTCCAACAATTGTTTACAGACAGATTATTTCACTTATCATTCACTGTATCACAATTCCAGTGGGTCAGAAGTTTATATTTACTAAATTGACTGTGCCTTTATACCGCTTAGATAATTCCAGAAAATGATGTCATGGATTTACAAGCTTCTGATAGGCTAATTGACATAATTTGAGTCAATTGCAGGTGTACCTGTGGATGTATTTCAAGGCCTACCTTCAAACTCAGGCACAGTGATGCCGAAACATTGGTAAATACGCATTCAATTGCTGGGAGATTGTACATGGAGTGTGCGACTTTCTTGATTTTAGTTTATCGCCGTTAGTCAGCATCTCTACACAAACTATTATTCTGGGTGTGCGCCAGCTCATGTTTTTTAATGTATTTCAAGGCCTACCATCCAACTCAGTGCCTCTTTGCTTGACATCATGGGAAAAATTGTAGACCTCCACAAGTCTGGTTAATACTCGGGAGCAATTTCCAAATGCCTGAAGGTACCACGCTCATCTGTACAAACAATAGTACTCAAGTATAAACACCGCAGCCATCATACCGCTCAGGAAGGAGACAAGTTCTGTCTCCTAGAGATTAATGTACTTTGGTGTGAAAAGTGCAAATCAATCCCAAAGCAACTGCAAAAAACCTTGTGAAGATGGTACAAACAAGTACAAAAGTATCTATATCCACAGTAAAACAAGTCCTATATCGACATAACCTGAAAGGCCGCTCAGCAAAGACGATGCCAATGCTCCAAAACCAAAAAAAGCCAGACTACAGTTTGCAATTGCACGTGGGGACAAAGATTGTACTTTTCTGAGAAATGACCTCTGATGAAACTGTTTGGACATAATGACCATCGTTATGTTAGGAGGAAAAAGAGGGAGAGGCTTGCAAGCCCGAAGAACGCCATCCCAATTGTGAAGCACGGGGGTGGCAGCATCATGTTGTGGGGTTGCTTTGCTGCTGGAGGGACTGGTGCACTTCACAAAACAGATGGTATCATGAGGGAGGACAATTATGTGGATCTATTAAAGCAACAACTCAAGACATCACTCAGGAAGTTAAAGCTTGGTCACAAATGGGTCTTCCAAATGCCCAATGACCCCAAGCATACTTCCAAAGTTGTGGCAAAATGGCTTAAGGACAACAAAGTCAAGTTATTGGTAGTGGCCATCACAAAGCCCTCAATGCCATAGAAAATGTGTGGGCAGAACTGAAAAAGCATGTGCGAGCAAGGAGGCCTGCAAACCTGACTCAGTTACCTACACCAGCTCTGTCAGGAGGAATGGGCCAAAATTAACCCAACTTATTGTGGGAAGCTTGTGGAAGGCTACCCAAAATATTTGATCCAGATTAAACAATTTAAAGGCAATGCTACCAAATACTAATTGAGTGTATGCAAACTTCTGATCCACTGGGAATGTGATGAAAGGAATAAAAGCTGAAAATTCTCTCTACTATTATTCTGACATTTCACATTCTTAAAATAAAGTGGTGATCCTAACTGACCTAAGACAGAGAATTTTTTTCTAGGATTAAATGTCAGGAATTGTGTGATTTTTCTGGATTTTTGTTTTAGATTCTGTCTCTCACAGTTGAAGTGTACCTATGATAAAAATTACAGACTTCTACATGCTTTGTAAGTAGGACAACCTGCAAAATCGGCAGTGTATCAAATACTTGTTCTCCCCACTGTACACCTGTTCTGAGAGGCCCCATAGTCTGCAACACCACAAAGCAAGGGGCACCACCAAGAAAGCGGCACCATGAAGACCAAGGAGCTCTCCAAACAGGTCAGGTACAAAGTTGTGGAGAAGTACAGATCAGGGTTGGGTTATAAAAAAATATCAGAAACTTTGAACATCCCACGGAGCACCATTAAATCCATTATTAAAAAATGGAAAGAATATGGCACAACAACAAATCTTCCAAGAGAGTGCCACCCACCAAAACTCACAGACCAGGCAAGGAGGGCATCAACCAGAGAGGCAACAAAAATACCAAAGATAACCCTGAAAGAGCTACAAAGCTCCACAGCAGAGATTGGAGTATCTGTTCATAGGACCACTAAGCCGTACACTCCCCAGAGCTGGGCTATATGGAAGAGTTGCCAGAAAAAAAGCCATTGCTTTAAGAAAAAAATAAGCAAACACATTTGGTGTTCTCCAAAAGGCATGTGGGAGACTCACCAAACATATGGAAGAAGGTACTCTGTCAAATGAGACACAAATGTAGCTTTTTGGCCATTAAGGGAAACGCTATGTCTGGCGCAAACCCAACACCCCTCATCACCCTGAGAACACTATCCCCACAGTGAAGCATGGTGGTGGCAGCATCATGCTGTGGGGACGTTATAATCGGCAGGGACTGGGAAACTGGTCAGAATTGAAGGAATGGTGGATGGCGCTAAATACACGGAAATTCTTGAGGGAAACCTGTTTCAGTCTTCCAGGGATTTGAGACTGGGACGGAGGTTCACCTTCCAGCAGGACAATGACCATAAGCATACTGCTAAAGCAACACTCAAGTGGTTTAAGGGGAAACATTTACATGTCTTGGAATGGCCTAATCTAAGCCCAGACCTCAATTCAATTGAGAATCTGTGGTATGACTTAAAAATGGCTGTACATCAGCGTAACCCATCCATCTTGAAGGAACTGGAGTAGTTTTACCTTGAAGAATGGGCAAAATCCCAGTGGCTAGATGTGCCAAGCTTATAGAGACATACCCTAAGAGACTGGCAGCTGTAATTGCTGCAAAAGGTGGCTCTACAAAGTATTGGCTTCGGGGGGTGAATAGTTTATGCACGCTCAAGTTTTTTTGTCTGAATTCTTGTTTGATTCACAATGAAAATATTTTGCATCTTCAAAGTGTTAGGTATGTTGTGTACATCAAATGATACAACCCCCCCAAAATCTATTTTAATTCCAGGTTGTAAGGCTAAAAAATAGGAAAAATGCAAAGGGGGTGAATACTTTTGCAAGCCGCGTAATCAAAATTTCCCAGAAAGCATGTAGTCCTTGGCTCAGACAGTTTAGTAGTGTGGGCTCAATAGCATCTCATTAGTTTGCAAGATCTTGAGAATTAGCTATACATGTGATAGAATAGTGCACTGTACATGTGATGGAGGTTTAACCAAAATATGCCACAATACCTAGAATTGCCACTGTTATAAGCTAACTTTTTCTTGATGAATTTAAGCAAAATTCTTAATATGGTATTTTCTGTAAAATTCTAGAACAAATTTACCTGCATAGACCTGGCACAAGTCATGGGTGGGGTGATATTTGAACCGTACAATTATGTTAAAGGAAACCAACTTTCAATATAGAAAAATGTCTAAAATGTCTAAATGACATTTTCCCATTTAAACTTTGTTGTGCCAGGAGAAAGTGCAGAGATGACACTTTTGGGAGAGAAATAAACAACCTTTAGAATCTTTGATATGACATGTTCCCAGTAAGAAGGTTCTTGATGTCCTGAAGATGCACCTGGCAGGTGTTTGTGTGTTGAAAATGCAAACTGAGGGAGAGCTTGTGTTCTGTTCACAGCAAGTGACATGATGCCAAATTAATGTCATGCCAATAAGTGTCTGGCAACGGATACTCTTTGGGCATAACGTTAGTATGTCATCATGCCAAATGCTTTGAGAATCCCAGCGCCCAGGGTGGAACCCAGTGTACTGTGAATGGGGATCAGGGAAAGTAGTGTCACAGAGACTGGGGATGACAACTCAGTTCCATGCACCAAGGGAACAAAGCTGCCACATCACAAACTGTGTAGACAGCATGCCGGTACTCCCGGGTGTCATCTCCAGCCTCTGCCAACAACGTTTGCCGCCTGTGCAAACGTAAATATCCGTTGTCTAGGCAGTAATGGGCGAAATGTGGCAGCTGGTTTACACATAGGTCTGGTCCCAGACCACAACACTTCCTCTCTCTCTCTGTCTGTAGGCATCTCCCCGCGGTTGTTTGAGTTGTTTGTTTGAAAATAGCCTAACTGGTGCTGTAATAAGCCAAGCTTCCACGATGTGAGAGAAAAATAGGGATATCTCCTTTAAGACTGGCAGCCATGGCTAGTGTACACATGAGTTTAACAGTCAAATTGCCAGGGTTAGAGGTTCCAAAACTCTATGGATTGTATGCCTATGGCCACAACGCAATGCACCAAGGGAACAAAGCTGCCACATCACAAACTGTGTAGACAGCATGCCGGTACTCCCGGGTGTCATCTCCAGCCTCTGCCAACAACGTTTGCCGCCTGTGCAAACGTAAATATCCGTTGTCTAGGCAGTAATGGGCGAAATGTGGCAGCTGGTTTACACATAGGTCTGGTCCCAGACCACAACACTTCCTCTCTCTCTCTGTCTGTAGGCATCTCCCCGCAGTTGTTTGAGTTGTTTGTTTGAAAATAGCCTAACTGGTGCTGTAATAAGCCAAGCTTCCACGATGTGAGAGAAAAATAGGGATATCTCCTTTAAGACTGGCAGCCATGGCTAGTGTACACATGAGTTTAACAGTCAAATTGCCAGGGTTAGAGGTTCCAAAACTCTATGGATTGTATGCCTTTGGCCACAACGCAATAAGCTGTTCCACAGATAGAAGAAGGAGCGATTGTCACACCCTGACCATAGTTTGCTTTGTATGTTTCTATGTTTTGTTTGGTCAGGGTATGATCTGAGTGGGCATTCTATGTTGGATGTCTAGTTTGTCTGTTTCTGTGTTTGGGCCTAATATGGTTCTCAATCACGTAGGCTATGGTCACAAGACACAGAGTAATTGTCTCTGATTGGGAACCATATTTAGGTAGCCTGTTTTGTGTTGGGTTTTGTGGGTGGTTGTTTCCTGTCTTTGTTGCACCAGATAGGGCTGTTTCGGTTGTGCCACGTTTATTGTTTTGTATTATGTTGAGTTTTCCTATTATTAAAAAAACATGAACTATAACCACGCTGCATTTTGGTCCGTCTCTCCTTCCCAGGATGAAAGACATTACAGAACCACCCACTTAAACAGGACCAAGCGGCGTGGTAATGGGCAACAGCGGCGCAAAGAGGAATGGAAATGGGAGGACGAATTGGACGGTAAAGGACCCTGGGCACAGCCAGGAGATTATCGCCGCCCCAAAGAAGAGCTGGAGGCAGCGAAGGCGGAGAGGCGCTGGTATGAGGAGGCAGCACGGCGGCGTGGATGGAAGCCCGAGAGTCAGCCCCAAAAATGGAATGCTATGTTAGCTAGCTGAATGCAGCTAGCTAGTTTAGCCTACTCAAACACCCAGCTCAAACAGAGAGGAATGCTATGTTAACTAGCTGAATGCAGCTAGCTTGTTTAGCCTACTCAAACACCTGGCTCAAACAGAGAGGAATGCAGTGTTAACTAGCTGACTATGGCTATCCAACACTCTTCCAAGTCAAGGTAAGCCATTGGTTTTATTCATTTATTGCCACCGGGGCCAGGGGCGCCGCCAGGGATTTTGGGCCCCATGAAAATATATCACATTTGGGCCCCACCACCACAGGCCACACCAACCCTGCGCAATTGCTGTAACCACACACCTCCAGAACCCAATTGACCCATTCAAAGGTTTAAATAACTTGACATTTGCAGGCTTGCAACTCTCTTGTAGTACAATATTTACTGTACGATATTTACTGACAGTGAGCTGTGATAATATAACACTGTGCAGACATGCATGCAACATTCTGCATACAGTGGAATTCACTATTTGATGCAAGACTGATACCCTCTATAAGAAATGTGCAAAAGTCCATATTTTACAGTCTAAATGTAATTTTAATGGTAAAACTCTTGAATGGAAAATTCTCTTAACATTAATATATAACTTAAAATAAATATAACTTAAATATACATTAACCCCTTCAGTTAAAATAAATTTACATTATCATATAGAATGATATAACAAACAAAATAAAATCAGCAGCAGATTTTTGAACTAAGTATTCATACCAACTAGACAATAAGCAGCTGTAAAAGTGGAAATGGAAAACAAAATGGAAATGAAAAGGCCCGATGGTGGCTCTAGAGGAAAGGTCAAGAGGTCACCAAATCAATAGGTTTCTTCCACTTGGGTTCTTGATTGTGCATACATAATGTTATGGCAATCCAGCCATTACTTTGAGATGTATCTTGTTCTCAGTCTTGTTCTCAGCCTGTGAGCATCGTGTGTAGTGATCCAATATCTACAGCCATGCCATTAAACAGTCATCACTGGCCCTTGCTCAGCCTTACCCACCAAGAGCACAGCGCTGAGCCTTGCTAGCAAATTCACTGATCAAGTCTTTGAAGTAGGGCTTTCTAGCTAACTGACTTTCAATGGACAGCATGGCAAGACTGCAAAGCCTGTCCTGTGACATAGTGAACCTCAAATAGTTTTATCAGTTTTAGCTCACTGAAAGCTCTCTCGCCACCAGCAACAGTCACAGGCAGTGTGCAACATATATGTAAAGCAATGCACACTTCTCCAAAAATGCTTTGCAGCTGCATCTTACAAATTGCATTCAGGTGACCAAGAGGGGACAAGTTAGGGAGGAAAGTGGCAGCATTTACAGTGTTCAGGTGTCTCACTTCATTATGAAACTCAGGTGTAACATCTCTGGAATACTTCATGGTCAGTGGTTGGCACACAGAGGGGACTTTATCCTCACTAATCTGCCCAACTTTCAGAACAGTAGAATTATTCTACAATTTTTGCAGTGTTGTGTAACCTAGTGTCCAGGTCACTTATGATGTTGTCCATAGCAGTAACAAAAACACTGTTCCGAAACACCTTTGCTGCACTGTCCTGAGCCATCTCCTCTTGAGAGGTTTCCTCATCGAATCTTTTCCTCTGGTGGCTGAGTTCCTTGCTAAATTTTCATTTGCGTAGCAAACACTGTTGCCTCAGACAGGAGAGACTCCCATCCATCTCTAAGAGCCTGCATCTCTTCCTTTAAGGCTCTGATATTGGCTGCCTCTGTGTCAAGTGAGATTTTTCCTGACTGGAGAATCACATTCCTGTCCTCAATGCATTGCAGTACCTGCATTCATTCCACCTGACATGTCATTCAACACAATGCTGCTCACCTCCTTTTTCCCGTTCCTGTAGGTTCATGCTCTACAACATCCGCAGAGTACGCCCCTGCCTCACACAGGAAGCGGCGCAGGTCCTAATCCAGGCACTTGTCATCTCCCGTCTGGATTACTGCAACTCGCTGTTGGCTGGGCTCCCTGCCTGTGCCATTAAACCCCTACAACTCATCCAGAACGCCGCAGCCCGTCTGGTGTTCAACCTTCCCAAGTTCTCTCACGTCACCCCGCTCCTCCGCTCTCTCCACTGGCTTCCAGTTGAAGCTCGCATCCGCTACAAGACCATGGTGCTTGCCTACGGAGCTGTGAGGGGAACGGCACCGCAGTACCTCCAGGCTCTGATCAGGCCCTACACCCAAACAAGGGCACTGCGTTCATCCACCTCTGGCCTGCTCGCCTCCCTACCACTGAGGAAGTACAGTTCCCGCTCAGCCCAGTCAAAACTGTTCGCTGCTCTGGCCCCCAATGGTGGAACAAACTCCCTCACGACGCCAGGACAGCGGAGTCAATCACCACCTTCCGGAGACACCTGAAACCCCACCTCTTCAAGGAATACCTAGGATAGGATAAAGCAATCCTTCTCACCCCCCCCCTTAAATGATTTAGATGCACTATTGTAAAGTGGCTGTTCCACTGATGTCAGAAGGTGAATTCACCAATTTGTAAGTCGCTCTGGATAAGAGCGTCTGCTAAATGACTTAAATGTAATGTTAAATGTTTTTCAGTTGGGAGTAGGGCTGATTGAGGGGTATGGGGATGGGGAGACAGGGCTGGTTCAGGGGTATGGGGATGGGGAGCCCGGGCTGCTGAGCCTGAAGCTGCATCTGTTGGGCCTGGCACCAGGCAGGGGCAGGGACAACTGATTCAGTATTAGCTTGCTAAAAGTTTGCCTGCATTGATTAAATGTCGGCTAAAAGAGGAGCTAAATGTAATCACTCAGAATATTATTTGAAGATATCAAGTAAATAATTTTAGTGGATCAAAGGTAGCCTATATAACGATGGACTAAGCTAACAGGTTAGTTTCCACCACTCACGGACTACACCCACCTTCTTTTGTGAAGAATTGGGCGACAGCTTTCTTTTCTCTCTACTGTCTTTCTTTTCGTTTTTGGAAGCCAGATTTGTCTTGCAAGTACCGTTCACACCTGGTTTGGGGCCAGGACCGAACCATTTCATGTAAATAGGGTCGGGGCATGGGCAATGCAGAGGCTCTCTGGATATTATTTTTTGCCCAAAACAAGAAAAAGAAACCATTAGTTTTATTAGTACATTGTAAATATTATATTAATGATGATAGGTTAATAATTTAATATTGATTTTTTTTTTACCGAAAGTTCACATTTTTTAGGGCCCCTGTCAGTCACAGGCCCTTAGAATCATCCTGACCCCAATACGGCTCCCCTGACCGGGGCAAATGCTAAACTGCTTGCTCTACTGTACACGGTAGCGGGTTTACTAATGCGTTAGTTCTAGTAGCTATGTTGACTATGACGTTAGCTAATATGGTGACAACGATGTAGGCTGCCTGTAGCGGTTATGGTATGAAGGTTTGGCTTAACTTTTTTTTGCCTGGTCACAAACAGGTGTTGTGTTGAGCACTGAAGTCCACAAGCGAAGGGAAAGGGGATAAAGTGTGTAGATGCAATAAAGAATTATACAATGAGCAAAGTGGTCATTGTACACCTATTTGGCTGCCTTTCCATGTGTAACTGTGTTGTTGTTTGTGTCACACTGCTTTACTTTATCTTGGCCAGGTTGCAGTTGTAAATGAGAACTTGTTCTCAACTAGCCTACCTGGTTAAATAAAGGTGAAATGTGGCCGCTATGAAAGTGTTTGCGTGTGATCAAGGGTGTATTCATTACTGCAATATTATAACATTATTAAACATGATTGAAATATCAGAGATAAGTGGGGAATTTGGTAGGGGGGAACATGATACTTTTTGACACTGACGTTGATAGAATTGGTGAGTCACATAGCACATGTATTTCCAAGGCAAAATATCGCTTCCCCCAGGCTTCACAAAGAATCATGGACAGCGATAAATGCAGTAAATGCAACAATAAGATAACTTTTTATAAAACTCCACACACACAATCTTTGCCAGATCAGGCCTCTACGCCATGGCACAAAAGTGAGTATTTGGGTATATTCATGTACATTTGAGTCATTTAGCAGACACTCGTATCCAGAGAGACTTACAGTACATTTTTTACTAGGTGTCAGCAGTCAGTGCTAACAGAGGAGAAACAAGTCAAGTGTTACTTCACAGAAGGCACGGGAAGGGGTGGGGGGTTGCTGTGGGATTATATACGATGTAGGGTTTCAAATGTTTTTGGGTAGATGGGCAGGGACTCTGCGGTCCTAGTTTCAGGGTGAAGCTGATTCCACCATCGGGGTACCAGGACAGAGAAGATCTTAGACTGGGCTGAGTGGGAGCTGCACATGTTTATATTTAGGAGACAAACCCATGACCAGTAACAGGAAAAAAAGTTTTTTTTCATCTTACAATTACTATTAATAAACTAAGGAGATCAACAGGCATGTTAACACTCGATCTACTTACAAGCCTTGTGAGACTTTCGTACAGCCTTCAAGCAGCCGTGAAACGCACATCCTTTCATATTTCTGTTTGATGGCAAAACTGTGGATCCAATTTAACCGGACTCTTGGGGAGCTTGAGCTCAACTGCTGGGCAAACATCTAAATTGATAAAGTCCCGACAATGTCAACAGAGTAAACTAAGTTCTTGAAATGGCGGGATGTTGTCCTGTGCCTTCGCTCCGTACCTCCGGTGCAATGACACTCAGATCAGGATGAGTCAGGCTTTAGTGGCGGCTCGTCATTCACAAAGCAGATTGACGTGAGAGAGAGCAAGAGAAGACATCAGTGGACAGTAGTGGAGCTGATGGAAGAGGGAACAGACAGGGCCAAAGCCCCGCAAAGCCTCAGACATCTGGGGAGCGACACTGGCCCAGATTGGACCTGGCCCCCTTATCTAGCCGGGTACCAGGCTTATTTCTCATTCTAAACCCAGGAGATTACTGAGAAACTTTTCAAACAGCAGCAGGCAAATTGTAACAGATTACAACTGGCATTCAACAAGGGATTAGACACAAATACATGACGGGGGAATTGAACAAGGCTCTGCATCATCAAAGGCCCATGCTCTGTCATGAACAATATACTGGGATATACATCAACGAAAGGAGCATGTGTAGAGATCCAGAAACACGCCTGGCGTATTGTAGAATAGGGGTTACTGCAGGATCCACCTGATTCAAAAACAGTCCGTCAGAAGGAGACAAGAGGAATGACATCTACTCAGCTGCTACCACATTCTCAATAAGCAAGAGACTGTATAGCCCAGGCCTACTGTTGATATGGTGTTATAGGGCTGAACATTTTGAATAGCCAATGTTTGGAGGAGCACACCTTTGGTAACCGAACAAGAGGGGCTCTTTGGAAATGAGGATGGATACAAGCCAAATGGAGATTGCATTGCAGGTAGGCCTATGTGAATTGTGAATCATGCAAAATCATGTTGGCAAAAGCCTCACGAGTAGACCATTTAGAAACCCTAAAGCACTAAATAAACTTCAGTTAGTGCTAAACACGGCTGCTAGAATCTTGAATGGAGCCAAAAAATTTGATCATATTACCCCAATGCTAGCCTCTCTACACTGGCTTCCTGTTAAGGCAAGGTTTTACTGCTAACCTACAAAGCATTACATAGGCTGCTCCTACCCATCTGTCCGATTTGGTCCTGCCGTACGTACCTACACGTATGCTATGGTCACAAGACACAGGCCTCCTTACTGTCCCTAAAATTTCTAAGCAAACAGCTGGAGGCAGGGCTTTCTCCCATAGAGCTCCATTTTTATGGAATGGTCTGCCGATCCATGTGAGAGACGCAGACTCGGTCTCGACCTTTAAGTCTTTTTTGAAGACTCATCTCTTCAGTAGGTCCTATGATTGAGTGTAGTCTGGCCCAGGAGTGTGAAGGTGAACGGAAAGGCACTGGAGCAACAAACCGTCCTTGCTGTCTCTGCCTGGCCGGTTACCCTGTCTCCTCTGGGATTCTCTGCCTCAAACCCTATTACAGGGGCTGAGTCACTGGCTTACTGGTGCTCTTCCATGCCGTCCCTAGAAGGGGTGGGTCACTTGAGTGGTTTGTGTCACTGACGTCATCTTCCCGTCCGGGTTGGTGCCTCCCCCCTTGGGTTCGTGCCGTGGGGGAACTCTTTGTGGGCTCAGGATAGTAAGTTGGTGGTTGAAGATATCCCTCTTGTGGTGTGGGGGCTGGGGGTATCGTCGGACAGGGCCACCGTGTCTCCCGACCCCTCCTGTCTCAGTCTCCAGGATTTATGCTGCAATATTTTATATGTCGGGGGCTAGGGTCAGACTGTTATATCTGGAGTATTTCTCCTGTCTTATTTGGTGTCCTGTGTGAATTTAAGTATGCTCTCTCTAATTCTCTTTTTCTCTCTCTCTTTCTTTCTCTCGGAGGACCTGAGCGCTAGGACCATGCCTTAGGACTACCTGGCCTGATGACTCCTTGCTCTCCCCAGTCCACCAGGCCGTGCTGCTGCTCCAGTTTCAACTGTTCTGCCTACAGCTATGGAACCCTGACCTGTCCCAGACCTGCTGTTTTCAACTATCTAGAGACAGCAAGAGCGATAGAGATAGTCTGAATGATCGGCTATGAAAAGCCAACTGACATTTACTTCTGAGGTGCTGACCTGTTGCACCCTCGACAACTACTTTGATTATTATTATTTGACCCTGCTGGTCATCTATAAACATCTTGGCCATGTTAATCTCCACCCGTCAGGGTCAGAAGAGGACTGGCCACCCCTCATAGCCTGGTTCCTCTCTAGATTTCTTCCTAGGTTCTGGCCTTTCTAGGGAGTTTTTCCTAGCCACCGTGCTTCTACACCTGCATTGCTTGCTGTTTGGGGTTTTCGGCTGGGTTTCTGTACAGCACTTTGAGATATCAGCTGATGTATGAAGGGATTTATATATACATTTGATTGATTGACATGGATTGACTCCTTGGCTAATTCATGGCCAGGATAAGAAAGACACCAGATGCATTGCTGTTGAATCAGCTTTCATTATATTAGGGTAAGTGTAGCATAGTATAAACGAAATGGAAAACAAGCAATTGTTACTGTAAAATAACTTAAATGCCGATAGCTTACACAGAGTTTTTACACACATCCTAAATAAATAAAAAAATGTTACTTTTTCTCTGTCTGAAATCTCAGCAGCTTCATGCTGCATCTACCAAGCTATCAAACTGAACAATTTAGACCCATTAACCTTTTCCACATTTTGTTAGGTTACAGCCTTATTCTAAAATGGATTAAATAGTTTTCCCCCTCATCAATCTAGAGACACGCAAAAACATTAATACATGTATAAATACATAAACTGAAAGAATGCATTTACATACATATTCAGACCCTTTACTCACTAATTTGTTGAAGCACCTTTGGCAGCGATTACAGCCTTGAGTCTTCTTGGGTACAAGCTTGCCTCACCTGTACTTGGGCAGTTTCTTCCATTCTTCTCTGCATATCCTCTCAAGCTCTGTCAGTTTGGATGGGGAGTGTCGCTGCACAGCTATTTATAATCTCTCAAGAGATGTCTGATCGGGTTCAAGTTCTGGCTGTGGCTGGCCCACTCAAGGACATTCAGAGACTCCTGCGTTGTCTTGGCTGTTTGCTTAGGGTGTCGTTGTCCTGTTGGAAGGTGAACCTTCACCCCAGTCTGAGGTCCTGAGCGCTCTGGTGCAGGTTTTCATCAAGGAGCTCTCTGTACTTTGCTCCATTCACCTTTAGCAGCAATTCAAGCCTCGAGTCTTCTTGGGTATTATACTACAGATCCTCTCAAGCTCTGTCAGGTTGGATGGGGAGCGTCACTGCACATCTATTTTCTTTCCAAAGATGTTGGATTGGGTTCAAGTCCGGGCTCTGGCAGGGTCACTCAAGGAAAGTACAGCGTCTGGCTTTGCAAAACCTAATTATGCACCTTGAGCTGTATGGACACCACCGAAAATTGGATATACAGTTAGGTCTGAAAATATTGGCACCTTTTGATAACGATGAGCAAAAAAAGACTATATAACATAAATAATACATATACAGAGCTATAGTGTATGCCCCCTCCCAAAATGAATATAATTTATACTAATAGAATAGCTAAGAAAAAATAGCTAAGAATGTGTATTTAGTTTAACAAGTAATACTTTTTTTATGATAGCAGTCAAAAGCATTGGCACACCTGTTTTCTTTTTCAACAAAATATTTTTCAACACCTCACCTTGCGAGAATAATGGAACTGTGCCTTTTTCTAAATGTTTTATGACTTGGAAGGGATCTTAGACAATTATTTCATAACGAATCTTTCCAGATCCTTTATCTTTTGTCTGCGCTTATGGGCTGCCCTCTTCAGGATTTTAAAGGGGTTCACAGGTTTTCAATTTTGTTTGTCACAGAATTTGTGGTCAATTAACAATTTCTTTGTGGATTTTGACGTGTGCTTGGGGTTTTAGTCTTGCTGGAAGATCCACTTGCAGCCAAGTTTCAGACTCCTGGCAGAGGAAACCAGGTATTTGGCTAAAATGTAAAAGGACCCCAGGAACAGGGATTGGGGTGGAGTGGCACATTGGTACTTCAAATTGTTAGAGGAGTGCCTAGTCCTCTGTTATTTAAAACCTGCATGCTGGACTTGTTTATTGGCCCTCCCATCACTTTTCGGAGGACAAAAGTAACTTTATTTCACTTTTTTGTTTCTACAGCTGTTTTGTGACGTTTTACACACATTTTACATACAGTTCATTAAGAAGGCTGTAATCGCTGCCAAAGGTGATTCTAACGTGTGTTGAGTTATGGGGTTGAATACTTATTTCATAGAGATGTTTTTTTTTGTTTTTTTTTTTTTTACAATTGTGAGAATTTGTCTTCCACTAACATTAGAGGGTATTTTGTGTAGATCATTGACAAAAAAATAACAATAGCATCAATTTTAATCCCACTTTGTATCACAACAAAATGTGGAAAACTTCAAGGGGTGTGAATACTTTCTGGACATGGTACATTTATCAAATCAAACCAAATCAACCAGAATCCAAGATGGTAGCATGTATAGTTGTTTGTCTGTGACTAGTAGTTTTTAACCTATTCATTCATGGTGGAGCAAATCTACACTATCCTTGCTGTGTAGTGCAACTATTTAGTTTTGCCGGTGTAAAGATCCCAGGTCTCGCGCAACTCTGATCTTTTTTTTTAATCACTATTTGCACTTCCCTACTCAAAGTTTACCAAAGTTACCCTCCCTCAGGCTGGCCTGGGTTCTATCCTCTGCCTTCCCTCCGTGGAGTGTCTCGTCCAAGCTGCTCCACTTTGCTCTCCACCTGGCAGTAACCTCAACAATCCCACCAGTTCTCTAAATCGACCCCCAATCTACTCACACACGCGCACACTCACATACACTCATACATACTCAGTGTCCCTCTCTCCCTTTACATTTCCTTGGCCTCGATTTCTTACATCTCTCAGAGAAAACACCAATTTGTGGTATTGCTTTGCGCACTGACTTTACTGGAGAAAACGAACATCTGACAATGTGCTCTCCCCTACATTAGACATTGTGTCTGCGGGCACTCACTGTTTTTCCACTCGAGCCACTCGTCGAAGTGCCGATGCATTTGTGTCATGATGTGAGCAGTATGAACTAGTGTCACTACCATTAATGCTTTGCATTGTCGAGAATATCTTGTGGAATTCGCTTGCATTAGGTCTCTTAAAGAGAAGCCGTGCAAGGTTATGAAACAGAGGTGCCTAGATATTCTTCTTTTGTTGATATCAGGTAACGTGCACCCTAAACCTGGCCCTATGCTGCAATGTCTCCAAACCCCCTCTGATTTTAAATCGAGATCTGGTTTTGGGTATTTTTCATTTAAATGTACGCAGCCTGTTGTCTAAAATTGGATTGGTTAGGATTGGGGCTAAATCAACTGACGCTAATTGTATTTTCTGAAACCTGGCTCAGCAAGTCTGTTCTCAATAAGGATATTTGTAGAAATGGTTACAATGTGTAACGCACTGATCGGGGTAAGAAAGGTGGGGGTGTGGCTATATATGTAAAAATTAAATTCCCTGTAAGTGTGGCAAAGACTGAAACTATTTGTAAACAGTTGGAATTTCTTGCCTTGAATATTGAGGTTTCAAATTGTGTCTCTATAATTGTGATTGGCTGTTATAGACACACCCCCCCCCCCTCTGCTCTCTGTATCTGCGATTGGCTGTTATAGACCCCCCTCTGCTCTCTGCATCGGTGATTGGCTGTTATAGACCCCCTCCCCTCTGCTCTCTGTATCTGTGATTGGCTGTTATAGACCCCCTCCCCTCTGCTCTCTGTATCTCTGATTGGCTGTTATAGACCCCCTCTGCTCTCTGTATCTGTGAATGGCTGTTATAGACCCCCCTCTGCCCTCGGTGATGCACTTTCTTTTCTGATGCCCCTTATGTCTAAATTTCACTAGAGAAGTTATCTTTTCATTTTTGTTGAAGTTTAGGCATATTTTCTTGACATTTATTCATCTATTATTCTGTTCAAATATGTTTTTTATTGAACACACACAAGAATGGTGTATAGGTATTTTGTAGAAAAGACAAGCATGCAATTCTTATATAAACATAAAAGAGCAGATACAAAAATATCCAGAGTAATATGTACAAAATAAGTTATTCAAAATAAGACATACAGAACATACTGTATCTACCCCCCCCCCCTGCCCGCCCATCCATCATTCAAGAGAGGAGAGGCTGCCAGATTTGATAAAATGTTGATAATTTATTGCTTAGAATATATCGAATTCTTTCTAAGTGTAGAGTGTTTGCCAACTCACTGAGCCATAATTTGGGAGGGAGCTTCCTTCCTTTTCCAAAACAACAAGATATTTTTTTTTGCTGAAATGAGACTGTAAAAGAGGAGTTGTTTTGGGGACTGGTTCATCTGTTTACGGTTTCTGACACTCCCAGGATGATCAGAAGCGGGTCTGGGTTAATTGAAGCCTCCAGAACTTCAGAAAGGATCCTAAAAATTCCACACAAATAACCATATAAGTTAGGGCATAATGCAAAGCAGTGGAGTAGTGTACCCCCTGCAGCATGACATGTATCACACAAAGGATGTATCAGGAAATATCCTTTGTTGCTTAGTTGTGTAATATGTGTAATAACTTGAATTGTATGAGACAATGTCTGGAGTTAATGGAGCAGGTGTGGATATACTCCAAGCTATCTTCCCAATCTGCCACAGAGATGTCAGTCCCTAGCTGCCTTAACCTCTTAACCTCTAGTGACACCCCATCCCGTGAACGGGACCGTTGTCATCATCTGACACTAATTAGCATAACGCAACGGACATAAATCTTCCTAGAAAATCTTCCTATTCATGAAAATCACAAGTAAAATATATTGGCACACAGCTTAGCCTTTTGTTAATCACCCTGTCATCTCAGATTTTCAAAATATGCTTTACAGCCAAAGCTAGACAAGCATTTGTACGTTTATCGATAGCCTAGCATAGCATTATGCCTTGCTAGCAGCAGGCAACCTTGTCACAAATCAGAAAAGCAATCTAATTATATCGTTTACCTTAACTTCGGATGTTTTCACTCACAAGACTCCCAGGTAGATAGCCAAAGTTCATTTTTTCCCAAAAGATTATTTTGTAGGTGAAATAGCTCTGTTTGTTCTTCACGTTTGGCTGAGAAATCGACCGGAAATTGCAGTCACGACAACTCCGAAAAATATTCAAAATTAGCTCCATAATATCGACAGAAACATGGCAAACGTTGTTTATAATCAATCCTCAAGGTGTTTTTCAAATATCTATTCGATAATATATCAACTGGGACAATTGGTTTCTCAGTAGAAGCGATTGGAATAATGGCTACCTCTGTATTTTACGTGAGAATTTCTCTGGGAGCATCAAGTGACCGTGCGCAATGAAGCCGCCTACGGGTATTCTTCAACATAAATGCGTAACTACGTCACAATGCTGTAGACACCTTGGGGAATACGTAGAAAGCGTAATCTGGTTGATAGGGCATTCACAGCTCAATAGGGACGCATCGGAACGCAGGGCTTTCAAAAGATGAGTCACTTCCGGATTGGATTTTTCTCAGGCTTTCGCCTGTAAGATCAGTTCTGTTATACTCACAGACAATATTTTTACAGTTTTGCAAACTTTAGAGTTTTCTACCCTAAGCTGTCAATTATATGCATATTCTAGCATCTTGTCCTGACAAAATATCCCGTTTTAATTTGGGAACGTTATTTTTCCAAAAATGAAAATACTGCCCCCTAGTACCAACAGGTTTTAAGGATCGGAACCTTTTTTTCAATTTTCGCCTGAAATGACATACCCAAATCTAACTGCCTGTAGCTCAGGACCTGAATCAAGGATATGCATATGCTTGGTACCATTTGAAAGAGAACACTTTGACGTTTGTGGAAATGTGAAATGAATGTAGGAGAATATAAGACATTAGATCTGGTAAAAGATAAAACAAAGGAAAAAAACTAGCTTTTTGGATGGGTTTTTGTACCATCATCTTTGAAATGCAAGAGAGAGACCATAATGTATTATTCCAGCCCAGGTGCAAATGAGATTTTGGCCATTACATGGCAGCAGTGTATGTGCAAAGTTTTTTGACTGATCCAATGAACCATTGCATTCATGTTCAAAATGTTGTATCAAGACTGCCCAAATGTGCTCAATTTGTTTATTAATAACTTCTCAAGTTAAAAACGGTGTACTCTAATGAAACAATAGCATGGTATTCTTTCACTGTAATAGCTACTGTAAATTGGACAGTGCAGTCTGACAAGAATTTAAGCTTTCTGCAAATATCAGATATGTCTATGTCCTGGGAAATCTTCTTGTTACTTACAACCTCATGCTAATCGCATTAGCCTATGTTAGCTCAACCATCCAGTGGGGGACACACCGATCATGAAGAAGTTTTAATGGCATCTGTAGAAGGTGTGCTAACAGATTGAAGAGCGTCATCTAGACGAGATATCAGTTTGCCTGAGATGGGCCCAATTTTTATGCATCTGTCAAAAATTGAATTTTTAGCATTTTCAAATGTCAGAAGATGTTTTCGAACAGTCTCTAATCTGTAGGTATCTGAAAAAGTTATTTATGGGAAGATTATAGGTTTCCCTCAGCAAATCAAATGAGACAAATATCCCTTCTAAATATAGATCCCCTATGGTATTGTTCCATAGTTCTCCCCATCACTCAAAGGTGTTATCAAGGTTGGGGGGGGGGGGCAAAGAGTGATTCCTGGCAACAGGGAGCAGGAATTATATTGGTCTGAGGTCAAAGTACACTTTAATTTGCTTCCAGATTCGGGCTGTGCTATGTATAATAGGATTGTTACTATGAAGTGACATTTCCAACTTGACAGGTGACAAAATCACAGCGTCACTAGAGAAGGGGTGGAAATCCTCACAGTCCATACTAAGCCAGCAAAAATGTAACAGCACCGAGGTTAGCGGCCCAATAGTAAAATATAACATTTGGGAGAGACAATCCTCCTTCCATCTTGGATTTTCTGGGTACAGAGAAAATAATTTTGCAATTTTAGCTGAGAGAAAGTGGTTATTTTTTATGTTTATCCATAGATGGATGACTAGCATTCTCCCTATCCAGTAGGTGAATTTGTGCCTCCAATTCTACAATTTTTCTCTGTTTTACCTTCTCTTGGCAGCCTGAAAGGACATGATACAGCCTCTCAAATAAGCCTCCAGTGTTTCCAACAATAATGCTGTGGAAGTCTCTGTGATGTCATTGGTAACAAAGAAAAATGTTATTAGTTCTTTAAGATGTTCACAGAATGTTGGTTCTGTGAGGAGTAGAGGATTCAACCTCCAGACCCCCTCATTTGATACGATGTCACACAATCTCAGGGAGAAGGTGAGTGGACTGTGATCAGAAATTATAATATCATGATATCTCACATTACAGGTATAAGGGAGTA
This sequence comes from Oncorhynchus masou masou, assembly GCF_036934945.1. Lineage (NCBI taxonomy): Eukaryota > Metazoa > Chordata > Actinopteri > Salmoniformes > Salmonidae > Oncorhynchus > Oncorhynchus masou. Next base: position 44,702,064 of record NC_088244.1, read on the forward strand.
ATTTAGCATCAACCAAAAAGTAGTCAATTCAGGTATAAACATTGTAAAAATGAGAGTAAAAGGACTATTCCCTACCCGTAGGGTTGGAGATCCTCCAAGTTTCAAATAAGTTCAAATTTTTTTATGCAGGTATTCAAGAATTTGCTTGAATAGGAGGTAGCGGTACGCTGGGTAGAGGATCTATCCAAATAATGGGCAAGCACACAGTTACCTTGACTCACTTAATTGGTTCATTTAAACCCTTGACATTCCAGTAAGTAAATGTAAGCCCCACCCTCCTCTCGTTTGTAGTTTCTATGGTGGCCTGCATAATGTGCAACTCAATAAAAAGGTATGAAAGTGCATCAAACTATCAAGAGCAGCATATGTAGCACCTACACCCAAGCATTATCCAACCGATCAGTCCCCCCCAGCAAACCCCCTTAATCACCACCCTGTCCCCAACCCTCTCCAACATTTACCTTCCCCCTCAATCAACCTTCAACAAGCATATACAAATAGAAACATTGTATAAAAAATAAAAATTTAATCCTAACTATACATTCACCTCTCACTATCCTAGAACATCTACTAACATATGAATTGAGGAGGCTCCTGCAAATCAAGTGTTCATTTAGCATCTAAAAAAACAAACCAGAATAATAGTAATAAACCAAAAGAGAATAAGTTGCAACATAAACGTATTACGCACTTAAAACCTCTTTGGGATAGGGGGCAGCATTTTCACTTTTGGATAAATGGTGTGCCCAATTTCAACTTCCTGCTACGCATGCCAAGAATATAAGATATGCACATTATTAGTAGATTTGGATATAAAACACTCTGAAGTTTCTAAAACTGTTTGAATCATGTCTGAGTATAACAGAACTTATGTACAGTGGGGCAAAAAAAGTATTTAGTCAGCCACCAATTGTGCAAGTTCTCCCAATTAAAAAGACGAGAGGCCTGTAATTTTCATCATAGGTACACAGACAAAATGAGGGAAAAAAATCCAGAAAATTACATTGTAGGATTTTGTAGTATTTGTAGTATTTTCTTAACTCTTCTTGAACTGCACTGTTGGTTAAGGGCTTGTAAGTAAGCATTTCACGGTAAAGTCTACACTTGTTGAATTCAGCGCATGTGACAAAGTTTGATTGGATGAACATTAGCTGTAGTATGTTGTCAGTGAAACTTATTGGTCGGCAGTAGGCCTACAGTGTCTTGTCCTTAAAACGACCTCAGCCAAGGTCTCAATATGGGCTCAATTCAATATTTAATCCATTTGTCTCATACAAAATGTCATCTCTGGTGCACAGACGACTTGGTGAATTCTCATCACTCCATGACAATGGATATTGATGTCACGCCCTGACCGTAGATTGCTTTGTGTGTTTCTATTTTTTGTTTGGTCAGGGTGTGATGTGGGTGGGCATTCTATGTTTGTATGTCTAGGTCTTGTATTTCTATGTTTTGGCCCGGTATGGTTTTCAATCAGGGACAGCTGTCTTTCGTTGTCTCTGAGAACCATACTGAGGTAGCCTGTTTTCCCAGTGTTAGTTGTGGGTGGTTATTTTCTGTTTAGTGTTTTCACCTTGCAGGACTGTTTTCGGTTATTCCTATTGTTATTTTGTATCTTCGTGTTCAGTTCAGTATATTAAAGATGAATACGTACTCTGCTGCATTTTGGTCTGACGATTCCTCTACTTCTTCCAATGAATACCGTGACAATTGGAGACATTTTCCTCTCTGGCTTATGAGAGAAATAATCGATTCACATGCACTTCTTTAAATATCAACATAAAGGTTTTCAGTTTCCTGGTTCAGTTCTTGTCCTTTCAGGTAATTGTATTCTGTGTGGGGAACAGATGACACACCGTGCAGATGCCCTGTTCAGGCAACTGTTCAACACCCATCTTCGGCCACCCCTTTGGCTGGTACAGGTGTGTTTGGGTTTGGCATCGAAGCGTGTAAGTATTTATCTTTGTCCAAGAGTTTCAAATTGACTTCAATCTTGGTAGCCTGAGAGAGCTAGTTCAACTTAGCGTGACCGGGGTTTGGCTAGCTAATACTGTTGAAAGTGGGTTGTATGGTTGTAGAACCAAAGGCATCATGTTGTTTTTAGCTTAAAGGGATAGGATGGAATCTCATTACACCTTAATATCTATGCGTATTTAAGTCTAAAGCACAAACAAATTTACTTCCCAGGAATATTTGATTGACTGGTGGTTTGTATACTATCGTTCAAAAGTTTGGGGTCACTAAGAAATGTCCTTGTTTTTGAAAGAAAAGCACATTTTTTTTGTCCATTAAAATAACATCAAATTGATCAGAAATACAATGTAGACATTGTTCATGTTGTAAATGAATATTGTAGCTGGAAATGGCTGATTTTAAATATTTTTTTTAATGGAAAATCTACAAAGGCGTACAGAGGCCCATTATCAGCAACCATCACTCCTGTGTTCCAATGGCACATTGTGCTAGCTAATTCAAGTTTATAATTTTAAAAGGCTAATTGATCATTAGAAAACCCTTTTTGAAATTACGTTAGCACAGCTGAAACTGTTGTTCTGATTAAATAAACAATAAAACTGACCTTCTTTAGACGAGTTGAGTATCTGGAGCGTCAACATTTGTGGGTTCAATTACAAAATGGCCAGAAACAAAAAACTTTCTTCTGAAAATCGTCAGTCTATTCTAGTTCTGAGAAACGAAGGCTGTCCCGAGAAATTGCCAAGAAACTGAAGATCTCGTACAATGCTGTGTACTACTCCCTTTACAGAACAGCACAAACTGGGGCATGTCTCTATAAGCTTGGCACATCTAGCCCCTGGGATTTTTGCCCATTCTTCAGGGCAAAACCACTACAGCTCCTTCAAGTTTGATGGGTTCCAACTGGTGTACAGCAATCTTTAAGTCATACCACAGATTCTCAATTGGATTGAGGTCTGGGCTTTGACTAGGCCATTCCAAGACAATTAAATGTTTCCCCTTAAACCACTCGAGTGTTGCTTTAGCAGTATGCTTAGGGTCATTGTCCTGCTGGAAGATGAACCTCCGTCCCAGTCTCAAATCTCTTGAAGACTGAAACAGGTTTCCCTCAAGAATTTCCCTGTATTTAGCGCCATCCATCATTCTTTCAATTCGGACCAGTTTCCCAGTCCCTGCCGATGAAAAACATCCCCACAGCATGATGCTGCCATCACCATGCTTCACTGTGGGAATGGTGTTCTCCGGGGGATGAGGGGTGTTGGGTTTGAGCCAGACATAGCGTTTGCCTTGATGGCCAAAAAGCTACATTTAGTTTCATCTGACCAGAGTACCTTCTTCCATATGTTTGGGGAGTCTCCCACATGCCTTTTGGCGAACACCAAATCTGTTTGCTTATTTTTTTCGCTAAGCAATGGCTTTTTTTCTGCCCACTCTTCCGTAAAGCCCAGCTTTGTGAAGTGTATGGTTTAAAATGGTCCTATGGACAGATACTATGGACAGATACTCCAATCTCCACTGTGGAGCTTTGCAGCTCCTTCAGGGTTATCTTTGGTCTTTGGTCTCTTTGTTACCTCTCTGATTAATGCCCCCTTACATGGTCTGTGAGTTTTGGTGGGCTGCCCTCACTTGGCAGGTTTGTTGATGCGCCATATTCTTTCCATTTTGTAATAATGGATGTAATGGTGCTCCGTGGGATGTTCAAAGTGTTGGATTTTTTTTTATAACCCAACCCTGATCTGTACTTCTCCACAACTTTGTCCCTGACCTGTTTGGAGAGCTCCTTGGTCTTCATAGTGCCGCTTGTTTGGTGGTGCCACTTCCTTGGTGGGGCCCCTTGCTTAGTGGTGTTGCAGACTCTGGGGCCTTTCAGAACAGGTGTGTATATACTGAGATCATGTGACAGATCATGTCACACTTATTTTGCACACAGGTGGACTTTATTTTAACTAATTATGTGACTTCTGAAGGTAATTGGTTGCACCAGATCTTATTTGGGGGTTTCATAGCAAATGGGTTGAATACATATGCACGCACCACTTTCCGTTTATTTATTTTTCCGAATTTTTTGAAACAAGCTATTTTTTATTTTACTTCACCAAGTTGGACTATTTTGTGTATGTCCATTACATGAAATCCAAATAAAAATCCATTCAAATTACAGGTTGTAATGCAACAAAATAGAAACAACGCCAAGGGGCATGAATACTTTTGTAAGGCACTGTATTTTCATTATTTTGATGGAAATTAATTTTAAGAAGAGCTACTGGTACCGATTCCCCTCGAAGGACACCACTGGGGACATCATATTCACAAAGCTGGAAGAATTGTTTACACAGCAAGGTCTGATATTCGAAAAAGGGCTCCTGCTATGGTGGGCAGGCAGAGGGGTCTGGTGAAGGAAATGAATGGCTTGCATTGTCTCATCCATCAGAGTTTGCTGTGTGCCAGACTAAACAGTGAGCTGAAAGATGTGATGTGTAAAGTAATGCGCATAATCAACTTTATCAGAGAGACATCAAGTACCCACCAACGTCTTTTATGCAAGTTTGTGACAGAATCAGAGGAGGCCACCCAAAGATCTGCTTCACAATGACGTGCGCTGGCTGAGTAAAGGAAAAGAGCTGGAGCGGTTCTGTGTGCTGCATGACCAGGTTGTGGATAACAAAATATTTAAAAACTAAAATGAGGGCAGCAGTTGACCACCACTGGAAATTGAGGGATGTTGCAATGTTTCTTTTTTGGCTGACAATCTATCACAGTCGTGGACATGGTGGAAAAATTGGAGGCCTCTACTAGGGAGCTTGAGTTGTTTGATCTGGACTTGTCATCTGGAAGGCTACTGCACTTCAGCACACAGAATAAACAACAGACAGAGGGACAGGCATTGTCACAGAGGTAATGGAAGATTTCCTTAAGCAGCTGAGGGACAACTTATCCACCAGATTTGAAGACTACAGCATGCCCCAGGACATCATTGTGTTTGTACGTGATCCTCTCACAGTCTGCCCAGGTGGAGAATTCTCCTCCCTTGCTAAGAATACGATACCCTCGCTGGATGAGGCCGCAATTTAACCTATTAGGTGTTCTCAGGAGTGCCATGTCCTTGTGTGCATTTTGGCAGGCTTACTCAGAGGAATATAGCACAATAAAGAAACGTGCATTTTATGTGCTAACAATGCTTTTCTCGACCTGCGAGTCCTTCTTTCCTGAACACAGCTTTGCACACTCTTAGCATTCTCTCAACCAGATCACCTGGAATGCTTTTCCAACAGTCTTGAAGGAGGCAAAGCACCATCACACCTCCTCCTCCATGCTTCACGGTGGGAACCACACGGAGATCATCCATTTACTTACTCTGCGTCTCACAAAGACACAGTGGTTGGAACCAAAAGTAGAACATTTGGACCCATCAGACCAAAGAACAGATTTCCACCGGTCCATTGCTCGTGTATCTTGGCCCAAGCAAGTCTCGTCTTATTATTGGTGTCCTTTAGTAGTGATTTCTTTGCATCGATTCGACCATGAATGCCTAATTCACGCAGTCTCCTCAGAACAGTTGATGTTGAGATGTGTCTGTTACTTGAACTCTGTGAAGCATTTATTTGGGCTGCAATTCCTGAGGCTGGTACTCTAATGAACTTATCCTCTGTAGCAGAGGTAACTCTGGGTCTTCCTTTCCTGTGGCGGTCCTCATGAGAGTCAGTTTCATTATAGCGCTTGATGGTTTTTGCGACTGCACTTGAAGAAACTTTCAAAGTTCTTGGAATGTTCTGCATTGACTGACCTTCATGTCTTAAAGTAATGATGGACTGTCATTTCTCTTTGCCTATTTGAGCTGTTCTTGCCATAATATGGACTTGGGACTTTTACCAAATAGGGTTATCATCTGTATACCATCACTACCTTGTCACAACACAACCCATTGGCCCAAACGCATTAAGAATAAATTCCACAAATTAAAAAGGCACACCTGTTAACTTCTTGAAACTCCCCATCCCGGATCCGGGATCGTGACTAAAGCCTCAGGCTCATTAGCATAACGCAACGTTAACGATTTCTGAAAATCGCAAATAAAATGAAAATAATGCGTCTGCTCTCAAGCTTAGCCTTTTCTTAACAACACTGTCATCTCAGATTTTCAAAATATGCTTTGAACCATAGAAATTGACTAATTTGTGTAAGAGTATGCAAAGCTAGCATAGCATTTTGAGTAGCATTTAGCACGCAACATTTTCACAAAAACCAGATAACCAAATAAATAAAATCATTTACCTTTGAAGAGCTTCTGATGTTTTCAATGAGGAGACTCTCAGTTACATACCAAATGCGCAGTTTTTCCTGAAAGCGTCTGTGTGTAGGAGAAATCGTTCCGTTTTCTACATTGCGTCTGGCTACCGAAATGAACCGAAAATTCAGTCACCTACAACGTAAAACTTTTTCCGGATTAACTACATAATATCGACCGAAACATGGCAAACGTTGTTTGGAATCAATCCTCAAGGTGTTTTTTCACATATCTCTTCATTGATATGCAGTTCGTGGAAGCTTGCTTTCCTCTCTGTATCCCATGGAAAAATACTGGCAGCTGTCTTTTACGCACCAATTTCGGCGCAGGACACCGGGCGGACACCTGGTAAATGTGGTCTCTTATGGTCAATCTTCCAATGATCTGCCTACAAATATGTCACAATGCTGCAGACACCTTGGGGAAACGACAGAAAGGGCAGGCTCATTCCTCTCGCATTCACAGCCATATAAGGAGACAATGGAAAACAGAGCCTCAAAAATCCTGCTCATTTCCTGGATGCCGTCTCATCTTGGTTTTGCCTGAAGCTCACGTTCTAGGGCACGCACAGAAAATATCTTGGTAGTTCTGGACACGTCAGATTGTTTTCTTTCAAAAGCTATCAATTATATGCATAGTCGAGCATCTTTTTGTGACAAAATATCTTGTTTAAAACGGGAACGTTTTTCATCCAAAAATGAAATAGCGCCCCCAGAGCATCTCAACAGGTTAATTGAGATGCCTTCCAGGTGACTACCTCATGAAGCTGATTGAGAGAATGCCAAGAGTGTGCAAAGTTGTCATCAAGGCAAAGGGTGGCTACTTTGAAGAATATAAAATATATATTTGTTTAAAATATTTGTTTAACACTTTTTTTGGTTACTTCATGTGTGTTATTTCATAGTTTTGATGTCTTCACTATTATTCTACAATGTAGAAAATAGTAAAAAATAAAGAAGTAGGTGTGTGCAAGTAGGTGTGTGCAAACTTTTGACTGGTACGGTATAATATAAATGTGGGTACATTTGTGGACAAAATTCTTAATTACTCAACCTATTTGTGCGTCTAACTTTCTCACTCACCATTATTTACTATTCATTCCGGATTTTTCGTAATCATGGTAGCATCCACATTAATGTAAAAGTGTTTAGGAACATATTATATTCTTATTTACAATAAAAGTGACTCCAAAATGATTGTAAGGGTAACTGGTGGCAGGGAAGTCAGACGCAGGAGAGCAAAACCAACGGAATAAAGAAATAACCAACATGGGTACAAAACCCGACGCATACCAGTCAACATGTGCACAAGCACTTACAACAAACAATTCCACACAAAGACATGGGGTGGAACAGAGCGTTAAATACACAACACGTAATGAGGGAAATGAAAAACAGGTGTGCACTGAAGCACGGTGCAGCACGGTGCACTGAAGGTGAACATGAGCGGCGTCCCATGTCTCCTCCGCGCGCCGTAACCAGTCGTCCACCGAAGGACCCTCGGTCTGACTCTGATGTCAAGGAACCAGAACCGGCTGATACCCCAGTACGCACTGGAAGGAGAAAAGGTTGGTGGAGGAGAGGCAGAGCGAGTTCTGGGGCTTCTCTGCCCAAGACCTCAGAAACCTACCCACATCCTGGTTAACTCTCTCCACCTTCCCGTTACTCTCGGGGTGAAAACCTGAGGTAAGGCTGACCGAGACCCCCAGATGTTCCATGAACGCCCTCCAGACCCCCGAAGTGAACTGGGGACCCAGATCAGACACTATGTCCTCAGGCACCCCGTAGTGCCGGAAGACGTGTGTAAACAAGGCCTCTGCAGTCTGTAGGGCCGTAGGGAGACCGGGCAGAGGGAGGAGGCGGCAGGATTTAGAAAAATGGTCCACAACAATTAATGAGGGAAATGAAAACCAGGTGTGTAGGAAAACAAGACAAAACAAATGGAAAATGAAAAGTGGATTGATGATGGCTAGAAGACCGGTGACGCCGACCGTCGAACACCGCCCGAACAAGGAGAGGAACCGACTTGTGACAATGACACTACATTATTTACCATTAATTTCTATTGGGCACAAAATAATCTGAACCACAACCAAAACAAACAGCAGATTCGTCCAACAAATGTGTCACAAGCTTTGTAGTCATTGTGTGCAATGAATATGGGACCAAATACTTAAACTTTTTACTACTTTAATACACATAAGTGGATTTCTAATAGGTTTACCCGATATGGATGAAAATATCCTCAAATTAAAGCTGACAGTCTGCACCTTAACCTCAGTCATTGTATCATTTGGAGCTCACTGTATATCCTCCAAATGCCACCGCTGCCACCAGTTGTTACTTGAGCTATGGTTATGAGCAACATTCTATGGACATATATGGCATTCTGTGGTGCTGCCATCTTGAATACACAGTCTCATGGGTTTTATTGTGTGTTGATTGGGGTCCCGTAGGCTACTGTAGACCTTGGGTTGTTGACTGGGGTGCAGATTGGATTTAATATTGTTCTTTTCACGGGCCATGGAAAAACATTTCTCTACCAATCGGAAAAGAATGCCAAGTGTTACTATTGTACATTAAGTCACACCAGCACTGCTTTCATTCATATCATTGATGAAACAATGGCAGCCCACTCAGACCATTCAGTCTTTGAAACTGTTCACCATTGTTCTATCATAACAAACAGCAAACAAAATGACTTGCATCTTTTATGCACAGCTTATACAACAGTTTTAGTGAATCACGTAGTAGCACTACACATGCAACAATGGTCAAAGAGCTTTGTTTGGTTTGCTTTGAAATTGGAACAAACACCCGACAAAGTGCTCGACACTTAAACACAAGCAAAATACCTTTGTGTTGATTGCAGGTCAAAGGACAACATAGGTCAGTATCACTTTCTGTTCTGGGTTCTAGTCTGTCTAGTCTGCAACCCTCACCTCAGCACTAAACACACACTAACAAACAAATGCACGCAGGCACAGACGTGCGCGCGCACACACACACACACACACACCTGCCTGCTAATGAAGACAGGAGGTCACCCCCTGTTCGACCCCTGACCCCCTCAATGGAACAAATAGCACTGCTCACCAATTACTGCACATAATCCTTCCCTATCTTTCTCTCTCTCTCCCTGGCTTGACCTGGCCTGGGATCACACTGCCCAGGTCTGTTCACACACACTTGGCAGTTCAGCAGGGTCAATCCCCTCAAGAAGCCCTAACACCAAATGTCCGCCAACAAGCACACCCACCCAGCACTACCCGGTTCACTCCAGCCAGATCCTCCAAAATGCACACAGTCATGAACTATCAACCATTGAAGCGTGAGCCTAACTTGACCTAGTGCATTGTACTAGAAACACAACAACAGCAACTTACTGGTAAGACCCAATACATTTTAATGTCAGGAAGGTTTTTTCCCCGACCTCACCATTCTGATTGGAGCTTGTCAGAGCCCCCTGGTTCAGTTCCCTCAGAGTTTAGTAATCCAGCCCCTACATGGTTACACAAGGAGGTGAAGGGAGGGAGGGAGGAACGAGGGGGAAGGGCTGGGACTTGTAGGAGTGCTGCCACTGTGGGTCAGAGCGAGAGAGGCGGGGGTGTTTAATCTGGGATTTGGATGAGTGTGAGCGGCCCTGATAGGAGCGCCTGTATCGTACTATCGGCTTCGGAGCGGCTATCAGGCTGTCCCTCGGGACTTACATGATGCGGCACCGTCGACATGCCAACCAAAGACTCCAACTCTTACTAATGCCTTCCTTCCTTGAAGGACAGTGCTTGCCAGTTCCCAAAGCAAGGCCGATAGAAAGGCCCAGTCTACATGCGCAGTAGGACATCACTGCCCACCGAGCCTAGTAAGGATGTACAACATAGAAAACTATGCTAGGTCTCTCTGTATGTTCTCTAGTAGCATATTGGAGTTTAGGTTGCTGTTATGTGCTTGATAATGTTGAACATAAAGTACTATTGGATATAGTAGCCGATAGTAGCTGGCCTACATGAGTTAGGTCCAACACCTTAGTTCCGGCATTTCCGAATGATGCTGATGGAAAAAAAGTATTACGTTGCAACACAAATATCATCACAAAAATGATATCTGAAATAGGGAACAGTGAAACAAATGGAAACTATTTCAAAATGATCTAGAAATGAATCAGATCAGGTACATGATTAATGCCTGAAATTAGGCATGCCAATGATTGTGCTCTCTTTTGCATTCTCTTTGAGCATTGCAAGATACATGACTATTTAAGTTGGAGAGGAATAAGCAATTGCTACTGCATGTCAACCAAGACATGGTGGATGAACAAAGATAAACATGACCAGGACAAGGACAAAACCACATTTTTCAATTCTAACATAAAGATACCCTCAGCTTTCAATGCTCAGCTATGCCATTTACTTGTCCAATTATAAAGAAGTTTACTGTACATTAAGTATATAAATCACACTGAAGTGAAGAAACTAGCAGACTTTCCCCAGAAAGCTCATGTCACGAGCAGCATGTGCCCAGATATGAAGCCACCTCGTAAGCTTCCTGCTTATGCCTGATCCAGTCCCAGGGGTCCTATTCAATCTGCCATGAAGACGCTAATGGTTAGCAAGTACACCCTCAAGACATGAGGCCTGCAGGCTCCTCTATGGCCTTTCATTGGCGCATGGAGAGACATAACATATTATAAGCATTGTTCTAAGACATGACAAAGGCTCATACATGCTTATAACAAATTACAAGGATTTATACCTGTATATTTTAGGTAAAGTGTTACTATGACATGCAGTTAAAAAACAATACAGCGATGTGATGTGGTAGGAATGGACACCAGAATGGGATTTCTTTGTCAAACTTTGAATTGGCTGGTTATTGTGTACGTCTGGGGCCAATGCATTTGTCCTTTGTCTTTTTCTTTGTGCAGAGTTGAATGATTAACTGGAAGTGTCCATGCTAGCCACACCTCTCACTGAGAAATCCCTTTTGCAAATAGATCAGCTTGAACAGATGTGCCCACCAAAATGGAGACCCTTGTTTGTCATTTTGTTTATGAATATATTCAACAGATTAAGACAACTTGACTTACTATACTATGAATTCAACAGGTAGAAACCATTTGCAGTATAAAAATACCTGAAGCGGGCCCTTTCTGTGGTGTCCTCGCGCTACAAATATCATCTCTCTATCCTCACAGAACATGACTGCAGGAGTGACGCAGGGAATTTCCTTTGACAACTACCAGGCCCTTCAATTTCCCGTATCAGGCAACTGGCCGAAAGAGAGAGCGAGAGAGAGAGAGAATAGTTCTGAGTCACCGCGGCAGAACCAGTGTTTCTCAATGTGCCTGATGCGAAACTGTCAATGAGAGACTGGTATAAGACATAAAGACATACAGAGAGGGAGAGAGCAAACTGTAGAGTGACAGATGGAAGGGAGAGCAAAAGTCAAAAAGCCATGGCTCAGCGGGTTGAACACAGCACAGAGTACAGCGCTAGCTTGCACAGACAGACAGGGGAAACAGAGGCCCCATGTGCATACATCACGCCCGCTCTCTATTCTCTTACATAATGTCTCAAGATCAGTACAGCCTGGGCTATTTAAAGCACTGGCTAGGCCTGGTGACAAAAAGGTGATGTACTTAGTGCCCCCAACACTGCATGAAAGCTCCATTAGGGCTATATCGGTCACAGACAAGCCCCGGGGTGTGGATTTTGGTCATGTTACTTGTATTTTTAGAACAGCTGATAATCCTTTACCTGCAGTGCAAACCCACCCTCAGTGGCTAGATGCCCCACATCACTATGTAGTCAGCTAGCAGTTAGCAGCTAACTTAGCGCTTTCAAGTTGCACATGAAATGCGTATATGAAGGTATGCATATGGACTAGCCCCCTCTGTTTTGAGGGGATGGCTAACTATTCTGCCTGTTTGAGTGCAATGATATTGAACATCTTGGTAAGAGGGCTTTTAGACTTAATGGGCAATCCATTTAAATTGCATGAGCAGAGGCTATGCACACAGTTTGAAGAGAGAGCAAGCCGTGCTACTCTGGTTACATGGAGCTACAGGTTCAACTGTGGCCAGACAAGTGTAGCATTGGTGGTTTAATATAACCTGACCATTACACATTGTCTGTGATATTTAACCCATTTTGAGAGTGTTGCTCTATCATGATTCATTTGATGATGGAAAAACCTAACTTCCCAAACCTTGGATAACATTTTTGAAGCAAGATGTTGATCAATCACAATTGAGAAGAAAGCAGGTATGAAAAAGTGATAAAGCTTGGACAGCTATATCCTCCTCAAAATGTGACTTTAGCAACTGGTAGCTAAAATGCATGTTATTGTAGTTTAAATTGGTGAAATTTTATGAAGCCAGAAATGTGCATATTTAAAGGGATAGTTAACCCAAATCAAAGTTTATCAGACATGTTCATACTTCAAGCTTGTGAGCTACCCCTTTAAATGGCATCAGTTAGTCATTCGCCAGTAGCAGTAACTTAGATCTAAACGTGGTGGCTTTATCTCCATGTGGAAAGTCCAAAAATGAAAAAAGAATAGCATTAGTTTATGAATCATACAGCTACGAATAACAGAAGAAACATATTTCATAAAACCCAAAATATCCTAGAGCAAACCAACCATCAAAATGACAAACTGGCAGATACATTTGAGAGTGCTGTGGTTATGCATCAAACAGTTGCTAGAAATTATATCAAAATGACAAACTGGCAGATACATTTGATAGTGCTGTGGTTATGCATCAAACAGTTGCTAGAAATGATATCAAAATTACAAACTGGTGGATACATTTGAGAGTGCTGTGATTATGCATCAAACAGTTGCTGGAAATGATATCAAAATGACAAACTGGCGGATACATTTGAGAGTGCTGTGATTATGCATCAAACAGTTGCTGGAAATGATATCAAAATGACAAACTGGCATATACATTTGAGAGTGCTGTGAGTAGCCTCGGTTTTCCGGATGACTGCCTTGCCTGGTTCACCAATTACTTTGCAGACAGAGTTCAGTGTGTCAAATCGGAGGGCATGCTGTCCGGTCCTCTGGCAGTCTCTATGGGGGTGCCACAGGGTTCAATTCTCGGGCCGACTCTTTTCTCTGTATATATCAATGATGTTGCTCTTGCTGCGGGCGATTCCCTGATCCACCTCTACGCAGACGACACCATTCTATATACTTCCGGCCCGTCCTTGGACACTGTGCTATCTAACCTCCAAATGAGCTTCAATGCCATACAACACTCCTTCCGTGGCCTCCAACTGCTCTTAAACGCTAGTAAAACCAAATGCATGCTTTTCAACAGATCGCTGCCTGCACCCGCATGCCCGACGAGCATCACCACCCTGGATGGTTCCGACCTTGAATATGTGGACATCTATAAGTACCTAGGTGTCTGGCTAGACTGTAAACTCTCCTTCCAGACTCATATCAAACATCTCCAATCGAAAATCAAATCAAGAGTCGGCTTTCTATTCCGCAACAAAGCCTCCTTCACTCACGCCGCCAAACTTACCCTAGTAAAACTGACTATCCTACCGATCCTCGACTTCGGCGATGTCATCTACAAAATTGCTTCCAACACTCTACTCAGCAAACTGGATGCAGTTTACCACAGTGCCATCCGTTTTGTCACAAAAGCACCTTATACCACCCACCACTGCGACTTGTATGCTCTAGTCGGCTGGCCCTCGCTACATATTCGTCGCCAGACCCACTGGCTCCAGGTCATCTACAAGTTCATGCTAGGTAAAGCTCCGCCTTATCTCAGTTCACTGGTCACGATGGCAACACCCATCCGTAGCACGCGCTCCAGCAGGTGTATCTCACTGATCATCCCTAAAGCCAACACCTCATTTGGCCGCCTTTCGTTCCAGTACTCTGCTGCCTGTGACTGGAACGAATTGCAAAATCCCTGAAGTTGGAGACTTTTATCTCCCTCACCAACTTCAAACATATGCTATCTGAGCAGCTAACCGATCGCTGCAGCTGTACATAGTCTATTGGTAAATAGCCCACCCATTTTCACCTACCTCATCCCCATACTGTTTTTATTTATTTACTTTTCTGCTCTTTTGCACACCAGTATCTCTACCTGTACATGACCATCTGATCATTTATCACTCCAGTGTTAATCTGCAAAATTGTAATTATTCGCCTACCTCCTCATGCCTTTTGCACACAATGTATATAGACTCCCCTTTTTTCTACTGTGTTATTGACTTGTTAATTGTTTACTCCATGTGTAACTCTGTGTTGTCTGTTCACACTGCTACGCTTTATCTTGGCCAGGTCGCAGTTGCAAATGAGAACTTGTTCTCAACTAGCCTACCTGGTTAAATAAAGGTGAAATAAAAATAAATAAAAAATGCATCAAACAGTTGCTGGAAATGATATCAAAATGACAAACTGGCGGATACATTTGAGAGTGCTGTGTTTATGCATCAAACAGTTGCAGGAAATGATATCAAAATGTGATAACCTAAATCAAACGCAGCTGGAGGGAGGATGAAAGGATTTGACTGCATTGGTAATTATAGTATGGCTATAACAGCTTTTATTGTGAATTCCTGGACATTTTGGATGGGCTATCTTACATCTACACATTGGCCTGTTGTTTTCCTGAGTGCTTCTCCACCCCGAATGACTCACTGTTTTCCACAGTTTCAATCCGTTTCAGTGAAAGACTCGTTCCACAAACAAAAGAGCCCAAAGAGATTTCCAATACTGGAAAACTTGGAACCGCTTTATCTGAAGAGCACCAGGATGGACCGGCAAAACGTTATAGGTATGAGAACTCCTGCTTCAGCGAACAATGTCAAATTGGTATGACACATGCAACTCCATTGTGATAGGCATCATGTCAAGCTTATTACAGTGTTATTGTGGCAATGTGCAAGCCAACCTCTAGTAATGTGTTACTGAATGATGAAAGAAGAGGGACACACACGGTTGTTGAAATGTTGTGAATTCTGGTGCAGGGAAAAAATCACTCAGGAGCAGCATTATGTACAGCACCGATTATAGAACGTTTTGCATGCGCCTTACTCAAAACGACGCCCTTCATTGAACTGTCACTAATAGTTATGAAGTACTTTGCATTTGATGATGAAAGGCAAAACACACTAACTATTAATTATTGGTTGATCTGAAGTAAAAACTGACGGACTCAAATGTTTGACTGCTAAATGGTAAGTTCAGAAGCAGACAGTCTTTCCAAGATGGCACCCAGACTATTGTTCAGATGAATGTGTCAGAAACGGTTCCCCTGTGGCTCACAGGAGCAGGAAGTACTGAACCACAGACGAAACAGAACAGATGACAAAGGATGGAAACAAACACCCACTAACCACGATACCAGCATTGTGATACTCAGAAATATCATGGCATTAAAACAAAACATGAAGCACACTTCATTTATTGAGTGTCACATTTTCTTATTTGCCAAGCTATTAAGGACTAAAGCGATTGGACTGATTTATGTTTTTCTTTCTTTGCCATGGAAAATAAAAGTTTCATAGTTTTGTGATACTGGTATCGTGACAACCCTATAATCAACAAACTCCAATTCAATGCTACTACTGTTTTGCCAACCACCGTCATATAATCAGTGTCTCCCAAGCATGAAACTACATGTAGGCTATTGTTTGTCCATAGTAAAGGCTCAACACAAACTCACTGAGAACCTAAAAAGTTCTCAGGGGAACGAGCCGAGATGTTTACTTCACAACAAGTCCTTTGTGATGCACAGAGACTAACGCCAGATCCAGGCAGTATTAATGAAAGCTGTTTTATAAGCGGTTATTTTAGCCAAACTGCCACATGGATGAATTTGTTGTCAAGAAACAGAAATAAATGTTGTTGGACCGCATTGCTAAATGATGTTGTTGTTATCTAACATCCATTCATTTGTTCGCACAGCTTTGCTTCTACAGTGGCAATCCCGTTTGGAAACGTTGATGTGATGTATCTCTCTCATTTAGAGCGTACTCATATAGGGGTGTCTGTGTACACGGTCAACTCTTAGATTGCCGACATGGTCAATGTTGATGCTATTTTGTGTACTGTAGACTTATCTCCACTTGCAGGTACTTGCAGCTGCCCACCTTAAGACTACCTGTCAAAAAAAGTGTTTACATAACTACAGTATACAGCTGGACAGGTAGGATTACACTTACACACTTACCAGAAAAGCATAATATGTATGGTGGTTTGAACTAGTACATAAAGATAAATGTATTGATTGGAATGGCAATCAATAGCCTTTGCTGAACTCAATTACAAACTGCAGTTGTAATTGAACAATTGACGGTTGAGCTACAATGTTTTGTGGCGGTTATGCCTGCCTAAAACAAGTAATGGATAGCATAGGCCTACCTCAACGCCATTCTGATGATTTTAATATTGTCTTATGAGACTGACACTAAGCTACATTTGAAAATGACTCAGTTACTGGGTGAAAACTATCTTATTTCCTACTGATATGAGGGGACACATTTCAGTTGATAACTTAATTGTAAATGTGTAATATTGACCAGTCCTGTTCAGATGACAAAAAGTCAGTGAATGAAATACCTCACTGAACAAACATACCAAACATCATCATTTAAATCAAGGCCTATCTGTAAGTGTGCTGTGCTCTAATGTGCTCTAAATGATACAATATCAATAATCTAAATGTGAAGACTAATTAATGAAGTTTCTCAAACATCATGGAGAAATACTTTGTAAAACAACCACGTGTCAATTAAGACAGTAACGTAAGCTAGTCTACAGTAGCCTCCCAAATAGTTAAGTGGTTACTTGTTTTAGGTTTACAAATCATTCAAATGTTTGTACTAACAGGTTTTAACCACATTGAGGTAAAAATGCAACACGTATTTCTGATGTAACCAAACCAAAGTGTCATTCATTTGTGGCCTATCCTATTGTTTCTAAATACAACAACTAGCCAGCTCGATTCAACCTACATTTGAACAAGTATGTTGCATTCCAACTACAAAAACAGAGCTTGCATTCTGCAAAAGCCAAACCGTGATATCATAGCTCAACTCCTGGTGGTTTCCTGCACAGCAGAGAGAGAGAGAACTAGTGTGCTATAGCAAATAAGACCCTCCTGTTTTTCAAATGAACAGTTGTCGTTTTATATCAATCTATATTCAACGGCACAGGACTTTTGCCATGTCCCATAGGTTATAGGCTAGTTTACGCTTGTAAGGCTAACTGTCTATGACAATGCTATTGTAACTCTGAACTTACAGTCAATAACTTGTGCCATACCAAATACAAGATGCCGACAAAAGCTAAAACAAAAGCACTAATTGAAGCAACCATTGTGGGCTTTGTGCGTTTTAATGGGTCAGAACGTCAACCTGCAAGTCCAACACGGCATGTCCCGGGAATAAGTCGTGATACGCTGTTATAATGGGTGAAATGACTATTCCCGGTTCCTTCCATTGGTTTCGATAAAGCCGGTCTTACCTGCGAGACGTCATAGCAGTCTTGGAAAGCTGTCGTCGAATGAGAAGGGAAAGTCAAATAAAGCAAGCCTTCCCTTTGGGGCTTCGCGGTGTCGCTGTTGGAGAGCATGCACTGGGGAGAGCGTTTGTAGAACAAGGTTCAACTCCAAAGACAATATCCCCGGATAACCCGCCTCCAAAGCCCACAGTCAGGGATTCTCATTCTACTAAGGGTCGGTGTGGCTTACACAAAGACTGAAGTGAGTCGTTTATTTTTTTTTATATACTGTGTCCATAATATCCACTTGGTTCATGTCAGATCGCTTACAGGTGGAATAGCAAAACACTGAAGAACAGACTGAAGGAGCGTGGGCTGGTGCATGCGTGTAAAGGCCTATTGCCTATCAAACATGTGTCTGTATTATATAATCTAATTCAATATTATATAGCTTCTAAAACCAAAAGGGGAGGGCAAGCAAATTAAAGACAATTTTATATAATCTCAACCATGACCTACTTATCACTACATGGGACCTCACATCATATTTGTGCAGTCCATGAGAAGGTAACGAGTTGAAATAACGTTCTGTATCCTAAATGCTGACAATTTTCGTATTGAAATGCATGATTACACAAGTCTTGATAAGAAAATAGCCCTCCACGAACTCCCTTTCGAATTATTAATAGCAATAATGCAATGATAATGGCAAACCTATTTAAATCTTCTGCCTGCCTCTGTCCACTTCATCTTACAATGGCATGAAGGCAAGTTGTAGGTTGCAGAGGGAGAGAAGCACAGAAACAGAGGGAGACAAAATAAGATAGACAGATGTAGAGAGAGAAAGGAGAAAGGGGAGAGGGGGAAGAGGCCAAGAGAGAGGCCAAGGGAAATCACAGGGGTGAGAGAGTTTAATGTTTTCTGTTCATTTTTATTGTTTATTTCACTTTTGTTTATTATCTACTTCACTTGCTTTGGCAATGTTAACACATGTTTCCCATGCCAATAAAGCTCCTTGAATTGAATTGGATTGAGAGGCAGGGGGAGGGAGATACTGTAGAAACGGAGAAAGAGAGAGAGTTCACAAACAGACACCACAGAGCCCCAGGACAGCAACACAATTAGACCCAACCAAATCATGACACATTGGAAAGAATTAACAAAAAAAACAGAGCAAACTAGAATGCTATTTGGCCCTAAACAGAGACTACACAGTGGCAGGATACCTGACCACTATAACTGACCCAAACTTAAGGAAAGCTTTGACAATGTACAGACTCAGTGAGCATAGCCTTGCTATTGAGAAAGGCCACCGTAAGCAGACCTGGCTCTCAAGAGAAGACAGGCTATGTGCAAACAGCCCACAAAATGAGGTGGAAACTGAGCTGCACTTCCTAACCTCCTGCCAATTGTATGACCATATTAGAGACACATATTTCCCTCTGATTACACAGATCCACAAAGAATTTGAAAAAACAAATTTTGATGATTTTGATAAACTCCCATATCTACTGGGTGAAATACCGCAGTGTGCCATCACAGCAGCAAGATGTGTGACCTGTTGCCACAAGAAAGGGGCAATCAGTGAAGAACAAACACCATTGTAAATACAACCCATATTTATGTTTATTTATTTTCTCTTTTGTAATTTAATAATTTGCACATCTCATTACACTCTATACATACATAATGACATATGTAATGTCATTTTTCTTTTGGAACTTTGTGTAATGTCTACTGTTAATATTTATTGTTTATTTCACTTTTGTATATTATCCTCTTCACTTGCTTTGGCAATGTTAACATATGTTTCCCGTGCTAATAAAGCCCCTTGAATTGAATTGAATTGAGAGAGAGTGCTCCTCAGTCAAAGCGAAAGGCATCTCAGTCAGAGCTTCCATGGCTGCAGCAACATTGACGTCACCAGGCTGTGTGGTTATCAACAGAGGTTAATCTGCCGGGGAATGGGGTTATGCAATTGTCTGAAGCCACAGGGCTTTCTCTCATCTATGGATTTCCTTTGCACTGATACAGTGGGGAGAACAAGTATTTGATACACTGCCGATTTTGCAGGTTTTCCTACTTTCAAAGCATGTAGAGGTCTGTATTTTTATCATTGGTACACATCAACAAAAATCCAGAAAATCACATTGTATGATTTTAAAGTATTTAATTGCATTTTATTGAATGACATAAGTATTTGATACATCAGAAAAGCAGAACTTAATATTTGGTTCTTGACCAGGTTTGCACACACTGCAGCAGGGATTTTGGCCCACTCCTCCAAACACACCTCCTCCAGATCCTTCAGGTTTCGTGGCTGTCGCTGATCAATACGGACTTTCAGCTGAGCCCTCACCTTCCTCATGATCATTGATGCCCCACGAGGTGAGATCTTGCATGGAGCCCCAGACCGAGGGTAATTGACCGTCATCTTGAACTTCTTCCATTTTCTAATAATTGCGCCAACAGTTGTTGTCTTCTCACCAAGCTGTTTGCCTATTGTCCTGTAGCCCATCCCAGCCTTGTGCAGGTCTACAATTTGAAACCCTAATGTCCTTACACAGCCCTCTGGTCTTGGCCATTGTGGAGAGGTTGGAGTCTGTTTGATTGAGTGTGTGGACAGGTGTCTTTTATACAGGTAACGAGTTCAAACAGGTGCAGTTAATACAGGTAATGAGTGGAAAACAGGAGGGCTTCTTAAAGAAAAACGAACAGGTCTGTGAGAGCCGGAATTCTTACTGGTTGGTAGGTGATCAAATACTTATGTCATGCAATAAAATGCAAATGAATTACTTAAAAATCATACAATGTGATTTTCTGGATTCTTGTTTTAGATTCCGTCTCTCACAGTTGAAGTGTACCTATGATAAAAAATTACAGACCTCTACATGCTTTGTAAGTAGGAAAACCTGCAAATTCGGCAGTGTATCAAATACTTGTTCTCCCCACTGTATATGCTGAACAAAAATGTAAACACATTATGCAACATTTTCAAAGATTTTACTGAGTTACAGTTCATAAAAGGAAATCAGTCAATTTAAATACATTAGTTAGGCCGTCATCTATGGATTTCACATGACTGGGCAGGGGCACAGCCATTGGTGGGTCTGGGAGGGCATACAACCACCTACTGGGGAGCCAGGCCTAGCAAATCAGAATGTGTTTTTCCTCACAAAAATGGCTTTATCACTGACAGAAATACTCCTCAGCACCCCCTTAGATGATCCCGCAGGTGATGAAGCAGGTGTGGAGGTCCTGGGCTGGCGTGGGTACATGTGGTCTGTGGTTGTGAGGCCGGTTGGACGTACTGACAAATTCTCTAAAATGACGTTGGAGGCGGCATATGGTAAAGAAATTAATATTACATTTTCTGGCCACAGTTCTGGTGGACATTCCTGCATTCCAATTGCACGCTCCCATTTTCATGTACTGTTCCATATTTTATTTAACTAATATTTGTTGTCACATTTATGCATTTGGTCTTGTATCTTGTACAGAATACTTTCGTAGTAGCAGTCAGATATTTACAATGTTTCATGAATACTAGGCTAGTTTTTTGCAAAAAAGCTAGCTAGCTACCTACCTACCTAGATGATATTAGCAACATACCTTTATTTTACTAGATCTCCTTCAGCCGGTGGAGGTCTATATTTAACTCCTTTATAATGTCTGCCAACTATATGAATGAGATGAATTGTACTTCAATTCATAGTGTCATACTGCAAAATATTTTGACATGTTCAGCTTGCGGCCAGGGTTCCCTTTGTGGTCCGTAATATTTTTCAAGCCCTGTCACATCCAATGTGCATTAGAGCCGATGTAGTAGGATTCAATCTTAGTCCTGTATTGACACTTTGCCTGTTTGATGTTTCGTCTGAGGGCATAGCAGGGTTTCTTATAAGCATTCAGATTATTGTCCCGCTCCTTGAAAGCGGCAGCTCTCCCCTTTAGCTCGGTGCAGATGTTGCCTGTAATCCATGGGTTCTGGTTGGGAAATGTACGTACGGTCACTGCGGAGACGATGTCGTTGATGCACTTATTGATGAGGCCGGTGACTGAGGTGGTATACTCCTCAATGCCATTGGATGTGTCCCGGAACATATTCCAGTCTGTGCTAGGAAAACAGTCCTGTAGTGTAGCATCTGCGTCATCTGACCACGTCAGTATTGAGCGAGTGACTGGTACGTCCTGCTTTAGTTTTTGCTTGTAAGCAGGAATCAGGAGCATATAATTATGGTCAAATTTGCCAGATGGAGGGCGAGGGAGAGCTTTTTATGCATCTCTCTGTCTGGAGTAAAGGTGGTCTAGAGCTTTTTATGCACCTCTCTGTCTGGAGTAAAGGTGGTCTAGAGCTTTTTATGCACCTCTCTGTCTGGAGTAAAGGTGGTCTAGAGCTTTTTATGCACCTCTCTGTCTGGAGTAAAGGTGGTCTAGAGCTTTTTATGCACCTCTCTGTCTGGAGTAAAGGTGGTCTAGAGTTTTTTTCCCTCTGGTTGCACTGGTTGTAACATGTTGGTAGAAATGAGGTAAAACGGATTTAAGTTTGCCTGCATTAAAGTCCCCGGCCACTAGGAGCACCACCTCTGGATGAGCATTTTCCAGTTTGCTTATGGCCTTATATAGCTTGTTGAGATGTCTTAGTGCCATCATCGGTTTGTGGAGTTCAATAGACGGCTACGAATAATATAGATGAGACCTCTCTTGGTAGATCGTGTGGAACCCCAAAAGGAGGACACTAGTTTGTAGTGCTCGCTCCCGTGAGCGGCGCCGCTGGCTCGGCGCACGAGGCGCCAAAAGATGGAATTCGCTGGAGTCTAGAGCGCCCACCGCAAATGGTTGACTAATGAGAAGAGCTAATCTTGTCAACCAATCAAACAATGTTTTACAACATTCGAGCTGAAAACAACCGGGACCACTGGTACACATGGTATGTTGATTTCCTCGCAGTGTGTAAGCGCCTTTGAACGTGTTACAGAGTCTAAATGTTATCAAATCGGAAAAAGAAGGAAGCAGCATAGGGACAATAGGTGAAGGTAGGGTGGGTTTATAGAGATAAGATGGAGAAGTGTCCGAAGTTGAGGGAGCATGAGATGTAAAAGGCAAAGTGTGGGATAAGGGTCAGCTGGAGGGATGGTTGGCCATGAAATTAACATAAACATAAAATGGGGTGCTGGAGTGCTTCTGCGCCCCTTATATGCTGTTGTCACAAATATCCGGCCCGTGTCCAGTCATACTCGGGGCCTCAGCGTGTGTCCCTCGATGTCATTCAAATCGTGGTCATCGAGTGTCTGTGAATCACAACGTTAAAGACGATGAGTGATCACAGCATTTCCACAGATTGAACCATACATAATGCAACTTAATCATTGAGGTCAGCATTTTGTTGATAACTTGGTGGTTTACGTGTGTGAATGATGGAAGAATCTTACCCCAGATGTAGGTCCATTTGAGTGTGTGTGGTCACTGTACATCAACCAGTGCTGGGACCGTTAGAGACTTGGGATGTTTGCTCTCAAAGTGCTGTTTGAATGTCTTTGGGTCTGTGTCTATAAAGGTCAAGTACAAAATGGAGGAAGTTCATCTGTGGCTTAGATTGAATGAAAAAAATGACACAAATGATGAACAAAGCAATGCAACCTTCTACACACTCCAGCACCCCATTTTATGTTCTACACATACGAAAGACTATACCACAAAGGCCAGTACAATAGCTTACAAATGGAAAGGAACCTAATGGCACATACAGTACCAACCAATACTACACACCCGACAGACAAGGCAGGTGTGGACCAATACCTGATTACAAACCCTAGCCTATCGCCATAATTTGTTTTGTTGATTATGTTCAATGTTATGGTCAATGGATTATGTTGATCAGGTGTTAGAGCTGGGCTGGGACAAAACCTTTCACGGACTCCTGCTCATCTGGACTTCCTGCCAAGCAGACCAAAGCATGAGATAAGTCTTCCAGGTTGCAACAGTGTATCTAGTTGAGAGGTGATAAGACTCAGGCACACCCATTGGTTCTGGAATAGAGAAGGTGCAAATAAGGTTTGCAATTTGGCGTCAATAATATGACAGTAATTCTAACTCAAAAAACAAACGCGAATACCAACTAATTTAAAACCCACCATAGCATGTAGGACTAAATAAGGTTTCATAACCTTGCCTACTAGGGCTGAGAATTTCCAGGGATCTCACGATACGATATTATCAAGATACTTAGATAGCGATACGGTATGTACAGTGGCAAGGAAAAGTATGTGAACCCTTTGGAATTACCTGGACTTGTGCATAAATTTGTCAAAACATTTGATCTGATCTTCATCTAAGTAATCTTCATCTAAGTCACAACAATACAGTCTGCTTAAACTAATAACACGAACAATTATGTTTTCATATCTTTATTGAGCACGCGTGTAAACATTCACAGTGCAGGGTGGGAAAAGTATGTGAACCCTTGGTTTTAATAACTGGTTGACCCTCCATTGACCGCAATAACCTCAACCAAACGTGTTCTATAGTTGTGGATCAGACCTGCACAATGTTCAGGAGGAATTTTGGACCATTCCTCTTTACATATTGCCTTCAGCAATATTCTTGGGATGTTTGGTGTGAACCGCTCTCTTGAGGTCATGCCACAGCATCACAATCGCGTTGAGACTCTGACTGGGCCAGTCCAGGAGGCGTATTTTCTTCTGTTGAAGCCATTCTGTTGTCGATTTACTTCTGTGTTTTGGGTCGTTGTCCTGTTGCCTCATCCAACTTCTGTTGATCTTCAATTGGCAGACAGACAGCCTTACATTCTCCTGCAAATTGTCTTGATAAACTTGGGAATTCATTTTTCCGTCGACGATAGCAAGCTGTCCAAGGCCCTGAGGCAGCAAAGCGGCTCCAAACCATGATGCTCCCTCCACCATACTTTACAGTTGGGATGAGGTTTTGATGTTGGTGTGCTGTGCATTTTTTTCTCCACACATAGTGTTGTGTGTTCCTTCCTTCCAAACAACTCAACAACCATGTACTGATGAACATCAAGGCTTTTAGAGATACTTTGCAACCCTTTTCAGCTTTATGCAAGTCAACAATTCTTAATCTTGGGTCTTCTGAGATCTCTTTTGTTCGGGGCATGGTTCACTTCATTCAATGCTTCTTGTGAATAGCAAACTCAAATTTTGTTTTTTTATAGGGCAGGGCAGCTCTAACCAACATCTCCAATCTCGTCTCAATGATTGTACTCCAGGTTAGCTGACTGACAATTAGCTTTTGGACGTTAAAAATAAATGTGACAAAGCGATTGCATTAAGAAGCAGTGCATCTTTCTAACTATATGTAGAACATGTATATTTAGTTAAAGTTTATGATGTGTATTGCTGTTATCTGGCGTTATCTGGCGGAGCTATGTATAATTTCTCCGGACATTTCTGAGCATTTTCTGAACATGGCGTCAATGTACATGGAGATTTATGGAAATAAATTGCATATTATTGAAAAAAACAAATGTAACTTGTCCTATTACTGTCATCTGATGAAGATTTTCAAAAGGTTAGTGAATTATTTTTCTTTTAATCCTGCGTTTGTGATTGCATCTTTTGTTCAACAAAATGGCTACATATCGTCTGTGTCTTTGTGGTGGTTTGACATACATATGTCCTATGTTTTCGCCGTAAAACATTTTAGAAATCTGACTCGCTGAGTAGATGAACAAGGTGTTTATCTTTCATTTGAGCTATTGGACTTGTTAATGTGTGGAGGTTAAATATTTCTAAGAATATGTTTGCATTCTGTGCGCCACCTTTTGAGTTGAGGGGGGGGGTGGTGTCCTTGGGGAACGTGTAGCGTGAACACAATAAAGTAAAGCACTGTTGACTCAAGAGAGGATGCTAATCAAAATAATCAAAATAATACTAGGGTAGCTACTGTACAAGTCAAGTAGTACTTGAAGTAGGCGACCCACCCCTCATCCACAGATACAAACATTATCAAGGATGCCCAGTTCATCATCGAAGTTAGCAAACGAGTCAACTAGCAAGCTGCCTTGTTGGTTTATAAAAGCCAAAGAAAGCTAAACTCATTTAAATGGCTAGACAGACAGCTAATGTAGCTATCTCGCCAGACTAATATTGTTAACTAGCTAACCATGAGCAAGCTGGCTTAATAACATGTATTAAATACAGTAAATTAAAAACTTGCCCAAGACAGTACACAGAATTGTGAATTGAAATAAATGTAGGCAATTCATTCATTACTAAATTTAGCTAACAGATAATTCAGCTCTTTAATCCAGAGATTCTTACCTTCGCCTTGATTCGACAGACTCATCCAGATCATCATGGCTTAGTGAGTGACGTAAAGTTTGAGACGGGCATCTGTAGTTTGATAGCCTCATGTATGACAGCCTCATTAACAGCGAATTAGCATTTCATTTTTTGGGGTGTAAATACAGGCAAATATCAAAACGTCATGCCAGCGTAAGTCGATATAAAACACAGCCCTGATTTAAAGTGTTCCTAGAATCCCCTATGGGAAAATGAATGGTGAAACGATTGGAACCATTTGACCCCTAGGTTTTACGGGTACTATAACTCATACTGTGGTACTCTATACCACACCAGTAACACAACACAGGGGGAGTTCTGTTGAATTCAAATGTAATTGATATGTCATTGCTCTTTTAGGGAATTCTAAGGACTGGTCTTAAAGCCAAAATAGATAACTTGAGAGCCATGGAGAAAGGTTTGTTGCATTTTCACTTAACCGAATATTCTCAGACCTGAGCCCTAGGACCATGCCTCAGGACTACCTGGCCTGATAACTCCTTGCTGTCCCCAGTCCACCTGGCCGTGCCGCTGCTCCAGTTTCAACTGTTCTGCCTGCGGCTATGGAACCCAGACCTGTTCACCGGACGTGCTACCTGTCCCAGACCTGCTGTTTTCAACTCTCTAGAGACAGCAGGAGTGGTAGAGATACTCTGAATGATCGTCTATGAAAAGCCAACTAACATTTACTTCTGAGGTGCTGACCTGTTGTACCCTCGACAACCACTGTGAATTGTATTATTTGACCCTGCTGGTCATCTACGAAAATTTGAACATCTTAGCCATGTTCTGTTATAATCTCCACTTGACACAGCCAGAAGAGGACTGGCCACCCCTCATAGCCTGGTTCCTCTCTAGGTTTCTTCCTAGGTTCTGTCCTTTCTAGGGAGTTTTTCCTAGCCACCGTGCTTCTACACCTGCATTGCTTGCTGTTTGGGGTTTTAGGCTGGGTTTCTGTACAGCACTTCGTGACATCAGCTGATGTAAAAAGGACTTTATAAAT
This sequence comes from Oncorhynchus masou masou, assembly GCF_036934945.1. Taxonomy (NCBI): domain Eukaryota; kingdom Metazoa; phylum Chordata; class Actinopteri; order Salmoniformes; family Salmonidae; genus Oncorhynchus; species Oncorhynchus masou. The sequence continues at coordinate 44,729,124 of NC_088244.1, forward strand.
AAACTTGATTTGAATATGCCGTAGACATGTTTGAGGTTTAGTTTACTAACATAATGTTGAGAATGTATAGAGAGGACACTGTTCTGCAATCCAAGGCTGGGTCCAAATACTTTGAAATGGTCTCCTTTACCCATTTCCACTGTCCTTCCCTCACTCATAGTTAAACTGATAGATCCACTAAAATGGACTACAATGGAATGAGCAGATTTATTGCTATGTGACATCCAGGTTGCCATTGACAGAAAGGTGTGTGGTGGCGGAGAACGAGAGGTGCAAGACAGACAAATTATTCATCCAGATCCAGACCATTAGTTGGTGTAATGGGATACTTTAAATGAATTAGGAAACGTAAGGCGTTTCACACTACTGAGCCGAGCCGAGCCAAACCAAGCTGCTTTAAGCTGGCCTGGTTAAGCATCCGCCCGTGTTGCTGGAACCATTACAATCATGCTCTGTTTGGTTTGGGTAAACAGTCGGCAGTCGGCATGATAAAAGAGCCCATGGGATGGGGTGACTGTGTATGCCGACTGTAGCTCAATGTTCATCAGCATAGAACGGTCCCATAGAACCAGGCCAAGACCTCTCTCCTCTCTCTCTGTCCCAATGTGATTGGTTCCAGGCGGATATTTTCACCCTGAGACTCAAGAGTCCTCTGGTCCAAAATAAAGTCCCAGAAAAATAAACAAAAGGGACTCACATAGAGTCTGATAGCAGGAAAGCTAGGTCCTTGTTACAGACAGAAAATAGATCCTTCATTGCAGCCAACCCCGGCCTAGCTAGAAACCCCCGTCCCAAAGAGAAAAGATCCCTCTTATCCGAGCTCGGATAATTTCATCATTACTTCACGTTGGACCGCAGAAACACAGTCAGTTTTTATTTGTGCAGTTATGTCATGAGAAAGGCTCATGGATGAAATTGCTTTTCCCCCCACACATCTCCAGGCTAGCCGCCTCTCTTCTGCTGCTCAGGATATCTACTGAAGGCCCGGCAGTGTTGCATAATTCATAAATCTCCTTTGACCTTTGTAAAAAATAAATAATTTAATAATGTAAAAATAACAAATCTTGAAATGTGCTTAGCTGGCTGGAGGCTTTACACTCTGATGCCAGTCCAAAATCCCACTTGAGTTGAACTCAGAATAATAATGAGATTGGCATTGCTGCCTGCCTGTCCATCTAATTTTCTCATCCCAAGCACATGTAGACATTCCAGCTTTACATTAGTCCTGAACTCATAGTTATCTGTGGAGGTACTCGTATGTTGGAAGCGTGTCCTACACGAGTTCTCATTAAGCTATGGCTTGCATTATAAAGGCCGCAGTTCATACTGCACAGACAACTCCTAATTTATATTTATATAATTCAACCATCCAAGAGTAACTACATAAGGTTTGTTAGGAGTCATTAACACTTTAATAAGCATGAGTAAAATATACGTTATTGACATACCGTGTACAGTAAGCGTCGATCAAGGTTTTGGTAGTGCTTATAATGCCGTTATGCATTGCTTATGAAGCCGTTAAGTAATCCTTATGTTGTTTCGACGGAAGGCGATGGATTCCACGGAGACAGGCGACAGAGTCAGGTCTGTTTGACATTTTATTTCATGGTGGTAGGAACAAAAGACAAAGGTAATAAAGTTAGTAATGGTCAGGTCATGCCACTCTTACTCGGTGCACTGCCCTTCAGGAGCGTCTCAATCAAACAGTAGTTTAGGGGCCAGTCGATAGGGGAATCCATTTGAAGACAAAGGAACAGAAAATAGATTCAAACAGTAAATAGTACATTTTCTGTAAAAGCCAGAGGCAGACATTTTTGAGGCTCTCCGATGACTTGTATGAGCATTATTATGAATTGAATTATTACATATTCATTTACACGATGGGGTTGATGAGGCTAGGATGCTGGCTAAAATAAGAGCACAGAACAGTATGGACAACTTTGTCAACCGGTGAGCCGTTGAACTGTTTTAAGGCAATTCATAGACAGTTTCAACTACCCCGACATTAGATTGTGCCCGTCTTACTCTTGAGCAAGTGTCACTTCTGAGTGTCAATAACACAGGACACATTCCACAACTACTGGAATAGGTCCAATTCAACAGTAATACAACATAGAAATGCAGTGGTGTAGACCATACATACGCACACACGGTTACTGGTCTTAGCTTTGGAAACTAGTCCTTGATTTGACTCAAAAGCCATATGCTTCAATGCTCTTCCCCTTCCCTTCCCCATTGACATAAGAACATAATTATTGTGTGTAGTGAACAGACAAGTCAGACTTCTTGGTTCCAGTGTATAGTGCTAAAAACATAACCTCCACAGTTTTACACAATGCTAAATTTACACGTACAAAATGGCCCCCTTTGTTTCAGAAGTGGGAAATATGATGTGAACAATATTGCCAAGTATCTTATGTATCAAAACAGAGTGGGTTTATGTCAGTTTTGGATGTTACAGGATTCATCTTAGTACAAACCCATGTATTAGTATGTTTATATGCAATTGCAATTATGTTTGCGATTTTTCTTTAAATTTTACCGCCCAATATCCCAACTTATCACATTATCCCCTTTCCAACAGCATGAGATGGACCCCTTTATTATAATGTAAGAGGCCCAGTTTTCATTTCAATTTGAGAAACATTTTTTTACTCTGAAGTTTGAAAGATGGAAGAATTTCATTGATGACTGAACATTCCATGACTGAGCATTGAAGGGTCCCATTGCCCACCTGTTATGACATCTCTCCTCTTCCTCTATTTAGCCTTATCTTACAGCTCCTCCATCAGGCCAGATGTGGTAAAACCAGCAACTTGTTCTGTTACACCATTAAAAAACAGGACCCAGCCAAATGAAATAGTTCTACAAGCTTAGTGAAATCAGGTGAGAGTAAAAGAATCCACTCAACCGCTGACACGTTCGCCTCAGAAAATGAAAAAGATCTGGCGAACCTAAAACAAAACTAAATCAACACCGCAGAAACTGCATGCAACTAGTGGTCATTGTTAGCTTTACTGTTTGCAAAATAGAATATGCACACGACATGAGAAGCACAATACATGAGAAGAGAACCAATCTTACATATTCACAGTCTCAGGTATTTATATACTCTATATTTATTACATTTATTTATGTAAATTATTATTACATTTCTTGATTGATGGATGTTTTGAAATTATGATATGTAAGTTGTTCTGGAATGCAGGGCACTTCGTCTTTGTTCAAAAATGAGACTTAGTCATTGGTTCAGAGCCAACTGAGAGTATTTACGCTGTATGAGGAGTTTGTTCAGACGGCATCCGAAACTCAGTCTTAACTAATATGGAATACACTTGTGTCCTATCAGGGGCAAGCAGAGGGTTCTATGAAACCAGAGTTGTGTTCATGAGGCACCAATAAGACAGGCTTGTTTTCGTTGCAAAACATGACATTGGTATCTGCAGTATGTCTACTGCATTTGCCTCACACGGGAATGTTTGTATGTAGAGTTAGGGTTATGTCTATAGGCTGTGTTGGGTGGTAGTGACTGATATGACACCAAGACGAGGCAAAAATAGAGAGGACCAATGTGGTTCACCAGTGTTCAAGCAATGAGCGATAGGAAGGTTTTGTTCGCGTTTGTTTGAAAATAACAAATACAATTAATACAACTTTCGCTTGTCTTGCGACGCCACACGAATGTACGCAAGGTATTTACACCGGCCTTTCAGGAGGGGGATAATGAATGAACGGGAGGCGTAGATAAACCAACAAAAAAAATACAGTATAACGAAACAAAATAAAACAAATTTAAACGATGTATTATTTTTTTCCAATATAAAAAGCGATGATAATTATACAAAAATAGAACTTAATTACAGCATTAGACATGTAGTTTATGAAGGGGGTGGTTTAACCAGGTTATTTTTTGCCCTCAGCGGCGGAACAGTGTAATATTTTGGGGCTATTGAGTGCGTCCTCCACCAGGTGAAGCCCCATGCCGTCCACCACCACATTCTTCACACAGCCAACGAAGCCCGTGCTGTAGGCCTTAGGCAGTCTGTGGGCCACTATCAACTCCTCCAAGCCACCTGGAGACAGAACGAGAGAGAGAGAGAGAAGGGAAGAGAAAGAGGGCGATTTAGAACAGTGTCTGAGGTGCATGGACAGACATACAACACAAGCATGCACCCGAGCACTCCCACAGATTGAGGTCACATCCTTGCATCTCCCACAAAGCAGAATATGTCCTGCCACAAAGGATAACTAACTGCTGTAAAGTACTGTGTGATGTTGACCCTGGCAGTAGATGATGAGAAAGACACATGTAGCTCTGGTGAACACGAACGAACTGCATATCAAACAGGTGGTCCTTTCTGGAGGCCTGCTCGAGCAGTAAAGTCACTAGAAATCACCATTCACTCCAAGGGGAGCCCGTCTTCTGATAATTCACCTGGATTTATCTTTCGCTCTCGTTTTCTATCTCTCATTCACTCCAAGGGGAGCCCGTCTTCTGATAATTCACCTGGATTTATCTTTCTCTCTCGTTTTCTATCTCTCATTCACTCCAAGGGGAGCCCGTCTTCTGATAATTCACCTGGATTTATCTTTCTCTCTCGTTTTCTGTCTCTCATTCACTCCAAGGGGAGCCCGTCTTCTGATAATTCACCTGGATTTATCTTTCTCTCTCATTTTCTATCTCTCATTCACTCCAAGGGGAGCCCGTCTTCTGATAATTCACCTGGATTTATCTTTTCTCTCGTTTTCTGTCTCTCATTCACTCCAAGGGGAGCCCGTCTTCTGATAATTCACCTGGATTCATCATTCTCTCTCTCATTCACTCCAAGGGAGCCCATCTTCTGATAATTCACCTGGATTTATCTTTCTCTCTCGTTTTCTATCTCTCATTCACTCCAAGGGGAGCCCGTCTTCTGATAATTCACCTGGATTTATCTTTCTCTCTCGTTTTCTATCTCTCATTCACTCCAAGGGGAGCCCGTCTTCTGATAATTCACCTGGATTTATCTTTCTCTCTCGTTTTCTGTCTCTCATTCACTCCAAGGGGAGCCCGTCTTCTGATAATTCACCTGGATTTATCTTTCGCTCTCGTTTTCTATCTCTCATTCACTCCAAGGGGAGCCCGTCTTTATGATAATTCACCTGGATTTATGTTTCTCTCTCGTTTTCTATCTCTCATTCACTCCAAGGGGAGCCCGTCTTCTGATAATTCACCTGGATTCATCATTCTGTCTCTCATTCACTCCAAGGGGAGCCCGTCTTCTGATAATTCACCTGGATTTATCTTTCTCTCTCTCATTCACTCCAATGGGAGCCCATCTTCTGATAATTCACCTGGATTTATCTTTCTCTCTCGTTTTCGATCTCTCATTCACTCCAAGGGGAGCCCGTCTTCTGATAATTCACCTGGATTCATCATTCTGTCTCTCATTCACTCCAATGGGAGCCCATCTTCTGATAATTCACCTGGATTTATCTTTCTCTCTCGTTTTCGATCTCTCATTCACTCCAAGGGGAGCCCATCTTCTGATAATTCACCTGGATTCATCATTCTGTCTCTCATTCACTCCAAGGGAAGCCCGTTTTCTGATAATTCACCTGGATTTATCTTTCTCTCTCGTTTTCTATCTCTCATTCACTCCAAGGGGAGCCCGTCTTCTGATAATTCACCTGGATTTATCTTTCTCTCTCGTTTTCTATCTCTCATTCACTCCAAGGGGAGCCCGTCTTCTGATAATTCACCTGGATTTATCTTTCTCTCTCGTTTTCTATCTCTCATTCACTCCAAGGGGAGCCCGTCTTCTGATAATTCACCTGGATTTATCTTTCTCTCTCGTTTTCTATCTCTCATTCACTCCAAGGGGAGCCCGTCTTCTGATAATTCACCTGGATTTATCTTTCTCTCTCGTTTTCTATCTCTCATTCACTCCAAAGGGAGCCCGTCTTCTGATGATTCATCATTCTATCTCTTATTCACTCCAAGGGGAGCCCGTCTTCTGATAATTCACCTGGATTTATCTTTCTCTCTCGTTTTCTATCTCTCATTCACTCCAAGGGGAGCCCGTCTTCTGATAATTCACCTGGATTTATCTTTCTCTCTCGTTTTCTGTCTCTCATTCACTCCAAGGGGAGCCCGTCTTCTGATAATTCACCTGGATTCATCATTCTATCTCTCATTCACTCCAAGGGGAGCCCATCTTCTGATAATTCACCTGGATTTATCTTTCTCTCTCGTTTTCTATCTCTCATTCACTCCAAGGGGAGCCCGTCTTCTGATAATTCACCTGGATTTATCTTTCTCTCTCGTTTTCTATCTCTCATTCACTCCAAGGGAGCCCGTCTTCTGATAATTCACCTGGATTTATCTTTCTCTCTCGTTTTCTCTCTCTCATTCACTCCAAGGGGAGCCCGTCTTCTGATAATTCACCTGGATTTATCTTTCGCTCTCGTTTTCTATCTCTCATTCACTCCAAGGGGAGCCCGTCTTTATGATAATTCACCTGGATTTATCTTTCTCTCTCGTTTTCTATCTCTCATTCACTCCAAGGGGAGCCCGTCTTCTGATAATTCACCTGGATTCATCATTCTGTCTCTCATTCACTCCAAGGGGAGCCCGTCTTCTGATAATTCACCTGGATTTATCTTTCTCTCTCTCATTCACTCCAATGGGAGCCCATCTTCTGATAATTCACCTGGATTTATCTTTCTCTCTCGTTTTCGATCTCTCATTCACTCCAAGGGGAGCCCGTCTTCTGATAATTCACCTGGATTCATCATTCTGTCTCTCATTCACTCCAATGGGAGCCCATCTTCTGATAATTCACCTGGATTTATCTTTCTCTCTCGTTTTCGATCTCTCATTCACTCCAAGGGGAGCCCATCTTCTGATAATTCACCTGGATTCATCATTCTGTCTCTCATTCACTCCAAGGGGAGCCCGTCTTCTGATAATTCACCTGGATTTATCTTTCTCTCTCGTTTTCTATCTCTCATTCACTCCAAGGGGAGCCCGTCTTCTGATAATTCACCTGGATTTATCTTTCTCTCTCGTTTTCTATCTCTCATTCACTCCAAGGGGAGCCCGTCTTCTGATAATTCACCTGGATTTATCTTTCTCTCTCGTTTTCTATCTCTCATTCACTCCAAGGGGAGCCCGTCTTCTGATAATTCACCTGGATTTATCTTTCTCTCTCGTTTTCTATCTCTCATTCACTCCAAAGGGAGCCCGTCTTCTGATGATTCATCATTCTATCTCTTATTCACTCCAAGGGGAGCCCGTCTTCTGATAATTCACCTGGATTTATCTTTCGCTCTCGTTTTCTATCTCTCATTCACTCCAAGGGGAGCCCGTCTTTATGATAATTCACCTGGATGTATCTTTCTCTCTCGTTTTCTATTTCTCATTCACTCCAAGGGGAGCCCGTCTTCTGATAATTCACCTGGATTCATCATTCTGTCTCTCATTCACTCCAAGGGGAGCCCGTTTTCTGATAATTCACCTGGATTTATCATTCTCTCTCGTTTTCTGTCTCTCATTCACTCCAAGGGGAGCCCATCTTCTGATAATTCACCTGGATTCATCATTCTGTCTCTCATTCACTCCAAGGGGAGCCCGTTTTCTGATAATTCACCTGGATTTATCATTCTCTCTCGTTTTCTGTCTCTCATTCACTCCAAGGGGAGCCCATCTTCTGATAATTCACCTGGATTCATCATTCTGTCTCTCATTCACTCCAAGGGGAGCCCGTTTTCTGATAATTCACCTGGATTTATCATTCTCTCTCGTTTTCTATCTCTCATTCACTCCAAGGGGAGCCCGTCTTCTGATAATTCACCTGGATTTATCATTCTCTCGTTTTCTGTCTCTCGTTCTCTATCAAACACTTTCCCACACTCTTTGACTATATCTCTTTCCCTCTCAAAGACACTATTTTCCACTTATTTCCCCTCTCTTCCCTCTCATGCTTTTGTCCCTGTTTCATCTGCTGCGCCGAGTTGGCCTTTCCGTCAAGCTCTTTCCCCCTTCTCTCTGTCCCCTCTAATCGGATTGCGTGCCTCTGAATCGGGGATCGACAGGGCTAATTTTATGCGAGTAAAAGATTAATTAATGATGAGCAGTGAAAGAGAAGGATTTAAAAGCGAGGAGCTGCTTGATGTGAGGCCTGCTGAAAGGATAATGTATTCTAGCTGTGGGGCGTGCTCGGCACCTGTTTGGAACCGCAGCGGTGTGTGTGTGTGGTGTGTCAGTGTGTGTGTGCGTGCGCGTGCGTGTGTGAAAGAGAGGGATTATGTGTGTCCTTCCACCTACTGGCTTTCCTAACTCAAAACACCCACACACACCTTCCCAACACCTTACATGACCAAATGCATTTCAAGGAAAAAAAAAATCTACCAGCGCCATTTCCCCAGAATATTCAATCTATCAGCGTGTGCTACTTCAAAAGCCATTTCGCTGAGCGAAGTTCAGGTCAAATGGAACTCAAAAAGATAACAGGCAGACTTCTTTGGTCGTTTCAAATTCCAGAGAAAAGAAAACTTTTGAGTTTAGTCAGATTGCTTTTCACTTCTCAAATCTATACCGGAATAGAGTTGGACACTCTTTCCAGACCGTCATCTTACATTTATGACCAATTCTTTTCACGCCAGCGAGTTCTCTCCACTGCAATGCATAGTGAGCGCGTTCCTCATTTCTGGCACACACCTACCATTGTTACAGATTGAAATTTACTGTGTGTGTCAAATTTCAGGTTAACCCTATGTGTTGCTCAACAGTACCTCGGTCACTAGTCCATGTCCGTTACACTATCAGAGGGAAGTTAGACCCTAGTAAGTATTATCAGCGTTTACTCACTTGCTGTTTGTAAAAACAACATGTTAGTGTCTGACATGTATGGAGAACTCATGACTGCATGGCCAGGCACGACTCCAACACCATCATCATGTTAGTGTCTGACATGTATGGAGAACTCATGACTGCATGGCCAGGCACGACTCCAACACCATCATCGTGTTAGTGTCTGACATGTATGGAGAACTCATGACTGCATGGCCAGGCACGAATCCAACACCATCATCGTGTTAGTGTCTGACATGTATGGAGAACTCATGACTGCATGGCCACGCACGACTCCAACACCATCATCGTGTTAGTGTCTGACATGTATGGAGAACTCATGACTGCATGGCCAGGCACGACTCCAACACCATCATCGTGTTAGTGTCTGACATGTATGGAGAACTCATGACTGCATGGCCAGGCACGAATCCAACACCATCATCGTGTTAGTGTCTGACATGTATGGAGAACTCATGACTGCATGGCCAGGCACGACTCCAACACCATCATCGTGTTAGTGTCTGACATGTATGGAGAACTCATGACTGCATGGCCAGGCACGACTCCAACACCATCATCGTGTTAGTGTCTGACATGTATGGAGAACTCATGACTGCATGGCCAGGCACGACTCCAACACCATCATCGTGTTAGTGTCTGACATGTATGGAGAACTCATGACTGCATGGCCAGGCACGACTCCAACACCATCATCATGTTTTCCGATGACACAACAGTGGCAACACTGATCACCTGGTATGACAACTGCTCGGCCTCCGACCGCAAGGCACTACAGAGGGTAGTGTGATTCGCCCAAGTACATCACTGGGGCCAAGCTTCTTTCCATCCAGGACCTCTATACCAGGCAGTGTCAGAGGATGGCCCTAAACATTTTCGACGACTCCAGCCCTCTAGTCATAGATTGTTCTCTCTGCTGCTGCATGGCAAGCGGTACCGAGTCTAAGTCCAAAAGTCTTCTTAACAGCTTCTACCCCAGAGCCATAAGGCTGAACAGCTAATCAAAGGGCTTCCCAGACGATTTGCATTGCCCCCTCTCTTTTATGCTGCTGCTGCTCTGTTTATTATCTATGCATTGTCACTTTAACTCTACCTACATGAACATATTACCTCAACTAACCGGTGCACCCGCACATTGACTCTGTACCGGTAGCCCCTGTATATAGCCTCCACATTGACTCTGTACCGTAACACCCTGTATATAGCCTCCACATTGACTCTGTACCTGTACCCCCTGTATATAGCCTCCACATTGACTCTGTACCTGTACCCCCTGTATATAGTCTCCACATTGACTGTGTACCGTAACACCCTGTATATAGCCTCCACATTGACTCTGTACCAGTACCCCCTGTATATAGCCTCCACATTGACTGTACCAGTAGCCCCTGTATATAGCCTCCACATTGACTCTGTACTGGTACCCCCTGTATATAGCCTCCACATTGACTCTGTACCGGTACCCCATGTATATAGCCTCCACATTGTCTCTGTACCGGTACCCCCTGTATATAGCCTCCACATTGACTCTGTACCGGTAGCCGATTATATAGTCTCCACATTGACTCTGTACCGTAATACCCTGTATATAGCCTCCACATTGACTCTGTACCGGTACCCCCTGTATATAGTCTCCACATTGACTCTGTACCGGTACCCCCTGTATATAGCCTCCACATTGACTCTGTACCGGTGCCCCCTGTATATAGTCTCCACATTGACTCTGTACCGGTACCCCATGTATATAGCCTCCACATTGACTCTGTACAGGTACCCCCTGTATATAGCCTCCACATTGACTCTGTACCGGTACCCCCTGTATATAGCCTCCACATTGACTCTGTACAGGTACCCCCTGTATATAGCCTCCACATTGACTCTGTACCGGTACCCCCTGTATATAGTCTCCACATTGACTCTGTACCAGTAGCCCCTGTATATAGCCTCCACATTGACTCTGTACCGGTAGCCCCTGTATATAGCCTCCACATTGACTGTACCGGTAGCCCCTGTATATAGTCTCCACATTGACTCTGTACCAGTAGCCCCTGTATATAGTCTCCACATTGACTCTGTACCAGTAGCCCCTGTATATAGCCTCCACATTGACTCTGTACCGGTAGCCCCTGTATATAGCCTCCACATTGACTGTACCGGTAGCCCCTGTATATAGCCTCCACATTGACTCTGTACTGGTACCCCCTGTATATAGCCTCCACATTGACTCTGTACTGGTACCCCCTGTATATAGCCTCCACATTGACTCTGTACCGGTGCCCCCTGTATATAGTCTCCACATTGACTCTGTACCGGTACCCCATGTATATAGCCTCCACATTGACTCTGTACAGGTACCCCCTGTATATAGCCTCCACATTGACTCTGTACCGGTACCCCCTGTATATAGTCTCCACATTGACTCTGTACCAGTAGCCCCTGTATATAGCCTCCACATTGACTGTACCGGTAGCCCCTGTATATAGCCTCCACATTGACTCTGTACTGGTACCCCCTGTATATAGCCTCCACATTGACTCTGTACCGGTACCCCCTGTATATAGTCTCCACATTGACTCTGTACCGGTACCCCATGTATATAGCCTCCACATTGACTCTGTACAGGTACCCCCTGTATATAGCCTCCACATTGACTCTGTACCGGTACCCCCTGTATATAGCCTCCACATTGACTCTGTACCGGTAGCCCCTGTATATAGCCTCCACATTGACTCTGTACCGGTACCCCATGTATATAGCCTCCACATTGACTCTGTACAGGTACCCCCTGTATATAGCCTCCACATTGACTCTGTACCGGTACCCCCTGTATATAGCCTCCACATTGACTCTGTACCGGTACCCCCCTGTATATAGCCTCCACATTGACTCTATACCGTAACACCCTGTATATAGCCTCCACATTGACTCTGTACCGGTACCCCCTGTATATAGCCTCCACATTGACTCTGTACCGGTAGCCCCTGTATATAGCCTCCACATTGACTCTGTACCGTAACACCCTGTATATAGCCTCCACATTGACTCTGTACCAGTAGCCCCTGTATATAGCCTCCACATTGACTGTACCGGTACCCCCTGTATATAGCCTCCACATTGACTCTGTACCGGTACCCCCTGTATATAGTCTCCACATTGACTCTGTACCGGTACCCCATGTATATAGCCTCCACATTGACTCTGTACCAGTAGCCCCTGTATATAGCCTCCACATTGACTCTGTACCAGTAGCCCCTGTATATAGACTCAAAATTGACTGTACCTGTAGCCCCTGTATATAGCCTCCACATTGACTCTGTACCAGTAGCCCCTGTATATAGCCTCCACATTGACTCTGTACCAGTAGCCCCTGTATATAGACTCAAAATTGACTGTACCTGTAGCCCCTGTATATAGCCTCCACATTGACTCTGTACTGGTACCCCCTGTATATAGCCTCCACATTGACTCTGTACTGGTACCCCCTGTATATAGCCTCCACATTGACTCTGTACCGGTGCCCCCTGTATATAGCCTCCACATTGACTCTGTACCGTAACACCCTGTATATAGCCTCCACATTGACTCTGTACTAGTAGCCCCTGTATATAGCCTCCACATTGACTGTACCTGTACCCCCTGTATATAGCCTCCACATTGACTCTGTACCGGTACCTCATGTATATAGCCTCCACATTGACTCTGTACCAGTAGCCCCTGTATATAGCCTCCACATTGACTCTGTACCAGTAGCCCCTGTATATAGACTCCACATTGACTGTACCTGTAGCCCCTGTATATAGCCTCCACATTGACTCTGTACTGGTACCCCCTGTATATAGCCTCCACATTGACTCTGTACTGGTACCCCCTGTATATAGCCTCCACATTGACTCTGTACCGGTGCCCCCTGTATATAGTCTCCACATTGACTCTGTACCGGTACCCCCTGTATATAGCCTCCACATTGACTCTGTACCGGTAGCACCTGTATATAGCCTCCACATTGACTCTGTACCGGTAGCCCCTTTATATAGTCTCCACATTGACTCTGTACCGTAATACCCTGTATATAGCCTCCACATTGACTCTGTACCGGTACCCCCTGTATATAGTCTCCACATTGACTCTGTACCGGTACCCCCTGTATATAGCCTCCACATTGACTCTGTACCAGTACCCCCTGTATATAGCCTCCACATTGACTCTGTACCGTAACACCCTGTATATAGCCTCCACATTGACTCTGTACCAGTAGCCCCTGTATATGGCCTCCACATTGACTCTGTACCGGTACCCCCTGTATATAGACTCCACATCGACTCTGTACCGGTAGCCCCTGTATATAGCCTCCACATCGACTCTTTACCGGTACCCCCTGTATATAGCCTCCACATTGACTCTGTACCGGTACCCCCTGTATATAGCCTCCACATTGACTCTGTACCGGTACCCCCTGTATATAGACTCCACATTGACTCTGTACCGGTAGCCCTGTATATGGCCTCCACATTGACTCTGTACCGGTAGCCCCTGTATATAGCCTCCACATTGTTATTTTACTGCTGCTGTGTAATTATTTGTTACTTTTATTTTTCTATTTACAGTTGAAGTTGGAAGTTTACATACACCTTAGCCAAATACATTTCAACTCAGTTTTTCACAATTCCTGACATTTAATCTTAGTAAAATTCCCTGTCTTAGGTCAGTTAGGATCCCCACTTTATTTTAAGAATATGAAATGTCAGAATAATAGTAGAGAATGATTTATTTCAGCTTTTATTTCTTTCATCACATTCCCAGTGGGTCAGAAGTTTACATACACTCAATTAGTATTTGGTAGCATTGCCTTTAAATTGTTTAACTTGGGTCAAAAGTTTCGGGACGCCTTCCACAAGCTTCCCACAGTAATGTGGATGAATTTTGGCCCATTCCTCCTGACAGAGCTGGTGTAACTGAGGCAGGTTTGTAGGCCTCCTTGCTCGCACACTCTTTCAGTTCTGCCCACAAATGTTCTATAGGATTGAGGTCAGGGCTTTGTGATGGCCACTCCAATACCTTGATTCTGTTGTCCTTCAGCTATTTTGCCACAACTTTGGAAGTATGCTTGGGGTCATTGTCCATTTGGAAGACCCAATTGCAACCAAGTGTTAACTTCCTGACTGATATCTTGACATGTTGCTTCAATATATCCACATAATTTCCCTTCTTCATTATTTTGTGAAGTGCACCAGTCCCTCCTGCAGCAAAGCACCCCCACAACATGATGCTGCCAACCCTGTGCTTCATGGTTAGGAGGTTGTTCTTCAACTTGCAAGCCTCCTCCTTTTTCCTCCAAACATAGCAATGGTCATAATGGCCAAACAGTTCTCAATTTTCTTTTCATCAATCTTTGTCCCGATGTGCAGTTGCAAATTGTAGTCTGGCTTTTTTATGGCTGTTTTGGAGCAGCGGCTTCTTCCTTGCTGAGCGGCCTTTTAGGTTATGTCGATATAGGACTCGTTTTACTGTGGATATAGATACTTTTGTACCCGTTTCCTCCAGCATCTTCACAAGGTCATTTGTTGTTCTGTGATTGATTCACATTTTTTGCACCAAAGTAACTACATCTCTAGGAGACAGAACACGTCTTCTTCCTGAGTGGTACGATGGCTGTTTGGTCCCATGGTGTTTATACTTGTTGGTTAAGGGCGCATGTGACAAATAAACATTTATTTGATTTGCCTGTCTGTCTGCATGTGTGCATTCCCATCTGGGTGTGTGTATGTTTGTACACCTGTGTCTGCCTCTGTGTGTCTGTTTCACTGTGTGTTAAACCTAAGACCTGTTGCGGGCTTATTAGTCCACCTACCCAACCAGAGAGCTCCGTCTGTGTCCAGCTGAGTGGCTGTCAGGGGCGACGATCCCGTGACTGCTGCCTCGTTGCCCACCTGGAGAGATCCGTCCCTACGTGCTCTGAGAGGGGGGGGTGGGGGTAGTAGAGGGAGAGGTGGGAGATAGGGAGAGAAAGAGGAAGTTGTTTCCTGGCTTGTAGTAAAAATCAAGTCAGATGGCTATGTGCTTAGCAGGTGATTGAGCGAAGGGGGAGAGAGTGAGTGCATCCGAAATGGCACCCTATTCCCTATATTTTGCACTACGTTTGACCAGAGCCTGTATGAGCAACCGTCAAAAGTAGTCAACTGTATAGGGAATAGGGTGCCATTTCAGACGCAGACAGTCACCCAACAGTGTGTTGGAGGCATCGCTGTCATTCCCACGGAGCTGAAATGAGACCAACCTCCATGGATTTAAAGGTATCAAGTCTTCACTATGTGGTAGGATGATGCGGGTTTGGAGTATGCGATATGTTAGAATGGGTTGAGATAACATTCATAACCCCACATTTAAATGGAAGCTAACCCAAAGCTAGATTGTCGGTTTGCTTACAAGCTCAGTAAAATTGAAGGCAAATATGAAAACCACACACTCTGTATGCTGAACACTACGATGAACATTTCATGACTTCCACTGTTCGGTCATTTTCTATCACTAATATAAATACTCACTCAGGGCTAAATCCTGACTTCCACCCAAGTCAAAGTTAGTCAAGTTGAAGTTAGGATTTACGCTAAAGCAAAATCACAAATACAAGCTATCCTGTTTAATGTCCCGTTAGCCGTTGCCTTACCTGCTGGCCTTGACGCAGATCCAACTGTTAGTGTTGACGCGCACCGTCGAGCGAAGCACCACAGGCTTGGAGCCCAGGTCATAGGTCATCTGCACGCGGCCATCCACAATGGCCAGGGCGATATAGTCAGAGCGCTCCACGCCCTTGCCGCTCCACAGCACCAGGCCCTGTGTGGCCTCCGTCTTGATGCTCAGCTCAAATGTGTTCACCAGAAGGGCTTTCTCACTGCAGGGCAGGGGGAGGAGCTTTAGAATGACTTATATTATTGGAGAGCAGAGTTAGTGAGGTGAACAGGTCAATGTTTGCATCTCTCTCTGTGTCTCTCTCTGTGTCTCTCTCTCTCTCTGTATCTCTCTCTGTATCTCTGTCTCTCTCTCTCTGTATCTCTCTCTGTATCTCTGTCTCTCTCTCTGTCTCTCTCTCTCTCTCTGTATCTCTCTCTGTATCTCTGTCTCTCTCTCTGTATCTCTCTCTGTATCTCTGTCTCTCTCTCTCCGTCTCTCTCTCTCCGTCTCTCTCTCTCCCTCTCTCTCTCCGTCTCTCTCTCTCCGTCTCTCTCTCTCCGTCTCTCTCTCTCCGTCTCTCTCTCTCCGTCTCTCTCTCTCCGTCTCTCTCTCTCCGTCTCTCTCTCTCCGTCTCTCTCTCTCCGTCTCTCTCTCTCCGTCTCTCTCTCTCTGTCTCTCCCCGTCTCTCTCTCTCCGTCTCTCTCTCTCCGTCTCTCTCTCTCCGTCTCTCTCTCTCTGTCTCTCTCTCTCTGTGTCTCTCTCTCTCTGTGTCTCTCTGTCTCTCTCTCTCTGGTGGTGGTTGAGGCGGAGGACTGAGACAGGATGCTGGGGGGGTTCGGTGCTGTTTGATCTCAGTCTCTGGACTGCCAGTGCTACGGGGGAGTCAGGGAGCTGGGGAGAGGGGTGGAGACTGGGACATCCTGGGCCTTCCTATGGGGAGCGCTGCATGTCACTGCCACAGCTGTCTCTACTCTGAGTGGGCTGCTGCTCAGAGCCTTGCTGGTGTGGTGGTTTGCACACGCACACACACACACCACACACACACACACACACACGCCCCACTACACACAAAGGCATCCATACACACATCCATGTTCGCACACATGCACACAGCTCCATTTGGTACAGACCTCAAACAAAAAGACTCCAGAAAGGAAGCTATTTTTAAACAGCTCCTTTATTCTCCATTGTTTCCTTCAAGAGATGGACATCAAGAGAATCATGACTACGTGTTTGTGGTGTGTGTGTCACTAATCGGTATCGCTGTAATGTACTGTGAAGTCGACAAGGTACAACAACTTTTAGAAAAGGATTGTAATCTTTTTTTTTGACAAACAGGCAAAGCACACAGAACAGAGAGCACACAACACAACACAGAACAGAGAGCACACAACACAGAACAGAGAGCACACAACACAAAACCCAGATCCCACAAGACAGACATGACATGTACACGGCACAAGTCTGCTCAGCAAACAGACAGAGTCTTATGGGAGCACAGGGGGTTATCCACAAAGGGCAGGAGGACAGGAGAAAAGGAAGAAAAGAGAAAATGACCCTTGAATAAAGTTTGATTTGATCCTCTCATTGGGCTGGCCAAAAGTGGTGCTACTGCTAATGAGCTAACGGTGGTGAAGAGACTGGACGAATTGTTTAAACCGAATAATTATTTGAGGCTTTTCATTTAGTGTCTGCTCAGGTATGGCCAACCGAACTTGACACATGTTTAGTATTCGACCCAGCAGAGAGGAAGGAGTGCAACGTTTCTACATTTGGATTTGAGATTTCCAAAGCATAACTAATCTTTCTAAAATACACCATTTAAATTCACTCAAGCACAAATGCACAAAACAGAATGACTAATGAATTTAGAGTCAAAGAAATCCTTTAGACAAACGGTCAGTAGCAAAACACATACAATATTTGGACTCCCTTCCCCTTGCCTGGGTAGGAGGATCAATAAATCATCAACAGCCTGGGTAGGAGGATCAATAAATCCTCAACAGCCTGGGTAGGAGGATCAATAAATCCTCAACAGCCTGGGTAGGAGGATCAATAAATCCTCAACAGCCTGGGTAGGAGGTTGAATAAATCCTCAACAGCCTGGGTAGGAGGTTGAATAAATCCTCAACAGCCTGGGTAGGAGGTTGAATAAATCCTCAACAGCCTGGGTAGGAGGTTCAATAAATCCTCAACAGCCTGGGTAGGAGGATCAATAAATCCTCAACAGCCTGGGTAGGAGGATCCATAAATCCTCAACAGCCTGGGTAGGAGGATCAATAAATCCTCAACAGCCTGGGTAGGAGGATCAATAAATCCTCAACAGCCTGGGTAGGAGGTTCAATAAATCCTCAACAGCCTGGGTAGGAGGATCAATAAATCCTCAACAGCCTAGGTAGGAGGTTGAATAAATCCTCAACAGCCTGGGTAGGAGGTTCAATAAATCCTCAACAGCCTGGGTAGGAGGATCAATAAATCCTCAACAGCCTGGGTAGGAGGATCAATAAATCCTCAACAGCCTCGGTAGGAGGATCAATAAATCCTCAACAGCCTGGGTAGGAGGTTGAATAAATCCTCAACAGCCTGGGTAAGAGGATCAATAAATCCTCAACAGCCTGGGTAGGAGGATCAATAAATCCTCAACAGCCTGGGTAGGAGGTTGGATAAATCCTCAACAGCCTGGGTAGGAGGTTGAATAAATCCTCAACAGCCTGGGTAGGAGGATCAATAAATCCTCAACAGCCTGGGTAGGAGGTTGAATAAATCCTCAACAGCCTGGGTAGGAGGTTGAATAAATCTTCAACAGCCTGGGTAGGAGGTTCAATAAATCCTCAACAGCCTGGGTAGGAGGTTCAATAAATCCTCAACAGCCTGGGTAGGAGGATCAATAAATCCTCAACAGCCTGGGTAGGAGGTTGAATAAATCCTCAACAGCCTGGGTAGGAGGATCCATAAATCCTCAACAGCCTGGGTAGGAGGATCAATAAATCCTCAACAGCCTGGGTAGGAGGATCAATAAATCCTCAACAGCCTGGGTAGGAGGATCAATAAATCCTCAACAGCCTGGGTAGGAGGATCAATAAATCCTCAACAGCCTGGGTAGGAGGATCAATAAATCCTCAACAGCCTGGGTAGGAGGTTCAATAAATCCTCAACAGCCTGGGTAGGAGGATCAATAAATCCTCAACAGCCTGGGTAGGAGAATCAATAAATCCCCAACAGCCTGGGTAGGAGGTTCAATAAATCCTCAACAGCCTGGGTAGGAGGATCAATAAATCCTCAACAGCCTGGGTAGGAGGTTGAATAAATCCTCAACAGCCTGGGTAGGAGGATCAATAAATCCTCAACAGCCTGGGTATGAGGTTCAATAAATCCTCAACAGCCTGGGTAGGAGGATCCATAAATCCTCAACAGCCTGGGTAGGAGGATCAATAAATCCTCAACAGCCTGGGTAGGAGGATCAATAAATCCTCAACAGCCTGGGTAGGAGGATCAATAAATCCTCAACAGCCTGGGTAGGAGGATCAATAAATCCTCAACAGCCTGGGTAGGAGGATCAATAAATCCTCAACAGCCTGGGTAGGAGGATCAATAAATCCTCAACAGCCTGGGTAGGAGGATCAATAAATCCTCAACAGCCTGGGTAGGAGGTTGAATAAATCCTCAACAGCCTGGGTAGGAGGATCCATAAATCCTCAACAGCCTGGGTAGGAGGTTGAATAAATCCTCAACAGCCTGGGTAGGAGGATCAATAAATCCTCAACAGCCTGGGTAGGAGGATCAATAAATCCTCAACAGCCTGGGTAGGAGGATCCATAAATCCTCAACAGCCTGGGTAGGAGGATCAATAAATCCTCAACAGCCTGGGTAGGAGGTTCAATAAATCCTCAACAGCCTGGGTAGGAGGATCAATAAATCCTCAACAGCCTGGGTAGGAGGTTGAATAAATCCTCAACAGCCTGGGTAGGAGGATCAATAAATCCTCAACAGCCTGGGTAGGAGGATCAATAAATCCTCAACAGCCTGGGTAGGAGGTTCAATAAATCCTCAACAGCCTGGGTAGGAGGATCAATAAATCCTCAACAGCCTGGGTAGGAGGTTGAATAAATCCTCAACAGCCTGGGTAGGAGGTTCAATAAATCCTCAACAGCCTGGGTAGGAGGATCAATAAATCCTCAACAGCCTGGGTAGGAGGATCAATAAATCCTCAACAGCCTGGGTAGGAGGTTGAATAAATCCTCAACAGCCTGGGTAGGAGGTTCAATAAATCCTCAACAGCCTGGGTAGGAGGATCAATAAATCCTCAACAGCCTGGGTAGGAGGATCAATAAATCCTCAACAGCCTGGGTAGGAGGATCCATAAATCCTCAACAGCCTGGGTAGGAGGATCAATAAATCCTCAACAGCCTGGGTAGGAGGATCAATAAATCCTCAACAGCCTGGGTAGGAGGATCAATAAATCCTCAACAGCCTGGGTAGGAGGATCAATAAATCCTCAACAGCCTGGGTAGGAGGTTGAATAAATCCTCAACAGCCTGGGTAGGAGGATCAATAAATCCTCAACAGCCTGGGTAGGAGGTTGAATAAATCCTCAACAGCCTGGGTAGGAGGATCAATAAATCCTCAACAGCCTGGGTAGGAGGATCAATAAATCCTCAACAGCCTGGGTAGGAGGTTGAATAAATCCTCAACAGCCTGGGTAGGAGGATCAATAAATCCTCAACAGCCTGGGTAGGAGGTTGAATAAATCCTCAACAGCCTGGGTAGGAGGATCAATAAATCCTCAACAGCCTGGGTAGGAGGATGAATAAATCCTCAACAGCCTGGGTAGGAGGATCAATAAATCCTCAACAGCCTGGGTAGGAGGATCAATAAATCCTCAACAGCCTGGGTAGGAGGATCAATAAATCCTCAACAGCCTGGGTAGGAGGTTGAATAAATCCTCAACAGCCTGGGTAAGAGGATCAATAAATCCTCAACAGCCTGGGTAGGAGGTTGAATAAATCCTCAACAGCCTGGGTAGGAGGTTGAATAAATCCTCAACAGCCTGGGTAGGAGGTTGAATAAATCCTCAACAGCCTGGGTAGGAGGTTGAATAAATCCTCAACAGCCTGGGTAGGAGGTTGAATAAATCCTCAACAGCCTGGGTAGGAGGATCAATAAATCCTCAACAGCCTGGGTATGAGGTTCAATAAATCCTCAACAGCCTGGGTAGGAGGATCCATAAATCCTCAACAGCCTGGGTAGGAGGATCAATAAATCCTCAACAGCCTGGGTAGGAGGATCAATAAATCCTCAACAGCCTGGGTAGGAGGATCAATAAATCCTCAACAGCCTGGGTAGGAGGTTGAATAAATCCTCAACAGCCTGGGTAGGAGGTTGAATAAATCTTCAACAGCCTGGGTAGGAGGTTCAATAAATCCTCAACAGCCTGGGTAGGAGGTTCAATAAATCCTCAACAGCCTGGGTAGGAGGATCAATAAATCCTCAACAGCCTGGGTAGGAGGATCAATAAATCCTCAACAGCCTCGGTAGGAGGTTGAATAAATCCTCAACAGCCTGGGTAGGAGGATCCATAAATCCTCAACAGCCTGGGTAGGAGGATCAATAAATCCTCAACAGCCTGGGTAGGAGGATCAATAAATCCTCAACAGCCTGGGTAGGAGGATCAATAAATCCTCAACAGCCTGGGTAGGAGGATCAATAAATCCTCAACAGCCTGGGTAGGAGGATCAATAAATCCTCAACAGCCTGGGTAGGAGGTTGAATAAATCCTCAACAGCCTGGGTAGGAGGATCAATAAATCCTCAACAGCCTGGGTAGGAGGATCAATAAATCCTCAACAGCCTGGGTAGGAGGATCAATAAATCCTCAACAGCCTGGGTAGGAGGATCAATAAATCCTCAACAGCCTGGGTAGGAGGATCAATAAATCCTCAACAGCCTGGGTAGGAGGTTCAATAAATCCTCAACAGCCTGGGTAGGAGGATCAATAAATCCTCAACAGCCTGGGTAGGAGGATCAATAAATCCCCAACAGCCTGGGTAGGAGGATCAATAAATCCTCAACAGCCTGGGTATGAGGTTCAATAAATCCTCAACAGCCTGGGTAGGAGGATCCATAAATCCTCAACAGCCTGGGTAGGAGGATCAATAAATCCTCAACAGCCTGGGTAGGAGGATCAATAAATCCTCAACAGCCTGGGTAGGAGGATCAATAAATCCTCAACAGCCTGGGTAGGAGGATCAATAAATCCTCAACAGCCTGGGTAGGAGGATCAATAAATCCTCAACAGCCTGGGTAGGAGGTTCAATAAATCCTCAACAGCCTGGGTAGGAGGATCAATAAATCCTCAACAGCCTGGGTAGGAGGATCAATAAATCCCCAACAGCCTGGGTAGGAGGATCAATAAATCCTCAACAGCCTGGGTAGGAGGATCAATAAATCCTCAACAGCCTGGGTAGGAGGTTGAATAAATCCTCAACAGCCTGGGTAGGAGGATCAATAAATCCTCAACAGCCTGGGTAGGAGGATCAATAAATCCTCAACAGCCTGGGTAGGAGGATCAATAAATCCTCAACAGCCTGGGTAGGAGGATCAATAAATCCTCAACAGCCTGGGTAGGAGGATCAATAAATCCTCAACAGCCTGGGTAGGAGGATCAATAAATCCTCAACAGCCTGGGTAGGAGGATCCATAAATCCTCAACAGCCTGGGTAGGAGGATCAATAAATCCTCAACAGCCTGGGTAGGAGGTTGAATAAATCCTCAACAGCCTGGGTAGGAGGATCAATAAATCCTCAACAGCCTGGGTAGGAGGATCAATAAATCCTCAACAGCCTGGGTAGGAGGATCAATAAATCCTCAACAGCCTGGGTAGGAGGATCAATAAATCCTCAACAGCCTCGGTAGGAGGATCAATAAATCCTCAACAGCCTGGGTAGGAGGTTCAATAAATCCTCAACAGCCTGGGTAGGAGGATCCATAAATCCTCAACAGGATGGATTTTCAGAAAGAATAAGGTCCTCAGACTAAGGAGATATTATACTGTATTTATACTATACTGACTAGTCTTAATTATGTTTCAGACTCCTGGTTGCATAACACACTTCCAAGAAGGGACAACGTTTGAATTTAATTGAATTAAGAATTTGATGTGAAACAATACATGATTTAACATGCAACCAAGTTGTCTTACTTTGGGGTTTACTTACTGGATTTGATTAATATTATGGAGTAGTGTCTTCTATGCTTCTTTCATTCCTTTTTGTCTGAAAAAGGGCTGTGCACCCCATTGCCTTTAGGTGGGAGAAGTAAACAGAATATTGCTAAACTGGATATGATTGGGGACTGAGCTCTGCTGTCTTAATAGACCCGGGTGCGATTGCAACAGCTTATGGGGATCCAGATAAACAAATTAAAATATAATACTGTCTCTATACGTGGCCCAGTATATAGAGAAGTATAGAGAAGTCTGGCCCTCCAATAATTTCTCTATGGGGCCCAGTGTACAGAGTAGTGTGGCCCTATTATACTTCTCGAAATGGGGCCGAGAGTATTGAACTGTGGCTCTCCAATACTGTTTCTATGAGGCACTTTCTGACCTTTGAGTAGTGAGAAGTTGGGCTGCCGACCTGAGGGGGTTGTGTCGGGGTGGGATGCAGAACGGTGGGGAGGCAGCATGCTAGCGATTGGTTGGACAGCGCTGGCTACAGGCTCCAGGACACTCACCTCTGTTCCGACGGGCTCTCCAGTGACTCTGGACTTTAAGGGAGCAGGGGAGAGAATGGAAGGGCATGCAATAAGCGGACGGAGGGAGATGGAAGTAGGACCCACAAGGAACCTTACAGGGTGATGTACTATATAGCATCGCCAGCACAGACAAGAGCCTCAGTGATCAAGGAGATGTGTTGAACAGAGTAAGTTGTTGCCCCACAGCAAGGTTGTGTGGCTCAGTCGGTAGAGCATGGCGCTTGCAACGCCAAGCGTCGTGGGTTCGTTTCCCACTGGGGCCACCCATATGCAAAAGTAGTGGCCCCAGCCGACTTGTAAGTCGCTTTGGACAAAAGCGTCTGCTAAATGGGATATTATTATTATTATTATAGATGGGAAAACATGTCTAGCTACCTTCCATGGTCCATACTACCATACTAGCCAATGCATTACTACATTCTAGGTAGTATGAACACAGGAAATAGAACACATTATGAGTTTGGCTCTGGAGCCGTGATCAAATAATCATGGCTCTCTCTGGATATTCTGTTCCCATCCATACAGCCAGCTGGGTTCTCAGTACATTGTGCTGATAGAGAACTCTCCGGGAAGAAGAAAGGCGGAGGTGTATGTTTCATGATTAACTACTCATGCTGTGATTGTGGGAACGTACAGGAACTCAAGTCCTTTTGTTCACCTGACCTAGAATACCTCACAATCAATGCAGACCGCATTACCTCCTTAGAGAATTTTCTGTGGCTATCGTCACAGCCGTGTATATTCCCCCTCTAGCCGATACATGACAGCTCTCAAAGAACTCCACTGGAGTTGTGCAAACTGGAAACTGCATAACCTGGGGGACATTTATTATAGTTGGGAATTTGAATAAAGCAAATCTGATGAAAACACTACCGAAGTTCTACCAACACATTGCCTGCAGTACTCGCGATTCAGAAATCCTCTCCCTTCCAGGATGGCTACAAGGCTCTCCCCTCACCTCCCTTCGGCAACTCCCTTTCGCTCCTGCAGAAACTCAAACAGGAAATACCTGTGATAAGGTTTATTCAATGCTGGTCTGACCAAGACTGATTTGATCACACGGACTGGGACGTTCCGGGTTGATTCTAGAATAACATTGACGTGTACACTGACAAGGTGTCTGAGTTAATCAAGAAGTGTATAGGGGATGTTGTTCCCACTGTGACCACTGCATTTAACCACAGCAAGGTGACTGGGAATATGGTAGGGTATAAACAGTCCAGTTATGCCCTCCGTAAGACAATCAAACAGGCAGAACGTCAGTACAGAGACAAAGTGGAGTTGCAATTCAACGGCTCAGACACAAGATGTATGTGGCAGGGACTCCAGAAAATCACAGATTATAAAGAGAAAACCAGCCACATCGCGGACAGCATGTTAACCCTTGAAAGGCTGCTGGCCCAGATGGCATCCCGAGCAGCATCCTCAAAGCATGCGCAGACCTGCTAGCTGGAGTCTTTATGGACACATTCAATCTCTTCCTAGCTCAGTCTGCTGTCCCCATATGCTTCAAGATGCCCACCATTGTACCTGTACACAAGAAAGCTAAGGTAACTGAACTAAATGACTATCGCCCCGTAGCACTCACTTCCGTCATCATGAAGTGCTTTGAGAGACTAGTTAAGGATCATGTCACCTTCACCGACAGCCTAGACCCACTACAATTTACATACTGCCCCAATAGATTCACGAATGATGCCATCGCACTACACACTGCCCTATCCCATCTTACCTAATGTATGTAAGAATACTGATCATTGACTACAGCTCAGCCTTCAACACCATAGTATCCAACGAGCTCATCATTAAGCTTGGGGTCCTGGGTCTGAACCCCGCCCTGTGGAACTGGATCCTGGACTTCCTGATGGGCTGCCCCCCTAGGTGGTGAAGGTAGGCAACAACGCCTACACTACACTGAACCTCAACACAGGGGCCCCACAAAGGTGCATCCTCAGCCTCGTTCTGTACTTCCCTCGTTTACCCATGACTGCGTGGCCACGCACGCCTCCAACTCAACAATCAAGTTTGCAGGTGACACAAAAGTGGTAGGCCTGATTGCCAACAACGACAAGATGACCTACAGGGAGGAGCTGGCCCTGGTGGAGTGGTGCCAGGAAAAGTGGAATTCTAGAGATGTGATATTTTTGTTTTTATATACTCCTGACTCGGACAATGCTCGTCCAAATATTTCTGTTTCTTAATTCTATTATTTTAGATTTCTGTGTACTGTTGTGTATTGTTAGATACTGCTGAACTGTTGGAGTTAGGAACATTTTGCTTGTGTATGCGACCAATACAATTTGATTTGATCAGAGACACTGTAACCATGGTCCAGGAGCAGTAAAGCAACACAATGAGGTCCTCAGAGGATGACCACAACCACACCACCACTGGGACTCTTAAGGGGAGGGCTGGGCAACAATGTCATGATTTTATGATTAATTTGCCAAACCATTTTTCTTTTGGGGATAATAACATTTTCCACTACTATAACTGAGTCTGATGACAGTGCTCTGTGTGTGTGTGTGTGTGTGTAGTGGCTATTATCAACTTCCTTGAGAGTAGGAAGCACCAAATGAGGAAAAATGGGAAAATCGACAAAAATGGGGAGAGACAGAGACAGGGCCCTATATGATTTGGTTGCTCCAATATTGGGGCGTGAGGAAATTGACCCAAGCTTTCAGAAGAGGAATGAAGACCGATCTAGGCTACAGTAAATAGTAACAGCATCATTAGCCCAGGGTGATACAGCGCTGGTCTGTGTGTTGTAATAACATTGCTATAACATTCCTCTGAGGAATTAATTGATCAATTTATGAATCTCTGTTAAACACCAGATCATGTTGAATCTATGACACTCGCTCGGAGTGATTGGGCCGGCTCTGGTTTGGACCATAATCGCGCCCCTCGCTCTTACAGGAAGTGACAACTATTAAAGCTCCTCTGGCCAGTCCGGCTCGAAGGACCATGATTATCACTCTAACGCAGGGTTGGCCAAACTCCAAGAGGTGCACGTCTAGTTTTTAGCATAGCACTACAAAGCTGATTCAAAATTATCATAAAACTTTGATAATTTTAATTTGGGAAATGCTGTCCTAATGGATTTTGATACCAGCTGCCACATAGTTAGGGCTGGTCTCAAAGACGCCTCGATTTGAAGTATTTCTTTGTCACGCCCTGGCCATAGAGAGGTTTTTATTCTCTATTTTGGTTTGGTCAGGGTGTGACTAGGGTGAGCATTCTAGTTTCCTTATTTCTATGTTAGTGTGGTTCCCAATCAGAAGCAGCTATCTATCGTTGTCTCTGAGTGGGGATCATATATAAGTTGTCATTTTCCGTTTGGGTTTGGGTGGGATGTTATTTTCTGTTTTTTTCCTGACAGAACTGCTTTCGTTTTCACCTTTTGTCATTTTGTCATCACAGTGTTTTTTGAACATTAGGTCATGAACACTTTCCACGCTGTGCTTTGGTCTCATTCTGACGACAACCGTTACATTCTTGAAAATAATTTTTAAAACATGCGACAACTCCTTAACATGTCAGCCTTCCTTTTTCTCAGCATCCAACTTGATAAATATTCATAATTGCAGTAAGAGATTGAACTAAGTGTGAATGACAGGGGCTTAAATGTGGATATCGAATTCTCTGGTGAATAAGCTCGGCATAATTCAACCTAAAACCAACTTCCCCGCTTAGTTTTTTTATCAAATCAAATCTTTTAAGAAGTTACTTACCAAGCTAATGCCAGAAAAAAGGAAACTAACAAAGTAAGTTCTAAGTGTTTCCCTGGAGGAGCAGTAAAATAACTGATGCAGCAAGACTGAGGAAGGGGGAATATCTTGGTCCACTACCTTGCAGTTAAGCCTTTACAGTCGTGGGAATTAGCCTATATGGACATGGCTAAATTGACATGTTTCTTACGAAATAAATATGAAAAGCAGATGCATAAACATGGTACAGTTTGGAGATTATGGAAAAAATATTAGACCAAAGTTGACACAACAATCCCCCTGACACAAGACTGAATCCAAACATTACACAGTTGATTTTATGTGCCTTTTACATTTACTGTTCTTTTCATCACATTTGTTGACAACGAAATCAGAAAATACTCTGGATACATTCAGTAACACGATAAGAATATTAATGGAAAATGTTGGGAAGGTGCAACATAAGACAAAAATAAATTACAAGGGTTTGACTGAGAGAGTTAACTGGTGTCTCCAAGTAGCCACACACTTCTCGAAGTGTCCTCAGTTCCTAAGTCATTTCAATGCACTTTTATGACTCAAAGAAGAGTCTTCAACAATAAGGTGATTTTTTGAGCTCTCCTAGCTGTGCCGTTGAGGAATTAGAGAAAGCACACTTGTTTGGAACACAGCCCTGCATCCCCGCCATCACACGATTACTGTTGTTGTTCACGCAATCCAAAAACAGCCCATTATACAGTGCATTCGGAAAGTATTCAGACCCCTTGACTTATTCAACATCTTGTTACAGTTGAAGTCAGAAGTTTACATACACTTAGGGTGGAGTCATTAAAACTACTTTTTCAACCATTCCACAAATGTCTTGTTAACAAACTATAGTTTGTCGGTTAGGACATCTACTTCGTGCATGACACAAGTCATTTTCCAAATAATTGTTTACAGACAGATTATTTCTCTTATAACTCACTGTATCACAATTCCAGTGGATCAGAAATGTACATACACAAAGTTGACTGTGCCTTTAAACAGCTGTGCCTTTAAACAGCTCCAGAAAATTATGTCATGGCTTTAGAAGCTTCTGACATGCTAATGGACATAATTTGAGTCAATTGGAGGTGTACCTGTGAATGTATTTCAAGGCCTACCTTCAAACTCAATGCCTCTTTGCTTGACATCATGGGAAAATCCAAAGAAACCAGTCAAGACCTCAGAATTTTTTTTTGTAGGACTCCACAAGTCTGGTTCATCCTTGGGAGCAATTTTCAAATGCCTGAAGGTACCACGTTCATCTGTACAAACAATAGTACGCAAGTTTAAACACCATGGGACCACACAGCCGTCATACCGCTCAGGTAGGAGACGCGTTCTGTCTCCTAGAGATTAACGCATTTTGGTGTGAAAAGTGCAAATCAATCCCAGAACAGCAGCAAAAGACCTTGTGAAGATGCTGGAGGAAACAGGTACAAAAGTATTTTTTCCACAGTAAAACAAGTCCTATATCGACATAACCTGAAAGGCCACTCAGCAAGGAAAAAGCCGCTGCTCCAAAACCGCCATAAAAAACGACATACTACGGTTTGCAACTGCACCTGGGGACAAAGATTGTACTTTTTGGAAAACTGTCCTCTGGCCTTATGAAACAAAAATAGAACTGTTTGGCCATAACGACCATCGTTATGTTTGGAGGGAAAAAGAGGGAGGCTTGCAAGCTGAAGAACACCATCCCAACCGTGAAGTACGGGGGTGGTATCATCATGTTGTGGAGATGTTTTGCTGCAGGAGGGACTGGGGCACTTCACAAAATAGATGGCATCCTGATTTAGGAAAATTATGTGGATATATTGAAGCAACATCAAGACATCAGTCAGGAAGTTAAAGCTTAGTCGCAAATGGGTCTTCCAAATGGACAATGACCCCAAGCATACATCCAAAGTTGTGGCAAAATGGCTTAAGGACAACAGAATCAAGATATTGGAGTAGTCATCATAAAGCCCTGATCTCAATCCTATAGAAAATGTATGGGCAGAACTGAAAATGCATGTGCAAGCAAGGAGGCCTACAAACCTGACTTAGTTACACCAGCTCTGTCAGGAGGAATGGGACAAAATTCACCCAACTTATTATGGGAAGCTTGTGGAAGGCAACCCGAAATGTTTGACCCAGGTTAAACAATTTAAAGGCAATGCTACCAAATACTAATTAAGTGTAAGTAAACTTCTGACCCACTGGGAAAGTGATGAAAGAAATAAAATCTGAAATAAATCATTCTCTCTACTATTATTCTGACATTTCATATTCTTAAAATAAAGTGGTGATCCTAACTGACCAAAGACCAAAGAACCCCTACTAGGATTAAATGTCAGGAATTGTGAAAAACTGAGTTTAAATGTATTTGGCTAAGGTATATGTAAACTTCCGAATTCAACTGTACGTTACAGCCTTATTCTAAACTGAATTAAATTGTGTTATCCCCCTCATCAATTTACACAAAATACCCTATAATTACAAAGCAAAAACAGGTTTTTAGAAATGATTGTACTTTACTCAGTACTTAGCGATTTCAGATTTCTTGGGTATGTTTCTCCCATTCTTCTCCACAGATCCTCTCAAGCTGTCAGGTTGGATGGGGAGCGTTGCTGCACAGCGATTTGCAGGTCTCCCCAGAGATGTTCGATTGGGATCAAGTTCGGCCTCTGGCTGAACCACTCAAGGACATTCAGAGACTTGTCCCAAAGCCACTCCTGCATTGTCTTGGCTGTGTGCTTAGGGTCGTTGTCCTGTTGGAAGGTGAACGCTCTGGAGCAGATTTTCATCAAGGATCTCTCTGATCTCTCTGTACTCTCTGGTCTCCCAGTCCCTGCTACTGAAAACCATCCCCACAGCATGACGCTGCAAATACCTTGCTTCGCCTTTGGGATGGTGCCAGGTTTCCTCCAGACGTGACACTTGATATTCAGGCCAAAGAGTTCAATATTGGTTTCATCAGACCGGAGTCCTTTAGGTGCTTTTTGGCAAACTCCAAGAGACTGTCATGTGCCTTTTTACTGAGGAGTGGCTTTCGTTTTGCCACTCTAACATAAAGGCCTGATTGGTGGAGTGCTGCAGAGATGGTTGTCCTTCTGGAAGGTTCTCCCATCTCCAAAGAGGAACTCTAATGCTCTGTCAGAGTGACCATTGGTTACTTGGTCACCTCCCTGACCAAGGCCATTCTCCCCCGATTGCTCAGTTTCGCCGGACGGCGGCCAGCTCTACGAAGAGTCTTGGTGGTTCCAAACTTGTCCCATTTAAGAATGATGGAGGCCACTGTGTTCTAGGGAACCTTCAATGCTGCAGACATTTTGTTGTACCCCTTCCCCAGATCTGTGCCTCAACACAATACTGTCTCGGAGCTCTACGGATAATTCCTTCAACCTCATGGCTTGGTTTTTGCTCTGACATGCACTGTCAACTGTGGGACCTTATATAGACAGGTGTGTGACTTTCCAAACCATGTCCAATCAATTGAATTTACCACATGTGGACTCCAAATCAAGTTGGAGAAACATCTCAAGGATGATCAATGGAAACAGGATGCACCTGAGCTCAATTTCGGGTCTCATTGCAAAGGGTCTGAATACTTCTGTAAATAAGGTATTTCAGTTTTTGTATTTACTTGCAAAAATGTAAAAAACAACAACCATGTTGTCGCTTTGTCATTATGGGGGTATTGTGTGTAGCTTGATGAGGGGAAAAAAAAAGATGTAATCAATTTTCGAATAAGATTGTAACGTAACAAAATGTGGTAAAAGGGAACGGGTCTGAATACACTGTAAATCGCATACTGGGTCAGGTGGGCATCATTTGACAGCTTGTTCTATTGCTAACTTAACTAGTGAAGTTATAAAATATGATCTTACAGTGTTAGGCTTTCACAGGGTAGAAACAGATCATAATTCTAGTGCGCATAGAAAAAAGTAATGCAAGCATCGTGATAATAAACGTTGACACTGTAGATGACATGAGTTTTATGATATGGAAATGTATAGTGCACATTTTGACTCACAGGTGTTTGGCTTGTTGTATGACATCAAAGTGGTATTTATTAGAATCCTCAATGTCTCATGTTTCAGAGTACATCGAGTCCTCTTAATTTACAGCATTTTCCTCACTCAGACAACTACAAATTTGCAAAAGTTGCCCAATTAGCGACAGGGATGAGAGCACTTTATTGAAGCGTGCGGTGCTCAAGTTCAGAATGGCTGTCAGGCAAAAAAACCCATACAGCGCTGTGAGTGGCAGAGCCTGAACTCTGACGTCATTTACAGCATTTTACCACTGCGTTACAATTTAGGCACTTATTAGTGCCAAAATCTGCCATTTTCAACCCGTATATGGGTATGAGTGTAAAGAGTTAAGAAGGGGTTCATTTCAACATGACAGCTAAAACCATCAAATTTACATATTTATGGTTCTGGTGAAAGTAGTTACAACCATGCATACAATATAGCACATTCAATATAGCACTCTTTGCTATGAGCTTGAACACAATGCATCTGGCACACATGCAGTCATGCCTTCATTTAGACTGGACTATGATGAGCCATTTTAATGAGAAAAGAGAAAAGCCCAGACAAAATCAAATGATGGGCATGGAGTTTGAATGTCCTGTAGGCCTATTTTAAACATAATACACATGGCAGCTATCTGCACAGGTGAAGATGAAGAAGATGATATCGGATAAATAAATAAAGAATCTATTACTTTTGTGTTAACTATCGTCATGTATTTAGAGTTGGGTTAGTTTGGCTTTGACTGAACCTGTGAAGGTTCTGCATCTCTTTAAGTCTACTTACTCTGGAATGTCATTGGTCAGTTGGCTTGAGTGCATCAGAAAGACAGACAAGGAACACTCATGAGACAGACAGACAGACAAGAGAAAGAAGTGGACAGACAGACGGACGGCAGCACATACCTCTGACAGGCTCAACCCGGACAACAGACAGAGGATACAGACATATCCTACAATTGCCTCTTATAGTTTCATTGTGTGTGTGTGTGTGTTCATAAGACCACAAATTCAAATTCACTGTCTGTTTCTCCATTTTCACACCCTGGAGTGTTGTGTTTTGGGAGGACTTGTAATGGATCTTGATGGTTAGTCTTATGTTCCATGTCTTTTCAGGTTCATCATCACAAACATTTAATGCCAACCTGCGGGCGTGTGGAAGACATAGATGGATGGAAGAGGATACAATGTATCAGCGGTGGCCTGGAAGGCAGGATACGTTTCTCTCTCGTTCACACCATGTATTGAAACCATTTACACTTACATCATCCAGCTTCTCCTGGTATAGCTAGCGTGTGTATAAATGGAAATCGACACTTTAGGAATGCTATTTTGAGGGGACACAGTTGCTCATTGTGTATTTCTAAAAGAAGCTTAAATTCTATCAAATTTTCACCAAGTATAGAACAAAGGGCTGCTATGGTTGTTGTGAAATGCATGGTGTGTGTCAAATCAGAGTGTGTGGGTGTATGTGTCTGTGTGTGTCGGCTCCATCCTCAGTGGTGTACAGCAAGCAAGGGGGGCGCTCGGGGCATTGCCGTAATTGTTAGCCAGTCAGCTAAATTAGCTAAATTCAGTCAAGACCAGTGAAACAGCGCAGGGGAAGTGGTCGAGCTATCAGCTAACGCCAGGCTCACTTCCGAAGCCCCTAATAGGCCTGGAATAATCAACCCGGTCACCACCACTTACTGCAATGGAATATGAATGGGGGGGCCATTAACCATTTCTCTACTACCGGTTAGCATGGGAGACCAATTCACTTAAACCAATTAAACCTTAACTAAATGACTATCGCCCCGTAGCACTCACTTCTGTCATCATGATGTGCTTTGAGAGACTAGTCAAGGATCATATCACCTCCACCCTACCTGACACCCTAGACCCACTCCAATTTGCTTACCGCCTCAATAGGTCCACAGACGACACGATAGCAATCACCCTGCCCTATCCCATCTGGACAAGAGGAACACCTATGTTAGAATGCTGTTCATTGACTATAGCTCAGCATTCAACACCATAGTACTCTCCAAGCTCATCATTAAGCTTGAGGTTCTGGGTCTCAACTAGAGGTCGACCGACTATGATTTTTCAACGCCGATACCGATTATTGGAGGACCAAAAAAAGCCGAAATCGATAAATCGGCCGATTTTTGTAAATATATTTGTAATAATGACAATTGCAACAACACTGAATGAACAATGAACACTTTATTTTAACTTAATATAATACATAAATAAAATCAATTTAGTCTCAAATAAATAATGAAAAATATTAAATTTGGTTTAAATAATGCAAAAACACAAGTGCAATATGTGCCATGTAAAAAAGCTAACGTTTAAATTCCTTACTCAGAACATGAGAACATATGAAAGCTGGTGGTTCCTTTTAACATAAGTCTTCAATATTCCCAGGTAAGACGTTTTAGGTTGTAGTAAATATAGGACTATTTCTCTCTATACCATTTGTACTTCATAGATCTTTGACTATTGGATGTTCTTTTAGGCACTATAGTATTGCCAACCTAATCTCGGGAGTTGATAGGCTTGAAGTCATAAACAGCGCTGTGCTTCAAGCATTGCGAAGAGCTGCTGGCAAACGCAGGAAAGTGCTGTTTGAATGAATGCTTACAAGCCTGCTGCTGCCTACCGACGCTCAGTCAGACTGCTCTATCAAATCATAGACTTAATTATAATAACACACAGAAATACGAGCCTTAGGTCATGAATATGGTAAAATCTGGAAACTATCATTTAGAAAACAGAGTGTTTATTCTTTCAGTGAAATACGGAAGCGTTGCGTATTTTATCTAACGGGTGGCAACCCCAAGTATAAATATTGCTGTTACATTGCACAACCTTCAATGTTATGTCATAATTATGTACAATTCTGGCAAATTAATTACGGCCTTTGTTAGGACGAAATGGTCTTCACACAGTTCGCAACGAGCCAGGCGCCCTAAACTGCTGCATATACCCCGAGTCTGCTTTACACTGAACGCAAGAGAAGTGACAATTTCAGGCACCGCATTGACTGCAATGCAGGACAAGCTAGTTAAACTAGTAATATCATCAACCATGTGTAGTTAACTAGTGATTATGTCAAGATTGTTTTTTATCAGATAAGTTTAATGCTAGCTAGCAATTTACCATGGCTCCTCGCTGCCTGCACTCGCGTAACAGCTGGTCAGCCTGCCACGCAGCCTCCTCGTGGATTGCAATATAATCGCCCATAATGCCGATTACCGATTGTTATGAAAACTTTAAATCGGCCCTAATTAAATCGGCCATTCCGATTAATCGGTCGACCTCTAGTCTCAACCCCACCCTGTGCAATCGGGTCCTGGACTTCCTGAAGGGCCACCCAGGTGGTGAAGGTAGAAAACAACATCTCCACTTTGCTGATCCTCAACACTGGGGCCCCAAAAGGGTGTATGCTCAGCCCCCTCCTGTACTTCCTGTTCACCCATAACTGCGTGACCAATGCATGCCTCCAACTCAATCATCAAGTTTGCAGACGACACAACAGTGTTAGGCTTGATTACCAACAATGACAAGACAGGCTACAGGGAGGAGGTGAGGGCTCTCGCGGGGCTGTCAGGAAAACAATCTCTCACTTAACGTCAACAAAACAAAGGTATCAGCAGAGGGAGCCCCCTATAAATATCGACAGGACAGCAGTGGAGCAGGTGGAAAGTTCCTTGGCGTACACATCACAGACAAACTGAAATGGTCCACCCACACAGACAGTGTGGTGAAGGCACAACAGAACCTCTTCAACCTCAGGAGGCTGAAGAAATGTGGCTTGTCACCTTAAAGCCTCACAAACTTTTACAGAGGCACAATTGAGAGCATCCTGTCGGGCTGTCGTCAACAACCGCAGGGCTCTCCAGAGGGTGGTGTGGTCTGCCCTACCTGCCCTCCAGGACAACAACTACCCGAGCCACTGCCTGTTCACCCCGCTACCATCCAGAAGGCGAGGTAAGTACAGGTGCATCAAAGCTGGGACCAAGAGACTGAAAAACAACTTCCATCAAGGCCATCAGACAGTTAAACAGTCATAACTAACTCAGAGGCAGCTGCCTTCCTACAGACTTGATATCATTGGCCACTTTAATAAATGGAACACGAGTCACCTTAATAACGCTACTTTAATAATGTTTACATATCTTGCATTACTCATCTCATATGTACAGTGGGGAGCACAAGTGTTTGATACACTGCCGATTTTGCAGGTTTTCCTACTTACAAAGCATGTAGAGGTCTGTAATTTGTGTCATAGGTACACTTCAACTGTGAGAGACGGAATCTAAAACAAAAATCCAGAAAATCACATTGTATGATTTTTAAGTTATTCATTTGCATTTTATTGCATGACATAAGTATTTGATCACCTACCAACCAGTAAGAATTCCATCTCTCACAGACCTGTTAGTTTTTCTTTAAGAAGCCCTCCTGTTCTCCACTCATTACCTGTATTAACTGCACCTGTTTGAACTCGTTACCTGTATAAAAGACATCTGTCCACACACTCAATCAAACAGACTCCAACCTCTCCACAATGGCCAAGACCAGAGGGCTGTGTAAGGACATCAGGGATACAATTGTAGACCTGCACAAGGCTGGGATGGGCTACAGGACAATAGGCAAGCAGCGTGGTGAGAAGGCAACAACTTTTGACGCAATTATTAGAAAATGGAAGAAGTACAAGATGACGGTCAATCACCCTCGGTCTGGGGCTCCATGCAAGATCTCACCTCTTGGGGCATCACTGATCATGAGGAAGGTGAGGGATCAGCCCAGAACTACATGGCAGAACCTGGTCAATGACCTGAAGAGAGCTGGGGCCACAGTCTCAAAGAAAACCATTAGTAACAAACTACGCCGTCATGTATTAAAATCCTGCAGCGCACGCAAGGTCCCCCTGCTCAAGCCAGCGCATGTCCAGGCCCGTCTGAAGTTTGCCAATGACCATCTGGATGATCCGGAGGAGGAATGGGAGAAGGTCATGTGGTACGATGAGACAAAAGTAGAGCTTTTTGGTCTAAACTCCACCCGGCGTGCTTGGAGGAAGAAGGATGAGTACAACCCCAAGAACACCATCCCAACCGTGAAGCATGGAGGTGGAAACATCATTCTTTGGGGATGCTTTTCTGCAAAGGGGACAGGACGACTGCACCGTATTGAGGGAGGATGGATGGGGCCATGTATCGCAAGATCTTGGCCAACAACCTCCTTCCCTCAGTAAGAGCATTGAAGATGGGTCGTGGCTGGGTCTTTCAGCATGACAACGACCCAAAACACACAGACAGGGCAACTAAGGAGTGGCTCCGTAAGAAGCATCTCAAGGTCCTGGAGTGGCCTAGCCAGTCTCCAGACATGAACCCAATAGAAAATCTTTGGAGGGAGCTGAAAGTCCGTATTGCCCAGCGACAGCCCCGAAACCTGAAGGATCTGGAGAAGGTCTGTATGGAGGAGTGGGCCAAAATCCCTGCTGCAGGGTGTGCAAACCTGGTCAAGAACTACAGGAAACGTATGATCTCTGTAATTGCAAACAAAGGTTTCTGTACCAAATATTAAGTTCTGCTTTTCTGATGTATCAAATACTTATGTCATGCAATAAAATGCAAATGAATTACTTAAACATCTTACAATGTGATTTTCTGGATTTTTGTTTTAGATTCCGTCTCTCACAGTTGAAGTGTACCTATGATAAAAATTAAAGAACTCTACATGCTTTGTAAGTAGGAAAACCTGCAAAATCGGCAGTGTATTAAATACTTGTTCTCCCCTCTGTATATTCTGTATTCTATAATATCTACTGTATCTTAGCCTATGCCACTCTGGCATTGCTCATTCATATATTTATACATTCTTATTCCATTCCTATATTTAGATTTGTGTGTGTTACTGTAGGTATTGTTGTGGAGTTAGATTACATGTTAGATATTGCTGCACTGTCGGAACTGGAAGCACAAGCATTTTGCTACACTTGCAATAACATCTGCTAACCATGTGTATGTGACCAATAACATCTGCTAACCACGTGTATGTGACCAATAACATCTGCTAACCACGCAGTGGTGGGCCGTCAGGGCCAGCAAGGCCTTCTCTGCTGGCCTAAACATCATCAGAATATAATTTTTTTTTAAATATATTTTCCCACAAATATGTATTAACTTATTCCCAGAGTAAGAGTTACACTCTTCATTTCATAGCGTTCCTCTTGGTTGCACTGCTTCCAGCCCCAGGTTGAGATTTGGAGGGCTGGTCTTTATGTTAGATATTTTATCCAATCATATTCAGCCATCATGTGTTGCCAGGGGTCTAAAATCTGCCCTCAGGCCTTCAGAATCAACAGTGCGGACACTTGTAGCTTAAAGTGGATGGAAATTAAAATTTTGTGTCAACCAATCAGCTTTAGAGTTGGCCATTGTACGCCTGCTGGCTGGCTCTAGTGTTACACAGGAGCCAGCTAGCAGGCGTAGTGCCTGCACGTCTTTTGATTGGATTACCAATATTGAGAGGCAGGTCCTATATGGGCAGGTCTCAGAACTAGGAAACTGAAATTGATCAACGAATTCATTCGCGTACTACTAAACTGTTTTTTCAACCCACATTGGCGGAAGGAGAAGATATCGATTTGGTTGAGGATATAATTATAACGCCATTCTCAAGACAAACTTTTCAAGAAAAGTTAGACATTGTCAGGAGAGGTAGACGCCGATGCTACAAAGCCGATGCTACAAAGACAGGCTCCGAGAAGCACTACAAACTGTACTGCTGGGAATGCCTATTATTTGCAAGTGATCGATTTGGTGTTTGGAGCCACACTGGCTTTGCAAACCTGAGTTGTCTAACCAAGGCAGCAACGAGACACCAAAGTACGGCTGGGCACTTACAAACAATGCTGCTTTTGAAAACTTTTGGGGACACCCGAGGGGATCTACAGCTCAACGAACAAGCGCGCAGACCAACGAAGCTGCACAATGAAAAGGTATTGTACTCATTCTCTGAATAAAAATGTCAATTTCAAGGTGACGCAATGCCTGGTTATACTGCGTTTCTGTCTAAATGTATAGTGTCTAGAGCCATGGCATCATAATGATGGTAATAAGAGGTGGATTAATTCGAGTGAGACTGTGTAGGACTTCACTGAAGGCCCAGGCCCCAGAACCATGGCACGCTACTGTAACCACGTGTATGTGACCAATAACATCTGCTAACCACGTGTATGTGACCAATAACATCTGCTAGCCACGTGTATGTGACCAATAACATCTGCTAACCACGTGTATGTGACCAATAACATCTGCTAGCCACGTGTATGTGACCAATATCATCTGCTAACCACGTGTATGTGACCAATAACATCTGCTAACCAAGTGTATGTGACCAATAACATCTGCTAGCCACGTGTATGTGACCAATAACATCTGCTAACCATGTGTATGTGACCAATAACATCTGCTAGCCACGTGTATGTGACCAATAACATCTGCTAGCCACGTGTATGTGACCAATATCATCTGCTAACCACGTGTATGTGCCCAATAACATCTGCTAGCCACGTGTATGTGACCAATAACATCTGCTAGCCACGTGTATGTGACCAATAACATCTGCTAGCCACGTGTATGTGACCAATATCATCTGCTAGCCACGTGTATGTGACCAATATCATCTGCTAGCCACGTGTATGTGACCAATATCATCTGCTAACCATGTGTATGCGACCAATAACATCTGCTAACCACGTGTATGTGACCAATAACATCTGCTAACCATGTGTATGTGACCAATAACATCTGCTAGCCACGTGTATGTGACCAATAACATCTGCTAGCCACGTGTATGTGACCAATAACATCTGCTAGCCACGTATATGTGACCAATGGAATTTGATTGATTTGATTAGATTACCTCTTGGTGACGGCGTTGTGGTACTCGATAAAAGTCCGGCCGTCAAAAACAATGGACTCCGACTCCCCGGCGGACTTCTCCAAGATGGCTGCGAGGAAGAGGAGGAGGAACATTGGATGAGATCACATGAATCAATAGGAAACATGTCTCCTTTAATTGGAGTCAAGGCAGTGGATGGTGATGAATTGGGATGGTTCTAATTAAAGTAAAAGGAACAGTAGGGCACACGGCCAAAGTGAATGCGTTTAGTAAAGTACACGTGTGTGTAGTTCGTATGTGTTAACGTGTGCAAACTGCTGAGAATAATGAAACAGAGGGGTTACGCTAACCTTCAAATGGAAACATTGTAAGACTAGCGTGACATCAACACTACACCAACAGAAACGTTGAACTCAGGATCTTTGTTCACTCACTGTTCTGACAGGCTGTGCCCGTGAAGCCGTGGGGGCACACACACTCGTAGCTCTCAAGCATGGGGTTGCAGAGACCCCCGTTGTGGCAGGGATCCCGGCTGCACGGGTGGCCCTTAAACATTGCCATGTCACTGGAGTGCAATGCGTTCTCCTGCCGCAGGATGGGAGTGCCCATCAGGGTGATCTGAGGTGGGATAGAGAGGAGGAGAGTGGACTTAAACCTGTCATAGTGCAGTGTGTAGCCTACATAGGACATACATGACATACTGAGTTTTTCCTGACCACATGACCTACCTGACCTGGAAATCCTCTCGGCCCTAAAGGCTAAAACTAAGGTTCAGAGTATTTCCTGGTCAAGTGATATAGTCAGGACATTCTTGGTATCTTGCCAAATAACTTACATCGAAGATACATCTGACATACAGTGCATTTGGAAAGTATTCAGACCCCTAGACTTTTTCCACATTTTGTTATGTAACGGCCTTATTCTAAAATTGATTACATTGTTTTCCCCCCTCATCAATCTACACACAATACCCCATAATGACAAAGCAAAAACAGTTTATTTTTTAGCAAATGTATTAAAAATAAGAAACGGAAGTACTCAGACCTTATACTCAGTACTTTGTTGAAGCACCTTTGGCTACAGCCTCAAGTCTTCTTGGGTATGGCGCTACAAGCTTGGCACAACTGCATTTGGGGGGTTTCTCACACTCTTCTCTGCAGATCTTGTCAAGCTCTGTCAGGTTGGATGGGGAGTGTCGCTGCACAGCTATTTTCAGGTCTCAAGTCCTGGCTCTGGTTGCGCCACTGAAGGACATTCAGACTTGTCCCGAAGCCACTCCTACGTTGTCTTGGCTGTGTGCTTAGCGTTGTTGTCCTGTTGGAAGATGAACCTTCACCCCAATCTGAAGTCCTGAGAGGTCTGGAGTAGGTTTCCATTAAGGATCTCTCTGTACTTTGCTCTGTTCCTCTTTCCCTCGATCGTGACTAGTCTCCCTCTCCCAAACTGCATGATTCTGCCACCACCATGCTTCACTGTTTGGATGGTATTGGTCAGGTAATAAGCTGTGTCTGGTTTCCTCCAAATGTGATGCTTTGCATTCCAGCCAAAGACTTTAATCTGGGTTTCATCAAACCAGATAATCTTGTTTCCCATGCTACGAGAGTCTTTAGGTGCCTTTTGGTAAACTCCAAGCGGGCTGTCATGTGCATTTTACTGAGTAGTGGCTTCCATCTGGCAACTCTACTATAAAGGCCTGATTGGTGGAGTGGTGCAGAGATGGTTGTTCTTCTGAAAGGTTTCAGTGAACATCGGTTACTTGGTCAACTCCCTGACCATGGTCCTTCTCGAACGATTGCTCAGTTTGAATGGGTGACCAGCTCTATGAAGAGTCTTGGTGGTTGCAATCTTCTTCAATTTAAGAATGACGGCGGCCATTGTGTTCTTGGGGACCTGCAAACATTTTTTGGTGCCCTTCCCCAGATCTGTGCCTCAACACAATCCTGTCCTTCGACCTCACGGCTTGGTTTTTGTTCTGGCATGCACTGTCAATGGTGGGACCTTAAATAGACAGGTGTGTGCCTTTCCATGTCCAACCAATTGACTGTACCACAGGTGGACTCCAATCAAGTTGGAGAAACATCTCAAGGATGATTAATGAAACAGGATGCACCTGAGATTCATTTCAAGTCTCATAGCAAATTGTTTATGAGTCTCTCTGTTTATGAAAATAATGTATTTCAGTTCTATTATAAATGTGCAAAAATGTCTAAAAAACTGTTTTCGCTTTGTCATTATGGGTTATTGTGTGTAGATTGATGAGGAACATTTTTATTTCATCAATTTTAGAATAAGGCTGCAGCGTAAGTAATATGAATACTTTCAAAATGCACTGTAGATACAGCACCAGTCAAAGGTTTGGACACACCTACTCATTCATGGGTTTATCTTTATTTTGACTATTTTCTACATTCTAGAATAATAGTGAAGACATCAAAACTATGAAATAACCCATATGGAATCATGTAGTAACCAAAACAGTGTTAAACAAATGAAAATATATTTTAAATTGGAGATTCTTCAAAGTCGCCACCCTTTGCCTTGATGACAGCATTGCACACTTTTGGTATTCTCTCAACCAGCTTCATGACGTAGTCACCCGGAATGTATTTCAATGAACAGGTGTGCCTTGTTAAAAGTTAATTTGTCTGAATTTTTTCCTTCTTAATGCATTTGAGCCAATCAGTTGTGTTGTGACAAGGTAGGGGGGTATACAGAAGATAGCCCTATTTGGTAAAAGACCAAGTCCATATTATGGCAAGAACAGCTCAAATAAGCAAAGAGAATTGACAGTCCATCATTACTTTAAGACATGCAGGTCAGTCAATCTGCACATTTCAAGAACACCAGTCTCAACGTCAACAGTGAAGATGCGACTCCGGGATACTGGCCTTCTAGGCAGAGTTGCAAAGAAAAAGCCAGATTGGCCAATAAAAAGAAAAGATTAAGAAGGGCACACACTGGACAGAGGAACTCTGCCGAGAAGGCCAGCATCCCGGAATTGCCTCTTCACTGTTGACATTGAGACTGGTGTTTTGCAGGTACTGTTTAATGAAGCTGCCAGTTGAGGACTTGTGAGCCATCTGTTTCTCAAACTAGACACTAATGTACTTGTTGTGCACCGGGGCCTCCCACTCCTATTTCTATTCTGGTTAGTGCCAGTTTGCACTGTTCTGTGAAGGGAGTAGTACACAGCGTTGTACGAGATTTTCAGCTTCTTGACAATTTTTTGCATGGAATAGCCTTAATTTCTCACAACAAGAATAGACTGACAAGTTTCAGAAGAAAATTCTTTGTTTCTGGCCATTTTGAGGCTGTAATCGAACCCACAAATGCTGATGCTCCAGATACTCAACTAGTCTAAAGAAGGCCAGTTTTATTGCTTCTTTAATCAGGACAACAGTTTTCAGCTGTGCTAACATAATTGCAAAGGGGATTTCTAATGATCAGTTAGCCTTTTAAAATGACAAACTTGGATTAGCTAACACAACGTGCCATTGGAACACAGGAGTGAT
Organism: Oncorhynchus masou masou; assembly: GCF_036934945.1. Taxonomy (NCBI): domain Eukaryota; kingdom Metazoa; phylum Chordata; class Actinopteri; order Salmoniformes; family Salmonidae; genus Oncorhynchus; species Oncorhynchus masou. Next base: position 44,771,564 of record NC_088244.1, read on the forward strand.
AGTTGCTGATAATGGACCTCTGTATGCCTATATAGATATTCCATTAAAAATCTGCCATTTCCAGCTACAATAGTAATTTACAACAATGTCTACACTGTATTTCTGATCAATTTGACGTTATTTTAATATACAAAAAAAGTTGATTTTCTTTCAAAAACAAGGACATTTCTAAGTGACCCCAAACTTTTGAATGTTAGTGTAGATTCAGATTTTACTGTGTTGTATTTCGTTCTGCGGAACTGTGTCAGTACAGTTCAACACAGCGGATCTTACAATCGCTGGGGTCACTGTAAAGGTCATCATGTTTAGGCAGATAGTTATTGTCCATCACTAAATCGTGTTAAAATATATGTATCCATGTCTAAGGTGGATTCAACATTTTGTCACAGTTAAAAGACGTCAAAAACCTACCTATTTTGAATGAAATCATTTATAGTTGTTGATAATTTGTAAAATGTATAGGAACTTTTGCACAACCTTTTGAACAGGGTGTCTGGCAAAAAAATATCTGCTTTTGTGTGAATAGTGTGTGTGGGGACAGGATACTCACCTTCTGAATGGCCCCCTTGAAGCCATCTTTGAGCGAGGCGGCTCTCGCTTGCCGGCTGAAATCAGGAGCACCACCCACGAACAGAGACTCCTTCAGGTTGAGAGCGGTGTGTTGGTTCTGGAGATAGGACACAAGTGTTAGAACCCTATAATAACAGGGTATGGAACCCTACCACAGGTACTAAAACCTTACCACAAGGACTAGAACCCTACTAGAGACTAGGACCCTACCAGAACAGGGACTAGAACCCTATAAGAAGGACTAGAACCCTACCACGTGGTCTAGAACCTTACCACATGATCGAGAACCCTACCACAGGGACTATAACCACACCTGATCAATCGGTTCTGTTTTGACTCAAATGAGACTAGTTTTTTTAGTTTTTGAGCCATACAGTAGCACAATGAGACTAATAGCTGTCCCAGCAAAAAATATTTATCTTTTGAAAGATATATCTATATAGTGCATGCAGGACAATTCACTAACTGTGCTACCTCCTTTTCCACATAAATACACTTGATCAAATACGGGTATTTGATTTCTGTGCAACTCTCCAAGCAGTCAATTATTTGTTATCTGGTACAAAACACAAGAAAAGGGCTACAATAGAAAGTCAGCTGGTGCGGCTGGAGTGACGATATGGATGCCGTTATTTTTATGAATGTCTCTCTAATGAATGAGTGATTGTACTGAAGACCTTTCTGGCGCCGAGCGAACAGCAGCCTATAATTGGCCGTTAATTTGTGTGGTGGAGGACCATGAAATCAGGTTCATCCAGCAACCCGCAGGGGAATTGGCTTCAATTACGAAAGAGAAAGTACAGGCCCCCTCTTCGGGAGGAATTGTGGATATTTCTTTTTATGTAGGCCAGTAATTACCAGAGGGAAAGGATGAGGTTATTGGTGTAAAAATGATGGAAGTTGCCAAGTTAACATGGGTTGTGTTTGAGAGCTGGCATGCTTCTATTTGAGATGGGAGCTGGAGGGTGGAGGCCAGTGGGGCTTCACTAACCCCACAGCTGTGTGGTGCACCTGGAGTGGGCTCCAAGAGCCCAGTCAGGTGGGTCACCTACAGTCCAGCTATGGCTGCCTCTTGTGGGAAGGACTAAGTGCCCACTTTAGCTGAAGGCAATGCTCAAGTGAAGAGTAACGGGTTGGGATCAACTCAACCTGTATTCGATACAAGTTGACATGCAATTCTCTCAGTTACATTGTAAAACGGTTTGGATATATACATCCAGTCCATTATTATGACGTTGTACTTTGGCCATCATATAATAAACATGGCTTCTATCAATTTGAAAGGTCATATTAGATTCCTGAATAGGAGAGAATTGAAATGATATACTCGAACTCTGGTAACAGACCAGCATATCTAATGGCATGGGTGTTGTTGGTAATGCCCGTGCTGTTATGTTGGAGTGATTGAGTAAGTGAGTTGATGATGTAGAACGTTTTATTTCTCTTACGAGAAGAGAATGTTGAGGACAAAAGAACAGCCCTGCTTGGCACCTCACTCTCATTCTTCTCTCCTTGATCGTCTTCTCACTCTCGACTGCCACACGATATCTCTGCCCACGCAGCCTTTTCTCATCAACTGCGTTGCGATCTTTTCATCCCAATTCCCCAAAAACACAGATTCCGATTTTGATGCACTAAACCATTCCCACCAAGTCCGAAGAATTTGCATAACATCACTAACGCTGCTGAGGTCATTCTTAAAGGCAACTCCTTGTTCAAAATGGCTTGAGAGACAGTTAATGAGAAGCAAATCATATAGTAGGCTATTGGAAAAATAATATGCTACTGAAAATATTAGGATAGGCTATTCATCCTATAGGATTAATCATGAATGGAGAATGGCTACGTTTCATTCAATCATTCAATAAGTGGAGAAGATGCAAAACTGGAACCTGTCGTCGTTCCTCGCACATATGCTGTACATCATGACACTTGCTGACTTAAGTTCTTTCTGTTGGATTAAAGAGATTAAGCCTAGACAAGCCTATTTTAGGAAACTTTCTGAATGGACATAGAAAATTAGCAAACTCATACACGCACAGCCACCTAAAAGGACCCATCAATCAAGGCCGCCCGAAGCACATCTCACTCAGACATAAGCAAATCACATTTCTCCTTTCCCAAAAACGTTTCACTGCAATAACCTTGCTTCAAATCACTTCTGTAGGATATCAAAAACGAGTCTAGAAGATAATGCTAAATAAATGTAGCCTATCACGCAAATTGAGGAGGAACGTTTTAAGGGGGAGACAGAGAGACAACTGTGATTTAGGGTATATGAAGATGTAATTGACAACCATTAGAAAATCGAAAACATGCACACAACTTATCCATAGCCTAACGATCACCCGTTGATACATTTTTGTGAAGCAACGGGTGGTTATGTTAACACTACATTTTACCTTTGAGTGCTTTATCTAAATCTGTGCAACCACTTATTGAAAAAGATCAAGTCTGGCAGATGGTCACCTAGATTCACTTTAGCAGGCATATAATACATTGCCTAATGTATAGGCTATACGAATTATGCATTTATATATTAACTAACTTAACTTGCACATCTCCTTCTTCACTCCTCATGCAATTCACACATCTCCACTGGCAATGCCACTGGCAACTCTCTTCCCCTTCTCTCTAGCTCTTGAACAAGTAGCCTCTATATTTAGATACTGACCAACGATACAGTTTGAAATGTATTTCAAGCAACAACAAAACATGTACTTATAGGCCTAGGCCTATTCAAGGAGAGAAGCATTGATCGATCCCCTTGCTTGCTGAATGTCTAGAAAATCGGCTAAATCGTTGGCAATGAACTGGTGGGGAAGTTTGAATGGCGAGAGCGATGTGTAGCAATTTGGCTAAAATGACACCGTGCTCCGCTGAAGCATTGCAAATGTAAAAAAACAGGCCGAGAGAAATGAATGAATTTCATTCACACAATGAACCCACAGACCTGTCAGTGAGCCACCTGCACTGTCCCAGATAACAATCACTATTGGTCAACAGCTTATTTTAACACGTGAAAAGACACAAAAATAGAACCTGTTCCGAATAAATAAGTGACGGATTGCGGCAGCACAGTATTTCACAATTGGTGTGAACGGTGTCATAAACAAGACATGCTCTTATAGAATTTTTTGTTGTTGAAATTATTCAGATAAAATAACGGACTTAGTGAGAAAGGGCCTTCAAGAAGTTTCATTGTTGCGAGGCACAATGGCGGTCAGAAAGATAACTGCCTCCCTCACCCCCTCCTTCCGCCTCCACAGCAGATGGACTGATTTGAAAGCCAAACCTACTTCTTTAACAAATGTCTCTACTTTGGTACAGTGTGTGAGATGGTAGTACTAAATACAGACCCTTCTCCGCTGTCAGTTCTATAGTCTAGTAACTGTCGTATGGTGGAGCATGGGGATGAGAAGTGGCGAACTGAAAGTGGAGATATGAAATATGTCAAAGGAGGTGGATGGGACTTGTCTTATTACCTTGCGTGATTTCTTAGTTTCCAGACAGCACACAGTAAGAGAAAAGAACATGGGAGGGGAAAAAGGTTATCATAAAAGGTTATCAATGGACATTGGTGTGTGGAGAAACAGGCAAACACACACACTCAAATACACACCCCGGACCAACATAAAACCGCATAACAAAACAAACTGTGAAGCCTGAAGGTCATGGACAAGACAGAAAGGCTGCCACTGAAAATAATTGAGAAACAAAAATTGTGCTTAAGGAAGTTGCAGGTGTGGCTCATCATTTGGATCAACCATATAGCCAGCCAATGCAGACAGTGTTATTTCTGATTGTGTGCGAAAGCATGCATGGATTTGACGGGACATTTGGTCTTTTTAAAATCTCCTTCTGGATTTTACTGAAATATTCTGATTTTAGATGTCCTGAATCACAGAAATTCCTGTCCCAGGTATAATATAATAACTTTATATAAGGTATCTATATCAAAGATGTTAGGCTCTCTGAGTGCAGTGGGACTTCCTGGCTCCAACTTCTGCCAACTATATCCTGCATGGGGCCTCTATGCATTGAGCTCCTCCATCACTAGCCTCCACTCATCCCTCTCCTTCTCACCCGCTCCCTGTTCTCGTCTTTTAATACGATTTTCTGCCTCCTTTGCAGTAGGGAAACACAATTACTTACGGAGGACAGGAAGACAAAAATAAAAGAGAGAAAAAGTGACAGCACGCATTCTGGAGGTGGTGGCTTTGGAGTGTACATGTTCCTAATCACAAATTACACTCTTTTTTAATATGATTGGATGACTTGCAGACATACTGTACTTGGCTATTAGATTGCTCTCACTTATGTACCTGGTTTATTGCTTAATTATCATGATTTATTTTTCATCTATACATCTACCTCCCTAGAGTTTAAGAGCATGGGTCAAACTAATGCAATAATGATAATAACTGCACTTGTGCATGTGACAATAAAACTTGCATGTACATATTAATGGGCTGCACTATCGGGGATCTTTGCTTCACTAGGAGCTAAAAAGAATAAGTAAAGTCATACTAATGGGTGCATACCACTCAGGCCATAGAGGTTGTTTTTCGTGACTTCAACGAATAAGAACGAGATCATACTTCTGTGTAGGCATTTCAGTAGATGCAAAGATGGCAGATAACAAGGATTCGAAGAAGGAGGGAAATAAGTAGTTTCCAACTCAGAGACCGCCTGTCAAACGTGCCCTTTATGTCTCCAGCGTACTATTTCTTACCGTGACGAGCTATCAGAAAACAGTGGAATGTGTTTTCAAACACAACCCTGGTAGCGTGTATGCTCTTATGGACGACCGCAACTAGGTAAGCGTTTTGTAGAGCCAGCTCTGGTGTGTTATCATCATTGCACTCTGGGAGTAAAGAGTGCACTGAGTTGAACAGCTCCATTGATAAGGGCATGTATGCATTAGAGGTCGACCGATTCATCGGATTGGCCGATTAATTAGGGCCGATTTCAAGTTTTCATAACAATCGGAAATCTGTATTTTTGGGCGCCAAATTTGCAGATTTGTAAAAATATTTTGTAATTTTTTATATATCTTTATTTAACTAGGCAAGTCAGTTAAGAACACATTCTTATTTTCAATGACGGCCAGGGAACAGTGGGTTAACTCCCTTGTTCAGGGGCAGAACGACAGATGTTCACCTTGTCAGCTCGGGGGATCCAATCTTGCAACCTTACAGTAAACTAGTCCAACGCAATAACGACCTGCCTCTCTCTCGTTGCACTCCACAAGGAGACTGCCTGTTACGCAAATGCAGTAAGCCAAGGTAAGTTGCTAGCTAGCATTAAACTTATCTTAGAAAAAAACAATCAATCATAATCACTAGTTAACTACACATGGTTGATGATATTACTAGATATTATCTAGCATGTCCTGCGTTGCATATAATTTGACTGAGCATACAAGCATCTCAGTATCTGACTGAGCGGTGATAGGCAGAAGCAGGCGTGTAAACATTCATTCAAACAGGACTTTCGTGCGTTTTGGAAGCAGCTCTTCGTTGTCCGTCAAGCATTGCGCTGTTTATGACTTCAAGCGTATCAACTCCCGAGATGAGGCTGGTGTAACCGAAGTGAAATGGCTAGCTAGTTAACGCGCACTAATAGCGTTTCAAAAGTCACTCACTCTGAGCCTTCTAGTAACTGGAAACACTTATCTCCCTCACTAGCTTTAAGCACCAACTGTCAGAGCAGCTCACAGATTACTGCACCTGTACATAGCCCACCTATAATTTAGCCCAAATAACTATCTCCTTCCCTACTGTATTTTATTTATTTATTTATTTTGCTCCTTTGCACCCCATTATTTTTGCACATTCTTCCATTGCAAATCTACCATTCCAGTGTTTTACTTGCTATATTGTATTTACTTTGCCACCATGGCCTTTTTTTTGCTTTAACTCCCTTATCTCACCTCATTTGCTCACATCGTATATACACTTGTTTATACTGTATTATTGACTGTATGTTTGTTTTACTCCATCTGTAACTCTGTGTCGTTGTATGTGTCGAACTGCTTTGCTTTATCTTGGCCAGGTCGCAATTGTAAATGAGAACTTGTTCTCAACTTGCCTACCTGGTTAAATAAAGGTGAACAAAAAATAGTAGTTGTTCCCTTTGCTCTGCATGGGTAACGCTGCTTCGATGGTGGCTGTTGTCTTTGTGTTCCTTGCTCGAGCCCGTTAGGAGCGAGGAGAGAGATGGAAGCTATACTGTTACACTGGCAATACTAAAGTGCTTATAAGAACATCCAATAGTCAAAGGTTAGTGAAATACAAATGGTATAGAGGGAAATAGTCCGATAATTCCTATAATAACTACAACCTAAAACCTCTTACCTGGGAATATTGAAGAGTCATGTTAAAAGGAACCACCAGCTTTCATATGTTCTCATGTTCTGAGCAAGGAACTGAAACGGTAACTTTCTTACATAGCACATATTGCACTTTTACTTTCTTCTCCAACACTTTGTTTTTGCATTATTTAAATCAAATTGAACATGTTTCATTATTTACTTGAGGCTAAATTGATTTTGATGTATTATATTAAGTTAAAATAAGTGTTCATTCAGTATTGTTGTAATTGTCATTATTACGAATAAATACAAATCGGCAGATTAATCGGTATCGGCTTTTCTCCAATAATCGGTATCGGCGTTGAAAAATCCTAATCGGTCAACCTCTAGTTTGCATGGCCAAGGATGTGGTGCTACAGTGACACACATGTACACAAACACACACAGTAGCACAGGCTAAGTATAAGCAAGGCTGGATATTGCCTTTTATGCTAACAGCTATGCAGAGTATATTCACATCCAGTTTGCCTTGCATGCTAATAGCTAGGCTAATCATAAATCATGATAAGCCTAGAATGCTAGCTCTCTCTCTCTGTCTGTCTCACCGGCGACTCTCCCCTGACTGGGTCCTTTCCGTTTATGTTGATCTCTCCCTTGCGACTGGCCCTCTCCAGATTCACTGTGTTCCACACACCCATCTTGATCTTATCTTTACTCCTGCATGAGAGGAGCAGACACAAACGAGCCAAGAGGTCACAGACGTCTCAAAGCAACACACACAAGTACAATCCAAAATCAAGAGACAACAATCACCCAGCTAGCAAGGACTCCTGGGCCGTCATTGAAAATAAGAATTAGTTCTTAACTGACTTGCCTAGTTAAATAAAGGTACAATTAAAATGAATAGGTGTCTAGACTAGAGTTGCTACGGGGTTCTAGACTAGAGTTGCTATGGAGTTCTAGTTAAGAGTCGTTATGGTGTTCTGGACTAGTTGCTATGGGCTAGAAGATTAGTCTAGGGTTTCACACTAGAGTCACTATGGGGTTTCAGACTAGAGTCACTGTGGGGTTTCAGACTAGAGTCACTATGGGGTTTCAGACTAGAGTCACTATGGGGTTTCAGACTAGAGTCAGTATGGGGTTTCAGACTAGAGTCACTATGGTGTTTCAGACTAGAGTCACTATGGGGTTTCAGACTAGAGTCACTATGGTGTTTCAGACTAGAGTCACTATGGTGTTTCAGACTAGAGTCACTATGGGGTTTCAGACTAGAGTCAGTATGGGGTTTCAGACTAGAGTCACTATGGTGTTTCAGACTAGAGTCAGTATGGGGTTTCAGACTAGAGTCAGTATGGGGTTTCAGACTAGAGTCACTATGGGGATTCAGACTAGAGTCACTATGGGGTTTCAGACTAGAGTCACTATGGGGATTCAGACTAGAGTCAGTATGGGGATTCAGACTAGAGTCACTATGGGGTTTCAGACTAGAGTCACTATGGGGTTTCAGACTAGAGTCACTATGGGGTTTCAGACTAGAGTCACTATGGGGATTCAGACTAGAGTCAGTATGGGGTTTCAGACTAGAGTCACTATGGGGATTCAGACTAGAGTCAGTATGGGGTTTCAGACTAGAGTCACTATGGGGTTTCAGACTAGAGTCACTATGGGGTTTCAGACTAGAGTCAGTATGGGGTTTCAGTCTAGAGTCGCTATGGGGTTTCAGACTAGAGTCACTATGGGGTTTCAGACTAGAGTCAGTATGGGGATTCAGACTAGAGTCAGTATGGGGATTCAGACTAGAGTCACTATGGGGTTTCAGACTAGAGTCACTATGGGGTTTCAGACTAGAGTCACTATGGGGTTTCAGACTAGAGTCACTATGGGGTTTCAGACTAGAGTCACTATGGGGTTTCAGTCTAGAGTCACTATGGGGTTTCAGACTAGAGTCACTATGGGGTTTCAGACTAGAGTCACTATGGGGTTTCAGACTAGAGTCAGTATGGGGATTCAGACTAGAGTCACTATGGGGTTTCAGACTAGAGTCACTATGGGGTTTCAGACTAGAGTCACTATGGGGTTTCAGTCTAGAGTCACTATGGGGTTTCAGACTAGAGTCACTATGGGGTTTCAGACTAGAGTCACTATGGGGTTTCAGACTAGAGTCACTATGGGGTTTCAGACTAGAGTCAGTATGGGGTTTCAGTCTAGAGTCAGTATGGGGATTCAGACTAGAGTCACTATGGGGTTTCAGACTAGAGTCACTATGGGGTTTCAGACTAGAGTCAGTATGGGGTTTCAGACTAGAGTCACTATGGCGTTTCAGACTAGAGTCACTATGGGGTTTCAGACTAGAGTCACTATGGGGTTTCAGACTAGAGTCACTATGGGGTTTCAGACTAGAGTCAGTATGGGGTTTCAGACTAGAGTCAGTATGGGGATTCAGACTAGAGTCACTATGGGGTTTCAGACTAGAGTCACTATGGGGTTTCAGACTATAGTCACTATGGGGTTTCAGACTAGAGTATGGGGTTCTAGTGTGGTGCCCACCTGATGACGGCGGGGCCCTTGCCCAGGTCGTAGCGGAACTCCAGGATGCCGTCGTTGAGGGAGAGGGAGATGAAGTCCCCTTTGCCGTCGGTCTTCTGGCCATTGTAGAATATCATGCCGTTGGATTCGTTGGCCATGAGCACCACCATCATGCTAACCTTTTGGCTGCAGACAAAACACAAACATGAGTAAACAACCAGGCACAGACAAAAACACATACAACAATAGTAAACAGGCGCCAGACTAAACGTAAAAAACAACAGTAACCAAACAACAGACAGAAGACCAACAACAATGGTAAACAAACACCATCGTGGAATGGAGGCCAGACCTGGTATTACAACTTAGGGAGAGCCCCCTTTTTTTCAATTTTTGCCTAAATGACATACCCAAATCTAACTGCCTGTAGCTCAGGCCCTGAAGCAAGGATATGCATATTATTGGTACCATTTGAAAGGAAACACTTTGAAGTGTGTGGAAATGTGAATTGAATGTGGAAGAATAAAACACAATATATCTGGTAGAAGAAAATACAAAGAAAATAAACACTTTTTTTCTACCACCATCTTTGAAATGCAACAGAAACGTCCCAGTTCCAGCCATCACTCTGCTTGTAATTCCAATGGTGTCCACAAGATGGCAGCAGTGTATGTGCAAAGTCTCAGATGGATTACTTGAATTAGGAGTGAATGACATGACATTTAGTGTTAAGTCACCCAGGTACATTTGGGCAAATCGTGAAGGAGACATTTGCATTCATATTGCATTTTTCTGCAAGAATATAGTCACATCTGTATACTTTGAGTTTAATTTAGCTTATCCAGTATTAGTAGACATGTTATGTTCAACATTTGCAAAACAACCAGTTTTCATAACTCTGAATATTCTTATCATTTTTGGCCAAAATGAAAGGGCATGCTGTCGTACAAGGTCAGTAGCAACATTTTACAACAGATACAGGGTTTCCGGATACTCCCGTAAAGCCCACCTCATTGGCCATCTAGCTAGCTTTGTTTGACCCCGATTGGTGCTTATTTGACAAAGTTAGAGTCGTTCAAGTGAAGACCACCCGTGTCATCGAAGTGCCATGAATGCGTCGCTTTCTGACCAAATATGGTTTTCGTATAGGATATACTACACCCCTAATTATATAGTGAAGTCTCGTTACGTTCTAGGATCTCTGAGGAATACATACGATGTGTGATTTGTGTGATTTGACTGGTTGAAATAACATTAAAGGTGAAATTTTCACAGATTCCTTTTTTTGCAAATCGAACTGGTGGAAATACAAAATCGATCATGCATGCTATATGGACCTTTTAGGATATGAAAAAGGATTTTATCTAACAAAACGACACTTCATGTCATCTCTGGGACCCTTTGGATAATAAATCAGAGCAAGATTTCATTATGTAAGTATACATTTCACCTACAGAGGTGAATTTATCAAACCTATCGCGGTGACAAAAGTATTTTGTTGTTAGGAGCTCTCCACAAACAATAGAATTACATTTTTTTTTACAGTATTAGCTACTGTAAAATGAACAGTGTAGTTATATTAATAATAATTTAAGCTTTCTGCCAATATAACACACTTATATGTACCGACATTTGTTGTTTCTCTAAAAATCTGCAATCGTGACACAAGGCGCTGCATGATTTACAACTGTCCCGTTGACGGGATGCCTATCCCTTAAACACTTGTCTACCATGCCTGTCTGTCTACTGTTATGTCTATCTGGTCTTTACATAATGTAACAATGTTGTATGTGACGATAGCTATAGTTGTGTGTTATTTTGTGTAACCTACACAAGACTGAAAATAATTCCCATCAATAGAGGACAACATAAACAATACATTAATTATATTTCTAAGCAGCAGGACAATGATCTGTTCTGTTCCATTTAATTATATTCAATTCATCACAAGACTGTCCTGCTGGAGGCACAGCTTTAGGTATCTATCTGCCATTACATCAAGTTACAGCTCCTGTGTACCTACTCCTGGAGATCAATATGCCTTTACGACACAGGACCAGAATACACTCAAATATCAGTGACGGTGTCTTTGTGGACACATATGGTGTTGTGCATGCAATGCGTGGAGTGTGTGTTTGAGTATAGGTGTGTGAGTATATGTATGTCTGTGTGTAGTGAAATTTGCATTTGACTTACTGGAGATTGTGACCGTAGGTGTGCAATCCCTTCAGCTCCAGGTAAGAGTCACCACTAAAGAACGGCATGTAGGCCCCTTTCTTGTCCGACACTGAAGGAGAAACACAAATGGAATGCATTACAACAGACATTATGTCATCCGTACGATAGCACTATGCATGCTTATGACAGTAAGAAGGCTTATACAGTCTGTCAGGGGCATGTTGGCTGACATAAGTGCTACCCACCCAGGCGGTCCATTTTGGATAACAATGGTGGCCTAGTCTTCATCCACACCGACACACACACAAACAGACAGTTGGGGGCTGCGAGGCTCTTTTCTTTGCTAATTAGTCGGGATTAGCTAACTGAGTCAGGGAGGGGAGGCAGACGGAGATGAGAAAGCTAATTAGCCATTGTGTAGGAAACGGCTAATGACAGAGAGGACAATAGGAGCACTGCTGCAGACACAACAAGGAAGTCTGCCGTCAAAGCAGCTGTCATAATAAGGAAAGCAAAGAGCAACCTCGGAACTCAGACTGTGGATCAGGAGAAGAGTTCGGTTTCTTTAGCTGAATGCACACACACACACACACACACAGACACACACACACACACACACACACACACACACACACACACACACACACACACACACACACACACACACACACACACACACACACACACACACACACCTTGGTCACAAGCACATTTGAGAGGAGAATTGCACTTATGGTTTAAAAGACTGCCTATGTTTCTGCCATAAGGTACAGGGACTCAGATAAGTGAGTGACATGGTAAAGGGAGATGGACAGTTGGAATCTAAATTCTCACACGAGTTCCAGCAAAGCAACTCTATGTAGTTGAACTGGGGACAGCAGCCAAGTACTAGGGAAAAACACTCTTGTACTTAGTATTAGTGAGTATAACTATGTCTACCAAGGGCTTCCTTCAAGTAGGCGGTTGGCGACACCAGCTGTCTTTAACTGTTCCCAGTACAGCCCTTAAAGCATATTCATCTGAATGATGGTTCTGTTACGTGATCCAGATCTTGTGTAGGCCAGACACTCAGGCTGAGTGACTTCTTCATTAATCAACATGGGAGGACTGATGTCATTAGTCATCTCATTGATTTAATTGCAGCCCTCAGAGTGTGAGATGCTCTTTCCCTCACAATGGTTTTCAGTTCACCCCAATTGATTTTAAATCACCTGCTAACTGGGACTTACGGTGAGGCGAGAGGCGGTTCTCCTCAGGTGTTTGTCGAACCAGTCAGGTTAGAAAAGTGTGTGTGTGTGAGTGAATGATAAGCTTGGTGTTTTATTTTTCAAATCAAATGTTTGTAGTTTAAGTAACGATGGATACGACACATAAAAACTGAAGTCAAAACACAGACTGATGTACATACTGTCCTGACATGCTTTATAAACTCAGCAAAAAAAGAAACGCCCCTTTTTCAGGACCATGTGCTTCAAAGATAATTAGTAAAAATCCAAATAACTTCACAGATCTTCATTGCAAAGGGTTTAAATTACGGTTTCCCATGCTTGTTCAATGAACCATAAACATTTAATGAACATGCACCTGTGGAACAGTCGTTAAGACACTAACTTCTTACAGACGGTAGGCAATTAAGGTCACAGTCATGAAAACTTAGGACACTAAAGAGGCCTTTCTACTGACTCTGAAAAACACCAAAAGAAAGATCCCAAGGGTCCCCGCTCATCTGCGTGTACGTGCCTTAGGCATGCTGCAAGGAGGCATGAGGACTGCAGATGCGGCCAGGGCAAAAAATTGCAATGTCTGTACTGTGAGACGCCTAAGACAGCGCTACAGGCAGACAGGACGGACAGCTGATCATCCTCGCAGTGGCAGACCACGTGTAACAGCACCTGCACAGGATCGGTACATCCGAACATCACACCTGTGGGACAGGTACAGAATGACAACAACAACTGCCCGAGTTACACCAGGAACGCACAACACCTCCATCAGTGCTCAGACTGTCCGCAATAAGCTGAGAGAGGCTGGACTGAGGGCTTGTAGGCCTGTTGTAAGGCAGGTCCTCACCAGACATCACCGGCAACAACGTCGCATATGGGCATAAACCCACCGTCGCTGGACCAGACAGGACTGGCAAAAAGTGCTCTTCATTGACGAGTCATGGTTTTGTCTCACCAGGGGTGACGGTCGGATTCGCGTTTATATTGTCGAAGGAATGAGCGTTACACCGAGGCCTGTACACTGGAGCGGGATCGATTTGGAGGTGGAGGGTCAGTCATGGTCTGGGGCGGTGTGTCACAGCATCATTGGACTGAGCTTGTTGTCATTGCAGGCAATCTCAACTCAGTGCGTTACAGGGAAGACATCCTCCTCCCTCATGTGGTACCTTTCCTGTAGACACATCCTGACATGATGCTCCAGCATGACAATGACACCAGCCATACTGCTCGTTCTGTGCATGATTTCCCGCAAGACAGGAACGACAGTGTTCTGTACATTTGGTTATTCCATGTGTAACTCTGTGTTGTTGTTTTTGTCTGCTTTGCTTTTTCTTGGCCAGGCCGCAGTTGTAAATGAGAACTTGTTTTCAACTTGCCTACCTGGTTAGATAAAGGTGAAATAAAAAAATAATAATTCTCAATCCCATTGAGCACATCTGGGACCTGTTGGATCGGAGGGTGAGGGCTAGGGCCATTCCCCCCTGAAATATCCCGGAACTTGCAGATTCCTTGATGGAAGAGTGGGGTAACATCTCACAGCAAGAACCGACAAATCTGGTGTCGTCCATGAGGAGTAGACGCACTGCAGTACTTAATGCAGCTGGTGCCCATACCAGATACTGACTGTTACTTTTGATTTTGACCCCCCCAGGGGTTCAGGGACACATTATTCAATTTCTGTTAGTCACATGTCTGTGGAACTTGCTCAGTTTATGTCTCAGTTGTTGAATCTTGTTATGTTCACAGAAATATTAACACATGTTAAGTTTGCTGAAAATAAATGCAGTTGACAGTGAGAGGACGTTTCTTTTTTTGCTGAGTTTATATCTCAGATACATGCTCACTCTCTCTCAAACACAGACACACAAGGTTAAGCAGTGGGGATTCAACTTCTTTAAAAAGGAGGTGCCAGTACCTTGCTCACAATGGAGTCCCTCGCGGCCCATGGGACACTCACACTTATACCCTCCCTCTGGTTGCACCTGACACTGGGACAATGGGTGGCATCTGTTAGGCTCGCATGGATTGTGGGTGTCGGCGCACGTCGGACCTATATTTCACCATCACCAAATTACAAAAATAACACCCCAAGTTAGAACTCAAACCACAGAATCTGTATTCCATCTTCTCATATAAAAACCAGGGTTATTCATTAGGCACCAAAAAGGGAAATACATGACAAAAAGGGAGGGACTACCTGAACTTGGGGCAGAAGACAAATTACTGCTGTTTTCTGTAACATATGGACAATTAAGTTGTATTCTAAGAAACTTTTCCATTTTCTCTTGCAAACTGTTTTGCTACGGTATGCCCTAATTAATACAACCTAGGCCTTTCAGACCATTTCCCCTTCATTCCACGATTTCCTCAGTAATAGAGGTCCTTTTCTAATAGGATTTAGAAAGATTAAGGAAAGACCCAGGCACCCTGTCTTGCTGTTTTGCAGTCATGCGTATGGAGACGGTTCTTGGCTGTGAGAGAGGTGGCTGAAATGGCTCCCGGATGGCTAAATTGGCTTTGCCGTACGCTAGCCAGGACGCATCCCAATTCAGCTGTCATTATTTAAGTAGCCAGAGCTGCCTGAGGCGAGGAGAATGCTGTAATTAACCCCTTCTCGCTGAGTCCTATTACACTCTTTCTCATCAAATTATCCTGTTACTCACTCTCTCTCGCACACACATACACACTCTTTCTCTCGTCTCTCTCTCTCCCTCCCTCTTACTCCATCTCCCTCTCTCTCTCTCTCTCTCTCTTGTCTCTGACCAACTCTCTCGTTATCTCTCCCAGAACTATCTTCTTGACCCCTTCTTGACCCTAACCAGTCAGGCTTCAAGGCAACTCATTCAACTGAGACCGCTATCCTCTGTATCACAGACGCTCTTCCGCTCTGCTAAAGTGGACTCGCTCTCTTCTGTTTTCATCCTCCCAGATCTATCTGCTGCCTTCAACAGATCCTCCTCGTCACCTTCTCAGGGTTGGGTGTCTCAGGATCTGCAAACACTTGCTCCTGCAGTCACTGCTTTGAAGAGTACAACCTTTCCTC
Organism: Oncorhynchus masou masou; assembly: GCF_036934945.1. Lineage (NCBI taxonomy): Eukaryota > Metazoa > Chordata > Actinopteri > Salmoniformes > Salmonidae > Oncorhynchus > Oncorhynchus masou. The sequence continues at coordinate 44,787,420 of NC_088244.1, forward strand.
ACACAGGTAGTGGTGCAGGTCCTAATCCAGGCACTTGTCATCTCCTGTCTAGACTAATGCAACTCTCTGTTGGCTGGGCTCCCCGCTTGTGCCATCAAACCGCTGCAACTTATCCATAATGCCGCAGCCCGCCTTGTGTTCAACCTTCCTAAGTTCTCCCATGTCACACCTCTCCTCTGCACACTCCACGGGCTTCCAGTCGAAGCTCGCATCATCTTCAAGACCCTGGTGCTTGTCTATGGAGCAGCAAGGGGAACTGCCACATCGTGCATTAGGCTATGCTCAAACCCTACATCCCAACCTGAGCACTGCATTCTGCCACCTCTGGTCTCTTGGCCCTCCCACCCCTATGGGGGGGCAGCTCCCACTCGGCCCAGTCAAAGCTTTTCTCAGTCCTGGACCCTAATGGTGGAACCAGCTTCCCTCTAAAGTCAGGACAGCGGAGTACCTGCCCATCTTACGAAAACATCTGAAACCCTACCTCTTTGAAGAGTATCTTAAATAACACTCACTCTGCCCCTGACACTGCACTTGGACCACTGTAAGAGAGGAGAGAGGGGTAAAGGCCAGGCGATGGGGAGCATTTGGTTATAGTCTTCAATGGGTTCCTTTACTGCACTACACCTAATCCCAGACAAGTCTTAAACAAGACAGAGGCAACGTGCTGTGAGCTTTTCAAATGGCGGTTTAGTCCTCAGACATTGGTTGAAATAGTATTGGCTCGCTTTCAAATACCTTTGAGCAGCTGATTGAGCCGAAGGAGGAGTGCAGTGTGGGGTAATCACGGGTCCAAAAAGTTGGAGCCGTTCCGAAATGGATCTGGGGCTTTCCCACCCAGACCCGTTATGCATAAATAAACAATGAAATCTAGAGACCCGTTTCGAACAGACCCGAAGACAACTAGAACCTTTCCGTACAGACCTGGTCGGGCCCAGATCTGATCCGAGTGGGGGAAGCAGCAAAAAAGTATTTTATAAGTTACTTTATTAACCGGAGCTGATAAAGCGCAAGAGGAAGGGAGATGCCTCTCTAGTGGGCGGGAGAGGGGCCATACTGTGAGCGAGTGACAATGTGAGGAGGGAGATGCCGCTCTAGTAGGCGGGGGAGGGGCCATACTGTGAGCGAGTGACAATGTGAGGAGGGAGATGCCGCTCTAGTAGGCGGGGGAGGGGCCATACTGTGAGCGAGTGACAATGTGAGGAGGGAGATGCCGCTCTAGTAGGCGGGGAGGGGCCATACTGTGAGCGAGTGACAATGTGAGGAGGGAGATGCCGCTCTAGTAGGCGGGGAGGGGCCATACTGTGATCGAGTGACAATGTGAGGAGGAGGGAGATGCCGCTCTAGTAGGCGGGGAGGGGCCATACTGTGAGCGAGTGACAATGTGAGGAGGGAGATGCCGCTCTAGTAGGCGGGGAGGGGCCATACTGTGAGCGAGTGACAATGTGAGGAGGGAGATGCCGCTCTAGTAGGCGGGGGAGGGGCCATACTGTGAGCGAGTGACAATGTGAGGAGGGAGATGCCGCTCTAGTAGGCGGGGGAGGGGCCATACTGTGAGCGAGTGACAATGTGAGGAGGGAGATGCCGCTCTAGTAGGCGGGGAGGGGCCATACTGTCAGCGAGTGACAATGTGAGGAGGGAGGGCGGTGCCGCTCTTGTAGGCGGGGGAGGGGCCATACTGTGAGCGAGTGACAATGTGAGGAGGGAGGCAGGTGCCACTCTAGTAGGTGGGGGAGGGGCCATACCGTGAGCGAGTGACAATGTGAGGAGGGAGGGAGAAGTGAGAGACGGTAAACAACCAAGCCGACTCGCGTCATAGTAGACTAATAGCTGCCTTAGCTAGGCTATTTATCATCAAATATGAGTACATGGTACCCGTCTTGACTGCATCAAACCGGGAGAAGCTAATTAAGATGCTGATGTTAGCTAGCTAGGCTAACTTGAGGTTGCAGTGCATGCGCTTTCTCATCCTAGAGTTACAAATAACAACAACTCCAATTCAGAATATTAAGATGCAGCCTTTCTGTTGGCTCTTGGTCGTTGAAGCCTAACCCTCTATTTTAACTTTTAATTCCATCTTCCATTGGTTAGATAGCTCCTAACTTTTGCCACACCGGGAGAGAGGCTATGACCGTAGCCTATTGCAGCAATGGCTGGCCAACCACAAGCTACACACGCCACGGTCCACACAAATTGAAAAGCAAGAGCGGCAACATAAATAAGAAGATATTTCTCTCTCTCTCTCTCTCTCTCTCTCTGGGTATTCGGGTACAGGTGGATCCATGAAGACCTCTACTGTGGGGACTATGTAATATTCAGCTTAATTATTCAAATAAGCAAAAACAAATACTATTTGTGAAGTCAAATATACAGTGCCAAGAACTGAGGTCTGAGTCATGTTCATTAGGGCATGCAACAACAACAAAAAACATTTTGAAACGTGTTGCAATGGCGTTTCTCAATGGACAAGTCCAGGTAGTCCCTTGATGTTGCGATCCACTTTCAGACGTTTGGTGCCTAATGACCAGGACTCTGTTGTGAGAAAGAAAAAGTGTTTGGCTGACCGGAGTAGCTGTTGATGCACTTGCAGTGGAACATCTCAGCCTCCTTGACCTGGCAGGAGGCGCTGTTCTTACAGGGGTTCGGCTGGCACGGGTTGTTGCCGCACTCGCCTACGCCGGTGCCGTAGAGCACGTTGCCACCCTTCTCCTGCAGGTTGTACACCAGGTTGTTGACGTCCAGCGTGCGAACACAGCCAACGAGACCTGTACCAGTGGAGGTCCTCTCCTTCACACTAAGAGAGAAGGGGATGGAGAGAGCGGGAGTGAGCATCAGCCATTCAATAGTTATTCAAATCAACTTAGTGAAAAATAGGAAAAATAAACACAGGTGCTGGACAGAAAAAACAAACAAATAATATGAAAAAAGCAATACCTGCAGCTCTGCTAATGCTCACTGTGTACGCGTCTCAATAAACCAATATGGTACCGGAGAGTTCCGTACTGTACAGGTTTTATATAACTCAACAACTCATTTCTCCATCAATCTCCTTTTCTCTCTCTCTATATATATACTAATACATTACTAATTATATATTGCTAACATACAACCATACTAATGCCATCTTCATATTAGGCCTTACTCTGTCATCATGTCTTCGGGCACCCCTCCAATGAAGAGGTGTGTGTCCAGGTTGAGGCCGTCGGTTCCGGGGGCTGGCGCCCTCGATGTGGAGCTCGTCATCCACGCTCAGCACGGCGTTGCGTCGGTTCCTCGTCACCACCAGCTGGTACCAGCGACCCAGCTTCACCTGGACTTTACTGACCAGTGTGCCTGTGCCCGAGCCGGTGTTGAACCTAGGGATGGGTAGCAAACCATAATCTTTATATAATATGTTCAATGGAGTATCTGCATTGAAAGATGATTTTTAATTCAGGAATAGGTTTAAATCTGGATACAGGAAACTGTCCCATACTGCATATGTTTTTCAGTATATACATTTTTTTTAAAGGAAGCAGATTAGAGGTTCATAGGTGCACCAGCTACACCTGATTAACTGCCCTACATGTACCTAAGGAAAACTTGGTTGAGAATTGATGGTATTATATTTCCCATAATCAGTTGCCCTCAACTCTAATGTTTTCTAATGGGATTTTTATAGAGCTATTGTTGGAATGGAGGTCCATAATCATTTCTACACAGTTTCAATTTGATCTGAGTCATTTTAAAGTATATTGAGTTATATATATATAAAGTACCAGGCAAACGTTTTAGAACACACTTACTCATTCCTGGGGTTTTCTTTATTTTTAACATTGTAGAATAATAGTGAAGACATCAATACTATGAAATAACACATATGGAATCATGTAGTAACCAAACAAAACAAAATATATTTGAGATTTGAGATACTTGAAAGTAGCTACCCTTTGCCTTGATGACAGCTTTGCACACTCTTGGTATTCTCTCAACCAGCTTCATGAGGTAGTCACCTGGAATGCATTTCAATGAACAGGTGTGGCTTTGTTAAAAGTTAAGTTGTGGAATTTCTTTCCTTCTTAATGTGTTTGAGCCAATCAGTTGTTTTGTGACAAAGTAGGGGTTGTATACAGAAGTGCAATCGCAAAAAACATCAAGTGCTATGATGAAACTGGCTCTCATGAGGACCGCCACAGGAAAGAAAGTCCCAGAGTTACCTTTGCTGCAGAGGACAAGTTGATTAAACTCAGAATGCAGCCCAAATAAATGCTTCACAGAGTTCAAGTAACAGACACAGCTCAACATCAACTGTTCAGAGGAGACTGTGTGAATCAGGCCATGGTCGAATGGCTGCAAAGAAACCACTTGCAAAGGACACCAATAAGAAGGAGAGACTTGCTTGGAACAAGAAACACGAGCAATGGACATTAGACCGGTGGGAATCTGTCCTTTGGTCTGATGAGTCCAATTTTTGAGATTTTGGGTTCCAACCGCCATGTCTTTGTGAGACGCAGATTAAGTGAATGGATGATCTCCACATGTGTGGTTCCCACCGCGAAGCATGGAGGAGGTGTGATGGTGTTGGCGTGCATTGCTGGTGACACTATCAGTGATTTATTTAGAATTCAAGGCACACTTAACCAGCATGGCTACCACAGCCTTCTCCAGTGATATGCCATCCCATCTGGTTTGCACTTAGTGGGAATATCATTTGTTATTCAACAGGACAATGACCCAACACACCTCCAGGCTGTATAAGGGCGTTTTGACCAAGAAGGAGAGTGATGGAGTGCTGCATCAGATGACCTGGCCTCCACAATCACCCGACCTCAACCCAATTGAGATGGTTTGGGATGAGTTGGACCACAGAGTGAAGGAAAAGCAGCCAAAAAGTGCTTGCATATGTGGGAACTCCTTCAAGACTGTTAAAAAAACATTCCAGGTTAAGCTGGTTGAGAGAATGCCAATGATTGTGCAAAGCTGTCATCAAGGCAAAGGGTGGCTACTTTGAAGAATCTAAAATCTAAAATAGATTTAGATTTGTTTAACACTTTTTTTGTTCACTACATGATTCCATATGTGTTATTTCATAGTTTTTATGTCTTCACTATTATTATACAATGTATAAAATAGTATAAAATTAAGAAAATCCCTTGAATGAGTAGGTGGGTCGAAACTGGATGGTACAGCCCTTCAAATTAGTGGATTCGGCTATTTCAGTCACACCCGTTGCTGACATCTGTATAAAATAGAGAACACAGCCATGCAATCTCCATAAACAAACTTTGGCAGTAGAATGGCCTGAAGAGCTCAGTGACTTTCAATGTGGCAGTCAGTTCATCAAATTTCTGCCCTGCTGGAGCTGCCCCGGTCAACTGTAAGCGCTGTCATTGTGGAGTGGAAACGTCTAGGAGCAATAAGCAGCCGCTAAGTGGTAAGCCACAAAAGCTTACAGAACAGGACCCCTGAGTGCTGAAGCACGTAACGCGTAAAAATGGTCTGTCCTCAGTTGCAACACTCATTACCGAGTTCCAAACTGCCTCTGGAAGCAACGTAAGCACAATAACTGTTAGTCGGGAGCTTCATGAAATGGGTTTCCATGGCCGAGCACCCCCACACAAGCCTGAGATCACCATGTGCAATGCCAAGAGCCCTGACCTCAAACCTATCGAACACCTTTGGGAATGCCAACTGCGAGCCAGACCAAATTGCCAAACATCAGTGCCTGACCTCATTAATGATCTTGTCCTTGCAGCAATGTTCCAACATCTAGTGGAAAGACTTCCATGAAGAGTGGAGGCTGTTACAGCAGCAAAGGGGGTAATCCAAACTCCATATTAATGCCCATGATTTTGGAATGAGATGTTCGACAAGCAAGTCTCCACATACTTTTGGTCATGTAGTGTATATGTCATTTTTTTACTCAAACCACCCGCAGACCGGATTGGACACCTCCACGGGCCGGATCCGGGCCGTATGTTTTTATACCCTGATCTACAGCTTGCTCTCAATGCCCTTTGACACAACTGAACCTCTTCCTGTTTTGTCCCTTCCTGTTCTATCTCACCTCCACCCGTCCACTCACTTGAGCTCCACCTTGCCATTGACCAGGGTGAGAGACAGGAAGTCCTTCTTGCCATCCTGGCCGTTGAAGAGCAGGATGCCCGTCATCTCGGCCACCCTGAACTCCATGGCGATGCGGACCGTGTGATAGGCCCTCATGGTGTCGAAGGCCAGATAGGACTTACCCCCGAATGACGGGATGAAGTATGTGATCACTGGGAAGAAGAGAGGGGTATTTATTTTCGGTAATACCAATTATCCCACCGATGACATGCTTTAAAAAATTGATTTGAGCTAATAAAATTCATAAAATAAAAAGGAAAGTTTTACATCTTCCTAAGTCTTAGGTGGTTTTAACCTTCCAGACTAGGAATGGTATCAACTCGCTACCCAAGTCTTTTACTTGCGACATATAGTTAAACGCATTAAAGAGAAACAATGGGTATATATTGAAGATGCTCCTGCTCACCCCCAGCATAGTTTTACATGTCTATTTTCAAAGGATAAAGCTAAGAACATTAACTTCATAGTAAAGAACACTATAACAATATGGAAGAAAATGAAACGTATTCTACAAGAACCAATATCCCTCTCTAAAAACACAACCTTATGGTACAATCCTTTTCAGAATTCACAGATAAATTGGTCCACATGGAACACTAAAGGCATAGAAACCGTAAATGACTTGGTAACAGGAAATACATGTATTTCCATAACATAATTAAAAGGTACCAATAAACATAGTTTCAAATACATGCAACTTAAAAGTTATATATCAAAAACTTTTGAGTTAAAATATTTTGTACATCAGAGCAACCTTGAGGGAATCGTATTTGAGTCAGAAAAGGATGTTCATATGATAGATAAGATATACATAACCATAACGACGTCGTAATCCATGCTTTCTGGGAATTCTATAAAGTCCGGAGTTTGTGGGCGAAACTACAAAGTGAAGTATTGCAAAGTCAGAAGTATTGCAATGTAAACTTACTTCTAATCGTCTGTCTGTATATTTCAAGATATAGCATATGGGGGTGTAGTGAGATACCCAATGGGTTGGACGATTCTCTTCTCATCACTCATCTTGAAAAAAATGTATACTAAAAACTACTAAAAACTTGGAAGTCAATCAATCCGCCATCATTGACACAATGGAAAAGTCTAATGACTTATTATTGAAGTAGCATCGGCGACAAGAAAAATAAATTGGTATAATTTAAGGCGAAGTGGCAAACAATAATGCAGGCACTGGGGATGGGGGTGTGAGCATGCAGGTCTGGGCAGAGGAGATGTAGTCATTGTTTGTGTGTGTCTGTAAGTTGTTGTTCGTACAGTTGGAGACAAGAGTCTAGTTAAGGTAATATAGCCTAGCCTAGCTAGGTAGGTCATACAGTAAGCTCAACAGACAGATGTGTGGAAAGAGAGAACCTGTGACTTACAGAATATGTGCTGGTGTATATCGTCAGGTAGAAAAGGACAGCTTGATGATGCGTTTTCGATTTTATACTTGGAGTTTTGACACGAATGCACACATGAACGCACACACACACAAAACTAAGGTTACGTATGGAACCATGGTTATGTGAGCTATATGGATCACTCCAATATATTGGTATCACTCCGGGGCGGAGGGATACATCAGAGGTGAGGATTTACAGATATACTCCTGTATCACGGCTGGGGTCCGCCCCTATATATAGACCCCATGATCACGACACACGTTCTCTAGCACTGTAGAGGATTGGAGTGATCCATATAATTTACATATGTAACCTTCATTATGTTTCACTATATTGGATCACTCCAGAGGGACCTGGCCAGGCAGCGCGGGACCGAGACGCAGGGGCCGTCGATGTGGAAGGGAGGTCCTGGCACAGTCCCCGGAAGGGGAGGCAATTCCACAGATATCAGCGAGGGCACTCTTCTCAGTAGTGCCCAGGACGCAGCCGCACCTCGTGTTGAATGTGCCACCACAGAGCCCAGCACTGGACTTCCAGCCAGGAGGTATGCTGCCGTAATCGTTTCCACAGATATCAGCGAGGGGCACTCTTCTCAGTAGTGCCCAGGACGCAGCCGCACCTCGTGTTGAATGTGCCACCACAGATCCCAGCACTGGACTTCCAGCCAGGAGGTATGCTGTCGTAATCGTTTCCACAGATATCAGCGAGGGGCACTCTTCTCAGTAGTGCCCAGGACGCAGCCGCACCTCGTGTTGAATGTGCCACCACAGATCCCAGCACTGGACTTCCAGCCAGGAGGTATGCTGTTGTAATCGTGTCCACAGATATCAGCGAGGGCACTCTTCTCAGTAGTGCCCAGGACGCAGCCGCACCTCGTGTTGAATGTGCCACCACAGATCCCAGCACTGGACTTCCAGCCAGGAGGTATGCTGTTGTAATCGTGTCCACAGATATCAGCGAGGGGCACTCTTCTCAGTAGTGCCCAGGACGCAGCCGCACCTCGTGTTGAATGTGCCACCACAGATCCCAGCACTGGACTTCCAGCCAGGAGGTATGCTGCCGTAATCGTTTCCACAGATATCAGCGAGGGGCACTCTTCTCAGTAGTGCCCAGGACGCAGCCGCACCTCGTGTTGAATGTGCCACCACAGATCCCAGCACTGGACTTCCAGCCAGGAGGTATGCTGTTGTAATCGTGTCCACAGATATCAGCGAGGGGCACTCTTCTCAGTAGTGCCCAGGACGCAGCTGCACCTCGTGTTGAATGTGCCACCACAGATCCCAGCACTGGACTTCCAGCCAGGAGGTATGCTGCCGTAATCGTTTCCACAGATATCAGCGAGGGGCACTCTTCTCAGTAGTGCCCAGGACGCAGCCGCACCTCGTGTTGAATGTGCCACCACAGATCCCAGCACTGGACTTCCAGCCAGGAGGTATGCTGTTGTAATCGTGTCCACAGATATCAGCGAGGGGCACTCTTCTCAGTAGTGCCCAGGACGCAGCCGCACCTCGTGTTGAATGTGCCACCACATATCCCAGCACTGGACTTCCAGCCAGGAGGTATGCTGTCGTAATCGTGTGAGAGAACCTCTGCTTTGATAGCCCAGCCCCCAGGACTCTCTCATCATAGCAGACAAAGAGCTGGTGTGTTGTTCCGCCTGTCCGTGTCAGTTCCACATAGGCAGCCAATGCCGGAGGGTACAGGGCACAGCATGCCGGAGTGAGACGCAGACTTCCCTGCCACTGCTGGGGTGGTCGTAAGCAGAACCTTGGGGAGGAATGAGGGGTTGGGAAGGAGAGATTACACTCCTCCCCCGGGGTCCATCCGGTAGCACTCAGAACTTAAAAGAACATGGAGCTCACCCACCCCCTTAATGGAAGTAATTGCTAACAAGAAAGCCACCTTCATAGAGAGGTGTTTCAGGGAGGCAGACTCCAACGGTTCGAAAGGCGGCTATGCCAAAGCTGCCAAGACCACATCCAGATCCCAGCTCGTCATTGAGCAGGTCCTAGCTGGATGCAGGCAACGAACCCCCTTCATAAACCTGGAGAACAAAGGATAGTGCCCCACCGGCCTGTCCATCCACCCCACAAGGCAGGAAGATATAATGGCCAAATACCCTCTCAGTGTAGAGGCTGCCAAGCCCTCATCCAAGTGAGACTCTACCTCAAACCATTTTGGACGTCTGCCGAGAAAATTAAAGAGAATGTGTGTCTATATATAGGTGCAGTCCCCAGCCGTGACACAAGTGTACACAGGAGTAAATCTGCAAATCCTCACCTCGGATGTATCCCTCCACCGCGTACACACTTGTTTCTCTCACTCTGCAATTACGTTATCATCTTTGTTCTCCAAACTCAACAAACTCCTGAGCCATCTGTTTCTCTGTCCGCCTTTCTTTGTCTTGGGAGAATGTCGGCTGATGAAATCATCTTGTCTAATGATTTGATTGATTGAGGGAGGCTATGGGGCTGTCACTCACACACACTCTGACTCGAACACACATTTCCACCAGTTAATCCCGATCAAAGCAATTAGTGTAAATTATTTTAAGATGCAGCTGCGTGAGGTACTTTCTTATCAGAGACCACCGAGTGGGAGAAACTAAGGGGAAAAAAGCTCTTGAGATTGCTCTGACAGCACTCAACAGTTGATTTTGACGCTCGGCACAGCAGACACTGATTTGATATCAGTTTACTTTAGTGTTGACTAGTAGAGTCTGATAAACTTGTTGGTTATTTGCCTAGTGGTGTAGCAACGTTGATAGAGGTTGGATATCTATTGAGTCAAATAGACTGGAAGGTAAGCTGTATGGGTATGTGCATTGTCTTTGATGCAAGGTAGGGTTCAGTTCAGCACTCTCATTTCAGGACATCAATACTAAAATAGAAACCTACTGTTCTCTTCTAGGATTGTGATCAATTCCATCTCCCTTTTAAAGTTCAGAGATGTAACCTAAGGTTTGTGTTTGTTTGTGTGTGTCGGTCAAGGAGGAGGGCGAGGGGGCACCACTCACATTTCTCGCAGACAGTGCCCCCTCTCCCGGCGGGGCAGATGCAGGTGAAATCGGCGCCGTCGTCCTCGCAGGTGCCGCCGTGGCGGCAGGGGTGGGAGTCACAGGGCTGCTGGGCCTTGGTGTAGTGGGGCACAGGGCTGGTCCTGTGGAGGGGGGTGATAGTAGTGGTGGGAGTGGGGGCCATGGTAGAAGGGGCGGCTGTGGTCCGGCGGCTGGTATAGGGCCGGCGTGTGGTGCCCAGGGGACGGCGTGTGATGAAAGGGGAGTTGGGGGGCGGCAGGGTGGTGCTGGTGGCAGTGCTGGCAGTGGGGGTGGTGGCGGTAGCTGTGGTACTGGTGGTGAAGTAGGGGAGGGAGAACAGGCCTGGTAGACAGATGAAGAGAGGGAGTTTCAGAGAAAGAGAGCAAATGTCAAGGAGCATGTCAGTCTTGGACTTTGATACAAGAACCAAAAAATGTTTACTCATTCTTGCATCGTCCTTCCTAAGAACATTTCATGTCCTCTCATGCTTCATGTTTGTAATTACATGTAAACAACGCAAGCCAATCCCCTGGGCGTGTCCTACCATAGTTGTTGAAGCGAATATTCTCCTCCTCTGGCTTCTTCACCACAATGGCTGTCTCCTTGGCTGCCTTCAGCTGCTTGAGCAGGGCTCCTTCAATGTCCTGCACCGTGAACCTGGTCTCTGTGGGACAACATGGAAGACAAAGACGCTCACAACAACCCAGAGGACACCACTCCACTAGGATAGCTGTACTTCTACGTATTTTATCTATCCCAGAGCTAGCACACCTGATTCAACTTGTCAACTAATTATAAAGCCATTGACTAGTTACAGTAAATTAGTTCCAGGGCTACCACATAACTGTGAAACATTTGGTGCCAGAGGAGAGGTTTGAGAGACACTGAAATAGAAGACAGAGAAGCAATGTCCTGAAACGACAGGACATTAGGAAAGTCATTCCCCTCCCTCCATCCCATTGCAGTAAATATTTACGAGAGCGATCGAGGCCGCTTGCGACAAGACAACGACACACCACGACACACGACCATCCAACAAAGTTTCACTAAGGTTCATACGAACCTTTCTCATAACATTTTCCTCAGATGGCCATTTGAAATGGCCGACGCAGAGTTCCTTTATGGCAACGTCTATTGTGCGGATGTAAAAGACACTGAGCGGATCCAGTAAAAAGAGAAGAGGCGTGGAGAAGGGCAAGGTTTTTGGAGGTTTAATCCAATAGGGGTGAGGCACTAAAGCCTTGTTCACATTGGAAGTTCAAATCAAATTTTTTGGAATATCCGATTCTAATATGTTATTTTTCCTTCAGTCTGAACGGCTAAAAAGCACAATCTGATATTTCAAGGCACATTTCAAACCACCTTCGTAGATAGTTCGAAGTCGGATCCAAATCTGATTCCTGTCCATGCGACTTGTATCTGAATGATAAAATCTGATTTACTTGCCCTCAAGTGTTTTTTATACTTATTTGGCATATTTTGTTGCTTGCTAGCTACTCTGTTGACATTTAGGTAAGAACATGTGGTTGCTAACTCGTTACCTAGTTACACTAGCTAGCTACACTACATGTACAAAAGTATATTGACATGCTCGTCAAACATCTCATTCCAAAATCAAGGGCATTAATATGAAGGTGGTCATCCCCCTTTGCTGCTATAACAACCTCCAGTCTTCTGGGAAGGCTTTCCACTAGAACATTGCTGCAGGGACTTGCTTCCATTCGGCCACAAGAGCATTAGTGTGGTCGGGCACTGATTTTGGGCGATTAGGCCTGGCTCACACTCTGCGTTCCAATTAATCTCAAAGGTGGTCGATGGGGTTGAGGTCAGGGCTCTGTGCAGGAGAGTCAAGTTCTTCCACACCGATCTCGACAAACCATTTCTGTATGGACCTCGCTTTGTGCACGGGGGCATTGTCATGCTGAAACAGGAAAGGACCTTTCCCAAACTGTTGCCACAAAGTTGGAAGCACAGAATCGTCTAGAATGTCATTGTATGCTGTAGTGCTAAGATTTCTCTTCACTGGAACTAAGGGGTCTAGCCCAAACCATGAATAACAGCCCCAGACCACTATTCCTCCTTCACCAAACTTTACAGTTGGCACTATGCATTGGGGCAGGTAGTGTTCTCCTGGTATCCGCCAAACCCAGATTCGTCCGTCGGACTGCCAGATGGTGTAGATTAATCACTCCAGAGAACGAGTTTCCACTGCTCCAGAGTCCAATGGCGGCAAACTTTACACAACTCCAGGCGACGCTTGGCATTGAGCATGGTGATCTTAGGCTGCTTGGCCAAGGAAACCCATTTCAAGAATTTCCCGACAAACAGTTATTGTGCTGACGTTGCTACTAGAGGCAGTTTGGAACTCCGTAGTGAGTGTTGCAACTGAGGACATAGGATTTTTACGTGCTACACGCTTCAGCACTTGGTCCGGTTCTGTGAGCTTGTGTGATCTACCACTTCGCGGCTGAGCAGTTGTTGCTCCTAGACATTTCCATTTCACAATAACAACACTTACAGTTGACCGGGGCAGCTCTGGTTGGCATCCTATGACGGTGCCATGTTGAAAGTCACTGAGCTCTTCAGTAAGGCCATTCTACTGCTAATGTTTGTCTACGGAGATTGCATGGCTGTGTGCTCGATTTTATACACCGTTTGCAACGGGTGTGGCTGAAATAGCAGAATCCACGCATTTTGGCCATGTAGGGTAGTTGACTACTGTGCCTAGCCAAAAAGCAAAGGTGACAACAATTGGTTGTTAAATAACTTCTGAGTGATCGGAAGCACAAGCACAACCACTAATTAGCCTACACTACTGTGCACACACCCGTCGTTACTATGACAACTAGCGTAGCCATGTCAGCAAATGACTGTTGTCTGAACACACACACACATCCGAATTGATCACTTGTAACTTGTTGTTTGGACAATCAGTATTCCAAAACAGAACTGATTTGAGCATTAAGGCCTGCAGTGTGAACAATGCTTAACAGCACTCTGGGGCTGAAATGAACCCAGTTCTGAAAGACAACGCCACCAAGCTCACTGAGAGGATTTGTTTTGTTAGTTTTTCCCTGTTGGCTCTTACAAATAACAAATACAGCCCACGTCTGAAAAAGAGAATAACAATGAAAATAGCATAGACACGGTCTAGTGTGTTTTGTAAAATGGAATGACTTCCTGAACAATAATGCCAGTGCAGTGATACACTGCCGTAGCCTTTTGCTTACATTGGCATTTAGAAACTTGTTTATATGTTTAATGAATGTGCTACACTAGACATAACTGTCACAGTCATACTCTGGACCTAGTTTTGTCCCATGGAATAAATGTTGTGGATCTTTATGTTTTTCCTCAAAATCCTGGACTATCGGACCACCATTTTATTACGTTTGCAATTGCAACAAATAATCTGCTCAGACCCCAACCAAGGAGCATCAAAAGTCATGCTATAAATTCACAGACAACACAAAGATGCCTTGATGCCCTTTCAGACTCCCTCTGCCTACCCAGTGACGTCAAAGGACAAAAATCAGTTAACCATCTAACAGAGGAACTCAATTTAACCTTGCGCAATACCCTAGATGCAGTTGCACCCCTAAAAACATTTATCTTAAGAAACTAGCTCCCTGGTATACAGAAAATACCGAGCTCTGAAGCAAGCTTACAGAAAATTGTAACGGAAATGGCGCCACACCAAAATGGAAGTCTTCCGACTAGCTTGGAAAGACAGTACCGAAGAGCCCTCACTGCTGCTCAATCATCCTATTTTTCCAACTTAATTGAGGAAAATAAGAACAACCCAAAATGTATTTTTGATACTGTCGCAAAGCTATCTAAAAAGCAGCATTCCCCAAGTGAAGATGGCTTTCACTTCATTAGTAATAAATTAATGAACTTCTTTGAGGAAAAGATCATGATTATTAGAAAGCAAATGACGGACTCCTCTTTAAATCTGCGTATTCCTTCAAAGCTTAGTTGTCCTGAGTCTGCACAACTCTGCCAGAGAGAGAGAGAGACACTCAAGTGTTTTAGTACTATATCGCTCTGACAAATCAATTGTAAATTCTGGTGTTTCTCAAGGTTCCGTTTTAGGACCACTATTGTTTTCACTATATATTTTACCTCTTGGGGATATCATTCGAAAACATAATGTTAACTTTCACTGCTATGCGGACGACACACAGCTGTACATTTCAATGAAACATGCTGAAGCCCCAAAATTACCCTTGCTAGAAGCCTGTGTTTCAGACATAAGGAAGTGGATGGCTACAAACGTTCTACTTTTAAACTCAAACAGAGATGCTTGTTCTAGGTCCCAAGAAACAAAGAGATTTTCTGTTGAATCTGACAATTAATCTTAATGGTTGTACAGTTGTCTCAAATAAAACGTGAAGGACCTCGGCGTTACTCTGGACCCTGATCACTCTTTTGATGAACATATCAAGACTGTTTCAAGGACAGCTTTTTTTCCATCTACGTAACATTGCAAAAATCAGAAACTTTTTGTCCAAAAATGATGCAGAAAAATTAATCCATGCTTTTGTTACTTCTAGGTTAGACTACTGCAATGCTCTACTTTCCGGCTACCCGGATAAAGCACGAAATAAACTTCAGTTAGTACTAAATACGGCTACTAGAATCCTGACCAGAACCAAAATATTTGATCATATTACTCCAGTGCTAGCCTCCCTACACTGGCTTCCTGTCAAGGCAAGGGCTGATTTAAAGGTTTTACTGCTAACCTACAAAGCATTGCATGGGCTTGCCCCTACCTATCTTTCCGATTTGGTCCTGCCGTACATACCTACACGTACGCTACGGCCACAAGACGCAGGCCTCCTAATTGTCCCTAGAATTTCTAAGCAAACAGCTGGAGGCAGGGCTATCTCCTATAGAGCTCCATTTTTATGTAATGGTCTGCCTACCCATGTGAGAGACACAAACTCGGTCTCGACCTTTAAGTCTTTACTGAAGACTCATCTCTTCAGTGGGTCATATGATTGAGTGTAGTCTGGCCCAGGAGTGTGAAGGTGAACGGAGAGGCTCTGGAGCAACAAACCTCCCTTGCTGTCTCTGCCTGGCCGGTTCCCCTCTTTCCACTGGGACACTGCCTCTAACCCTATTACAGGGGCTGAGTCACTGGCTTACTGGTGCTCTTTCATGCCGTCCCTAGAAGGGGTGCTTCACTTGAGTGGGTTGAGTCACTGATGTGATCTTCCTGTCTGGGTTGGCGCCCCCCTTGGGTTGTGCCGTGGCGGAGATCTTTGTGGGCTATACTCTGCCTTTGTCTTCGTCTCAGGATGATAAGTTGGTGGTGTGAGGGCTGTGCTTTGGCAAAGTGGGTGGGGTTACATCCTTCCTGTCTGGTCCTGTCCGGGGGCCACAGTATCTTCTGACCCCTCCTGTCTCAGCCTCCAGCATCTATGCTGCAGTAGTTTATGTGTCGGGGGGCTATGGTCAGTTTGTTATATCTGGAGTACTTCTCCTGTCTTATCCGGTATCCTATGTGAATTTAAGTATGCTCTCTCTAATTCTCTCTTTCTCTCTCTCGGAGGACCTGAGCTCTAGGACCATGCCTCAAGACTACCTGGCATGATGACTCCTTGCTGTCTCCAGTCCACCTGGCCGTGCTGCTGCTCCAGCTTCAACTGTTCTGCCTGCGGCTATGGAATCCAGACCTGTTCAGCGGGCGTACTACCTGTCCCAGACCTATTATTTGACCATGCTGGCAATTTATGAACATTTAAACATCTTGGCCATGTTCTGTTATACTCTCCACCCCTCATAGCCTGGTTCCTCTCTAGGTTTCTTCCTAGGTTTTGGCCATTCTAGGGTGTTTTTCCTAGCCAACGTGCTTCAACACCTGCATTGCTTGCTGTTTAGGTTTTTAGGCTGGGTTTCTGTACAGCACTTTGAGATATCAGCTGATGTACGAAGGGCTATATAAATACATTTGATTTGATTTGATGATAACAGTACATTTGCCATACTATACCATACAGTAAGGGCTGGTTTCTTGGACTAAGAAGCACTTTCAAAGGACAATCTCCATTGAACATGCCTTTTAATCTGTGTCCGGGAAACTGGCCCAGAGTGTGTTCATCATGACTTTTGATCAAATAGTTTTTACCTGGGTTGAAGTGGGCCTCGATGAAGGCCAGGATGGAGTTGCTGGGCGCCAGGCTGCGGACTCGGACACTCATGAAGTCCTTCTGCACCTCTGATTTACGGAACAACTCGTTCAGCTGAGCCAGGGAGGAGAAACACATTCACTAGTACATACCATAGACAAATATTTTGCAGTTTAGGTTGTCCCTCCCTGTTTCAGTCTGTTTTGTTCTGTTTCGTGCATAATGAATACAACCAGGATGATGAATGAGCGAGGTAATGAGCTCTGTGCAGTGGCTCATCCAATTTGAGTGCAGTAAACTCATTTCCCGGAAGGATGGGGGAAGACTATGTCTGCATCCAAAATGGCACCTTATTCCCTGTATAGTGCACTACTATTGACCATGGCCCCTGTGCCATTTGGGACACAACCTATGTCAGGGAATAGGTCTTCTACTGTGTAGAAGCACATTGGGCCTGGTCTGAGTGCACAAATTGACATTTAGCTGCAGATAGGGGTATAATTACATGAACATGTTTTTTTCTGAGGCAGTGGTAAATGTCAGGCTAGCATGGCACACGCTGGCTGCTGATTGGTTTAGCTTCTGATTCACAATGTGGGTGTGTGCTTTTGGTGCCCAAATGAAGTCTAAGTCACTGTCAGGAGGTAAATAAGCTTGTAATCCACATGGTTTCATGCTTCCCTACTAGAGAGAGCATAACATTCATCATGTATCTCACTCTGTTGGCTCAAGTTGACACCTTGAGGGAGACATAAGGCGCTGTACCAAGTGCCTGACCTAATTCTTGTTTATTTTCAAAAATAGAGCTAACTCCTGCTGACCACTCATCTCAAGAGATTTTGAAGCACACACAATTGGGTTATTCTCCTGTTGCTCTTCTGTTCACTCCAAATGATTTGTATGGGGGTGAATGACATCACTCCCACTACACTATATTCCATTTTCTATACTAGCCTACTGTATGTTTATGTCTCTGTACATACTTCTCAGGTACCACTGCCGGGTAGAGGGCGGGACTGCAGGTAGCATAACAAAACCAATATGTGTGTGCCCAGACACAAACCCCCACACGGCCACACTGAACCAGAAACATGGCCACCTCTCCCCCTCTCTAGTTTTAGCTTCAGGTGATATCCACACACCGTCTCCAGCAGACAAACACACACAAGGGGCTAGAGGGATGCTTTTGCTATCTCGTGCCACAGCTGGCCCCCACAAGGCGTAGGATGCACACACATACAGACACACAGTCACACACTGAGTGTTGTGAGGTGGTAGATTAGGATTCGACGCGGGCCAGTGACACCATTTCAACAGCTGGCGAGAAGCACACGTGTGCGTGCGCCCACACACCACACACACACACACACACACACACACACACACACACACACACACACACACACACACACACACACACACACACACACACACACACACACACACACACACACACACACACACACACACACACACACACACACACACAATGTCCCCGTTTATAAGCGAGCATTAACTTTGACAACCCACACTTGTTCGACAGACCGTTTTTGAATCACTGACA
Source organism: Oncorhynchus masou masou (assembly GCF_036934945.1). Lineage (NCBI taxonomy): Eukaryota > Metazoa > Chordata > Actinopteri > Salmoniformes > Salmonidae > Oncorhynchus > Oncorhynchus masou. Next base: position 44,805,654 of record NC_088244.1, read on the forward strand.
GCTAGTTCTGTATGTAGGGGGGTTGCTACTCACAGCACTCTCGATGCTCCTGGCCGTCTCGCCAAACAGCTCAGACTTGGGATCCTCCATCTCAGGGGTGTAGAAGACCTCCTGGCCCTCCACCTGGTCCAAGTGCAGGAAGCCGCTGAGCCGCATGGTGGCTGGGAAGAAATGGTGTCACACACAAGTTATAAACGTTTACTTTCTGTACCTGTGAGGCATGCGGTGCCCACAACTACCCGCCCTCGGCTTCAGACAGTGACCATTTGGGTGGGGTAGTGCCAGTCTGGGGTTAGTGATGGAGTGTGTGTGTGTGGGGGGGAGGGTTAGTGTGGTTGTTTTTTATGGTGGGTGTGGCTGTGGAGTTGAGGGGGCAGAGCCTGTGATTGGCTGCAGCGGAAGTGGAAAGAGTGGATGGTGGGATATGAAGGAGGAATGAAAGAAGAAGAGAAGAGGAAGAGCAGAAGGGCAGGGGGTGGAGTAATGGAGTTTACCAGACTGAGACTTGTCCCAAAAATTGGCAGAGGCATGGAGGACTTGTTAGAGAGAGAGATCAGTTAGACAGATAGGAGATATTGACACACATATTACAAAGACAAGCAGAGAGGGACAGACAAGACAACACGCATAGCACATTTTTTCTAAAAGTCTCCAGCTTTGGCAAAGACAGTCCCACACCTTGCCCTTAAACATCCCCATTTCCCTGTTCAAAATCCTTCAACCCTCAATGGCCTCTTGCTATTGTTCCGGCAACACAATGGCAGCGAGACTCAAGACATTGTGCAAGAGAAGAGTGAAATAAAGCAGGAAGCAGGAGAGAAAGGGGGCTGGAGAGGAGATGAGGAGAGGCGCTGATGCTGAGGTTTCATGCCACGGCTCATAATCAGCTGAACAAATTGCCCAAATCAATCATGGTGCCCTGCTTGGAGCTCGCCTGAAAAAAAAGTGAAGAGCATTTGTATGATTATCGTGGAAGATAGCCATAATTGTCTCCTAATGCCGCCAAACCGGTGACTGAAAAAATTGCATGATAAGGACTTTTTTTGGCCGTTGTCTTCGCACGACACACATCGATTCAAGTCTGATGGGGCAGCTATTAAATAGGAACAAATGGGGAAGGTCTGGATGGAGAGCAGAAAAAAAGAGGAGAGGAGAGCAATAGATCAGATTATTTTTATATCGGTAGAAGACAAAACAGAGGAGGCCATTTTTCCGACGAGCAGCAGCCGTGATGGACAAAGAGAGGGATGGGGGATTATCAGATAAGGTTGAACTGTGAAATTTAAAAGGCCTTGTCTGAGTTTAACTTGCCACTCGCAACTTGCATTCGGAAAGTGGACAGAAGATTTGTTCTTAGTATTAACATATTCAACTCTGACGCCCTCTGGTGGCATTTTGTAAATGACTCAATATTGTATACTACCCTCATAAAGTCGATTTCATTTCAAAACTATAAGTCCTTCAAACACATGATTAGTACTGTCAGAAAGGTAAGGACTGTGGGATTATGATAAAGGGGGGTGATAAAGGGGGATCAGAAACAATGTGACTATAACAGAGTCTTAGATGCAGCAGATAAAACAAATGTGTATGTGTGTGTGTGGGGGGGGGTCACAACTGAGAGATTTGAAAGTCTAGGTTTAACATTAAATATGTAAACAATTATTGTTCCAAAAGGTTGTTTTTCATGAAAAAAACCTAATGGTGTCGCTCTAAACATGCACAAATTCCCAGACAGGACTTGTGCAATGTAATTTTTCGTATTACAGGAATAATTTTTCATCTTACTGGAATGATATAAATATGAGCAGCACGGGACTGGCAGGTAGCCTAGTGGTTAGAGCATTGGACTAGTAACCGAAAGGTTGCAAGATCGAATCCCCGAGCTGACAAGGTAAAAATCTGTCATTCTGCTCCTGAACAAGGCAGTTAACCCACTGTTCCTAGGCCGTCATCTTAAATAAGAATTTGTTCTTAACTGACTTGCCTAGTTAAATAAAAATAAAATAAATGATGAGAAAGCTGAAGTCTCTACCTATCCATTGATGTAAATATATCCCATCTGATTCCCAGTTTGTCCAGTAGGAGAGCACATGATGTCTCTTGGCAACTTCAAACCTGGTTTGGGTCGTCACCATGGCTGAACAGACACTTGTTTTCAAATTCACTTTTCCTATTGTAAACAAGTGAGATAGTTTGATTTCCGTAAAGACAATGGCTGTAGCTTTCAAATGGTACGTCACTTTCTAATTTCTGACAACAAAAAAATGATACAAGTTAGTACACTTTTCAGATGTTTCAATGGTGTGGCAACAAAGTCAGAGTAATTGAAATCACTCCCACTGATGCTTATCTGGGCTAGACAGAAAAAACAAATATTGCGACTATGAGGATGCATAAAAATGTTTGCACTTGCTGTAGGGATTTCGGACGGTTAAAGGAACACAAACATGATCAAAATGTCCATTTGCACACCAATAAAAATGTTCCACACCTTCTGATGATCGTTTATAGGGCGATCTAACGTTAACTACGCCTGTTTTCGCTAGGAGTTAGCAAATAGCGGTTAGCTCCTCTCCTCAGAGAGACCACTTACACCATCAATACAGGAGGAAAATAAAGCAAGACACTCCGCTGATAGATATTACACCTTGCCGGTTGCCATGGACTTGTCAGTTCCATCCTAATGAGTGTGATATCATCCTTTCTCAGGAGTAGAAATAGGTCTGGCATGTTGATTAAGGAGCGATACACTATAAATCGGTAACTCTTTGGTAGAATGAGCTATCAATCGACAGGGTGGATGTGAAAACGTTAGCGCCTCGCCACTGGTAATGTTGGTGTGATTTCATTTCTTAGACGGTAGCGACTGGTAATGTTGGTGTGATTTAATTTCATGGACGGTAGCGACTGGTAATGTTGGTGTGATTTAATTTCATGGACGGTAGCGACTGGTAATGTTGGTGTGATTAAATTTCATGGACAGTAGAGACTGGTAATGTTAGTGTGATTTCATTTCTTGGACGGTAGCGACTGGTAATGTTGGTGTGATTTAATTTCATGGACGATAGCGACTGGTAATGTTGGTGTGATTTCATTTCATGGACGGTAGCGACTGGTAATGTTGGTGTGATTTCATTTCATGGACGGTAGCGTCTGGTAATGTTGGTGTGATTTCATTTCATGGACGGTAGAGACTGGTAATGTTGGTGTGATTTCATTTCATGGACGGTAGCGACTGGTAATGTTGGTGTGAGTTCATTTCATGGACGGTAGAGACTGGTAATGTTGGTGTGATTTCATTTCATGGATGGTAGCGACTGGTAATGTTGGTGTGATTTCATTTCATGGACGGTAGAGACTGGTAATGTTGGTGTGATTTCATTTCATGGACGGTAGCGACTGGTAATGTTGGTGTGATTTCATTTCATGGACGGTAGCGACTGGTAATGTTGGTGTGATTTCATTTCATGGATGGTAGCGACTGGTAATGTTGGTGTGATTTCATTTCTTCGATGGTAGCGACTGGTAATGTTGGTGTGATTTCATTTCATGGATGGTAGCGACTGGTAATGTTGGTGTGATTTCATTTCATGGATGGTAGCGACTGGTAATGTTGGTGTGATTTCATTTCATGGATGGTAGCGACTGGTAATGTTGGTGTGATTTCATTTCATGGACGGTAGCGACTGGTAATGTTGGTGTGATTTCATTTCATGGACGGTAGCGACTGGTAATGTTGGTGTGATGAGAAAGAAGCAACACAGCTCTAGATTTTATATGAGCATATTGTGTCATATCCAAAAGTCCTCTTCAATTTCAAGTGTACCTCCTAAAGGGGTTGAAGAGAGGTGAGGTGGTAAGTATAGGAGGGGAACAGGAGAGAGGGGTTGTGGGGTACTTACAGGGGCATTTGGCTCCCTCAGGGCTGCTGGAAGCCGTCTTGCCATCAGGACAACAGCCGAAGGGAGTGTTGTCACACGACGAGCGGTCCTCCGCTGTGGGGATGGTGGTGGCTGCGGCTGTGGGGTCTAGGGGAAAGAGAGGAGGGTTCATAATGCTTCATAACACCTCATAACGCTTCATAATGATTCGTAACAATTGTAACACATCTTAAATCTGGCGGTGGTGGCTACAGCTTAGGGAACTAGGGGAGAGAGGGGAAGAGATTCATAATGCTTTATAGCTCATTTTAATGCTTCATAATACCTTTGTAACCCCAAACTCGGAGAGCTGCATCTGGAACTCATCTCCATTATGAGAGCCATACTGTAGGAGCTACATAATGGGCTGCATACCGTTATAATGGCACTAAGTACTTTGTGATGAGGGTTGATAAATAACCACAGAAACAGCTAATCTCTTCCACTGATTGGGCGATTGCTATCTGCACATTTCCACTGATTGGCAGATGGCAATCTCCAAACACTTTGTCCCAGAGAACATTGCCTTTGCTATAAATCTAGGAATACCCTGACCTCATCTCCAATGGGGTAAAGTGGCTACTCTCACAGTACACCAGGGAATGGCCTGCACCCGTTTCTCTCTTACGGGGATAGGTTTCTCTGTGGAGCAGCTTAACGGTCACCCTATGATTAGAAAAGATCGTAGAGCAAACAACCGTGGCTTGCTGAATAAGTCGTTAAGACGTCAAAGGGGGAAGGTTGTCTCTTCAAGGACTCCCTGTCGTCGCCCTCTGAGTGAAACACCCGCCGCTAGGACAGGAGTCTGTGGAGAAACAACTCTAGGTCAGGGATTGGAAGGAAGGGAGAGAATGATGGAGGGGAGTGTTGGCGTCTACAGGGCATCTGTTGGCACATGGATTTACGGACCACAGCAATTGAGTTGGGAGGATGGGGGTGTAGGGAGGTGTGCTATTGCTCCATTGGGAGGCAAACACAGATCTACCCAACCACAACCACCCCCCTGTTTACATAAACATACAACAAGACACACAGACACATAGGTGACCCAGGTCTCCTTGGCAGACAGGCCATGTGTGCCAGGCGTCAGCGAGCGCTCCGGTCCGCTGGTGACAAGAGAATAAATCTGCAAGAGGGAAAAGCGTCAGAGGAAGCGCTGGGGCTCGTGTTCCATCAATACAGGAGTGTCAAAGCAAGCTGTTGGGTCACAGAGCTTTGGAATGGTAAAAAAAGCTGATTGAAAAGGGTTAGTCTACAGGTCTCTGGAGTGTGGTGCTTGGTGGAGTGGTTTAGCTATAAGGCCAGAATGCCGTGGAGGGATTTTACTATGTAGAGTGAGAGTTGTGTTCCGTATCACTATGCTGCAATGACAAGGTAAGACAAATTCTTATCAAGCTATCAACTCAGCCTTGAAACAACCCCCCAACATAAGCCAATATTCTCATCAACTTTCTGTTTTCCATTTCTACAAAATCTGTTATGTGGGGAGAGAAATGCTTCAAATATGAAAATAGCTTCTTATTTTGACAGAATGGAGGATACTGTGACAACAGTTTTCGTTTGGAACACATTCTTGTATTTCTCTGCTTAACATTTGGATTAAACTGAATGCAAAGGACACTTCGAAAACACACTTCTGTTGTGGTGACATAACATCAGATAATGACATGTATAACGTCAAACAATGACATGTTTAAAATGTAAGCATGACTTTGTTTGATGTTATACATGTCATTATTATCAGTTTAATCCAAATGCTAGCTAACATTGAACATGTTTGGTTAACTTTAGCTAGCTATAAATTGTTTAGCTAGCTAGCTAATTAACGTTACATGTCTAAACAAAATACCCCAAGTTAAAGCTTGCTGTTAGCTAACTAACGCTAGCGGAGGTTAGATGGCTGGCTTGCTAGCTAACATTGAACCTGCTTGGTTGACTTTAGCCTGTTTGGTTGACAATCAGTTTGTATTGCTTGCTGTTAGGGTGACCAGATGTCCCCATTTTCCGGGGACAGTCCCCGTTTTTGGTGGCCTGTCCCCGGCTGGTGCTGTCCCTGGAAATGTCCCCGTTTTTAACTGTGCATTAATAACAGACTGCAAAGTTAAATAATATATACTCACTCTTCTACTAACTACATGTTGGGGGATAGTTTTAGAGAACACTGCTGTGGAAAACTCGTCCAGAAGCTAGCAAGTATCAAGCGAATCCACAACATCACCACAAACAAACAAAGTTACACTTGTTTGAGATACTAGCTAATGATGTTATAATGTCACAATTTATTATATAGATAGATGCTCTGCTTTATAAGGTTTTAAATAGGCTATGCTAGCTAACATTAGCTATGTCGATTAAGTTATCTAGCTAGGTTAGCCAGCTACTGTCATGGTAGCTAGGTTAAAAAACGTTCACATGTAAACATGCAGTGGACGGGCTATTTTGAAAATATGATTATATTAAATTCATTCACAATTAATTATGATAATATTTATTTGTAGATTACAATTTTAATGGTTTGGCATTATAAGTAGTGTGAAAATATATTTTGACATTTTCATGGATAATATTAGCATAATGTTTTGGAGAGGGAGGAAGACTGGATAGGAAGAAGAGTGAAAGAGATAGAGGAGGAAAGGTAAAGATATGATTACAGAGCCTGCCAATGTATTATTCTAAACCATTTTTTTAGATAAAATACAAACATGAGGCAAGCAATGGGAATCTATTAACCAAAGTATTTGATCTAATAGTGTAATATTTATTATTAAAGATTTGAGAAGGAAAAATTAAGGGAGTAAAAAGAGTGAAGCGAGGAGAGTGTGGAAGAGTGAGGTGGAAAGGAAAAGAGAAGGAAAGGAAGAAAGAGCAGGAAGATGAGTGGAGAAGAAAAGATTAAGAGAGTAAGAAGTGTGACAAAAGGAGAGTGAAGAAGAGCAGACAGAGGAGGTACAATGGCTCTTTCCAAGAAACGAAAATGCCATTTTAAAGACAACATGATGAGAGAATTTCCATGTATACGCTCAGGTCAAGACGATAGCATGGTTCACTGCACCCTTTGTAATTCCTCTTTTTCAATAGGCAGCGGGGGAAGAACGGCAGTGGTAGAACAGCAGCAGACGAAAAAGCATAAAGCCTCTCTAATTGCCCGTGTTGGTATGCACTCTGTCACCACATTCTTCAAGCTGTGCAGGAGGGTGTCTTTGCATACCACACTATGCGACGCAATCATAGTTAGAGATCTATGGACTGCACAGCACAAATGACACGAAAGCTTTATGAGCCGAAGTGTACATGTGCTAGGACAAAATGTGAAGCCATAGTGAGTAACGTGTTAGCACCATGGGCAACGACTTTGGTAAGACAGGACCTAGACCAGGTTGAATTTGTGTCCTGTCCATTGATGAGTTCAATCATGGACATGTATAGCTGCTGCCAGTAGTAGTCAGATATTGTAAGATAGAGTGTGGCAAAAAAAGTATTTAGTCAGCCACCAATTGTGCAAGTTCTCCCACTTAAAAAGATGAGAGAGGTTCATAGGTACACTTCAACTATGACAGACAAAATGAGGTGAAAAAAAACAGAAAATCACATTGTAGGATTTTTAATGAATTTATTTGCAAATTGCGGTGGAAAATAAGTATTTGGTCACCTCCAAACAAGCAAGATTTCTGGCTCTCACAGACCTGTAACTTCTTCTTTAAGAGGCTCCTCTGTCCTCTACTCGTTACCTGTATTAATGGCACCTGTTTGAACTTGTTATCGGTATAAAAGACACCTGTCCACAACCTCAAACAGTCACACTCCAAACTCCACCATGGCCAAGACCAAAGAGCTGTCAAAGGACACCAGAAACAAAATTGTAGACCTGCACCAGACTGGGAAGACTGAATCTGCAATAGGTAAGCAGCTTGGTTTGAAGAAATCAACTGTGGGAGCAATTATTAGGAAATGGAAGACATACAAGACCACTGATAATCTCCCTCGATCTGGGACTCCATGCAAGATCTCACCCCGTGGGGTCAAAATGATCACAAGAACGATCAGCAAAAATCCCAGAACCACACGGGGGGACCTAGTGAATGACCTGCAGAGAGCTGGGACCAAAGTAACAAAGCCTACCATCAGTAACACAAAACGCCGCCAGTGACTCAAATCCTGCAGTGCCAGACATGTCCCGCTGCTTAAGCCAGTACATGTCCAGGCCCGTCTGAAGTTTGCTAGAGAGCATTTGGATGATCCAGAAGAAGATTGGGAGAATGTCATATGGTCAGATGAAACAAATATTGAACTTTTTGGTAAAAACTCAACTCGTCGTGTTTGGAGGACAAAGAATGCTGAGTTGCATCCAAAGAACAACATACCTACTGTGAAACATGGGGTGGAAACATCATGCTTTAGGGCTGTTTTTCTGCAAAGGGACCAGGACGACTGATCCGTGTAAAGGAATGAATGAATGGGGCCATGTATCGTGAAATTTTGAGTGAAAACCTCCTTCCATCAGCAAGGGCATTGAAGATGAAACGTGGCTGGATCTTTCAGCATGACAATGATCCCAAACACATCGCCCGGGCAACGAAGGAGTGGCTTCGTAAGAAGCATTTCAAGGTCCTGGAGTGGCCTAGCCAGTCTCCAGATCTCAACCCTATAGAAAATCTTTGGAGGGAATTGAAACTCGTGTTGCCCAGCAACAGCCTCAAAACATCACTGCTCTAGAGGAGATCTGCATGCAGGAATGGGCCAAAATACCAGAAACAGTGTGTGAAAACCTCGGGAAGACTTACAGAAAATGTTTGACCTCTGTCATTGCCAACGAAGGGTATATAACAAAGTATTGAGATAAACTTTTGTTATTGACCAAATACTTATTTTCCTCCATAATTTGCAAATAAATTCATAAAAAATCATACAATGTGATTTTCTGGATTTTTTTTCTCATTTTGTCTGGCATAGTTGAAGTCTACCTATGATGAAAATTGCAGGCCTCTCACCTTTTTACGTGGGAGAACTTACACAATTGGTGGCTGACTAAATACTTTTTTTGCATATATATTTTGTATATGGTGGTAACACATCTGTCAAAACAAAACTGCTTCATTTTGTTGAATTGAAAGGAGAAACAGCAGAGGAGATTGCAGCTGAGGTCCTGGTGGTCATCCAAAAATGTAACCTGCAAAACAAAGTCATGGCATTCTCTGCCGACAACACAAATACCAACTTTGGAGGATTGAATAGGCTGGGGAGAGTCAATGTCCATACCAAAGTTAAAAACGCTCTGCAGCGGGAGATGATTAGCTTAGGTTGTCCTGCCCACATCATTCATAACATGGCCAGAACAGCTTTGGTTATGATTCCCCTTGGTGTTGAGTACCTGCTCACAAAGATATTTGGATATTTTCATATTTTCACCGTCAGAGTAGAAAGTTTGTTGGCCAGGAGTACCATAACATTTTAGGACACAGCAATGTTCGCTAGCTGTCCATGCTCCCTGCTCTAGAAAGTGTGCTGAAAAGGTATGTGCCATTGTAATCCTTTCTTCTTTCTTAAGACAAATGCCCTGCGAGCAATGTTTCAAAGATCCACTGACTGAACATTGGCTGGCCTTTGTCCATGGAAACTCGACCACATTCAGTGGCATGATCAAGATGCTTGAATGCCAGGACCACTGTGCTGTGGACTCAGCTGCAGTTCTGAGAAACATTGAGGCAAAATTGACTGCAAGACGTGATGACAACTTCATTCCAGTGGTCAGAGGACTTTGAGAGAGCTAGAGGAAAATGGAGCCATGTCTATAGAGAGCTTTCTCAAAACATCCCAATCGTTCTTCACTATGGCTGTGAACTACTTGCAAGCATGGGGAAAGCGCACAGATAATGTCATGTCTTGTTATGTCTGTTCCTGTCCTTTCTCTTCACTCTGTCTCTCTCTGCTGGTCTTTTTAGGTTACCTTCTCTGTCTCTCATTCTTCAGCTGTTCTACATCTTCCCTAACTAGCTCATTCACTCTTTCCCACCTGTTCTCTCTTCCCCCTCTGATTAGGTCTCTATTTCTCTCTCTGTTCCTGCTACTTTCAGTGTCTGATTCTTGTTTGTGTTTTTGATGCCAGAAGCAAGCTGTCGTCTCGTTTGCTTCCACCTTGTCCTATCCTGTCGGAGTCTGCCTGGCAGGTGCATCCTGCACTATACTAACGTTCTTTTTGTTCCATTGACAACGTTGGAAGAGGATTTATGCCATTCCTGTTTTTCATTAAAGAACTCTGTTTTCTGTTAAAACCGCTTTTGGGTCTTCACTCAAGTACATAACAGAAGAATCAGACCAAGAATGGACCCAGCGGCTCCGGACCCTTTTCACTCCGCCGTCGAGATCCAGGGAGCGATGTTAGGCAGACACGAGGAGGAATTGTCTGCTGCTCGACATGCCGTTGAGACCCTGGCCGTCCAAGTCTCCGACCTCACAAGACAGGTTCACCAACTCCACCTCGATCCACCGCCCACTTCCAGGGTTTCCGAGTCTCCGGAGCCCAGGATCAACAACCCGCCGTGTTACTCTGGGGAGCCCACTGAGTGCCGCTCATTCCACACTCAGTGTGATGTGGTGTTCTCTCTCCAGCCCAACACTTACTCCAGGAGCGCAGCCCGCATCGCCTACGTCATTTCTCTCCTTACCGGACGGGCGCGTGAGTGGGGCACGGCAATCTGGGAGACGAGGGCTGAGTGTATTAACCAGTATCAGGACTTTAAGGAGGAGATGATACGGGTTTTTGACCGTTCTGTTTTTGGGGAGGAGGCTTCCAGGGCCCTGTCTTCCCTATGTCAGGGGAATCGATCCATAACGGATTATTCTATTGAGTTTCGCACTCTCGCTGCCTCTAGTGACTGGAACGAGCCGGCTTTGCTCGCTCGTTTTCTGGAGGGTCTCCTCGTCGAGGTTAAGGATGAGATCCTCTCCCGGGAGGTTCCTTCCAGTCTGGACTCCTTAATAGCTCTCGCTATTCGCATAGAGCGACGGTTTGATCTTCGTCGCCGAGCTCGTGGAAAGGAGCTCGCGTTCTCCGTTGCTCCCCTCTCCACATCACTGCCACCTGCCGCATCACTGCCACCCTCCTCCGCCGGCTCGGATGCTGAGCCTATGCAGCTGGGGGTATCCGCATCTCGGCCAAGGAGAAGGAACGGAGAATCACCAATCGCCTCTGTCTCTACTGCGGCTCCGCTGGTCATTTTGTCACCTCATGTCCAGTAAAAGCCAGAGCTCATCAGTAAGAGGAGGGCTACTGGTGAGCGCAACTACTCAGGCCTCTCCTTCTGGATCACGCACTACCTTTCCGGTCCATCTCCGCTGGCCCGGTTCATCTGCTTCCTGCAGTGCCTTGATAGACTCTGGGGCGGAGGGCTGTTTTATGGACGAGACCTGGGCTCGGGAACATGACATTCCTCTCAGACAGTTAGGGAGCCCACGGCCTTGTTCGCTTTAGATGGTAGTTCTCTCCCCAAGATTCAGCGTGAGACGCTGCCTTTAACCCTCACTGTCTCTGGTAATCATAGCGAAACCATTTCTTTTTTAATTTTTCGTTCACCTTTTACACCTGTTGTTTTGGGTCATCCCTGGCTAGTGCGCCATAACCCTTCTATTAATTGGTCTAGTAATACTATCCTATCCTGGAATGTTTCTTGTCATGTGACCTGTTTAATGTCTGCTATCCCTCCTGTTTCCTCTGTCTCTTCTTCACAGGAGGAGCCTGGCGATTTGACAGGGGTGCCGGAGGAGTATCACGATCTGCGCACGGTGTTCAGTCGTTCCAAGGCCACTTCTCTCCCTCCACACCGGTCGTATGACTGTAGTATTGATCTCCTTCCGGGAACTACTCCCCCGGGGTAGATTATACTCTCTGTCGGCTCCCGAACGTAAGGCTCTCGAGGATTATTTGTCGGTTTCGCTCGACGCCGGTACCATAGTCTCCTCCTCCTCTCCCGCCGGAGCGGGGTTTTTTTTTGTTCAGAAGAAGGACGGGTCCCTGCGCCCATGCGTGGATTATCGAGGGCTGAATGACATAACAGTTAAGAACCGTTATCCGCTTCCTCTTATGTCTTCAGCCTTCGAGATCCTGCAGGGAGCCAGGTTTTTCACCAAATTGGACCTTCGTAACGCCTACCATCTCGTGCGCATCAGGGAGGGGGACGAGTGGAAGACGGCGTTTAACACTCCGTTAGGGCACTTTGAATACCGGGTTCTTCCTTTCGGCCTCGTTAACGCTCCAGCTGTCTTTCAGGCACTAGTTAACGACGTCCTGAGAGACATGCTGAACATTTTTGTTTTCGTTTACATGGAAGATATCCTGATTTTTTCACCGTCTCTCTCGATTCATGTTCAGCACGTGCGACGCGTCCTCCAGCGCCTTTTGGAGAACTGTCTTTATGTGAAGGCTGAGAAGTGCACTTTTCATGCCGCCTCTGTCCCTTTTCTCGGTTCCGTTATTTCCGCTGAGGGCATTAAGATGGATCCCGCTAAGGTCCAGGCTGTCATTGATTGGCCCGTTCCTAAGTCACGCGTCGAGCTGCAGCGCTTTCTGGGCTTCGCTAATTTCTATCGTCGTTTCATCCGTAATTTCGGTCAGGTGGCAGCTCCCCTCACAGCCCTTACTTCTGTTAAGACGTGCTTTAAGTGGTCCGTTTCCGCTCAGGGAGCTTTTGATCTTCTTAAGAATCGTTTTACATCCGCACCTATTCTTGTTACACCTGACATCTCTAGACAGTTTGTTGTTGAGGTTGACGCGTCAGAGGTGGGCGTGGGAGCCATTCTTTCTCAGCGCTCTCTCTGACGGCAAGGTCCACCCTTGCGCGTTTTTCTCTCATCGCTTATCGCCGTCAGAACGTAACTATGATGTTGGTAATCGCGAACTGCTCGCCATCCGCTTAGCCCTAGGCGAATGGCGACAGTGGTTGGAGGGGGCGACCGTTCCTTTTGTCGTTTGGACTGACCATAGGAACCTTGAGTACATCCGTTCAGCCAAACGACTTAATGCGCGTCAGGCTCGTTGGGCTCTGTTTTTCGCTCGTTTCGAGTTTGTTATTTCTTATCGTCCGGGCTCAAAAAAACACCAAACCTGATGCTTTATCTCGTCTCTTCAGTTCTTCTGAGGTCTCCACCGACCCCGATGGGATTCTCCCTGAGGGGCGTGTTGTCGGGTTGACTGTCTGGGGAATTGAGAGGCAGGTAAAGCAAGCACTCGCTCACACTCCGTCGCCGCGAGCTTGTCCTAGGAACCTTCTGTTCGTTCCCGTTCCTACTCGTCCGGCCGTTCTTCAGTGGGCCCACTCTGCCAAGTTAGCCGGCCATCCCGGCGTTCGGGGTACGCTCGCTTCCATTCGCCAGCGTTTCTGGTGGCCCACTCGGGAACGTGACGCGCGTCAATTTGTCGCCGCTTGTTCGGTCTGCGCGCAGACTAAATCTGGGAACTCTCCTCCTGCCGGCCGTCTCAGACCGCTTCCCATTCCCTCTCGACCGTGGTCTCACATCGCTTTAGATTTTATCACCGGACTGCCTTCATCAGCGGGGAAGACAGTTATTCTTACGGTTGTCGATAGATTCTCTAAGGCGGCTCATTTCATTCCTCTCGCTAAGCTCCCTTCTGCTAAGGAGACGGCTCAGATCATTATCGAGAATGTTTTCCGAATTCATGGCCTTCCGTCTGACGTCGTTTCCGACAGAGGCCCGCAGTTCACGTCTCAATTTTGGAGGGAGTTTTGCCGTTTGATTGGGGCTTCCGTCAGTCTCTCGTCCGGCTTTCATCCCCAGTCTACCGGTCAAGCCGAACGGGCCAATCAGACTGTTGGTCGCATTTTACGCAGTCTTTCTTTTCGTAACCCTGCGTCTTGGTCAGAACAGCTCCCCTGGGCAGAGTACGCCCACAACTCGCTTCCTTCGTCTGCTACCGGTCTATCTCCTTTTCAGAGTAGCCTCGGGTACCAGCCTCCGCTGTTCTCATCTCAGCTCGCCGAGTCCTGCGTCCCCTCCGCTCAGGCTTTTGTCCAGCGTTGCGAGCGCACCTGGAAGGGGGTCAGGTCGGCACTTTGCCGTAATAGGGCGCAGACTGTGAGGGCCGCTAATAAGCGTAGGACCAAGAGTCCTAGATATTGTTGCGGTCAGAGAGTATGGCTCTCCACTCAGAACCTTCCCCTTAAGACAGCTTCTCGCAAGTTGGCCCCGCGGTTCATTGGTCCGTTCCGTATTTCTCAGGTCATTAATCCTGTCGCAGTGCGACTTCTTCTCCCGCGCTATCTTCGTCGCGTTCACCCGGTCTTCCATGTCTCCTGTGTTAAGCCCGTTCTTCGCGCCCGCTCGTCCCCCCCCCATCCTTGTCGAGGGCGCACCCATCTACAGGGTTCGTAAGATTTTGGACATGCGCCCTCGGGGCCGTGGTCATCAGTACCTAGTGGATTGGGAGGGGTACGGTCCTGAGGAGAGGAGTTGGGTTCCCTCTCGGGACGTGCTGGACCGTTCGCTGATCGATGATTTCCTCCGTTGCCGCCAGGTTTCCTCCTCGAGTGCGCCAGGAGGCGCTCGGTGAGTGGGGGGGTACTGTCATGTCTTGTTATGTCTGTTCCTGTCCTTTCTCTTCACTCTGTCTCTCTCTGCTGGTCTTTTTAGGTTACCTTCTCTGTCTCTCATTCTTCAGCTGTTCTACATCTCCCCTAACTAGCTCATTCACTCTTTCCCACCTGTTCTCTCTTCCCCTCTGATTAGGTCTCTATTTCTCTCTCTGTTCCTGTTACTTTCAGTGTCTGATTCTTGTTTGTGTTTTTGATGCCAGAAGCAAGCTGTCGTCTCGTTTGCTTCCACCTTGTCCTATCCTGTCGGAGTCTGCCTGGCAGGTGCATCCTGCACTATACTAACGTTCTTTTTGTTCCATTGACAACGTTGGAAGAGGATTTATGCCATTCCTGTTTTTCATTAAAGAACTCTGTTTTCTGTTAAAACCGCTTTTGGGTCTTCACTCAAGTACATAACAGATAATCTAAAAGATTTACATTGTCTCCTTTTAAAAAGGCAACCTCTGCGTGAAGAGTTCCAGAAGGCAGGAAAAATGCCCCAATGTGACCATCAATGAGGATGCATTGTTTGACGAGGTTACTGGCCTGCAAGAGTTCCTAAAGGGGGGATCGCTTGAAGAATGGAAAACATCTGAGACATGGCTTAGTCAGAGATGGAGCACGGTGGTTAACCACTTCAAAGAGAACGACATCCCACACACTAACCTGGCTAGATTAGCGTCTGTTGTCATGTGCTTACCTGGAAGTAATGCACCAGTCGAGAGAGTGTTCTCCCAAATGAACAATATGCAGTATGGACAGCTGCAGGAAATAGGTTCACTGTTCCTACCATCAAGGCCATGCTTATTGTGAAGACAAACTTCAACTGGTGACAAGAGAATAAATCCCCTGCCAGGTGTTCATGGAGAAGCTGTCCAAAGACAGAGCATTCCTGAAGAAAATACATTCTTCTGAGAAATATACAGATTAGGTTGGTATATTATGTAGTTACCAATCTCATCAGCATCTTATTTCTTTATTATGTTAAGTATTTCACATATACTATTGTCTCTGTTGTTTCAATTTTGCTCATGTTCTCTTCTGCTCTTATTCTAGCAGTACCACTGAATGGCTGTTCAGATCAGTTCTGTCTTGTCTGTAGTGTTTCTGTAGTATAGTTGTTTTCTATCACAGTGGGCAGGGTAGCTTAGTGGTTAGAGCACATGTACACTAGTAACTGGAAGGTTGCAAGTTCAAATCCCCGAGCTGACAAGGTACAAATCTGTCGTTCTGCCCCTGAACAGGCAGTTAACCCACTGTTCCTAGACCGTAATTGAAAATAAGAATTTGTTCTTAACTGACTTGCCTAGTAAAATGAAGGTAAAATAAAAGACTAAATACGTTAACCTGGAATTGTCCCCCTTTTTCATTTCATAGAAAGTAACATTGGATATTTTAATGATATATTGACCACCGAACTGGAAATGTCCCCGGTTTTCATTTCAGAAATCTGGTCACCTTATTTTAGCTGATGTTCGTGGAGGTGAGATGGCTGGCTTGCTACATTAACATAACATTAACTTACATGTACATTAACATAACATTAACTTACATGGACATTAACATAACATTAACTTACATGCATGAAGTGTGGGTAACATTAGTATCTGGAATTTGTCTTTCATCAGTAGAACACGCCTGCCTCTCCTCCACCAGTTATACAAGGAGAATGGTCTAATGCCTCACATCAAAAAGAGAGCTGGCCCAAGCAAGCACAGGTTATACCTGAAGCATGAGGACTTGCAGCGAGTGGTGAACTTCATCAACAACTACGCAGAGGATAATGCAGTAATATTACGAGGACGCTATCCAGGACACAAACACTTTGGTGGAAAGCTGCTGCCATCCCATGTGACAAAAGCAGCAGTGTGGCATCTCTACAAGGAATCGATGACAACACTTGGCATGTAAAGCATAAACACATTTTGATTATTTAATTGACCTCCAACATGATTGGCACTACATTTATTGATCTCACATTATTTCTGTATTTTCTAGAGGTACGTGTAGTCAAGCTGTCTTCCTTCAGGAATCTGTGGGGACAATTGCTGCCCCACATCTCAAGCACTAAGCCCAGGGCAGATCTTTGCTGGCAGTGCCAGAGGAACAACTATCAGGTCTTCAGATCTGCCAATCTGCCAGAAGCGGTTAAGTTTGTGCTCTGCCACTGTGCCTGGCGGACCATGCACAAGCTCCACCACAGTCTGGACTTTCACTTCCTGATCACAGGCCACACCAAGTTCTCCCCCGACTGGTGCTTCGGGATCATCAAGTAGAGCTTCAGAAATACCAGAGTGAACACTTTGTCTGAGATTTCTGGTGTTGTGAAGGACAGCACTGTGACAGGGGACAACATCCCACAGCTGGTGGGACTGGAGGATGGTACGGTGCTGGTGGAAAGCTATGGCTGGCAACAACATCTGACTCCGTATTTTAGGCCGGTGACACAGATCAAGCAGTACCAGCACTTCAGGTGAATATCATTTTCATTGTATTGTATGAGGTTATTATTCTTATCTAAACTTGGGAGGTGAATTGATGTTGTGCTATTTCCTGTTTTACAGCTTTGGTGCTCTGGAGCCTGGTGTTGTTGTCGCCAAGGAGCGTTCGGACTCAGTCGGGACCATGTTTTGGCAGTCAGAGCGTACAATCGGGACCACACTGACATCCTTCCTCCCACAGGTGGTCTGCCTGTACAAGCACCACCTGGACTGGACACAGCAAGACAAACTTATATTTTTGAGAAGATCAGGGAGTTTTGTGACGAAGAGGTTATGGACATCACATGACCTGCACCAAAGTCAAGGGCAGGACAGAAACAGGATCTCCCAATATAGATTCCCCTGTTCATGCGTTTGTTCGGACGAACCAGTCATCAGCACTATCTGCAGTGCTTCGATTCAAATGACTCTCTCCGAACACACACGCGATACGTTGCTGGAACTACATATATATTTTATCCTGCTGCTCAGCCACTTTTTCCCTGATTGTATGCATACAACCACCTCGTCTATCACTATCGTTATTAATATTGTTTGTGTACATACGGTATATTGTTTTATTTATATTACCACTATCTATTTCTGATATTGCTACTATACAAGTAACCATTTGGCTGCACCATTTACACCTTTTGTAGAGACCCATCCACTTCGCAAGACTAATTAATATTAATTTTATATATAAATATTTTGCTATGTGTGGTCGTAACATGATTTTGTGACATACCCCACAGACTCACTAAACACAAATACTTTGTTTGTAAATTATGTCTGAGTGTTGGAGTGTGCCCCAGTTATCTGTCAATTTAAAAAAATGAAAGAAATTGGGACGCCTGGTTTAAGGATTTTGAAATGATTTATACTTTTACTTTTGATACTTAAGTACATTTGAGCAATTCCATTTACTTTTGATACTTAAAGTATTTTTAATACCAAATACCTTCAGACTTTTACTCAAGTAGTATTTTTCCTGGGTGACTTATACTTTAGTCATTTTCTATTAAGGTTTCTTTACATCTGGACACTTTCTGTTTACCTGAAATTCTTCCTTATTGTAGGTGTTACCACTTTTAGTCTTAATCTTTACTACACTACTCACTGTTTAGCACATGACCTCACATGTGAATCCTTAAAGAGATGGGTGTGGCTAAAGCTTAAGAGGGTGAACAATGCTGAATGGGTGGAGACAAAGGAGAGTTCTCCAGTAGGTACCAAAACATTCAAAGGCCTTTTTCTCAAAAGTGTATCAACTTTCAAAGCAGAATCACTTTCCCATTGTTCCTCAAAAATGCAGTGTATGGGGGGTCACGTGACCCTTGAACGAGATGGCCCCATGAACTAAGAGCTCCGCACAAGTAGTTTCCAATTCCTAATCTTACCTCCACTCCAAGTTCAAACTCCTTTAGCTTTAGTAAGAAAAAGTCATGGCGACTACAAAAGGCGACACTACAGGTGACATTTTTACCCGGACTCGAGCATTAGCAACGGAAAAAGCCTCCAAGAAGAAGATAGCTTCAGAAAAAGCTAGCACCATTAGCCAGGAGCAAGAGGACCTGCCCCTCCCCCCGAGGCACAACGAATGCCAACCTCGCACTCTGTCGAAGACATCCTTTCTGAGTTGAGATCCCAACGTACAGAACTCAACACTAAATTAGATGCCATTAATTCTCAGCTCATAGGGGGCAAGGTGACAATCCTGGAAAATGCTTTGCCTGACATCAACAACAAGATAACCATAAACGTGGGGCGCCTGGACGAGGCAGAGGGGCGAATCCTGTCCATGGAAAACTTATTGACAGATGCCATGGAAACAATAGCATATGCTAAAAAGAAAATAGAGCATCTGGAAGAGAAAACAGAGGACCTGGAAAACAGGGGACGAAGGAATAATTGTGTTCTATTAAATCTGGGCGAAAAAGAAGAGGGAAACATGCAACTGATCCGCTACCTGCAAGACAAACTTCCAGAGTGGCTCCACCTGTCCACCGACAGGCCCATAGAACTCAAGAGAGCCCACTGAGCACTGAGGCTCCCACCAGCAGCCAGACAACCACCGTGCCCAATCACCATACGTTTCCTGAGATTCACCGACAAGGAACGAGTCCTACAGGCGGCAAAAAACAACACCATCACAGTGGAAAACGCCAAACTCGCTTTACACCAGGACCTGTCAGCTGGAATACGCCGAAAGCGCTGAGAGTTTGATGAAGTGAAAAAATACTCCATTGACCGAGGCATCTTCAGGGGATTCAAATACCCAAACGAGCTCAGGATTCTTCACCAAGGAGCCTTGCGACACTTCAAAACTCCCGAAGAGGCAAAACGTTTTTTGAAAGACAATCCTGGTCAATGAGAAAGGGACCAATGACTGAATGCGATTAATGCTATTACTAAAGGAGGTAAGACAACATATAGCCAATATCCAAAGACCCAACCCCCCCGCTAAATGTCATTATAGCCGTCCAATTAATATTTATTTTGCTTTAGCTGAAAGGAATAGGCTCTATAGCCTAACCTAGGCCTACTAATGTTTCAGCCTACTTTTATTTCCCTGTTTTTGTGTTGTTATTATTACTTGGGGTTCCCTATGTCCCTTGGGGGAGGTAAATGTAGGCTGGGCTATTGATTTTATTTTCTCCCTATTTTAGTGTGGTCTGGACGGGGGCTACGTTGTCATTTACTCAATGGGGGGACGGAGAGGAGCGGATGAGGCATTTCTTTGGTGGGGAGGGGGAGACGTTGTGCGTTGCTAACTGTTCCCGTTTTTTTTGTTTTTTTCAGAAGGCAGAATTGAACGCAGACTGAGGGGGGTAATAGATCCAACGGGATGTGTCGAGTTGTTTGGGAACTCGGCTGGGGTGTTCAAAGATTGTTATTTTCTGTACACCATTTATTTTCCTTTTATGTGAACGCAGCTGTAACTACTATCCACTTTTACGCAGCAATGACTTGCACTAAAGTTCGATTACTGTTCGATGACGATGACTAGTACCTTAAATCTATTGACATGGAACTGCCATGGTCTAGGGCATGCAATAAAACGGAAAAAGATACTATGTGCTCTAAAAAAGGAAAAAGCAGACATTGCGCTATTACAAGAGACACACATCTGTGATGCTGAACATGCCAAACTCCGCAGAGCTGAGCTTGGGTGGGACAGGTGTATTTCTCATCTTTCAAATCAAACAGCAGCCATACTTATCCATAAGAATGTTCCTTTCATAATTGACAAAAAACATATCTGATCCGGAGGGGAGATTTATTTTGATAACTGGGTCACTATATGGTCAACCGATTACTACCTTAAACATATACGCCCCTAACACAGATACTCCTGCTTTCATGTCAAAAATGATAACCCTGTTCAATGAGCATTGTGTTTCCTTTGGTGTGGTGGCCGGAGATTTTAATTGTACCCTTAACCCAACCCTAGACAAATCATCTCAAGTCCCCACCACAAATCCTAGATCTGCAAAGATGTTGAACTCTCTTACTAAAGAGATGGGACTGATAGATATCTGAAGAGAGACTAATAGCTCATCTATGGACTATACATACTACTCTAATGTCCATAACACCTACTCCCGTATAGATTACATTTTTATCCCAAAGAGTTTCATAAATTCAGCCACATGTACAATCGGACCCATAGCACTTTCAGATCACGCCTTTGTCCACCTCCGCTTTGACCTCTGCAAAAACATCCCGAGGTCAAAGAGCTGGAAATTCAACACCTCCATGCTATCAAACGAAGCATTCCATACATTGGTAACTACATGGATAGACAACTACACACAAGACAACAAAGATTCTCCTGTTTCTCCGGCCACAATGTGGGACGCTGCTAAAGCCACTTTAAGAGGTCATCTAATTGCATATGCTTCCTCTAAGAAAAAAGCAATGGAAGCACACAGGCTAGATCTTGAGAGGGAGCTGGAATGCTGTGAAAAATACATAAACAATCCCCAGACAGCACCTCCTGGAGTCATCTTAAAGCAGCAAAAGCACAACTGAATTTGGACTACACTCGGGAGATAAAAAAAAAGTACAATCATGGCTCTCCGAACAGCAGAGGACGAGGTCACATATGACCCAAAAAAGATCAATTTAACTTTTTATGATTTTTACTGCAAACTATATACCTCTGAGAGAAAACACACGGAGGCAGAACTCCACTCTTTCCTAGAGGGAATCTCGTTACCTAAACTATCAGAGACCAACCAAGAAGATCTCAACTCCCCCTTCACTACAGAGGAGATCCTGGAGGCAATTACCCCCATGCCACCTAATAAGTCCCCAGGCCCAGATGGATTCCCCAGAGAGTTCTACAAAGCTTTTTGGATCCAGCTCATCCTATCATCATGCCAATGCTGGAGGATTTTTGCAAAAACTGAGTTCTTCCAGACTCAATGCACACAGCTCGCATTACAGTGTTGCTCAAAAAGGACAAGGACCCCCTATCCTGCTCGTCCTTCCGGCCCATAAGCTTGTTGCATTTCAACTACAAAACACAGTAATTACCAAATTGCTCGCCAAAAGTCTAAACACTCTTCTTCCCAAAGTAATAAAAGTGGACCAAACTGGATTTATTAGAGACCGATACTCTTCTGATAACATTCGCCGTCTTTTTGATATTATTGATCAAGTAAACGCACAGAAGACCCCTGTCCTGCTGGCTTCACTGGATGCTGAGAAGGCATTTGACAGAATGGAGTGGAGATTTCTGTTTTCAGTCTTAGAAAAGTTCAATATGGGCCCAAACTTTATTAAATGGATCAAATCACAAATGCCATGGTGACTACCAATGGACTGAACTCTGACAGATTCCCTCTGGAACGGGGCACAAGACAAGGGTGCTCGCTGTCCCCCCTGCTCTACTTGTTGGGGGCGGAGCCTCTGGCAGAGCTGATAAGGAGCAATCCAAGTATTATGGGTGTTTCTGCAGGCGGCCTGCAGCACAAGATTTCGCTCTACGCGGATGATGTCCTGCTCTACATATCCAACCCTGAGAAATCCCTTCCTCTCATTTTAGACACAATTGTTCAGTATGGCAAGTTTTCAGGTTATAATATCAATTTTAACAAATCCACTGTCTGCCCTCTCAATATTACAATCACCAGCTCTATGAAGACACTATGTCCTTTCCAATGGAAAACACAGGGGTTCCAATACCTCGGGATCTTCATAACACCAGATCTGAAAAGCCTTTTCAAGGAAAATTATCTTCCACTCCTGGATCGAATCAAGAACGATCTCCAAACCTGGATCTCCCTCCCAATTAGCTTAGTAGGAAGAATTAATGTCATCCTTATGAACGTCCTCCCTAGACTGAACTATTTATTTCAGATGCTCCCATGCTATCTCCCAGTTTCCTTTTTCAAAACAACTAACCAAAGCATCACCAAATTTATATGGGGCAATAAAAAACCTAGGATCAAGTTTTCCACTCTATCGAAACCTGAAACTAAGGGTGGTCTTGCCCTTCACTCCCTTCAATTGTACTACTGGTCTGCCCAAATCCGCAACATGCTAACATGGATCACAAACAGACAAGAGTCATTGTGGATTCAGATAGAAGCCCAATCGTGTGGTTCATTGCCCTTAAGCTCAATTATATTCATTAATAACTTTAGTGAAGTGGGCAACATAGCCAAAACCTTTGTGATTTACAGCACCCTACGAGCGTGGAGGGACTGGAAGAAATACCTGGGCATTTCCTCCCAAATATGTTCTCACTTGCCTATAGTAGGCAACCCAGACTTGCCAAAAGCCCTGAGGGATGCCAACTTTAATCTGGCATACTCTAAGAATCAGGACCTTTTCAGACCTATTTCATCAGAAAACCACTACACTGAAATCCTTTCAAGAGCTCTGCAGTGAATTCAATGTGCCAAGATCCCTTTAAAAAAATATCTTCAAATTAGATATGTAATTTCCTCATGTACTTCCAAGAGGAGGTTTAGAAGTCAGTTGAATGAAGTTGAAACCCTTCTTGCCACAGCACAATCCATTAAAGGCAAAATATCTTACATCTATAGACTCCTTTCTGAGAAAGGAGGCTCCTCCTTTACTCCTTTGAAAATAATCTGGGAAAAGGACTTAGGTCTGACTATCAGTGATGAGTTATGGGCGGAGGTTTGCAACAGTGTATACTGCACCTACTAATGTAAAAATGAAAGAATCTAATTACAAATTGTTGTACAAATTTTATTACACTCCTTTGAGACTCCATAGAATGAAAACAGATATGTCTCCTAACTGTAAAATATGTACCTCTGAAAGTGGAACCTATATGCATGTATTTTGGAGCTGTAGAGAGATTCTGGACAGAGTGAACGGGGTGACTTGGGAAATGTGTAGATACATGTTGTGTAAGGTACTGTAAAATCTAAAAACGAATTATTGGCTCGTCGTCTCAGCGAAGGCTAGAAATAGCTAATAAGAACCTTGATAGTGCTGCTGCAAGTTTTATATATATAGATTTTTTAAATGTTCTTTGTGAGTACGTGTAGGTATGTATGATATGTGTGTGTGTGTGTATGGGTGTGAATGTATGTATGTATATGTGTGTGTATATATAGATATGTGTGTGTGTATATATAGATATAGGTATATATAGATAGATATATATATATATATATATATATATATATATATATATATATATGTATATATATATATATATATATATATATATATATATATATATATATATATATAAAGATATATATATATATAGATATATATATAGATATATATAGATATATATAGATATATATAGAGATAGTTATATATATAGATAGATAGTTAGATAGTTAGATAGATAGATATACACACACACCAAAAAAACAACCTTTTATTATTTTTTTTAAATATTTAATTTTAATTTTATTTTTTTAAATTGTTATTATTATTATTATTATTATATGTATTATATTTTTGTATTATATTTTTTTAAAGCCTGTCACATCTGTGAATGTGGAATGTGTTTTGTTGGTTGATTGAAAAACAAGAAAACGTAATAAAATTGAAAAAAAAATACAGTGTATGATATACCATTTTGTAGCTCTGAGTCTCTACTTTTTACCAATGTAAAAAGCCCGATTTCAAATGTTGTTACATAAGACCGAATCTAGGCAGTAGGTCACAAATGGTGTATGATGAATTACGGAGAGTCACCGCAAGTCGCAAAGAAAACAGGCGCTTCCTCCACTATTCCAACATCTAATAATCAATGCTTAGTCTAATACAATGACAACTAGCTAGCGTAACTTCCTTTCATGGGCAACACTGTTGCAGGCCAGCTGGTTAACATTAGCATACTACATCTAGCTACATCCTCTCAGACCAGGGGCACAATGTATGAATTTATGGACCCGATATCACTATCATTAACATTGTACTCAGCTGTTGGTGTTCAGGAGCTTCAACATTTGTCAGGGCGAAAAGGAAAATACTTTGTGTGGCTGCGGGAGTTGTACTGAAGACCATTTGGAAAGTGTGGATCAGAATCACCGTTATAATCATTGGTAGAAGCACAAGCATTTCACTGGCAATACCATCTGTTAACCATGTGTATGTGACCAAATACATTTGATTTGGTAAGTAAAACAAGACCAAATCCCTATCTCCATCCATGGCTAATATAGCTAGCTAGCCACCGGAGGACAATGACACAACAAGATGCAACAATTTCTTTCTGTCAATGATGTTTGACTTCTGATGTGATGTGACTGGTCTGAAGCCAAATCCAAAACTGGCACTGATTGGCTATTATTTTATATATTTTTTATCAAGGGAAGACAAATGCTTGCTGGCTTCCTTTGCATTCAATGTTATGGGAGTCAACAATGTCATACTCTTTTTGGCCAGACAGCATCAGATAGATACGCTACTGTGACAGAGACACACTGCTTCATTCACTCAGATGCTTTCTTCAGTGAGATACATTCAGCCTCTTTCTATTTGAAGGAAATTTATGAAACACAGAGAGACGAAAGATACAAAATAATGTATGTTTTTTTCCCTTGGTACTTTTTTGTTTTGGGGAAAGCTTGGCTTCCCTTGGCATCCATGAATACACACCACTAGTAGGCCAATCAAAGAGGCTCAATGTGTAGCAAGGGGAGTCAGATTTCACTAATGCAATGCAGATGGAATAAAATTACGGAATTAAAAAGTTAGTGAAATGACAAGAGGTAGGCTTTAAAGAGCAACCAAGAGGTAGCCTGTTTTATCTGAATTGGGTTGGGGACAAAGCGCAGAATGTGGCCTCAATTAGCGTAGCTAGCTATATGACACTATAACCCTCCCCTGACCTCTGACCCTTGACCCCCTGTGGAGCAGAATTATGGGTTATGAAGTGAAATAGCTTTGATTTACCAACTGGCTCCTCTCCGCTCGCCTCCAGGACTCCGACGCCGCTACCCTCTTCCACCTCCTCCACCTGGTCATCTCCGCTGGGCTCACCACTCCCTGAGTCCTCAAAGGCTGTAGGGGAGGAGCCAGGGCTGGTGTGGCTGGGTAGGCGAGGGATGGTGGAGTGAGGTGGGTGGTGGGGGGTGATGACGGGGTGGTTGGTGGTGAGCGGTCTCTCAGTGGACATGGGGGGCGGCAGGGCCTCCACGAATGAGGCTAGTGGCCCCTCGGTTTCATCATCGTCCCAGGGAGAGTATGATGTGCCATGGCGCGGCGACGTAAGCCTGACGTGGGGGGGGGTGGTGGCTTTTGCGCGGGGGGTGGAGGGGTAAGGGGTGGGTCGGCTGGCAGGCTCAGTGATGCTTTCTGCATGGGGAGGGAAGGGAGGAGGAGAGGAAGCAAGGAATGGATGAATGGGTAAGCAAAGATGGAAATCTGTTTTTTATTTTCTTCTCCCTATAGCCCCTATTTTGATTGTACACCTTTACCTCATACTACTGCTGTACCCCTTATGGTTGTCTTTTGTGTTCTGGTCACGTCAGGCACCTGAGCACCCAATACTGACCGACACACAAGAGCAGAGAGCAGAGGCCAGACTCATTGCAATATGAAATATACATCCAAAATAGAATTGAAAACTTATGCACATAGGAACGGAAATCCTGGATGAAATCTTTTAACCCCATATGACTTAGGAAGCAAAACACACCATGAAAATAAGAACATCTTACACTGAAGTATGCCAAAGGGTGGCATACTGTTGAGTTCAACTGCACTGCAGTCTGTGTACAGAGAAGAATAATGTGCCCTATATAGGGTTAAACTGCACTGCAGTTGCACTGTGTGTGTGTGTGTGTGTGTGTGTGTGTGTGTGTGTGTGTGTGTGTGTGTGTGTGTGTGTGTGTGTGTGTGAGGCATGTGTGTTTGTTCAGTGTGTCTGTGTGTATATGTGCTGGTGTTGGTGTGTGTCTGTGGGTATGAATTATATATACATATTCAAATGTTGCCCTCTTGTAGCGGAGCATTAATCACAGACAGTCAAAGCCTCTGGTGATGAATGATTGATATAAATGGGGCAGAAATAGCAGGGTTTAACTCCGGCTTCAAAGACTCCAGACTCACAGCCGCACAAGTATCCGTCAACTCCGCCGCAAATGGCAGCCTTGTCAACACAGTCCCACACGCCATCCAAAAACTCTCAGAAATTCTTTCCTTGACGTCGCCAGAGAGAGGGACCCACTTTTCTTTCAGCAGAAACCAGCATTACCCATGCAATGCCTTGGGTACAAAGACAAACATGTATCGGATAAAACCGATAAAATAGGAGAAAAACTCCTGAAGGAAAGAAGCGAGTCAAGAGCTGGAGGGAAGGGAGACACTTTGTAAGTGTAGCTGCTAGGATGGCGGCAAACCAGCCAGGCGTCACTTAATACTGACGCTCCTACTTTACCCCAGCCGTTGTTTGTGCAGGGCAAAAGAAAGACCTCCTACGGTATATTATTTCCATCTCATTGGAATTCGGCAAACATTGTGTAGGATTTAATTGCACACTAATACTCTCCTATTTGATAGGCAATTACGCCGTGAGGTGTGAAATGTGATACCTTGATGAGGCGCTGGATGTTATCAGCCAGGCAGGCACCCCACTATCTCCCATCCTGCTAGGCTCCAGAGGAGGGGAGGCAGAGGAGCCAGCCTGCAGATACAGTATGTCGGCTTAGCCCAAGAGTGCATCTATCAATTGCTATCGCCGTGTGCGAGGCGGTGGTATACTTTGCTTTTCCTCTTGGCTACACCTGTTACTCAGGTGCTGTGTTACGGCCGGGAGTCCTTCGACGGCGAACGCTCAAAGAGGGGTAAAATAAATAAAAAACAGATATAGACAGAAAGGGAAGGATGGACAACTGGCAGCGCAGTCAGTTCAGTGGAAGCTTTCCTTAATCAGGTTTAACGCTCCATTTGCTTTTTTTCCGAGAGGCAGGCGGTTATATCGACAGGCGGGCGGGGAGACAAATCATTGTCATCTTCACTTGTCCGGGCTGTGTAGTCATCTTTGAAAGGCGGTTATTAAGATTGTTTGCCGTGTCTGCCATGCTCAGTGGGGAGGAGGAATCAGATATATGAAAGTCGACAGAAAAAGGGAAAGAGAAAATGGAAGAGAAGAAGAAAAACGAGCGGGGGAGAAAGAGAGCACGAAAGAGAGAGACATGAAAAGAGGGACAGAGGAAATAAGATGAACAGGTTAAGAAAAAGTGTTCAGGGAAAGTATGAGGATGGCGTGGGAGGCATAAAAGACATTAAGGCAGAAAACTGATGATGTCATATGCTAGTGTTCACTGCCAATTTGCGTCAAACCTACAGGTGATGACAGAACCAGTCCAATGGTCAATGTCTGGACATGATTGGTGCCAGAAGTTCCTCATTTGTTCAAATACCCCCCTTTAGTGGCTTGTACCTCACACACTTTCACAGGTTTCTGCATGGTTTGCTTCATCTAGCTCTTAGAATAGCCAGAAGCAGAAATGCTGTGTTCACAGTAGTAGCCATTTGATGTAGTTTCTGCAGAACTTGCTTCAGTGTGAAATGGCATAGGTCTTCAGCAGTGGTTCTGCGCTAGCTATTAGCATTGAAGTTGTTTCTGTCATTTGTATTAAGAGCTGCATCAGATCAGCGGAAGGTGAGGAGCGGTGGCAGGGTGAGGATGTTTGAATGCTAATTCGCACCCAGTCGCATGTGAAATGAGCTTGATCTAACCTCCAACCTGGACCGCCACCTACGACGTGACCTCATCTGGGGGAAGAATTTAAACGAACTGCTGTGACAAATTGTGTTTGTCTGGCTTCCCCTTGGGCTCAAAGAAAGCGAGCGAGAGAGAACTCTTTCTCCTTCCGAATGAAGCCCCACACTAGGTAAGGACTTACATACTACCCATCTCTCCATCGCCAGGCAACAAAGAATGAGTCTGGAGTGAATTTCATTGGTAACCGACGGCGTCAGATCGCTAATCACCAGATCAAGGTGGTGTCGGCCTCTCATAGAGCAAATTACTCTTACTCCTGTGCAGGGACGCAACTGGTTTTTGATATAATGGAGAGTATATAATTTAATTACTATATTATATAATAATAATATTATTATATACACTCCAAACAGCCTACCTGACCATTCGGAGGCGTCCACATGGTCCTAAAGCACACCGTTGCCTCGTTTTATATCATATTCCTATGATGAACGGGGGGACAAAAATGCTATTTCAGAATGTCCCCAGTGAAAGTTGCACCCCTGCTCCTGTGTACCTGCATGTATGAGGCCGCCACACAGCACTATTTCAGAAGCCTTGGTTAGGGGTTGAGGTGGTGCCTTCGAAGCGTTGCACCTACTTCAGGCCTGACAAACTGCACCAAGATCAGCAGGGAAAAGGAAGGTACCCACCAGAGGTCTTCCTGGGTTCAACAGACCCTAAATTCTGAGATCCGACCCGGGATCCGAAAAACAAATGATAGTCCCACTAAGCGCAAACCAGATGGGATGGCGTATTGCTGCAGAATGCTGTGGTAGCCATGCTAGTTAAGTGTGCCTTGAATTCTAAATAAATCACAGACAGTGTTACTACCAAAGCACCCCCACACCATCACACCTCAATGCTTCACGGTGGGAACCACACATGCGGAGCTCACCCGTTCACCTACTCTGCATCTCAGAAAGACATGGAAGTTGGAACCAAAAATCTCACATTTGGACTCATCAGCCCAAAGGACAGATTTTCGCCTCTCTAATGTCCATTGCTCGTGTTTCAATGCCCAAGCAAGTCTCTTCTTCTATTGGTGTCCTTTAGTAGTAGTTTATTCTCAGCAATTCGACCATGAAGGCCTGACTCATGCAGTCTCCTCTGTCTGTTACTTAAACTATGAAGCATTGACTTGAGCATCAATTTCTGAGGCTGGTATCCTCTCCAGCAGAGGTAATCCTGGGTCTTCCTTTCCAGTGGCGGTCCTCATGAGAGCCAGTTTCATCATAGCGATTGATGGTTTTTGCAACTGCACTCGAAGAAACTTTAAAAGTCCTTGACATTTTCCGGATTGACTGACCTTCATGTCTTAACGTAATGATGGACTATCGTTTCTCTTTGCTTATTTGAGCTGTTCTTGCCATAATTTGGACTTGATCTTTTCCCAAATAGGGCGATCTTCTGTATACAACCCCTACCCTGTCACAACTGATTGGCTCAAACGCATTAAGAAGGAAAGAAATTCCACAAATTAACTTTTAAGCACAAAGGCACACCTCTTAATTGAAATGCATTCCTGGTGACTCCCCCATGAAGCTGGTTGAGAGAATGCCAAGAGTGTGCAAAGCTGTCATCAAGGCAAAGGGTGGCTACTTTGAAGAATCTCAAGTATATTTTTATTTGTTTAACACTTTTTTGGTTACTCCATGATTCCATGTGTTATTTCATAGTTTAGATTTCTTCACTATTATTCTACAATGTAGAAAATAGTAAAAATAAAGAAAAACCCTGGAATAAGTAGGTGTGACCAAACTTTTGACTGGTACTGTATATTATTTAGTATATGCAAAGACAAGATTAAAACAATAATAGTCTGATAGGTGACAATATCACATGTGAATGATGCCCAGCGTCAGGCAAGAAATATAGCATTTTTTGTTGTTGACTTAAAAAAAAAAATCATAGTCGCACACTTCATGTAGCCTAGCCCATGATTCACAACTAAAGTGGCCAAACAACTTCTTAAAATGAAGCACATTAATCCGCTTTACAATAGGTGTAGGGCCTAACTGGTATATATAAGAAGCGCATCGGTTTCAAGTTTGGGGAAGATAATTTTCACCATAAAAAAGTCCCCTTTGTAATAAAAGAAATACATGCATAAATCACATTTGCGGTCACTTTTGATAATGGTGTAATCCTGCTAATGGAACATTTGTGTTTATAGCCTAATGCTGTGTGAGCATTGCTGCGCTTTTTTATTTTTTTATTTTTTTGTTGTTGTTGGAATTTTACCCCTTTTTCTCCCCAACTTCGTGGTATCCAATTGTTTTAGTAGCTACTATGGCTACAACTCCCGTACGTGCTCGGGAGAGAGGAAGGTTGAAAATCATGCGTCCTCCGGTACACAACCCAACCAAGCTGCACTGCTTCTTAACACAGCGCGCATCCAACCCGGACTGCGCTTTTAATGTGAAGAGACAGCAACAACAACAATGATAATTTATTTGAATTGTAAATCTCTATTAATGAACGGGGTAAATAAAGATGTAGCATAGGCCTATAGCAGTGTGTGAATGCATCGAATTATTGAGCATGTTTTGGCTGATTTCAAATATGCGCTATCTCATTAACCAGTAATGACATCAAGGCAGGAGCGGGGTGGCCAGTTGGAGCACAGTCAGTTTTGCTGAGGCAATAGATCATCTTTGGGAGAGATGTGGGAGAGACCAAATAAGTGAATGAATAACTTTGCGGGCAGCAATCATCTTTTTTTTTTTTTTTTACCCCCATTTTCTCCCCAATTTTGTGGTGTCCAATTGTTTTAGTAGCTACTATCTTGTCTCATCGCTACAACTCCCGTACGTGCTCGGGAGAGACGAAGGTTGAAAGTCATGCGTCCTCCGATACACAACCCAACCAAGCCGCACTGCTTCACACACGCGCATCCAACCCGGAAGCCAGCCGCACCAATGTGTCGGAGGAAACACCGTGCACCTGGCAACCTATTGCTGCGCTTTCAATGTGAAGAGACAGACTCATAGTTTCTCAACAATTTAAGCAAAACATTGTCACCTGTTGAGTCATGCTTGTTGTTTAAACCACTTTATGCTAGTGGTTGTATTAATTTGGGTTTCTTTGCATCCCACAACTGTCTCAGACTATGTTTGAAATATTTCTGAGTTGTCCAGCGAAAGCCTGGACTTGAACCCGATCTAACATCTCTGGAGAGACCTGAAAATAGCTGCCCAAGAAGACTCAAGGAGACTCAATCGCTGCCAAAGGTGCTTCAACAGTAAAGGGTCTGAATACTTATGTAAATGTGATTTCAGTTTTTATTTTTAATACATTTGCAAATATTTCTAAAAACCTGTTTTTGCTTTGTCATTATGGGGTATTGTGTGTAGATTGATGAGGGGAAAAAAATATTTAATTCATTTTAGAATAAGGCTGTAATGTAACAAAATGTGGAAAAAGTCAAGGGGTCTGAATACTTCCCGAATGCATTGTACACACTGTGGGTGTGATATATATATATATACATATATATTAATATCATACAGTGGGCACCGAGGCCTTTAGGCCTGTCGAGATGCATGCAATGCCCTGATGCATTTAGTGCTCAAATCTCCGACAGCTGAACCGTGAGGTGTACAATTAATGTTTTAGGAAAGTAAAAACCAAGCAAATGGCTATAAAGTTGTAATTTGTTTCACACCGTTTTTAAGGAAACGTAACTATGGATCATTTGGCCAATAGCCTATCATGCGTTTATTGAGGTTTCTTTCACTCTGTCTTTCTACTCTTGGATCCAAACCAGCATGGGTCCATTGAGGTTCGTATTTCTACTGGCCTTTTCAGAGTGGGTCTGACTGTCCTCGGGTCCATTTGGAACAGTTATTTTCTTCTTTTTTATATGAATTTATGCATATCGGTCAGGTGGAATGCCACAGATCCATTTCAGAATGAGTCCAACTTTTTGGACCCATGAAGACCTCTATCCACAACCTCTATTCCAAACCAGGTATCAGAAGGCTTACTCTTCCCCCCATCCTCAAGCATCTCGCCAATCTCCCCTCTGATAGCTGAACAGTGATGCACTCATCCAGCTAAAAGCTGCGAAGGGGATTGTCCACTGAGAATTTGGGAGCTAAACCTCCCTAATCCGCACAGGGGTGCAGGGAATCAAACAGTAAAATGTCAACCATTTATGGGCGATTCAGTGGCTCAGGCTGCAGCCAAACAGTAGTTTCCAGGGGAGCATCTTGGGCCTCGTTTCTCTCCCAATAAATTGTTTTCCCTCTTCCTCGCTCCTCTCTGTCAGCCATCCGAAGCAGGGAGGATGATGGTAAAGAGCCTCAGCTGTCGTCGTGTGCGCTCACAGGTATGTTGACGACACGCCAGCTGGTCGTTATTTCCACAAGAAAACTTGTGCTTTACTGCAAATTCTTGGCATATATAGAGCCCACATACACTAAAATACAAACACGTGACAATATCTGGTACAGTCAGTCTCAAAAACTGTTTACTACAGTAATGTGTAAAGTACAATTTGTATACTTTAAAGTATAGCCATGGAGGCTATCCAAAGACAAACCTCGGTGAAAGACACAGTGAAGCACTACTGCACCAACCACAGAGGACACAACCCAAACCCTAGTCTCTTGGCTTTGACAAGGAGAGAGAGAGGACAGTTGGTCTTTCCAACGCCTGTGGCGTTATTCATTATCTTTTGATATGGGCCTGACAACAGGAGAAGGACATTCCCTAGTATGATGTATGGAGGCCAGACAGAGCTCACCTGCACACTGGCCAAAGTGTTCCACTCTGATGTGCTTGTCCCGCCTACAGGCAATGGTGCTCAGCTGGCACTGGTCAGCGTAGGTCACCCCATCAGAGCCACACACCTGCTCAGGGGGAAAAAATAGAAACAGGCTAGGATCACAGCTTGTTAACTCTATGCCTGCTTACTACCGACCACTTTCGGCCGATCACAAGCTCAGTAGTTCCAGATAAAGTGTTCCGGATTCTGTGATGAATGTCTGACATAGAGAGGATAATGTAAAGGCCCACCTTGGTCTTGTTCATCTCGTCACAGTCGGGCGAGGGGCATTCACAGTGGGCTTGACCATTGACCTCAACACAAGACGCACCAAACTTGCAGTCCAGCTCATTACATGAGGTTGGGGCATAAGCACCTGGGATGGGAATGAAGGGGTTAAAATCAACTCATGGGTCAATGGATACCATCACTGTCCATCATATGAATGTGTATTCATGGTCCAAACCATGATGCTGAAATTAGCATGTGAGCTTGGTACTTTAAACTGCTCTGAATCCTGGTTGATAATCACCATAATAATGTATATGCATGGTACCACTTTCACATACATACAGGGAGGTCCAAAAGTCATGTGACAGTGACAATTGTTGTTGTTTTGGCTCTCTACTTCAGCCCTTTGGATTTTAAGTGATACAATGACTATGAGGTTAAGGTGCAGACTGTCAGCTTTAATTTGAGGGTATTTTCATAAGCAAATACAGCACCGTTTGTACAATGATGATGACTGAGAAGGTTACATACGCACAAATATCATACACCCCCCCCCCAAAAAAAATGCTAAACTCCCCTCTGAAAAGTTAGCATGTCTTGGGGGTATGATATTTCTGTCTCTGTAACTTTCTCACTCATCATTATTCACACAGACATTGTATCATTTCAAATTCAGTGCAGGAGGACAAAGCAAAAACAACAAAACATTTGTCCCTGTCTCAATACTCTTGGACTGTAAAGAAACATGCGTAGGTTATGCAGATGAACTATTGTGATGCTTTCCATACGCTAATATATTAATGATGAATCTTTAGTATAAAGTAAATATGTGGACTCTTTTCAAGACAATAAAAAAAGGATTTGGTCTCATTCCGTCCTGTTTGTTGTTTTTGGGGTCAGGCGCCTACACAGCACTGATCGTTAAAATGGCGTCGGAAGAAATGGCAGCAGTTTTACGGGCGCCCAACAAATTGTGCTATTATCTGGGGGGATTTTTCGCATTATTTGTAACTTATTTTGTACATAATGTTTCTGCAACCGTATCTTACGGCAAAAAATAGCTTCTGGATATCAGGACAGTGATCACTCACCTTGGATTAGACAAATATTTTTTCTACAACAAAGACGACGCACAAGACATTCTCCAAACACCCCACAGGACCGACATTCCGTTACTTGCAAGAGGAAGCGACGCAGGTACAGAGGACAAAGAGCCGGATGCCTGGTCAGGACCCGGCGAAGTCGACTGGGAAAGCTGCCGTTACCATCAATACTACTCGCCAACGAGTTGGACAATAAACTAGACGAGGTACGATCACGAATATCCTACCAACAGGACATAAAAAACTGTAATATCCTATGTCTCACGGAATCGTGGCTGAATGACGACATGGACATTCAGCTAGCGGGATACACGCTGCACCGGCAGGATAGAACAGCACACTCCAGTAAGACGAGGGCGGGCGGTCTGTGTATATTTGTAAACAACAGCTGGTGCACGAAATCTAAGGAAGTCTCTAGATGTTGCTCGCCTGAAGCAGAGTATATTGTGATAAATTGCAGGCCACTACTTGCCTAAAGAGTATTCAGCTATGCTTTTCGTGGCTGTTTATTTACCACCACAGACAGATTCTGGCACTAAGACCGCACTCAGTTAGCTGTATAAGGAAATAAGCAAACAGGAAACGACTCACCCAGAGGCGGCACTCCTAGTGGCCGGAGACTTTAATGCAGGGAAACCTAAATCAGTTCTACATAATTTATACCAACATGTTAAATGAGCAGAGGGAAACCAATTCTAGATCACCTGTACTCCACACACAGAGACGTGTACAAATCTCTCCCTCACCCTCCATTTGGTAAATCCGACCACAACTCTATCCTCCTAATTCCTGCTTACAAGCAAAAATGAAAGCAGGAAGCACCAGTGACTCGGGCTATAAAAAAAGTGGTCCGATGAAGCAGATGCTAAACTACAGGACTGTTTTGCTATCACAAGCTGGAACATGTTCCGGGATTCTTCCAATGGCATTGAGTACACCACATCAGTCACTGGCTTTATCAATAAGTGCATCGAGGACGTCGTCCCCACAGTGACTGTATGCACATACCCCAATCAGAAG
The DNA here is from genome assembly GCF_036934945.1 of Oncorhynchus masou masou. Lineage (NCBI taxonomy): Eukaryota > Metazoa > Chordata > Actinopteri > Salmoniformes > Salmonidae > Oncorhynchus > Oncorhynchus masou. The sequence goes on from NC_088244.1 coordinate 44,840,983, forward strand.
CCATGGATTACAGGCAACATTCATAATGAGCTAAATGGTAGAGCTGCCGCTATCAAGGTGTGGGACTGGAAATCATGCTAACCCTGCAACGAACCATCAAACAGGCAAAGCGTCAATACAGGGCAAAGATTGAATCATACTACACCGGCTCCAACGCTCGTCTTATGTGGCAGGGCTTGCAAACTTTTACAGACTACAAAGGGAAGCACAGCTGTGAGCTGCCCAGTGACACGAGCATACCAGACAAGCTAAATCACTTCTATGCTCGCTTTGAAGCAAGCAACACTGAGGCATGCATGAGAGCATCAGCTGTTCCGGATGACTGTGTGATCAGGCTCTCCGTAGCTGACATGAGTAAGACCTTTAAACAGGTCAACATACACAAGGCTGCGGGGCCAGACAGATTACCAGGACGTGTGCTCCGGGCTTGTGCTGACCAACTCGCAGATGTCTTCACTAACATTTTCAACATGTCCCTGACTGAGCCTGTAAATCCAACATGTTTCAAGCAGACCACCATAGTCCCTGTGCCCAGGAACACAAAGGCAACCTTACTAAATGACTATAGACCTTAGTACTCACGTCCGTAGCCATGAAGTGCTTTGAAAGGTTGGTAATAGCACACATCAACACCATTATCCCAGAAACCCTTGACCCACTCCAATTTGCATACCGCCCAAACAGATCCACAGATGATGCAATCGCTATTGCACTCCACACTGCCCTTTCCCACCTGGACAAAAATAACACTTATGTGAGAATGCTATTCATTGACTACAGCTCAGCGTTCAACACCATAGTACCCTCAAAGCTCATCACTAAGCTAAGGATCCCGGGACTAAACACCTCCCTCTGCAACTGGATCCTGGACTTCCTGACGGGCCGACCCCAGGTGGTGAGGATAGGTAGCAACACACCTGCCACGCTGATCCTCAACACTGGAGCTCCCCAGGGGAACGTGCTCAGTCCCCTCCTGTACTCCCTGTTCACTCACGACTGCATGGCCAGGCTTTTCAGTCCAACACCATCATTAAGTTTTCAGACGACACAACAGTGGTTGGCCTGATCACAGACAACGACGAGACAGCATATAGGGAGGAGGTCAGAGACCTGGCCATGTGGTGCCAGAATAACAACCTATCTCTCAATGTAACCAAGACTAAGGAGATGATTATGGACTACAGGAAAAAGAGGACCGAGCACGCCCCCATTCTCATTGACGCGGCTGTAGTGGAGTAGGTTGAGAGCTTCAAGTTCCTCGGTGTCCACATCAACAACAAACTAGAATGATCCAAACACAACAAGTCATGAAGAGGGCACAACAAAGCATATTCTCCCCCAAGAAACCAAAAAGTTTTGGCATGGGTCTGAGATCCTCAAAAGGTGCTACAGCTGCAACATCGAGAGCTGGTTGCATCACTGCCTGGTACAGCAATTGCTCAGCCTCTGACTGTAAAGCACTACAGAGGGTAGTGTGTACGGCCCAGTACATCACTGGAGCTAAGCTGCGTGCAATCCAGGACCTCTACACCAGGCGGTGTCAGAGGAAGGCCCTAACAATTGTCAAAACCCCAGCCACCGCAGTCATAGACTGTTCTCTCTACTACCACATGGCAAGCGTTACCGGAGTGCCAAGTCTAGGACAAAAAGGCTTCTCAACAGTTTTTACCTCCAAGACATAAGACTCCTGAACTAGGTAATCAAATGGCTACACGGACTATTTGCATTGTGTGCCTCACCCCCAACCCCTATTTTACGCTACTGCTACTCTCTGTTCATCATATATGCATAGTCACTTTAACCATATCTACATGTACATACTACCTCAGTCAGCCAGACTAACCGGTATGTAGCCTCGCTACTTTTTTATAGCTACTGTATATAGCCTGTCTTTTTACTGTTGTTTCATTTCTTTACTTACCTATTTTTCACCTAACACCTTTTTTGCACTATTGGTTAGAGCCTTTAAGTAAGCATTTCACTGTAAGACCTGTTGTATTCGGCGCACGTGACAAATTAACTTTGATTTGATTACTGGTACTTTGACCAAGGAACCTGTTTGCATCAGCAGCAACAACAGGGGCTAAGAATCATTGCCATGAGCCCCTGAGGCATCAAGTGTAGGCTCTCCTCTCTGCGCTGACCTAACTGTTGTGTAGAGAGCCTCCTCTCGGCTTTCAAGTGCGGCCCCCCCCACCCCACCCCACTTTGTGCTGGGACTATTGACTTCATTAAGCTCTTGCCTTCCTGTCAATAGCTGACGGTGGGTCTTAACGAGACAGTGGTAACACAGCGGGACCTTCCCCTCTCAGTTGTGTGTATTCATTAGGTTAGGTTGCCATTCTTCCAGACATTAGAATGGAGGGCTAAATTAATGGATACTGGATAAATTTCCCAAATATTCTATTAGGTACATCCATCTAGTACCAAGTCAGACTCCCTTTTGATTCCAGAACAGACTGAATTATTTGGGGAATGGATTCAACAAAGTGTGGCATTCAAATATTTATCAATTTGTATCAAGAGACCTAACGTGTGCCAGGAAAACATTCCCCACACCATTGTAACCATCAGCCTGAACATCAGGCAGGATGGAGCCATGGACTCATGCTGCTTACACCAAATCCTGACTCTGCCATCAGCATGATGCTACAGGAACTGGGATTCTTCGGACCAGGCAATGTTTTTTCACTCCTCAATTGTCCAGTGTCGGCGATCGTGTGCCCACTGGAGCCACTTCTTCTTCTTTTTAGCTGATCGGACTGCAACCCTCTACTGCATTATAGACCATCTGTGACAAGCACCGACGACTTGTCCGTTCCGAGATGTTGTTCTGCACACCACTATTGTACTGTGCCGTTATTTGCCTGTTTGTGACCTGTCTGTTAGCTTGCACGATTCTTGCCATTCTTCTTCAACCTCTCTCATCAACGAGCTGTTTTCACCCACTGGACTGCCGCTGACTGGATGTTTTTTTGTTTGTTCTACCATTTTCTGTAAACCCTAGACACTGGGGCCTCCGGAATGGCGCAGTGGTATAAGGCACTGCATCGCAGTGCAAACTGTGCCACTTTAGATCCTGGTTCGAGTCCAGGATCTGTCGTAGCCTGCCGCGACCGGGACTGCGCACAATTGGCCCAGTATTGTCCGGGTTCTGGGAGGTTTTGGCGGGCAGGGATGTTCTTGTCCCATCGCGCACTAGCAACTCCTGTGGTGGGCCGGGTGTAATGCACGCCAGGTGTACAGTCTATCCTCTGACACATTTGTGCGGCTGGCTTCCGTGTTAAGTGGGCGTCAAGAAGCAGTGCAGGTTGTGTTTCGGGGGACGCATGGCTCTCGACCTTCGCCTCTCCTGGGAGTTACAGCGATGGGACGAAACTGTAACTACCAACTGGATGACATGAAATTGGGGAGAGAAAGGGATAAAAAAATATAAAATCCTAGACACCGTCGTGCGTGAAAAGTCCAGGAGGACAGACGAGGTACTGAGGTACTGGAACCGGCACACCTGACTCAATGTCTGTAGGAGCAAACCATTTTTGTGAATGGGGTTGTGTACTTAATAAACTGATTTTTCCCATTCTGATTTGTTTTTCCTTCAAATAACAGAATGAAAAATTACAGCTACAACAACAGCCATTGTTGTCAAAGACTCCAGCCACCCTAGTCATAGACTGTTCTCTATGCTACTGCACGGCAAGCGGTACCGGAGCACCACGGCTAGGTCCAAGAGGCTTCTAAATAGCTTCTACCCCCAGGCCATAACATTCAGACTCCTGAACACCTAATCAAATGGCTACCCAGACTATCTGCATTGCCTTCCCCCCTTTTACACCGCTGCTACTCTCTCTTATCATCTATACATAGTGACTTTAATAACTCTACCTACATGTACATATTACCTCCATTACCTCGACTAACCGGTGACCCTGTATATAGTCTCGCTATTGTTATTTTACTGCTGCTTTTTAATTACTTGTTCATTTTATTTACTTATTTGTAAAAAAAAAACATTCTTACTGCATTGTTGGCTAAGGGCTCATAGGTAAGCATTTCAGCATACAACACTGAATACTGTTGTATTCGGCGCATGTGACTAATACAATTTGATTTGATTGTTATTGTACTGCAGCCGCTTCACTTTCTGATACTTCTTAATGCCGATAAAACAGGTGGCTTGGAGAAAAATCCATTGAGTTCATGAATTTGCTTCTGCAAGGCCGCTCCCTGGATGAGAGGAGTTACAGGGACGAGACGAGAGCCGAGGGGTTGCCATGCTCTGTCGGTGGCGCGGTGAGGTAACAGGTGGCGCACGTCAGTCAGCAGGGGCTCCCTGTACCTGTGTCGCAGCCGCTCCTGCCCGTCTTACTGCCGTCGGGGCACACATTGCATTTCATGCCCTTCACTCCAGTCTTGCAGGAGCACAGGCCTGACATCTGCTCGCAGTCGTCCCTCACCGAGCCCACTGCGTCGCAGTTACACGCTGGAACACCGAGGGAGAGAGAGAAAGAGAGGAAGGGAGATATAAATAGGGGGAAGGAAGGAATGGAGGAAGAGAGACAGGGAGAGAGATGGAAACAAAAGTGTAAGTGGTACTTAATGACATACAGTGAATAACAATCCACCTGTTCACCACAATGCAAGATAAAGAATATTGATTATCCAGCTTAACTCTTTCCCTAAAACTCTTCAAGATTTTCAGCCCCTCACACACACTCAGGCCCCCTAAGTTGATGTAATTCTCAGCGCCTCGGTGTCGGGACTGGAGTCATAGATAGTTCAGGCAGAGGCCAGCCAGAGTCCTGTGGCAAGTGGGTAGATGGGCCAATAAGATCACAGAGAGCCTCCAGGCCCCAAGGAATAACATCAACCCCATCAAACCCCATCATGTTCCTGGAATCAATGTTTTCCCCCTGCTGAACTCTGTACTGATGTGTGTACTGTTTGCTTGTCCGTGGGTAAACCCCACAGGTCAGGCTACAGTGGAGACGGATACAAGCTCCTGCTGTGGACTAAATAGCTCAGCGGGTTTTCTACTGTATTGCCAAGAACTCTGTTCACACGTAGGATAGTATTCAAGAAGGATGACGGACACACTGCCACACAAAGGAATTGAGGCAATGTCAAGTGCAATTGTGTGACAGCTTTGACAAAGTTCTGATTCTTGGGTCTCTGTTTTTTTCTTTCAAGTGGTTATATTATGTAAATCTAGTCCTTTTTCTTCTTTTTCTTCCTATGACCTCCTTGGCTTCAACAATAAGCATTCATTTTTCAACTTAATCTCTTTACAGCCAAGTGCTACACTTAACTAATATAACATATTCGTCTTACAGAAGGGAATGCATACACATACGGGAGCCAAAGATCCTTGAATTACAAGCTCCAGAGTCTTGTACTACACAGGAACATTGTTTCATTGTTTCCTCCCGGAAGAGGATCCGGCACCTCACCGTTTTGGACTGTTTCATTACGGATCCTATTTGGCCAGATGCGGTACCTTTCGTGGCAATGTAAACATTTTGATAAAAGCGTTCAAAGTTAATTTGAGTTTCCTCAACATTCTAAGAGTTGATTCCGGCTTATGGTTTGCGCAACACAGCAACCAACACTGAACCAACATATAAATTTACATTTACATTTAAGTCATTTAGCAGACGCTCTTATCCAGAGCAACTTACAATAATGCAACATGGAACAATTTCAAAACATTTACTGAAGAGCATTCCTGAGTGGCGCAGTGCATCGCAGTGCTAGCTGTTCCACTAGAGATTCTGGGTTCGAGTCCAGGCTCTGTCGCAGCCGGCCAGGACCGGGAGACCCATAGGGAGGCGCACAATTAGCCCAGCGTTGTCTGGGTTAGGGGAGGGTTTGGCCGGCAGGGATGTTCTTGTCCCATCATGCACTAGCGACTCCAGTGGCGGGCCGAGCGCAGTGCACCCTGAACGGTCGCCAGGTGCATGGTGTTTCCTCCAACACATTGGTGTGATTGGCTTCTGGGTTAAGTGGGTATTGTGTCAAGAAGCAGTGCGACTTGGTTGGTTGTGTTTCGGAGGACACATGGCACTCGACCTTCGGCTCTCCCGAATCTGTACGGGAGTTGCAGCGATGGGACAAGACTGTAACTACCTATTGGCTACCACGAAATTGGGAGAGAACCAGGTAAAAAAAAAAACTTTACCTAGTTACAGTTCATATAAGGAAACGTAAATAAATTCAATAGGCCCTAACCTATGGATTTCACATGTCTGGAAATACAGATATGCATCTGTTGGTAACATATACAGTCAATCAATCACATGTATTTATAAAGCCCTTCTTACATCAACTGATGTCACAAAGTGCTGTACAGAAACCCAGCCTAAAACCTCAAACAGCAAGCAATGAAGTTGTAGAAGCACAGTGGTAAGGAAGAACTCCATAGAAAGGCCAGAACCTAGGAAGAAACCTAGAGAGGAACCAGGCTATGAGTGGTGGACAGTCCTCTTCTGGCTGTGCCGGGTGGAGATTATCACAGAATATGGCCAAGATGTTTAAACGTTCAGAGATGACCAGTAGGGTCAAACAATAATAGTCACAGTGGTTGTAGAGGGTGCAACAGGTCAGCACCTCAGGAATAAATGTCAGTTGGCTTTTCATAGCCAATCATAAAGAGTATCTCTACCACTCCTGCTGTCTCTAGAGAGTTGGAAACAGCAGGTCTGGGACAGGTAGCACATCTGAACAGGTGAGGGTTCCATAGCCATAGGCAGAACAGTTGAAACTGGAGCAGCAGCATGGCCAGGTGGACTGGGGACAGCAAGGAGTTATCAGGCCAGGTAGTCCTGAGGCATGGTCCTAGGGCTCAGGTCCTCCGAGAGAGAGAAAGAGAGAGAGAGAGAGAATTAGAATTAGAGAGACAATACTTAAATTCACACAGGACACCAGATAAGACAGGAGAAATACTCCAGATATAAATGACTAACCCTAGCCCCCCGTCCCTTTGGAAAGTATTCAGACCCCATGACTATTTCCACATTTTGTTAGGTTACAGCCTTATCCTAAAATTGATTAAATTGTTTTTTCCCCTCATCAATCTGCACACATAATGACAAAGAAAAACAGGTTGACATTTTTGCTAGTTTATTAAAAATAAAAAACTGAAATATCACATTTACATAAGCATTCAGACCCTTTACTCGGTACTTTGTTGAAGCACCTTTGGCAGCGGTTACAGCATAGTCATCTTGTGTATGGTGCTACAAGCTTGTCACACCTGTATTTGAGAAGTTTCTCCCGTTCTTCTCTGCATATCCCCTCAAGCTCTGTCAGGCTGGATGGGGAGAGTCACTGCACAGCTATTTTCAGGTCTCTCCAGAGATGTTCGATCGGGTTCAAGTCCAGGCTCTAGCTGGGCCACTCAAGGACATTCAGCCACTCCTGTATTGTCTTGGCTGTGTGCTTAGGGTCGTTGTCTTGTTGGAAGATTAACCTTCACCCCAGTCTGAGGTCCTGAGCACTCTGGAGCAGGTTTTCATCAAGGATCTCTCTGTACTTTGTTCCATTCATCTTTCCCTCAATCCTGACTAGTCTTCCAGTCTCTGCCGCTAAAAAACATCCCCACAGCATGATGCTGCCAACAACCTGCTTCACTGTAGGGATGATTCCGGTCTTCCTCCAGACGTGACGCTTGACATTCAGGCCAAAGAGTTCAATCTTGGTTTCATCAGACCAGAGAATCTTGTTTCTCATGGTCTGAGAGTCTCCTTTTGGCAAACTCCAAGCCGGCTGTCATGTGCCTTTTACTGAGGAGTGGCTTTTGTCTGGTCGCACAACCATAAAGGGATGACTGGTGGAGTGCTGCAAGGATGGTTGTCCTTCTAGATGGTTCTCCCATCTCCACAGAGGAACTCTGGAGCTCTGTCAGAGTGACCATCAGGTTCTTGGTCAACTCCCTGACCAAGCCATTCTCATCCGATTGCTCAGTTTGGCCGGGCGGTCAGCTCTAGGAAGTGTCTTGGTGGTACCAAACTTCTTCAATTTAAGAATGATGGAGGCCACTGTGTTCTTGGGGACCTTCAATGCTGCAGACATTTTTTGGTACCCTTCCCCAGATCTGTGCCTCGACACAATCCTGTGTCGGAGCTTTGTGGAAAATTCCTTTGACCTCATGGCTTGGTTTGTGCTCTGACATGCAATGTCAACTGTTGGACCTAATATAGACAGATCTGTGCCTTTCTAAACCATGTCCAATCAATTGAATTTACCACATGTGTACTCCAAATCAAGTTGGAGAAACATCTCAAGGATGATCAATGAAAACAGGATGCACCTGAGCTCAATTTTGAGTCTTATAGCAAAGGGTCCGAATACTTATGTAAGTAAGGTATTTCTGTTTTTTATTTATAATACATTTTTCAAAATTTCTAAAAAAAAAAATAAAAAAAATTGTCATTACGGGGTATTGTGTGTAGATTGCTGAGGATTTAAAATTTTAGAAAAGGGCTGTAATGTAACAAAAAAAAAGAGTGAAGGGGTCTGAATACTTTCCGAATGCACAGTACCTTAAAAACAGGTAGGGGTGTGGATCAGAAAACCAGTCAGTATCTGGTGTGACCATTTGCCTCATGCAACGTGACACATCTCCTTCACATAGAGTTGATCAGGCTGTGGATTGTGACTTGTTGTCCCACTCCTCTCTTCAATGTCTGTGTGAAGTTGCTGTATATTGACATGAACTAGAACACACTGTCATGCACGTTGGCCCAGAGAATCCCAAACATACTCAATGGGTGACATGTCTGGTGAGTATGCAGGCCATGGAACAACTGGGACATTTTCAGCTCCCAGGAATTGTGAGCAGATCCTTGCGACATGGGGCCGTGCATTATCATACTGAAAGACGAGGTGATGGCGGAGGATGAATGGCATGACAATGGGCCTCAGAATCTCGTCATGGTATCTCTGTGCATTCAAATTGTTTTTGTTGTCCGCAGCTTTGCCTGCCCATACCATAATCCCACCACGTTGACACAATATTTTCTGCTCCCCCACACGACACCATACAAGCTGTCTGCCATCTGCCTGGAACAGTTGAAACCAGGAATTATCCGTGAGGAGCACACTAGTCCAGAGTGCCAGTGGTCATCAAAAGTGAGCATTTGCCCACTAAAGTTGGTTACGACACCGAACTGCAGTCAGGTCATGACCCTGGTGAGGACAACGAGCGCGCAGATTAGCTTCCCTGAGTTGGTTTCTGACAGTTTGGTTGTTTCTTCGGTTGTGCGAACCCACAGTTTTATCAACTGTCTGGGTGGCTGTGTAATGATCATGCTGTTTAATCAGCTTCTTGATATGCCATACCAGTCAGGTTGATGGATTATCTTGGCAAATGAGAATTCTCACTAACAGGGATGCGCACAAATTAGAGAAATACGTTTTTTGTGCATGTGGAACATTTCTGGGAAACAACACTTTACATGTTGGGTTTATATTTTTGTTCAGTGTATGTTTGAGACCAACGTGTGGCTGTATCTCTCACAGAACAAGAATGAGATTCACTTCCTATGATCTCTCTCCCTCTCTCTGCTCTGATAGACATGAGCCTGCAACTCTAATCTCTTCAGAGTTGCACTTCATCATTTATTTCCTGATAGAATCATAACCGCGGGAAGGGTGCTGGAGGTGCCACGGCACCCCTGACAATTTGAAATACATTTGCCATAGTTATAGAATTACTACAGCCTGTTCAGAAACAAATAAAACAAACAAATACAACAAACAAATAATTCAGAATAGCCTACTACACCATGAGATGGCCTATCATTTATCAATAGCTTCTGAAAAAAAATAGCTGTTATTGTGTAGCCCAATAACAAAGCATAGCCTACAGTCGGGAACACGCAGCAAATCTGTCAGTGAACAGCATGCAGACAAAACAGGCCTTTATGTCAAATACAATCACAGGAAAACACAGGTTGGAAAGCAAATGGCTCCTGCTGAAAAGAGAAGACGATGCTGTTGGCTAACAGAATATTTGATCAACGTCCAATCAGTGTCATTTAGATCATTTGTGCACTATTAAAGATACTGCAAAAGTCTCCAGTCATGTAAAATGGTGCAGAGTTGCATGAAATGCGTTTATAAAAAGCAACATTTTCCCAGGACCCTTAGGCTACTAAAAATGTACCCCATGTGTGCAACTTCTGTAAGGGCCTATACTCTACTGCTCTATACCACTATGCAAATGCGATGCAATGCTTTATTATAAAGGTATATCAGAGCTACCCAGGTCACCCTCCTCTCGTGCTAACTTTTGGTTCCAGCACCTCCCGATAAAAAATTAAGCAGTGCACAGGACCAGAACTCTTCTGTTCCCTACATCGGGATTGTTAATGTGAAGGAAACAGAAAGCAGCGACGACGTAGGAGGAGGTCTCTTACGTGTGCAGCCGCTCAAGTTCTCTGTGACAATGCCACGGAAGTTCCAGAAGCCTGGGTCACAGCGGTCGCACTTCTGTCCCCCGACGCCGGGCTTACAGGAGCACTGGCCGCTGCCCGGGTCACACGTCCCCTTGTAGGAGCCATACGGGTTACACTGGCACGTACCTGGGGACACAATAAGGATAGGACTGAATGGATGATTTCATTAATGAGATCATTTTACACAGCTACAACATCAAAACAACAACTCTCCAGTCTGAGGCGATGCCAGAGGGGGATCAGATGGACCACTAAAGGACGGTTTCCCAGAAACTGATTAAGCTTAGTCCGGGATTCAATTGCGTATCTCAACTGAAAGCAGCAGAGGCTGCTGAGCGGAGGACGGCCCATAATAATGACTGGAATGGAGTTTAATGGCTGCAATGGTGTGAATGGTATCAAACACAAGTTTGATACCATTCCAAATACTCCATTCCAGCCATTATGTTGAGCCGTCCTCCCCTCAGCAGCACTGACTGAAAGAGCTTTTAGTCCAGTACTAGACTTGAATCTGTGTCCTGGAAACCGGCCCTATACGTAGACCTTCAAATATCACTACATATGCAGGTTTTCCTTTCCAGCAAATGTATGCTAGGCTGTTTGAGTGCATCAATAAGTTAATACCATTGTGATGGATATAATACAAGTGGTCACAGGTGAGAGATCAGATGTCAGGTAAGAGGTTGGCACACTTACTGGTGCATCCAGCAAGTCCCACACCAAGGGCCGCCGTCTTGTTGTCGCGGCAACAGCCGTAGAATGACTGAATGCAGCGTTGTGGGGCTGTCAGCTCCGGTGGAGAGGTGGCTGAAATCGCTGATGAGATGGGAACGAGAATGGAACAAAAGAGGGAGAGAAGAAAAGATAAAAACAAACTTTGTAGAGTGACAGTGAAGGCTCTTTTAGAAGGAGTTTGAAGACACAATCTCTGAACAACGTGCAACTTCTAGCGAACAATGAGGTTCACCTCGAGGGCCAGAGGTGAAAAACTGGCATCTGGCTTCTAGATAACAATTCTACTTTCCCAATCCTGACAACGGCTCAAAATCAGGGAGAAATTATGCCATTACCTGAAAACAAACAATGGTGTTCCAAGTGGAACAGCTGACATTTGCCACATCCTAGGAGGCCTATTCTCTTCATTTGTTCTCCTGTGAAATTGCAGCATGCGACACAACATCTCTACAAGCTTTCAGAAGCAGAAAACAACAAGTCTGCGGCTGAATGTGATGGACTGGGCCAATCTGTGAGCGTATGTGTGTAGTTGTTTTGTCTGTGCGTGTGCCAAATTCCAAGCCGACGTGACAGCTCGAAAAGAAAACCCACCCTAAACAAATATGTTACCCAACAGAGACTTGTGTATAAGGGAAACGAGAGCGCAGGATGGAGGGAAAAGAGGGAGGCAGGGAGGTGGTTCAACGGCCAAGGCAATATATTATCTTATCGCTCAAACTCACTCCAAACCTTGGATCAAAATGGCCTCCACTCTCTATTTCTTTTTCCTCTCTTGTGTTTCTCATTTTGAGTTTGGAGGCTGCAGATACCGGCACATAAATCACACTCTTACTGGTGTGGATATGAGCCGAAGCCTAATGGTGATGACTAGCTCTTTCTTTTTTCAGTGCTTTCCCACTCCAGTGATGGGCTTTGGACACAGTTCATTAACTTGCCACTTTTCAGTGCTCCTGCTACTATCTGTACTGAGCCTATTAGGGCAAGGGAGAACTTTTAATTTCATATGTTCTTCAACCCTTCAAGGGTTTTCCTCTTCAGTGGCCATTGTCTGGCATAATGCTGTTCTCTCCGATGTGAGAGTATTACTCTCTCTATCTCAAGGTCTGCTGCTGCCACGGCTCTGTACAGGTAGCCTTTGTATGTCTCCTAGGAGAGAATTGAGTGCCTCTGCACGTAGCAACGGTATATAGCACAGGATCTTTTTAGACCTCATGAAGACTGGAATCACTGACCCAGTTATCCGATAGAAAATACAAAATAGGACAGCTTGAAAGTTCTTCAGAGACAGCTGTCATAGATCAAAGAACTCCCAGAGACACCACACATAAGTTGTTTATAAACAACATAGGACAGTACAAAACAACAAGATCGTGTTGAGGTCAATCCCTGTTTGTTTTGTCTAGTTCGTGAAAGCCATCAGGAGCTTTTCTTGAGTGTGTTTGAAGGCTTGGAGATCAAACCATGGTCAAAGACAAGTTCCTGCATGTATAGCTAATGAAGAAGGGCCCAATGAGATTCCCATTGATCTGGGCTTTTTGGGAGAAGAAGAAGAAGAGGACCCAGAGCTCGCACACCAATAGCATTCCACAAGAAAAGGGATTGATTATCCGCAGATGGTGGAGAAGCGTGACAGAAAGCACCCAAAATGCCAGCTTAGCAGGGACAACTCTACAGGGATGCGAGTGTGAAATCTGAGCGTATCGCTCTCTTCTCTCCCTTTCGTTTGCTCCCTCCCTCTTTTTTTTAGGACAGCTAGGAATCAAACAGGCTGCAGTGATCATACGGAATCTTTTATGTGCCTTTGGCTTCACTCTGGCCTACTACAGAAACGTCTCTATACTGTCTCTTCAGTTAAAGCTTGTGGTTTGCACTGCCAAGGCAGAGACTTGAGTATAACTAGTGTTCCCTACTGAAATGCCTAGCACCTGTGGTGGATGTCTCTAGGGAAATAGGAGCTTCTTCATGTTGAGCCTTTGGTAGCCACATGCACGTTGAGCCATATGTAGCAACATTGAATCTGGGAGATGACACTGTGTTGGATATGTTACCACCAAAGTGCTATTCAGAAGAAACAATAGGATTTCTGGGCATTGCTTTATGACAAAGTAGTAAACTGTGTGAATCCCCTGAACGAGATGGATTATTACTCTGGCTGATCTTAGATCATTTATGGATGTCCAGTCAGCTCACCTGTGCAGGGTCCCTGATTCTGGATCAGCAGATGCCCTTGCCTTTCGCAACTGGCCTTCTTCATCTCACACTCGTTGCTGTAGGTCTTCCCATCTGAGCCACACACCTGTGGAGAATTGTAGTCATACGCATATGAATGCTGGAACATAGCAGCGTGTGATAGCAATTTCATTTCAAATGACTTTATGTGCATAGTTCATTTTCAAACCATGCGACAAGTTCCATCTCAATATGAAAATTAAATTGCAGTAATATTAACTGAATGTAAATGTCAGATGTCATGCATTCATTATCTAGGAATTACATAGTCTTGCGTGAAATGAAAACCACCACTATTTAAGTAAAACCCAAGTAGAGGGTTGTTGTTGGGAAGGCTAAGTTATGGAGGTTAAGGCTGACCAGGTTGCGAGGCACGCGATTGCAGTCGAAGTCACAGACACAGCGGTCATCCTCTGTGTCCTCGTCCCACGAGCCTCCAAACGTACGACACCTATCCTGTCCGCAGCTCTCGACACCTGAGGCCGACCCTCCTGAACCACACTCTACAAGAAAAAACGGAAGTGGTTATTAACAGCACAGACACACATTTTAAGGACCCCTAACCTTTTGATACATCAGTAAACATGCCTTCCATCTTTGTCTTCCCCCCAAAAAAGTTAATGGCAGAGTGTTTATACATTCAGAGCACGCCACCTTTCGATGTTGGAATTTTCTGCACGTTGGCACTGAGATTGAACCAAAGGCGCTGCTGGAAGTACAAGATAATGACCAACCATGGAGAGGACCAGCAATTGACAAAATAAATTAGGCACAACATTGCTGCACCACCAGTGAGGCATCCTTTACATTTCAATTAAAGTTGAAGATAGAGGGAGGAGGAAAATATTATCACTTGCATCCCTGCGAGGGGGAATCAATGCAATAGCCTGTTTCATGGACACAGATTTCCTGATATGAGGAAACTACTAATTGCACAGTGTTCTGTAAGATCCAATTATCAATCCACTCCAGTAGTGCTGAACGGTTAGTGCTTTTTGAGGTCCGTTTCGGTTTGATTATAAAAAAGTATTATTTTTTAATTTCAATTTTTACATTAAATGCACGATGCATTATGTGGGTTGAATGCTGTAACAACACAGACTATCAATAAAAGTCCCATGATGGTAGTGACTGCCCATGCCTGCTGATCACTTTTGAACCATCATTTATACACATTACTTTAATAAAATATTTTTGTTATTATGTATATTACGTTTGTTTTATTTGATGACTTTATTTCAGTCCAAGACATCATTTCAGCCCAACAGAGCTGCTGCCTACGCTGACTGACAAAATCACTATTTTAGTAGTTTTTCTAAATAACCATACTTTTATGACTGCTGAATACAAACTATTAATCACTTAGCTCATGTATGTTCCAGTAGACATACCTCAAAGAAACTGCTCTATGTATCCCCTCTTGTTCTTGCATATGATCTGATTTACCTCTAGAGAAACTGCAGTGCAATGTGCGCATTGAGGTCACCAAATAAAACAGAATGAAATTCAAATAATTAAACTGATGTTGGTCAATAAGTTGTTTAAAAAATGAAAAATACACCTTTTCACCAGACTTCAGAGAAAAGTAATCCAGATGCTTTTTGTATTGGCGACTGTGGAAGGTAAACTTTTAATTTACTGTAAAACAGTCAACTTCACTGGATCAAAGAGGCCTTTTCAAAGAGCCATCCTTGATATGTTTATGAAAATGGTTCTTCAGAGAGTGGTAACAAGGACAAACGACCATCAGGAATTATTTCCAAAGATCGGAGACTTAGAAAACTGAAACAATATTGGAATAGAGATTCCATAGAAATATAATATACAGCACCTTCAGAAAGTATTCACACCCCTTGACTTTCTACACAATTTGATGTGTTACAGCCTAAATTTAAAATCAATTAAATTGAGATTTTGTGTCATTGGCCCTCAGTGGAATTACGTTTTTCAAATTAATTAAACATGAAAAGCTGAAATGTCTTGAGTCATTAAGTAATCAACCCTTTTGTTATGGCAAGCCTAAATAAGTTCAGGAATAAAAATGTGTGTCACGACTTCTGCCGAAGTCAGTTCCTCTCCTTGTTCGGGAGGTCGACGTCACCGGTCTTCTAGCCATCGCTGATCCATTTTTCATTTTCCATTTGTTTTGTCTTGTTTTTCCACACACCTGGTTTTCATTCCTTCATTACGTGTTGTGTATTTAACCCTCTGTTCCCCCCATGTCTTTGTGTGGTACTGTTTGTTTTAAGTGCTTGTGCACATGTTTACTGGTCCTCATCGGGTTTTGTACCCAAGTTGTTATTTCTTTATGCCGTTGGTTTTGGAATTAAACTGCTCCGGCTATTGCCTAGTTCTGCGACTTCTCTGCCATCAGTTACGCACCCCTTACAATGTGCTTATCAAGTCACATAATACATTGCAGGGACACTCACTCACTGTGTGCAATAATAGTGTTTAACATGATTTCTGAATGACTGCCTCATCTCTGTACTACACAGATTGGTATTATTATTATTTTTTAAATGTAACCTTTATTTAACGAGTCAAGTCCTTTAAGAACTAATTTTTATTTACAATGATGGCCTACCCCGGCCAAACCCAGACACCGCTTGGACAATTGTGCGCCACCAAATGGGACTCCCAATCATAGCCAGATGTGATACAGCCTGGATTCAAACTGGGGATTGTATTGATGCCTCTTGCACTAAGATGTAGTGCCTAAGACCGCTCCGCCACTGAGTGGTGCAGTGAATTTCAAACACAGATTCAACCATAAAGACCAGGGAGATTTTCCACTGCCTCGTAAAGAAGGGCCCCTGTTGGTAGATGGGTATAAAAAAGGAGACATTGAATAGCCCTTGGAGCAATTACACTTTGGACAGTTTATCAATATACCTAGTCACTACAAAGACACAGGCGTCCTTCCTAACTCAGTTGCCAGAGAGGAAAGAAACTGCTCAGGGATTTAACCATGAGGCAAATGGTAACTTTGGCTGTGATAGGAGATAACTGAGGATGGATCAACAACATTGTTGATACTCTACAATAATGACCTAATTGACAGAGTGAAAAGAAGGAAACTAAAGTAATACTGCAAAACATGTGGCAAAGTAATTCAATACAAAGTGTTATGTTTGGGGCAAATCCAATTCAACAGCTTACTGAGGTCCACTCTCAATATCTTCAAGCATAGTGGTGGCTGCATCATGTTATGGATATCCTTGTAAATGTTAAGGACTGGGAGTCTTTTAAAGATAAAATAGAAATGGAATAGAGATAATCACAGGCAAAATCCTAGAGGAATTAGTCTGCTTTCCACCATGATGAATTCACCTTTCATCAATAACCTAAAACACAAGTCCAAATCTACACAGGAGTTGCTTGCAAGGAAGACAGTGAATGTTACTGTTTCGGCCCGAGGTAGTTTTTTTTAACCTTTATTTAACTAGGCAAGTCAGTTAAGAACAAATTCATATTTTCAATGACGGCCTAGGAACAGTTGTTTAACTGCCTTGTTCAGGGGAAGAACGACATATTTTTACCAGCTCGGGATTCAATCTTGCAACCCTTTGGTTACTAGTCCAATGCTCTAACCACTAGGCTACCTACAGGTGACTTACATCTACCTGAAAATGTATGAAAAGACCTGAAAATGATTGTCTACCAATGACCAATTTGATAGAGCTTAAATAATTATGAAAAAAGAATGGGGTATGAAAAGGACCACACTAAGTATGATCCCCAATTAGGGGCAACGATCATCAGTTGCCTCCAATTGGGAACCATTTTTTTTTCATTTATTTTTTTATTTTACCTTCATTTAACCAGACAAGTCAGTTAAGAACAAATTCTTATTTTCAATGATCTCCTAGGAATAGTGGGTTAACTGCCTGTTCAGGGGAAAAATGACAGATTTGGACCTTGTCAGCTCGGGGGTTTGAACTTGCAACCTTCCGGCTACTAGTCCAATGCTCTAACCACTAGGCTACCCTGCCGCCCTGATTGGGACCCATACTCACAACACCATAGACGTTCAAGACTAGAACATCCCCTAGTCACGCTCTGACCTATTGCACAATAGAGAACCCAAGGGCTCTCTATGGTCAGGGCGTGACAGCACCCCCCCCCCCCCAAAGGTGCAGATTCCGACCACAAAACCTGAACCTGGATGGGGAGGGTTAGGGTGGAAAACTAGTGTCGGTGGCAGCTCGGGTGCGGGACGTAGCCGCGGATCTGGCCCTGAAGCCGGGCAGAACACCGTGCCCGGACTGGGCACCGGAGCAGAGGAAGGCTCCTGCCATGGAGAGGGACTGGACACCATGCCTGGACTTGGCACCGGCGCAGAGGAAGGCTCCGGCCATGGAGCGGGACTGGACGCCGTGCCTGGACTTGGCACCGGCGCAGAGGAAGGCTCCTGCCATGGAGAGGGACTGGACACCATGCCTGGACTTGGCACCGGCGCAGAGGAAGGCTCCTGCCATGGAGAGGGACTGGACACCATGCCTGGACTTGGCACCGGCGCAGAGGAAGGCTCCGGCCATGGAGAGGGACTGGACACCATGCCTGGACTTGGCACCGGCGCAGAGGAAGGCTCCTGCCATGGAGAGGGACTGGACACCATGCCTGGACTTGGCACCGGCGCAGAGGAAGGCTCCTGCCATGGAGAGGGACTGGACACCATGCCTGGACTTGGCACCGGCGCAGAGGAAGGCTCCTGCCATGGAGAGGGACTGGACACCATGCTTGGACTGGGCACCGGCGCAGAGGAAGGCCCCGGCCATGGAGCGGGACTGGACGCCGTGCCTGGAATGAGCACCGGCGCAGAAGAAGGCTCCGGCCATGGAGCGGGACTGGATGCCGTGCCTGGGCACCGGCGCAGAAGAAGGCTCCGGCCATGGAGCGGGACTGGATGCCGTGCCTGGGCACCGGTGCAGAGGAAGGCTCCAGCCATGGAGCGGGACTGGATGCCGTGCCTGGGCACCGGTGCAGAGGAAGGCTCCAGCCATGGAGCGGGACTGGATGCCGTGCCTGGGCACCGGTGCAGAGGAAGGCTCCGGCCATGGAGCGGGACTGGATGCCGTGCCTGGGCACCGGTGCAGAGGAAGGCTCCGGCCATGGAGCGGGACTGGATGCCGTGCCTGGGCACCGGTGCAGAGGAAGGCTCCAGCCATGGCTCCAGCGCAGGAAGCTCCGGGCTGTGGAGAGTCACTTGAAGCTCCGGACTGTTGACCCTCACTGGAAGCTCTGGACTGTGAACCGTCGCTGGAAACTCCGGACCGTTGACCCTCACTGGAAGCTCCGGACTGTTGACCGTCACTGGAAGCTCCGGACCGTTGACCGTCACTGGAAGCTCCGGACCGTTGACCCTCGCTGGAAGCTCCGGACCGTTGACCGTCGCTGGAAGCTCCGGACAGTTGACCCTCACTGGAAGCTCCGGACCGTTGACCCTCACTGGAAGCTCCGGACCGTTGACCCTCACTGGAAGCTCCGGACCGTTGACCGTCACTGGAAGCTCCGGACCGTTGACCGTCGCTGGATGCTCCGGACCGTTGACCCTCACTGGAAGCTCCGGACCGTTGACCCTCACTGGAAGCTCCGGACCGTTGACCGTCGCTGGATGCTCCGGACCGTTGACCCTCACTGGAAGCTCCGGACCGTTGACCCTCACTGGAAGCTCCGGACCATTGACCGTCACTGGAAGCTCCGGACCGTTGACCCTCACTGGAAGCTCCGGACCGCTGACCCTCACTGGAAGCTCCGGACCGTTGACCGTCACTGGAAGCTCCGGACCGTTGACCGTCAATGGAAGCTTCGGACCGTTGACCGTCACTTGAAGCTCCGGACCATCACTGGAAGCTCTGGACTGTGAACCGTCGCTGGAGGTTCCGGGCTGTAGACCGTCGTTGGAGACTCCAGACTGTACACACACACTGGTGGATGAGTGCGGGGAGCCGGCACAGGACGTACCGGGCTGGGGAGGCGCACTGGAGGCCTGGTGCGTGGAGCCGGCACAGGTGGCACCAGAATGATGACACGCTCTTCAGGGCGAGTGCGGGGAGCCGGCACAGGACGTAATGGGCTGGGGAGGCGCACTGGAGGCCTGGTGCGTGGAGACGGCACAGGTGACACCGGACTGATGACACACTCTTCAGGACGAGTGCGGGGCGCTGGCACAGGACGTACCGGGCTGGGGAGGCGCTCTTTGGGGCGAATACGCTGCAGAATACACCTAACCAACATCTCTCTCTGATCTCCTTCCTCCAACAGCTCCATAAACTCCCCGACGGTCTCTGGCTCTCTCCTCGACCGACTGCCCCTTTCCCCCCCAAAAATTTTTTTTTGGGGGGGTTTCTGTGGCCGCGGACCCAGGCGTCGTCGCTGTCCTCCTAGACTCCTTGGCGACTCCCACCAAAGGAAGGGTCTCGCATCCACACATTATTTTCTCGCATGTCCAGCTGTCCTTTACCTCCATGGCACGCTGCTTGGTCCTGTAGTGGTAGGATATTCTGGCACGTTCGTCGTATACATAATGAGCGGACCAAGGTGCAGCGTGAGTAGAATTCCACATATTTATTAAAGTGAAACTTCAAAAAACAACAAAGAATAAACGAACCTGCAAGTTCATAGTGCACATAGTACTAAACCAAAACAAAACAATATCCCACAAACGCAGGTGGGAAAAAGACCACACAAAGCATGATCCCCAATTAGAGGCAACGATCATCAGCTGCCTCCAATTGGGAACCATACTCACACCAACATAGAAATTCAAGACTAGAACACCCTCTGACCTATTGCACCATAGAGAACCCCAAGGGCTCTCTATGGTCAGGGCGTGACATGACCACAATGTTTTATTTAATACAAACAAAATGGGAGGTAGTTCAGCCCTGGAGAATAGAAGGGTCCTTCTTTTGATATTCTAATAGTTGACACCAGCTACACTTACAAGACTCCTGTGGGAAATGAAGGAATGGGGGAGAGAGAGCAAGGGAGAAAAACCAAGATAGAGAGAGACAGCAAGAGGGCGATACTCCACGGGCAGAGGGAGGAAGATGTTACAAGAATGATGCAAGTTATCCTTTTGATATCCTCCAGACCAGTTATAATGCTTATTGTACAACACTTAAAACCAGATGTAAAGTACTAGGGAGCCCAAATGCCTCTTTTGACCATCTGAATCACTCCCTTCTGTATTGACGGGGTGCACTAGCAAGGCCCCCACTGGCCCTAATGGGTAAATCAATAGTGTAGTCGTGGAAGTGCCAATTAGCATAACCCATCTTCTTAAGTGGATTATGGGGCAGGTCACTCTGTAGCGAGCAGTGCAGGGACAAGAGGAGCAGCAGTCTGTCTCCTCAGCCTGATATGGGTCATCAGCAATGGACTCTGACAGGCTCGAGGGGTCGATAGAATGGAAGGGAATTCACTTTATTGGGATTCGCTAACATTGTGACTGTGTTGATTATGATGAATGGGGATGATAAAAAAGGATTGTAAAATGGATTTGACACCACTATATAAGAGGCCATTTTGTGAGTCTTCTAAAGCTTAACGCGATATTGCATTGCAAAATGTCTGTCAGCACCATACGATGAGCCCACACGCAATCTGATCCGGGACAGTGATAGGCCATAATGACGGGTTCCCATGCAAATGCATGAGTCAACTGACCACAAAGCAGCTGTTAAATAAACAAGGCCCCGGCCTGCCTGGCCACCTGAGTCCATTTATGCAAACTTGACATGAGAAGGGAAATGTGGGAGTGTGAGCCGACAGAGCCTTCACAACCCGATTCATATTCTGCTCATGCACATCCAAACTCAAGGAATATAAAAATATCAAAATAAACCTAAGAAATGGAATAAATAAAAGTGAAGAGAGGGAGGGAGTTAAACGAAGGAGGGGGGCAGTAATTAGCTGTTGGTCTTTGATGTGGCTGCCACCCGCACTGCCTATGAACCTTTTAATTAGCAGAGAAGATGTCTGCATCAGCTATTCTCCCAGCACCCGTGTCTGCCTGCTTCTTTTACTCAATCATGTCATAACCAGAATCCATTTAGCCAAGGGATTGCCATTAAGATGAGCAAATACACTACGGTGGAGAGAGGAGAAAAGAAAAAAATGTTTTGCTCTATTTTAAAGAAGAGCTGGGAATTGTCGAAGCAAATAAAAACTGTAGAAGCAATAGAGGAAGTAATGTGTGATTTACTAATAGGATGAGGTGATGACTAGAGGGAAGTAGTAGACAGGATAATAGGGTGGATTATGTGAAGTAAAGTAGAGACCTTCTGAAGAACATGGCCTGAGTCACCCCAGTACTATCAATATCAGGGCCAGGAAACACGCCTGTCTGTAAAGAAAACACTGTACCAAGATCATGACCCGTGTGAATGTCAACATGACCATTTTTCATCTGTCACAAGTCCCCTTTGTGTGTGTGTGCTTGCACGTCTCCGTACTAGGGCTGGGAATTGCCAGGGACCTCACAATATTATCATGATACATAGGTGCCGATACAAAATGTATTGCAATTTTCACAATTCTACATGTGTTGCGATTCGATACTGTGATTTTTTAGCGATTCGATGTTCCAAACATGTCGCTCACCATGTCTGCTGCAGAGGGACATGGGAGCCATGAGAAAACAAGTTTTGATCAGCCATGTAAATAAAAGTGCTGGAAAATTGTAAAATCAAATCAAATGTTATTTGTCACATGTGCTTACTTACAAGCCCTTAACCAACAATGCAGTTTTAAGAAATATACAGCCCCCAAAAAATAAATAAAGTAACAAATAATTAAAGAGAAGGAGTAAAATAACAATAGCAAGGCTATATACAGGCGATAGCGGTACAGAGTGAATGTGCGGGGACACCAGATAGTCGATGTAATGGAGGTAATATTTACATGTGGGTAGAGTTATTGAAGTGACTCATGCATAGATAATAACAGAGAATAGCAGCAGCGTAAAAGGGGGGCAATGTAAGTGTCACGACTTCCGCCGAAGTCGGCTCCTCTCCTTGTTGTTCGGACGGCATTCGGCGGTCGACGTCACCAGCTTTCTAGCCATCGCCGCTCCATTTTTCCATTGTTCCATTTGTTTTGTCTTGTTCCCTGCACACCTGGTTCCTCTGTCCCCCCCCCTCATGTCTTTGTGTGGAATTGTTTTTGTTACGTGTTTCGTGTTACCCGCCAGGCTGGTTTTCCCCCTGTATTCCATGATATTTCCCTAAGGATGTTTAATTGTTAAACATTTGCTTATTTTTGTGACTGTTTCTCACCTTGCTCTTTTTACCTTTGGATGGAGGTTTTGACGCAGTGGCATCTGTTTGTTTTATTTGCCTCTGCCTAAATAAAGTGTGCACCTGTTCACTCTCTGCTCTCCTGCACCTGACTTCTCCACCAGTAGCGCACAACTTTGACAGTAAGTAGTCAGGGTAGCCATTTGATTAGATGTTCAGGAGTCTTATAGCTAGGGGGTAGAAGCTGTTTAGAAGCCTCTTGGACCTAGACTTGGCGCTCAGGTAACGCTTGACGTGTGGCTTGCCGTGTGGTAGCAGAGAGAACAGTCTATGACCAAAAGGAAGATGGAGAACAAGCTATAAAGGAAAAATACTGGAGTTTTGGTGCAGTTACAGCCAACTAGCTCAAAGATATTGCGATAGTCAAAATTATATACAGTAGTATATCGTCAAGAGTAATATCCAGGACCTCCCGAGTGGTGCAAGGTACTGCATCGCAGTTGTGCCCCTAGAGATCCTGGTTCTAGTGCAGGCTCTGTCACAGCCAGCCGTGACTGGGAAAACCATTGAGCGGTGCACAATTGGCCTTGCGTCGTCCGGGTTAGGGGAGGGTTTGGCCGGCAGGGATGTTCTTGTCCCATCGCGCATTAGTGACTCCTGTGGCGAGCTGGGTGCAATCCACGCTGACACGGTCACCAGGTGTACGGTGGTTCCTCTGACACATTGGTTTGGCTGGCTTCCGAGTTAAGCAGGCATTGTGTCAAGAAGCAGTGCGGCTTGGCTTGGTTGTGTTTCGACCTTTGCCTCTCCCAAGTCCGTATGGGAGTTGCAGCGATGAGACAAGACTGTAACTACCAATTGGATACGAAGAAATTGGGGAGAAAATAATAAATAAAAGTAATATCCCGATATGTAACCAGTGGTGTAAAAATACTTGAAAGTTACTTACTACTTAAGCCATTTTTGGGGGTATCTGTTCTTAACTTTACTAGTTATATTTTTGACAACTGTTACTTTTACTTCACTACATTCCTAAAGATTTTTTTTACTCCATACATTTTCCCTGACACACAAAAGTAATGTTTTTGAATGCGTAGCAGGACAGGAAAATAGTCTAATTCAAACACTTATCATGTCATGCCCTGGCCTTAGTATTCTGTGTTTTCGTTAGTATTTTGGTGAGGCCAGGGTGTGACATGGGGATTTATGTGGTTTGTTTTGTCTGGGTTTGTTTGTAGTAATGGGATTGTGGTTAGAGTAGTACTCTAGGTAAGTCTATGGTTGCCTAGAGTGGTTCTCAATCAGAGGCAGGTGTTTATCGTTGTCTCTGATTGGGAACCATATTTAGGCAGCCATATTCTTTTAGGTCTCTTGTGGGTGATTGTTCCTGTCTCTGTGTTTGTTGCACCAGATAGGGCTGTTTCACATTTCTTGTTTTGTAGATTGTTCATCTTTATTAAAGATGTTTACAAGTAACCACGCTGCGTTTTGGTCCGCCTCTCTTTCCCCAGAAGAAAACCGTTACATATCAAGAGAACATCCCTGGTCATCCCTACTGTCTCTGATCTAGCGGACTCCCTAACCCTATGCTTCATTTGTATGTTATGTCTGAGTGTTGGAACGTGCCCCTTGCTATCCGTAAATAAATACACATTTAAAAAATGGTGCTGTCTGGTCTGCTTAATATAAGGAGTTTTAAATTATTTATACTTTCACCTTTGATACTTACAGTTGAAGTTGGAAGTATACATACACCTTAGCCAACTACATTTAAACTCAGGTTTTCACAATTCCTGACATTTAATCCTAGTAAAAATCCCCTGTCTTAGGTCAGTTAGGATCACCACTTTATTTTAAGAATGTGAAATGTCAGAATAATAGTAGAGAGAATGATTTATTTCAGCTTTTATTTCCTTCATCACATTCACAGTGGGTCAGAAGTTTACATACACTTAATTAGTATTTGGTAGCATTGCCTTTAAATTGTTTAACTTGGGTCAAAAGCTTCGGGACGCCTTCCACAAGCTTCCCACAATAAGTTGGGTGAATTTTGGCCCATTCCTCCTGACAGAGCTGGTGTAACTGAGTCAGGTTTGTAGGCCTCCTTGCTCGCACACTTTAGGATTGAGGTCAGGGCTTTGTGATGGCCACTCCAATACCTTGACTTTGTTGTCCTTGAGCCATTTTGCCACAACGTTGGAAGAATGCTTGAGGTCATTGTCCATTTGGAAGACCCATTTGCGAGCAAGCTTTAACTTCCTGATGTCTTGAAATGTTGCTTCAATATATCCACATAATATTCCTTCCTCATGTAGCCATCTATTGTGTGAAGGGCACCAGTCCCTCCTGCAGCAAAGCATCCCCACAACATGATGCTGCCACCCTTGTGCTTCAAGGTTGGGGTGGTGTTCTTCAGCTTGCAAGCCTCCCCCTTTTTCCTCCAAACATAACGATGGTCATTATGGCCAAACGGTTCTATTTTTGTTTCATCAGACTAGTAGACATTTCTCAAAGAAGTACGATCTTTGTTCCCATGTGCAGTTGCAAACCATAGTCTGGCTTTTTTTATGGCAGTTTTGGAGCATGGCTTCTTCCTTGTGTAGTGGAGAATCTTCTCAGAAAAAGAACTTGTGAATTCAATATACACTTTAATACAAAGTAGCAAAACTGAGCTCTTCCATGGAAGGACCCTATCACAAACACAACAGAGCTGAGGCCCTCCATGGAAAGAGACCACTCTCATATTACAGAGTCCTGCCTTTATAGGATTCTGTCTTTGCATAACATGTGGAGTCCTCTCCCTCTATATGAAAATAGCTTCCCTTTTATTATTTTCTTCTGATCACAGAGCTAGTTCACGCCCACTAACGCTCATATCTGCTTTTGAATAGGTTATAATGATGGTAGACCTCTTTCCATGTTCTAAAAATAATGTATGTTTTGCATGCTTATGTTTCACGTATTAGTCATCAGTTATCTTGCTTCCATCTTTCTTTCTGTATCCTGCTGACCATAGTGTGTCCAGCTGTCATAAATGTCCGTATGGTCTTGGTTAATGTATTCTTTCAAAAATAGAGTATAGCTTGGGTGTCATAAGGCCTGGATGTCATCTTCTCTTAATGTGCATGTCCTTGCTATTTCAGCCTGGCAACTAGACCTGAGCATTAAATAGCTCTCTCCTTAATGGTTCGCTCCAACACTTGCTGAGCGGCATTTCAGGTTATGTCGATATAGGACTCGTTTTTACTGTGGATATAGATACTTTTGTACCTGTTTCCTCTAGCATCTTCACAAGGTCCTTTGCTGTTCTTTTGGGATTGATTTGCACTTTTCGCACCAAAGTACATCCCATTCTAGGAGACAGAACGTGTCTCCATCCTAAGAGGTATAATGGCTGCGTGGTCCTATGGTGTTTATTCTTGCGTACTATTGTTTGTACAGATGAACGTGGCACCTTCAGGCATTTTGAAATTGCTCCCAAGGATGAACCAAACTTGCAGAGGTCTACAATTATTTTCTGAGGTATTTGGCTGATTTCTTTTGATTTTCCCATGATGTCAAGCAAATAGGCACTGTTTGAAGGTAGGCCTTGAAATACATCCACAGGTACACCTCCAATTGACTCAAATGATGTCAATTAGCCTATCAGAAGCTTCTAAAGCCATGACATCATTTTCTGGGATGTTCCAAGCTGTTTAAAGGCACAGTCAACTTAGTGTATGTAGACTTCTGACCCACTGGAATTATGATACAGTGAATTATAAGTGAAATAATCTGTCTGTAAACAATTGTTGGAAAAATGACTTGTGTCATGCACAATGTAGATGTCCTAACCGACTTGCCAAAACTATAGTTTGTTAACAAGAAATTTGTGGAGTGGTTGAAAAACAAGTTTTAATGACTCCAACATAAGTGTATGTAAACTTCCGACTTCAACTGTAAGCATATTTTAGCAGTTAGCAGTTACATTTAAGTATATTTAAAACCAAATACTTTTAGACTTTTACTGGGTCTCTTCTACTTTTACTTGAGTCATTTTCTATTAAGGTTTCTTAACTTTTACTCAAGTATGGCAATTGTGTACTCTTTCCACCACTGTATGTACCTATATAGACTTCCCCCCACTACTTCATACACATCTGTGTTTTGAAGTGTATTAGGGGGATCGAAAACAGTGTGGCCTTGGTCAGTCCAGACACGCTGGTGGCTTGTTGCTCCGGACTTGTGTTTGTTTTTGCATCATTTGTCAGCCCCTCAGACAGACTGCTTCTGAAGGATGTGAATCCAAATAAACCCCTGCTACATAAAGAAGGATGGAGTGGCAGGGAGAAGAGAGAGAAAGAAAAAGGTTTCAGGATAGATAGATACAGGTGCTGGTTATGGATGGATGCTGCGACAGAGGATAAACCCCCTGATCTTCTGTTGAAGAGCTCTTTTCCACATATCTCTCTCTCTCCATATTGGTGGGTGGATGGTGCATCACCGTGTGATATCCCAACCCATAATCCTGTTTAGTAAATGTGAATTCAATTAAAATGGGCCGGGACCCCAAGGTGATGCACTATGCTAACCTGCCACTTTGTCAGTGTCGACAATGAAGCTGAGCCCGGGCCTAGTCGAGTGTGAAATTAAACAGGTGATAAATTCCCCCGTCCAGCCAACAGTGGGGACACTGTCATTTTTCATTACCACTAAATAAAATGGGGAGAAAACACTTCCATTTCTCCTTGTGACTAATGAATATGATTTTTAAGTTGGGTCTAAATAAACAAATAAATCACTCATTCAATTCTCTGGAGTTGGAGAATTCTGCCGGTACTAAGCTACTACCCCATGAACAAAGCCATGGCTTCTAGTTAAAAGGCGGGTTGTGGGATAGTTTTTTATTTTATTATTAAAAATGTATTATATTTATTATTATTATTATTTATTTATTTAACCAGGTATGCTAGTTGAGGACAAGTTCTCATTTGCAACTGCAACCTGGCCAAGAAAATCTGCTAACCATGTGTATGTGACAAATAACATTTGATTTGATTTGAGAGAAAGCAAAGCAGTGTGACACAGACAACACAGTGTTACACATTGAATAAACAATAAACAAGTCAATAACACAATAAACAAGTCAATGACGCAATAGAAAAAAGAAAGTATATATACAGTGTGTGCAAAAGGCATGAGGAGGTAGACAATAAATAGGCCATAGGTGAGAATAATTACAATTTATTACAAATTACAAATGAGCAGATGATGATGTGCAAGTAGAGATACTGGTGTGCAAAAGAGCAGAAAAGTAAATAAAATAAAAAAGTATGGGGATGAGGTAGGTAGTTTGGGTGGGCCATTAACAGATGGACTATGTACAGCTGCAGCGATCGTTTAGCTGCTCAGATAACCTCTCTGCGCACCGAACCTGTTAGCGGGATGAAATTCGACAACATACGGTGATCGCTACATATATAGTCATATTTAACATTCATGAATATACAAGTGTCTCACATGTTTCGAAAGCGTAGAATCTTGCTAACCCAACTGCGTTGTCAGATTTAAAAAAAGATTTACTGCGAAAGAATACGATGCGATTATCTGAGGATAGAGCCCCATAAAAAACAACTATTTCAACCAGCACAGGCGTAACAAAATCACAAACTGCAATAAAATAAATAATTTACCTTTGATGATCTTCCTCTGTTTGCAATCCCAATGCTCAATGTTACTCAATGAATGGTCTTTTGTTTAATAAAATCCATTTTTATAGCCTAACACGAAACATTTTGTGAACCGTCTCATTCCATTTTCGACGACACATTCAATGTAAATACACACACTAAACGTGACTTTTCCAGTCATGTTTGGTTTCATTGCAATCAACTGGTTTGATTGTAACACAACCAAACCTGATGGGTCATTTCGCGGGACGTATTGACTGAAAGAAATTGATTTGAAGACAACAAGTAATGACATCATTGTGCACTAATGATAGGACCGCTGTTTCGTGTATTGACTGTATTTTAACCCAATGAGCACTGATCGTCTTGAAATCTAGCTGGGTAGATAGCCAATGAGCTGAGGTAAATGGCAATATGTAATGTTTGTGTGTTGGAAGACCAACTCATGTAGTAAACTCCGGCGTAAAGAGGGTCATTCGCCATTGAAGATTCATACCGGAAGGAGCCACGCATGTTACGCACAGCATTGTTTTGGTAAAGTGCATCTTCAGCTGTTTATATATCAATCAGTATGGCGACTAAGTCAGGGAAAGCTAAATCTAAGTCTAGATATACAGATGTACACACAATTTTAGAAGAAATTGATCAGGAAAGTGAGACATAGATTGTTGGAGGACGATTAATTTAGCGATTCCCAAATGGAGGAATATTTCTTGAATGGAAAGGACATCGTTTTGGACTGGTAAGTTTTTCTCATGCAAATGCCGTTGTTTGAAATTAATAATATCAAATATTATTTGTGAAATGAAATAGCCTATTTGAGGCTGTTGAGGGGAGGGCAGGCTCACAACAATGGCCAAAGTGAAATGGAGACAGTATATACAGCTGGTGTGTTGTAATATAATAAAGACAGTAAATCTAGCTAGTCTGTCATAATATAATAGACAGTAGATCTAGCTGAAATGTCATAATATAAAATAGACAGTAGATCTAGCTGGTCTGTCATAATATTATGAGACAGTAGTTCTAGCAGGTCTATAATAATATATTCAACCTTATGTTCTCTGTACTCTATATATATCTGTTTATTATACCTGTTGATACAGGGCTCATATATGAAACTATTCTAACTGAACATTTTCACAGTGACACTGACTCCGAATGGGAGCCCCCAGTGCCAAGGTTTCCATCCCCCACTGAAGCTGGTTCATCCAGCTCCTGCCACAAGTAGTGTTCATCTGCCCAAATGTATTTCTGCAGGCATGGATGTGCCTCAGGGCCAAAATGGTACAGAATGGAGGCGGCGCTGTGTTCGTTGCAAAAAAAAGTCCCCCATCACCCGCTTGGTGACCCTCTGCTTTACAGCAGAACGAGACTGCTATGGCACCTGGCATCAGCAGCACAATATTGTGTAGAGGACTGAGGGTCTTCCAAATATTGAAAGTGTTATTTTGTAAATGTATATATTTTCTTTTCATGTTTTTTCTCCATTTTTTGGGTGTGTTAGAATACCATTTTGGTATTTTGTATATAGTTATTCCATTCAAAATGTATAACTTCACCAATTAGGCCACTTGGGTACATTTAAGCTACTTGTGTGGGACACCTGGGTGACTTCATGATACATTTTCATGTAGCACACTCATTTTGGAAGTTATCATTCTGAAACTTTGCAAAAATACTGTTGCCCTCTTATGTCTTTTACTGAAATTGTCCCCATCAAACAATGTTTGTTTTGTCTTATTCATTTTAAACATGATGATACAACAATAAAAATGAAAAAAAAAACATTTGTTCACTGTATTATCTAAACCAGATCTATTGTGTTATATTCTCCTACATTCAATTCACATTTAGACAAACTTCAATGTGTTTTCTTTCAAATGAAACCAAGAATATGCATACCCTTGGTCCTGGGCCTGAGCTACAGGAAGTTAGATTTGGGTATGTCTTCAGGCGGAAATTGAAAAAAGTAGGGGGGTAGCTGTAAGAGGTTTAAAGTTGGTGAGGGAAATGAAAGTCTCCAACTTCAGTGATTTTTGCAATTCGTTCCAGTCACTGGCAGCAGAGAACTGGAAGGAAAGGAGGCCAAATGAGGTGTTGGCTTTGGGGATGATCAGTGAGATATACCTGCTCAAACGTGTGCTACGGGTGGGTGTTGTTATCGTGACCAGTGAACTGAGATAAGGTGGAGCTTTACCTAGCATAGACTTATAGATGACCTGGAGCCAGTGGGTCTGGCGACGAATATTTAGCAAGGGCCAGCCGACTAGAGCATACAGGTTGCAGCGGTGGGTGGTATAAGGTGATTTGGTAACAAAATGGATGGAACTGTGATAGACTACATCCAGTTTGCTATGTTGAGTGTTGGAAGCTATTTTGTAGATGACATCGCCGAAGTCGAGGATCGGTAGGATAATCCGTTTTACTCGGGTACGTTTGGCGGCGTGAGAGAAGGAGGCTTTGTTGCGAAATAGAAAGCCGATTCTAAATTTGATTTTTGATTGGAGATGTTTAATATGAGTCTGGAAGGAGAGTTTACAGTCTAGCCAGACATCTAGCTATTTATAGTTGTCCACATATTCTAGGTCGGAACCGTCCAGGGTTAGGATGCTAGTCTGGCGGGCGGGTGCGGGCAGCGAACGGTTGAAAAGCATGCATTTGGTTTTACTAGCGTTTAAGAGCAGTTGGAGGCCATGGAAGGAGTGTTGTATGGCATTGAAGCTCTTTTGGAGGTTAGTTAGCGCAGTGTCCAAGGAAGGGCCAGATGTATACAGAATGGTCTGCGTAGAGGTGGATCAGAGAATCACCCACTGCAAGAGCGACATCATTTACAGTATATATACAGAGAAAAGAGTCGGCCCGGGAATTGAACCCTTTGGTACCCCAATAGAGACTGCCAGAGGTCCGGACAACATGCCCTCCGATTTGACACACTGAACTCTGTCGGCAAAGTATTTGGTGAACCAGGCGAGGCAGTCATTATAAAAACCAAGGCTATTGAGTCTGCCGATAAGAATGCGGTGATTGACAGAGTCGAAAGCCTCGGCCAGGTTGATGAAGACGGCTGCACAGTATTGTCTTTTATCGATGGCAGTTATGATATAGTTTAGTACTTTGAGCGTGGCTGAGGTGCACCCGTGACCGGCTAATGAGGCCGGATTGCACAGAGGAGAAGGTACGGTGGGATTCGAAATGGTCAGTGATCTGTTTATTAACTTGTCTTTCGAAGACTATAGATAGGCAATGCACGATGGATATACAGTATATCAGACCATATGCCGTACACTGCATCAAATTGGTCTGCATGGCTGTCGTCCCAGAAAGAAGCCTCTTCTGGAGATGATGCACAAGAAAGCCTGCAAACAGTTTCCTGAAGACAATCAGACTAAGGACATTGACTACTGGAACTATGTCCTGTGGTCTGATGAGACCAAGAAACTTATTTGGTTCAGATGGTGTCAAGTGTGTGTGGCGACAACCAGGTGAGGAGTACAAAGACAAGTGTGTCTTGCCTACAGTCAAGCATGGTGGTGGGAGTGTCATGGTCTGGGGCTGCATGAGTGCTGCCGGCACTGGGGAGCTACAGTTCATTGAGGGAACCATGAATGCCAACATGTACTATGACATACTGAAGCAGAGCATGATCCCCCTCCCTTTGGAGACTGGGCCGCAGGGCGGTATTCCAACATGATAATGACCCAAAACACACCTCCAAGACGACCACTGCCTTTCTAAAGAAGCTGAGGGTAAAGGTCATGGACTGGCCAAGCATGTCTCCAGGCCTAAACCATTTTGACCATCTGTGGGGCATCCTCAA
Organism: Oncorhynchus masou masou; assembly: GCF_036934945.1. Lineage (NCBI taxonomy): Eukaryota > Metazoa > Chordata > Actinopteri > Salmoniformes > Salmonidae > Oncorhynchus > Oncorhynchus masou. The sequence goes on from NC_088244.1 coordinate 44,873,138, forward strand.
ATGGAAGGTGGAGGAGTGCAAGGTCTCTAACATCCATCAGCTCCGTGATTTCCTCATGGAGGAGTGGAAGAGGACTACAGTGGCAACCTGTGAAGCTCTAGTGAACTCCATGCCCAAGAGGGTTAAGGCAGTGCTGGAAAATGATGGTGGCCACACAAAATATTGACACTTTGGGCCCAATATGGACATTTTCACTTAGGGCTGTACTCACTTTTGTTGCCAGCGGTTTAGACATTAATAACCTCTTGATACCCCCATCCCGGATCCAGGATCGTGAATAAAGCCTCAGGCTCATTAGCATAACGCAACGTTAACGATTTCTGAAAATCGCAAATAGCTTAGCCTTTTCTTAACAACACTGTCATCTCAGATTTTCAAAATATGCTTTTGAACCATAGCAAATCACTAATTTGTGTAAGAGTATTGCAAGCTAGATTAGCATTTTGAGTAGCATTTAGCACGCAACATTTTCACAAAAACCAGATAACCAAATAAATAAAATCATTTACCTTTGAAGAGCTTCGGATGTTTTCAATGAGGAGACTCTCAGTTACATAGCAAATGTTCAGTTTTTCCTGAAAGAATCTTTGTGTAGGAGAAATCGCTCCGTTTCGTACATCACATTTGGCTACCGAAACGAACCGAAAATTCAGTCACCAAAACGTCAAACTTTTTCCAAATTAACTCCATAATATCGACCGAAACATGGCAAGCGTTGTTTAGAATCAATCCTCAAGGTGTTTTATCACATATCTCTTCATTGATATGCAGTTCGTGGAAGCCTGCTTTCCCCTCAGAATCGCATGGAAAAATACCAGCAGCTGAAAATGACGCACCAATTTCGACGGAGGACACCGGGCGGACACCTGGAAAATGTAGTCTCTTATGGTCAATCTTCCAATGATATGCCTACAAATACGTCACAATGCTGCAGACACCTTGGGGAAACGACAGAAAGGGCAGGCTCATTCCTCTCGCATTCACAGCCATATAAGGAGACAATGGAAAACGGAGCCTAAAATATCCTGCTGGTTTCCTGGTTGCCGTTTCATCTTGGTTTTGCCTGTAGCTCCCGTTCTAGGGCACCCACAGACAATATCTTTGCAGTTCTGGAAAATTCCAAAGCTATCAATTATATGCATAGTCAAGCATCTTTTTGTGACAAAATATCTTGTTTAAAACGGGAACGTTTTTCATCCAAAAATGAAATAGAGCCCCCAGAGTTTCAAGAGGTTAATGGCTTCGTGGTGAGCTTCGAGTTGAGTTTGAAGGGACAGCAAATTTACACTGTTATACAAGCTGTACACTCACTACTTTACATTGCAGCAAAATGTAATTTCTTCAGTGTTGTCACATGAAACGATATACTCAAATATTTACAAAAATGGGAGGGGTGTACTCACTTTTGTGATATACTGTAGGTCTGTAACAGTTTGGGTCTAGGGTGTCACCCCATTTGAAGAGGGGGATAACCGCGGCAGCTTTCCAATCTTTAGGGATCTCGGACGATACGAAAGAGAGGTTGAACAGGCTGGTAATAGGGGTTGCAACAATGGCGGCAGATAGTTTTAGAAAGAGAGGGTCCAGATTGTCTAGCCCAGCTGATTTGTACGGGTACAGGTTTTGCTGCTCTTTCAGAAGATCTGCTCTCTGGATATGGGTGAAGGAGAAGCTGGGGAGGATTGGGCGGGTAGCTGCGGTGGAGGCGGGGCTGTTGGCCGGGGTTGGAGTAGCCAGGAGGAAGGCATGGCCAGCCGTAGAGAAATGCTTATTGAAATTTTCTATTATCATGGATTTATCAGTGGTGACTGTGTTACCTAGCCTCAGTACAGTGGCCAGCTGGGAGGAGGTGCTCTTGTTCTCCATGGACTTTACAGTGTTGTTCTCCATGGACTTTTGTAGTTAGAGCTACAGGATACGAATTTATGCTTGAAAAAGCTAGCCATTGCTTTCCTGACTGACTGCGTGTATTGGTTCCTGACTTCCCTGAACAGTTGCATATCGTGGGGACTATTCAATGCTATTGCAGTCCGCCACAGGATGTTCTTGTGCTGGTCAAGGGCAGTCAAGTCTGGGGTGAACCAAGGGCGATATTTCTGTTCTTAGTCCTACATTTTTTGAAAGGGGCATGCTTATCTAAGATGGTGAGGAAATTACTTTTAAAGAATGACCAGGCATCCTCGACTGACGGGATGAGGTCAATAACCTTCCAGGATACCCGGGCCAGGTCGATTAGAAAGGCTTGCTCGCAGAAGTGCTTTAGGGCGTGTTTGACAGTTGACAGACAGATACATAGCGGATATAGACAATGAGGCAATGATCGCTGAGATCCTGATTGAAAACAGCAGAGGTGTATTTGGAGGGCAAGTTGGTCAGGATAATATCTATGAGGGTGCCCATGTTTACGGATTTAGGGTTGTACCTGGTGGGTTCCTTGATGATTTGTGTGAGATTGAGGGCACCTAGCTTAGATTGTAGGACGGCTGGGGTGTTAAGCATATCCCCGTTTAGGTCACCTAACAGAACAAACTCTAAAGCTAGATGGGGGGCGATCAATTCACAAATGGTGTCCAGGGCACAGCTGGGAGCGGAGGGGGGTTGATAGCAGGGGGCAACAGTGAGATACTTATTTCTGGAAAAGTTAAATTTTAAAATTAGAAGTTCAAACTGTTTGGGGATAGACCTGGAAAGTATGACAGAACTTAGGAGGCTATCTCTGCAGTAGATTGCAATTCCTCCCTCTTTGGCAGTTCTATCTTGACGGAAAATGCTGTAAATGGTATGGAAATCTCAGAATTGTTGGTGACCTTCCTAAGCCAGGATTCAGACACGGCAAGGACATCAGGGTTGGCAGAGTGTGCTAAAGCAGTAAAAAAAACATTAGGGAGGAGGTTCTGATGTTGACCTGCATGAAACCAAGGTTTTTTCAATCACAGAAGTCAACAAATGGGTGTGCCAGGGGACACGCAGGGCCTGGGTTTACCTCCACATTACCCGAGCAACAGAGGGGGAGTAGGATGAGAGTACGGCTAAAGGATATCAAAACTGGTCGCCTAGAGTGTTGGGGACAAAGAATAAAAGGAGCAGATTGCTGGGCGTGGTAGAATAGATTCAGGGCATAATGTGCAGACGGGTATGGTGGGGTGCGGGTACAGCGGAGGTGAGCCCAGTCACTGAGTGATGATAAGAGAGGTTGTATCTCTCGATAAGCTGATTATAATGGGTGAGGTCACCACATGTGTGGGAGGTGGCAACAAAGGAGGTATCAGAGGTATAATGAGTGGAACTAGGGGCTCCATTGTAAACTAAAACAATGATAACTAACAGTGTCATGACGTTGGCCTGGGGGGTAGGTTTATGACAGTCATAAATACCTCATCCCCCCTTTTTCCTCTCTACCCTACTGAGGTTACATTTGCAAAACCCTTGGTTAACATAGAGATTCTGGAAACATCAGAAGGTGGGGGGAAATAAACTATATTCTGGTAATCCGACCAATGGAACATATGCGGTGGTACTTAATGAATATGATGTCAGTTCGATTGTCATCTGAGACATTCTCATCAATGATACGATGGCATAAACTCTACAGTGGAAAGTCTACACATCAGAGTTATCGGATTCACATGGAATTGTTGTTCAATTTAAATGTTTGAATATGAAATTAGATAACTACAGAATGAAGCCAACATCAGCATGAGTTTGATTGTGAATGGTATGAACTTTTTATCTCTTATTCACTACAGTAGTGATACCTCCTAGCCGTTGAGTTAGCAACAGCAGCTGCAAACGAAGGTTAGGAAGGAACAGACAGACGTTAACCATGACAGATAAGTTTGAGACCGAAGGGAGCAAGTGCGACACTCACATGTCCAAAATCAGTACTCTAAGCGCTCAAGTGGACTCTGCAATGCAGCAGAATACCACCCTTAGGTACCATCTGGAGGAAATCCAGAATGGTCACGCTCCACAGCCCATCCAAGCAACCGGAGCCAGGTGATATTAATAACGGATAAATTATTTTATAGCATGTAGCATATAGCATAATAGCATGTCATATCTGTTAATCCGGCATAGCCAAAGACACGACAACAGTATACAAGGCATATTGACATATGAGAGAGATAGCTCTACCGACTGTGTGGCTCAGTCGGTAGAGCATGGCGCTTGCAACGCCAAGCGTCGTGGGTTCGATTCCCGCTGGGGCCACCCATATGTAAAAGTAGTGGCCCCAGCCGACTTGTAAGTCGCTTTGGACAAAAGCGTCTGCTAAATGGGATATATTATTATATTATTATTATACATACAGCGGGGCAAAAAGTAATCACAGGTGTTAATTTGGAGAGCTAGCTAAGACAACAACAGGTGAGACAACAACAGCTAATCAGCTAAAACAACAACAGGTAAAATGGCGATGACTGGGTAGAGAGGGTCGGTTAACTACACACTGAGTTCGCGGCTGGGGCCGACAGATAAACAAAATAAATAAATAACCAAAACAAAATAAACAGAATGGAGTACCGTGATTAATGGACAGTCCAGTGGACATCTAATCAGCTAATCTGCTAAATTGTAATTATTCGCCTACCTCATGCCTTTTGCATACAATGTATATAGACTCTTTTTTCCCTACTGTGTTATTGACTTGTTTATTGTTTACTCCATGTGTAACTCTGTGTTGTTGTCTGTTCACACTGCTATGCTTTATCTTGGCCAGGTCGCAGTTGTAAATGAGAACTTGTTCTCAACTAGCCTACCTGGTTAAATAAAGGTGAAATAAAAATAAAATAAAAATGTAGCCAAGTGATCATAGGGTCCAGGGGGCAGCAATAGATGGAACAGGGAAGCGGCGGAGTAGTCGCTACTATGCTAGCATGCGGGTGACACGGTTTAAAGTTAGCAGCCCGGGGCTGCATTCATTGTAGCTGGGGATTTTAACAAGGCTAATCTGAAAACAAGACTCACTAAATTGTATCAGCATATCGATTGCGCAACCAGGGCTGGCAAAACCTTGGATCATTGTTATTCTAACTTCCGCGACGCATATAAGGCCCTGCCCCGCCCTCCTTTCGGAAAAGCTGACCACGACTCCATTTTGTTGATCCCTGCCTACAGACAGAAACTAAAACAAAAAGCTCCCACGCTGAGGTCTGTCCAACGCTGGTCCGACCAAGCGGATTCCACACTCCAAGACTGCTTCCAACACGTGGACTGGGATATGTTTCGTATTGCGTCAGACAACAACATTGACGAATATGCTGATTCGGTGTGCGAGTTCATTAGAACTTGCGTTGAAGATGTCGTTCCCATAGCAACGATTAAAACATTCCCAAACCAGAAACCGTGGATTGATGGCAGCATTCGCGTGAATCTGAAAGCGCGAAACACTGCTTTTAATCAGGGCAAGGTGACTGGAAACATGACCGAATACAAACAGTGCAGCTATTCCCTCCGCAAGGCTATCAAACAAGCTAAGCGTCAGTATAGAGACAAAGTAGAATCTCAATTCAACGGCTCAGACACAAGAAGTATGTGGCAGGGTCTACAGTCAATCACGGACTACAAAAAGAAAACCAGCCCAGTCACGGACCAGGATGTCTTGCTCCCAGGCAGACTAAATAACTTTTTTGCTCGCTTTGAGGACAATACAGTGCCACTGACACGGCCTGCAACGAAAACTTGCGGACTCTCCTTCACTGCAGCCGAAGTGAGTAAAACATTTAAACGTGTTAACCCTCGCAAGGCTGCAGGCCCAGACGGCATCCCCAGCCGCGCCCTCAGAGCATGCGCAGACCAGCTGGCTGGTGTGTTTACGGACATATTCAATCATTCCCTATCTCAGTCTGCTGTTTCCACATGCTTCAAGAGGGCCACCATTGTTCCTTTTCCCAAGAAAGCTAAGGTAACTGAGCTAAATGACTACCGCCCCGTAGCACTCACTTCCGTCATCATGAAGTGCTTTGAGAGACTAGTCAAGGACCATATCACCTCCACCCTACCTGACACCCTAGACCCACTCCAATTTGCTTACCGCCCAAATAGGTCCACAGACGATGCAATCTCAACCACACTGCACACTGCCCTAACCCATCTGGACAAGAGGAATACCTATGTGAGAATGCTGTTCATCAACTACAGCTCGGCATTTAACACCATAGTACCCTCCAAGCTCGTCATCAAGCTCGAGACCCTGGGTCTCGACCCCGCCCTGTGCAACTGGGTGCTGGACTTCCTGACGGGCCGCCCCCAGGTGGTGAGGGTAGGCAACAACATCTCCACCCCGCTGATCCTCAACACTGGGGCCCCACAAGGGTGTGTTCTGAGCCCTCTCCTGTACTCCCTGTTCACCCACGACTGCGTGGCCACGCACGCCTCCAACTCAATCATCAAGTTTGTGGACGACACAACAGTGGTAGGCTTGATTACCAACAACTACGAGACGGCCTACAGGGAGGAGGTGAGGGCCCTCGGAGTGTGGTGTCAGGAAAATAACCTCACACTCAACGTCAACAAAACTAAGGAGATGATTGTGGACTACAGGAAACAGCAGAGGGAACACCCCCCTATCTACATCGATGGAACAGTAGTGGAGAGGGTAGCAAGTTTTAAGTTCCTCGGCATACACATCACAGACAAACTGAATTGGTCCACCCACACAGACTGCATCGTGAAGAAGGCGCAGCAGCGCCTCTTCAACCTCAGGAGGCTGAAGAAATTCGGCTTGTCACCAAAAGCACTCACAAACTTCTACAGATGCACAATCGAGAGCATCCTGGCGGGCTGTATCACCGCCTGGTACGGCAACTGCTCCGCCCACAACCGTAAGGCTCTCCAGAGGGTAGTGAGGTCTGCACAATGCATCACCGGGGGCAAACTACCTGCCCTCCAGGACACCTACACCACCCGATGTTACAGGAAGGCCATAAAGATCATCAAGGACATCAACCACCCGAGCCACTGCCTGTTCACCCCGCTATCATCCAGAAGGCGAGGTCAGTACAGGTGCATCAAAGCTGGGACCGAGAGACTGAAAAACAGCTTCTATCTCAAGGCCATCAGACTGTTAAACAGCAACCACTAACATTGACTGGCTGCTGCCAACACACTGACTCAACTCCAGCCACCTTAATAATGGGAATTGATGGGAAATGATGTAAAATATATCACTAGCCACTTTAAACAATGCTACCTAATATAATGTTCACATACCCTACATTATTCATCTCATATGTATATGTATATACTGTACTCTATATCATCTACTGCATCCTTATGTAATACATGTATCACTAGCCACTTTAACTATGCCACTTTGTTTACATACTCATCTCATATGTATATACTGTACTCGATACCATCTACTGTATCTTGCCTATGCTGCTCTGTACCATCACTCATTCATATATCTTTGTGTACATATTCTTTATCTCCTTACACTGTGTATAAGACAGTAGTTTTGGAATTGTTAGTTCGATTACTTGTTGGTTATTACTACATTGTCGGAACTAGAAGCACAAGCATTTCGCTACACTCGCATTAACATCTGCTAACCATGTGTATGTGACAAATAAAATTTGATTGATTTGATTTGATTTTGATTAGTAGAAGCGTCTGCTCCAACGTCCGACAGAGAACGGTTGAAGGCACAGAGGATGGAGTATTCATTGGCAGACCTGCCGACGTGGTGCGGCGGGTGCCGTGTCGACTAAGGATCCAAGCCAGATGGCTAAAGAGGTATTGTAGTAATTTAGTTTTCTATCCGGGAGATTCGCCGGGCTCGCGGCTAACTGGTGCTAGCTTCGGGGCTGGGGCGTTAGTCACTATAGCGACTCGGTAGCAGCAGTGATCCGGTGCCAAGGTCCAGAGTTTACGGCAAGGATCCAGGGGAGTAGTGTGTTCTAGCCGTGTTTGGGTGGAGTCCGGGTGAACAACTGAGTAGCCCGGGTGGTGGGAGGTCTTCCTCAGGGATAGCTTTGGTACTGGGTAACTCGGTGGATGCTAGCGAGCTGTGAAGATCAGGAGTAATGGTCCAGGGATTACGGCAGGAATCCGGCGTTGTGGAGAGACAGTCTGATACTGGTAGGCTGGCGAGTATTATCCAAGCTAAAAAAGGGCTGGTATCTGTGCAGAAGGTAGAGGCGGCTAGCAGTGGCTAACAATGACTAAGTAGCTTGTAGCTAATTAGCTGTTTAGCTTCTGACGGCTAGGTGGGGGCAAGAGGAACGGTGACAAGGCGTGGAATAACGATATGGGGCAGAGTGTGTGTGTATGTGTAAATACTATAGCTGCTGCTTGTGATTATAATGATGATATGGGGCAGTGTCTGTGTGTGTGTCTCTGAATGTGTGTGTATATACTACAGGTGCTGCTTGTGATTATAATGATGATATGGGGCAGTGTCTGTGTGTGTGTCTCTGAATGTGTGTGTATATACTACAGGTGCTGCTTGTGATTATAATGATGATATGGGGCAGTGTCTGTGTGTGTGTCTCTGAATGTGTGTGTATATACTACAGGTGCTGCTTGTGCGTATAATGATGATATGGGGCAGTGTCTGTGTCTCTGAATGTGTGTGTATATACTACAGGTGCTGCTTGTGCGTATAATGATGATATGGGGCAGTGTCTGTGTGTGTGTCTCTGAATGTGTGTGTATATACTACAGGTGCTGCTTGTGATTATAATGATGATATGGGGCAGTGTCTGTGTGTGTGTCTCTGAATGTGTGTGTATATACTACAGGTGCTGCTTGTGCGTATAATGATGATATGGGGCAGTGTCTGTGTGTGTGTCTCTGAATGTGTGTGTATATACTACAGGTGCTGCTTGTGATTATAATGATGATATGGGGCAGTGTCTGTGTGTGTGTCTCTGAATGTGTGTATATACTATAGGTGCTGCTTGTGATTATGATGATGATATGGGGCAGTTTGCGTGTGTCTCTGAATGTGTGTGTATATACTATAGGTGCCGCTTGTGATTATAATGATGATATGGGGCACAGTGTGTTTGTGTGCCCACGTGTGTACTATATGTGCAGTGTGTGTGTATCATGGCACATTTCTTTCTGCTACACATACAAAAGGATACTCAATTTAGTCAATGCGATTCTTTTAAATTGACCACAACCAGCTGGGAGTTAACAGCTGGCGAACAGAGCTAGATAATGGCTCAGTGGCTCAGTGAGAGAGAGAAAAAACCCAGGACAGACTACTCTCACCCATTTACCCCCTTCCTCCCTCTGTCCATCTCTCAGTCCCTCCATCTAGCTCTTTCTCCACACTTCCATCCCTATATCTTTATCTCCCCCTCTTTCCAACTCACAATCTCTCAATTTTCTCCCTCTCCACCTCTCCATCTCACCCCTTGTCTATTTTCCCCTTCTCCATCGCTCTCAGAATTTCTGGCAAGTGAAATTTGCTTTGCGTTCACACTTCCTCAGACGATGACGATAGTCTCGGTGACGGTGACTACGTCTGGCCACAAGGGACTATCACTGACGTTGTATGCATGACAACCATACAGTGACAAAGACACAGAGAGAGAGAGAGCTGATTGTCACAGAGGGAAGCAATAGAACCTCTGGAACTGTGCCAGTAGGACAGAGGGGAGCAGTAGAACCTCTGTAACTGTGCTAGTAGGACAGAGGGGAGCAGTAGAACCTCTGTAACTGTGCTAGTAGGACAGAGGGGAGCAGTAGAACCTCTGGAACTGTGCCAGTAGGACAGAGGGGAGCAGTAGAACCCCTGGAACTGTGCTAGTAGGACAGAGGAGAGCAGTAAAACCTCTGGAACTGTGCCAGTAGGACAGAGGGGAGCAGTAGAACCTCTGTAACTGTGCCAGTAGGACAGAGGAGAGCAGTAGAACCTCTGGAACTGTGCTAGTAGGACAGAGGAGAGCAGTAGAACCTCTGGAACTGTGCTAGTAGGACAGAGGGGAGCAGTAGAACCTCTGGAACTGTGCCAGTAGGACAGAGGGGAGCAGTAGAGCCCCTGGAACTGTGCTAGTAGGACAGAGGGGAGCAGTAGAACCTCTGGAACTGTGCCAGTAGGACAGAGGAGAGCAGTAGAACCTCTGGCACTGTGCCAGTAGGACAGAGGAGAGCAATAGAACCTCTGGAACTGTGCTAGTAGGACAGAGGGGAGCAGTAGAACCCCTGGAACTGTGCTAGTAGGACAGAGGAGAGCAGTAGAACCTCTGGAACTGTGCCAGTAGGACAGAGGAGAGCAGTAGAACCTCTGGAACTGTGCCAGTAGGACAGAGGAGAGCAGTAGAACCTCTGGAACTGTGCCAGTAGGACAGAGGAGAGCAGTAGAACCTCTGGAACTGTGCCAGTAGGACAGAGGAGAGCAGTAGAACCTCTGGAACTGTGCTAGTAGGACAGAGGGGAGCAGTAGAACCTCTGGAACTGTGCTAGTAGGACAGAGGAGAGCAGTAGAACCTCTGGAACTGTGCCAGTAGGACAGAGGGGAGCAGTAGAACCCCTGGAACTGTGCCAGTAGGACAGAGGAGAGCAATAGAACCTCTGGAACTGTGCTAGTAGGACAGAGGAGAGCAGTAGAACCTCTGGAACTGTGCTAGTAGGACAGAGGGGAGCAGTAGAACCTCTGGAACTGTGCTAGTAGGACAGAGGAGAGCAGTAGAACCTCTGGAACTGTGCCAGTAGGACAGAGGAGAGCAGTAGAACCTCTGGCACTGTGCCAGTAGGACAGAGGAGAGCAATAGAACCTCTGGAACTGTGCTAGTAGGACAGAGGGGAGCAGTAGAACCCCTGGAACTGTGCTAGTAGGACAGAGGAGAGCAGTAGAACCTCTGGAACTGTGCCAGTAGGACAGAGGAGAGCAGTAGAACCTCTGGAACTGTGCCAGTAGGACAGAGGAGAGCAGTAGAACCTCTGGAACTGTGCCAGTAGGACAGAGGAGAGCAGTAGAACCTCTGGAACTGTGCCAATAGGACAGAGGAGAGCAGTAGAACCTCTGGAACTGTGCCAGTAGGACAGAGGAGAGCAGTAGAACCTCTGGAACTGTGCCAGTAGCTCCACAAAGGATTGGCATTGTGAACTAGGCTGCTACTTATGAAGCAAGTCATGTTTAAAAAGCACTCTGTGTCTCATAGTTTCGATTTTCTCTTCCCGAAAGTACATTGTTTTCCTGACAATGGGAGAGACTTACAGTATCAATAGGGATTGATCAACATCACCAGCTAACAACAGTAGCTACCAAAACAAAGTGGACAATGACAAACGTCAATGGAAAGAAAATATTATTAAAAACAGTTTATATTTCCTAATGCCTACCTTCTTCGCAGCTGCCGAGCTTGGCCACCTCAATCTTCTTCTTGAGGACGCAGGATGCCAAACCTAGCTCGCAAGTGTTGTCATAGGTCATGCCGTCGCTGCCACACACAGGAGATAAAGCCTGGCCCTGGCACTGCGTGCACTCGCACTTGTTCTGGATGCATTGGGCCCCCCAGGCACACACAGCGCTGCCACAGGTCTCTGTAACCGCACATAAGGGTTATAGGTGACTATGCAGTGGAATCATGAAGAATGAATATCCCTGCTAAAATACAACAGAGATACAGGTACATTACTTTAATAAGACATAGACACTGCACAGAAATATAAACGCAATGTAAAGTGTTGGTCACATGTTTCATGAGCTGAAACAAAAGATCCCAGAAATGTTCCATACACAAAAAGCTTATTTCTCTCAAATGTTTTGCACACAGTTTTTTCCATCTCTGTTAGTGAGCATTTCTCCTTTGCAAAGATAATCCATCCACCTTACAGGTGTGGCATATCAACAAGCTGATTACACAGCATAAACAGGTCCTCCTTGTGCTGGGGACAATAAAAGGCCACTCTAAAATGTCACACAACACAATGCTAAAGATGTCTCAAGTTTTGAGAGAGGATGCATTTGGCATCCTGACTGTGGGTATGATCACTCGAGCTGTTGCCAGATAATTTAATGTTCATTTGTCTACCATTGTCTTCCAACGTCGTTTTAGAGAATTTGGCAGTCCGTCCAACCGGCCTCACAACTGCAGACCACATGTATAGTGTTGTGTGGGCGAGTGGTTTGCTGATGTCAACGTTGGGAACAGAGTGCCCCATGGTGTCGGTGGGGTTATGATATGGGCAGGCATAAGATACGGACAATGAACACAATTGTATTTTATCAATTTGAATGCACAGAGATACCGTGACGAGATCCTGAGGCTCATTTACGTGCCATTCATCTGCCGCCATCACCTCATGTTTCAGTATGATAATGCACGGCCCCATGTCACAAGGATCTGTACACAATTCCTGAAAGCTGAAAATGTCCCAGTTCTTCCATGGCCTGCATACTCACCAGACACGTCACCCATTGAGCATGTTTGGGATGCTCTGGATCAACGTGTACGACAGCATTTTACAGTTCCTGCCACTATCCAGCAACTTCACACAGCCATTGAAGAGGAGTGGGACAACATTCCACTATCAACAGCCTGATCAACTCTATGTGAAGGAGATGTGTCGTGCTGCATGAGGCAAATGGTGGTCACACCAGATACTGACTGGTGTTCTGATCCACGACCCTACTTAAAAATAAAGGGATCTGTTACCAACAGTATCTGTCTTTCCAATCCATAGATTAGGGCCTCATTTATTTATTTCATTTGACTGATTTCCTGAATAAACTGTAACTCAGTAAAAACGTTGAAATTGTTGCCTGTTGCGTTTGTATAGTATATTTGTACCAACACACTGCTGGTAGGAACACACAGGCATACAGACGCAGCACACACACACACTTGGCGGTAAGAATTACTCACTGCATTCTCCCTGGGCGAGCACACGCAGGTCAAGCTGCTTGGTACAGGCCCGCACGTGGAGCTCACACTCGCTGCGGTAGGTGGAGCTGTCGCTGCCGCACACCGGTTGGTGGGACTCAACACACTCCTGCGGGCACACACATCTGCCAGACTGCCCGTCGCAGATCGCCCCGAATGAACAATTGGCACACGCCTCGTCTGGAGGGAGACAGGTAGGAGAGAGTTAGGGTCTGAGGGAGTACATAAGACCAGTATGGGTAACATGGGGAGAGAAAGAGAATATGTGTGTGTATGTATGTGTGTCAAGGAATTTAGTGAGTGAGTGAGTAAGAAAAAGAGAGAGGGGACAGATAAAACCAACAACCATGATGCCATGTTTTTACCTAACCCCCCTCGAAAGGCTGGTCATGTCAAGAGGCCCCCAGGTGGCCTGCAGACTTTACACATCTGCACGTTTCAGTGGATGATCTGGACTGAGAACACTGACAAGAATCCTCTCTTTCCAGATTCCATTTAGTCTGATCCTTTGCTTGTTTTCCATTCAGTTTCTTACTCTCTGCCTTGCATTGCCTACTACCGACACGTTGAGTATATCAGTGATGGGAAACTCCCCCTCCCCCATGTTATTAGCTTGTTAATTACACCTTATTACATATGAATAGAGTCAGGAAATCAGCACGTGTCGCACAGGCACTCGGTTATCCCGGTCGAGGGGCCTGATTCAAATATACATGCAGGCACCCCAAAAATAAAATGTGGTTGAGGTGGCAGCCAGCGGTGATGGAGATCACTGTGACACCGGCGCGCCGGACCCAAGGGCTATAAATCATGGCGAGTGTCGTCCTTTATCAGGGCCCGTGTCCCAATAAAAGGCCTCCCTTCTTCATCTCTCTCCTCTCCCTCTGTTCCAGCCAGTGCTGCCGGTCGTTGGTGTCGGCTGATCGGGACACACCCAGCTAACCGGACCGCCTTATTGGCTGTATACATAGGGCCTTGATAGCTAGCACTAACAGCATTAACGCGGTGGGGCGTCGTGTCTGACGGGGGGGGGAGGGAGGTTGTAAAAAGTGGCCTTGAGGAGACAGCCATTTCGAGTGATGGATAGAGAGCGAGACAGTGGGGAAACGAAAAGCTAAAGAGCCTCTCCAGCCTCAGAACGTTACACATCCTCTCAGACGAATAATAATGGTCCAGGAGACACGAGCTACAACCGGGGATGGAGGGAGGAGTTGTTCTATAACACGAAGAGAAAGAGAGACGTTTGTTTAGTGAAGGGCTCTAAAATAGTCCCCAGCCGATAAAATAGTCCCCAGCCGACCTCCCAGTGTCTGCTCTATTACTATCGCTATGTCCCACCTGTCCTCCCTTTATTTACCTCTCCTCTTTTAACTTCCTCCCCACTCCTCTCATGTCTCTCCCTCTCTGTTGTCTGCTTATATTCTCATATTATACCATCTACTATTACTATCGCTCTGTCCCTCCTCTCCTCCCTTTATTTACCTCTCCTCTTTTAACTTCCTCCCCACTCCTCTCATGTCTCTCCCTCTCTGTTGTCTGCTTATATTCTCATATTATACCGTCTACTATTACTATCACTCTGTCCCTCCTGTCCTCCCTTTATTTACCTCTCCTCTTTTAACTTCCTCCCCACTCCTCTCATGTCTCTCCCTCTCTGTTGTCTGCTTATATTCTCATATTATACCATCTACTATTACTATCGCTCTGTCCCTCCTCTCCTCCCTTTATTTACCTCTCCTCTTTTAACTTCCTCCCCACTCCTCTCATGTCTCTCCCTCTCTGTTGTCTGCTTATATTCTCATATTTTACCATCTACTATTACTATTGTTCTGTCCCTCCTCTCCTCCCTTTATTTACCTCTCCTCTTTTAACTTCCTCCCCACTCCTTTCATGTCTCTCCCTCTCTGTTGTCTGCTTATATTCTCATATTATACCATCTACTATTACTATCGCTCTGTCCCTCCTCTCCTCCCTTTATTTACCTCTCCTCTTTTAACTTCCTCCCCACTCCTCTCATGTCTCTCCCTCTCTGTTGCCTGCTTATATTCTCATATTATACCATCTACTATTACTATCGCTCTGTCCCACCTCTCCTCCCTTTATTTACCTCTCCTCTTTTAACTTCCTCCCCACTCCTCTCATGTCTCTCCCTCTCTGTTGTCTGCTTATATTCTCATATTATACCATCTACTATTACTATCGCTCTGTCCCTCCTCTCCTCCCTTTATTTACCTCTCCTCTTTTAACTTCCTCCCCACTCCTCTCATGTCTCTCCCTCTCTGTTGTCTGCTTATATTCTCATATTTTACCATCTACTATTACTATCGCTTTGTCCCTCCTCTCCTCCCTTTATTTACCTCTCCTCTTTTAACTTCCTCCCCACTCCTCTCATGTCTCTCCCTCTCTGTTGTCTGCTTATATTCTCATATTTTACCATCTACTATTACTATTGTTCTGTCCCTCCTCTCCTCCCTTTATTTACCTCTCCTCTTTTAACTTCCTCCCCACTCCTCTCATATCTCTCCCTCTCTGTTGTCTGCTTATATTCTCATATTTTACCATCTACTATTACTCTTGCTCTGTCCCTCCTCTCCTCCCTTTATTTACCTCTCATCTTTTAACTTCCTGCCCACTCCTCTCATGTCTCTCCCTCTCTGTTGCCTGCTTATATTCTCATATTATACCATCTACTATTACTATCGCTCTGTCCCTCCTCTCCTCCCTTTATTTACTTTACTTACTTATTTATTTTTCTGTTCTAAATGACTTCTCTCTCCTCTCATCTATATATAGAAAGTGCCTTTCGGAGCGACTGATATCCTTCTGTGGTCTTTTAGCATGCGTGTCTCTGCCTCGTCCAGCCAGCCAGATACACAAGGTCACTCGACACTCAGGAGAAGGAAATACAACAGAATAATAAAACATGTAACTTCTCACTATCGGACCGCACCGGAGCAGTAAAGATGACGATTTCCCCTAGCACAGGTTTTACATCCTTTTTTCAAAAGAAAAATCTAATTATGACCATGCATATAGGCCACACGCACACACACACACACACACACACACACACACACACACACACACACACACACACACACACACACACACACACACACACACACACACACACACACACACACACACACACACACAGAGGTTGTCCCTGCGTTCAAACCCCTGTGGGACAAAAGCAAACACACACACTTCCCATCCCCTATAAAGGCTCACAACCACCCTTATCTAACCCCCCCCCCACCCCCCCACCCAGTATGCCAGTGACATGAACGGGCCGTGATAATTAAGCCAGATGATAGTGGAGACGGAGGGAGGTGATGACTCAGTGGAGTTTGAAGAGGCTTGTGTAAAGCAGTGCAAACAGCCCAGAATAAACCAGATCACCATCATCATTCCTAGAGCCTCGCCTAGCACTGCCCGCCTGCCACTTTTATTGCCCTGTTTCGCTGACTCCTGTTTCTGTGTGGACTCACTGCCATCCATAGTGCTGTGTGTGTGTGTGCTGTGTTACACAAACATGGAAAGGCCCGATTCTTCCTCGCCTTTTTAAATGAAGACTATTCATTACCCCCGGCGGCGCCACGGCGAGACCTGTCAACCTAACGCTGGCAGCATGAACACAGTTGAGTTTGCCCACCCGGCTCACACATTCCTTTTGCTGCGTTTCCCACTGGAATACATCCTTATGCGCATAGATTCCAATTTGGAAGGGACGAAATAATAGTGGAGTCACATTTGCCCCCCTGCCAGCAACACTGCAATGGATTAAACATGAAACTCGAGTTGAAACAGGGGGTAGAGCAAGCGGAGAGCTAGCGTAACTGTGCTAAGCCAAGCCAGGCAAATGTCATCTCTCTCTGTGTGCTGGTGGTGGCAGATGTAACTGCACACGGTGGTTAACAGTGGCTAGGGTATTGGCAGTCTGTGTTAATGGCTGAGAAATGGCCTCAGGCATCTCTATCACTGTGTATTATTGGTCCCTCCAGGAAATTGCAGAGATGTTTTGTGATATTTGCTTGGAAAAACGCTTGATTTTACTGCTGCAATTCTGACAATTTGCATGGCAACATGCAATGATTTTGTCCAATTTGTTGCTGAAATGCGCTGACGAGTGAAAAAGTTTGTTGAAGTGTGACTTGATTCAACCATTTTATGAGGTAAACGTGCATGATTGGCTGAAATTGCAAGCCCTCTTTTTGTACTATGGTGATGAGTCAGTTTTATGTGATAACATTGCGTTGATTTTACTACACTGCTCAAAAAAATAAAGGGAACACTAAAATAACTGTCACGCCCTGGTCGAAGTATATTGTGTATGTCTGCATTTATTTGGTTTGGCCAGGGTGTGACATGGGTTTTTGTGGTGTGTTTTGTCTTGGGGGTGTCTAGCATACTCTATGGCTGCCTGAGGCGGTTCTCAATCAGAGTCAGGTGATTATCGTTGTCTCTGATTGGGAACCATATTTAGGCAGCCATATTCTGAGTATTTCGTGGGTGATTGTTCATGTCTCTGTGTTTGTTGTCACGAGATAGGCTGTATATGTTTTCACGTTCAGTTTGTTGTTTTTGTATTATTAGTGTTTTTTTCATCGTCATCAAACATGTCTCAAAAATACCACGCTGCATTTTGGTCCGCTTCTCCTTCACCAGATGAGAACCGTTACAGAATCACCCACCACAACGGGACCAAGCGGCGTGTTATCAGGCAACAGCAACAGCAGGAGCAACAAAGAGAGGAATGGACATGGGAGGACGAATTGTTCGGAGAAGGACCCTGGGATCAGCCTGGAGAATATCGCCGCCCCAAAGAAGACCTGGAGGCGGTGAGAGCGGAGAGGCGCCGGAATGAGGAGGCAGCACGGCGACACAGATGGAAGCCCGAGAGTCAGCCCCAAAAATTTCTTGGGGGGGGGGGGGCTCAGGGAGAGTGTGGCAGAGTCAGGAGTCAGACCTGAGCCAACTCTCCCTGTTTATCGTGAGGAGCCAAGGGGGAGACCAGAACCAGAGCCGGTGTTGGAGGTGAGCGAAGCAGAGACTGTGAAGGAGTTAATGGAGAAATTGGAGGAGAGAGAAATGAGGGAGTTGCTGTGTTGGTGCTTTAAGCATGGAATTCGCCCGACGGAGCGTGTCGGGGATTTGATGGCACCTGGGTCAGCGCTCCATACTCGTCCTGAGGTGCGTGTTAGTCGGCTGGTGAAGATGGTGCCAGCCTCGCGCACCAGGCCTCCTGTGCAACTCCCTAGCCTTGCACGTCCTGTGCCAGCACTGCTCTCAAGATCTCCAGTACGCCTTCACGGTCTAGCCCATCCTGTGCCACCTCCACACACCAGCCCTCCGGTGGCAGCTACCCGCACCAGGCTTCCTGTGCGTGTCCTCGGCCCAGTACCACCAGTGCCAGCACCACGAATCAGGCCTACAGTGCGCCTCGCCTCTCCAGAGTTGCCGGAGCCTTTCTCCTCTCCTGCGCTGCTGGAGTCTCCTGCCTGTTCCGCGCAGCCGGAGTCTCCTGCCTGTTCAGCGCAGCCAGAGCTGCCAGCCTGCATGGTACAGCCAGAGCTGCCAGCCTACATGGAGCAGCCAGAGCTGTCAGTCTGCATGGAGCAGCCAGAGATGTCAGTCTGCATGGAGCAGCCAGAGCTGTCAGTCTGCATGGAGCAGCCAGAGCTGTCAGTCTGCATGGAGCAGCCAGAGATGTCAGTCTGCATGGAGCAGCCAGAGCTGTCAGTCTGCATGGAGCAGCCAGAGCTGACAGTCTGCATGGAGCAGCCAGAGCTGTCAGTCTGCATGGAGCAGCCAGAGCTGTCAGTCTGCATGGAGCAGCCAGAGCTGACAGTCTGCATGGAGCAGCCAGAGCTGACAGTCTGCATGGAGCAGCCAGAGCTGACAGTCTGCAAGGAGCTGCCAGTCTGCAAGGAGCCGCCAGAGCTGTCAGTCTGCATGGAGCAGCCAGATCTGCCAGTCAGCCAGACTCTTCCAGATCTGCCTGTCAGCCAGACTCTTCCAGATCCGCCAGTCAGCCAGACTCTTCCAGATCCGCCAGTCAGCCAGACTCTTATAGATCCGCCAGTCAGCCAGACTCTTATAGATCCGCCAGTCAGCCAGACTCTTCCAGATCCGCCAGTCAGCCAGACTCTTCCAGATCCACCAGTCAGCCAGACTATTCCAGATCCGCCAGTCAGCCAGACTCTGCCAGATCCGCCAGTCAACCAGACTCTGCCGGATCCAACTACCTGCCTGAGCTTCCTCTCAGTGCCGGGCTTCCTCTCAGTGCCGGGCTTCCCCTCAGTGCCGAGCTTCCCCTCAGTGCCGAGCTGCCCCTCAGTGCCGAGCTGCCCCTCAGTGCCGAGCTGCCCCTCAGTCCAGTGGGGTTCTGGGTGAGGACTACTAGGCCATGGTTGGCGGCGAGGGTGGACTATCCGAGGACGTGAGGAGGAGGGACTAAGACATTGATAGAGTGGGGTCCACGTCCCGCGCCGGAGCCGCCACCATGGACAGACGCCCACCCGGACCCTCCCTATTGTTTTGATGTGCGTCCGGGAGTCCGCACCTAAGGGGGGGGGGGTTCTGTCACGCCCTGGTCGAAGTATATTGTGTTTGTCTGCATTTATTTGGTTAGGCCAGGGTGTGACATGGGTTTTTGTGGTGTGTTTTGTCTTGGGGGTGTCTAGCATAGTCTATGGCTGCCTGAGGCGGTTCTCAATCAGAGTCAGGTGATTATCGTTGTTTCTGATTGGGAACCATATTTAGGCAGCCATATTCTTTATTTCAGGGGTGATTGTTCCTGTCTCTGTGTTTGTTGTCACCAGATAGGCTGTATAGGTTTTCACGTTCCGTTTGTTGTTTTTGTATTGTTCGTGTTTTTTTCATCGTCATTAAACATGTCTCAAAAATACCACGCTGCATTTTGGTCCGCTTCTCCTTCACCAGACGAGAACCGTTACAATAACACATCCTAGATCTGAATGAATTAAATATCCTTATTAATTTTTTTTTACATAGTTGAATGTGCTGTCAACAAAATCACACAAAAATGATCAATGGAAATAAAATTTATCAACCCATGGAGGTCTGGATTTGGAGTCACACTCAAAATTAAAGTGGAAAACCACACTACAGGCTGATCCAACTTTGATGTAATGTCCTTAAAACAAGTCAAAATGAGGCTCAGTAGTGTGTGGCCTCCACGTGCCTGCATGACCTCCCTACAACGCCTGGGCATGCTCCTGATGAGGTGGCAGATGGTCTCCTAAAGGATCTCCTCCCAGACCTGGACTAAAGCATCCGCCAACTCCTGGACAGTCTGTGGTGCAACGTGGCGTTGGTGGATGGAGTGAGACATGATGTCCCAGATGTGCTCAATTGGATTCAGATCTGGGGAATGGGCGGGCCAGTCCATAGCATCAATGCCTTCCTCTTGCAGGAACTGCTGACACACTCCAGCCATATGAGGTCTAGCATTGTCTTCCATTAGGAGAAACCCTGGGCCAACCGCACCAGCATATGGTCTCACAACGGGTCTGAGGATCTCATCTCGGTACCTATTGGCAGTCAGGCTACCTCTGGCAAGCACATGGAGGGCTGTGCGGTCCCCCAAAGAAATGCCACCCCACACCATTTTCACCTTTATTTAACCAGGTAGGCAAGTTGAGAACAAGTTCTCATTTACAATTGCGACCTGGCCAAGATAAAGCAAAGCAGTTTGACACATGCAACGACACAGAGTTACACATGGAGTAAAACAAACATATAGTCAATAATACAGTATAAAAAAGTCTATATACGATGTGAGCAAATGAGGTAAGGGAGGTAAAGGCAAAAAAAGGCCATGGTGGCAAAGTAAATACAATATAGCAAGTAAAACACTGGAATGGTAGATTTGCAATGGAAAAATGTGCAAAGTAGAAATAAAAATAATGGGGTGCAAAGAATCAAAATAAATAAATAAATTAAATACAGTAGGACAAGAGGTAGTTGTTTGGGCTAAATTATAGGTGGGCTATGTACAGGTGCAGTAGGGAAAGCTAGTGAGGGAGATACGTGTTTCCAGTTTCAGAGATTTTTGTAGTTCGTTCCAGTCATTGGCAGCAGAGAACTGGAAGGAGAGGCGGCCAAAGAAATAATTGGTTTTGGGGGTGACTAGAGAGATATACCTTCTGGAGCGTGTGCTACAGGTGGGAGATGCTATGGTGACCACAAGACCTTGCAGGGTCTTGTAGATGACATGGAGCCAGTGGGTTTGGCGACGAGTATGAAGCGAGGGCCAGCCAACGAGAGCTTCCAGGTCGCAATGGTGGGTAGTATATGGGGCTTTGGTGACAAAACGGATTGCACTGTGATAGACTGCATCCAATTTGTTGAGTAGGGTATTGGAGGCTAATTTGTAAATGACATCGCCAAAGTCGAGGATTGGTAGGATGGTCAGTTTTACAAGGGTATGTTTGGCAGCATGAGTGAAGGATGCTTTTTTTGCGAAATAGGAAGCCAATTCAAGATTTAACTTTGGATTGGAGATGTTTGATATGGGTCTGCAAGGAGAGTTTACAGTCTAACCAGACACCTAAGTACAGTGCCTTGCGAAAGTATTCGGCCCCCTTGAACTTTGCGACCTTTTGCCACATTTCAGGCTTCAAACATAAAGAGATAAATCTGTATTTTTTTGTGAAGTCGCTTGGGGTATGTCTCTATCAGTTTTGCACATGGAGAGACTGAAATTTTTTCCCATTCCTCCTTGCAAAACAGCTCGAGCTCAGTGAGGTTGGATGGAGAGCATTTGTGAACAGCAGTTTTCAGTTCATTCCACAGATTCTCGATTGGATTCAGGTCTGGACTTTGACTTGGCCATTCTAACACCTGGATATGTTTATTTTTGAACCATTCCATTGTAGATTTTGCTTTATGTTTTGGATCATTGTCTTGTTGGAAGACAAATCTCCGTCCCAGTCTCAGGTCTTTTGCAGACTCCATCAGGTTTTCTTCCAGAATGGTCCTGTATTTGGCTCCATCCATCTTCCCATCAATTTTAACCATCTTACCTGTCCCTGCTGAAGAAAAGCAGGCCCAAACCATGATGCTGCCACCACTATGTTTGACAGTGGGGATGGTGTGTTCAGCGTGATGAGCTGTGTTGCTTTTACGCCAAACATAACGTTTTGCATTGTTGCCAAACAGTTCAATTTTGGTTTCATCTGACCAGAGCACCTTCTTCCATTGTTTGGTGTGTCTCCCAGGTGGCTTGTGGCAAACTTTAAATGACACTTTTTATGGATATCTTTAAGAAATGGCTTTCGTCTTGCCACTTTTCCATAAAGGCCAGATTTGTGCAATATACGACTGATTGTTGTCCTATGGACAGAGTCTCCCACCTCAGCTGTAGATCTCTGCAGTTCATCCAGAGTGATCATGGGCCTCTTGGCTGCATCTCTGATCAGTCTTCTCCTTGTATGAGCTGAAAGTTTAGAGGGACGGCCAGGTCTTTGTAGATTTGCAGTGGTCTGATACTCCTTCCATTTCAATATTATCGCTTGCACAGTGCTCCTTGGGATGTGTAAAGCTTGGTAAATCTTTTTGTATCCAAATCCGGCTTTAAACTTCTTCACAACAGTATTTCGGAACTGCCTGGTGTGTTCCTTGTTCTTCATGATGCTCTCTGCGCTTTTAACGGACCTCTGAGACTATCACAGTGCAGGTGCATTTATACGGAGACTTGATTACACACAGGTGGATTGTATTTATCATCATTAGTCATTTAGGTCAACATTGGATCATTCAGAGATCCTCACTGAACTTCTGGAGAGAGTTTGCTGCACTGAAAGTAAAGGGGCTGAATAATTTTGCACGCCCAATTTTTCAGTTTTTGATTTGTTAAAAAAGTTTGAAATATCCAATAAATGTCGTTCCACTTCATGATTGTGTCCCACTTGTTGTTGATTCTTCACAAAAAAATACCGTTTTATATCTTTATGTTTGAAGCCTGAAATGTGGCAAAAGGTCGCAGAGTTCAACGGGGCCGAATACTTTCGCAAGGCACTGTATTTGTAGTTGTCCACGTATTCTAAGTCAGAGCCGTCCAGAGTAGTGATGTTGGACAGGCGGGCAGGTGCAGTGAGCGATCGGTTGAAGAGCATGCATTTAGTTTTACTTGTATTTAAGAGCAATTGTAGGCCACGGAAGGAGAGTTGTATGGCATTGAAGCTTGCCTGGAGGGTTGTTAACACAGTGTCCAAAGAAGGGCCAGAAGTATACAGAATGGTGTCGTCTGAGTAGAGGTGGATCAGAGACTCACCAGCAGCAAGAGCGACCTCATTGATGTATACAGAGAAGAGAGTCGGTCCAAGAATTGAACCCTGTGGCACCCCCATAGAGACTGCCAGAGGTCCGGACAGCAGACCCTCCGATTTGACACACTGAACTCTATCAGAGAAGTAGTTGGTGAACCAGGCGAGGCAATCATTTGAGAAACCAAGGCTGTCGAGTCTGCCGACGAGGATGTGGTGATTGACAGAGTGGAGGTCTGTTATTAGCCACCTCTTGCGTTCCGTCAGTAGATTAGTGGGGTTCCGTGTGGTAGAGGGGATTAATCCAAATCACACAAAAAAAACAATAGATATAGTTATAGAGGCCCAAAAAGAATAATAAAAAAAAAAAAAAGTTATAATAAAAATAAATAAATTGTCCGATTGTCTATTCAGATAGCAGCCGATAAGACAGCTAACGGTTAGCGGGCCGCAGATGGGCGTTCAGGTAACGTTGCGACGGAGGAGCCAGCCGGATAACTCCTTTGGGTAGATAACGTCGGCAGTCCAGTTGTGAAGGCCCGGTGGGGAACCGCGTAGGCAGTAAATTGGGTCCGGATAGGTGATTGTAGCCCAGGAGTGATTGATGGAACTCTTCAGCTGGCTAGCTCCGGAATAATTGATGTTTGCTCCGGAATCGACAAAAGCCGATAGTCACACGGATAGCAGCTAGCTAGCTGTGAGATCTAGGTATGAATGTCCAGAGTTAGCGGTTGAAATCCAGGGACATGGAGCGAAAAATCGGTCCGGTATGTTCCGTTCCGAGCCACGCTGCGCCGTACAAAACTGCCGATAGAATTTTGAGCTAAAGGATAGCTGATGACCACAAACCGTGGTTAGCTGAATAATAACGATTAGCCAATAAAGAAGCTAACTGGCTTCTGATTAGCTTCTGGATTAGCTTCTGGCTAGCTCCTGGTTAGCTTCTGGCTAGTTTCTGGCTAGCTTCTTGGAGGATTACAGATTTGAGTTAAATAATACTTTTTTTATAAATATTAATTGGTGAGGCGGGTTGCAGGAGAGTGTTTTGAAGATGAGTTTATGGAAAATTAAAAAATATATATAAAAAGGTTTGTGAAAAAAGTTGTAAGAATATATATATACGGGACACAACAAGACGAGGACAAAAGACGTCTGAACTGCTATGCCATCTTGGAATCATCGAAGCACGACTGACCCACTGCCAAACCGGTCATGCTGGAGGATGTTGCAGGCAGCAGAACGTTCTCTACGGCGTCTCCAGACTCTGTCACGTCTGTCACATGTGCTCAGTGTGTACCTGCTTTCATCTGTGAAGAGCACAGGGCGCCCTTGGCGAATTTGCCAATCTTGGTGTTCTCTGGCAAATGCCAAACGTCCTGCACGGTGTTGGGTTGTAAAGCACAACCCCCACCTGTGGATGTCGGCCCCTCATACCAACCTCATGGAGTATGTTTCTGACCGTTTGAGCAGACACATGCACATTTGTGGCCTGTTGGAGGTCATTTTGCAGGGCTCTGGCAGTGCTCCTCCTGCTCCTCCTTGCACAAAGGCAGAGGTAGCGGTCCTGCTGCTGGGTTGTTGCCCTCCTACGGCCTCCTCCACGTCTCCTGATGTACTGGCCTGTCTCCTGGTAGCGCCTCCATGCTCTGGACACTTTGCTGACAGACACAGCAAACCTTCTTGCCACAGCTCGCATTGATGTGCCACCCTGGATGAGCTGCACTACCTGAGCCACTTTTGTGTGGTTTGTAGACTCCGTCGCATGCTACCAGTAGAGTCAAAGCACCGCCAGCATTCAAAAGTGACCAAAACATCATCCAGGAAGAATAGGAACTAAGAAGTGGTCTGTGGTCACCACCTGCAGAACCACTCCTTTATTGGGGGTGTCCTGCTAATTGCCTATAGTTTCCACCTGTCTATTCCATTTGCACAACAGCATGTGAAATTTATTGTCAATCAGTGTTGCTTCCTAAGTGGACAGTTTGATTTCACAGAAGTGTGATTGACTTGGATTTACATTGTGTTGTTTAAGTGTTCCCTTTATTTTTTTTGAGCAGTGTATTTTATTTTAGGGTTCAAGTTCCGGTGGCATGCATTGAAACGTGTATCTTTTTCGTGGCTTTCTTTTGCAAAATAACTATGAATAAACAGAATTATTTTCAAATAATTGTCAACATACAACATCACAATAAGGTGTAGGGCATTCACTGTATTGCAGGGAACAATATTAGGTCTATTTTTCTCCAGAGCACTAGCTCATTGTTCCCTTATTGGCACAGACGCTAGCCTAGCTTCTAACTAACATTAGCTAGCTGTCACGCTAGCCAGGTTTCCTTAGCAGCCTGTACACAGCCCACATCCCTTGCAGATAGGACCACGGATTGCCCCGGAAGTGTGACTGTTTGAATCACCTGCCTTACATTGCACTCCACGAGGAGCCTGACCACCTGTTACGCGAGGGCAGCAAGAAGCCAAGGAATGTTGCTAGCTAGCATTAAACTAGCATTAAACTTATCTTATAAAAAACAATCAATCTTAAACATAATCACTAGTTAACTACAAATGGTTGATGATATTAATAGTTTATCTAGCGTGTTCTGCGTTGCATATAATCGATGCAGTGCCTGTTAATTTCTCAGTGAATCACATCCTACTTCGACAAACGGGTGATGATTTAACAAGCGCATTTGCGAAAAAAGCACTGTCGTTGCACCAATGTACCTAACCATAAACATCAATGCCTTTCTTTAAAATCAATACACAAGTATATATTTTTAAACCTGCATACAGTGAGGGGAAAAAGTATTTGATCCCCTGCTGATTTTGTATGTTTGCCCACTGACAAAGAAATGATCATTCTATAATTTTAATGGTAGGTTTATTTGAACAGCGAGAGACAGAATAACAACAAATAAATCCAGAAAAATGCATGTCAAAAATGTTATACATTGATTTGCATTTTAATGAGGGAATTAAGTAAACAGAAAAGTGTTTAACAAATCAAAATATATATTTTATATTTGAGATTCTTCAAAAAGCCACACTTTGCCTTGATGACAGCTTTGCACATCCTTGGCATTCTCTCAACCAGCTTCGTGAGTTAGTCACCTGGAATGCATTTCAATTAACAGGTGTGCCTTCTTAAAAGTTCATTTGTGGAATTTCTTTCCTTCTTAACCTGTTGAAACTCTGGGGGCGCTATATCATTTTTGGATAAAAAGACGTGCCCGTTTTAAGCGCAATATTTTGTCACAAAAAAGATGCTCGACTATGCATATAATTGGTAGCTTTGGAAGGAAAACACTCTGACGTTTCCAGAACTGCAAAGATATTTTCTGTGCGTGCCCTAGAACGTGAGCTACAGGCAAAACCAAGATGAAACGGCATCCAGGAAATGAGCAGGATTTTTGAGGCTCCGTTTTCCATTGTCTCCTTATATGGCTGTGAATGCGAGAGGAGTGAGTCAGCCCTTTCTGTCGTTTCCCCAAGGTGTCTGCAGCATTGTGACGTATTTGTAGGCATATCATTGGAAGATTGACCATAAGAGACCACATTTACCAGGTGTCTGCCCGGTGTCCTGCGCCGAAATTGGTGCGCAAAAGTCAGCTGCCAGTATTTTTCCACATCCGAAGCTCTTCAAAGGTAAATTATTTTATTTATTTGGTTATCTGGTTTTTGTGAAAATGTTGCGTGCTAAATGCTACTCAAAATGCTAAGCTAGCTTAGCATACTCTTACACAAATTAGTGAATTGCTATGGTTCAAAAGCATATTTTGAAAATCTGAGATGACAGAGTTGTTAATGTATTTCTATTGTGTTGTGACAAGGTAGATTTCCCTATTTGGTAAAACACCAAGTCCATATTATAGCAATAACAGCTCAAATAATCAAAGAGAAATGACAGTCCATCATTAATTTAACCTGTTGAAACTCCCCATCCCGGATCGTGACTAAAGCCTCAGGCTCATTAGCATAACGCAACGTTAACGATTTCTGAAAATCGCAAATAAAATAAAAATAATGCGCCTGCTCTCAAGCTTAACCTTTTCTTAACAACACTGTCATCTCAGATTTTCAAAATATGCTTTTGAACCATAGAAATTGACAAATTTGTGTAAGAGTATGCTAAGCTAGCTTAGCATTTTGAGTAGCATTTAGCGCGCAACATTTTCACAAAAACCAGATAACCAAATAAATAAAATCATTTACCTTTGAAGAGCTTCGGATGTTTTCAATGAGGAGACTCTCAGTTACATACCAAATGCGCAGTTTTTCCTGAAAGCGTCTGTGTGTAGGAGAAATCGTTCCGTTTTGTACATCGCATTTGGCTACCGAAACGAACCAAAAATTCAGTCACCTACAACGTCAAACTTTTTCCGAATTAACTCCATAATATCGACCGAAACATGGCAAACGTTGTTTGGAATCAATCCTCAAGGTGTTTTTTCACATATCTCTTCATTGATATATCGTTCGTGGAAGCTTGCATTCTTCTCTAAATTCCATGGAAAAATACTTGCAGCTGACTTTTGCGCACCAATTTCGGCGCAGGACACCGGGCGGACACCTGGTAAATGTGGTCTCTTATGGTCAATCTTCCAATGATATGCCTACAAATACGTCACAATGCTGCAGACACCTTGGGGAAACGACAGAAAGGGCAGACTTACTCCTCTCGCATTCAGCGCCATATAAGGAGACAATGGAAAACAGAGCCTCAAAAATCCTGCTCATTTCCTGGATGCCATCTCATCTTGGTTTTGCCTGAAGCTCACGTTCTAGGGCACTCACAGAAAATATCTTTGTAGTTCTGGACACGTCAGAGTGTTTTCTTTCGAAAGCTATCAATTATATGCATAGTCGAGCATCTTTTTGTGACAAAATATCTTGTTTAAAACGGGACCGTTTTTCATCCAAAAATGAAATAGCGCCCCCATAGCATCAAGAGGTTAAGACATAAATGTCAGTCAATATGGAACATTTCAAGAACTTGCTTCAAAAATCTTCAAAAAGTTGCTTCAAGTGCAGCAAAAACCATCAAGCGCTATAATGAAACTGGTACTCATGAGGACCACCACAGGAATGGAAGACCCAGAGTTACCTCTGCTGCAAAGGATAAGTTCATTGAAGTTCCCAGCCTTAGAAATTGCAACCCAAATAAATGCTTCACAGAGTTAAAGTAACAGACACATGTCAACATCAACTGTTCAGAGGAGACTGTGTGAATCAGGCCTTCATGGTGGAATTGCTGCAAATACACCACTACTAAAGGACACCAATAATAAGAAGAGATTTGCTTAGGTCAAGAAACAGGGGCATTAGACCGGTAGAAATGTGTCCTTTGGACTGGAGTCCAAATTTGTGAGACGCAGTGTGGGTGAATAAATGATCTTCGCATGTGTATTTACCACCGTAAAGCATGGAGGAGGATGTGTGATGGTGTGGGGGTGCTTTGCTGGTGACACTGTCTGTGATTTATTTAGAATTCAAGGCAGACTTAACCAGCATGGCAACCACAACATTCAGCAGTGATACGCCATTCCATCTGGTTTGGGCTTAGTGGGACTATCATTTTTTTTAACAGGACAATGACACAACACACCTCCAGGCTGTGTAAGGACTATTTTACCAAGAAGGAGAGTGTTGGAGTGCTGCATCAGATGGCCTGGCCTCCACAATCCCCCGACCTCAAACAAATTGAGATGGTTTGGGATGACTCGGACCGCAGAGTGAAGGAAAAGCAGCCAACAAGTGCTCAGCATATGTGGGAACTCCTGCAAGAGTTCCCACAAAGCATTCCAGGTGAAACTGGCTGAGATAATGCCAAGAGTGTTCAAAGCTGTCATCAAGGCAAAGGGAGGCTATTTGAAAAATATCAAATAGAAAATATATTTTGATATGTTTAACACTTTTTTGGTTACTACATGATTCCATATGTGTCAATTCATAGTTTTGATGTCTTCACTATTATTCTACAATGTAGAAAATAGTTAAAATAAAGAAAAACACTTGAATGAGTAGGTGTATCCAAACTATTGACTGGTACTGGATGTGTAACTGTAACTGTCTGTAATGTATTTTCCGTTATGTGTCGGACCCCAGTAAGACTAGCTGTCGCCATTGGCATCAGCTAATGGAGATCCTAATCCAATCAAATCAAAAGCTATTACCTGTTTAGGACCAAATGGCTTCATGCAGGCAACATGCATGAACTTTACTAAGTAGCCTATAAGAGAAGAGAGAAGTGAAGAGATGTAAATATTTATCTGAATTTGTTCACGTCTGGGCTTAGTTAGTCTACACATGACATGTCAGCCTACTGTACATGTTCCTTACTGTGCAGATATATGCCTCTGCCATAGACCACATCTACAGTAAAATAGAATTGTATTCAAACTAAAGCTGCAGAGTGAACTCTGGCTGATGACTAAGAGGAAAGGACATGGAATGGAAGAAACGGGCGCAAACAGTTTCTAGATAAAAGGAAAATGTTAATCATTGCCATCAACAATGACCCTTTATGGGAAAATGAGCACTAGAGATGCCATTAACAAGTCTAGCTAAAATGGCTTCGTCAAGTGGACGAACCCAACTTTAGGGAAGAAAAAGATAACAGGCAATGAAATGAGTGCAGGCGGAAGCCAGGATATTTTTACCCCGGTGCTCGAGAGCAGACAAAGACTCATGACTCAGTCACCATTTCAAGAATAGGAGCATGGCTGTTCCCCGTCTCATTGGAAGTAGATCGCATCTTCAACGAGAAAGGTCAATAATAGGGAAATTGCAGGCTTTAGCCATAGACTTCCAGTCATTACACTAAAGCTAGTTAGCAACTTCCTTCCAACAGAGACAACAAATGGAATCCACAAGTTCATCTGACTCTGGGGAAGTAGATAAAGGGCCTCATTACCAAAATCCAGAAGTATCCCTTTAAATATCTGCTCTGAATTAAGATCTAAAGATGCCTGCAGAAGGAATGGGGTGATTGGCTCAAGAAACTACCCCTAACCTCCTTCATACTGGACACAGAGACATATAAATGGAATCCACCAGTTCATCTGACTCTGGGGAAGTAGATAAAGGGCCTCATTACCAAAATCCAGAAGTATCCTTTGAAGACCAGGAGTTTTTCTCTGACCACATCACATGACCTTATACCCTAGGGCCCAGAAATATTCCTGTTTCCTGGTCAGGTTACATAGTGTACTACTGTATAGTCTGGTACTCACCGCAGGGTCCTCGGTGCTGGATGTGAATCTCCCTCTGCAGGGCGCAGCCCGTGGCCCTCATCTCACAATGGCTGCCGTAGCTGTGGCCGTCACTGCCGCACACTGGGTCGGGTGTCTGGAGGCAGGCTTCGGGGCACTCACATACGGGCTTGTCGTTCTTCACCACACACACAGCGCCAAACTCGCAGGCCTTTGCCAGGCATGGGCTGGGCGCGTGGAGATCTGAGATGGGAGACAATTGGGGTTAGCATTGATGGGGGTGAGGGAGCAGTGAGAGAGGTTGAAGGAGAAGGATGGGAATTGAGGGGTTAGGGGTTGAAAGAGGGGGCGGGGGCTAAAGACAGGAAGAGTGGGGTACTCAGCATAGGTTAAAAATAGAGTAGAGGTTGATGGAGGATGAAAAGGTTTGAAAGAAGGGGGTTGGCGGGTCAATTTTTATTTATTTTTTTATAACTTTACTTAACCAGGCAAGTCAGTTAAGAAAAAATTCTTATTTTCAATGATGGCCAAGGAACAGTGGGTAACTGCCTGTTCAGGGGCAAAATGACAGATTTGTACCTTGTCAGCTCGGGGGTTTGAACTTGCAACCATTCCGGTTACTAGTCCAATGCTCTAACCACTAGGCTACCCTGCCGCCCCAGTTTGAAAGTACTGCTAACCCCCCCCCACTCCCTTTTTTGTACCTGCACAAACCTTTGGTCAAGTCTGAACATGTAGCAGACTCTCATCCATAGTACTTGATTGATACTACCTGTATCAATCAATTCCCTCCAGGTAATCTCATTGGCCCTGTCCGCACTGTATGAGCCAATCACAGGTGGCAGACACCTCTGTATGAGCCAATCTGAGGTGTCTGAGCACATTGTAAAAGCCAATTACAGGTGACTGACCACTCTGTATGAGAAACCCACACCCTAAGGTATATGGGTAAAAACCATAGACTTGTGGCATGGATAGAAAATTGGCGAGAAACGGTAGAAAATAACTGTCCTTTTCTATTTATGGGGAAGTAAATGGGCGCTGGTTAATTGTTTCCAAGTATGCCGTTCTTCAAATGAGGCCATTTGCAGAGAGAGACAGAGAGACAGAGAGAGACAGAGAGAGACACAGAGAGACAGAGAGAGACAGAGAGAGACAGAGACACAGAGAGAGAGAGCGAGAAGAAAAGCAACAGAGGAGAAGAAGAAAAGAGAGCTCTCTGATGAATAATTCACAAAGCCCAGCTCCTGGGCAGAGATAGATATGAAGAAGTGGGAGAACATCAGAGAGAAGGTGTATGCATGCCACTCTTCTCCGGCCGCTCCACTACCATTTATTTATTTTTACCTTTATTTAACTAGGCAAGTCAGTTAAGAACACATTCTTATTTACCCAGGCCAAACTCGGAAGACACTGGGCCAATTGTGTGCCGCCCTAATGGGACTCCCAATCACGGCCGGATGTGATACAACCTATAACTTCATTAAATTGTGGGTTAGCAAAGAGACTGCCTGAGCTTCTGAGGGGAGGAGTGGGATGGCGTTCCATGTGGTGCCGGTTCTGCCATTGCCAGGCGAGTTGGGAAGTGGGTCAGGATCGGGATGAACGAGGAAGAAACATGTAGACGACAACGTGATCTGAAGTGATCCAGCTAATGTTGTTTCATCATCATTGCCTCCTTATCCTTCTTCAACCCCCCAATCAATTCTTCATCAAAATTGTTGTTGAGGTTAGATGTTCAGGTCACTGGCAAAATAATGGGAAAAACTTTACAAAATGAGGGATGCCTCCACACAGGTTCCTAACTAAATGAAGTAATAAGCATTCGATCATGTAGAAATCAATTCAGGCCATTACTTTGGCTACCAGGGCTACGCCCCCATAGGATGACAATGCCCCAGCCACAAAGCATGAGTGGTCATTTAATGGTTTGATGAGAATGACAACGATGCAAACCATATGCAATGGCCGTCTCAGTCACCAGATCTCAACCCAATTGAACACTTATGGGGGATTCTGGAGCAGTGCCCGGAGAGAGTTTTCCATCAACAAAACACCAAATGATTGAATGTCTCGTGGAAGAATGGTGCTGCATCCCTCCAATATAGTTCCAGACACCAGTACAGTTGTGGCCAAAAGTTTTGAGAATGACACAAATATGAATTTTCACAAAGTCTGCTGCCTCAGTTTGTATGATGGCAATTTGCATATACTCCAGAATCCAAATCGATCCAGCTCCAGAGTACAAGCCTCGGTGTAACCCTCATTCCTTCGATGATAAACACAAATCCGACCATCACCCCTGGTGAGGCAAAACCGTGACTCGTCAATGAAGAGCACTTTTTTTGCCAGTCCTGTCTGGTCCAGCCACTGTGGGTTTGTGCCCATAGACGACGTTGTTGCCGCTGATGTCTGGTGAGGAGCTGCTTTACAACAGGCCTACAAGCCCCCAAGTCCAGCCTCTCTCAGCCTATTATGGACAGTCTGAGCACTGATGGAGGGATTGTGCGTTCATGGTGTAACTCGGGCAGTTGTTGTTGTCATCCTGTACCTGTCCCGCAGGTGTGATGTTCAGATGTACCGATCCTGTGCAGGTGTTGTTAGACGTGGTCTGCCACTGCGAGGACGATCAGCTGTCCATCCTGTCTCCCTGTAGCTCTGTCTTAGGCGTCTCACATTACGGACATTGCAATTAATTGTTTATGGTTCATTGAACAAGCAAGGGAAACAGTGTTTAAACACTTTATAATGAATATCTGTGAAGTTATTTGGATTTTTACGAACTATCTTTGAAAGACAGGGTCCTGAAAAAGGGACGTTTCTTTTTACTGAGTTTACAGCGGAGTGTAAGCCGTATGCTGAGTTTACATACTGCTTAAAGCTATACAGACTAAATCAATTATGGTTGTAACTTATATGACAATGGTGGTAAGTTGGTGGTAAGTTTTTGTTTGTTGATCGATTCAATTTGCTTCAGAATAGTAGCTCATGCTTGTGACCAGCATGTGAGGCAATATCTCAGATGTGAGAAAATCATAGCGTGCATTTATAATTTGGTGGCCTCCAGAGGAAGGAAATGTCGTATACAGTTGAGGTTGGAAGTTTACATACACATAGCCAAATACATTCAAACTCAGTTTTTCACAATTCCTGACATTTAATCCGAGTAAACATTCCCTGTTTTAGGTCTTTTAGGATAACCAGCTTATTTTAAGAATGTGAAATGTCAGAATAATAGGAGAGAATGATTTATTTAATCTTTTATTTCTTTCATCACATTCCCAGTGGGTCAGAAGTTTACATACACTCAGTATTTGGTAGCATTGCCTTTAAATTGTTTAACTTGGGTCAAACATTTCGGGTAGCCTTCCAGAAGCATCCCACAATAAGGTGAATTTTGTCCCATTCCTCCTGACAGAGCTGGTGTAGCTGAGTCAGGTTTGTAGGCCTCCTTGCTCGCACATACTTTTTTTAGTTTTGCCCACAAATGTTCTATAGGATTGAGGTCAGGGCTTTGATGGGCACTCCAATACCTTGACTTTGTTGTCCTTAAGCCATTTTGCCACAACTTTGGAAGTATGCTTGTGGTCATTGGCCATTTGGAAGGCCCATTTGCGACCATGCTTTAACTTTCTGACTGATGTCTTGAGATGTTGCTTCAATATATCCACATAGTTTTCCGTCCTCATAATGCCATCTATTTTGTGAAGTGCACCAGTCCCTCCTGCAGCAAAGCACCCCCACAACATGATGCTGCCACCCCCGTGCTTCAAGGTTGGGATGGTGTTCTACGGCTTGCAAGCCTCCCCCTTTTCCTCCAAACATAACGATGGTCATTATGGCCAAAATGTTCTATATTTGTTTCATCAGACCAGAGGGCATTTCTTCAAAAAGTATGATCTTTGTCCCCATGTGCAGTTGCAAACCGTAGTCTGGCTTTTTTATGGCAGTTTTGGAGCAGTTGCTTCTTCCTTGCTTAGCGAACTTTCAGGTTATGTCGATATAGGACTCATTTTATTGTGGTTATAGATACTTGTTTACTACAGCATCTTCACAAGGTCCTTTGCTGTTGTTCTGGGATTGATTTGCACTTTTCACACCAAAGTACGTTCATCTCTAGGAGACAGAATGTGTCTCCTTCCTGAGCGGTATGACGGCTGCATGGTCCCATGGTGTTAGTTTGTACAGATGAACATGGTACCTTCAGACGTTTGGAAATTGCTCTCAAGGATGAACCAGACTTGTGGAGGTCTACAATTTTTTTTCTGAAGTCTTGGCTTATTTATTTAGATTTTACAATGATGTCAAGCAAATGAGCACTGAGTTTGAAGATATGCCTCCAATCGACTCAAATGATGTCAATTAGCCTATCAGAAGCTTCTAAAGCCATGACATAATTTTCTGGGATGTTCCAAGCTGTTTAAAGGCACAGTCAGTTTAGTGTATGTACACTTCTGACCCACTGGAATTATGATATAGTGAATTATAACTGAAATAATCTGTCTGTAAACTTTTGTTATAAAAATTACTTGTGTCATGCACAAAGTAGATGTCCTAACCGACTAGCCAAAACTATAGTTTGTTAAGAAGAAATTTGTGGAGTGGTTGAAAAACGAGTATACATTTTTATGTATTTTTTATTTCACCTTTATTTGAACAGGTAGGCAAGTTGAGAACAAGTTCTCATTTACAATTGCAACCTGGCCAAGATAAAGCAAAGCAGTTCGACACATACAAGAACACAGAGTTACACATGGAGTAAAACAAACATACAGTCAATAATACATAATAATACATATTAATGACTCCAACCTACGTGTATGTAAACTTCTGACTTCAATTGTACATCTGTCATCATTCTTACCAGACTTCAGTCCTTTTTTCAAGGAAAAATCCCGTTCTATCATCTGCCTAAAGAGGTCCTCGTTGAACCATTGTGGTCAGATATGCCAGTTAGTAAGTTACTGGACTTAGTTATTCAATCAGGTCTGTTAGTAAACACCAGATCAATTTGAGTATAGAATGACTGTGTTACTCTGGTTGGACCTTGTATTTTTTGAGTCAGGTTGAAATCATCTGTGATTTCTTTGAGTTTTTTCCTGCAAGTTCTATTTCCCCGGTTTATATTGAAATCGCCCATGAAGATGATCTCCTTCTTATGATCACATTCTTTCAAGCATGACATTTAGATGGTCAGCAGATTGCTCTCATTCTCTTGAATGGGTGGTTGGAACGGATTGACAGTTGAAACCCCAAAGCCCCGGGAGACTGTGACGTACGTCCTCATCTAGCCAAGGGGACAGGAGAATTATGCAGGGTGTCGAAGCCATGCGAGAGAGGCTCATTGAGACATGTCTTGCGGGTGGGGGCATAACGCGCCATGTCGGCCGTTAGGGAGAAAGATTATAAGCCAGGGGAAGAGGATGTGAGGATGCATTTGATCCGCGGCTTCCCAGCGAGCGCAAGGGAGTGCTGTCATTACCCTGATTATTATGGGATTAGACTAGCATCTCAACAGGCGCTCTGTTTAAGAAATCACTGCCGTTTCATTTTGAAAGCACAGGTGCATTTAATACTCTTAATATTCCCCTCCCCTGGGCCTCAGCCTTGCGCTCTTGGTTCAATCATCAACAGATAGCAAAAGGCAATTTACCTATGTGGCGCTATCTTGCCCATGGAATACCAGTGACGTCATCTCCAGCTGTTAGGGAGAGAGGCTTGTGGTGGCTTCCCAGCTCACCATTGTGTTGGGGTGTAGTTTGGCTGCAATGTAGAGGGTCCGCACACAACAAAGAAGGTTTCTAAGTTATTCTATGCTTATTTCTTTATTTCAACTAGTGCAGAACAAACGTTCAGGCTGTTAGGCTGTCGTCAGTGTCATAGTGTCTCTTCACAGGACAAGAAAGGCAACCTTGATTCGGCACTTAAAGAAAAAGGGAACAGCAAAACAACAAGATAAGGCCCTGGCTGATACGGGTGTGAGGAGGAGCATTGCCCACCGGCGACCATAATTTAACAAATCTAAACTGATCATGTGCAAGGATGAGCGAGGAGACAAGGCTCTCAGTTTTTGTAATTGGAATGTTGCGGCTTAAGCAGTGGAACACTGCTATTGATTTCTGTGTTGCGGGAACGCCGGTGGTTTGAAAGAGCTGCGAAATTGGCATGTAAATATATAAGTAGTGGAACTGTGCCTAATTTTGCCAGGCTTCAGAAAAAGCTATTCTGCCTGATATTTCTTTTCTCACTGTGTGTATGTAGCGCTGGAAACAGAGGGCAATCGACACACACACTCATGGCCTTCAAATGGATTCACCGACCCATTTCCCAAGGCCCGGCTCCCTAACATGCAACTGCAGTCTCAGATAACGCTTTTGTCCCTGGTTCTCTTTGTTTCTACACCAAAAAATAAGATGAAAAGAATCCAAAAAGCTCTTTATTCTTTAATGCGCAATCCTTCTGGAGGCACATTTTTTTTATTCCAGATTTATTAAATAGAAGAAGCAAAACTCCCACAGTTCTCGGTGAAATAATCTTAGTGAGGAGAGAGAGTGTAAGATGAGAGACTTTGAGAAACGTCCAGCAGCCCTTATACCCGGATTTGGTAATTGAGATGGCTTACATATTCTCAGTCGGGGAAAAAAATCTTAAGGGACTGAAAGCGTCTTTTCTCCTTCAGAAACAGTGAGGGAGACTTGGAAACGGCAGCCTGCCATCCCGGAGGCCTGGCTAGTGATGGTCGTGGTGGGTGTGCTGTTCAAGGACTGGAGCTTTCGCAGTCATATGCCTCAGGAGAGCAGGACATATACTGGGAGGCTGCAGTAGTCAGTCACATACAAGCATCAAATGCACACATACTATTTAATGTCCCCTATTTGTTTATCAGATGAAAGAGACAAGACAATGGTGTGTGTGTAAGATCCAGAGTGCCACAAATCTAATCAAAGAAGTGAGAGAAAAAGGTGTGCCGTGGAGAGATGGCTGTAAGCGAGTGCATCGCTGCAGGAGTGGTCATGGAGATGAGTAACTCTCCTCTGATCAATAATTCTGCTCCTAGCTGAAGTAAAGAAACCCCAGTGGATTCTCTACGGAAGGACAATGTGTCTGTCTCTGAAGTGGCGACTTGGGAGTCTGAATTCTGCCTCCGCTTTGTGCCCTTCTCCCACCAGTCTAGGCCATGCTCCCTCCCTTCGCTCCCCTGCTTTCCTTTTCCTTTTAATTAGTCTGATATTTTATAGTTGCCATCCCCGAGATTAAAACCAGGGGGATTAAAACACTTGTCAGAAGAAATGGGCTTCTGGGGTGCTGCTGGTATGCAGCACTATGGATTGCGTCGAGAACCATTACAGCCGCTGGCCTAGCGACTGACAGACGTTCTGCTACGTGTATACCCCCATCCACAGCCACAAATGTTCCGTTGCCCGTCTTTCCCCAAGAGAGGCGTTGCCTCTTCCCTTCTCTCACTAAACTGTCACATTAGTCAAGATTTAGAGGCGAGCTGAATGCACTCGGCGGGCGTTCTGTATATAAGCCAGGAGAGATGGAGTGTCATGTTCTTAGCCGTGTTTGCGTGGGTAATGTATGCGGTTCAACACTGTACATATGGATGTAAAAGCAGGGAGATTATATTTTTGTGGTCGAGCATCTCCTTACTCATGCATATGTAGATTGGAATCTTCCTTGCTCCCTGGTCCATTTCAGGATTACTCCCAATGTCACGATAAGAATCAGAGAAAACCCCTCCCCATGCTGTCAGTAGCCAATCGGGTGAGGGAGAGGCGGGTGTCAGTGCCACCATTGTAGAGAAGCAGCCAAATGGGAAGCACCCTTACTCAGTTTTGTCGGTGCTGCAAAGGGGGGGGGGGGGGTCTGCCACCCGTGTCTCACTAGCAGTGAAAACATTTATGGAACATATTAAAATAGGTGCCAGAACGGGAGAGAAAAGGCTAAATATTAGCATATAGTGAAAGGAAGGCCCGCGGGCCCTGTTTCCCTGCTACGGAGCACTTATCACAGAGTAATGGCTGCAAGGGGACAAAAACAAACACCTTAGTCCTCCACTTGCTTTTTAAAACCCCAAACACGCTTTATCTACCAGACGACACAGATTAAGTGAAATACAGCGAAACAGAAGGCGAGAGAGAGGGGGTGGGAGAAGAGGGGGAAATAAAGAGGGAAATATAGAAAAAGCAAAAGTAAATGAGGACAGAAAAAGACAACAATGAGGGAACACATACAATGGTTCTTCCTTTAAAAGTTGTGTCGTACTGCAGCACAGCTTGCGGGTTGCCGCAGAATTCTATTTCATGTTATTGAAGTGTCAGCCATTGTTGCCATTCTATTCCAAGAAAAACGAAAAAACGAAACCCTCAGGATTTCCGTCAGGAAAATATGGCGCTGTATAATGGAACCGGTTGGGAGGAGGCTACTAAGTGACAGCGAGTGAAAAGCAAAATAATCCTAACATTTCAACTCCCTAATTGTAGTCTAACCAAAACCCAAACGGAGATTCAGTGAAAATAAACATCTAATTGATTTACCAAGACCAGGCCCCATGCTTGTCTCAGAGCAGCGTGAAACGGTGCTGAAATAGTTAACCACACGCAGGTTGGCTATTGCTCCAAATCCTATCATAACAATTGAATGACTTTGGGCGTTCCAGTAAGGAACCATGTGTTGCCTTCATTAGCCTACTTTATTCCACTCTTTCTGTCATTCAGTGATATTTATTCCCATAGTATTTTGTTATGGATCCCATCCAGATGTGGTTAGAAAACAATGCATTGTCCTGCTGATAGCCAATCAAGGGTAGGCTATCACAGTGCTATTCGCC
This sequence comes from Oncorhynchus masou masou, assembly GCF_036934945.1. Classification (NCBI taxonomy): domain Eukaryota; kingdom Metazoa; phylum Chordata; class Actinopteri; order Salmoniformes; family Salmonidae; genus Oncorhynchus; species Oncorhynchus masou. The sequence goes on from NC_088244.1 coordinate 44,912,310, forward strand.
AGTGTTAACCTGAACGCGAAAGCCCAGGAAAATAAACAGGTACCAGGGCCGGCCCTCCCATTAGACAAGATTAGAAGGCCACCTGTACAACATTCTTTAGCACCATGACCAGGCTTTCAGGTGGAATGGAAAATTGCGTGTGAATTCATAAACCATGTGCCATGGAATCGTTACATTGAACATCTCTTCCAAACTATTTTGCGATCTATATGGCACAGCTGTCAATTTTTTTTAAATGAAACTGGTATATATTTTTATGTATCACAATTTCCCGACAGACAAGTTTCTTACTTTTCCCCCCTTCCACTTGATTCATTTTTATCAATTAGTACATTTGAGTTTAACCACAATATTTGTTCTGTATTTTCTGGTGGTTTACACTGAAACTTTCTATGTTTAAAAAATGACAACATTTTGGAGATGATTTCGTTTTTCAAATAACCGAAAGTCAGCGGTTATAATCTGAATAAAGGGGAAAAGGCCATTCTTGAACATGGGGTGAGACATTCTTACTAATTTGTAAATAAAGGCAGTTTGTTATTTGGAATGATTTATTTCTGTTTTTAGAGGGAGAGAAACCAAAAGCCCACCGTGCCTATTTTTGGAAAATTGTCAGTCCACATGTCAAGTGAAATTCCCCCATTGAATTTATCCAAGTTCTCTCTTACCTCCAGGACCACCAACAGTTGTTTGTTGTTGTTGCCTGATGCAGGACTCTAGTGCCAGAGAAGATAGACTCTCAAGCTGAAAACACCTCCATTAATTTACGAAAAGTCCATTTGTGCCACAGATTAGACTACCAAAAGGTCAGCGTTCTAAGTCCCACTTGTGAAGGTGTGATGCAATGACAGAATGCCACCATCTACCACTAACTGTTGCAGCATAAGCTCGTAACTCTTAAAGGAAGAACCACTGTACAAAGATGAGCTCCTCCATCTCATGACGTGTATATGTACAGAGGAGAGGGGGAGGAGAGGAAGGAAGGTAATGCAGGCCACCAAACAGCAGATGGGCATCATTGGCATGGTGGTCCACAGAGGGCACACAACACATACATTGTGAGAGAGGAGGAGGGAGGGAGGGAGGGAGGGAAGGAAGGAAGGAAGGAAGGAAGGAAGGAAGGAAGGAAGGAAGGAAGGAAGGAAGAAAGGAAGGAAGGAAGGAAGGGTGCAACAGACAGGGTAAGGGGAGGGGTGTCTCACCAAAGCAGAACCCTGCTATACCCATAAGGCCTGGTGACTGCTGCAACTCTGCCACTACTGAAACACACACACACACCCACATCACCACACACACACACTTCAGTCCGCTATGGGCCACGTTAAAAATAATCCCTAGTACCCCTGCCATACCGTCAACCTGACTCCCATTGCAACTACACTAATTAGATTCATTACCAAACATCACTGGAGGTCCTCGCTGGGTTTAATAGCTACTCAGTCTATTATTGTTGACTTGTGTCGTTGCGTGGCGGAGATGATAATCAAATCAACATGCAAATTATAAATATTCACCGGAGAGGCTTGTGTATATGCCATTTAGCAGACACTTTTTATCCAAAGCGAATTACAGTCATGTGTGCATACAGGGTGTCACCGTAGGCTCACTTTTCTCCCCAGTTCTCCTCCTTCCCCGAAGCTCTTTGTCAATGACAATGTCTCTCTGGCTGAGTGATTCTCTGTTAACCTCTGGGAGGAGGTGCACACACACACACACACACACACACACACACACACACACACACACACACACACACACACACACACACACACACACACATATATGCATGTACACACACACACACAATGAGCCAATATTGCACTGCTCTCAAACGGTATTCAAACAAATTATCTAACCATCAAACTAAGTACTTCACTGTCTGTCTGTCTGTCTGTCTGTGATCCTCTGTACCATCTAATGTGTCCCTGTCTCACAGCAGTAAAAGCTTTCTTTGAGCGCTCTGGGTTAAGGCAGACACATCTTAAGCCCCTTGGACTTTTTTCATCTGAGCATCTGGGGAATGCTATGAACTGGCCACTCACAATCCACCACCATTCATCTTTAAAGTGGCTATCTCATGAGAAACTGACCTCGGACACATTCCTGTGGAAGACCATATGGGCTTATATATCAAACAGGGCAACATTGTCTTTTTCAGCTTATAAGATGGTTGTGTCCAGTGTTTCTCAAATTGTTTATGGCACTGACCAAATTTCAGGTCTTGAACGTTGTGAAAATGTTGTGCAACTCCCAGCGCACGTTTACTGTGAACACTGAGGCTGTACCCGCTTTAAGTTACAGTTTTACTGTGAACACTGAGGCTGTACCTGCTTTAAGTTACAGTTTTACTGTGAACACTGAGGCTGTACCCGCTTTAAGTTACAGTTTTACTGTGAACACTGAGGCTGTACCCGCTTTCAGTTACAGTTTTACTGTGAACACTGAGGCTGTACCCGCTTTAAGTTACAGTTTTACTGTGAACACTGAGGCTGTACCTGCTTTAAGTTACAGTTTTACTGTGAACACTGAGGCTGTACCCGCTTTAAGTTACAGTTTTACTGTGAACACAGAGGCTGTACCTGCTTTAAGTTACAGTTTTACTGTGAACACTGAGGCTGTACCCGCTTTAAGTTACAGTTTTACTGTGAACACTGAGGCTGTACCCGCTTTCAGTTGCAGTTTTACTGTGAACGCTGAGGCTGTACCCGCTTTCAGTTGCAGTTTTACTGTGAACGCTGAGGCTGTACCCGCTTTAAGTTACAGTTTTACTGTGAACACTGAGGCTGTACCTGCTTTCAGTTACAGTTTTACTGTGAACACTGAGGCTGTACCTGCTTTCAGTTACAGTTTTACTGTGAACACTGAGGCTGTACCTGCTTTCAGTTACATTTTTACTGTGAACACTGAGGCTGTACCCACTTTCAGTTACAGTTTTACTGTGAACACTGAGGCTGTACCCGCTTTAAGTTACAGTTTTACTGTGAACACTGAGGCTGTACCCACTTTAAGTTACAGTTTTACTGTGAACACTGAGGCTGTACCCGCTTTAAGTTACAGGTTTACTGTGAACACTGAGGCTGTACCCGCTTTCAGTTACAGTTTTATTGTGAACACTGAGGCTGTACCCACTTTCAGTTACAGTTTTACTGTGAACACTGAGGCTGTACCCGCTTTAAGTTACAGTTTTAATGTGAACACTGAGGCTGTACCCGCTTTCAGTTACAGTTTTACTGTGAACGCTGAGGCTGTACCTGCTTTAAGTTACAGTTTTACTGTGAACACTGAGGCTGTACCCGCTTTCAGTTACAGTTTTAATGTGAACACTGAGGCTGTACCCGCTTTCAGTTACAGTTTTACTGTGAACACTGAGGCTGTACCCGCTTTCAGTTACAGTTTTACTGTGAACGCTGAGGCTGTACCTGCTTTAAGTTACAGTTTTAATGTGAACACTGAGGCTGTACCCGCTTTCAGTTACAGTTTTACTGTGAACACTGAGGCTGTACCTGCTTTCAGTTACAGTTTTACTGTGAACACTGAGGCTCTACCCACTTTCAGTTACAGTTTTACTGTGAACACTGAGGCTGTACCCGCTTTAAGTTACAGTTTTAATGTGAACACTGAGGCTGTACCCGCTTTCAGTTACAGTTTTACTGTGAACACTGAGGCTGTACCCGCTTTAAGTTACAGTTTTAATGTGAACACTGAGGCTGTACCCGCTTTCAGTTACAGTTTTACTGTGAACGCTGAGGCTGTACCCGCTTTAAGTTACAGTTTTAATGTGAACACTGAGGCTGTACCCGCTTTCAGTTACAGTTTTACTGTGAACACTGAGGCTGTACCTGCTTTCAGTTACAGTTTAACTGTGAACACTGAGGCTCTACCCACTTTCAGTTACAGTTTTACTGTGAACACTGAGGCTGTACCCGCTTTAAGTTACAGTTTTACTGTGAACACTGAGGCTGTACCCACTTTAAGTTACAGTTTTACTGTGAACACTGAGGCTGTACCCGCTTTAGGTTACAGGTTTACTGTGAACACTGAGGCTGTACCCGCTTTCAGTTACAGTTTTATTGTGAACACTGAGGCTGTACCCGCTTTAAGTTACAGTTTTACTGTGAACACTGAGGCTGTACCCGCTTTAAGTTACAGGTTTACTGTGAACACTGAGGCTGTACTCGCTTTAAGTTACAGTTTTACTGTGAACACTGAGGCTGTACCCGCTTTAAGTTACAGTTTTTACAGTGACCAAGTAGGCTACTGTGGCTATGTGATCATAATACATCCCATAACATTTTAACATGTAAATAGCTGTTTTATCATTCAACCTACAGTAGTAGTGTGGTGTTCAATGTAGGTCTACATTCCATGAGACTTTTGAAAAGAAAACATGCAGGGCTTGACATTAACCTGTTTATCCACTTGTCCTTCAGACAAGGAGGTGACTGAAAATGTTCTTGGGTTGTTTGGTGCAAGAAACCGCTTTACAAAATAAAATGCATTAATTATGCTACTCTCTGCAACTTAGCTTATTCAAGCCTGTCTCAAAATTCAACACTGCCCCTTTAAGATAAAAGCTCTTTACCTGACTAGCTTTTCAAAGAGGTCTTGAAATGTAGATGTGTTGTGCTCTTGCAGGAAGCAATCACTCTCCTATTACTGAATACAAATGATCTATAACCGGGCTAATAACTCAATAACTAGCAAAAGACTATAAACAAAACCAATACATGGCGACATGCAGCTCTTGCTTTGATCTCAAAACAAACGCATCTACTTTCGGGACAAAAGGCCGGCCAGTGACAGGCAGCAGACGATGGAGACTGAACCACTTCAGGCTTATTGGGGTGCATGTAGAAGACTGTACACACACCAGGAATGCCAGAACAGCAGCTGGATGGGAGGACTATAGATGAAAAAGGACAGCAGGGACCTTCACTTCTGCACTGTGTGTGTGTACTTGCGATCACTACTTCTGATGTACAGTAAGTGATTTTCAGTATGTTTTAGACTGCCATTGAAGTTAGCAGGGGACTGTGGTTCCCAGAGGTGGCATGTGGTTTGGCCCAGTAAGGATGACTCAAGCTCCTTTGTGGAGTGTGTGTGTTGTGGTTAGGATGGAAGTGCAATGGCTGCCACGGTCACAGTGATGAGATAGTGTGTCCTTTGCTGCATGCCGCGTGGCACAGCTGTAACTGTAACCTGTCCTCTGACTGTGCTATTGATCGCTTCGTGACAAGGAGGCCATTTAGACACAGACACTGTCACATACAAAACAGCTGCACACACACACCCAAAGAAGCCTACACACACACAAAACCAAACATACACACACACACCCTCTCACACATACTACTCCCACAAGTAAGCCAACAGCCTCGGCACCTCACTCCTCTCCTTTTAATGTTGAATTAAATCTGAAAGGAGATCTTTTAATGTTTTAAAATCTAAATCTCATCATGTCGTCAAGCAAATATGCAAATGTCAACAGAAACACATTGAAAAACGTACTGTAACTCGCGACCTGCTACAATACGGCAAAAAGAACGGTGACCGTTTACTTTGTCAGAAATAATTAAATAAAACAATTTTACAAACATAAGCACCGCAGACATTTCACATGTTAATTTATGCGTGACAAAAAGACAGGGGAAGAGATGAGAAAAAACTATGCTAATGAGTTGCACCATGATACTGTGAAGCTTCAACATCACCTCGCCGAGTACAACTTAGTATTCAGATAACCAACCAGAGTGAGATAGAGATATCTGTCTGAGGAGAACCACAACTGTGGTCGCGCATTTAGCTATCTATACCCTGTGAGAACCACGGTGGGTGCAGGTTTTTACTCTGGCCAAGCAGTAACACACCCATCATTCTACAAAATCAACTCATTGTAGTTTTCGATCAAGGCTTTGATTTGCTGAATCGGGTGTGTTACTGCTTGGCAGGAGCAAAAGCCTGCATCTGTGCCGGATGGCCTTCACAGCGGTATAGTTTGCCCACCGCTGATCAAATTCTACATATAGTCAATTGATTATATGAAGAAGTTGAGAGACCTAGTCAGCAGGCACGTACAGTGGGGAGAACAAGTATTTGATACACTGCCGGAATTGCAGGTTTTCCTACTTACACAGCATGTAGAGGCCTGTAATTTTTATCATAGGTACACTTCAACTGTGAGAGACGGAATCTAAAACAAAAATCCAGAAAATCACATTCTATGATTTTTAGGTAATTAATTAGCATTTTATTGCATGACATAAACATTTGATACATGAGAAAGGTAACTTAATATTTGGTACAAAAACCTTTGTTTGCAATTACAGAGATCATACGTTTCCTGTAGTTCTAGACCAGGTTTTCACACACTGCAGCAGGGATTTTGGCCCACTCCTCCATACAGACCTTCTCCAGATCCTTCAGGTTTTGGGGCTGTCGCTGGGCAATACGAACTTTCAGCTCCCTCCAAAGATTTTCTATTGGGCTCAGGTCTGGAGACTGGCTAGGCCACTCCAGGACCTTGAAATGCTTCTTACGGAGCCACTCCTTAGTTGCCCTGGCTGTGTGTTTCGAGTTGTTGCCACGACCCATCTTCAATGCTCTTACTGAGGGAAGGAGGTTGTTGGCCAAGATCTCGCGATACATGGCCCCATCCATCCTCCCCTCAATACGGTGCAGTCGTCCTGTCCCCTTTGCAGAAAAGCATCCCCAAAGAATGAGGTTTCCACCTCCATGCTTCACGGTTGGGATGGTATTCTTGGGTTTGTAGTCATCCTTCTTCTTCCTCCAAACACGGTGAGTGGAGATTAAACCAAAAAGCTATATTTTTGTCTCATCAGACCACATGACCTTCTCCCATTCCTCCTCTGGATCATCCAGATGGTCATTGGCAAACTTCAAACGGGCCGGGACATGTGCTGGCTTGAGCAGGGGGACCTTGCGTGCGCTGCAGGATTTTAATCCATGACGGCGTAGTGTGTTACTAATGGTTTTCTTTGAGACTGTGGTCCCAGCTCTCTTCAGGTCATTGACCAGGTCCTGCCGTGTAGTTCTGGGCTGATCCCTCACCTTCCTCATGATCATTGATGCCCCGCGAGGTGAGATCTTGCATGGAGCCCCAGACCGAGGGTGATTGACCGTCATCTTGAACTTCTTCCATTTACTAATAATTGCACCAACAGTTGTTGCCTTCTCACCAAGCTGCCTGCCTATTGTCCTGTAGCCCAACCCAGCATTGTGCAGGTCTACAATTGTATCCCTGATGTCCTTACACAGCTCTCTGGTCCTGGCCACTGTGGAGAGGTTGGAGTTTGTTTGATTGAGTGTGTAGACAGGTGTCTTTTATACAGATAACGAGTTCAAACATGTGCAGTTAATACAGGTAATGAGTGGAGAACAGGAGGGCTTCTTAAAGAAAAACGAACAGGTCTGTGAGAGCCGGAATTCTTACTGGTTGGTAGGCGATCAAATACTTATGTCATGCAATAAAATGCAAATCAATTACTTAAAAATCATACAATATGATTTTCTGGATTTTTGTTTTAGATTCCGTCTCTCACAGTTCAAGTGTACCTATGATAAAAATTACAGACCTCTACATGTTTTGTAAGTTGGAAAACCTGCAAAATTGTCAGTGTATCAAATACTTGTTCTCCCCACTGTATAGGCATTTGGCATAGCTAAAGTCAGTTCCCGGGTGACAAGAGAGAGGTTGGGCATAGGGCAGGGGGGTTGTCTACATGCGCTCTGCCATGCTAGGGTAGCAGGGTACCATCATATGCTGAGGGTTGAGGGAAAAGGGGGGAAAGGGGGTTGGGAGATGGGAAAGGGGTTAACACAGCAAAACACAGCACTGGGAAGAAGAGGAGCTCCCCAACCTCACGGACGGATGCTTTCTTCCTCCCGCAGACACAGTAGGGCTGCAAGGAGGGTGCACAGAGGAGAGACAAGAGCGACAGCTTGGAGTGTTCGGAGAGAGAACGTACTACTCCGTTATAGAGAGAGAGAGAGTGGGAGAAAGGGAAAAGAAAAAGAGAAAAGAGAAAGAAGAAGAGAAAGGAGAAAGACAACCACCCCTGTTTAGTCCAATTGGAGGAGAGTCTCTGACCCCCCCAAGTGGTCAGTGTCCACCAGAGGTCAAAGGTTGAACTCTCCCCTGCTGAAGCGAGGGGTGTGTCCCGAACAGCGGCAGATGTCACACGGACAAATACAGACAGACGCACTGAAATAGAAAGAATACCTGTTTAAAAAGGAAGCCGCACAGACAAAAAAAGAGACCGACGGAGACAGACAGGCAAGACAAAACTTAGTGTTGTGAAGAGAGAGAGAGAAACCATTGAAGTGGAAGACTGGCACTCCCGGGGAGGTAGGAGGACATGAACGAAACATGAAGGCTGTTGTGTTTCATGTGTCACATGATGGCGGAGCGTGACGGGCATGAGGTAGATGGGGGATGAAGGGAAACGTGGTGGTCATAGTAACTTCCTGTCTTTTCGCTTTTTCACCTCCCCTCCCACCGGACACTACTGACAAGTCAAGAGACAGACAGAACAAACACACATACAGTACATACACAGGACAGGAGGAGCCAACCAGAGGGAGACAGAGAGAGAGAAAGACCAGAGGCTTCACCCCTTTACCCCCCTCCTAGAGGACCTGACTCACCACACGGGCCTTGCTGCTTGACGGGGATGTGGGCTTTAGCCAGGCACTCGTTCCGTCGCCGCTCACAGTCGTTGACGTAGCTGCGTCCGTCTTTGCCGCACAGCGGCTTGTAGGTCCCGTCACACTGGATAGGCTCGCAGGAGCAGCGCACGCCTTGACGTTCCACCTGGCACACGCCATTGAACTTGCACTCCACCTTGCACATCTCTGCAAAATGAATGAGGGACATGGTTGTTTCTCTTTTTTAAATGTTTAATTTTCCTCTGTAAAGCATGTTGAGACGTTGTAATAATGGACTTAAAATAAAATGTGACTTGAAATGTGATGCAGCAAATCAGTCGACGAATCGAGGCAATCTTAGAGAAGGTTGAGACGGCATTCAGAGCTTCAAATTCATTATGCTCTCCATCACAATCAAATGTGTACATGAATTCATTTCCTCTCTTTCTCTTTCCTGTAAAGTGGTCATGCTATACTGGAACCTAATTACGGAGCTGCCTTCTCTGGGACTCGAACATTAGAGGGACATACCGTATGATGTCATTGATCTACATTCCAAATGAAATGACTGTTGAAATACATTTTCTTTTTAGAAAACTAAAAAGTATTATGCCTATCCAATTCACTTCAGTAAAAGACAGATAGAGAATGGGTTCCTGTTAACTTGATCGAGAACTAAATGAATTCACAGGAACACACAGTGCTAGGCTTCTACTGAGAAGTCCCATATGTATCCACATAATAGCGGTCTTTATCTGTACTCAAGCTTGACTACAAAATATTGCTGACAAAAGAGAGTCGGTGTGTTGCAGGGCAGAAACTGAGAATTATTTGAAGCACAAAACCACAGTTGTGTGTAGTAGAGTGCATCACACCATGAGCCTATGTCTTTAACTCCATGGGGAGTCTCAGATGTGTGGAGGTGAGAGCAGAAAAGCTACAGACACGGTGGTCTACTGAAGCCCCTATCACACAACAGGAACATTGGATTACTCCAGATCGGTATCATCCATGATGATGATGGCGCCGGAGGAGATGGCTGACGTTTTACGGGCTATTGTGTGTGTTTTTTTGCGTTATTTGTAATTTATTTTGTACATAATGTTTCTGCCACCCTCTCGTAAGACCAAAAGAGCTTCTGGATATCAGGACAGTGATTACTCACCTCGAACTGGATGAAGATTTTTTATTTAACGAGTCGGACGCAAAGGATTTAGTTCAGACAATCAACCAGGCCCAAATCCCTGTCATTCACATGAAGAAGAGACGCAGATTGCCTTGTAAGGATCTGACAGCGAGTGTGTAATCTACCTTTACTATCAGTCCTATTAGCCAATGTGCAATCATTGGATAATAAAATGGATGAGCTTCGAACAAGACTATCCTACCAACGGAACATTAAAACTGTAATATCTTATGTTTCACCGAGTCATGGCTTAACGACGACATGGAAAACATACAACTGGCTGGGTTTTCGGTCCATCAGCAAGACAGAACAGCTGGGGCAGCGGTACGTGTCTATTTGTAAACAACAGCTGGTGCATGAAATCTAAAATTAAGGAAGTATTTTTTTGCTTGCCTGAGAGTATCTCATGATAAGCTGTTGACCACACTTTTTACCTGTCTCTTTACCACCACAAACTGATCCTGGCACTAAGACGACTCTCAACGAGCTGTATAAGGCCATAAGCAAACAGGAAAATGCTCATCCAGAGGCAGCGCTCCTAGTGGCCGGGGACTTTAATGCAGGGAAACTTAAATCCGTTTTTACCTAATTTCTACCAGCATGTTAGGAAAGCAACACTGAAGCATGCATGAGTGCATCAGCTGTTCCGGACTACTGTGTCATCACACTCTCCGTAGCCGATGTGAGTAAGAGCTTTAAACAGGTCAACATTCACAAGGCCACAGGGCTCACAACACCATTATCTCAGAAACCCTAGACCCACTCCAATTTGTATACCGCCCCAACAGATCCACAGATGATGCAATCTCTATTGCACTCCACACTGCCCTTTCCCACCTGGACAAAAGGAACACCCACACGAGAAAACTATTCGTTGACTACAGCTCTGCGTTCAACACCATAATGCTCTCAGAGCTCATTACTAAGCTAAGGACCCTGGGACTAAACACCTCCCTCTGCACCTGGATCCTGGACTTCCTGATGAGCCACCTCCCAGGTGGTAAGGGTAGGTAACAACACATCTGCCACGCTGATCCTCAACACGGAGGCCCCTCAGGGGTGCATGCTCAGTCTGCTCCTGTACTCCCTGTTCACCCATGACTGTATGGCCAAGCACGACTCCAACACCATCATTAAGTTTGCTGATGACACATCAGTAGTAGGCCTGATCACTGACAACGATGAGACAGCCTATAGGGAGGAAGTCAGAGACCTGGCAGTGTGGTGCCAGGACAACAACCTCTCCCTAAATGTGATCAAGACAATGGAGATGATTGTGAACTACAGGAAAAGGAGGACAGTGCACACTGCCATTCTCATCGACGGGGCAGTAGTGGAGCAGGTTGAGAGCTTCAGGTTCCTTGGTATCCACATCACCAACAAACTATCATAGTCCAAACACAGCAAGACAGTCGTGAAAAAGGTCACGACAATGCCTATTCCCCCTCAGGAAACTAAAAATATTTGGCATGGGTCCTCAGATCCTCAAAAAGTTTAACAGCCGCACCGTTAAGAGCATCCTGACTAGTTGCATCACCGCCTGTTATGGCAACTGCTCGGCCTCCGACCACGAGGCACTACAGAGGGTAGTGGGTACGGCCCAGGAAAGCCCTACAAATTGGTAAAGACTCCAGCCAGCCTAGTCATAGACTGTTCTCCTTGCTACCGCACGGCAAGTGGTACCGGAGCGCCAAGTCTAGGTACAAAAGGCTCAACTGCTTCTACACCCAAGCCATAAGACTCCAGAACAGCTAATCAAATGGCTACCCGGACGATAACCTCTGCCCCCACACATTGACTGTACCGGTACCCCCTGTGTAAAGCCCTACTAGTGTTATTTTATTGTTGCTCCTTAATTTACAGTTCTCCTTACAGTTTATTTTGGTAAATATTTTCTTAACATGTATTTTTCTTAAAACTGCATTGTTGGTTAAGGGATTGTAAGTAAACATTTCACTGATATATTTGGCACGTGACAAATAAAATTGGATTTGATTTGATCTACTGTAAACCTGACTGTGCAGAAGGCCCAGAAAAGCCTTTGTGAGTTTTTATCAAGCAAACCATCTGGTGTCATGCATGTAACACAACACAGCCCATAAAGGACATGGTAAGTTATCTATTGGTCAAGGCAGTGCAGTTTGTGTGTGCGTGCATGAACGTGCTGGCTCACCTTGTTTCTTGCAGCGGCCCGGGTGGATCTTCCTGAGTTCAATGCCCTTCTGCATGCCCGTCCTCGTCATATGGCACTCGCTCTCGTACGTCTGGCTGTCACTGGCGCACAGTGGCTCATTGACAGGTGGGCAGGACTCCGGGGGGGCAAAGGTCAGGGGCTGGCGGGTACGTGGCTCCACCCGGCACGCCACATTTAGACTGTTCTCGCTGTCTTTGCAGGGGTCTATAAACAGGGGAGAGAAAGAGAGAGGTTAGTGGTAGGACATGGTTATCCATCACCAGGGATATGCTGGAGATAGGCCTGCTATCAACACGGGCTGCCTTGGAAAGACAAAGTGGAAAGCCAAGAAGCCCATGGATCTAAGAGGACGACAGGCTGGCAGCTGGCGCTGGTGGCCATATCAACTGTAATCATAATAGAACTGGGGAGATGCTTATTGAAATAGAAGCTGTTTGCCTGCTCAACTTCGTCTCATCTCTCTACACAGTCTTGTATAGAGCAAGGGGACACAAAGGATTTATGTACCTCTGCGCCGCATTTAAAACACTGCCAAGCTGCGAGCAATTCATTCGAAACACCACCGAGGAGGATGAGACTAAAAGGACGGAGAGAGAGAGAAAGGGAAAGAGAGGGAAAGGGAGAGAAAAGGCCCTGGCTTGAGAAACAAAGAGCGATAACAGGAACACAAAAGTGACAATGGTAGCTTGACTTCCACAGCCCGGGCGGGGCAGGCAGGACAACAACAGGGCCAACGCCAGCAGCACATTGCCAAGGTCAGGGATTGTAGGGATTGTGTATATTAGCACATTGGAATCGCTAACACAGGAGTATATAAAGACCATTACCAACTCTGGGGTTTTTTTGCAAAAATACCTGACGCCAGAAATGCAATGATGCAACACAAGCCCAGCTATTATCCCATTTGCAAAAACCATTATCTCCCATTAACAAACCAGAACGGCTTCCAGGATTCCTGCACTCCGCAGTCGAGCCCCCACCCACCCCCGATGAGGCAATTAGACATGCAGACAGTGGAGGTGCTGGCTAGCTTATCCCCAGCTGTATATATAAAGCATCACCATGTGTCTGACACTGGCGAGCCAGTTGAGACAGCCAAAGCTTGGACAGAATCGCTCAGGAAGATTTAGAGGCCCACCGGGCCAGCTCTCCTGAGTACCCAGGCCTCCCCCTAGGGGTAAGGCAACATGGAACCTGGTCTCACCGGCTTTGAATGGATATATATTCGAGCCGTCCTCTGGGGGCCTGAGACTCCATCTCCCTTCTATTTTGTAGTCTCTCAGGGTCTCACTTTTGGGGACGCTAGTTTGTCTGGTTAGCTCTATCTGGCTCTTTCTCTCGGCGCAAATGTCTCGAAGTCAGACGTCCTCAGGAGAAAACTACCAAAACAAACAGCGGGTGACAAAACAACTCTCAAAATGGCTCTAAAAACAAGTGGCTTTGTTTGTCCACAGTGAATAATCCACACAGCTGGAAGAGTTGGCATGAAGAAAAAAAAAGCTATGAATTTGAAAAGTAGTCACATGATGTCAGAGAGATACAATGAAACTCCAGCGGGATGTGAAGAGAGAGCGAAATAAATAAAAAATAACAAAAGAAAGGAGGGAGAGGGAGCGAGGGTACAGGAGAAGTATACGAGGGGACTCACTGCAGTATCCCTGGTGCTGCAGGCGGAAGTTCTTCTGAGTGTGGCAGGCTTGCTTGTAGAGCTCGCACTCGTTGCGGTAGTCTTGGCCGTCACTGCCACACACCACCTGCTCGGGCTTACCGTCGCAGCTCAGCGGGCACATGCACTTGGCCGACAAGGAGTCCGATGACTGGATGCAGGTGCTGCCGTAGCTGCAGGTCACCTTACTGCACGGGTCCTCCAGGGCTGCAGGGAGGGAGAAGACAGAGGTACTGTAGGTATTCGGGTTTGTGTGTGTGTGTGTGGGTGGGGGGTTCTTCTACCCTTGTTGGGACCTAAAATCCCCAAAAGTCCCCATAAGGATAGTTAAACAAGGAAAACTCTCCCTCGTAGGGACATTTCTCACATCCCGATGAGGACAAAGGCTAGGGTTATGAGTTAGGTTTAGAATTGCGGGTTAAGTTAGGGTTTATGGGAAGGGTTAGGTTTAGGGAAAATAGGATTTTGATTGGAAGTTCATTTTAGGTCCCCATGAGGATAGAACAACGTGTGTGTGTGTGTGTGTGTGTGTGTGTGTGTGTTGTGTGTGTGTGTGTGCTTGAGGGTGGGGGGAGTGTTGTGTATGGGTTATGCAGGAACTCTTGACTCGACTATCACAATTAGCCATCATCATGTCAACCCTGATGGTCTTTTATTGACTGAAACATTGGTTGAAGATCCATTGAAAACACTTTGGAGAATCCAAGAAGGCCAGGGAGCTACAGTGTCTACCATAAGTAGCACAACAATGTAAGCAAGTTCCATAGAGGTTTAAATACACAATGTACACATACTACCTTTTCTCATCAGCATGTCAGCCTATTTGTGTACAGATGGAAAAAGTGCAGTGGATGGGTTACTCTGGGCTGAAGAACTGACTAAGGATTCCCAGGCGGTCATAGATGGCTGGCTGTACAAACAACATTAATTTGCTGTCAGCCATTTGAAGGAGATTTTGCATTCACAATACAATCTGAATTGCTATGCTTTAGCGTGCTCTTCTTCTGGCAGCCGAGGGGAGCCCCTGAATGTGTACTTTTCTGAAAAGAAGAAAGCAGTATTTCCCTATAGAGAACTTTGTTTCCAGCAACTTAATAAACAACACTGCCACTCCGGAGTGACTCATTCTGCCGATGTGAGTGGGTGGAACTTCTAATTTAGCGGACGACTGGGACCTACGGAGGTATTTTAGTATCTCATGTTCTCGACAAAGTAGCGCCATCAGATTAAGATCCCCGATACATATTTATGACAGGCATTAAAACAAACACTCTCTATGAGCACAAAGCACCAGGGAAGTGGGGTTCCTCTGACAAGCGCAGAGACTCTCATTTCGTATGCACTGCACTTTTGGAATACTGTTTATCCGTGTCCAATATCCCTATTTTGTAGCAATGCTTTGTCTATGAATTTCATTTCAGGGACAGATGCTACGATTTAGTAATCCACGAACCTTCAGTGTACCCTTTCTTGTTTTATCCCCCCCCCTATCGCCAATTAAAGAAAGTCTTATTCCTCCACTTCAGGCGATGTTTGTCTCAGACGACTGTGCTCCACTTCTTTCGGTGGATCTTGAGGGTCGACTCGTCGCCTTAATGAGAGTCTAGGATCTGGGAGAGGGAAGAAGAGTGCTTTTTTCTGTGCCGTCGGATCAAAGTCTCACACATATCCCTCACATCTTGACATATTTTTTTCTCTTTCTACCTCTCTCGTCTTCAAATTGTTTCTAGACATGGCGGAGTGGTGTCGCTAACGAATGTGTCTTTGTTTCAGTTCGAATTCGACGTGTTGCTGCAAATGGAGCTGGCCAACTGGTGACAGTTATTACCAACCAGAGTATGTGTGCGGAGCGGAGGCCATAATTGATTTTGGCCCAATAGGACTGGCATATTCCCACGTTCAAGGAGCTTTCCGTTTGGATTTGGTTATTTTGCCAAACAACCTTTAGGCATACTTACAGGAACAAATAAAACAAAACAACTTTATCCCATTTTATATGAGATTCTCCAACATTGGCTTTGATTAAATGTCCAATATCCTCGCCCACGTGGACATTCTGTAAGAGTAATATATATGGGCAATTATTTGATGGTCCAACCACATTCTTTCCCCTATCAACACTTTTTAAACTTTTGGTTACAGACAGAATGACATAAGAAAGTAGTCAAGACGACTAACTTGATTGAGCATCCTCCTTGTATATCTCACTAGGTCAGGATATTTAAGCTTCCATACATCCACTAGTTCCAATATATCTATGTCATTCGTGATTTCCTTAAGTGCATGTGCGTGATAGTTTGTAGTATGATTTCCTTTAGGGTCCATAGAGGTATTTTTAAAGAGTATTATAATCTCCCACCATAATAATAGAGTCATGGATTACTTGTAGGGTTGATCAATTCTTACATACACTACCGTTCAGAAGTTTGGGGACATTTAGAGATGTCCTTGTTTTTGAAAAAAAAGCACATTTTTGTCCATTGAAATAACATCAAATTGATCAGAAATACAGTGTAGACATTGTTAATTTTGTAAATGACTATTGTAGCTGGAAACGGCTGATTTTTAATGGAATATCTACATAGGCGTACATAGGCCCATTATCAGCAACCATCATTCCTGTGTTCCAATGGCACGTTGTGTTAGCTAATCCAAGTTTACCATTTTAAAAGGCTAATTGATCATTAGAAAACCCTTTTGCAATTATGTTAGCACAGCTGAAAACTGTTGTCCTGATTAAAGAAGCAATAAAACTGGCCTTCTTTAGACTAGTTGACTATCTGGAGCATCAGCATATGTGGGTTCGATTACATGCTCAAAATGGCTGAAACACGTCAGTCTATTCTTCTTCTGAGAAATGAAGGCTATTCCATGTGAGATATTGCCAAGAAACTGAAGATCTCAAACAAGGCTGTGTACTACTCCCTTCACAGAACAGCGCAAACTGTCACTAACCAGAATATAAAAAGGAGTGGGAAGCCCTGGTGCACAACTGAGCAAGAGGACGAGTACATTAGAGTGTCTATTTTGAGAAACAGACGCCTCACAAGTCCTCAACTGGCATCTTCATTAAATAGTACTGGCAAAACACCAGTCTCAACGTCAACAGTGAAGAGGCGACTCCGGGATGCTGGCCTTCAAGGCAGAGTTACTCTGTCCAGTGTCTGTGTTCTTTTGCACATCTTAATCTTTTCTTTTTATTGGTCAATCTGAGATATGTCTTTTTGTTTGCAACTCTGCCTAGAAGGCCAGCATCCCAGAGTCGCCTCTTCACTATTGACGTTGAGACTGGTGTTTTGCCGGTACTATTTAATGAAGCTGCCAGTTTTTGCCCCCATTGTCCTTTTTCCACACAACTTCATCAACATTTTTGAATGAGTTTCCTGTAAACAATAGATATTATATTCCTTCGCTTTTAGCCAGGTAAATACTGATTGTCTTTTCTTATTATCTGCTAAGCCATTACAAGTATAACTGGCTATACTTATTTCACCATTTACCCTAATTCGATACAAGTTTCAAATATATTTATCATAATATATGTTTGTCAACTCATCATTAAAAAGTACCATAGTGATTGAGTGTCCATTTCACTACACCATGATATTTGCATTGCTACTAAGTAAACCTCCAATTGTTCCCCACTATTCCACCGGCCAAAACCCTTCCCCATCCCAAGTTGGGTTGTCATCCCAGTGACCAGCAGACCACCCCCATCCCCCCGAATCCCAGGGCCCCCGAAAGACCAGGACTCATCCTTCGAAAAGAGCACACAATGCCACCCACAGAACAGACGCAGATAATTGCCTAAAGCATTTCCATCGCTCTCACCTCAATTTGCATTATATATAGCTTGTAAAAAATATATATAAGGTACCAGTCAAAAGTTGACAAACATACTCATTCAAGGGCTTTTCTTTATTTAAAATGTTTACCACATTGTAGAATAATAGTGACGACATCACAACTATGAAATAACACATATGGAATCATGTAGTAACCAAACAAATCAAAATATATTTTAGATGTGAGATTCTTCAAAGTAGACACCCTTTCCCTTGATGACAGCTTTGTACACTCTTGGCATTCTCTCAACCAGCTTTATGAGGTAGTCACCTGGAATGCATTTACATTAACATGTGTGCCTTGTTAAAAGTTAATTTGTGGAATTTGTTTCCTTCTTAATCCGTTTGAGCCTATCAGTTTTGTTGTGACAAGGTAGGGGTGGTATACAGAAGTTAGCCTTATTTGGTAAAAGACCAAGTCCATATTATGGCAATAAAAGCTCAAATAGGCAAAGAGAAATGACAGTCCATCATTACTTTAAGACATGAAGGTCAGTCAATACGGAACATTTTAAGAACTTTGAAAGTTTCTTCAAGTGCAATCGCAAAAAACATCTCTCATGAGGACCGCCACAGGAAAGAAAGTCCCAGAGTTACCTCTGCTGCAGAGGACAAGTTGATTAAACTCAGAATGCAGCCCAAATAAATGCTTCACAGAGTTTAAGTAACAGACACAGCTCAACATCAACTGTTCAGAGGAGACTGTGTGAATCAGGCCATGGTCAAATGGCTGCAAAGAAACCACTTGCAAAGGACACCAATAAGAAGGAGAGACTTGCTTGGAACAAGAAACACGAGCAATGGACATTAGGCCGGTGGAAATCTGTCCTTTGGTCTGATGAGTCCAATTTTGAGATTTTGGGTTCCAACCGCCATGTCTTTGTGAGACGCAGATTAAGTGAATGGTTCCACATGTGTGGTTCCCACCGCTAAGCATGGAAGAGGTGTGATGGTGTTGGGGTGCTTTGCTGGTGACACTGTCAGTTTATTTAGAATTCAAGGCAAACTTAACTAGCATGGCTAACACAGCCTTCTGCAGTGATATGCCATCCCATCTAGTTTGCACTTAGTGGGAATATAATTTGTTATTCAACAGGACAATGACCCAACACAGCTCCAGGCTGTATAAGGGCTTTTTGACCAAGAAGGAGAGTGATGAGTGCTGCATCAGATGACCTGGCCTCCACAATCATCCAACCTCAACCCAATTGAGATGGTTTGGGATGAGTTGGACCACAGAGTGAAGGAAAAGCAGCCAACAAGTGCTCAGCATATGTGGGAACTCCTTCAAGACCGTTGGAAAAGCATTCCAGGTGAAGCTGGTTGAGAGAATGCCAAGAGTGTCTGAAGGTGTCATTAAGGCAAAGGGTAGCTCCTTTGAAGAATCTGAAATATAAATTATATTTGGATTTGTTCAACACTTTTTTGGTTACTACATGATTCCATATGTGTTATTTAAATTGTTTGATGTCTATTATTCTACAATATAGAACCAATTAAGAAAATCCCTTGAATGAGTAGGTTTGTCCAAATTTTGGACCAACACTGATTTTTTTAAATAAACAATACATCTTAATTTCCACAATAAACAAATAATACACATAATAATGTTGGTAGTTACCTATAACCAAAATGCACAGAAAAAAACAACAATTTGGCAAGCAAATATTATTTAGGCAAACATTCATTGTGAATCATCCTAAAATCAGCAAAAAAAAGAAATGTCCTCTCACTGTCATCTGCGTTAATTTTCAGCAAACTTAACATGTGTAAATATTTGTATGAACATGAGATTCAACAACTGAAACATAAACTGAACAAGTTCCACAGACATGTGACGAACAGAAATGGAATAATGTGTCCCTGAACAAAGGGGGGAGGGGCCCAGTTGGTGTGGCCAGCAGCAGCATTAAGTATTACAGTGCATCTCCTCCTCATGCACTGCACCAGATTTGCCAGTTCTTGCTGTGAGATGTTACCCCACTCTTCCACCAAGGCACCGGCAAGTTCCCAGACATTTCCGGGGGGGAATGGCCATAGCCCTCACCCTCCGATCCAACAGGTCCCAGACGTGCTCAATGGGATTGAGATGCGGGCTCTTCGCTGGCCATGGCAGAACACTGACATTCCTGTCTTGCAGGAAATCACACACAGGACGAGGAGTATGGCTTGTAGCATTGTCATGCTGGAGGGTCATGTACCAAATGAGGGAGGAGGATGTCTTCCCTGTAACACACAGTTTCGAGATTGTCTGCAATGACAACAAGCCCAGTCCGATGATGCTGTGACACACCACCCCAGACCATGATGGACCCTCCACCTCTAAATCAAACCCGCTCCAGAGTACAGGCCTCGGTGTAACGCTCATTCCTTCGATGATAAGCGCGAATCCGACCATCACACCTGGTGAGACAAAACCGCGCGAAGAGCACTTTTTGCATATCCTGTCTGGTCCAGCAACGGTGGGCTTGTACCCATAGGTGACGTTGTTGCCGGTGATGTCTGGTGAGGACCTGCCTTACAACAGGCCTACAAGCCCTCAGTCCAGCCTCTCTCAGCCTATTGTGGCCATTCTGAGCACAGATGGAGGGATTGTGCATTCCTGGTGTAACTCGGGCGGTTGTTGTTGCCATCCTGTACCTGTCCTGCAGGTGTGAAGTTCGGAGGACGATCAGCTGTCCGTCCTGTCTCCCTGTAGCGCTGTCTTAGGCGTCTCACAGTACGGACATTGCAATTTATTGCCCTGGCCACATCTGCAGTACTCATGCCTCCTTGCAGCATGCCTGAGGCACATTCACACAGATGAGCAGGGACCCTGGGCATCTTTCTTTTTGTTTTTTCAGAGTCAGTAGAAAGGCCTCTTTAGTGTCCTAAATTTTCATAACTCAGAACTTAATTGCCTACCGTCTGTAAGCTGTTAGTGTCCACAGGTTCATGTTCATTAATTGGTTATGGTTGAACAAGCATGGGGACAAGTGTTTAAACCCTTTATAATGAATATCTGTGAAGTTATTGGATTTTTACGAATTATCTTTGAAAGACAGGTTCCTGAAAAAGGGACATTTCTTTTTTTGCAACAGATGTGGGTTACACACACACACACACGCACACACACACACACACACACACACACACACACACACACACACACACACACACACACACACACACACACACACACACACACACACACACACTCATACACACTCAACCCCTTTCCCCCACAAACAATCATAAGCTCAGATGCTCAACAGTTGTTCCATCCCAGAGCCCAACTCAAAGAAAGGACTTAGTTTACAAATGCATATACAGTTGCAGTTGTTTGAGAAGGCCTCCAAAATTGAGCAAATTGTCAAGTCCTAGGTGATGGAGATCAGGTACACCCCCTTCCCCTGAAACACACACATGCTGGTCCCCCGTTGTGACCATTTCCCTAAGCATCTCTGTCCAGTCTGATTATTTTGTGCAACCAGAGTGTGGCTGCAGCTAGTGTTAGTGCAGCTCGTGTTGCCAGCACTGCCACTACCTGGGTGGGGGCAACCCACTCAACTCTGCTCACATTCTCTGTTACCACCCTGAACATGAGTAAAGGTAGATGCAGGCCCATAGCAGTGCACCATTAAGCCATTAAGCCATTAAGCCACAGCACATGTGATCAATCTCCGCATTGCTCTAACCTCAGAAAGACGAGCCACATTACAAAAAGCTTTTCAAAAACATGGTTAATGTCGTTGTGGAATGATTCATTGACTTCAAGTAAAAGAGAAAGCACAGCAAACCAAACCAAAAGTCAGTACAAGTCAGAGGGGTTTGGCTGCATTTAGGCATTCATGTACAGATCATAAATACAAACTCAGCTGAGGCATAGACACACACCTCTATGACTACAACGGACTCTAAACCATGTCAGACACATTGTCCATGCCCGAATACACTTTAAATGCCAGGATGCTATGCTCATTTCAGCTTTTCATTGTCCATGCCCGAATACACTTTAAATGCCAGGATGCTATGCTCATTTCAGCTTTTCATTGTCCATGCCCGAATACACTTTAAATGCCAGGATGCTATGCTCATTTCAGCTTTTCATTGTCCATGCCCGAATACACTTTAAATGTCAGGATGCTATGCTCATTTCAGCTTTTCATTGTCCATGCCCGAATACACTTTAAATGTCAGGATGCTATGCTCATTTCAGCTTTTCATTGTCCATGCCCGAATACACTTTAAATGCCAGGATGCTATGCTCATTTCAGCTTTTCATTGTCCATGCCCGAATACACTTTAAATGCCAGGATGCTATGCTCATTTCAGCTTTTCATTTACCATGCCCGAATACACTTTAAATGCCAGGATGCTATGCTCATTTCAGCTTTTCATTGTCCATGCCCGAATACACTTTAAATGCCAGGATGCTATGCTCATTTCAGCTTTTCATTTACCATGCCCGAATACACTTTAAAAGCCAGGATGCTATGCTCATTTCAGCTTTTCATTGTCCATGCCCGAATACACTTTAAATGCCAGGATGCTATGCTCATTTCAGCTTTTCATTGTCCATGCCCGAATACACTTTAAATGCCAGGATGCTATGCTCATTTCAGCTTTTCATTGTCCATGCCCGAATACACTTTCAATGTCAGGATGCTATGCTCATTTCAGCTTTTCATTGTCCATGCCCGAATACACTTTAAATGCCAGGATGCTATGCTCATTTCAGCTTTTCATTGTCCATGCCCGAATACACTTTAAATGTCAGGATGCTATGCTCATTTCAGCTTTTCATTTCGTTGCCCGACTACACTTTAAATGCCAGGATGCTATGCTCATTTCAGCTTTTCATTGTCCATGCCCGAATACACTTTAAATGTCAGGATGCTATGCTCATTTAAGCTTTTCATTGTCCATGCCCGAATACACTTTCAATGCCAGGATGCTATGCTCATTTCAGCTTTTCATTTACCATGCCCGAATGAATACACTTTAAATGTCAGGATGCTATGCTCAGTTCAGCTTTTCATTTACCATGCCCGAATACACTTTAAATGTCAGGATGCTATGCTCATTTCAGCTTTTCATTGTCCATGCCCGAATACACTTTAAATGTCAGGATGCTATGCTCATTTCAGCTTTTCATTGTCCATGCCCGAATACACTTTAAATGCCAGGATGCTATGCTCAATTCAGCTTTTCATTGTCCATGCCCGAATACACTTTAAATGCCAGGATGCTATGCTCAGTTCAGCTTTTCATTTACCATGCCCGAATACACTTTAAATGCCAGGATGCTATGCTCATTTCAGCTTTTCATTGTCCATGCCCGAATGAATACACTTTAAATGCCAGGATGCTATGCTCAATTCAGCTTTTCATTGTCCATGCCCGAATACACTTTAAATGCCAGGATGCTATGCTCATTTCAGCTTTTCATTGTCCATGCCCGAATACACTTTAAATGCCAGGATGCTATGCTCATTTCAGCTTTTCATTGTCCATGCCCGAATGAATACACTTTCAATGCCAGGATGCTATGCTCATTTCAGCTTTTCATTGTCCATGCCCGAATACACTTTAAATGTCAGGATGCTATGCTCAGTTCAGCTTTTCATTGTCCATGCCCGAATACACTTTAAATGTCAGGATGCTATGCTCATTTAAGCTTTTCATTGTCCATGCCCGAATACACTTTAAATGCCAGGATGCTATGCTCAGTTCAGCTTTTCATTTACCATGCCCGAATACACTTTAAATGCCAGGATGCTATGCTCAGTTCAGCTTTTCATTTACCATGCCCGAATACACTTTAAATGCCAGGATGCTATGCTCATTTCATCTTTTCATTGTCCATGCCCGAATACACTTTAAATGCCAGGATGCTATGCTCATTTCAGCTTTTCATTGTCCATGCCTGAATACACTTTAAATGCCAGGATGCTATGCTCATTTCAGCTTTTCATTTCGTTGCCCGACTACACTTTAAATGCCAGGATGCTATGCTCATTTCAGCTTTTCATTTCGTTGCCCGACTACACTTTCATTGCCAGGATGCTATGCTCATTTCAGCTTTTCATTTCGTTGCCCGACTACACTTTCATTGCCAGGATGCTATGCTCATTTCAGCTTTTCATTTCGTTGCCCGACTACATTTCATTGCCAGGATGCTATGCTCATTTCAGCTTTTCATTTCGTTGCCCGACTACACTTTCATTGCCAGGATGCTATGCTCATTTCAGCTTTTCATTTCGTTGCCCGACTACACTTTCATTGCCAGGATGCTATGCTCATTTCAGCTTTTCATTTCGTTGCCCGACTACACTTTCATTGCCAGGATGCTATGCTCATTTCAGCTTTTCATTTCGTTGCCCGACTACACTTTCATTACGAGGATGCTATGCTCATTTCTGCTTTTCATTTCGTTGCCCGACTACACTTGCGTCCTAAATAGTAGGCTGTTTGAGTAAGCAAAAAAAAGTATGTGACATTCGAAAAAGACAGTAAATGGCTGCTTGTCATACTCATTTCGGCTTTGACAATAGCTGATCATTTAGATATTGGGATGTGCTACCGAATACAAAAAGAATAGCGGTAACAACATAACACGCATGATACATTCTCAGTATGCGAAAATATAACCTTTTTATCGCAGCACAATTTTGGGGAATTTCACAATCACAATGCATTGGAAGAGAAGCTAGTTTTGATACTTTAGATCTCTTTAAGTTAAAAACCCGACAACTTGTAAGTCATATTTTATCTTCTTAAAATGATCACGACTCTTTCATCATAACGTCACATCTTTGAAAACAAATCTGCAGCCTGCTGCCTTCCATGCCTTCAGCTAGCTAGCTACATCACATGACAAACAGTATGTGGACACCTGCTCTTCGAACATCTCATTCTGAAATCATGGGCCAATATTGAGTTGAGTCTGAGTCTTCTGGGAAGATTTTCGACAAGTTGTTGGAACATTCCTGCGGAGACTTTCTTCCATTCAGCCACAAGCGTATTAGTGAGGTCGTGTACTGATGTTGGGCGATTAGGCTTGCAGTCAGCGTTCCAATTCATCCCAAAGGTGTTCAATGGGGTTGAGGTCAGGGCTCTGTGCAGACCAGTCAAGTTCATCCACACTGACCTTGACAAACCATTTCTGTATAGATCTCACTTTGTGCACGGGGGCATTGTCATGCTGAAACAGGAAAGTTCTTCGACAAACTGTTTCCCCAAAGTTGGAAGCACAGAATTGTCTAGAATGTCATTGTATGCTGTAGCATTAAGATTTCCCTTCACTGGAGCTAAGTGGCCGAGCCCGAACCATGAAAAACAGCCCAGACCATTATTCCTCCTCCATTAAACTTTACAGTTGGCACTAAGCATTGGGGCAGGTATTGTTCTCCTGGCATCCGCCAAACCAGGATTCATCTGTCGCACTTCCAGATGGTGCTTGGCTCATTGTGATCTCGGTAATGAGTGTTGCAACCGAGGACAGACCATTTCTATGCTCTATGCTCTCCAACACTCGCCAGTCCCATTCCGTGAGCTTGTGTGGCCTACCACTTTGCGGCCGAGCCGTTGTTGCACCTAGACAATTCCACTTCACAATAAAAGTACTTACAGTTGACCGGGGTAGCTCTAGCACGGCAGACATTTGACAAACTGACTTGCTGGAAAGGTGGCATCCTATGACAGTGTCAAGTTGAAAGTCACAGAGCTCTTCAGTAAGGCCATTCTACTGTCAATATTTGTCTATGGAGATTACATGGCTGTGTGCTCGATTTTATACATCTGTCATCAACGGGTGTGGCTGAAATAGCCGAATCCACTAATTTGAAAGGGTGTCCACATACACTATATATACAAAAGTATGTGCTTTAATAGGACTAGTACCTGTAACTGTTGGAACAGTAACATTAGCTACAGGGTTACTTGCTTGCTGTTGAGCGACAACTTAATATTTAACATTATCCTAGGGCTTAAACTGTTGCAGGGTCTGATGACAATCAGGTATTTAATCAAGAGGCGACAACGACAGGAGAAACGCCACAACAAAAGGTTGAGTAAGTCATGTGGCCACTGCACTATTCAGTGCCACTCGCTATAGCTAGCGTTAGTCACGCAGTAGCCTACATTCAAATGAAATAAAATGTTATTTTTCACATGCTTTGTAAATAATATGTGTAGAAGAACAGTGAAATGCTTCCAACAATGCAGACATACAGAAAATAGAGATGTAATAGAAAAGTTCCCCCCAGAAAAGTGTCATATTAAAATGAGTAAAAAATACAAAATGAGTATTGATAACTTGGTGATCTACACAGAGTACCAGTACAGAGTAGATGTGCAGGGTTATTGAGGTAGATATGTACATATAAATAGGAGTAAAGTGAGAGATAATAAACAGTAGCGCATGTGATGAGTCAAAAAAGTGACTGCAAAAAGGGTCCGTTCTCATTGAAAAGAATAATAAAATGTACTGTTGGTGTTTTACTTTGAACATTTCAACATAAAAAATGCAATCGCACATTTGAGCTATCTTGTTGCAGGAGTATGGTAATAATAATCATTTATTTCATTTCTGTATAACTTTTCATAATCTCAAAGTGCATCAAAAGCAAAAACAAGCAAAACATCATCATGAGTAGCCCAGCTATATTTGGCTGGGTCAACCAAAGGCGGAGCGGGACAGTTCATGGCTTGATCAGGGAGATGGCTGCTGGAACCTCCCTGCTGTTGGTGAAGATGGAGCCTGGTGACATTCTTGTAGAGGGCTAGCTACTCTGGAAACCTCCCTGCTGTTGGTGAAGATGGAGCCTGGTGACATTCTTGTAGAGGGCTAGCTACTCTGGAAACCTCCCTGCTGTTGGTGAAGATGGAGCCTGGTGACATTCTTGTAGAGGGCTAGCTACTCTGGAAACCTCCCTGCTGTTGGTGAAGATGGAGCCTGGTGACATTCTTGTAGAGGGTTAGCTACTCCGGGAACCTCCCTGAGTTGTGTAGCCACTGGACTTCCCCTTCACAATATAACGTATGATGCCCACATGGTTGATGCCTCAGCAGCTCTGGGCACCAGAAAGCAAAGATGCAAAGAGTCAAAATTTGCAGTGTTGACCCTTCTTTTTCAAGACCTCTGCAAATCCACCCTGGCATGCTGTCAATTAACTTCTGGGCCACATACTGACTGATGACAGCCCATTCTTGCATAATCAATGCTTGGAGTTTGTCAGAATGTGTGGGTTTTTGTTTGTCCACCGGCCTCTTGAGGATTGACCACATTTTTTCAATGGGATTAAGGTCTGGGGAGTTTCCTGGCCAAGGACCCAAAATATTGATGTTTTGTTCCCCGAGCCACTTAGTTATCACTTTTGCCTTATGGCAAGGTACTCCATCATGCTGGAAAAGGCATTGTTTGTCACCGAACTGTTCCTGGATGGTTGGGAGAAGTTGCTCTCGGAGGATGTGTTGGTACCATTCTTTATTCAAGGCTGTGTTCTTAGGCAAAACTGTGAGTGAGTCCACTCACTTGGCTGAGAAGCAACCCCACACATGAATGGTCTCAGGATCCTTACTGTTGGCATGACACAGGACTGATGGTAGCACTCACCTTGACTTCTCCGGACAAGCTTTTTTCTGGATGCCCCAAACAATCGGAAAGGGGATTCATCAGAGAAAATTACTTTGCCCCAGTCCTCAGCAGTCCAATCCCTGTACCTTTTGTAGAATATCAGTCTGTCCCTGATATTTTTCCTGGAGAGAAGTGACTTCTTTGCTGCCCTTCTTGACACCAGGCCATCCTCCAAAAGTCTTCACCTCACTGTGCATGCAGATGCACTCACACCTGCCTGCTGCAATTCCTGAGCAAGCTCTGTACTGGTGGTGCCCCGATCCCGCAGCTGAATCAACTTTAGGAAATGGTCCTGGTACTTGCTGGACTTTCTTAGGCACCCTGAAGCCTTCTTCACAACAATTGAACCGCTCTCCTTGAAAGGTCTTGATGATCCGATAAATGGTTGATTTAAGTGCAATCTTACTGGCAGCAATATCCTTGCCTGTGAAGCCCTTTTTGTGCAAAGCAATGATGATGGCACGTGTTTCCTTGCAGGTAACCATGGTTGACAGAGGAAGAACAATGATTTCAAGCACCACCCTTCTTTTGAAACTTCCAGTCTGTTATTTGAACTCAATCAGCATGACAGACTGATCTCCAGCCTTGTCCTTGTCAACACTCACACCTGTGTTAACGAGACAATCACTGACATGATGTCAGCTGGTCCTTTTGTGGCAGGGCTGAAATGCAGTGGAAATGTTTTTTGGGGGGATTCAGTTAATTTACATGGCAAGGAGGGACTTTTCAATTAATTGCAATTCATTTGATCACTCTTCATAACATTCTGGAGTATATGCAAATTGTCATCATACAAACTGAAGTAGCAGACTGTGTGAAAATTAATATTTGTGTCATTCTCAAAACTTTTGACCAAGACTGTACACAGTATGCAGTTTAAGTAATAGGCCAGTCATATTTTGGACACGGCCACTGAAACCCATTGAAACCACTAGCAACTAGTGAAGGATTTACATTGGTTTGCTTTCCCTTCCCTTTGTCCTTATTGAATATACCATCACATTCACGTTTTCTCTGTCGCTTTCGCAGGTGCCTTGACAGGAAAGAAGGGCGAGAAAGAACAGAGGGCGTCGCTTTGATTTGAATGTTAAGGGGCTTGTCCAGTTACGGAGCCCCTCGCAACCACAGCCTTAAGCCTTCCCTGTCAGACTCAGACAAGGCGGCAAATTGCCTGGGCGAATGCGACTGGCGTAAACAAGCAGAACGTTCCATCCCAAAAAGCTTGAGAGACTTCTTGCCTGTATTTTCTCAATATTATCATCATTTGAAAGGCTGGAGAAGTCAGAGGATGAAAAGTCACATGGCTCTCAAACTAGAACGCTCCTCACTGCCAATGAGCTCATCTCTCTGAGAAGCAAGCGGTGGTGCTGAAGTAGTAGACACAAGCCAGGTTAGACTTGGGATCATAACAAGCGGTATAGAGGTAGAGTTAGAGGAATACTGCAATGCTGAAACATTTACTTGAGCTGAAGAAGACATGGTGAGTAGGAGGACACAAGGCTGCACTACAAAAAGCATTACAGAGAATATACACCATAGAGGAGAGGAAGCGAGGAGGCGGGTGATCTCCCAGGCAGTGACGCAGGCAGTCTTCAGGTGTCTGTTTTCTCACCTGGCTTTATTAATGCTTCATACACATTCATGAATTCAACGTTTGTGAATCACAATTTTTTTATTTTATTAAACTCAATATCCTAATAACAATTCAAAATTATAGAATTCAAATACAATTGAAATCGCTCCACAGGGCAGGGGGATTGGGCAGAATCCTCTAATCGCTATATACACCTGAATAAACATTTTAAACAACATGTAAAGTGTTGGTCCCATGTTTCTTGAGCTGAAATAAAAGATCACAGAAATTGTCCATACACATTTCGCTCAAATTTTGGGCACAAATTTGGTTACATCCCTTTAAGTGAGCATTTCTCCTTTGTCAATATTATCCATCCACCTGACAGGTCTGACATATCAAGAAGCTAGTTAAACAACATGATCGTTACACAGGTGTACATAGTGCTTGGGACAATAAAACGCAACTCTAAAATGGTGTAGTTTTGTCACAACACAATGCCACTGTCACGTCTTCAGCCAAATTCGGTTCCTCTCCTTGTTCGTGCGGCGCTCAGCTGTCAGCGTCGCCGGTCTACAAGCCATCGCCGATCCACTTTTCATTTTCCATTTGTTTTGTCTCAAGTTTTCAGGTTTCAGATTTAGAATTGCCATGCTGACTGCAGGAAGGTCCACCAGAGCTGTTGCAATAGAAGTGAATGTTCATAGAAGTGAATGCCGCCTCCAAAGTCGTTTTAGAGAATTTGGCAGTACGTCCAACCGGCCTCACAACTGCAGATCGTGTGTAACCACACCGGCCCAGGACCTTCACATCAGGTTTCTTCACCTGCGGGATTGTCTGAGACCAGCTGGTTGTGTGTCAGAAACCATCTCAGGGAAGTTCATCTGAGTGCTCGTCGTCCTCACCAGGGTTTTGACTTGACAGCAGTTCGGCGTTGTGACCAACTTCAAACTGCAAATGCTCAGCTTCAATTGCCACTGGCATGCTGGAGAAGTGTGCTCTTCACAGTTGAATCCAAGTTTCAACTATACCGGGCAGATTTTTGCGTTATAGGCATCATGTGGGCGAGCAGCTTTCTGATGTTAACATTGTGAACAGTGCGCCCCATGGTGGCAGTGGGGTTATGGTATGGGCAGGCTTAAGCTACGGACAGCAAACACAATTGCATTTTATCGATGTCAATTTGAATGCACAGAGATACCGTGACGAGATCCAGAGGCTCATTAGTCGTGCCATTCATCCACCGCCATCACTTCATGTTTCAGCATGATAATGCACAGTCCCATGTCGCAAGGATCTGAACACAGTTCCTGGTAGCAGAAAATGTCCCAGTTCACCGATCGACATGTATGAGAGCGTGTTCCAGTTCCCTCCAATATCCAGCAACTTCACACAGACATTGAAGAGGAGTGGGACAACCTTCCACAATCAACAGCCTGATCAACTCTATGCGAAGGAGATGTGTCGTGCTGCATGAGCCAAATTGTGGTCACACCAGATACTGACTGGTTTTCTGATCCACGCCCCTACCTTTTTCTAAGGTATCTGTGACCAACAGATGCATATCTGTATTCCCAGTCATGTGAAATCCATAGATTAGGGCCTAATGGATTTATTTAAATTGACTGATTTCCTTATACGAACTGTCAGTGATTAAAAATGTTGAAATTGTTCCATGTTGCGTTTCTATTTGTGTTCCGTGTACAACCTCCAGGTGGGGAACTAGAGCAGGGTATTCAACAGGGGGTCTGCTAAAATATATATATGAATAGAAATATTTTTTTACTTCAATGTTTTTATGAATATCCCAAAATAATGAACACATTTTGAATGACATACCTACTGCAGAAAAGAGGAGACTATCTTCTTTCTAATGATTTATCAAATCCTAATATAAAGGAAATTACACTCACTGGAGCCAATTTTACTCACTGAGGTATCTGACATAGGCTTTGAAAAAGCACCTGCGAATAGGCTACCAGTGAGGCACTTGATTTGGACATTCATTTTTACCAACACATGGCTAACCAGTGAAAAAGTGTTTGCTGCTTGACTTCCTCTTCCAATTATAATGTGGGGAGGTCAAAATAAAGCATCACACCCGAATATTCATATCAGAATCAACTTTTACCAGTTACATGTGGACACATATTTTGGGGTAATAAAATGGTACTGTATAAACATACAGTATCAGTCAAAAGTGAATCATTCACACCTGCTCATTCAATGGGTTTTATTAATTTGTACTATTTTCTACAATGCCGAATAATAGTGAAGACATCAACACTATGAAATAACACATTAAATAATGTATTAACCATAAAAGCATTAGACAAATCAAATTATATTTGATATTCTTCGAAGTAGCCACCCTTTGCCTTGATGACAGCTTTTCACACTCTTGGCATTCTCTCAACCAGCTTCATGGCATAGTCACTTGGAATGCATTTCAATTAACAGGTGTGCCTTGTTAAAAGTTCATTTGTGAAATTGTGAAATTGCTTTCCTTCTTAATGCGTTTGGGCCAATCAGTTGTGTTGTGACAAGGTAGGGATTTTATACAGAAGACAGCCCTATTTGGTAAAAGACCAAGTCCATATTATGGCAAGGACAGCTCAAATAAGCAAAGAGAAATGACAGTCCATCATTCCTTTAAGACATGAAGGTCAGTCAATGTGGGAAATTTCATGAACTTTTAAAGTTTTTTCATGTGCAGTCGCAAAAACCATCAATCGCTATGATGAAACTGGCTCTCATGAGGACCGCCACAGGAAAGGAAGTTTCTAAACATAAATAAAAACTCTGGAATGATTAGGTGTGTCTAACCTCTGACTGGTAGTGTAGGTGTTCCTCTTGTCCAGGTGGGAGAGGCCATAAAGAAAAACTCTGGAATGATTAGGTGTGTCTAACCTCTGACTGGTAGTGTAGGTGTTCCTCTTGTCCAGGTGGGAGAGGCCATAAAGAAAAACTCTGGAATGATTAGGTGTGTCTAACCTCTGACTGGTAGTGTAGGTGTTCCTCTTGTCCAGGTGGGAGAGGCCATAAAGAAAAACTCTGGAATGATTAGGTGTGTCTAACCTCTGACTGGTAGTGTAGGTGTTCCTCTTGTCCAGGTGGGAGAGGCCATAAAGAAAAACTCTGGAATGATTAGGTGTGTCTAACCTCTGACTGGTAGTGTAGGTGTTCCTCTTGTCCAGGTGGGAGAGGCCATAAAGAAAAACTCTGGAATGATTAGGTGTGTCTAACCTCTGACTGGTAGTGTAGGTGTTCCTCTTGTCCAGGTGGGAGAGGCCATAAAGAAAAACTCTGGAATGATTAGGTGTGTCTAACCTCTGACTGGTAGTGTAGGTGTTCCTCTTGTCCAGGTGGGAGAGGCCATAAAGAAAAACTCTGGAATGATTAGGTGTGTCTAACCTCTGACTGGTAGTGTAGGTGTTCCTCTTATCCAGGTGGGAGAGGCCATAAAGAAAAACTCTGGAATGATTAGGTGTGTCTAACCTCTGACTGGTAGTGTAGGTGTTCCTCTTGTCCAGGTGGGAGAGGCCATAAAGAAAAACTCTGGAATGATTAGGTGTGTCTAACCTCTGACTGGTAGTGTAGGTGTTCCTCTTGTCCAGGTGGGAGAGGCCATAAAGAAAAACTCTGGAATGATTAGGTGTGTCTAACCTCTGACTGGTAGTGTAGGTGTTCCTCTTGTCCAGGTGGGAGAGGCCATAAAGAAAAACTCTGGAATGATTAGGTGTGTCTAACCTCTGACTGGTAGTGTAGGTGTTCCTCTTGTCCAGGTGGGAGAGGCCATAAAGAAAAACTCTGGAATGATTAGGTGTGTCTAACCTCTGACTGGTAGTGTAGGTGTTCCTCTTATCCAGGTGGGAGAGGCCATAAAGAAAAACTCTGGAATGATTAGGTGTGTCTAACCTCTGACTGGTAGTGTAGGTGTTCCTCTTGTCCAGGTGGGAGAGGCCATAAAGAAAAACTCTGGAATGATTAGGTGTGTCTAACCTCTGACTGGTAGTGTAGGTGTTCCTCTTGTCCAGGTGGGAGAGGCCATAAAGAAAAACTCTGGAATGATTAGGTGTGTCTAACCTCTGACTGGTAGTGTAGGTGTTCCTCTTGTCCAGGTGGGAGAGGCCATAAAGAAAAACTCTGGAATGATTAGGTGTGTCTAACCTCTGACTGGTAGTGTAGGTGTTCCTCTTGTCCAGGTGGGAGAGGCCATAAAGAAAAACTCTGGAATGATTAGGTGTGTCTAACCTCTGACTGGTAGTGTAGGTGTTCCTCTTGTCCAGGTGGGAGAGGCCATAAAGAAAAACTCTGGAATGATTAGGTGTGTCTAACCTCTGACTGGTAGTGTAGGTGTTCCTCTTGTCCAGGTGGGAGAGGCCATAAAGAAAAACTCTGGAATGATTAGGTGTGTCTAACCTCTGACTGGTAGTGTAGGTGTTCCTCTTGTCCAGGTGGGAGAGGCCATAAAGAAAAACTCTGGAATGATTAGGTGTGTCTAACCTCTGACTGGTAGTGTAGGTGTTCCTCTTGTCCAGGTGGGAGAGGCCATAAAGAAAAACTCTGGAATGATTAGGTGTGTCTAACCTCTGACTGGTAGTGTAGGTGTTCCTCTTATCCAGGTGGGAGAGGCCATAAAGAAAAACTCTGGAATGATTAGGTGTGTCTAACCTCTGACTGGTAGTGTAGGTGTTCCTCTTATCCAGGTGGGAGAGGGCAGTGAGATCTCCTTTATCTTATTTGTCACAATCATTATGCTAGTCACGGAAGTTCACCTAAATCATTTAGATAATTTATCAAAAGCGACAGACAGCTATTTGAGGATGTGTTTAATTTAAGTTTTACAGCACCCTGAATTTATACTACCAATTTAGACCCAATCACCATATTTTCAAGTGTAAGTTACTACATCTGGAGGAGTTTGTAACATTGTCTATGAAATGTGCTTTTACATGACGAGTGATTCAATGTAGTGACCTTTGAAATGATGGATGCAGGATCATTTTAAAGTAGTTGTAATTCATGAACTGTTGGCGATGGTAAAATATACATTTTCATCAACATTTTGACATTTAAATTTGTACTTTCAGGGACGAAATTGATAAGTATATGCAAAAATGTAATTTTAGCCTGTGGTGCCGGGCATTAAAATGTTGATGACTTTTTTCTCCTTTCCATTTTCATTCACCTGAAGAAATATGTGTTTTTATAACGTATGATGGGGTCCCTGGGTCGCCGGTTTGCCTCGGAGGGCGTCTCTAGGCAAGAAAAGGTTTAAGACCCTGAGCTAGAGAAAGGGGGAGAAAAGATGAGAGAGCAGAGAGCAAGGGATGCAGACAATGAATAAAAAGCCCCTGCTCCCCAGCATCCACTTGGCCCCCCCCCACAGACAACACACAAAGCATCGGCCCTCCCCGACCCCTCTATGTTGCCCTCACGTTGACCATGTGCCGCCGCCCCACTCCGCTGCCAGCCCAATAGCTGGGAGATGATTTGCCCATTTGATGTAGTTCTTCAAAGACCTTATTTGACTGCAGCTGTCTCTCTCGCTTACATGCTTTTGAGTCTGGAAAATCGGCCACAAAAAACTCACACTACAGAGAAGGACTCCTGGATGCACTCAAGGGCCAGGGGTTTGGACATTTTTCTCCAGCCTGTTGACAATAGAGCCACCATGTTTGTAGTGATATTTGTGGTTGGCCAACATCTAAGAGCTGGAGAGGGAGGGGAGTATGTGGGGGGTACTCCTTTAAAGATTGAATCTGCATTAGGGGAAGCAGTGCCACTGTTCGCCCCAGAGCCTTTGTTATTGTTTTTATTTTGTTGATCAAACGGAGGTGAGGAGCATCCAGATAGAAAGCGCTTTTTCTGATCACGCAAAAACTGTTTGCAGAAGTTTTGTTGTTAATGTAATATTCCAAACAGAAGTGTCAGTTTCACCTATTAAGGAGTCCAGCTTTAACAGGATTTAAATGTCTGGGTTTTTCTTAATGTGTGTGTGTGGGGGGGGTGCTATAAGGTTTGTCATTGATGACTGACTGGTACCCTCCAATGTTGTCTTCAAGAGAGTGGATAGGATAATTGAAGCTCCATTGCATCATCATTTAGCATTAGCCATATGATGACCCAAAACATTAGGCGGCAATGTGTGCTGGAGTGTATAATACTCTGGACTGGCATATAATATTAACGGGTTAATGAGTCAAAGGCACTGTGAATAATGTGCTACAAGTTGTGTTAAAGTGTAATAACGCTCTGCCACACACACAAACAGGTTTTTGCATGTACACACACGCTAAAAGTCATATTAAAAGGCTAATAACCCTGTCACACACACACACACAGCAGATAACCTTCTTAAATCTAAACACTTCAGCCCCGTAGTACACTGCCTTTTCAACATGAAAATAATTCAATATCTCAGCTGTAGTTTTCATAAGCCACTTCGTTCTGTGAGCTGCACGCCAGACGGAGGAGGAGAGCGAGGAGATAGCGGAGCACAACCAATGAGCCCGTTGATACATTCCAGTGTGAAAAACAAACAGGAAGCCGAGTTCCTATACTGACGGTAGTATTGTCAGGATACTAGAATTGTTACTTCGACACCATGTTTAGTTACACAAAACGATAACACAGCAAAAAAAACAAGGCATATTAGCCAAAGTCACTGAATGGCACATGAACATATTTCAGAGAGCCATGTATGCATTAATTAATCAATTGTAATTACAAATCCAAGTACCTAACAACAATGATAATTTATTTGAATTGTAAATCTCTATTAATGAACTGGGTAAATAAAGATGTAGCATAGGCCTATAGCTGTGTGTGAATGCATCAAATTATTGAGCTTGTTTTGGCTGATTTCATGGGGCTACAGATGACAATCTATTTCCCTTCTGTTTGGGACAAAATTTATTGTACTGATCAACAACATTTGGATAGAAGTAGCTATTTTTTTTTCTAATGTGCGCTGTCTCTTTAACCAGTAATGACATCAAGGCAGGACGGGGTGGCCAGTTGGAGCACAGTCAGTTTTGCTGAGGCAATAGATCATCTTTGGGAGAGATGTGGGAGAGACCAAATGAGTGAATGAATAACTTTGCGGGCAGCAATCATCTTTTCTGTTTTTTTTTATTTTTTACCCCCTTTTTCTCCCCAATTTTGTGGTTTCCAACTGTTAGTAGTTACTGTCTTGTCTCATCGCTGCAACTCCCGTACGAACTCGGGAAAGGCGAAGGTCGAGAGCCATGTGTCCTCCGAAACACAACCCAACCAAGCCACACTGCTTCTTAACACAGCACGCATCCAACCCGGAAGCCAGCCGCACCAATGTGTCGGAGGAAACACCGTACACCTAGCGACCTGGTCAGTGTGCACTGTGCCCGGCCAGCCACAGGAGTCGCTAGTGCGCGATGAGACAAGGATATCCCTGCCGGCCAAACCATCCCTAACCCGGACGACACTGGGCCAATTGTGAACCGCCCCATGGTCCTCCAGGTCGCGGCCGGCTGCGACAGAGCCTGGGCTCGAACCCAGAGTCTCTGGTGTCACTGCGATGTAGTGCCTTAGACCACTGCGCCACCCGGGAGGCCTGTGTGGTAATCATCTTTGAAATCAGTGACAAAAAGTATGGTTTACAAATAATTAGTAGTGAATTAATGTGAGCTTTAGCTGTCAGGTAGCAAGAAAAGTTAGCCTACAATAGCTCAAACTACCGGTACATTCCTGCATTGTAAAGTGTTCTAATGTATTGTCATTATTTTGCAAACCATAATTAACAGTTTCTAAATTCCTGTACATGCCGTGTCACATTATTCAAGTGGGTTAACTTCTGTGCATCATGAGTGGGGAGCTAACATGATGCACCCGTCTCCCAGTGCAGGCTAGCAATGAGTAAGTGGAGCAGGCGCCGTGCTCACTATAATATGGGGTCATCTGCCCTGATATAGAGCAGCTTGATCTGTGAAGCACCGAAAGTAATACAACAAACATTGATTTAATCCATTTTGAATTCAGGTTGTAATCCAGCAAAATGTGGAATAAGTCAAGGGGTATGAATACTTTCTTAAGGCACTGTATACAGTATTAACCTGATGGAGACGGGGGGGCAGGGAGAACATGAGATTGCTCTGAGGACGATGGGGAGAGGGTAGGATGAAACACAGCTAGAGAGAGAGGGGGGAAGAAAGGAGAGAGGATAAATGAGAGGGAGAGTATTGAGGCAGCAAAGAGTACAGAGAGAGACACTCTCCCATAAATGGTTGGAAGAAAATGTGGCATCCTCCTATTGCTATATACAGTTGAAGTCAGAAGTTTACATACACTCAGGTTGGTGTCATTAAAACTCGTTTTTCAACCACTCCACAAATGTCTTGTTAACAAACTATAGTTTTGGAAACTCGGTTAGGACATCTACTTTGTGCACGACACAAGTCATTTTTCAAACAATTGTTTACAGACAGATTATTTCACTTGTAATTCACTGTATCACAATTCCAGTGGGTCAAATGTTTACATACACTAAGTTGACTGTGCCTTTAAACAGCTTGGAAAGTTCCAGAAAATGATGTCATTAAAAGCTTCTTATACGCTAATTGACATAATTTGGAGGTTGGAGGTGTACCTGTGGATGTATTTCAAGGATTACCTTCAAACTCAGTGCCTCTTTGCTTGACATCACAAGAAAATCAGAAGAAATCAGCCAAGACCTCAGAAAGAAATTGACTTCAACTGTAAGTGAACGACCCTCACTAACATCCAAACCAGAACGGCCACATTGCGTATGCAAGCATTGCTAAATAAATGTAGGCATACATGTTACTCAATCATTTCCACCATACCTCTGTGTCGTCTGTCGCCAGGCGCTAAAATAAAACTTGGTTCTATTTGAGTTTGTTGACGTACTGCAAGTCCCGATTCTCCCATCTACTCGTTAGTTTTCAGGACCATACAAACCCACGTGGGTATTTGTAAGAAACAAGGAGATATTAATCACAAATACAGTAACTAACGGAAAAAAACTAACTGCATGTAGGTACCCGCTTTTATCTGTGGATTAACAAAGTGTCAAATGAAGAGGCGTATGAATTTAACATTTTAATTAGCCGACTCCACCTGTCCATAACTTTTCTTAAATAAGTCTATTTAAATGTATTTGTAAACTTCTGACTTCAACTGTACTTCCACATTTCACTAGCAGGAAAGGGGAAGAGAGAGAGAAAGAGAGATGAGAAGAGATATACCATATAGAAAGAGGTGAGGATGAGTTACCATCATTATCTGTGCCCACTTTCCATTCAATCAAGCCTAATCCATAAGTATTGCATAGTAGATGATGATGGACTACTAATTATGGGCATTTTACTCATCCTACTTTATCTCCACGTTCACACACACTACCAGACCAGCATTTTCACACCCAACCGAAGCCACAAACAAAAACGATCGTTTTGTCACCATTTTGGTTTCCTCACGGATATAAAATGTTCCATTGACTCCCAGCTTTTCCTTCCATATCTGATCTTGTTTTTCGCTTGGCATAAGGGCAAAACATTAACCAATGTCAGTGGGTTACTGAGGTGAGCCGAATAAAATAATACTAATTATAAATAATTAATGAATAATAAAAATGTGTCAAACCAAGCTTCTGCTTGTCATTGTGTGTGTGCGTGGTGCGCTTTTTAATGTGTGAGCCGGCGCCGTAATCTGTTATCTACATTTACATTCTACTCATTTAGCAGACACTCTTATCCAGTTAGTGCATTCATCAAACCCAAGTCCTCTCGAGGTTACGGGAGAAGGAGACAAAGAGACAGGGATATGTTTGGAAAGGATCTCAAAGCTCTACAGGATGAGCGGGAGAAGGAGGCGAGGGAGGCAATCAAATTAAGCACACTACTGTTATCATCTGGAACCCGCTAGGAAGAGTGGGATTCTCTGTGCTGGGTGGGGGTGAATTGGGTTGTGTGTGTCTGTGTCTGTGAGTATGCTTGTTTAGTTGGTGCATAGGGAAATCGGCACAGTGCCCCTTGTGGCAAAAGTAAGAACTGCCATTGAATACATTGAAAATACATGGTCATAGAGGAGAATAACAATTACGATAAAGGAAAAGTGACTCCTTCACAAAATAGAGGAATACAAAGACAAAAAGACAGAGAATGAGAAGGCATCAGCAATCATCCTGAGAGTGGATTATGGTCACCAAGACAGTCGTGAAGAGGACACGACAAAACCTATTCCCCTCAGGAGACTGAAAAGATTTGGCATGGGTCCTCAGATCCTCAAAAGGTTCTACAGGTGCACCATCGAGAGCATCCTGACTGGTTGCCTCACTGCCTGGTATGGCAACTGCTCGGCCTCCGACCGCAAGGCACTACAGAGGGTAGTGCGAACGGCCCAGTACATCACCGGGGCTGAGCTGCCTGCCATCCAGGACCTCTATACCAGGCGGTGTCAGAGGAATTGTCAAAGACTCCAGCCACCCTAGTCATAGACTGTTCTCTCTGCTGCCGCACGGCAAGCGGTACCGGAGCGCCAAGTCTAGGTCCAAGAGGCTTCTAAACAGCTTCTACCCCCAATCCATAAGACTCGTAAGACCATAAGACCTAATCAAATGGCTATTTGCTTTAAAGGTTGGATGGAAACCTGGTTAGTCAGAGAGGGAATGGTAGGAGATGGAGAGATACATACACAGTGAAGGAGGGGAGAGAGGAAAAGAGAAAGAGGAAGGATAGAGTGAATGGTGATGGGGAGAGGTCGAGAGAAATACAGTGCGGGTGTGAAAGAGGAGACGGAGAGAAAGAAGGAGAGTGAGTCTAGTCTATCAACGGTGCGTGAGGCAGGGCATGCTCCAGGGCCACTCTACACACACACACACACAGCATTGATCTCCCCATCGATCTGGGCGCTCCAAAATAAATTCTGAGGCACGGGCGCTCGCTGGGTTTCCATCTCCTCCCCACCGCAGCGCTCCGCATAGGTTGGGAGATCGAGTGTTTACCCGTCTCTCTCTGTCGGCTCCAGGTTCAATATTAGGAGAGCTAACACAGCTCGAGCTCTCCCGGCCTCCTCTCAAACACACACTAGCCCCCAATTTCTCTTCATGTTCGGCTGAACGGTAACCCTGGATAAGTGCCGGCTGCCTTTTGTCCCCTCCCCCCTCTTCTTTCTCTCTGTTCTTCCCTAAAAACGTCAGTTCTCACACTTGAGGGCCATTTAAACAGCTTTAAACAAAGCAGAGCACCCTGTGATTTTAATTCAAATGATATCAGACCATTATCAGCACGCTGGACCAGTGGACTAACCCATAGAAATGTGGCTCCCAAATTACCCATTTTAGAAAGAGGGAATTAATGAAAAGAGCTGCTTAGGCTGGGATGTCCATGAAGGCCAGTGCTGGCTGAGTTATGTGCACAATGTTATTTCAGTACAAAAACCCACTAAACTGTTCAGATGTAGTGGCCATACATTGACTTGGTATCTGGAGTAGCCAGAGGCACAATCCAGGCCGTTATCTTACAGCGCAGTACAATACAACTTGAATACTGGCATTTGCTTTAATATGGTACTACATTATCCATGCCTTGCCCATTCAAATGGGAGGGCCATCAACATGTAATGAGAAAAAAATATATGGTCCCACTTTATAGTGCTTATGACGACTTTAGGAATGCCCTACGAAGGCTTTATAAGTTGTGGTTTGTTTAAAGTGTGAACAATATGAAGAAATACAATAAAACCTTAAGGACTGCTAAATAGTTGGTTAAATAGTTAAACAATAGATACACGGACCCTTTTTGCAGTGGTCTCTTGACTCATCAAATACGCAACTGTTACTGTTAATAATGATCTATCTACCCAGTCACTTTATCCCTACCTATATCTACCTCAACTACCTCGTACCCCTGCACATCTACTCTACTCGGTACTGGTACCACATGTATGTGTTATTCATTTCTATTTTTTCAGACTATTTCTGTTGTTGTTGTTTTCGTTTGGGGGGGGGCTGTAAGATAGAATTTCACTGTTAGTCTATAGCTGTTGTTTACGAAGCATGTGACAAATTGAATTAGAAGGGTGGTACATGGCAAATATGCCACGGCCAAAGGCTGTTCTTAAGCAGGACGCAACGTGTAGTGTCTGGATACAGCCCTTAACTGTGGTATATTGGCCATGTATCACATAACCCCGAGGTGCCTTAATTATATTATAAACTGGTTACCAACAAGTAGTACAAATAAATGTTTTGTCAAACCCATGGTATATTGTCTGATATACCACGGCTTTCAGCCAATCAGCATCCAGGACCTAAAGTACCCGGTTAATATACTTATAAAACATATACTTCTCTCTTCACTCCCTCCCTCCAGCAGACCTCTCCACCATCCCAGACAACAACATAATAACCGCCAGTGTGAGCTGCCTGGACCTTCTGTGCTGACAAGATGTATTGGGTGGAGAAAGAGAATAAGAACCTGTCATCCAGTTTCCCCTGACCCGCTGCGCCCCTCTCTACGCTTCTCATCTTCTAGTTTGCTATTTTTTCTCAGTGCGAAACTGTCAAATGGAACTCTTTTATATACAGAAGTACAGGGTTTGTCATTTGGGATTAAACTGCTGTCCAGCATCTCTCATTGTAGACTTTAAATGCATCTTGAAGAAGGGACTATAGATAAGAGCATTGGATAAATCAGACTGAGCAGCTACATAGCTCTGTGTTGTATGATTTCCCCCCACAAATGAATACACTTGATTAATCCTTGAAAGCCTCATATTACCA
Source organism: Oncorhynchus masou masou (assembly GCF_036934945.1). Classification (NCBI taxonomy): domain Eukaryota; kingdom Metazoa; phylum Chordata; class Actinopteri; order Salmoniformes; family Salmonidae; genus Oncorhynchus; species Oncorhynchus masou. The sequence continues at coordinate 44,953,841 of NC_088244.1, forward strand.
ATTACTGTGTACATATACACTCTGCATTCAAAATCATATCAACGCTAAGTATCTTAAGTAGCTCCTAATGCCTTGTATACACAATGATTTATTAATGACTGATTGAGTCGTTAACATACACTACCGTTCAAAAGTTTGGGGTCACTTAGAAATGTCCTTGTTTTTGAAAGAGCACCACATCTTTTGTATATTAAAATAACATCAAATTGATCAGAAATACAGTGTAGACATTGTTAATGTTGTAAATGACTATTGTAGCTGGAAACGGCTGATTTTTTTATAGAATATCTACATAGGCGTACAGAGGCCCATTATCAGCAAATATCACTCCTGTGTTCCAATGGCACATTGTGTTAGCTAATCCAAGTTTATAATTTTAAAAGGCTAATTGATCATTAGAAAACCGTTTTGCAATTATATGTTAGCACAGCTGAAAACTGTTGTGCTCATTAAAGAAGCAATAAAACTAGCCTTCTTTAGACTAGTTGAGTATCTAAAGCATCAGCATTTGTGGGTTTGATTACAGGCTCAAAATGGCCAGAAAAAAAGTACTTTCTTCTGAAACTCGTCATTCTATTCTTGTTCTGAGAAAGGAAGGCGATTCCATGCGAGAAATTGCCAAGAATCTAAAGATCTCAAGCAACGCTGTGTACTAATCCCTTCACAGAACAGCGCAAACTGCCACTAACCAGAATAGAAATAGGACTGGGAGGCCCCGGTGCACAACTGAGCAAGAGGACAAGTACATTAGAGTGTCTAGTTTGAGAAACCGATTCCTCATAAGTCCTCAACTGTCAGCTTCATTAAATAGTACCCGCAAAACACCAGTCTCAACGTCAACAGTGAAGAGGCGACTCCGGGATTCTAGCCTTCTAGGCAGAGTTCCTCTGTCCAGTGTCTGTGTTCTTTTGCTCATCGTAATCTTTTTTTTTTATTGGCCAGTCTGAGATAGTTCTGTTTCTTTGCAACTCTGCCTAGAAGGCCAGCATCCCGGAGTCGCCTCTTCACTGTTGAAGATCAGCACTCCTTCTCTGAGACACTTTGTGGATATGGGCCTTGTACACCGTAGTCCTCACTGGTCAAAATCAATACAGAAGCAGCTCTTCTTATTTTTGTGAATAGCAGCATAGTTACTAAATCTCCCGATGCAGATCTAGTTCATCAGGTGGAAGTTGCGCCCCACAGGCCACCATCGCCCTTTACCCAGAACTCCACTGTGCTCCCAGCGGGTAAGTCTGGATAATTATGGGCCTTTTGATGGCTGTATATGGCCTGTTCCTCTAGCTGATGTAATTACCTCACTCTCTCTCTCTCTCTCTTTATCCATATCTCTCTCTCTTTATCTATCTGTCTTTCTTTATCAGTTGTCTGTTTGTTTCTCTCCCTGTCTCTCTCCCTTTCCTCCCTCCCTCTCTCTCCCCATTCCCTCCCTCCCTCCCTCTTTCTCTTCCCTCCCCCTCCCTCCCTCCCTCCCTCCCTCCCTCCCTCCCTCCCTCCCTCCCTCCCTCCCTCCCTCCCTCCCTCCCTCCCTCCCTCCCTTCCTCTCTTTCTCGCTCTCTGTTTCTGTTCCTGTTTCCTTCCCTCTATCTGGCAAGCCCTTTAGTCACACAGGCCCTGCTATTAGCCAGCCACTAGCCAGCACAGCAATCAGCTGATGGATTAGCATTGTAGAGACAGCATAGAGGGAGAAAAACACAACACAAAGCCCATTGTAGCATATTGCTTTGTGCTTTCAGCTCTGCAAACCCCTAGTGGGGTGGTTAGTGCTGCTATGCTAACTAGTGGTGGTTACGATGAGCCAAATAGGCTTCACTGTTATCATATGTTGGCTCTGGACCGTGGTAGACAGACACAGCGTGCGTCGAGGTGTTTTGTCATCTGGTGGCTGGTATAACTTGTGATAGAAGACATAATGGCATTTCTAATAGGCTTATGGCAAGTTTCTCCAAATCCTGTCATAATACTGTATCTATGTGATGACATAACAGCTTCTTTACTTGCAGAGGTACAGAACATACCACTGTACTGTAGCGCAATGCTAGCAGGAATCATTCTGAAGGTATGAAAGAGTACAAAAGACTGCAATGGACTCAATTGTAGCTAGTGTGATGCTAGCTGAGAAACTATACAATGCATCAGGATACAGCTCTACACAGCACAACACTGACTGAAACAGACTGAATAGTACCATAATGCTAGCTAGGACTCTCTATACATAAGGGACCGTATAGACCATACAGTAGTAGTAGACAAAACTGACTGAACAGTAGCTAGCGTAATGATAGTTAGCTGATCTCACCGTACAGTAAATACAACACTTCATGTCAGTACACAACACTGAACAGTAGTAGCTAACGGGATGCCAATGGACTGAAACAGACACAGTGCCTTCAGAAAGTATTCATACCCCTTGACTTATTACACTTTGTTGTGTGACACACTGAATTCAAACTGGATTACCCATCTACACACAATACACCATAATGTCAAAGTGAAAATATGTTTTTAGTAACGTTTATTGAAAATTAAATATTTACATAAGTATACACACCCTTGAGTCAATAGAATCCCTTTGGGAGTGATTAAAGCTGTGAGTCTTTCTGGGTAAGTCTCAAAGAGCTTTGCACACCTAGATTTTATCATATTTGCCCATTATTATTTTCAAAATTCTTCAAGCTCTGTCAAGTTGGTTGTGTATCATTGCTTTTCATTGCTTTTCAAACTAACTAGGCCACTCAGGATACATTCAATGTCGTCTTGGTAAGCAACTCCAGTGTATATTTGGCCTTGTATTTTAGGTTATTGTCCTGCTGAAAGGGTCATTTGACTGTCTATTGGAAAGCAGACTGAACCAGGTTTCCACTAGGATTTTGCCTGTGCTTCGCTCTATTCTGTTTCTTTTTATCCTAAAAAACTCTCTAGTCCTTGCAAATTCAGCTACTGTACCACCATGCTTGAAAATATTGAGAGTAGTACTCAGTGACGTACTGTGTTGAATTTTCCCCAAACACAATGCTTTGTATTCAGGACTTAAAGAACATTTCTTTGCCAGTTTTTTTACAGTTATACTTTAGTGCCTTGTTGCAAACAAGATGCATGTTTTGGAATATTTTCTTCTGTACATGAGTCCTTCTCTTCACTGTCATTTAGGTTAGTATTGTAGAGTAACTACAATGTTGTTGATTCATCCTCAGTTGTCTCCTATAACAGCCATTATTAAACTCTAACTGTTTTAGTCAGCATTGGCCTCATGGTGAAATCTCTGAGCGGTTTCCTTCATCTCTGGCAACTGAGTTAGGAAGGAGGTCTGTAGTATCTTTGTAGTTACGAGGTGTATTGATATACCACCCGTAGTGTAATTAGTAACTTCACCATGCGCAAAGACACATTCAGTATTTTTACCCATCGACCAATAGGTGCCCTTCTTTGTGGGGCATTGGAAAACCTCCCTGGTACTTTTTTGACTCAAGCCATTTCAGCTTTTCATTTTTGTAAAAAATAATTTTAACATGATTCCACTTTGACATTATGTGGTATTGTGCCAGTGACACAAAATCTAACTGTCTCAATTTTAAATTCAGGCTCTAACACCATTTTTTGGGGAAAAGGGGGTGGGTATACTTTCTAAAGGCACTGTATCTAGCATGACGTGCTAGCTAGCAAGACTCACCGCAGGGTCCTTTGCGCAGCAACTTGATGCGCCGCTGCGTGTTGCACTGGGCCTTCTCCAGCTCACACTCATTGGAGTAGGTCGAGGAGTCCGAGCCACACACAGGCGCCACAACCGACGGACACACCATCTTCTTGCAGACACACTCTGTCTTGGAGGGGTCAGCCGCATCACGTTCACATACTGACCCGAAGCCGCATAGCATTCCTCTGCAATCTGAGGAGAAATAAAAAATGATCCGTTTAGAATTGATTTGAATGTTTAATTTGACAGAGATAGAGAAAAAGAGCAATGCAGTATGTTATTTGTGAGGGAGGAAATGTCCCAATGTCCAACGGGAGTACAACTTTCAGACCGTTCAAAAACACTTAAAAGAATGCCGTTACTGAAAGTTGAAGGGCCTTAGCTACATAACAGTTGACAAAAAACAGAGTTAATTAACGACTAGTTTACTCGATATATTCATGGGTTAAACAGCTTCGTTACAACTCCAAATACAGGAGCTACATACAATATCCACCACATACCTACATCTTTATTGACCCCTGTAATATAGACGTCAGCTTGGTACCTTTGAGCATCATTTATCTGGCCAGTGTCCACACATCCATACCACTACACTAAAGCTGACTTAAACAGAAGGTAACTCTCACAGGTAGTGGATTTGAATAGAAATCAATGAGACTGACGGAGGACAAAGCATAGTCCTTCCTGGCTGAGCTTAGGAGGGCCCTGATCTTAAGAGTCTCCTTGGTTCGGAGCTTTTGATGGCCCTTGCGGCCCCTTCGGATGCCCCGCCTCTCCTATTTAGTCCCCCCCCCCCCCCCCACAGATCTCCCCCAGCTACGTCTTATCACTGCCAGTGCTGAACACGAGTGGGTATGTTCACTTGGACTAGCCCGGCAGCTGTCTGTCTCGCTCTCACTTGCTGTTGAACACACACACACACAGGCGCACACATGAACACTACACACTCATGTACGCACACACACGCACACATATATCAACACACAGCTCTGTTATGTGTGTGTGTGTGTGGAAGGAGAGGGCAGCATCTGTTCCCATATCTATCTTAGGCTTCCAGATCTCTTTCTCTACCCCCTCTCCATTGACAGGTGAGTGTGTGTGTCTGTGTTACAGTGAGTGAGGACAGGCGTGGGCTTCCAGATCTCTTTCTCTACCCCCTCTCCATTGACAGGTGAGTGTGTGTGTCTGTGTTACAGTGAGAGAGGACAGGCGTGGGCTTCCAGATCTCTTTCTCTACCCCCTCTCCATTGACAGGTGAGTGTGTGTGTGTCTGTGTTACAGTGAGAGAGGACAGGCGTGGGCTTCCAGATCTCTTTCTCTACCCCCTCTCCATTGACAGGTGAGTGTGTGTGTCTGTGTTACAGTGAGAGAGGACAGGCGTGGGCTTCCAGATCTCTTTCTCTACCCCCTCTCCATTGACAGGTGAGTGTGTGTGTCTGTGTTACAGTGAGAGAGGACAGGCGTGGGCTTCCAGATCTCTTTCTCTACCCCCTCTCCATTGACAGGTGAGTGTGTGTGTCTGTGTTACAGTGAGAGAGGACAGGCGTGGGCTTCCAGATCTCTTTCTCTACCCCCTCTCCATTGACAGGTGAGTGTGTGTGTCTGTGTTACAGTGGGAGAGGACAGGCGAGGGCTTCCAGATCTCTTTCTCTACCCCCTCTCCATTGACAGGTGAGTGTGTGTGTCTGTGTTACAGTGAGAGAGGACAGGCGTGGGCTTCCAGATCTCTTTCTCTACCCCCTCTCCATTGACAGGTGAGTGTGTGTGTCTGTGTTACAGTGGGAGAGGACAGGCGAGGGCTTCCAGATCTCTTTCTCTACCCCCTCTCCATTGACAGGTGAGTGTGTGTGTCTGTGTTACAGTGAGAGAGGACAGGCGTGGGCTTCCGTTCTCAATGTGAGACCACCTGAGGAACTGGGGCCTGACAGATACCTGAGCTAGTCTTTCTTTCGTTGAAGGGGGAAGAAAAGAAAGAGAGAGCGAAAGAGAGAGCGTGTGTGCATTTTGTGTGTGTATGTGCAGTGTGTGTGTGGGGGGGGTGGGGTGGGGTGCGAGTATGAGAGGTGCAACTATGGAGTCTGACAGCACATGGTCAGTAATGTGAAAACCATGTCAAGACTCCTTCAATGCTCCTCTCTCCTCTAGTGCCTGTGAACAATGGCTATACGGTTACTTTTAGCTGGCAGATCACCCCACAGGCATGTGTGTATGTGTGTGTGTGTGTGTGTGTGTGTGTGGGGGGGGGGTGCAAGTATGAGAGGTGCAACTATGGAGTCTGACAGCACATGGTCAGTAATGTGAAAACCATGTCAAGACTCCTTCAATGCTCCTCTCTCCTCTAGTGCCTGTGAACAATGGCTATACGGTTACTTTTAGCTGGCAGATCACCCCGCAGGCATGTGTGTGTGTGTGTGTGTGTGTGTGTGTGTGTGTGTGTGTGTGTGTGTGTGTGTGTGTGTGTGTGTGTGTGTGTGTTTAACTATACTTGTGAAGTCCCCACAATAATAGTAAACAAAAAAACAAACAAAAATTGATCAACTGGGACATTTTACTTGGTCCCCACAAGGTCAAATGCTATTTCTAGGGATTTTATGGTTAAAGTTAGAATTAGTGTAGGGTTAGAATTCGTGTTGGGTTAGAATTAGTGTAGGGTTAGAATTCGTGTTTGGGTTAGAATTCGTGTTTGGGATAGAATTAGTGTAGGGTTAGAATTTGTGTTTGGGTTAGAATTCGTGTTTGGGTTAGAATTCGTGTTTGCGTTAGAATTCGTGTTTGGGTTAGAATTCGTGTTTGGGTTAGAATTCGTGTTTGGGTTAGAATTTGTATTTGGGTTAGAATTCGTGTTTGGGTTAGAATTCGTGTTTGGGTTAGAATTCGTGTTTGGGTTAGAATTCGTGTTTGGTTTAGAATTAGTCTTTGGGTTAGAATTAGTCTTTGGGTTAGAATTAGTCTTTGGGTTAGAATTAGTCTTTGGGTTAGAATTAGTCTTTGGGTTAGAATTAGTGTAGAGGTAGAATTAGTGTAGGGGTAGAATTAGTGTAGGGATAGAATTAGGTTTAGGAGCTAGATTTGGACCTTTAAATTACATGCTGGTGGATTTCTTTCTACCCAACGGAGAACATCCCATTTGAGAGAGAAAGCATGTCCAGTGTGTGGCTTTAATGGACAAAAATGCCTTGTAATGCTCACTCTGTTTTGGGGAGCGATCATCCATAATACATGATGTCATGCTCTCACTGGTGAGAGAGGGGTGTGTGGACTGATATGGGATAGTTAGGTATGACAGTGTTGACAGAAATTACAAGAAGGACAATTCTAGGAACTGCTTAGATATTAGAGGATGCTAGACAGTTCGCGATTAAGTCATATTGTTTGTAAAAAACAATGTGTTTACCTCAGTTAGTATTGTATTACTTCCACTATGTGTTGCATGATTATTTCATCTTCATACTGTTCTTTTCACTCTCTGTGGGACTGCAACAGTGGGACTGTGTGATATTGAGTTAACTGTCTCTTATGAAAAAACATTGCAGTCACAGTTCAGTATAACTGTACCTTCAGGTGTTTGGAAATTGCTCCCAAGGATGAACCAGACTTGTGGAGGTCTACAATTTTTTTCTGAGGTCTTGGCTGATTTCTTTCGATTTTCCCATGATGTCAAGCAAAGAGGCACTGAGTTTGAAGGTAGGCCTTGAAATACATCCACAGGTACACCTCCAATTAACTCAAATGATGTCAATTAGCCAATCAGAAGCTTCTAAAGCCATGACATCATTTTTGGGAATGTTCCAAGCCATTTAAAGCACAGTCAACTTAGTGTATGTAAACTTCTGACCCACTGGAATTATTATACAGTGAATTAGAGATTATTTCACAACAATTGTTGGAAACATTACTTGTTTCATGCACATAGTAGATGTCCTAAACGACTTGCCGACTTGTTAACAAGATATGTGTTGTGGTTAAAAAAATGAGTTTTAATAACTCCAACCTAAGTGTACGTAAACTTCCGACTTCAACTGTATATGAGCAAAAAATATTAAATTATATTTGGAAATGAAGGGCCTGTTTATATAATACATTTGAATTCGGAGGGCAGAAATTATTAAATATTAATGCATTAGACCTCTCACTGAAGGCACCAGTCATACAAAAGTTATACTTGAATCTGAACTAATTTTCAAGCAAATTAGTAAGAAAGTCTCACCCTGTGTTCAAGAATGGCCTTTTTTTCCCTATATTTAGATTACAACCTCTCACTTTCGGTTATTTGAAAATGTAATAATCTTCAAAATATCGCTATTTTTAAAACAAGCCATAGAAAGCTGGTTGCGATTTCAGTTTTATTCACCAGAAAAGAGAGAACAAATAAGATCACAGAGGGTTTTGTTAAGGATTGTCTCTGAAATGTGAAATAGAGGTTTGATGGATTCAGGGACTTTGTGGTGGTTGCAATAATGATTATTTATCTTCACTTTACCAGCTTAAATGCTGTTTTGTTTCAGCCGAAGCTGCTGATCTAGGCAGGGACGTCGGCGAGTACATTTATAGATTTTAAAATAGCTGCCTAGTTAAATAAATAACTGTCCCTTGGGCCAAGCCAGTTAGAAGGCTTGCTGGGGTGCAAGAGTTCAAGTAAATGTATGTTAATGCAATGAATAACAATATAATTATATAGTGATACACTACAGTACTAACTGTTTACTCAAAAGTGATATACAATAACACAATCATTGGTCTGGGAGGACATCTGCTCAGCCATTTCAGAAATGTGTTGGACCAGTACATGACAGAAAGCGAGAATATGTTACATGGTAAAATACACTGAAATAAGCTTGCCTGATGTCTTTAAATGAGTCAGGTTTAGGGAATATATCGTTTCATTAATCATGTACATCAATGAAGACAGACATTTGATTTATAGTTTGAAAACAAACCTGTATGTACTGTACATACTTTAGAAGATCAGATGTCAAAGCCTTTACACACTGTATCAAATCAAAGTTTGTTTGTCACGTAGGCTGGATGCTACCTTACAGTAGCTCTGCAGTAGATGGGTTGGGCACTCCCGTTTCCCACCATACGATGCTGGCATCTTTCAATTTCATCAAGAAGCAAATGACATATAATACACAAACATTTTGTAACGACAGTGTGTTACCTGGAGAGCTCCATAATGTCTGACCACATACAAGGTGGGAACAAATGAAAGAGGCCGAGTCACTCTGGCATCATTCATTCAAAGTGCAGCACATTACCACATTCCTGCACTCACATTTGTATGTGCAAAAAAGGTGTGTATGCTCATAAACACACACAGGGTATACTATTTCCTTTGTCCTTTTCTCTTTAGTTTTACCCTGACAAACATTGTGTCTGCCCTCTTTCTCTGACCAGGGAAACTGGCATATGTATGTCCCCCTGCTGTGTTTTGTCCATGTAGTCTGTCTGTATGGATGTAAAGGGAGACATTTACCAAAGGCAATCATGTATACCAAATTAGGAAACAGGATTATTAGGTAACAAGGCAGGGCTCTCTTGCTGAAACGCTATTGAAAAATCAGAGGGCTCATTCAAAAGGAGGGAGAAGGGAGGGGGGATGTGCTGAATTTTGAATGGACTAGGGCCAAAAGCGAATCTCCAGGTGAATCTCAAAAGATTTTCCTTAATGTTTTGCACCCTCTTCTCTCCTTGGCTCTCTTCTGTTCTCACATTGGAGGTCATGGTCCAAAGGGTGGGACCTCAGATCCTATCCTCCAATGCCTTTTAAGAAGAAGATAAGAGGATGGAAGGAATCCAGGAAAGACAAGATCTTAATGTAACATCTAATTTGAAGGACAGCACCGTTTGGATCGGCGCTGTTGCCTTACACCAGAAGAGCGTGACTCCTACTAGCCCTAGGACACCACAACAGCCAACAGTGTGAAAAAATGATTGATTGCTTATCCAGTGATCATCTTTCACTAATACACATTTAGTTAACACTACAACCGCTAAAACAGTCATTTTGACTGCTCATTATTTGTATTTTTTGTATTACTCTGCCATTACTAAAGTCATGCCCCCCTCCTTATTTTTCTAAACACTGTCGGTGTTAGAATTGTACTGGAGTTATAACCAGTTTTAGGAGGGCGTGCCATTTTTTTTACGGATTTCCCTCGTTGCCCTTCCTTCTCCCAACAGTTGAAAGTACAGTGCCCAGCTAGTAATCACTTCGAAAATGAACCTAAACCTACAGTATTGCGAAACTAATTTCACACATACTGTATAACAAATGAAGTAATGTATGAGAAAGGGAGTGAATGGGTGAGTTGACGAGCGAGGACAACGTCATCACCAATTGTGAATGAAGAACAGGGCGGGCCCTTCTATTGTACTCTGGCCCACTTGGAGTAGGCTACACAGTGAGAGTGTGCGCAAACTTAACATGCTAAACTACCTTCAATATTTGGGAAAAGCTCCACATCGGGCAGCAGGTGAGCGAGTGTCGGAGTATGTGGTGATGAGGCTTCTGGAACTTTACATTGGCAAGGGGAGACATGACACTATGGACAATTGTCACTTGACTGTCATTGTCAAACAAGTTACTTGTAAAAGAAATCAAACCTGGCCGGCCGCATAAACAACATGAGACGGGAGCTCCCTCCCCTGAAGAATGACAAGACAATGGGGACACAATAAAGAGAGAACCGGAGACTACTAAGCACTGCGACCAAATAACGGTATGTCAAAGTGCGTCAAGCAAGTGAAAATTATGAAGATTTGTGTCAACTGTGAGGTCAAGGGATAAATGAAATCCATCTGATGCCATTGCGTGAAAACGCACACAATTAAACAGTAATGAACTATTTTTGACTGCTTTCATATCGACAGCAGTACCAGTTAAAAGTTTGGACACACTACTCATTACAGGATTTTTCAATATTTTTACTATTTTTTACATTGTAGATTAATAGTGAAGACATAAAACGATGAATACATATGGAACACATGGAATCATGTAGTAACCAAAACAAAGAAGCTAAATAAATCAAAATATATTTGACTTTTGAGATTCTTCAAAGTAGCCACCCTTTGCCTTGATGACAGCTTTGCACTTTCTTGGCATTCTCTCAACCAGCTTGGAATGCTTTTCCAATAGTCTTGAAAGAGTTCCCATATACTGAGCACTTGTTGGCTGCTTTTCCTTCACTCTGTGGTTTAACTCATCCCAAACCATCTCAATTGGATTGAGGTCGGGTGATTGTGGAGGCCAGGTCATCTGATGCAGCACCATCGCTCTCCTTCTTGATCAAATAGACCTTAAACTGCCTGGAGGTGTGTTGGGTTATTGTAATGTTGAAAAACAAGTGATAGTCCCACTAAGTGTTACAACCCCTCTCCCTCCAGCCTCAGCCTCCGGACCTGCTTACCCTGTCTCAACCCCTCTCCCTCCAGCCTCAGCCTCCGGACCTGCCTACCCTGTCTCAACCCCTCTCGCTCCAGCCTCAGCCTCCGGACCTGCTTACCCTGTCTCAACCACTCTCGCTCCAGCCTCAGTCTCCCGACCTGCTTACCCTGTCTCAACCCCTCTCCCTCCAGCCTCAGCCTCCGGACCTGCTTACCCTGTCTCAACCACTCTCCCTCCAGCCTCAGCCTCCGGACCTGCCTACCCTGTCTCAACCCCTCTCGCTTCAGCCTCAGCCTCCGGACCTGCTTACCCTGTCTCAACCCCTCTCGCTCCAGCCTCAGTCTCCCGACCTGCTTACCCTGTCTCAACAACTCTCTCCCTCCAGCCTCAGCCTCCGGACCTGCTTACCCTGTCTCAACCCCTCTCCCTCCAGCCTCAGCCTCCGGACCTGCTTACCCTGTCTCAACCCCTCTCCCTCCAGCCTCAGCCTCCGGACCTGCTTACCCTGTCTCAACAACTCTCTCCCTCCAGCCTCAGCCTCCGGACCTGCTTACCCTGTGCCAACCCCTCTCGCTCCAGCCTCAGCCTCCGGACCTGCTTACCCTGTCTCAACCACTCTCGCTCCAGCCTCAGCCTCCGGACCTGCTTACCCTGTGCCAGCCCCTCTCGCTCCAGCCTCAGCCTCCGGACCTGCTTACCCTGTCTCAACCCCTCTCGCTCCAGCCTCAGTCTCCCGACCTGCTTACCCTGTCTCAACCCCTCTCGCTCCAGCCTCAGCCTCCGGACCTGCTTACCCTGTCTCAACAACTCTCTCCCTCCAGCCTCAGCCTCCGGACCTGCTTACCCTGTCTCAACCCCTCTCTCTCCAGCCTCAGCCTCCGGACCTGCTTACCCTGTCTCAACAACTCTCTCCCTCCAGCCTCAGCCTTTGGACCTGCTTACCCTGTCTCAACCCCTCTCCCTCCAGCCTCAGCCTCCGGACCTGCTTACCCTGTCTCAATAACTCTCTCCCTCCAGCCTCAGCCTCCGGACCTGCTTACCCTGTGCCAACCCCTCTCGCTCCAGCCTCAGCCTCCGGACCTGCTTACCCTGTCTCAACCACTCTCGCTCCAGCCTCAGCCTCCGGACCTGCTTACCCTGTGCCAACCCCTCTCGCTCCAGCCTCAGCCTCCGGACCTGCTTACCCTGTCTCAACCCCTCTCGCTCCAGCCTCAGTCTCCCGACCTGCTTACCCTGTCTCAAACCCTCTCGCTCCAGCCTCAGCCTCCGGACCTGCTTACCCTGTCTCAACAACTCTCTCCCTCCAGCCTCAGCCTCCGGACCTGCTTACCCTGTCTCAACCCCTCTCTCTCCAGCCTCAGCCTCCGGACCTGCTTACCCTGTCTCAACAACTCTCTCCCTCCAGCCTCAGCCTCCGGACCTGCTTACCCTGTGCCAACCCCTCTCGCTCCAGCCTCAGCCTCCGGACCTGCTTACCCTGTCTCAACCACTCTCGCTCCAGCCTCAGCCTCCGGACCTGCTTACCCTGTGCCAACCCCTCTCGCTCCAGCCTCAGCCTCCAGACCTGCTTACCCTGTCTCAACCCCTCTCGCTCCAGCCTCAGTCTCCCGACCTGCTTACCCTGTCTCAACCCCTCTCTCTCCAGCCTCAGCCTCCGGACCTGCTTACCCTGTCTCAACAACTCTCTCCCTCCAGCCTCAGCCTTTGGACCTGCTTACCCTGTCTCAACCCCTCTCGCTCCAGCCTCAGTCTCCCGACCTGCTTACCCTGTCTCAACAACTCTCTCCCTCCAGCCTCAGCCTCCGGACCTGCTTACCCTGTCTCAACTCCTCTCCCTCCAGCCTCAGCCTCCGGACCTGCTTACCCTGTCTCAACCCCTCTCCCTCCAGCCTCAGCCTCCGGACCTGCTTACCCTGTCTCAACAACTCTCTCCCTCCAGCCTCAGCCTCCGGACCTGCTTACCCTGTGCCAACCCCTCTCGCTCCAGCCTCAGCCTCCGGACCTGCTTACCCTGTCTCAACCACTCTCGCTCCAGCCTCAGCCTCCGGACCTGCTTACCCTGTGCCAACCCCTCTCGCTCCAGCCTCAGCCTCCGGACCTGCTTACCCTGTCTCAACCCCTCTCGCTCCAGCCTCAGTCTCCCGACCTGCTTACCCTGTCTCAACCCCTCTCTCTCCAGCCTCAGCCTCCGGACCTGCTTACCCTGTCTCAACAACTCTCTCCCTCCAGCCTCAGCCTTTGGACCTGCTTACCCTGTCTCAACCCCTCTCGCTCCAGCCTCAGTCTCCCGACCTGCTTACCCTGTCTCAACAACTCTCTCCCTCCAGCCTCAGCCTCCGGACCTGCTTACCCTGTCTCAACTCCTCTCCCTCCAGCCTCAACCTCCGGACCTGCTTACCCTGTCTCAACCCCTCTCCCTCCAGCCTCAGCCTCCGGACCTGCTTACCCTGTCTCAACAACTCTCTCCCTCCAGCCTCAGCCTCCGGACCTGCTTACCCTGTGCCAACCCCTCTCGCTCCAGCCTCAGCCTCCGCACCTGGTTTCCTGCAACCCACCCAAGCTTCCCCTGGCCTGCACTCCATCTTCCCCCTGTGTTTCAATAAATACCTTGTTCACTTCATCCCAGTCTCCTCGTCTGAGTCTGCTCTTGGGTTTCCCTGTTCCACTTCGCGTAACACTTAGGGGACCCTGTCATCTAGTGACGGACTGTCATCTCTCTTGGCAAATATAATATATTTTGATTCCTTTAACACTTTTTTGGTTACTACATGATTCCATATGTGTTATTTCATAGTTTTGATGTTTTCACTATTATTCTACAATGTAGAAAATAGTAAAACTAAAGAAAAACCCTTGTATGAGTAGGTGTGTCCAAACTTTTGACTGGTTCTGTATAACAACCAGTATCAACCTAATAAAAATGCGATTGCTAATGCAAGGCTTTCATAAACACAACCAAATGATGATTTTTGAGATAGCATAAATGAAATGTATTAATTACACTCCTAGAATGTTTCAGTCAGAATGACTGCTCATTAGCTTTAAGGGGGGTCCCTCGAGGCCCAGTGGTTCTAGAGTTAAAGGACCAGTATGCATTGGACTTTATGCCCATTTGAACTTTTTGTATGTTTCCAGATTTGCCTCTATTAGAAAATGTGTTGTGTTAAAATGTATAGTGTTGCTGAAGAGGGCAGCAAAGGGCAAAACTACATGATACAACTTTAAACAAGCTATGAATATTGTGTGCCCTTACTGTTGTCCAATTCTTCATGGCAACCACTGACAGTATTCCTGTCAAAATGGCCCCAGTCTCTCTTGACATCCATCTGTGCATAGCCTAAATGCATAACCTAAATGCATACTATATCAATAATAGCAGGTTTGGGGTCAGTTCATAATTACATTGAGAATGTTTTAAATTCCAATTAAATTCTTGAATTTAAAATTAATTTTAATTGAAGTAGTAAACAGGATACAGAATTGCAATTATAATTTGAATGCAAGTAAATACAATTGATTTCAGTGAAATTCCCATTGTTAGGGAGGAGAAGATAAAAGCATATTTTCATTATATCCATCATCTTTCACTGAATCCCATTCTACTTCCTGTCACTCAAATTCTACATCTTGTGGAGTGTGGCCAATTCAAATTAAATTTCAACTCATGAGTTGAATGAGAGCAAATTCCAAAATTCTAAATGGTGCCCGAACCATGATGAATGGATGTTTTATTTTAATTAATGCTCTGTTAAACACTGGTTGAGAAACCTGCAAGGCATGGAACCAGAATGCTACCCTCTGGAAACACTTTGCGGACTGCATTGACCTCGTTCAGGTCTCTGTCGAACATCACACATCTCAATGAAAACATATCCGCATCTCTATCTAAAATGCACAATCTCCTTCATATTGGTCAAGTGCATGGTTCTTTTAAAATCCTGGGATAGCCTGTTCGAACTTCTGCAAGCACACCTCCAGCATATCTGTAGTCTCCTCACATACACTGAAGTAAGCAACAGGAATTCCACGCCCATGATGCTGAATGATTAATGCATCAAATGTGTAACCATAAGCTGTGATGACTTTGTAGGTTGTAGGTTGCATCCAGGAAAACCATTACGTTTTGGCAAGTTGCTCCATCTGCAGTACAATGATTAGTGTTTCTTTGGTGGAGTGGAACAGTGGTTGGTAGAACATGACCTCCTGTTGAAGGTCAGACTTGACCAGTCTGTCAACGCTGATGCTGTCATTCTCATCAAGCCTGGTGTCGGAGGCTCGAGAGCTTTGGATGTTCCACACATCTTTTGGTGTCAGGTAGAAACCTCTATCAGACACGTTGTGATGACCCTCTTCTTTGGCCCACTGTGTTGCCTTCAAAAGCACCTCAGTTGTGGTGCAGTGTTGACCTATTCACGTCGCTACGAAATGCATCAATGTGCGATTGATGCGATTGATCACATTCTCTGTGCTTTTGTCCAGGCCATGACCATTGTGGCACAGTTGTTTCTGCACAATGACCCCTTGAAAACTAACACTGATGACAAAGGAGAAACAGATGTAGCTCTTACAAAGAACTGAACTGACTAACGCATTTCTGCTCACCAGTTGTTTCATCTGGTTTCAAAATGGGAACAACTCACTCGCAGGTTGGGGTCATTAGGAAAATGCTATTTTTCTATTGCTATTCCGCCAGTGAATGCCGGATCGGCCCCTAAGCACTCGCTCTTAGATTCCATTTTGGGTTAGAATAATCTAATTTTGTGTAAGGATGTACGCTGGGAGGCGTGAAGCAATTTCAGGGAGTGAATACATTTAATAAATAAATGAACAAAACAAGAAACACAAACAGCGCACTGACATGAAACAGCAACAATGGCGACTGGGGAAGGAACCCAAGGGAGTGACATATAAAGGACAGGTAATCAAGGAGGTGATGGACACCAGGTAAGTGTCATTATGCGCATAACGCTGGCGACAGGTGTGCGCCCTAATGAGCAGCCTGGAGACCTAGAGGCCGGAGAAGGAGCACACGTGACATTTTGAAAATCACATTTTGTCGACAAATGCTAAGGTTAAACGCAATATCTTCTCCGGGCCGAGATGTTATGTCAAGGGCTGAAAGTGACGCATTCAGAGGTAACTGATTCATAGTACGCCAAAGTTGTGTGTCGATCCGTCGCCTCAGCAACAACACTATTTACAGCAACGCACCAGAATGTCCGGGAGAAATGCAGATGAACATTGTCTTTGTGCCTGTAGAATACATCTGCCTAAAAAGTCCATTGATCTTTTACTTACAAGCTCCCAGGGGATTGATGCAGTCATTTATTGATCATACAAAGCATAGCGAGTGAGTGAGTGAGTAAACATCTGCTCACGACGTAGAAAAAAAACAAACAGACATTCATACTTTTCAAAAACTTTCTTTCCCACCTTTCTACAACAATATTTCAACGAGCAAGGTCTATTACCTTTTTCATTCCCCTTCTGGACTGAGATTGTGTGTGAGTGTGCGCTTGTATTTACTCATTTCCACGCATAAAAGACCAATCAATTCCCCTCCCGCTCATTGAGCTTCCTGAGCTGTGCCGGGGTTGCTGACCTGGCTCACACCTGCATCAACTTATAATTTATCACACAAGCACACACTGCAGCACAACAAACACTCCCACACAGTTTCCCAGACCCAGACAGAAAGAGGGAGGGGAGCTGGAGGGAGAGAGGAAGGAGAAGCACAAGACCAGATGGACAGTTGAAAGAGATAAAGACAGAGAGCAAGAGAAGATGCTGAGAGGTTAAAGGGAGACTGAGAAAGAGCGAGAGAAAAGATAGAGCAAAGAACCAGAAGAAATCAAATACAACTATACTGAACAAAAATATCAACATAACATGCTACAATTTCAAAGATTTGACTGAGTTACAGTTCATATAAAAGGAAATCAGTCAATTCAAATAAATCAATTAGGCTCTAATCTATGGATTTAACATGACTGGGCAGGGGTGCAGACAGGGGTGGGCCTTGGAGGGCATAGGTCCACCCACTGGGGAGCCAGGCCCAGCCAATCAGAATTAGTTTTTCCCCACAAAACAGCTTTATTGCAGACAGAAATACTCCTCGGTTTCATCAACTGTCAGGGTGGCTGGTTTTAGGCGATGCCGGAGATGAAGAAGCCAGATGTGGACTGGGCTGGCGAGGTTACACGTGGTCTGCGGTTCTCTAAAACGACGTTGGAAGTGGCTTATGGTATAGAAATTAACTTTAAATTCTCTGGCAACAGCTCTGATGGACATTCCTGCAGTCTGTATGCCAATTACACGCTCCCTCAAAATTTGAGACAACTGTGGCATTGTGTTGTGTGACAAAACACAACACATTTTACAATGGCCATTTATTGCCCCCGCACAAGGTGCACCTGTGTAATAACCACGCTGTTTAATCAGCTTCTTGTTATGCCACACCTGTCAGGTGGATGGATGATCTTGGCAAAGGAGAAATGCTCACTAAAAAGGATGTGGACAAAATTGAAGAGAAATATGTTTTTTTTGTGCGTACGGACCATTTCCGTGATCTTTATTTGATCTCATGAAACATGGGACCAACACTACATGTTGCGTTCATATTTCTGTTCAGTATAAATAGGCGCGTAATATGTAACTTGCTCCTGAACAGAACCATGCATGTTTTCTCTCAGTGTTTCCAACAGTCTACTCTATCATGATAACCTCCCCATAAGGCTGTCATAAGCATGACATAAGATGTCATATGCAGGCATAAAAACCTGTTATGACCAATATTCCATGGGATCAAATTTACCTGGCGTGCTGCACCAGCACACAATTTTGCATCCGTTATTTTCAAGTGGGAATACAAATTGAGAAAAATCAAACTAAATGTATTTACTCTACACATTGTTATATTCCCTTTTGATAATAACAGGTGCAAACAAATGGTACAGTAAATCAGGCCCGAAATATGGAACCTTGTGACATCTGTTCTGTCACGCTCATGGTGACAAAGTACAGTGTAGTATCAGAGGGATCATACCCCATCGGTGATAACTCTTCATCAAAATGAGGCTGCCGGGATACTTTGCATCACTGCGTGTCAGTGAGACAAAGAGAGGACAGTGGGAGAGAGGGAGATCGAGAATGAAAAAGGGAGATAGAGAGAGGCAGAGGAGGAGACTGAACAATAAGGGAGAGAAAGACAGGGGCATGCATTTGGAGAGAGGGAGAGGAAGAGAGAATAGGTGTGAGAGAGAGGTAAGTGAGAGTGAAAGAGACGAAGGAAGAGTGGGATTTGGGAGGACGCCTTCCTCATGGACACCTCAGAGAGCGAGAGAGAGAGAGTGAGAGTCAGAATGGATGGGCCCTGGTCCCCAGTTTAAATAATGGAGATGTGGCCCTTATCCTGTCACCCTTCATCTCCGGCACAAAGGAAAGTGGAGAGCAGCGCGGCTCTAAAAAGATGACAACGTGATGCAATATACATGACTAAATCCCCGGCGCCTGCCACATGCACACACTGCTACGCGAGATTCAATTATTCAACTCATCCACCGAGTTGTTGGAGAGGAGTGCTCTCCCTTTTCCTCTCACCATCTGAACATATCTTCCACGCCCTCCCAAATAACTCCCCATGGTATGGTGTGTATCTTTTCACAAACACACGTTGCCGTGTTGCTTTAGGGCTTTTGCTTACGGTGAGATCCATAGCCTCATGGAATCTAACGTTGTCCCTTAACGTTTTCTCTCGCTCTACATTTCCCATTTTGCTCGTGTGCTCTCGCTCCATCTCTCTCTCCGTCTCTCCCCCCAGTGTTTCATCATCAAGCTTTCTATGTTACATGAAAAAGAGAGAGAGGATGTTGAAGAGAAAAGACTGAAGGGGAATCTGCCTCTCAGTCAGTGTGTCAATGTATGGGGACCAAAGGCATTCTCCCATCTCCAAAAACAGCCTCATCTCCACCATGGCTCTGCAACTCCCCTCAGTTTCCAACAAAGACAGGGGTGGAAAAGGAAACTTCTTCTCCATGCTGGCTCTACAACGGGGGTGGTGAGAGACTTCAGGGGTCCTTCCTAGAGAAGGCCCAAGCCAGTGGCAGATGGCTTTACTCTGTGTGAGTGTGCCTGTAGCTCTATCTGGTGCTAAAAATGTTTTCACTGGGTAAAAGGATAAAAGTCCTATACTTCTCCATACTCTTCCAAATCACCATTGGGATTGAATAGGATAGAAGGATGATTTTTAGATAGAGAAGGAATTTTAAGGTAGCCTCGCTACACTCACCATTCTGTTTGAAGTGAAACAGAATGAGACCTATCGTGAGACAAGGCTAATTTTAAGGTGGTTTGAAGATGGAAGATGCTCAACCTTGTATGGTTTGTGTTGTTTCATTTTGGCTTTTACTAAGTTTGTTTGAGAAAGAGGACTGTGAAAATGGTTCTGGATGTAAGATGTTGCCATTTGAAATGACTTGATAGGTTTGATAATGGAATTTTACAGTGCCAAACCTCTATCCCCCCTGGTAGTTTACCACAATCAGAAAGAAGAGATTAATTCTTGGTAATGAAAAAGAAAAAAGCAGGTCCATAAAATTGCCCTATAAGAATTGACCTTCCCGCCTACCTGTGAGTGCCCTAATTTGGTGCCCTATAAAGAACCCCATATAAAGCAGCTCTTGGGCCCCAGTAGACAGTCCCCCCCCCCCTCGCTCCTCTTTCAGACAAAGCTCTCCATCACTCTCCATCCCCTCCATCTCTCTCCACGCTCTAATCGATAACCGTGGCTCAGAGATCAATACTTCCACAAATCACTTCATTTTCTCCTTTTCTCTCTCCCTTTCCCTCTCTCCCTGGCTCTTCTCCCAGGTGGTGAGAGAAAAACAGAGGGAGATGAAAAAAAGAGGGCTGTCAATGTAAAATGCGACCTAACCCTTCTCCCTTTCCTCCTTTCCCTTCCTTCGTTCACTCCCGTGCCACAGAAAAACCAAAGAGGAGTAACACACACACACACACACACACACACACACCAAAGAGGGAGTAAGCACCAAATAAAGGCCATCAGAAGGAGCCTGGTACTTCAGATCTGCAACGCTCAATTTAGAGGCTGTCAAGCCGCCCCCCCCCTTTCTCTTCTCCATCACTCTCTGTATCTTAATAACCCTGAGAGGTGAACGTAGCACATGATTGTGTTATTTTCAGAGAGTCAAAGCCCATGCTGCCTATCCATCACTCTGAACTTCACTCCCTCTCAGCCGGGGGAAAGCGAGCAGTAGTATGGGGCCCTAAGACTCAGTTGTATACGCCAGCGAGTGGGAGAGTGGATGGATGTTGGATGGGGGACATCTGTTCACATTTCTAGGATGTGTCCCATGCACTGGCGGCTAGCGTTAGAGATCGCCGCCGCTAGAAAATTAATTGCCATCAACACAAAAAGTAGGCAAAGCTTTCCACGCTTATGTGCTTTTCATTATACTCTCGCGCCTCAATGTTGAGGCTTTGTAATATTTCCTGCCAGGATAAAGTGGGAAAGAGACAGGGATTCTGGGGGAATGTGGATAAATATGCGCTTCTCTTCATTTGTCTTAATTTGCCCTCTTTGGCAGCGTTTAGCCCATTCTGAATGAGGCATGCTGCTGTAGTTGGCCACGAATGGACGCACATATTGGGGGAAATACAATACTGAAAACGCAAACACACACTCAGCCCAACATTTACACACAAACAGAGGTTTACTGCAAAAAATACATGACAATAGGCAAATTCACAGAAACAACAAACATTGAACAAACACATACATTGTTTTTGTGTTGTTTTCCCACTGACTTTGGCTTATTAATATACAGCACATTCCAGGCAAATCACATATATTTCCTTCATAAGGAGACAGACCACATGACGAGGCATGTGTCTGCCACCAAAATCAACTGCTGCCACTGCACAAGAATGCATGGCATGCAACAATCACATTACAACAATCACACAGATCACATTACATATCGAACCAATTCTATGACGCTCCTTAGAGCATTACATTTCTATGAGGATCTACATAGAACTGCATATTCAATCATTTCTGAGTATCTAATTCGAATTTTATATTAAAGAATTTCAATAAAGGTTTACATAGCATTACTCGGATGACCTATATATCAAATCAAATTTCAAATCAAATGTATTTATATAGCCCTTCATCCATCAGCTGATATCGCAAAGTGCTGTACAGAAACCCAGCATAAAACCCCAAACAACAAGCAATGCAGGTGTAGAGGCACGGTGGCTAGGAAAAACTCCCTAGAAAAGCCAAAACCTAGGAAGAAACCGAGAGAGGAACCAGGCTATGAGGGGTGGCCAGTCCTCTTCTGGCTGTGCTGGGTGGAGATTATCACAGAACATGGCAAAGATGTTTAAACGTTCATAGTTGACCAGCAGGGTCAAATAATAGTAGTCACATTGGTTGTAGAGGGTGCAACAAGTCAGCACCTCAGGAGTAAATGTCAGTTGGCTTTTCATAGCCGATCATTAAGAGTATCTCTACCACTCCTGCTGTCTCTAGAGAGTTGAAAACAGTAGGTCTGTGACAGGTAACACGTCCGGTGAACAGGTCAGGGATCCATAGCCGCAGGCAGATGAGTTGAAACTGGAGCAGCAGCACGGCCAGGTGGACTGAGGACAGCTAGGAGTCATCAGGCCAGGTAGTCCTGAGGCACGGCCCTATCGAGGCCTTTTCATTACATTTCTGCCTATTTCTGAGGATGCATATAAAATTGCATAGGAAAAGCATTCGCAACACATATTAATTGATTACTAAAACGATCTACAGCATTTTTTCTGAGGATCCATTTAGTGGTGCACATTGAAGCATTGAGGATCCATATAGAGGAGCACATTGAAGCATTGAGGATCCATATAGTGGTGCACATTGAAGCATTGAGGATCCATTTAGTGGTGCATATTGAAGCATTGAGGATCCATTTAGAGGAGCACATTGAAGCATGGAAGATCCACATAGTGGTGCATATTGAAGTATTGAGGATCCATTTAGTGGTGCATATTGAAGCATTGAGGATCCATTTAGAGGAGCATATTGAAGCATTGAGGATCCATTTAGAGGAGCACATTGAAGCATTGAGGATGCATTTAGAGGAGCACATTGAAGCATGGAAGATCCATTTAGAGGAGCACATTGAAGCATGGAAGATCCATATAGTGGTGCATATTGAAGCATTGAGGATCCATTTAGAGGAGCACATTGAAGCATGGAAGATCCACATAGTGGTGCATATTGAAGCATTGAGGATCCATATAGTGGTGCATATTGAAGCCTTGAGGATCCATTTAGAGGAGCACATTGAAGCATTGAGGATCCATTTAGAGGAGCACATTGAAGCATTGAGGATCCATTTAGAGGAGCACATTGAATCATTGAGGATCCATTTAAAGGAGCACATTGAAGCATTGATGATCCATATAGTGGTGCATATTGAAGCATTGAGGATCCATTTAGTGGTGCATATTGAAGCATTGAGGATCCATTTAGAGGAGCACATTGAAGCATTGAGGATCCATTTAGTGGTGCACATTGAAGCATTGAGGATCCATTTAGAGGAGCACATTGAAGCATTGAGGATCCATTTAGTGGTGCATATTGAAGCATTGAGGATCCATTTAGAGGAGCACATTGAAGCATGGAGGATCCATATAGCTTCATATCCATATCCACAGACCTTTACTTTTTACAGTTTGTTATGTTACAGCCTTATTCTAAAATCGATTAAATCATTTTTCCCCCTCACTTCTTGGTCACCTCCCTGATCAAGGCCTTTCTCCCCCGATTGCTAAGTTTGGCCCGAGCGGCCAGCTGTAGGAAAAGTCTTAGTGGTTGCAATTTTCTTCCATTTAAGAATGATGGAGGCGACTTTGTTCTTGGGGACCTTCAATATTGCAGAAATTGTTTGGTACCCTTCCCCAGATCTGTGCCTTGACACAATCTTGTCTCGGAGCTCTACGGACAATTCCTTCGACCTCATGGCTTGATTTTTGCTCTGACAGGCACTGTCAACTGTGGGACCTTATACAGACAGTTGTGGACCTTTCAAAACCATATCCAATCAATTGAATTTATCACAGGTGGATGCCAATCAAGTAGTAGATGCATCTCAAGGGTGATCAATGGAAACAGGATGCACCTGAGCTCAATTTAAAGTCTCATAGCAAAAGGTCTGAATACTTATGTAAATAAAATATTTCTATGTTTTATCTTTTATACATTTTCAAAAATGACTAAAAACCTGTGCTTGCTTTGTTATTATGGGGCATTGGGTGTAGAGTGATGAGTCAAAACGTAGCGAATGCACTGTATATTATCAAGCATTTCTATGTGGATGATGTCTGGGAGGCTTAGTGTGTCAGATGGTAAAAGTACGTAACCCATTGGAGACCAATGCTATGGTGAGAGGAGAGGAGAGCACAAGCCTACTGTGGGGAAGGGAGAGAATGGCTGAAGAAGATTGAGGGTGAGGTGGAATTTCAATCTGCAGGGCCCAGTGTAGTGAGAATGGCCTTGACACCAATCTCCTGCCCATCAGTTCACCACTGGGTTAATCCAATCCACTGGGGTTACTTAGATCCACACACTCACTGTGCTCTGTGTGTCCTGTTCACTAATGAAGGGCCCTTTGAAGGTCCGTAGCGCTGGGGAGTGGAATGGCCAATTTTCTGTCGCCCATTCTCCATGATATCATTAAAGGGTACTATTAAAGTAGGGTGTGTGTGTGTGTGTGTGTGTGTGCTCATGAGTATGTGTGTAGGGGGAGAGGGTTATTATTTATGTGCTATATGTGTGTGTGTGTGTGCATGTTACTATATCTGTAAGAGGTAAGAAAAGGAACATTGTAGCCTTGCCTATAATTGAAGAAAGGGCCAGTCTTTCGCGTCACTGTGGCTTTGATCATAGCTGATCTTTGTTCCTCTCTGTCTCACCCGGCCACTTGAAACCATATTACTACCATACTGCAAGTTAGCACAGCTAGGCTATCCTTGCAGCACATACTAGCTCCCAGAGACCCAGCCTAGTGTCTTTCAGCTGGGCCCAATTCTATTTATACCCCACCCCTTGACCCTTCAATGTTTTGAAGATCTGTAAGGTGAAACCTAACTAGACCTTTCAGAAACGCTAATATCAAGGGGTTGGGGGGAAAGTGTAGGAGTAGGGAGCGATTTGGGACCAGCTATCTGTCTCTCTCATACAAACACAAAACTCCCTCTTAATACCTTTTCTATTCCCTTTCTCCTTCACACACACCATCTACTCAGTCCCTCCATCTCCCTCCCTCGCCTCTAGCAGGGCCGTGGTGGGGTGGTAGAGGGCTCTGGAGCAGCTGCAGATGGGAGTGCCCCCTGCGCCCAGACATGTTTTCCACTGTGTAGGGAACAGATGGAGCCCCCCCCCCCACACACACACACCAGTTAAACAAGCAATTTCCTCCCCCTTTCAAGGAGAGAGAAAGAGGGAGAGAGATATTTTGGCTTGTCAACATCAGAGTGCTATGTCATGCAAACACACATACACAAAGAGGTATTATGATAATGGTGTTACTTGGAGAGTGGACACCCTCGCAGGACACATATACACCCACCCACGGGAGAGGTGTACTACATCACGGTTGGCTTTGCTCTTTGACAAGTGGAAGAGAAGTCAGGCCACAACATAATTAGCAGGTGCCCTCAATCCATGCCGATGCCTGTGAGTGGCAGAGAGAGGAAGAGAGAGAGACTTGTTTCTTTGTCATTACATTCTGCGTTAACTGAGCACTTCACGTTAAATAAAGCAGCTCTGCAACAGCTTGGAATGAACAGATGATAAGGACTGTGTGTGTTCTAATTTCGACATAAAGGGGTCGCGTTTGCGTGTCCGTGCATGCGTACACAGAGGGAGGCTTTCAGTGTAGTGCCAATGGGAGCATGTTGACGTTGGCTCTTGACAGGATCAATATAGTGTGGAAACATACACGCGCACACACACACACACACACACACACACACACACACACACACACACACACACACACACACACACACACACACACACACACACACACACACACACACACACACACACACACACACACACACACACACACACGCACACACACACACTCACACTGTCACCCTGGAATGCGTAGGTGTGTCCAAACCTTTGACTGCTACTGTCTATAAATGCAGGGACACACAGCATGCGAGCACAGGCTCACACGACACCTCTCAGCGGAGCACTGCTAGCTGCTCAGCGTTGAGACAACATGGTTGGACGTTTCAGACAGAGCTGCTGACCGCTGATGTGTGTTAAGAGGCTCAGCTGCAGCTCTGGCCCATTGCACAGCGGGGGAGCACAACAGTCTGTAGTGTAGTAGTGAGACAGTACAGGGCGCCCAGGGGTCTCTGTGTGTGTAATGGTGTGTGCAGTAAACTGGAACGGAGTTAAAATCCTACTGCTGATTCACCATCCTCCCCAGGACAGTGTGTGTGTCTTCCCTCTGAAGAATTCCCTCCTGTGTATCTGTGTGATCTCAACTCCCTGGGCATTACACTCTTTTTCAAACCGCCATTCTCCCTCCGTCTGCTTACTTGGACGGATCTCTCACACTCACCTTCGCACTCCCACTCGCTCTCTTCCTCTCTTCCTTTCTCTGTCACCTCCAGCTTCATTAGTCTCTATCTCTACACCGCCCATATCTTCTTCTTCCCCAACCCTTTCGCTCTCACTACCTCTCTCCGTCTCTCTATCTCCTCTTCCCTCTCTCCTTGAGCTGTAGTGGTGCGGGATGCCACAGAAAACAGTCTCTGATTCACTGACAAGCTCTCCAGATATCACACCTCCTGCACCTCTCCACACGGCACGCTACGCTCATTGCCTAAATCACAGGCAACTAAGGCTGATTACACTAGTATATTATGCTAACGTATCATTGGGGATAACATCAGGAAGCATTAGACTAGCGCCGGCGCTAACTTAGCTAATGTGTTACAGATTGGAGAGAACGTCCAAAAACAATTGTATAGGCTATGGGGTGATCCATTCTGATTTTTGGAACGATTCAAAGTAAGTAGGAATGAGATCGTAACTGGTATTTATTTTCAGACATTAACAAAGAAGGACAGAGATAAAGAGGCAGTTTCCCCAAAATGGCCTCATATCAGAGTATAACAATGTTTAACCTACGTAGAGCCAAGGAAGACCAGCCAAAGCTGTCACGTCCTGATCTGTTTCACCTGTTCCTGTGATTGTCTCCACCCCCTCCAGGTGTGGCTTATTTTCCCCAGTGTATTTATCCCTGTGTTTCCTGTCTCTCTGTGCCAGTTCGTGTTATATGTTCCGTCCAGTCAACCAGCGTAGTTTTCCCGTACTCCTTTTTACTATTCTCCTATTTCTAGTCCCGGTTTTGACCCTTGCCTGTTTCTGGACTCTGTACGACCATTCTGCCTGCCTTGACCACGAGCCTGTCTGCCACTCTGTACCTCCTGGACTCTGATCTGGTTTGGACCTTTTAGCCTGTCCACCACCATTCCCTTACCTACCCCTTTGGATTATTAAACATGGTAAGACTCCAACCATGTGCCTCTGGTGTCTGCATCTGTGTCTCGCCTTGTGCCTTGACAAAAGCACTATAGAGATCACAGTGGTGTGTCAGACACTTTTTGTTAGTAATAAACCTAAGGGCCACATGACACAGAGGTCTGCATATAAATAACATCACTGTAGTCCAAGACAGACAAGAATGTCCACCTTACCAGCTCTTTTCTGGCCTCCGAAGAAAATCAAGCCTTATGCCCATTTGCTAACTGCTAATAGGTTGAATTGGAACAGTTATATTAGACTATTCTAACCTGTCATTACTGTTTAAAATAGTCTCGTGTTCCCAGGCTCTGTTCTTTGTGAGCGTGTGAAGTGACACCTAATAGCTGGGCGGCCACCTGCCGGCAAGTTTAACACGGTGCACAATGACATGGGCGCTATACGCGGCCATATCCAACCGTCATTTAGGCTGTCATTGGAATGAATGGAATGAACGGGATGGCAGAACCCTGATGGTCTGGATGTGTGTGTGTCTGTGTGTGAATGGAATGAATGGGATGGAGGAACCCTGAAGGTCTGGATGTGTGTGTGTCTGTGTGTGAATGGAATGAACGGGATGGCAGAACCCTGATGGTCTGGATGTGTGTGTGTCTGTGTGTGAATGGAATGAACGGGATGGCAGAACCCTGATGGTCTGGATGTGTGTGTGTCTGTGTGTGAATGGAATGAACGGGATGGCAGAACCCTGATGGTCTGGATGTGTGTGTGTCTGTGTGTGAATGGAATGAACGGGATGGCAGAACCCTGATGGTCTGGATGTGTGTGTGTCTGTGTGTGAATGGAATGAACGGGATGGCAGAACCCTGATGGTCTGGATGTGTGTGTGTGTCTGTGTGTGAATGGAATGAACGGGATGGCAGAACCCTGATGGTCTGGATGTGTGTGTGTCTGTGTGTGAATGGAATGAACGGGATGGCAGAACCCTGATGGTCTGGATGTGTGTGTGTCTGTGTGTGAATGGAATGAACGGGATGGCAGAACCCTGATGGTCTGGATGTGTGTGTGTCTGTGTGTGAATGGAATGAACGGGATGGCAGAACCCTGATGGTCTGGATGTGTGTGTGTCTGTGTGTGAATGGAATGAACGGGATGGCAGAACCCTGATGGTCTGGATGTGTGTGTGTCTGTGTGTGAATGGAATGAACGGGATGGCAGAACCCTGATGGTCTGGATGTGTGTGTGTCTGTGTGTGAATGGAATGAACGGGATGGCAGAACCCTGATGGTCTGGATGTGTGTGTGTGTCTGTGTGTGAATGGAATGAACGGGATGGCAGAACCCTGATGGTCTGGATGTGTGTGTGTCTGTGTGTGAATGGAATGAACGGGATGGCAGAACCCTGATGGTCTGGATGTGTGTGTGTCTGTGTGTGAATGGAATGAACGGGATGGCAGAACCCTGATGGTCTGGATGTGTGTGTGTCTGTGTGTGAATGGAATGAACGGGATGGCAGACCCTGATGGTCTGGATGTGTGTGTGTCTGTGTGTGAATGGAATGAACGGGATGGCAGAACCCTGATGGTCTGGATGTGTGTGTGTCTGTGTGTGAATGGAATGAACGGGATGGCAGAACCCTGATGGTCTGGATGTGTGTGTGTCTCTGTGTGCACGCATCCGTGCCAGAAACAATACACAGGCAGTGTGACAAAAGCAAATGGGCGTCAGAAATTCTCACAACACAGATAGACAGCTAGAAGATAAGCGGTAATTAAATTACACTGAACAAAAATATAAAACGCATCATATAAAGTGTTTGTCACATGTTTCATGAGCTGAAATAAAAGATCCCAGAAATGTTCCATCAGCACAAAAAAGCTTATCTCTCAAAATGTCACGAGTCTGACTGAGGGTGGTTTCCCTTCCCGGCCGGGTGGCGCTTGGTGGTCGTCGTCACCGGCCTATTAGCTGCCACTGATTGTCTTTTCTCCCCCTCCTTGTATGTTTATTGGTAGCACCTGTGTGTATGATTAGTTTGTCTTTATTAGACAGCCGGCCCGCCTGGTTGTTGTGCGGGATTATTCTTTGTAACCTTCTGCTCTGTATCAGAGGAACGTGTTAGTTCCTAGTTGTGCCTTTTTTGAATCGTCATTTTGACATTCCCTGTGTTTTGGGGCCGTGATCATTGTTAGCACCCTGAGGTGCGTTTAGTGCATTAAAGAGCACAGCATTGTACTCTCTGTCTCCTGCCTTTGACTCCACAACCACGACACCCGGATTGTTACTCAATAGTTGTGCACAAATCCACCTGACAGGTGTGGCATATCAAGAAGCTGATTAAACAGCATGATCATTCCACAGGTGTACCTTGGAAATATGGAAAATATCCAAATCAAAGAGAATGTTTTGGGGAAGATGAAATGTTAAGTTAGTTGTCTAAAATTGGATTTGAAAAAAATCTAGACCTTGCCTCATTAACTTGGTACGCCCAGAGAATTGCCCTGAAGGCGGTTACGCCCACATCTGGGGTGAAGGGTATCAAGGGTATAAAACCTGTGAGTATAGAATTCACAGGAAGACTACGTGACCCAAGCTGCAGCAAGGTCTAAAAAGTCAATGAACCCAGAACGCAACGCAACGCAAGTTTGAAGACAAAGAAATCCTTTTCTACCCAAGCTACGGAAGAGTAGCTGTGTCTAAGCGGGTGAATTCAAGTCAAATCACCGAGCCTCCGTCTCCCATCAAATCGTGGTATCTAAAGGGTTTCATTACTATGCTGTGAGCTCTGAGCTACAGAGCTGTCTGTCCTCAGAAGACCCCTTCCAGAGCAAAGGGTGAGGGAACAGACTCCTAAGCCAAAAGGACACTGACATCGGAAGGACGGTCAGAGAGGTGCGCCGGAGTAGTGAGTCATGGAACAGCTGAAGGCCTACGCAGAGAATCCTCAGAGATCTTCTGATCTTCTCTCTCTTCTGAAATCCCCATTGTGGGTAACACGCGCCATAGTGTGTTGGCCCGTTATACTACGTTCTAATCAATAGCCGATAATGTGTTTTGTCTATGTGTATCTTTTATTATCATTTTAGCTTTTTAGTAAATAAATATTCAACTAAGATTGGTGTGGTACGAATTCATTGGTGAGACCCGGGTCCGTGCAAATTCACGGGCTATACGACGTTCAGAACGAGATTGGAAGAGGCAACTGGTTAATTAGCGGCTGTTGTAAAATCGATATTCTGATATTCTTTGAGTTAATTTGGGAAATAGAAACTTAATAAAAACTAGTTTTCCCATGGTGCCCAAGGTTAATGAGTTAATAATTGCTTGATTCAGATAATCACGCAATTAGAAACTTTAATCGTTCGATGAACAACAGTCATATTAACTAATACAACGTCATGACAGTTGCTACATCCAATATTTGCACTTATGAATTAATAATATATACCCATTGACTCTTGAAGAATATAACTTACAAATCAGGAGCTAAGTTCAACTGTTGTACCCCATCAGATCCCCAAATATAAGCTTGTTATACTCTAATGTTAGTAACAAAAAAGTTAATGTAAACAAACACTGTATAGCCTGAACACATGGATAAAACAAGACGTTTTATATCATGGATGGTCAGTCATTGTAAACATAGCTTTCGCCTAACATTTTAGAGTGGTTGTATCCCATCCCTCAGCTTTTTTTCTACCAAAACACAGGCGGGTGTGCGTTGTTATTGTTTCAACTAAGAATGTCAATTAATATGGACATCATGAAAAGCGTAATATAAACCCCATATAATATTATTAAAATTAGCTGAATATCCATCTCGGCCAAGCTACTGTCTCAAGTCAAAAGCCCTGTTCAATTCTTTAATGAGATTTGAGACAGGGATAAAGCCAGCTAAGCTATATATAGGTAGATTGTAACGACTTGGTCTTAGTATTTTGTGTTTTAGTTTATTAGTTGGTCAGGCCAGGGTGTGACATGGGTTTATTGTTTGTTGTATTTAGTGTTTTTTTTTAGTTATTCGGATTGTGGCTGATTAGGGGTGTGTGTTTCATAGGTTTGGCTGCCTGAGGCGGTTCTCAATCAGAGTCAGGTGATTCTCGTTGTCTCTGATTGTGAACTGTATTTAGGTAGCCTGGGTTTCGCTTTGTATATCATGGGTGATTGTTCCTGTCTCTGTGTTAGTTTCACCAGTCAGGCTGTAATAGGTTTCACGTTCCGTTTTGTTGTTTTGTATTTATTCGTTATTTCATGTATAGTTTCGTTATTTGTTTTCACTAATAAACATGAGTAACAAACACGCTGCATTTCGGTCCGACTCTCTTTCGACAAACGAAGAACGTTGTTACATAGATACCGTAATAGACTTTTTATCGAATTACGTTATAAGTCATTATAAGCCACTGGTACAGAGACACACCTGAACTGCACTTCTCTGTTCAGATGTGGATGATTACTCCACAAAAACAAAGGTCTTTGACCATCTCCTGCACGACACCAGTCTTCTCTCGCTCTTCCATCTCTTTATTATTCATCTTTGTACCAGTCTTCTCTCGCTCTCCCATCTCTTCATTATTCATCTTTGTACCAGTCTTTTCTCCCTCTCCCATCTCTTCATTATTAATCTTTGTACCCATCTTCTCTCCCTCTCCCATCTCTTTATTTGTACCAATCTTTGTACCAGTCTTCTCTCTCTCTGCCATCTTTTTATTATTCATCTTTGTACCAGTCTTCTCTCCCTCTCCCATCTCTTTATTATTCATCTTTGTACCAGTCCCCTCTCTCTCCGACTGCCATCTCTTTATTATTCATCTTTGTACCAGTCTTCTCTCCCTCTCCCATTTCTTTATTATTCATCTTTGTACCAGTCTTCTCTCCCTCGTCCATCTCTTCATTATTAATCTTTGTACCAGTCTTCTCTCCCTCTCCCATCTCTTTATTATTCATCTTTGTACCAGTCCCCTCTCTCTCCCTCTGCCATCTCTTTATTATTCATCTTTGTACCAGTCTTCTCTCCCTCTCCCATTTCTTTATTATTCATCTTTGTACCAGTCTTCTCTCCCTCGTCCATCTCTTCATTATTAATCTTTGTACCAGTCTTCTCTCCCTCTCCCATCTCTTTATTAGTCATCTTTGTACCAGTCTTCTCTCGCTCTCCCATCTCGTTATTATTCATCTTTGTACCAGTCGTCCCTCCCTCTCACATCTCTTTATTATTAATCTTTGTACCAGTCTTCTCTCCCTCTCCCATCTCTTTATTATTCATCTTTGTACCAGTCTTCTCTCCCATCTCTTTATTATTCATCTCTCCACCAGTCTTCTCTCCCACTCCCACCTCTTTATTATTCATCTTTGTACCAGTCCTAACTCTCTCCCATCTCTTTATTATTTATCTTTGTACCAGTCTTCTCTCCCTCTCCCAACTCTTTATTAGTCATCTTTGTACCAGTCTTCTCTCGCTCTCCCATCTCTTTATTATTCATCTTTGTACCAGTCGTCCCTTCCTCTCCCATCTCTTTATTAGTCATCTTTGTACCAGTCGTCCCTCCCTCTCCCATCTCTTTATTAGTCATCTTTGTACCAGTCGTCCCTCCCTCTCCCATCTCTTTATTAGTCATCTTTGTACCAGTCTTCTCTCCCTCTGCCATCTCTTTATTATTCATCTTTGTACCAGTCCTAACTCTCTCCCATCTCTTTATTATTTATCTTTGTACCAGTCTTCTCTCCCTCTCCCAACTCTTTATTAGTCATCTTTGTACCAGTCTTCTCTCGCTCTCCCATCTCTTTATTATTCATCTTTGTACCAGTCGTCCCTTCCTCTCCCATCTCTTTATTAGTCATCTTTGTACCAGTCTTCTCTCGCTCTCCCATCTCTTTATTATTCATCTTTGTACCAGTCTTCTCTCCCTCTCCCATCTCTTTATTATTCATCTTTGTACCAGTCGTCCCTTCCTCTCCCATCTCTTTATTAGTCATCTTTGTACCAGTCTTCTATCGCTCTCCCATCTCTTTATTATTCATCTTTGTACCAGTCTTCTCTCGCTCTCCCATCTCTTTATTATTCATCTTTGTACCAGTCTTCTCTCCCTCTCCCATCTCTTTATTATTCATCTTTGTACCAGTCGTCCCTTCCTCTCCCATCTCTTTATTACTAATCTTTGTACCAGTCGTCCCTCCCTCTCCCACCTCTTTATTATTCATCTTTGTACCAGTCGTCCCTCCCTCTCCCATCTCTTTATTAGTCATCTTTGTACCAGTCTTCTCTCCCTCTGCCATCTCTTTATTATTCATCTTTGTACCAGTCCTAACTCTCTCCCATCTCTTTATTATTTATCTTTGTACCAGTCTTCTCTCCCTCTCCCAACTCTTTATTAGTCATCTTTGTACCAGTCTTCTCTCGCTCTCCCATCTCTTTATTATTCATCTTTGTACCAGTCGTCCCTTCCTCTCCCATCTCTTTATTAGTCATCTTTGTACCAGTCTTCTCTCGCTCTCCCATCTCTTTATTATTCATCTTTGTACCAGTCTTCTCTCCCTCTCCCATCTCTTTATTATTCTCTATGTACCAGTCTTCTCTCCCACTCCCATCTCTTCATTATTAATCTTTGTACCCGTCGTCTCTCCCTCTCCCATGTCATTATTATTCATCTTTGTACCAGTCTTCTCTCTCTCTGCCATCTTTTTATTATTAATCTTTGTACCAGTCTTCTCTCCCATCTCTTTATTATTCATCTTTGTACCAGTCCCCTCTCTCTCCCTCTGCCATCTCTTTATTATTCATCTTTGTACCAGTCTTCTCTCCCTCTCCCATTTCTTTATTATTCATATTTGTACCAGTCTTCTCCCTCTGCCATCTCTTTATTATTCATCTTTGTACCAGTCTTCTCTCCCTCTCCCATCTCTTTATTATTCATCTTTGTACCAGTCCCCTCTCTCTCCCTCTGCCATCTCTTCATTATTAATCTTTGTACCAGTCTTCTCTCCCTCTCCCATCTCGTTATTATTCATCTTTGTACCAGTCGTCCCTCCCTCTCCCATCTCTTTATTATTCATCTTTGTACCAGTCGTCCCTCCCTCTCCCATCTCTTTATTATTAATCTTTGTACCAGTCTTCTCTCCCTCTCCCATCTCTTTATTATTCATCTTTGTACCAGTCTTCTCTCCCATCTCTTTATTATTCATCTCTCCACCAGTCTTCTCTCCCTCTCCCACCTCTTTATTATTCATCTTTGTACCAGTCGTCCCTCCCTCTCCCATCTCTTTATTAGTCATCTTTGTACCAGTCTTCTCTCCCTCTCCCATCTCTTTATTATTCATCTTTGTACCCGTCTTCTCTCCCTCTGCCATCTCTTTATTATTCATCTTTGTACCAGTCCTAACTCTCTCCCATCTCTTTATTATTTATCTTGTACCAGTCTTCTCTCCCATCTCTTTATTATTCATCTCTCCACCAGTCTTCTCTCCCTCTCCCAACTCTTTATTATTCATCTTTGTACCAGTCGTCCCTTCCTCTCCCATCTCTTTATTAGTCATCTTTGTACCAGTCTACTCTCGCTCTCCCATCTCTTTATTATTCATCTTTGTACCAGTCTTCTCTCCCTCTCCCATCTCTTTATTATTCTCTATGTACCAGTCTTCTCTCCCACTCACATCTCTTCATTATTAATCTTTGTACCCGTCGTCTCTCCCTCTCCCATGTCATTATTATTCATCTTTGTACCAGTCTTCTCTCTCTCTGCCATCTTTTTATTATTAATCTTTGTACCAGTCTTCTCTCCCATCTCTTTATTATTCATCTTTGTACCAGTCCCCTCTCTCTCCCTCTGCCATCTCTTTATTATTCATCTTTGTACCAGTCTTCTCTCTCTCTCACATTTCTTTATTATTCATATTTGTACCAGTCTTCTCCCTCTGCCATCTCTTTATTATTCATCTTTGTACCAGTCTTCTGTCCCTCTCCCATCTCTTTATTATTCATCTTTGTACCAGTCTTCTCTCTCTGCCATCTCTTTATTATTCATCTTTGTACCAGTCTTCTCTCCCTCTCCCATCTCGTTATTATTCATCTTTGTACCAGTCGTCCCTCCCTCTCCCATCTCTTTATTAGTCATCTTTGTACCAGTCTTCTCTCCCTCTCCCATCTCTTTATTATTCATCTTTGTACCCATCTTCTCTCCCTCTGCCATCTCTTTATTATTCATCTTTGTACCAGTCCTAACTCTCTCCCATCTCTTTATTATTTATCTTTGTACCAGTCTTCTCTCCCTCTCCCAACTCTTTATTAGTCATCTTTGTACCAGTCTTCTCTCGCTCTCCCATCTCTTTATTATTCATCTTTGTACCAGTCGTCCCTTCCTCTCCCATCTCTTTATTAGTCATCTTTGTACCAGTCTTCTCTCGCTCTCCCATCTCTTTATTATTCATCTTTGTACCAGTCTTCTCTCCCTCTCCCATCTCTTTATTATTCTCTATGTACCAGTCTTCTCTCCCACTCCCATCTCTTCATTATTAATCTTTGTACCCGTCGTCTCTCCCTCTCCCATGTCATTATTATTCATCTTTGTACCAGTCTTCTCTCTCTCTGCCATCTTTTTATTATTAATCTTTGTACCAGTCTTCTCTCCCATCTCTTTATTATTCATCTTTCTACCAGTCCCCTCTCTCTCCCTCTGCCATCTCTTTATTATTCATCTTTGTACCAGTCTTCTCTCCCTCTCCCATTTCTTTATTATTCATATTTGTACCAGTCTTCTCCCTCTGCCATCTCTTTATTATTCATCTTTGTACCAGTCTTCTCTCCCTCTCCCATCTCTTTATTATTCATCTTTGTACCAGTCCCCTCTCTCTCCCTCTGCCATCTCTTCATTATTAATCTTTGTACCAGTCTTCTCTCCCTCTCCCATCTCGTTATTATTCATCTTTGTACCAGTAGTCCCTCCCTCTCCCATCTCTTTATTATTCATCTTTGTACCAGTCGTCCCTCCCTCTCTCATCTCTTTATTATTAATCTTTGTACCAGTCTTCTCTCCCTCTCCCATCTCTTTATTATTCATCTTTGTACCAGTCTTCTCTCCCATCTCTTTATTATTCATCTCTCCACCAGTCTTCTCTCCCTCTCCCACCTCTTTATTATTCATCTTTGTACCAGTCGTCCCTCCCTCTCCCATCTCTTTATTAGTCATCTTTGTACCAGTCTTCTCTCCCTCTCCCATCTCTTTATTATTCATCTTTGTACCCGTCTTCTCTCCCTCTGCCATCTCTTTATTATTCATCTTTGTACCAGTCCTAACTCTCTCCCATCTCTTTATTATTTATCTTTGTTCCAGTCTTCTCTCCCATCTCTTTATTATTCATCTCTCCACCAGTCTTCTCTCCCTCTCCCATCTCTTTATTATTCATCTTTGTACCAGTCTTCTCTCCCTCTCACATTTCTTTATTATTCATATTTGTACCAGTCTTCTCCCTCTGCCATCTCTTTATTATTCATCTTTGTACCAGTCCCCTCTCTCTCCCTCTGCCATCTCTTTATTATTCATCTTTGTACCAGTCTTCTCTCTCTCTCACATTTCTTTATTATTCATATTTGTACCAGTCTTCTCCCTCTGCCATCTCTTTATTATTCATCTTTGTACCAGTCTTCTGTCCCTCTCCCATCTCTTTATTATTCATCTTTGTACCAGTCTTCTCTCTCTCTGCCATCTCTTTATTATTCATCTTTGTACCAGTCTTCTCTCCCTCTCCCATCTCGTTATTATTCATCTTTGTACCAGTCGTCCCTCCCTCTCCCATCTCTTTATTAGTCATCTTTGTACCAGTCTTCTCTCCCTCTCCCATCTCTTTATTATTCATCTTTTTACCCGTCTTCTCTCCCTCTGCCATCTCTTTATTATTCATCTTTGTACCAGTCCTAACTCTCTCCCATCTCTTTATTATTTATCTTTGTACCAGTCTTCTCTCCCTCTCCCAACTCTTTATTATTCATCTTTGTACCAGTCGTCCCTTCCTCTCCCATCTCTTTATTAGTCATCTTTGTACCAGTCTTCTCTCGCTCTCCCATCTCTTTATTATTCATCTTTGTACCAGTCTTCTCTCCCTCTCCCATCTCTTTATTATTCTCTATGTACCAGTCTTCTCTCCCACTCCCATCTCTTCATTATTAATCTTTGTACCCGTCATCTCTCCCTCTCCAATGTCATTATTATTCATCTTTGTACCAGTCTTCTCTCTCTCTGCCATCTTTTTATTATTAATCTTTGTACCAGTCTTCTCTCCCATCTCTTTATTATTCATCTTTGTACCAGTCCCCTCTCTCTCCCTCTGCCATCTCTTTATTATTGATCTTTGTACCAGTCTTCTCTCCCTCTCCCATTTCTTTATTATTCATATTTGTACCAGTCTTCTCCCTCTGCCATCTCTTTATTATTCATCTTTGTACCAGTCTTCCCTCCCTCTCCCATCTCTTTATTATTCATCTTTGTACCAGTCCCCTCTCTCTCCCTCTGCCATCTCTTCATTATTAATCTTTGTACCAGTCTTCTCTCCCTCTCCCATCTTGTTATTATTCATCTTTGTACCAGTCGTCCCTCCCTCTCCCATCTCTTTATTATTCATCTTTGTACCAGTCGTCCCTCCCTCTCCCATCTCTTTATTATTAATCTTTGTACCAGTCTTATCTCCCTCTCCCATCTCTTTATTATTCATCTTTGTACCAGTCTTCTCTCCCATCTCTTTATTATTCAACTCTCCGCCAGTCTTCTCTCCCTCTCCCACCTCTTTATTATTCATCTTTGTACCAGTCGTCCCTCCCTCTCCCATCTCTTTATTAGTCATCTTTGTACCAGTCTTCTCTCCCTCTCCCATCTCTTTATTATTCATCTTTGTACCCGTCTTCTCTCCCTCTGCCATCTCTTTATTATTCATCTTTGTACCAGTCCTAACTCTCTCCCATCTCTTTATTATTTATCTTTGTACCAGTCTTCTCTCCCATCTCGTTATTATTCATCTCTCCACCAGTCTTCTCTCCCTCTCCCAACTCTTTATTATTCATCTTTGTACCAGTCGTCCCTCCCTCTCCCATTTCTTTATTATTCATATTTGTACCAGTCTTCTCCCTCTGCCATCTCTTTATTATTCATCTTTGTACCAGTCTTCTCTCCCTCTCCCATCTCTTTATTATTCATATTTGTACCAGTCCCCTCTCTCTCCCTCTGCCATCTCTTCATTATTAATCTTTGTACCAGTCTTCTCTCCCTCTCCCATCTCGTTATTATTCATCTTTGTACCAGTCGTCCCTCCCTCTCCCATCTCTTTAATATTCATCTTTGTACCAGTCGTCCCTCCCTCTCCCATCTCTTTATTATTAATCTTTGTACCAGTCTTCTCTCCCTCTCCCATCTCTTTATTATTCATCTTTGTACCAGTCTTCTCTCCCATCTCTTTATTATTCATCTCTCCACCAGTCTTCTCTCCCTCTCCCACCTCTTTATTATTCATCTTTGTACCAGTCGTCCCTCCCTCTCCCATCTCTTTATTAGTCATCTTTGTACCAGTCTTCTCTCCCTCTCCCATCTCTTTATTATTCATCTTTGTACCCGTCTTCTCTCCCTCTGCCATCTCTTTATTATTCATCTTTGTACCAGTCCTAACTCTCTCCCATCTCTTTATTATTTATCTTTGTACCAGTCTTCTCTCCCATCTCTTTATTATTCATCTCTCCACCAGTCTTCTCTCCCTCTCCCAACTCTTTATTATTCATCTTTGTACCAGTCGTCCCTTCCTCTCCCATCTCTTTATTAGTCATCTTTGTACCAGTCTACTCTCGCTCTCCCATCTCTTTATTATTCATCTTTGTACCAGTCTTCTCTCCCTCTCCCATCTCTTTATTATTCTCTATGTACCAGTCTTCTCTCCCACTCACATCTCTTCATTATTAATCTTTGTACCCGTCGTCTCTCCCTCTCCCATGTCATTATTATTCATCTTTGTACCAGTCTTCTCTCTCTCTGCCATCTTTTTATTATTAATCTTTGTACCAGTCTTCTCTCCCATCTCTTTATTATTCATCTTTGTACCAGTCCCCTCTCTCTCCCTCTGCCATCTCTTTATTATTCATCTTTGTACCAGTCTTCTCTCCCTCTCACATTTCTTTATTATTCATATTTGTACCAGTCTTCTCCCTCTGCCATATCTTTATTATTCATCTTTGTACCAGTCTTCTGTCCCTCTCCCATCTCTTTATTATTCATCTTTGTACCAGTCTTCTCTCTCTCTGCCATCTCTTTATTATTCATCTTTGTACCAGTCTTCTCTCCCTCTCCCATCTCGTTATTATTCATCTTTGTACCAGTCGTCCCTCCCTCTCCCATCTCTTTATTAGTCATCTTTGTACCAGTCTTCTCTCCCTCTCCCATCTCTTTATTATTCATCTTTGTACCCATCTTCTCTCCCTCTGCCATCTCTTTATTATTCATCTTTGTACCAGTCCTAACTCTCTCCCATCTCTTTATTATTTATCTTTGTACCAGTCTTCTCTCCCTCTCCCAACTCTTTATTAGTCATCTTTGTACCAGTCTTCTCTCGCTCTCCCATCTCTTTATTATTCATCTTTGTACCAGTCGTCCCTTCCTCTCCCATCTCTTTATTAGTCATCTTTGTACCAGTCTTCTCTCGCTCTCCCATCTCTTTATTATTCATCTTTGTACCAGTCTTCTCTCCCTCTCCCATCTCTTTATTATTCTCTATGTACCAGTCTTCTCTCCCACTCCCATCTCTTCATTATTAATCTTTGTACCCGTCGTCTCTCCCTCTCCCATGTCATTATTATTCATCTTTGTACCAGTCTTCTCTCTCTCTGCCATCTTTTTATTATTAATCTTTGTACCAGTCTTCTCTCCCATCTCTTTATTATTCATCTTTCTACCAGTCCCCTCTCTCTCCCTCTGCCATCTCTTTATTATTCATCTTTGTACCAGTCTTCTCTCCCTCTCCCATTTCTTTATTATTCATATTTGTACCAGTCTTCTCCCTCTGCCATCTCTTTATTATTCATCTTTGTACCAGTCTTCTCTCCCTCTCCCATCTCTTTATTATTCATCTTTGTACCAGTCCCCTCTCTCTCCCTCTGCCAACTCTTCATTATTAATCTTTGTACCAGTCTTCTCTCCCTCTCCCATCTCGTTATTATTCATCTTTGTACCAGTCGTCCCTCCCTCTCCCATCTCTTTATTATTCATCTTTGTACCAGTCGTCCCTCCCTCTCCCATCTCTTTATTATTAATCTTTGTACCAGTCTTCTCTCCCTCTCCCATCTCTTTATTATTCATCTTTGTACCAGTCTTCTCTCCCTCTCCCATCTCTTTATTATTCATCTTTGTACCCGTCTTCTCTCCCTCTGCCATCTCTTTATTATTCATCTTTGTACCAGTCCTAACTCTCTCTCATCTCTTTATTATTTATCTTTGTACCAGTCTTCTCTCCCATCTCTTTATTATTCATCTCTCCACCAGTCTTCTCTCCCTCTCCCAACTCTTTATTATTCATCTTTGTACCAGTCGTCCCTTCCTCTCCCATCTCTTTATTAGTCATCTTTGTACCAGTCTTCTCTCGCTCTCCCATCTCTTTATTATTCATCTTTGTACCAGTCTTCTCCCCTCTCCCATCTCTTTATTATTCTCTATGTACCAGTCTTCTCTCCCACTCACATCTCTTCATTATTAATCTTTGTACCCGTCGTCTCTCCCTCTCCCATGTCATTATTATTCATCTTTGTACCAGTCTTCTCTCTCTCTGCCATCTTTTTATTATTAATCTTTGTACCAGTCTTCTCTCCCATCTCTTTATTATTCATCTTTGTACCAGTCCCCTCTCTCTCCCTCTGCCATCTCTTTATTATTCATCTTTGTACCAGTCTTCTCTCCCTCTCACATTTCTTTATTATTCATATTTGTACCAGTCTTCTCCCTCTGCCATCTCTTTATTATTCATCTTTGTACCAGTCTTCTGTCCCTCTCCCATCTCTTTATTATTCATCTTTGTACCAGTCTTCTCTCTCTCTGCCATCTCTTTATTATTCATCTTTGTACCAGTCTTCTCTCCCTCTCCCATCTCGTTATTATTCATCTTTGTACCAGTCGTCCCTCCCTCTCCCATCTCTTTATTAGTCATCTTTGTACCAGTCTTCTCTCCCTCTCCCATCTCTTTATTATTCATCTTTGTACCCGTCTTCTCTCCCTCTGCCATCTCTTCATTATTCATCTTTGTACCAGTCCTAACTCTCTCCCATCTCTTTATTATTCATCTTTGTACCAGTCGTCCCTTCCTCTCCCATCTCTTTATTAGTCATCTTTGTACCAGTCTTCTCTCGCTCTCCCATCTCTTTATTATTCATCTTTGTACCAGTCGTCCCTTCCTCTCCCATCTCTTTATTAGTCATCTTTGTACCAGTCTTCTCTCGCTCTCCCATCTCTTTATTATTCATCTCTCCACCAGTCTTCTCTCCCTCTCCCACCTCTTTATTATTCATCTTTGTACCAGTCGTCCCTCCCTCTCCCATCTCTTTATTAGTCATCTTTGTACCAGTCTTCTCTCCCTCTCCCATCTATTTATTATTCATCTTTGTACCCGTCTTCTCTCCCTCTGCCATCTCTTTATTATTCATCTTTGTACCAGTCCTAACTCTCTCCCATCTCTTTATTATTTATCTTTGTACCAGTCTTCTCTCCCATCTCTTTATTATTCATCTCTCCACCAGTCTTCTCTCCCTCTCCCAACTCTTTATTATTCATCTTTGTACCAGTCGTCCCTTCCTCTCCCATCTCTTTATTAGTCATCTTTGTACCAGTCTTCTC
The DNA here is from genome assembly GCF_036934945.1 of Oncorhynchus masou masou. Lineage (NCBI taxonomy): Eukaryota > Metazoa > Chordata > Actinopteri > Salmoniformes > Salmonidae > Oncorhynchus > Oncorhynchus masou. Next base: position 44,995,344 of record NC_088244.1, read on the forward strand.
TCGCTCTCCCATCTCTTTATTATTCATCTTTGTACCAGTCTTCTCTCCCTCTCCCATCTCTTTATTATTCTCTATGTACCAGTCTTCTCTCCCACTCACATCTCTTCATTATTAATCTTTGTACCCGTCGTCTCTCCCTCTCCCATGTCATTATTATTCATCTTTGTACCAGTCTTCTCTCTCTCTGCCATCTTTTTATTATTAATCTTTGTACCAATCTTCTCTCCCATCTCTTTATTATTCATCTTTGTACCAGTCCCCTCTCTCTCCCTCTGCCATCTCTTTATTATTCATCTTTGTACCAGTCTTCTCTCCCTCTCACATTTCTTTATTATTCATATTTGTACCAGTCTTCTCCCTCTGCCATCTCTTTATTATTCATCTTTGTACCAGTCTTCTGTCCCTCTCCCATCTCGTTATTATTCATCTTTGTACCAGTCGTCCCTCCCTCTCCCATCTCTTTATTATTCATCTTTGTACCAGTCGTCCCTCCCTCTCCCATCTCTTTATTATTAATCTTTGTACCAGTCTTCTCTCCCTCTCCCATCTCTTTATTATTCATCTTTGTACCAGTCGTCCCTCCCTCTCCCATCTGTTTATTAGTCATCTTTGTACCAGTCTTCTCTCCCTCTCCCATCTCTTTATTATTCATCTTTGTACCCGTCTTCTCTCCCTCTGCCATCTCTTTATTATTCATCTTTGTACCAGTCCTAACTCTCTCCCATCTCTTTATTATTTATCTTTGTACCAGTCTTCTCTCCCATCTCTTTATTATTCATCTCTCCACCAGTCTTCTCTCCCTCTCCCAACTCTTTATTATTCATCTTTGTACCAGTCGTCCCTTCCTCTCCCATCTCTTTATTAGTCATCTTTGTACCAGTCTTCTCTCGCTCTCCCATCTCTTTATTATTCATCTTTGTACCAGTCTTCTCTCCCTCTCCCATCTCTTTATTATTCTCTATGTACCAGTCTTCTCTCCCACTCCCATCTCTTCATTATTAATCTTTGTACCCGTCGTCTCTCCCTCTCCCATGTCATTATTATTCATCTTTGTACCAGTCTTCTCTCTCTCTGCCATCTTTTTATTATTAATCTTTGTACCAGTCTTCTCTCCCATCTCTTTATTATTCATCTTTGTACCAGTCCCCTCTCTCTCCCTCTGCCATCTCTTTATTATTCATCTTTGTACCAGTCTTCTCTCCCTCTCCCATTTCTTTATTATTCATATTTGTACCAGTCTTCTCCCTCTGCCATCTCTTTATTATTCATCTTTGTACCAGTCTTCTCTCCCTCTCCCATCTCTTTATTATTCATCTTTGTACCAGTCCCCTCTCTCTCCCTCTGCCATCTCTTTATTATTCATCTTTGTACCAGTCTTCTCTCCCTCTCCCATTTCTTTATTATTCATCTTTGTACCAGTCTTCTCTCCCACTCCCATCTCTTCATTATTAATCTTTGTACCAGTCTTCTCTCCCTCTCCCATCTCTTTTATTATTCATCTTTGTACCAGTCGTCCCTCCCTCTCCCATCTCTTTATTAGTCATCTTTGTACCAGTCTTCTCTCCCTCTCCCATCTCTTTATTATTCATCTTTGTACCCGTCTTCTCTCCCTCTGCCATCTCTTTATTATTCATCTTTGTACCAGTCCTAACTCTCTCCCATCTCTTTATTATTTATCTTTGTACCAGTCTTCTCTCCCATCTCTTTATTATTCATCTCTCCACCAGTCTTCTCTCCCTCTCCCAACTCTTTATTATTCATCTTTGTACCAGTCGTCCCTTCCTCTCCCATCTCTTTATTAGTCATCTTTGTACCAGTCTACTCTCGCTCTCCCATCTCTTTATTATTCATCTTTGTACCAGTCTTCTCTCCCTCTCCCATCTCTTTATTATTCTCTATGTACCAGTCTTCTCTCCCACTCACATCTCTTCATTATTAATCTTTGTACCCGTCGTCTCTCCCTCTCCCATGTCATTATTATTCATCTTTGTACCAGTCTTCTCTCTCTCTGCCATCTTTTTATTATTAATCTTTGTACCAGTCTTCTCTCCCATCTCTTTATTATTCATCTTTGTACCAGTCCCCTCTCTCTCCCTCTGCCATCTCTTTATTATTCATCTTTGTACCAGTCTTCTCTCCCTCTCACATTTCTTTATTATTCATATTTGTACCAGTCTTCTCCCTCTGCCATCTCTTTATTATTCATCTTTGTACCAGTCTTCTGTCCCTCTCCCATCTCTTTATTATTCATCTTTGTACCAGTCTTCTCTCTCTCTCTGCCATCTCTTTATTATTCATCTTTGTACCAGTCTTCTCTCCCTCTCCCATCTCGTTATTATTCATCTTTGTACCAGTCGTCCCTCCCTCTCCCATCTCTTTATTAGTCATCTTTGTACCAGTCTTCTCTCCCTCTCCCATCTCTTTATTATTCATCTTTGTACCCATCTTCTCTCCCTCTGCCATCTCTTTATTATTCATCTTTGTACCAGTCCTAACTCTCTCCCATCTCTTTATTATTCATCTTTGTACCAGTCTTCTCTCTCTCTCTGCCATCTCTTTATTATTCATCTTTGTACCAGTCTTCTCTCCCTCTCCCATCTCGTTATTATTCATCTTTGTACCAGTCGTCCCTCCCTCTCCCATCTCTTTATTATTCATCTTTGTACCCGTCTTCTCTCCCTCTGCCATCTCTTTATTATTCATCTTTGTACCAGTCCTAACTCTCTCCCATCTCTTTATTATTTATCTTTGTACCAGTCTTCTCTCCCATCTCTTTATTATTCATCTCTCCACCAGTCTTCTCTCCTCTCCCAACTCTTTATTATTCATCTTTTTTCCAGTCGTCCCTTCCTCTCCCATCTCTTTATTAGTCATCTTTGTACCAGTCTTCTCTCGCTCTCCCATCTCTTTATTATTCATCTTTGTACCAGTCTTCTCTCCCTCTCCCATCTCTTTATTATTCTCTATGTACCAGTCTTCTCTCCCACTCCCATCTCTTCATTATTAATCTTTGTACCCGTCGTCTCTCCCTCTCCCATGTCATTATTATTCATCTTTGTACCAGTCTTCTCTCTCTCTGCCATCTTTTTATTATTAATCTTTGTACCAGTCTTCTCTCCCATCTCTTTATTATTCATCTTTGTACCAGTCCCCTCTCTCTCCCTCTGCCATCTCTTTATTATTCATCTTTGTACCAGTCTTCTCTCCCTCTCCCATTTCTTTATTATTCATATTTGTACCAGTCTTCTCCCTCTGCCATCTCTTTATTATTCATCTTTGTACCAGTCTTCTCTCCCTCTCCCATCTCTTTATTATTCATCTTTGTACCAGTCCCCTCTCTCTCCCTCTGCCATCTCTTTATTATTCATCTTTGTACCAGTCTTCTCTCCCTCTCCCATTCTTTATTATTCATCTTTGTACCAGTCTTCTCTCCCACTCCCATCTCTTCATTATTAATCTTTGTACCAGTCTTCTCTCCCTCTCCCATCTCGTTATTATTCATCTTTGTACCAGTCGTCCCTCCCTCTCCCATCTCTTTATTAGTCATCTTTGTACCAGTCTTCTCTCCCTCTCCCATCTCTTTATTATTCATCTTTGTACCCGTCTTCTCTCCCTCTGCCATCTCTTTATTATTCATCTTTGTACCAGTCCTAACTCTCTCCCATCTCTTTATTATTTATCTTTGTACCAGTCTTCTCTCCCATCTCTTTATTATTCATCTCTCCACCAGTCTTCTCTCCCTCTCCCAACTCTTTATTATTCATCTTTGTACCAGTCGTCCCTTCCTCTCCCATCTCTTTATTAGTCATCTTTGTACCAGTCTACTCTCGCTCTCCCATCTCTTTATTATTCATCTTTGTACCAGTCTTCTCTCCCTCTCCCATCTCTTTATTATTCTCTATGTACCAGTCTTCTCTCCCACTCACATCTCTTCATTATTAATCTTTGTACCCGTCGTCTCTCCCTCTCCCATGTCATTATTATTCATCTTTGTACCAGTCTTCTCTCTCTCTGCCATCTTTTTATTATTAATCTTTGTACCAGTCTTCTCTCCCATCTCTTTATTATTCATCTTTGTACCAGTCCCCTCTCTCTCCCTCTGCCATCTCTTTATTATTCATCTTTGTACCAGTCTTCTCTCCCTCTCACATTTCTTTATTATTCATATTTGTACCAGTCTTCTCCCTCTGCCATCTCTTTATTATTCATCTTTGTACCAGTCTTCTGTCCCTCTCCCATCTCTTTATTATTCATCTTTGTACCAGTCTTCTCTCTCTCTCTGCCATCTCTTTATTATTCATCTTTGTACCAGTCTTCTCTCCCTCTCCCATCTCGTTATTATTCATCTTTGTACCAGTCGTCCCTCCCTCTCCCATCTCTTTATTAGTCATCTTTGTACCAGTCTTCTCTCCCTCTCCCATCTCTTTATTATTCATCTTTGTACCCATCTTCTCTCCCTCTGCCATCTCTTTATTATTCATCTTTGTACCAGTCCTAACTCTCTCCCATCTCTTTATTATTTATCTTTGTACCAGTCTTCTCTCCCTCTCCCAACTCTTTATTAGTCATCTTTGTACCAGTCTTCTCTCGCTCTCCCATCTCTTTATTATTCATCTTTGTACCAGTCGTCCCTTCCTCTCCCATCTCTTTATTAGTCATCTTTGTACCAGTCTTCTCTCGCTCTCCCATCTCTTTATTATTCATCTTTGTACCAGTCTTCTCTCCCTCTCCCATCTCTTTATTATTCTCTATGTACCAGTCTTCTCTCCCACTCCCATCTCTTCATTATTAATCTTTGTACCTTTATTACGTCGTCTCTCCCTCTCCCATGTCATTATTATTCATCTTTGTACCAGTCTTCTCTCTCTCTGCCATCTTTTTATTATTAATCTTTGTACCAGTCTTCTCTCCCATCTCTTTATTATTCATCTTTCTACCAGTCCCCTCTCTCTCCCTCTGCCATCTCTTTATTATTCATCTTTGTACCAGTCTTCTCTCCCTCTCCCATATCTTTATTATTCATATTTGTACCAGTCTTCTCCCTCTGCCATCTCTTTATTATTCATCTTTGTACCAGTCTTCTCTCCCTCTCCCATCTCTTTATTATTCATCTTTGTACCAGTCCCCTCTCTCTCCCTCTGCCATCTCTTCATTATTAATCTTTGTACCAGTCTTCTCTCCCTCTCCCATCTCGTTATTATTCATCTTTGTACCAGTCGTCCCTCCCTCTCCCATCTCTTTATTATTAATCTTTGTACCAGTCTTCTCTCCCTCTCCCATCTCTTTATTATTCATCTTTGTACCAGTCTTCTCTCCCATCTCTTTATTATTCATCTCTCCACCAGTCTTCTCTCCCTCTCCCACCTCTTTATTATTCATCTTTGTACCAGTCGTCCCTCCCTCTCCCATCTCTTTATTAGTCATCTTTGTACCAGTCTTCTCTCCCTCTCCCATCTCTTTATTATTCATCTTTGTACCCGTCTTCTCTCCCTCTGCCATCTCTTTATTATTCATCTTTGTACCAGTCCTAACTCTCTCCCATCTCTTTATTATTTATCTTTGTACCAGTCTTCTCTCCCATCTCTTTATTATTCATCTCTCCACCAGTCTTCTCTCCCTCTCCCAACTCTTTATTATTCATCTTTGTACCAGTCGTCCCTTCCTCTCCCATCTCTTTATTAGTCATCTTTGTACCAGTCTTCTCTCGCTCTCCCATCTCTTTATTATTCATCTTTGTACCAGTCTTCTCTCCCTCTCCCATCTCTTTATTATTCTCTATGTACCAGTCTTCTCTCCCACTCACATCTCTTCATTATTAATCTTTGTACCCGTCGTCTCTCCCTCTCCCATGTCATTATTATTCATCTTTGTACCAGTCTTCTCTCTCTCTGCCATCTTTTTATTATTAATCTTTGTACCAGTCTTCTCTCCCTCCCATTTCTTTATTATTCATATTTGTACCAGTCTTCTCCCTCTGCCATCTCTTTATTATTCATCTTTGTACCAGTCTTCTGTCCCTCTCCCATCTCTTTATTATTCATCTTTGTACCAGTCCCCTCTCTCTCCCTCTGCCATCTCTTTATTATTCATCTTTGTACCAGTCTTCTCTCCCTCTCACATTTCTTTATTATTCATATTTGTACCAGTCTTCTCCCTCTGCCATCTCTTTATTATTCATCTTTGTACCAGTCTTCTCTCCCTCTCCCATCTCGTTATTATTCATCTTTGTACCAGTCGTCCCTCCCTCTCCCATCTCTTTATTAGTCATCTTTGTACCAGTCTTCTCTCCCTCTCCCATCTCTTTATTATTCATCTTTGTACCCGTCTTCTCTCCCTCTGCCATCTCTTCATTATTCATCTTTGTACCAGTCCTAACTCTCTCCCATCTCTTTATTATTTATCTTTGTACCAGTCTTCTCTCCCTCTCCCAACTCTTTATTAGTCATCTTTGTACCAGTCTTCTCTCGCTCTCCCATCTCTTTATTATTCATCTTTGTACCAGTCGTCCCTTCCTCTCCCATCTCTTTATTAGTCATCTTTGTACCAGTCTTCTCTCGCTCTCCCATCTCTTTATTATTCATCTTTGTACCAGTCGTCCCTTCCTCTCCCATCTCTTTATTAGTCATCTTTGTACCAGTCTTCTCTCGCTCTCCCATCTCTTTATTATTCATCTCTCCACCAGTCTTCTCTCCCTCTCCCACCTCTTTATTATTCATCTTTGTACCAGTCGTCCCTCCCTCTCCCATCTCTTTATTAGTCATCTTTGTACCAGTCTTCTCTCCCTCTCCCATCTATTTATTATTCATCTTTGTACCCGTCTTCTCTCCCTCTGCCATCTCTTTATTATTCATCTTTGTACCAGTCCTAACTCTCTCCCATCTCTTTATTATTTATCTTTGTACCAGTCTTCTCTCCCATCTCTTTATTATTCATCTCTCCACCAGTCTTCTCTCCCTCTCCCAACTCTTTATTATTCATCTTTGTACCAGTCGTCCCTTCCTCTCCCATCTCTTTATTAGTCATCTTTGTACCAGTCTTCTCTCGCTCTCCCATCTCTTTATTATTCATCTTTGTACCAGTCTTCTCTCCCTCTCCCATCTCTTTATTATTCTCTATGTACCAGTCTTCTCTCCCACTCACATCTCTTCATTATTAATCTTTGTACCCGTCGTCTCTCCCTCTCCCATGTCATTATTATTCATCTTTGTACCAGTCTTCTCTCTCTCTGCCATCTTTTTATTATTAATCTTTGTACCAATCTTCTCTCCCATCTCTTTATTATTCATCTTTGTACCAGTCCCCTCTCTCTCCCTCTGCCATCTCTTTATTATTCATCTTTGTACCAGTCTTCTCTCCCTCTCACATTTCTTTATTATTCATATTTGTACCAGTCTTCTCCCTCTGCCATCTCTTTATTATTCATCTTTGTACCAGTCTTCTGTCCCTCTCCCATCTCTTTATTATTCATCTTTGTACCAGTCTTCTCTCTCTCTGCCATCTCTTTATTATTCATCTTTGTACCAGTCTTCTCTCCCTCTCCCATCTCTTTATTATTCATCTTTGTACCAGTCGTCCCTCCCTCTCCCATCTCTTTATTATTCATCTTTGTACCAGTCGTCCCTCCCTCTCCCATCTCTTTATTATTAATCTTTGTACCAGTCTTCTCTCCCTCTCCCATCTCTTTATTATTCATCTTTGTACCAGTCGTCCCTCCCTCTCCCATCTGTTTATTAGTCATCTTTGTACCAGTCTTCTCTCCCTCTCCCATCTCTTTATTATTCATCTTTGTACCCGTCTTCTCTCCCTCTGCCATCTCTTTATTATTCATCTTTGTACCAGTCCTAACTCTCTCCCATCTCTTTATTATTTATCTTTGTACCAGTCTTCTCTCCCATCTCTTTATTATTCATCTCTCCACCAGTCTTCTCTCCCTCTCCCAACTCTTTATTATTCATCTTTGTACCAGTCGTCCCTTCCTCTCCCATCTCTTTATTAGTCATCTTTGTACCAGTCTTCTCTCGCTCTCCCATCTCTTTATTATTCATCTTTGTACCAGTCTTCTCTCCCTCTCCCATCTCTTTATTATTCTCTATGTACCAGTCTTCTCCCACTCCCATCTCTTCATTATTAATCTTTGTACCCGTCGTCTCTCCCTCTCCCATGTCATTATTATTCATCTTTGTACCAGTCTTCTCTCTCTCTGCCATCTTTTTATTATTAATCTTTGTACCAGTCTTCTCTCCCATCTCTTTATTATTCATCTTTGTACCAGTCCCCTCTCTCTCCCTCTGCCATCTCTTTATTATTCATCTTTGTACCAGTCTTCTCTCCCTCTCCCATTTCTTTATTATTCATATTTGTACCAGTCTTCTCCCTCTGCCATCTCTTTATTATTCATCTTTGTACCAGTCTTCTCTCCCTCTCCCATCTCTTTATTATTCATCTTTGTACCAGTCCCCTCTCTCTCCCTCTGCCATCTCTTTATTATTCATCTTTGTACCAGTCTTCTCTCCCTCTCCCATTTCTTTATTATTCATCTTTGTACCAGTCTTCTCTCCCACTCCCATCTCTTCATTATTAATCTTTGTACCAGTCTTCTCTCCCTCTCCCATCTCGTTATTATTCATCTTTGTACCAGTCGTCCCTCCCTCTCCCATCTCTTTATTAGTCATCTTTGTACCAGTCTTCTCTCCCTCTCCCATCTCTTTATTATTCATCTTTGTACCCGTCTTCTCTCCCTCTGCCATCTCTTTATTATTCATCTTTGTACCAGTCCTAACTCTCTCCCATCTCTTTATTATTTATCTTTGTACCAGTCTTCTCTCCCATCTCTTTATTATTCATCTCTCCACCAGTCTTCTCTCCCTCTCCCAACTCTTTATTATTCATCTTTGTACCAGTCGTCCCTTCCTCTCCCATCTCTTTATTAGTCATCTTTGTACCAGTCTACTCTCGCTCTCCCATCTCTTTATTATTCATCTTTGTACCAGTCTTCTCTCCCTCTCCCATCTCTTTATTATTCTCTATGTACCAGTCTTCTCTCCCACTCACATCTCTTCATTATTAATCTTTGTACCCGTCGTCTCTCCCTCTCCCATGTCATTATTATTCATCTTTGTACCAGTCTTCTCTCTCTCTGCCATCTTTTTATTATTAATCTTTGTACCAGTCTACTCTCCCATCTCTTTATTATTCATCTTTGTACCAGTCCCCCTCTCTCCCTCTGCCATCTCTTTATTATTCATCTTTGTACCAGTCTTCTCTCCCTCTCACATTTCTTTATTATTCATATTTGTACCAGTCTTCTCCCTCTGCCATCTCTTTATTATTCATCTTTGTACCAGTCTTCTGTCCCTCTCCCATCTCTTTATTATTCATCTTTGTACCAGTCTTCTCTCTCTCTCTGCCATCTCTTTATTATTCATCTTTGTACCAGTCTTCTCTCCCTCTCCCATCTCGTTATTATTCATCTTTGTACCAGTCGTCCCTCCCTCTCCCATCTCTTTATTAGTCATCTTTGTACCAGTCTTCTCTCCCTCTCCCATCTCTTTATTATTCATCTTTGTACCCATCTTCTCTCCCTCTGCCATCTCTTTATTATTCATCTTTGTACCAGTCCTAACTCTCTCCCATCTCTTTATTATTTATCTTTGTACCAGTCTTCTCTCCCTCTCCCAACTCTTTATTAGTCATCTTTGTACCAGTCTTCTCTCGCTCTCCCATCTCTTTATTATTCATCTTTGTACCAGTCGTCCCTTCCTCTCCCATCTCTTTATTAGTCATCTTTGTACCAGTCTTCTCTCGCTCTCCCATCTCTTTATTATTCATCTTTGTACCAGTCTTCTCTCCCTCTCCCATCTCTTTATTATTCTCTATGTACCAGTCTTCTCTCCCACTCCCATCTCTTCATTATTAATCTTTGTACCCGTCGTCTCTCCCTCTCCCATGTCATTATTATTCATCTTTGTACCAGTCTTCTCTCTCTCTGCCATCTTTTTATTATTAATCTTTGTACCAGTCTTCTCTCCCATCTCTTTATTATTCATCTTTCTACCAGTCCCTCTCTCTCCCTCTGCCATCTCTTTATTATTCATCTTTGTACCAGTCTTCTCTCCCTCTCCCATTTCTTTATTATTCATATTTGTACCAGTCTTCTCCCTCTGCCATCTCTTTATTATTCATCTTTGTACCAGTCTTCTCTCCCTCTCCCACCTCTTTATTATTCATCTTTGTACCAGTCCCCTCTCTCTCCCTCTGCCATCTCTTCATTATTAATCTTTGTACCAGTCTTCTCTCCCTCTCCCATCTCGTTATTATTCATCTTTGTACCAGTCGTCCCTCCCTCTCCCATCTCTTTATTATTAATCTTTGTACCAGTCTTCTCTCCCTCTCCCATCTCTTTATTATTCATCTTTGTACCAGTCTTCTCTCCCATCTCTTTATTATTCATCTCTCCACCAGTCTTCTCTCCCTCTCCCACCTCTTTATTATTCATCTTTGTACCAGTCGTCCCTCCCTCTCCCATCTCTTTATTAGTCATCTTTGTACCAGTCTTCTCTCCCTCTCCCATCTCTTTATTATTCATCTTTGTACCCGTCTTCTCTCCCTCTGCCATCTCTTTATTATTCATCTTTGTACCAGTCCTAACTCTCTCCCATCTCTTTATTATTTATCTTTGTACCAGTCTTCTCTCCCATCTCTTTATTATTCATCTCTCCACCAGTCTTCTCTCCCTCTCCCAACTCTTTATTATTCATCTTTGTACCAGTCGTCCCTTCCTCTCCCATCTCTTTATTAGTCATCTTTGTACCAGTCTTCTCTCGCTCTCCCATCTCTTTATTATTCATCTTTGTACCAGTCTTCTCTCCCTCTCCCATCTCTTTATTATTCTCTATGTACCAGTCTTCTCTCCCACTCACATCTCTTCATTATTAATCTTTGTACCCGTCGTCTCTCCCTCTCCCATGTCATTATTATTCATCTTTGTACCAGTCTTCTCTCTCTCTGCCATCTTTTTATTATTAATCTTTGTACCAGTCTTCTCTCCCTCTCACATTTCTTTATTATTCATATTTGTACCAGTCTTCTCCCTCTGCCATCTCTTTATTATTCATCTTTGTACCAGTCTTCTGTCCCTCTCCCATCTCTTTATTATTCATCTTTGTACCAGTCCCCTCTCTCTCCCTCTGCCATCTCTTTATTATTCATCTTTGTACCAGTCTTCTCTCCCTCTCACATTTCTTTATTATTCATATTTGTACCAGTCTTCTCCCTCTGCCATCTCTTTATTATTCATCTTTGTACCAGTCTTCTGTCCCTCTCCCATCTCTTTATTATTCATCTTTGTACCAGTCTTCTCTCTCTCTGCCATCTCTTTATTATTCATCTTTGTACCAGTCTTCTCTCCCTCTCCCATCTCGTTATTATTCATCTTTGTACCAGTCGTCCCTCCCTCTCCCATCTCTTTATTAGTCATCTTTGTACCAGTCTTCTCTCCCTCTCCCATCTCTTTATTATTCATCTTTGTACCCGTCTTCTCTCCCTCTGCCATCTCTTCATTATTCATCTTTGTACCAGTCCTAACTCTCTCCCATCTCTTTATTATTTATCTTTGTACCAGTCTTCTCTCCCTCTCCCAACTCTTTATTAGTCATCTTTGTACCAGTCTTCTCTCGCTCTCCCATCTCTTTATTATTCATCTTTGTACCAGTCGTCCCTTCCTCTCCCATCTCTTTATTAGTCATCTTTGTACCAGTCTTCTCTCGCTCTCCCATCTCTTTATTATTCATCTTTGTACCAGTCGTCCCTTCCTCTCCCATCTCTTTATTAGTCATCTTTGTACCAGTCTTCTCTCGCTCTCCCATCTCTTTATTATTCATCTCTCCACCAGTCTTCTCTCCCTCTCCCACCTCTTTATTATTCATCTTTGTACCAGTCGTCCCTCCCTCTCCCATCTCTTTATTAGTCATCTTTGTACCAGTCTTCTCTCCCTCTCCCATCTATTTATTATTCATCTTTGTACCCGTCTTCTCTCCCTCTGCCATCTCTTTATTATTCATCTTTGTACCAGTCCTAACTCTCTCCCATCTCTTTATTATTTATCTTTGTACCAGTCTTCTCTCCCATCTCTTTATTATTCATCTCTCCACCAGTCTTCTCTCCCTCTCCCAACTCTTTATTATTCATCTTTGTACCAGTCGTCCCTTCCTCTCCCATCTCTTTATTAGTCATCTTTGTACCAGTCTTCTCTCGCTCTCCCATCTCTTTATTATTCATCTTTGTACCAGTCTTCTCTCCCTCTCCCATCTCTTTATTATTCTCTATGTACCAGTCTTCTCTCCCACTCACATCTCTTCATTATTAATCTTTGTACCTGTCGTCTCTCCCTCTCCCATGTCATTATTATTCATCTTTGTACCAGTCTTCTCTCTCTCTGCCATATTTTTATTATTAATCTTTGTACCAATCTTCTCTCCCATCTCTTTATTATTCATCTTTGTACCAGTCCCCTCTCTCTCCCTCTGCCATCTCTTTATTATTCATCTTTGTACCAGTCTTCTCTCCCTCTCACATTTCTTTATTATTCATATTTGTACCAGTCTTCTCCCTCTGCCATCTCTTTATTATTCATCTTTGTACCAGTCTTCTGTCCCTCTCCCATCTCTTTATTATTCATCTTTGTACCAGTCTTCTCTCTCTCTGCCATCTCTTTATTATTCATCTTTGTACCAGTCTTCTCTCCCTCTCCCATCTCGTTATTATTCATCTTTGTACCAGTCGTCCCTCCCTCTCCCATCTCTTTATTATTCATCTTTGTACCAGTCGTCCCTCCCTCTCCCATCTCTTTATTATTAATCTTTGTACCAGTCTTCTCTCCCTCTCCCATCTCTTTATTATTCATCTTTGTACCAGTCGTCCCTCCCTCTCCCATCTGTTTATTAGTCATCTTTGTACCAGTCTTCTCTCCCTCTCCCATCTCTTTATTATTCATCTTTGTACCCGTCTTCTCTCCCTCTGCCATCTCTTTATTATTCATCTTTGTACCAGTCCTAACTCTCTCCCATCTCTTTATTATTTATCTTTGTACCAGTCTTCTCTCCCATCTCTTTATTATTCATCTCTCCACCAGTCTTCTCTCCCTCTCCCAACTCTTTATTATTCATCTTTGTACCAGTCGTCCCTTCCTCTCCCATCTCTTTATTAGTCATCTTTGTACCAGTCTTCTCTCGCTCTCCCATCTCTTTATTATTCATCTTTGTACCAGTCTTCTCTCCCTCTCCCATCTCTTTATTATTCTCTATGTACCAGTCTTCTCTCCCACTCCCATCTCTTCATTATTAATCTTTGTACCCCATCGTCTCTCCCTCTCCCATGTCATTATTATTCATCTTTGTACCAGTCTTCTCTCTCTCTGCCATCTTTTTATTATTAATCTTTGTACCAGTCTTCTCTCCCATCTCTTTATTATTCATCTTTGTACCAGTCCCCTCTCTCTCCCTCTGCCATCTCTTTATTATTCATCTTTGTACCAGTCTTCTCTCCCTCTCCCATTTCTTTATTATTCATATTTGTACCAGTCTTCTCCCTCTGCCATCTCTTTATTATTCATCTTTGTACCAGTCTTCTCTCCCTCTCCCATCTCTTTATTATTCATCTTTGTACCAGTCCCCTCTCTCTCCCTCTGCCATCTCTTTATTATTCATCTTTGTACCAGTCTTCTCTCCCTCTCCCATTTCTTTATTATTCATCTTTGTACCAGTCTTCTCTCCCACTCCCATCTCTTCATTATTAATCTTTGTACCAGTCTTCTCTCCCTCTCCCATCTCGTTATTATTCATCTTTGTACCAGTCGTCCCTCCCTCTCCCATCTCTTTATTAGTCATCTTTGTACCAGTCTTCTCTCCCTCTCCCATCTCTTTATTATTAATCTTTGTACCCGTCTTCTCTCCCTCTGCCATCTCTTTATTATTCATCTTTGTACCAGTCCTAACTCTCTCCCATCTCTTTATTATTTATCTTTGTACCAGTCTTCTCTCCCATCTCTTTATTATTCATCTCTCCACCAGTCTTCTCTCCCTCTCCCAACTCTTTATTATTCATCTTTGTACCAGTCGTCCCTTCCTCTCCCATCTCTTTATTAGTCATCTTTGTACCAGTCTTCTCTCGCTCTCCCATCTCTTTATTATTCATCTATGTACCAGTCTTCTCTCCCACTCCCATCTCTTCATTATTAATCTTTGTACCCGTCGTCTCTCCCTCTCCCATGTCATTATTATTCATCTTTGTACCAGTCTTCTCTCTCTCTGCCATCTTTTTATTATTAATCTTTGTACCAGTCTTCTCTCCCATCTCTTTATTATTCATCTTTGTACCAGTCCCCTCTCTCTCCCTCTGCCATCTCTTTATTATTCATCTTTGTACCAGTCTTCTCTCCCTCTCCCATCTCTTTATTATTCATCTTTGTACCAGTCCCCTCTCTCTCCCTCTGCCATCTCTTTATTATTCATCTTTGTACCAGTCTTCTCTCCCTCTCCCATTTCTTTATTATTCATCTTTGTACCAGTCTTCTCTCCCACTCCCATCTCTTCATTATTAATCTTTGTACCAGTCTTCTCTCCCTCTCCCATCTCGTTATTATTCATCTTTGTACCAGTCGTCCCTCCCTCTCCCATCTCTTTATTATTCATCTTTGTACCAGTCGTCCCTCCCTCTCCCATCTCTTTATTATTAATCTTTGTACCAGTCTTCTCTCCCTCTCCCATCTCTTTATTATTCATCTTTGTACCAGTCGTCCCTCTCTCTCCCATCTCTTTATTATTAATCTTTGTACCAGTCTTCTCTCCCTCTCCCATCTCTTTATTATTCATCTTTGTACCAGTCTTCTCTCCCATCTCTTTATTATTCATCTCTCCAGCAGTCTTCTCTCCCTCTCCCACCTCTTTATTATTCATCTTTGTACCAGTCGTCCCTCCCTCTCCCATCTCTTTATTAGTCATCTTTGTACCAGTCTTCTCTCCCTCTCCCATCTCTTTATTATTCTCTATGTACCAGTCTTCTCTCCCACTCCCATCTCTTCATTATTAATCTTTGTACCCGTCGTCTCTCCCTCTCCCATGTCATTATTATTCATCTTTGTACCAGTCTTCTCTCCCATCTCTTTATTATTCATCTTTGTACCAGTCCCCTCTCTCTCCCTCTGCCATCTCTTTATTATTCATCTTTGTACCAGTCTTCTGTCCCTCTCCCATCTCTTTATTATTCATCTTTGTACCAGTTTTCTCTCTCTCTGCCATCTCTTTATTATTCATCTTTGTACCAGTCTTCTCTCCCTCTCCCATTTCTTTATTATTCATCTTTGTACCAGTCTTCTCTCCCTCGTCCATCTCTTCATTATTCATCTTTGTACCAGTCTTCTCTCCCTCTCCCATCTCGTTATTATTCATCTTTGTACCAGTCGTCCCTCCCTCTCCCATCTCTTTAGTATTCATCTTTGTACCAGTCTTCTCTCCCTCTCCCATTTCTTTATTATTCATCTTTGTACCAGTCTTCTGTCCCTCTCCCATCTCTTCATTATTCATCTTTGTACCAGTATTCTCTCACTCTCCCATGTCATTATTATTCATCTTTGTACCAGTCTTCTCTCGCTCTGCCATCTCTTTATTATTCATCTTTGTACCAGTCTTCTCTCCCTCTCCAATCTCTTTATTATTCATCTTTGTACCAGTCTTCTCTCCCACTCCCATCTCTTCATTATTAATCTTTGTACCCGTTGTCTCTCCCTCTCTCATGTCATTATTATTAATTCTTGTACCAGTCTTCTCTGTCTCTGCCATCTCTTAATTATTCATCTTTGTACCAGTCTTCTCTCTCTCTGTCTTTTCTTTATTATTCATCTTTGTACCAGTCTTCTCTCTCTCTGCCATCTCTGTATTATTCATCTTTGTAACAGTCCTCTCTCTCTCCCATCTCTTTATTAGTCAACTTTGTACCAGTCTTCTCCCTCTCCCATCTCTTTATTATTCACCTTTGTACCAGTCTTCTCTCCCACTCCCATCTCTTCTTTATTCATCTTTGTTTCAGTCTTCTCTCCCTCTTCCATCTCTTCATTATTCATCTTTGTTTCAGTCTTCTCTCCCTCTTCCATCTCTTCATTATTCATCTTTGTTTCAGTCTTCACTCCCTCTTCCATCTCTTTATTATTCATCTTTGTACCCGTCTTCTCTCCCATCTCTTCATTATTCATCTTTGTACCAGTCTTCTCTCCCTCTTCCATCTCTTTATTATTCATCTTTGTACCAGTCTTCTCTCCCTCTTCCATCTCTTTATTATTAATCTTTGTACCAGTCTTCTCTCGCTCTTCCATCTTTTTACTATTCATCTTTGTACCATTATTCTCTCCCTCTTCCATCTCTTTATTATTCATCTTTGTACCAGTCTTCTCTCCCACTCCCATCTCTTCATTATTAATCTTTGTACCCGTCGTCTCTCCCTCTCCCATGTCATTATTATTCATCTTTGTACCAGTCTTCTCTCCCATCTCTTTATTATTCATCTTTGTACCAGTCCCCTCTCTCTCCCTCTGCCATCTCTTTATTATTCATCTTTGTACCAGTCTTCTGTCCCTCTCCCATCTCTTTATTATTCATCTTTGTACCAGTTTTCTCTCTCTCTGCCATCTCTTTATTATTCATCTTTGTACCAGTCTTCTCTCCCTCTCCCATTTCTTTATTATTCATCTTTGTACCAGTCTTCTCTCCCTCGTCCATCTCTTCATTATTCATCTTTGTACCAGTCTTCTCTCCCTCTCCCATCTCGTTATTATTCATCTTTGTACCAGTCGTCCCTCCCTCTCCCATCTCTTTAGTATTCATCTTTGTACCAGTCTTCTCTCCCTCTCCCATTTCTTTATTATTCATCTTTGTACCAGTCTTCTGTCCCTCTCCCATCTCTTCATTATTCATCTTTGTACCAGTATTCTCTCACTCTCCCATGTCATTATTATTCATCTTTGTACCAGTCTTCTCTCGCTCTGCCATCTCTTTATTATTCATCTTTGTACCAGTCTTCTCTCCCTCTCCAATCTCTTTATTATTCATCTTTGTACCAGTCTTCTCTCCCACTCCCATCTCTTCATTATTAATCTTTGTACCCGTTGTCTCTCCCTCTCTCATGTCATTATTATTAATTCTTGTACCAGTCTTCTCTGTCTCTGCCATCTCTTAATTATTCATCTTTGTACCAGTCTTCTCTCTCTCTGTCTTTTCTTTATTATTCATCTTTGTACCAGTCTTCTCTCTCTCTGCCATCTCTGTATTATTCATCTTTGTAACAGTCCTCTCTCTCTCCCATCTCTTTATTAGTCAACTTTGTACCAGTCTTCTCCCTCTCCCATCTCTTTATTATTCACCTTTGTACCAGTCTTCTCTCCCACTCCCATCTCTTCTTTATTCATCTTTGTTTCAGTCTTCTCTCCCTCTTCCATCTCTTCATTATTCATCTTTGTTTCAGTCTTCTCTCCCTCTTCCATCTCTTCATTATTCATCTTTGTTTCAGTCTTCACTCCCTCTTCCATCTCTTTATTATTCATCTTTGTACCCGTCTTCTCTCCCATCTCTTCATTATTCATCTTTGTACCAGTCTTCTCTCCCTCTTCCATCTCTTTATTATTCATCTTTGTACCAGTCTTCTCTCCCTCTTCCATCTCTTTATTATTAATCTTTGTACCAGTCTTCTCTCGCTCTTCCATCTTTTTACTATTCATCTTTGTACCATTATTCTCTCCCTCTTCCATCTCTTTATTATTCATCTTTGTACCAGTCTTCTCTCGCTCTTCCATCTTTTTACTATTCATCTTTGTACCATTATTCTCTCCCTCTTCCATCTCTTTATTATTCATCTTTGTACCAGTCTTCTCTCCCTCTCCCATCTCTTCATTATTCATCTTTGTACCAGGCTTCTCTTCCATCTCTCTATTATTCATATTTGTACCAGTATTCTCTCCCTCTTCCATATTTTTACTACTAATCTTTGTACCAGTCTTCCCTCCCTCTCCCATTTCTTTATTAGTCATCTTTGTACCAGTCTTCTCTCCCTCTCCCATCTCTTTATTAGTCATCTTTGTACCAGTCGTCCCTCCCTCTCCCATCTCTTTATTATTCATCTTTGTACCAGTCCTCTCTCTCTCCCATCTCTTTATTAGTCATCTTTGTACCAGTCTTCTCCCTCTCCCATCTCTTTATTATTCATCTTTGTACCAGTCTTCTCTCCCTCTCACATCTCTTTATTATTCATCTTTGTACCAGTCTTCTCTTCCATCCCTTTATTTTTCATATTTGTACCAGTATTCTCTCCCTCTTCCATATTTTTACAACTAATCTTTGTACCAGTCTCCCCTTCCTCTCCCATCTCTTTATTATTCATCTTTGTACCAGTATTCTCTCCCTCTTCCATATTTTTACTACTAATCTTTGTACCAGTCTTCTCTCCCTCTTCCTTCTCTTTATTATTCAGCTTTGTACCAGTCTTCTCTCCCACCCCCATCTCTTCATTATTCATCTTTGTTTCAGTCTTCTCTCCCTCTTCCATCTCTTCATTATTCATCTTTGTTTCAGTCTTCTCTCCCTCTTCCATCTCTTCATTATTCATCTTTGTTTCAGTCTTATCTCCCTCTTCCATCTCTTCATTATTCATCTTTGTACCAGTATTCTCTCCCTCTTCCATATTTTTACTACTAATCTTTGTACCAGTCTTCTCTCCCTCTTCCTTTTCTTTATTATTCATCTTTGTACCAGTCTTCTCTCCCACCCCCATCTCTTCATTATTCATCTTTGTTTCAGTCTTCTCTCCCTCTTCCATTTCTTCATTATTCATCTTTGTTTCAGTCTTATCTCCCTCTTCCATCTCTTCATTATTCATCTTTGTACCAGTCTTCTCTCCCTCTTCCATCTCTTTATTATTCATCTTTGTACCAGTCTTCTCTCCCTCTTCCATCTCTTTATTATTCATCTTTGTACCAGTATTCTCTCCCTCTTCCATCTTTTTACTATTCATCTTTGTACCATTATTCTCTCCCATCTCTTTATTATTCATCTCTCCACCAGTCTTCTCTCCCTCTCCCATCTCTTCATTATTCATCTTTGTACCCGTTGTCTCTCCCTCTCCCTCTGCCATCTCTTTATTATTGATCTTAATACCAGTCTTCTCTCCCTCTCCCATCTCTGTATTATTCATATGTGTACCAGTCTTCTCTCCCTCTCCCATCTCTTTATTATTCATCTTTGTACCAGTCTTCTCTCTCTCTCCCATATCTTTATTATTCATCTTTGTACCAGTCTTCTCTCTCTCTCCAATCTCTTTATTATTCATCTTTGTACCAGTCTTCTCTCCCACTCCCATCTCTTCATTATTAATCTTTGTACCAGTCTTCTCTCCCTCTCCCTCTCCCATCTCGTTATTATTCATCTTTGTACCAGTCTTCTCTCTCTCTGCCATCTCTTTATTATTCATCTTTGTACCAGTCTTCTCTCTCTCTCCCATCTCTTTATTATTCATCTTTGTACCAGTCTTCTCTCCCACTCCCATCTCTTCATTATTAATCTTTGTACCAGTCTTCTCTGCCTCTCCCTCTCCCATCTCGTTATTATTCATCTTTGTACCAGTCTTCTCTCCCTCTTCCATCTCTTTATTATTCATCTTTGTACCAGTATTCTCTCCCTCTTCCATCTTTTTACTATTCATCTTTGTACCATTATTCTCTCCCATCTCTTTATTATTCATCTCTCCACCAGTCTTCTCTCCCTCTCCCATCTCTTCATTATTCATCTTTGTACCCGTTGTCTCTCCCTCTCCCTCTGCCATCTCTTTATTATTGATCTTAATACCAGTCTTTCTCCCTCTCCCATTTCTGTATTATTCATATGTGTACCAGTCTTCTCTCCCTCTCCCATCTCTTTATTATTCATCTTTGTACCAGTCTTCTCTCTCTCTCCCATATCTTTATTATTCATCTTTGTACCAGTCTTCTCTCTCTCTCCCATCTCTTTATTATTCATCTTTGTACCAGTCTTCTCTCCCACTCCCATCTCTTCATTATTAATCTTTGTACCAGTCTTCTCTCCCTCTCCCTCTCCCATCTCGTTATTATTCATCTTTGTACCAGTCTTCTCTCTCTCTGCCATCTCTTTATTATTCATCTTTGTACCAGTCTTCTCTCCCTCTCCCATCTCTTTATTATTCTCTATGTACCAGTCTTCTCTCCCACTCACATCTCTTCATTATTAATCTTTGTACCCGTCGTCTCTCCCTCTCCCATGTCATTATTATTCATCTTTGTACCAGTCTTCTCTCTCTCTGCCATCTTTTTATTATTAATCTTTGTACCAGTCTTCTCTCCCATCTCTTTATTATTCATCTTTGTACCAGTCCCCTCTCTCTCCCTCTGCCATCTCTTTATTATTCATCTTTGTACCAGTCTTCTCTCCCTCTCACATTTCTTTATTATTCATATTTGTACCAGTCTTCTCCCTCTGCCATCTCTTTATTATTCATCTTTGTACCAGTCTTCTGTCCCTCTCCCATCTCTTTATTATTCATCTTTGTACCAGTCTTCTCTCTCTCTGCCATCTCTTTATTATTCATCTTTGTACCAGTCTTCTCTCCCTCTCCCATCTAGTTATTATTCATCTTTGTACCAGTCGTCCCTCCCTCTCCCATCTCTTTATTATTCATCTTTGTACCAGTCGTCCCTCCCTCTCCCATCTCTTTATTATTAATCTTTGTACCAGTCTTCTCTCCCTCTCCCATCTCTTTATTATTCATCTTTGTACCAGTCGTCCCTCCCTCTCCCATCTCTTTATTAGTCATCGTTGTACCAGTCTTCTCTCCCTCTCCCATCTCTTTATTATTCATCTTTGTACCCGTCTTCTCTCCCTCTGCCATCTCTTTATTATTCATCTTTGTACCAGTCCTAACTCTCTCCCAACTCTTTATTATTCATCTTTGTACCAGTCGTCCCTTCCTCTCCCATCTCTTTATTAGTCATCTTTGTACCAGTCTTCTCTCGCTCTCCCATCTCTTTATTATTCATCTTTGTACCAGTCTTCTCTCCCTCTCCCATCTCTTTATTATTCTCTATGTACCAGTCTTCTCTCCCACTCCCATCTCTTCATTATTAATCTTTGTACCCGTCGTCTCTCCCTCTCCCATGTCATTATTATTCATCTTTGTACCAGTCTTCTCTCTCTCTGCCATCTTTTTATTATTAATCTTTGTACCAGTCTTCTCTCCCATCTCTTTATTATTCATCTTTGTACCAGTCCCCTCTCTCTCCCTCTGCCATCTCTTTATTATTCATCTTTGTACCAGTCTTCTCTCCCTCTCCCATTTCTTTATTATTCATATTTGTACCAGTCTTCTCCCTCTGCCATCTCTTTATTATTCATCTTTGTACCAGTCTTCTCTCCCTCTCCCATCTCTTTATTATTCATCTTTGTACCAGTCCCCTCTCTCTCCCTCTGCCATCTCTTTATTATTCATCTTTGTACCAGTCTTCTCTCCCTCTCCCATTTCTTTATTATTCATCTTTGTACCAGTCTTCTCTCCCACTCCCATCTCTTCATTATTAATCTTTGTACCAGTCTTCTCTCCCTCTCCCATCTCGTTATTATTCATCTTTGTACCAGTCGTCCCTCCCTCTCCCATCTCTTTATTATTCATCTTTGTACCAGTCGTCCCTCCCTCTCCCATCTCTTTATTAGTCATCTTTGTACCAGTCTTCTCTCCCTCTCCCATCTCTTTATTATTCATCTTTGTACCCGTCTTCTCTCCCTCTGCCATCTCTTTATTATTCATCTTTGTACCAGTCCTAACTCTCTCCCATCTCTTTATTATTTATCTTTGTACCAGTCTTCTCTCCCATCTCTTTATTATTCATCTCTCCACCAGTCTTCTCTCCCTCTCCCAACTCTTTATTATTCATCTTTGTACCAGTCGTCCCTTCCTCTCCCATCTCTTTATTAGTCATCTTTGTACCAGTCTTCTCTCGCTCTCCCATCTCTTTATTATTCATCTTTGTACCAGTCTTCTCTCCCTCTCCCATCTCTTTATTATTCTCTATGTACCAGTCTTCTCTCCCACTCCCATCTCTTCATTATTAATCTTTGTACCCGTCGTCTCTCCCTCTCCCATGTCATTATTATTCATCTTTGTACCAGTCTTCTCTCCCATCTCTTTATTATTCATCTTTGTACCAGTCCCCTCTCTCTCCCTCTGCCATCTCTTTATTAGTCATCTTTGTACCAGTCTTCTGTCCCTCTCCCATCTCTTTATTATTCATCTTTGTACCAGTTCTCTCTCTCTGCCATCTCTTTATTATTCATCTTTGTACCAGTCTTCTCTCTCTCTGCCATCTCTTTATTATTCATCTTTGTACCAGTCTTCTCTCCCTCTTCCATCTCTTCATTATTAATCTTTGTACCAGTCTTCTCTCCCATCTCGTTATTATTCATCTTTGTACCAGTCTTCTCTCCCTCGTCCATCTCTTCATTATTCATCTTTGTACCAGTCTTCTCTCCCTCTCCCATCTCGTTATTATTCATCTTTGTACCAGTCGTCCCTCCCTCTCCCATCTCTTTAGTATTCATCTTTGTACCAGTCTTCTCTCCCTCTCCCATCTCTTTATTATTCATCTTTGTACGAGTCCCCTCTCTCTCCCTCTGCCATCTCTTTATTATTCATCTTTGTACCAGTCTTCTCTCCCTCTCCCATTTCTTTATTATTCATCTTTGTACCAGTCTTCTGTCCCTCTCCCATCTCTTCATTATTCATCTTTGTACCAGTATTCTCTCACTCTCCCATGTCATTATTATTCATCTTTGTACCAGTCTTCTCTCTCTCTGCCATCTCTTTATTATTCATCTTTGTACCAGTCTTCTCTCGCTCTGCCATCTCTTTATTATTCATCTTTGTACCAGTCTTCTCTCCCTCTCCAATCTCTTTATTATTCATCTTTGTACCAGTCTTCTCTCCCACTCCCATCTCTTCATTATTAATCTTTGTACCCGTTGTCTCTCCCTCTCTCATGTCATTATTATTAATTCTTGTACCAGTCTTCTCTGTCTCTGCCATCTCTTAATTATTCATCTTTGTACCAGTCTTCTCTCTCTCTGTCTTTTCTTTATTATTCATCTTTGTACCAGTCTTCTCTCTCTTTGCCATCTCTTTATTATTCATCTTTGTAACAGTCCTCTCTCTCTCCCATCTCTTTATTAGTCAACTTTGTACCAGTCTTCTCCCTCTCCCATCTCTTTATTATTCACCTTTGTACCAGTCTTCTCTCCCACTCCCATCTCTTCTTTATTCATCTTTGTTTCAGTCTTCTCTCCCTCTTCCATCTCTTCATTATTCATCTTTGTTTCAGTCTTCACTCCCTCTTCCATCTCTTTATTATTCATCTTTGTACCAGTCTTCTCTCCCTCTTCCATCTCTTCATTATTCATCTTTGTTTCAGTCTTCACTCCCTCTTCCATCTCTTTATTATTCATCTTTGTACCCGTCTTCTCTCCCATCTCTTCATTATTCATCTTTGTACCAGTCTTCTCTCCCTCTTCCATCTCTTTATTATTCATCTTTGTACCAGTCTTCTCTCCCTCTTCCATCTCTTTATTATTAATCTTTGTACCAGTCTTCTCTCGCTCTTCCATCTTTTTACTATTCATCTTTGTACCATTATTCTCTCCCTCTTCCATCTCTTTATTATTCATCTTTGTACCAGTCTTCTCTCGCTCTTCCATCTTTTTACTATTCATCTTTGTACCATTATTATCTCACTCTTCCATCTCTTTATTATTCATCTTTGCACCAGTCTTCTCTCCCACTTCCATCTCTTTATTATTCATCTTTGTACCCGCCCTCTCTCCCTCTCCCATCTCTTCATTATTCATCTTTGTACCAGGCTTCTCTTCCATCTCTCTATTATTCATATTTGTACCAGTATTCTCTCCCTCTTCCATATTTTTACTACTAATCTTTGTACCAGTCTTCCCTCCCTCTCCCATTTCTTTATTAGTCATCTTTGTACCAGTCTTCTCTCCCATCTCTTTATTAGTCATCTTTGTACCAGTCTTCTCTCCCTCTCCCATCTCTTTATTATTCATCTTTGTACCAGTCGTCCCTCCCTCTCCCATCTCTTTATTATTCATCTTTGTACCAGTCCTCTCTCTCTCCCATCTCTTTATTAGTCATCTTTGTACCAGTCTTCTCCCTCTCCCATCTCTTTATTATTCATCTTTGTACCAGTCTTCTCTCCCTCTCACATCTCTTTATTATTCATCTTTGTACCAGTCTTCTCTTCCATCCCTTTATTTTTCATATTTGTACCAGTATTCTCTCCCTCTTCCATATTTTTACAACTAATCTTTGTACCAGTCTCCCCTTCCCCTCCCATCTCTTTATTATTCATCTTTGTACCAGTATTCTCTCCCTCTTCCATATTTTTACTACTAATCTTTGTACCAGTCTTCTCTCCCTCTTCCTTCTCTTTATTATTCATCTTTGTACCAGTCTTCTCTCCCACTCCCATCTCTTCATTATTCATCTTTGTTTCAGTCTTCTCTCCCTCTTCCATCTCTTCATTATTCATCTTTGTTTCAGTCTTCACTCCGTCTTCCATCTCTTTATTATTCATCTTTGTACCCGTCTTGTCTCCCATCTCTTCATTATTCATCTTTGTACCAGTCTTCTCTCCCACTCCCATCTCTTCATTATTCCTCTTTGTTTCAGTCTTCTCTCCCTCTTCCATCTCTTTATTATTCATCTTTGTACCAGTATTCTCTCCCTCTTCCATATTTTTACTACTAATCTTTGTACCAGTCTTCTCTCCCTCTTCCTTCTCTTTATTATTCATCTTTGTACCAGTCTTCTCTCCCACTCCCATCTCTTCATTATTCATCTTTGTTTCAGTCTTCACTCCGTCTTCCATCTCTTTATTATTCATCTTTGTACCCGTCTTCTCTCCCATCTCTTCATTATTCATCTTTGTACCAGTCTTCTCTCCCTCTTCCATCTCTTTATTATTAATCTTTGTACCAGTATTCTCTCCCTCTTCCATCTCTTTAGTACTTATCTTTGTACCATTATTCTCTCACTCTTCCATCTATTTATTATTCATCTTTGTACCAGTCTTCTCCCTCTTCCATCTCTATATTATTCATATTTGTACCAGTATTCCCTCCCTCTTCCATATTTTTACAACTAATCTTTGTACCACTCTTCCCTCCCTCTCCCATTTCTTTATTATTCAACATTGCACCAGTCTTCTCTTCCATCTCTTTATTATTCATATTTGTACCAGTATTCTCTCCCTCTTCCATATTTTTACTACTAATCTTTGTACCAGTCTTCCCTCCCTCTCCCATTTCTTTATTAGTCATCTTTGTACCAGTCTTCTCTCCCTCTCCCATCTCTTTATTAGTCATCTTTGTACCAGTCGTCCCTCCCTCTCCCATCTCTTTATTATTCATCTTTGTACTAGTCCTCTCTCTCTCCCATCTCTTTATTAGTCATCTTTGTACCAGTCTTCTCCCTCTCCCATCTCTTTATTATTCATCTTTGTACCAGTCTTCTCTCCCTCTCACATCTCTTTATTATTCATCTTTGTACCAGTCTTCTCTGCCATCCCTTTATTTTTCATATTTGTACCAGTATTCTCTCCCTCTTCCATATTTTTACAACTAATCTTTGTACCAGTCTCCCTTCCTCTCCCATCTCTTTATTATTCATCTTTGTACCAGTATTCTCTCCCTCTTCCATATTTTTACTACTAATCTTTGTACCAGTCTTCTCTCCCTCTTCCTTCTCTTTATTATTCAGCTTTGTACCAGTCTTCTCTCCCACCCCCATCTCTTCATTATTCATCTTTGTTTCAGTCTTCTCTCCCTCTTCCATCTCTTCATTATTCATCTTTGTTTCAGTCTTCTCTCCCTCTTCCATCTCTTCATTATTCATCTTTGTTTCAGTCTTATCTCCCTCTTCCATCTCTTTATTATTCATCTTTGTACCAGTATTCTCTCCCTCTTCCATATTTTTACTACTAATCTTTGTACCAGTCTTCTCTCCCTCTTCCTTCTCTTTATTATTCATCTTTGTACCAGTCTTCTCTCCCACCCCCATCTCTTCATTATTCATCTTTGTTTCAGTCTTCTCTCCCTCTTCCATCTCTTCATTATTCATCTTTGTTTCAGTCTTCTCTCCCTCTTCCATTTCTTCATTATTCATCTTTGTTTCAGTCTTATCTCCCTCTTCCATCTCTTTATTATTCATCTTTGTACCAGTCTTCTCTCCCTCTTCCATCTCTTTATTATTCATCTTTGTACCAGTATTCTCTCCCTCTTCCATCTTTTTACTATTCATCTTTGTACCATTATTCTCTCCCATCTCTTTATTATTCATCTCTCCACCAGTCTTCTCTCCCTCTCCCATCTCTTCATTATTCATCTTTGTACCCGTTGTCTCTCCCTCTCCCTCTGCCATCTCTTTATTATTGATCTTAATACCAGTCTTCTCTCCCTCTCCCATCTCTGTATTATTCATATGTGTACCAGTCTTCTCTCCCTCTCCCATCTCTTTATTATTCATCTTTGTACCAGTCTTCTCTCTCTCTCCCATATCTTTATTATTCATCTTTGTACCAGTCTTCTCTCTCTCTCCCATCTCTTTATTATTCATCTTTGTACCAGTCTTCTCTCCCACTCCCATCTCTTCATTATTAATCTTTGTACCAGTCTTCTCTCCCTCTCCCTCTCCCATCTCGTTATTATTCATCTTTGTACCAGTCTTCTCTCTCTCTGCCATCTCTTTATTATTCATCTTTGTACCAGTCTTCTCTCTCTCTCCCATCTCTTTATTATTCATCTTTGTACCAGTCTTCTCTCCCACTCCCATCTCTTCATTATTAATCTTTGTACCAGTCTTCTCTCCCTCTCCCTCTCCCATCTCGTTATTATTCATCTTTGTACCAGTCTTCTCTCCCTCTCCCATCTCTTCATTATTCATCTTTGTACCCGTTGACTCTCCCTCTCCCTCTGCCATCTCTTTATTATTGATCTTAATACCAGTCTTCTCTCCCTCTCCCATCTCTGTATTATTCATATGTGTACCAGTCTTCTCTCCCTCTCCCATCTCTTTATTATTCATCTTTGTACCAGTCTTCTCTCTCTCTCCCATATCTTTATTATTCATCTTTGTACCAGTCTTCTCTCTCTCTCCCATCTCTTTATTATTCATCTTTGTACCAGTCTTCTCTCCCACTCCCATCTCTTCATTATTAATCTTTGTACCAGTCTTCTCTCCCTCTCCCTCTCCCATCTCGTTATTATTCATCTTTGTACCAGTCTTCTCTCTCTCTGCCATCTCTTTATTATTCATCTTTGTACCAGTCTTCTCTCCCTCTACATCTCTTTATTAGTCATCTTTGTACCAGTCTTCTCTCCCTCTCCCATTTCTTTATTATTTATCTTTGTACCAGTCTTCTCTCCCTCTCCCATCTCTTTATTAGTCATCTTTGTACCAGTCGTCCCTCCCTCTCCCATCTCTTTATTAGTCATCTTTGTAGCAGTCTTCTCTCCCTCTCCCATCTCTTTATTAGTCATCTTTGTACCAGTCTTCTCTCCCTCTCCCATCTCTTTATTAGTCATCTTTGTTCCAGTCGTCCCTCCCTCTCCCATCTCTTTATTATTCATCTTTGTACCAGTCTTCTCTCCCTCTCCCATCTCTTCATTATTAATCTTTGTACCCGTATTCTTTCCCTCTGCCATCTCTGTCAGGATTTGGCCAGGGTTGTTCCGGGTTTTGGTCACTAGATGCCCCCATTGTGCTTTTTGACCTTATGTTTTTTCCCTTGTTCCCCATTATTATTTGCACCTGTGCCTCGTTTTCCCTGATTGTATTTAAACCCTTAGTTTCCCTCAGTTCTGTGCTCTGTGTTTGTATGTTAGCACCCAGCCCTAGTGTTCTGTGTATTCTTGTCGATTCCGGTGGATGCTCTTGTGGAATTCTGTTTTTGTTTTTGAGTATCTCTTGAGGCTTTTTTGTGCTATTCCTACCACCTTTTGGATTTGCCATTTTTGTATTGAAGGACTTCTCCTTTTTTTACTTTATTAAATACACCGTCTTAAGTACTGCTGTGTCTGCCTCATCTTCTGGGTTCTGCTGACTATTCGTGGCTCAGTTAGTTAAGTGACTGTTTCTCACTCCGGAGACCCAGGTTCGTAACCGGGTCCTGACAGAAACACAGAGCCAAAAATGAACCCAGAGGCAGCCAGTTCCCAGGACCTTTTTGCCATGCTGTCCCACTACCAGGAGACTGTCCAACGCCACGAAGCCGCCCTGGTTCAGCAAGAGGCCTTAATGGCTAGACATTCTCATCTTCTGTCGGAGATGCTGACTTCCATTAAGCAAATATCTGATCGTCTTACCCCGGCAACAGTTCCCGTCCCAGTACCTCAGATTCACGTACCCATGGCAGTTAACCCCCTGGCTGAACCTCGTCTTCCACCTCCCCAACGGTTCTCAGGTGATCCAAGTGCTTGTAAAGGGTTTCTCATCCAATGTTCTCTCTCCTTTGAGCTACAACCCTCGTCGTTTCCCACCGACCGGTCTAAGATCGCTTATATCATCACCCTGCTGTCGGAAAAAGCCCTGGCCTGGGCTACTGCTGTGTGGGATGCCCATAGTTCCTGCTGTGCCAGCTACTCTGCCTTTGCTGAGGAATTCAAACGAGTGTTTCAAGGCCCAAGCAGTGGTTCTGACTCAGCCAAACAGCTCCTGACTCTCCACCAAGGTTGGCGCAGCGTTACGGACTATGCCATCCAGTTCCGCACGGTGGCAGCAGCAAGTGGCTGGAACAACGAGGCGCTCACGGTGTGCTTTCTGAAAGGCCTTTCCGACACTATCCAAGATGAACTGGCCACTCGGGAACCACCGGACAATCTCGAGTCCCTGATCAAGTTGGCCTCACGCATTGACCAGCGTCTGAGAGAGAGAGAACTCAACCGTAGACCTCTAGCCCCTATCAGTCCCAGCTCAGAGTCCCCACCTTTATCCTCGCTGGCTCCATCGGAACCCATGCAGATTGGACGCATCTCCCAGGCTGAGAGAGACCGCCGGATGAGGGAGCGACGCTGTCGATATTGCGGCAAACCGGGCCATTTCCGTTCCACGTGTCCCGGGCTCCAGGGAAACGCTCTGTCCCGTACAGACCGGGGGAACTGTAACGGGAAACATAACCTCCTCCCATCCGTCCAACTCCCGTCTGCTCATTCCAGTCACCCTCTCCTGGGACAACCACAAGCTTCACCTTCAAGCCTTGGTAGACTCTGGAGCCGCAGGTAACTTCATGGATGGTGTCTGGGCGAAGGAGAATGGCGTTCCCTCTGAACCTCTAAGTGAACCCATGAGGGTCACTACATTGGATGGAAGCCCTTTGGGATCTGGACTTGTCACTCATGTCACTACCTCCTTGCGACTTTCAGTTTCACAACACCAGGAATTGATGAACTTTCATTTGATCTCCTGTTCCGAGTTCCCTCTCGTCCTTGGATACCCCTGGCTTCACAGCCATAACCCTCACATCGACTGGTCTATGGGCACTATCAAGCAGTGGGGTCCTACGTGCCAAGCTACTTGTATTTTCCAGAATTCCCGAGTTCTACTCCCGAGTCTTTAGAATCCATCGACCTGACCCGAGTTCCCGAGTGTTACCATGACCTCAAACTGGTGTTTAGCAAACAGAGGGCCACCATGCTACCACCCCATAGACCTTACGATTGCCCCATCGACCTGTTTCCGGGCACTTGCCCCCCAGGGGTCGGATCTTTTCCCTATCTCCACCCGAACGAGCTGCTATGGATACCTACATCAAGGACGCTCTGGAAGCAGGCCTCATGCGTCCATCCACCTCCCCGGCGGGAGCAGGGTTTTTCTTTGTGGCCAAGAAAGACGGTGGATTACGTCCTTGCATCGACTACCGGGGACTCAATGCCATAACCGTCCGTAACCGTTACCCGCTACCCCTTATGGCCACAGCCTTCGAGCTGCTCCAGGAAGCAGTTGTTTTCACTAAGCTTGACCTGCGGAACGCATACCATCTTGTGCGGATCAGACCTGGTGACGAGTGGAAGACCGCTTTCAACACGCCTACTGGTCACTATGAATACTTGGTGATGCCCTTCGGCCTGACCAACGCCCCAGCGGTGTTCCAAGCGCTCATAAACGATGTGCTTAGGGATATGCTTAACATATTTGTGTTCGTTTACTTGGATGACATCCTCATCTTTTCGAGCTCCCTTCAAGAACACACTAAGCATGTCAGACAAGTACTCAAACGCCTCCTGGACAGCCATCTGTACGTTAAGCCGGAAAAATGTGAATTCCATTCATCCCGAGTACAATTCCTGGGATTTGTAGTGGAACCCGGTCGAGTCCAAATGGACCCCAGGAAGGTAGGGGCGGTAGCGGATTGGCCCACCCCCAAATCCGTTAAGGAAGTTCAGCGTTTCCTGGGCTTCACAAACTTTTACCACAAGTTCATCAAGAACTTCAGCTTGGTGGCAGCCCCTCTCTCAGCTTTAACCAAGGGTGGCAATGCAAGGTTTTTGTGGGGAAGAGAAGCTGAGACGGCCTTCCAAGGACTCAAGCAGCGCGTCCTCTCTGCTCCCATCCTGATACTACCGACTACGGATGAACCATTTGTGGTGGAGGTAGACGCATCAGAGGTTGGTGTTGGAGCTGTCCTGTCTCAGAGGGGTGAAGACAAGAAGCTTCATCCATGCGCTTTCTTCTCACACCGGCTTACCCCGACTGAGAGGAACTACGATGTGGGGGATCGTGAACTCCTAGCGGTTAAGATGGCATTGAAGGAATGGAGACACTGGCTCGAGGGGGCTTCTCACCCGTTTTCAAGTGCTTACGGACCACAAAAATCTGGAGTATATCCAGCAGGCGAAGCGGTTGAACTCTAGACAAGCTAGATGGTCTCTTTTCTTCAATCGATTCCAGTTTATCCTCACCTATCGGCCCGGGTCGAAGAATCTCAAACCGGATGCCCTGTCCCGAGTCTACGCTCCTGCCATTCGAGATGACACGGACATGCCTGTCCTTCCTGCTGCTAAGATTGTGGCTCCGATCTCGTGGCAAGTTGAGGATACCGTGAGACGTGCTCAAGCTAGAGAACCGGACCCGAAAGGAGGTCCTGCCAATCGGTTGTTTGTCCCCAAGGCAGTGAGGACTCAGGTCCTTCTGTGGGGGCACTCCTCTCGCCTCACCTGTCATTCGGGCGTAGGTCGCACCTTGGAGTTCATCCAGCGTAAGTTCTGGTGGCCTACCATAAGAGAAGACGTTGCCACTTTCGTCAATGCCTGTCCCGTGTGCTGCCAGGGCAAATCTTCTCACCTCCGCCCTCAAGGACTCCTTCACCCTTTACCTGTTCCCCACAGACCCTGGTCCCATATCTCATTGGACTGTATTACTGGACTTCCTCCATCCCATGGCAATACTACTATCCTAGTCATAATCGACAGGTTTTCAAAGGCGGCCAGGTTCGTCCCTCTGACTAAGTTACCTTCTGCCAAGGAAACGGCTGAGTTGGTAATTAATCATGTGTTCCGAGTCTTCGGCATTCCTCAAGATATGGTTTCTGACAGAGGTCCCCAGTTCGCCTCAAGGTTTTGGAAGGCCTTCTGCCAACTCATGGGGGCTTCTGCCAGTCTATCTTCAGGGTACCATCCGGAGTCCAACGGCCAAACAGAGAGGATGAATCAAGAGCTGGAAACCACCCTCCGATGTATGAATCGTGACAACCCGTCCACATGGTCATCCTTTATTGTTTGGGCCGAATACGCGCACAACACCTTGCGCTCCTCCTCCACTGGTATGTCCCCGCACGAGTGTCAGTTTGGCTATGCTCCTCCATTGTTCCCGGACCAGGAGGCAGAAGTCAGAGTGCCTTCAGCCTTGAAGTTCGTCAGACGCTGTCGGCTTATGTGGAGGAAGACCCGTCTTAATCTTATGCGTTCCACAGAGGTACCAACAACAAGCCAACAGACGTCGCCGTCCCGGGCCTACCCTGCGCCCCGGCCAGAGAGTCTGGCTCTCCACAAGAGACTTACCTCTACGGGTGGAGTCTCGCAAGCTGTCCCAAAAATACATCGGTCCCTTCAAGGTTGCCAGGAGAGTTAACCCAGTTTCTTATCGCCTACACTTACCCAGATCCCTTAAGATTAATCCCACATTTCACATTTCATTGTTAAAACCTGTTGTTTTTCTCCCCTTGTCCCGGCAGACAGACCTCCCCCTCCGCCTCGTGTCATTGGAGGCCAGCCGGCTTATACCGTCCATCGGATACTGGATTCCCGCCGGGTGCAGCGGTCCTGGCAGTATCTGGTGGACTGGGAAGGCTACGGTCCCGAGGAGCGCTCCTGGGTTCCTGCCAAAGACATCCTGGACCCTGACCTCATTCGTCAGTTCAGGGCCCTCCACACTGAGAGAGCTGGTAGGAACGTCAGGAGCCGTTCCTAGGGGGGGGGATTCTGTCAGGATTTGGCCAGGGTTGTTCCGGGTTTTGGTCACTAGATGCCCCCATTGTGCTTTTTGACCTTATGTTTTTTCCCTTGTTCCTCATTATTATTTGCACCTGTGCCTCGTTTCCCCTGATTGTATTTAAACCCTTAGTTTCCCTCAGTTCTGTGCTCTGTGTTTGTATGTTAGCACCCAGCCCTAGTGTTCTGTGTATTCTTGTCGATTCCGGTGGATGCTCTTGTGGAATTCTGTTTTTGTTTTTGAGTATCTCTTGAGGCTTTTTTGTGCTATTCCTACCACCTTTTGGATTTGCCATTTTTGTATTGAAGGACTTCTCCTTTTTTTACTTTATTAAATACACCGTCTTAAGTACTGCTGTGTCTGCCTCATCTTCTGGGTTCTGCTGACTATTCGTGGCTCAGTTAGTTAAGTGACTGTTTCTCACTCCGGAGACCCAGGTTCGTAACCGGGTCCTGACAATCTCTTTATTATTAATCTTTGTACCCGTCGTCTCTTCCTCTCCCATGTCATTACTATTCATCTTTGTACCAGTCTTCTCTCCCTCTCCCATGTCATTATTATTCATCTTTGTACCAGTCTTCTCTCCCACTCCCTTGTCATTATTATTCATCGTTGTACCAGTCTTCTCCCTCTGCCATCTCTTTATTATTCATCTTTGTACCCGTCTTCTTTCCCTCTGCCATCTCTTTATTATTAATCTTTGTACCCGTCGTCTCTCCCTCTCCCATGTCATTATTATTCATCTTTGTTCCAGTCTTCTCTCTCTCCCATCTCTTTATTATTCATCTTTGTACCAGTATTCTCTCCCTCTTCCATATTTTTACTACTAATCTTTGTACCAGTCTTCTTTCCCTCTTCCTTCTCTTTATTATTCATCTTTGTACCAGTCTTCTCTCCCACTCCCATCTCTTTATTATTAATCTTTGTAGCAGTCTTCTCTCCCTCTCCCATCTCGTTATTATTCATCTTTGTACCAGTCTTCTCTCCCTCTCCCATCTCTTCATTATTCATCTTTGTACCCGTTGTCTCTCCCTCTCCTTCTGCCATCTCTTTATTATTCATCTTAATACCAGTCTTCTCTCCCTCTCCCATTTCTTTATTATTCATCTTTGTACCAGTCTTCTCTCCCTCTCCCATCTCTTTATTGGTCATCTTTGTACCAGTCGTCCCTCCCTCTCCCATCTCTTTATTATTCATCTTTGTACCAGTCGTCCCTCCCTCTCCCATCTCTTTATTATTCATCTTTGTACCCGTCGTCCCTCCCTCTCCCATTTCTTTATTATTCATCTTAATACCAGTCGTCTCTCCCATCTCTTTATTGGTCATCTTTGTACCAGTCGTCCCTCCCTCTCCCATCTCTTTATTATTCATCTTTGTACCAGTCTTCTCTCCCTCTCCCATCTCTTTATTATTCATCTTTGTACCCGTCTTCTTTCCCTCTTCCTTCTCTTTATTATTCATCTTTGTACCAGTCTTCTCTCCCTATCCCATCTCTTTATTATTCATCTTTGTACCAGTATTCTCTCCCTCTTCCATCTATTTACTACTAATCTTTGTACCAGTCTCCCCTTCCCCTCGCATTTCTTCATTATTCAACATTGTACCAGTCTTCTCTCCCTCTTCCATATTTTTACTACTAATCTTTGTACCAGTCTTCCCTCCCTCTCCCATTTCTTTATTAGTCATCTTTCTACCAGTCTTCTCTCCCTCTCCCATTTCTTTATTATTCATCTTTGTACCAGTCTTCTCTTCCATTTCTTTATTATTCATCTTTCTACCAGTCTTCTCTCCCTCTCCCATCTCGTTATTATTAATCTTTGTAGCAGTCTTCTCTCCCATCTCTTCATTATTCATCTTTGTACCCGTTGTCTCTCCCTCTCCTTCTGCCATCTCTTTATTATTCATCTTAATACCAGTCTTCTCTTCCATTTCTTTATTATTCATCTTTGTACCAGTCTTCTATCCCTCTCCCATCTCTTTATTATTCATCATTGTACCAGTCTTCTCTCCATCTCCCATCTCTTTATTATTCATAATTGTACCAGTCTTCTCTCCCTCTCCCATCTCTTCATTATTCATCTTTTTACAAGGCTTCTCTTCCATCTCTCTATCATTCATCTTTGTTATTGTCTTCCCCCTCTCTACCTCTTCCATCTCTCTATTATTCATATTTGTACCAGTATTCTCTTCCATATTTTTACAACTAATCTTTGTACCAGTCTTCCCTCCCTCTCCCATTTCTTTATTAGTCATCTTTGTACCAGTCTTCTCTCCCTCTCCCATCTCTTTATTGGTCATCTTTGTACCAGTCGTCCCTCCCTCTCCCATCTCTTTATTATTCATCTTTGTACCAGTCGTCCCTCCCTCTCCCATCTCTTTATTATTCATCTTTGTACCAGTCGTCCCTCCCTCTCCCATCTATTTATTATTCATCTTTGTACCCGTCGTCCCTCCCTCTCCCATCTCTTTATTATTCATCTTTGTACCCGTCTTCTCTCCCATCTCTTTATTATTCATATTTGTACCAGTGTTCTCTCCCTCTTCCTTCTCTTTATTATTAATCTTTGTACCAGTCGTCCCTCCCTCTCCCATCTCTTTATTATTCATCTTTGTACCAGTCGTCCCTCCCTCTCCCATCTCTTTATTATTCATCTTTGTACCCGTCTTCTCTCCCTCTCCCATCTCTTTATTATTCATCTTTGTACCCGTCTTCTCTCCCTCTCCCATCTCTTTATTATTCATCTTTGTACCAGTTGCCCCTCCCTCTTCCATCTCTTCATTATTCATCTTTGTACCAGTCTTCTCTTCCATCTCTTCATTATTCATCTTTGTACCAGTCCTCTCTCTCCCATCTCTTTATTATTCATCTTTGTACCAGTCTTCTCTCCCTCTTCCATCTCTTTATTATTCATCTTTGTACCAGTCTTCTCTCCTTCTTCCATCTCTTTATTATTCATCTTTGTACCTGTCTTCGCTCCTTATTTCGTCTCTTTATTATTCATCTTTGTACCAGTCTTCGCTCCTTCTTTCGTCTCTTTATTATTCATCTTTGTACCAGTCTTCTCTTCCATCTCTTTATTATTCATCTTTGTACCAGTCTTCTCTTCCATCTCTTTATTATTCATCTTTGTACCAGTCTTCTCTTCCATCTCTTTATTATTCATCTTTGTACCAGTCTTCTCTCCCTCTCCCATCTCTTTATTATTCATCTTTGTACCAGTCTTCTCTCTCTTCCATCTCTTTATTATTCATCTTTGTACCAGTCTTCTCTCTCTCTTCCATCTCTTTATTATTCATCTTTGTACCAGTCTTCTCTCTCTCTTCCATCTCTTTATTATTCATCTTTCTACCAGTCTTCTCCCTCTCACATGTCTTTATTATTCATCTTTGTACCAGTCTTCTCTTCCATCTCTTTATTATTCATCTTTGTACCAGTCTTCTCTCCCACTCCCATCTCTTCATTATTAATCTTTGTACCCGTTGTCTCTCCCTCTCCCATGTCATTATTATTCATCTTTGTACCAGTCTTCTCTCTCTCTGCCACCTCTTTATTATTCATCTTTGTACCAGTCTTCTCTCTCTCTTCCATCTCTTTATTATTCATCTTTGTACCAGTCTTCTCTCCCTCTGCCATCTCTTTATTATTCATCTTTGTACCAGTCTTCTCTCTCTCTTCCATCTCTTTATTATTCATCTTTGTACCAGTCTTCTCTCCCTCTCCCATCTCTTTATTATTAATCTTTGTGCAAAGATTCTCTCCCATCTCTTTATTATTCATCTTTGTACCAGTCTTCTCTCCCTCTGCCATCTCTTTATTATTAATCTTTCTACCAGTCTTCTCTCCCTCTCCCATGTCTTTATTATTCATCTTTGTACCAGTCTTCTCTTCCATCTCTTTATTATTCATCTTTGTACCAGTCTTCTCTCTCTCTTCCATCTCTTTATTATTCATCTTTGTACCAGTCTTCTCTCCCTCTGCCATCTCTTTATTATTAATCTTTCTACCAGTCTTCTCTCCCTCTCCCATGTCTTTATTATTCATCTTTGTACCAGTCTTCTCTCTCTCTTCCATCTCTTTATTATTCATCTTTGTACCAATCTTCTCTCCCACTCCCATCTCTTCATTATTCATCTTTGTACCAGTCTTCTCTCTCTCTCTCCCATCTCTTTATTATTAATCTTTGTACAAGGATTCTCTCCCATCTCTTTATTATTCATATATGTACCAGTCTTATCCCTCTTCGATCTCTTTATTATTAATATTTGTACCAGTCTTCTCTTCCATCTCTTTATTATTCATCTTTGTACCAGTCTTCTCTCACTCTCCCATCTCTTTATCATCCATATTTGTACCAGTCTTCTCTCCTTCTTCCATCTCTTTATTATTCATCTTTGTACCCGTCTTCTCTCCCATCTCTTTATTATTCATATATGTACCAGTCTTATCCCTCTTCGATCTCTTTATTATTAATATTTGTACCAGTCTTCTCTTCCATCTCTTTATTATTCACCTTTGTACAAGTCTTCGCTCCCTCTTCCATCTCTTTATTATTCATCTTTGTACCAGTCTTCTCTCCCTCTTCCATCTCTTTATTATTCATCTTTGTACCTTTCTTCGCTCCCTCTTCCATCTCTTTATTATTCATCTTTGTACCAGTCTTCTCTCCCTCTTCCATCTCATTATTATTCATATTTGTACCAGTCTTCTCTCCCTCTTCCATCTCTTTATTATTCATATTTGTACCAGTCTTCTCTTCCATCTCTTTATTATTCATCTTTGTACCAGTCTTCTCTCACTCTCCCATCTCTTTATCATCCATATTTGTACCAGTCTTCTCTCCTTCTTCCATCTCTTTATTATTCATCTTTGTACCCGTCTTCTCTCCCTCTTTCGTCTCTTTATTATTCATCTTTGTACCCGTCTTCGCTCCCTCTTTCGTCTCTTTATTATTCATCTTTGTACCAGTCTTCTCTCCCTCTCCCATCTCTTTATTATTAATCTTTGTGCAAAGATTCTCTCCCATCTCTTTATTATTCATCTTTGTACCAGTCTTCTCTCCCTCTTCCATCTCTTTATTATTCATATTTGTACCAGTCTTCTCTTCCATCTCTTTATTATTCATCGTTGTACCAGTCTTCTCTCCTTCTTCCATCTCTTTATTATTCATCTTTGTACCAGTCTTCTCTCCCACTCCCATCTCTTCATTATTAATCTTTGTACCCGTTGTCTCTCCCTCTCCCATGTCATTATTATTCATCTTTGTACCAGTCTTCTCTCTCTCTCTCCCATCTCTTTATCATTAATCTTTGTACAAGGATTCTCTCCCATCTCTTTATTAGTCATATTTGTACCAGTCTTCTCTCCCTCTTCCATCTCTTTATTATTCATATTTGTACCAGTCTTCTCTTCCATCTCTTTATTATTCATCGTTGTACCAGTCTTCTCTCCCTCTTCCATCTCTTTATTATTCATCTTTGTACCAGTCTTCTCTCCCTCTTCCATCTCTTTATTATTTATCTTTGTACCCGTCTTCACTCCCTCTCCCATCTCTTTATTATTCATATATGTACCAGTCTTATCCCTCTTCGATGTCTTTATTATTAATATTTGTATCAGTCTTCTCTTCCATCTCTTTATTATTCACCTTTGTACAAGTCTTCGCTCCCTCTTCCATCTCTTTATTATTCATCTTTGTACCAGTCTTCTCTCCCTCTTCCATCTCTTTATTATTCATCTTTGTACCTTTCTTCGCTCCCTCTTCCATCTCTTTATTATTCATATTTGTACCAGTCTTCTCTTCCATCTCTTTATTATTCATCTTTGTACCAGTCTTCTCTCCCTCTTCCATCTCTTTATTATTCATATTTGTACCAGTCTTCTCTTCCATCTCTTTATTATTCATCTTTGTACCAGTCTTCTCTCCCTCTTCCATCTCTTTATTATTCATATTTGTATCAGTCTTCTCTTCCATCTCTTTATCATCCATATTTGTACCCGTCTTCTCTCCCTCTTTCGTCTCTTTATTATTCATCTTTGTACCCGTCTTCGCTCCCTCTTTCGTCTCTTTATTATTCATCTTTGTACCAGTCTTCTCTCCCTCTCCCATCTCTTTATTATTAATCTTTGTGCAAAGATTCTCTCCCATCTCTTTATTATTCATCTTTGTACCAGTCTTCTCTCCCTCTTCCATCTCTTTATTATTCATCTTTGTACCAGTCTTCTCTCCTTCTTCCATCTCTTTATTATTCATATGTACCCGTCTTCTCCCTCTTCCATCTCTTTATTATTCATATTTGTACGTCTTCTCTTCCATCTCTTTATTATTCATCGTTGTACCAGTCTTCTCTCTCTCTTCCATCTCTTTATTATTCATCTTTGTACCAATCTTCTCTCCCACTCCCATCTCTTCATTATTAATCTTTGTACCCGTTGTCTCTCCCCCTCCCATGTCATTATTATTCATCTTTGTACCAACCTTCTCTCTCTCTCTCTCCCATCTCTTTATTATTAATCTTTGTACAAGGATTCTCTCCCATCTCTTTATTAGTCATATTTGTACCAGTCTTCTCTCCCTCTTCCATCTCTTTATTATTCATATTTGTACCAGTCTTCTCTTCCATCTCTTTATTATTCATATTTGTACCAGTCTTCTCTTCCATCTCTTTATTATTCATCTTTGTACCCGTCTTCTCTCCCTCTTCCATCTCTTTATTATTCATCTTTGTACCCGTCTTCTCCCTCTTCCATCTCTTTATTATTCATCTTTGTACCCGTCTTCTCTCCCTCTCCCATCTCTTTATCATCCATATTTGTACCAGTCTTCTCTCCCTCTTCCATCTCTTTATTATTTATCTTTGTACCCGTCTTCACTCCCTCTCCCATCTCTTTATTATTCATATATGTACCAGTCTTATCCCTCTTCGATCTCTTTATTATTCATCTTTGTACCAGTCTTCTCTCCCTCTTCCATCTCTTTATTATTCATCTTTGTACCTTTCTTCGCTCCCTCTTCCATCTCTTTATTATTCATCTTTGTACCCGTCTTCTCTTCCATCTCTTTATTATTCATCTTTGTACCAGTCTTCTCTCCCTCTCCCATCTCTTTATCATCCATATTTGTACCAGTCTTCTCTCCCACTCCCATCTCTTCATTATTAATCTTTGTACCATTCTTCTCTCTCTCTGCAATCTCTTTATTATTCATCTTTGTACCAGTCTTCTCTCCCACTCCAATCTCTTCATTATTAACCGTTGTAACCATTGTCTCTCCCTCTTCCTTCTCTTTATTATTCATCTTTGTACCAGTCTTCTCTCCCTCTTCCATCTCTTTATTATTCATATTTGTACCAGTCTTCTCTTCCATCTCTTTATTATTCATCTTTGTACCAGTCTTCTCTCACTCTCCCATCTCTTTATCATCCATATTTGTACCAGTCTTCTCTCCTTCTTCCATCTCTTTATTATTCATCTTTGTACCCGTCTTCGCTCCCTCTTTCGTCTCTTTATTATTCATCTTTGTACCCGTTGTCTCTCCCGCTCCCATGTCATTATTATTCATCTTTGTACCAGTCTTCTCTCTCTCTGCAATCTCTTTATTATTCATCTTTGTACCAGTCTTCTCTCCTTCTTCCATCTCTTTATTATTCATCTTTGAACCCGTCTTCGCTCCCTCTTTCGTTTCTTTATTATTCATCTTTGTACCCGTCTTCGCTCCCTCTTTCGTTTCTTTATTAGTCATCTTTGTACCAGTCTTCTCTCCCTCTTCCGTCTCTTTATTATTCATCTTTGTACCAGTCTTCTCTCCCTCTTCCGTCTCTTTATTATTCATCTTTGTACCCGTCTTCTCTCCCTCTTCCGTCTCTTTATTATTCATCTTTGTACCCGTCTTCTCTCCCTCTTCCGTCTCTTTATTATTCATCTTTGTACCCGTCTTCTCTCCCTCTTCCGTCTCTTTATTATTCATATTTGTACCCGTCTTCTCTTCCATCTCTTTATTATTCATCTTTGTACCAGTCTTCTCTCCCTCTTCCATCTCTTTATTATTCATATTTGTACCAGTCTTCTCTTCCATCTCTTTATTATTCATCTTTGTACCCGTCTTCGCTCCCTCTTTCGTCTCTTTATTATTCATCTTTGTACCCGTTGTCTCTCCCGCTCCCATGTCATTATTATTCATCTTTGTACCAGTCTTCTCTCCCTCTTCCGTCTCTTTATTATTCATCTTTGTACCCGTCTTCTCTCCCTCTTCCATCTCTTTATTATTCATCTTTGTACCCGTCTTCTCTCCCTCTTCCATCTCTTTATTATTCATCTTTGAACCCGTCTTCTCTCCCTCTTCCGTCTCTTTATTATTCATCTTTGTACCAGTCTTCTCTCCCTCTTCCATCTCTTTATTATTCATCTTTGTACCAGTCTTCTCTTACATCTCTTTATTATTCATCTTTGTACCAGTCTTCTCTTCCATCTCTTTATTATTCATCTTTGTACCAGTCTTCTCTCCCATCTCTTTATTATTCATATATGTACCAGTCTTCTCCCTCTTCCATCTCTTCATTATTCATCTTTGTACCAGTCTTCTCTCCCTCTCCCATCTCTTTATTATTCAGCTTTGTACCAGTCTTCTCTCCTTCTTCCATCTCTTTATTATTCATCTTTGTACCAGTCTTCTCTCCCATCTCTTTATTATTCATATATGTACCAGTCTTCTCCCTCTTCCATCTCTTCATTATTCATCTTTGTACCAGTCTTCTCTCCCTCTCCCATCTCTTTATTATTCATCTTTGTACCCGTCTTCGCTCCCTCTTTCGTCTCTTTATTATTCATCTTTGTACCAGTCTTCTCTTCCATCTCTTTATTATTCATCTTTGTACCCGTCTTCTCTCACTCTTCCATCGCTTTATTATTCATCTTTGCAGCAGTCTTCCCTCCCTCTCCCATCTCTTTATTATTCATCTTTGTACCAGTCTTCTCTCTTCCATGAGAACTCCTTCAGTGTATACACACACACACGCTTCAATAATTGATACATCTTTCTCCTATAAATAGTCTGATCAACACCACGATTACATTCACACTGCTTCACCCCAAACCCTGGCTCAAGAGATTTCTTTCATTTTTTCACTGCCGACTATAACCAGACAAAAAGTATGTAGAAAAGGTAATGGACCTATCTATATTTGGAATAAATTATTCTTGGAAACTACCAACCACCAAATTAAAAGCTAGGCAGTCAGGGAGAATTTAAAATACCCAAAACAATGAATTTAGCAGTATATCATTTGGTTTACAATGGTAACCTTTTCTCACAGCTCCATGGAGCCAACTGACTGGCCACACCCCCTGCCACGCCCACCACCTAAAGCTGTCTAAACCTCATCTCTGGGTCCATTACATTTCACACTGCCCGTCCTGCCGTTGGTGGCCTTACCGTCAGTGAAAAACAACAGCTAACATATCAACATGGAGGGAATGTGAGGTCCATTTTTGCCATTTCGGGACAATTTTAGGTGTCCCCTGTGCTGCTGGTGTGACTTTTGTAAGGGGGTTGCGAGTTAAAGCAGATTCTACACATGAGAAAGTTTGTGTGTGTGCAGCAGAGTGAGATGGGGGTTAGAAGGCTGGCGGTGAGAGAGTGTGTGTGTGTGTATGAGTTTGTGCAGTAGAGTGAGATGGGGGTTAGAAGGCTGGCTGTGTGTGTGTGTATGAGTGTGAATATGAGTTTGTGTGTGTGTGTGTGTGTGTGTGAGTGTGTGCAGCAGAGTGAGATGGGGGTTAGAAGGCTGGCGGTGAGAGTGTGTGTGTGTGTGTGTGTGAGCGCTGTGAATGCTGTGCCCATTGGTTTGTCCTCTCATTAAAACTTGAATAGCAGATGGTTAGAGTAGAGAAACACTTCCAATCACAGAACCACAAAGGAGGCTTGAGGTTTATACGGTACATACCTCCCATGCATTATTTGGTGTATGTTTGCTTATATAACCCCTGGTCTGTGGACATTTATGAACGTTTGCTCTCTTCATGTGACATCGGTGGGCTAAGCTTGTTACGAGATGTTGCAAAGATTCTTAGCCTCTTTGATGGTGTCTGTGAGACGAATGGGAAATTGGAGGAAGGAGAGGGAATGAGGTCAGACTCTAATCTATGACATGTCTCTCTCATGTCTGTGTGTGTGTGTGTGTGTGTGTGTGTGTGTGTGTGTGTGTGAGAAGCCATTCACCGAGGCAGCACTTCCATATCATCTTTTGCAAGGGGACCAGCATGAACCAGTGTAACAAAAGTCACAGAGCCTCAGGAAGCCACACAAATCTATATCCTGGTTTGTGTGTGTGTATAATTTGACCTCCTTCCAAAGACAAAGCTTTGCGTCAGAGCTGTGCCTGAGCCTCCATGGCATTTGAAACAGTTTGAGAGCTGAAATGGGTTTGAGAGGACGATATCGTCTGGAAATACAATAGAGTACTAGTGTTCACTTAATGGACTCGAGGCTGATATTGTGGGAAGAGTTAAAATAGTCAAATCCTGATATGCTTTGACAAGAGTGAAGTAAATCAGGTGTAAATCGACCAGAGAAGATGATTGAGACGGCACAACAACGCTGACAGCAATTTAGCAGTTGACTACGTGCAACATTTGCATAATGACGGCACAATTACACAACTGGAAAGGCATGAAGCACTTGGTATAGGAGAAACGACAAAATGGCTTCAGATGTTTGAGTTCGTCATCCTAAACTGTCACATAAGTTGAAACCAACAAACTATTAGGAAATATTAGCAGTCATGCCATAGCCTTGTCTACAAGATTCAAACACTATGTTAATATTGACTCCCACAGATTAGATGAACTATGCTCTCAGTTGGTTTGACATTTTGGGGAGCACTG
This sequence comes from Oncorhynchus masou masou, assembly GCF_036934945.1. Taxonomy (NCBI): domain Eukaryota; kingdom Metazoa; phylum Chordata; class Actinopteri; order Salmoniformes; family Salmonidae; genus Oncorhynchus; species Oncorhynchus masou. Next base: position 45,038,812 of record NC_088244.1, read on the forward strand.
TTGACAAGCACTGTATCAAGCACTGTATCAATGTATCAAGCACTGTATCCAGCACTGTATCCAGCACTGTATCATGCACTGTATCAAGCACTGTATCCAGCACTGTATCCAGAACTGTATCAAACACTATATCCAGCACTGTATCCAGCACTGTATCATGCACTGTATTCAGCACTGTATCAAGCACTGTATCATGCACTGTATCAAGCACTGTATCAAGCACTGTGGACTTCAGGAAACAGCAAAGGGAACACCCCCATATCCACATCGATGGGACAGTACTGGAGAGGGTAGTAAGTTTTAAGTTCCAAGGAGTACACATCACAGACAAACTGAATTGGTCCACAGACAGCATCGTGAAGAAGGCACAGCAGCGCCTCTTCAACCTCAGGAGGCTGAAGAAATTCAGCTTGTCACCAAAAGCACTCACAACTTCTACAGATGCACAATCGAGAGCATCCTGTCGGGCTGTATCACCGCCTGGTACGGCAACTGCTCCGCCCCCAACCGTAAGGCTCTCCAGAGGGTAGTGAGGTCTGCACAACGCATCACCGGAGGCAAACTACCTGCCCTCCAGGACACCTACACCACCCGATGTTACAGGAAGGCCATAAAGATCATCAAGGACAACAACCACCCGAGCCACTGCCTGTTCACCCCACTATCATCCAGAAGGCGAGGTCAGTACAGGTGCATCAAAGCTGGGACCGAGAGACTGAAAAACAGCTTCTATCGCAAGGCCATCAGACTGTTAAACAGCCACCACTAACATTGAGTGGCTGCTGCCAACACACTGACTCAACTCCAGCCACTTTAATAATGGGAATTGATGGGAATTGATGTAAAATATATCACTAGCCACTTTAAACAATGCTACCTAATATAATGTTTACATACCCTACATTATTCATCTCATATGTATACGTATATACTGTACTCTATATCATCTACTGCATCTTTATGTAATACATGTATCACTAGCCACTTTAAACTATGCCACTTTTTTTACATACCCTACATTACTCATCTCATATGTATATACTCTACTCGATACCATCTACTGTATCTTGCCTATGCTGCTCTGTACCATCACTCATTCATGTATCCTTATGTACATATTCTTTATCCCCTTACACTGTGTATAAGACAGTAGTTTTGGAATTGTTAGTTAAATTACTCGTTGACTATTACTGCATTGTCGGAACTAGAAGCACATGCATTTCGCTACACTCGCATTAACATCTGTTAACCATGTGTATGTGACAAATACATTTGATTTGATTTGAAGCACTGTATCATGCACTGTATCAAGCACTGTATCAAGCACTGTATCAAGCGCTGTATCATGCACTGTATCAAGCACTGTATCCAGCACTGTATACAGCACTGTATCAAGTGCTGTATCAAGCACTGTATCAAGAACTGTATCAGGCACTGTATCTACACTTATCTATGGCACAAGAGGAGGAAATAAATAGAAAATAATCTAAAAGAATACAGAGGAGAGGGAAGATCCCTTTTATCCAGTGTAGAAGAGCCACCAGCACTATAATCCAGCCCATTTTCCCCCAACAACTCCATCTGCCTATGGTGAAACCGTCATTAAAAAAAAAACAGTGCAGTCAAAAAAGTGATTTTCCTGTGTTTTATATACACTATACGCCACACTATAAGTAAGGTTAGAATAATAGTGACATTTTTTAAATGATAATGCCGTTTTATTAATTAAGCGCCATTTGTAAAGAGAAGTCTTGGCCTGCCTGGCGACATCACCCGGCGGAATAAGTTAATAGACAGCAGCTAGTTCAGGGTACATATCCCTCCCATTACGCTCGTCCAATTCATCCCTCACTCAGATCCCAGACAGTCCGAGGTCAATTCTTTCTTGAAAAACTACTCTTTGTTATCAACCTATTATTGTTTATTTTTGACCACCATTTAATTTGTTAAAAATAACAGTAAGGTACTTAATTGTTACCCAAATGATTTGATATTGCGATAAAAACGGCTGCATTGGGCCTTTAAACCCTGCCCAGGGCAGACAAGCCCTGAGGGCCACAGTCGAGGATAGGAGATGACGAGAAAGAGAGGGGTGGAGGAGAGGAGGATGGAGAGATGTGAAGATTAAAAGGGAAGTGTGAGAGGAAGGGGGAGCAGCCGAGCGAGGGGTTGAGGGGAATTTCAATTCCAATACTGCATCACTGGCATGTGAATATAGACACAATTGTATTGCGAATACGGAAATACACCACATGACCAAACACCTGCTTGTCAAACATCGATATGGAGTTGGTCCCCCCGTTGCTAATATAATAGCCTCCACTCTTCTGGGAAAGCTTTCCACTAGAACATTGCTGCAGGGACTTGCTTCCATTCAGCCACAAGAGCATTAGTGAGGTCAGGCACTGAGGTTGAGTGATTAGACCTGGCTAGCAGTCGGCATTCCAATTCATCACAAAGGTGTTCGATGGGGTTGAGGTCAGGGCTCTGTGCAGGCCAAGTTCTTCCACACCAATCTCAACAAACCATTTCTTTATGGACCTCGCTTTGTGCACAGAGTCATTGTCATGTTGAAACAGGTAAGGGCCTTCCCAAACAAAGTTGAGAATAGTCTAGAATGTCATTGTATGCTGTGTAACATTAAGATTTCCCTTCACTAGAACTAAGGAGTCTGGCCCGAACCATGAATAACAGCCCCAGACAATTAGTCTTCCCCACAAAATGTTACAGTTGGCACTATGCATTGGGGCAGGTAGCGTTCTCATGGTGTCCGCCAGCAGCATACCACCCTGCATGCCACTGCTGGCTTGCTTCTGAAGCTTAGCAGGGTTGGTCCTGGTCAGTCCGTTGATGGGAGACTAGATGCTGCTGGAAGGGATGTTGGAGGGCCAATAGGAGGCACTCTTTCCTCTTTCTTCCGTCTCATACTACCACTAGAGTGAAAGCACCGCCAGCATTCAAAAGTGACCAAAACATCAGCCAGGAAGCATAGGAACTGAGAAGTGGTCTGTGGTCCCCACCTGCAGAACCACTCCTTTATTGGGGGTGTCTTGCTAATTGCCTATAATTTCCACCTGTTGTCTGTTCCATTTGCACAACAGCATGTGAAATTTATTGTCAATCAGTGTTGCTTCCAAAGTGGACAGTTTGATTTCACAGAAGTGTGATTGACTTGGAGTTACATTGTGTTGTTTAAGTGTTCCCTTTATTTTTTGAGCAGTGTACATTTCGTTGAGCCCTTCAGTAAGCCATTCTACTGCCAATGTTTGTCCATGAGATTGCATGGCTGTCTTGATTTTATACCCTTGTCAGTAACGGGTGTGGCTGAAATAGCTGAATCCACTAATTTGAAGGGGGGTCCACATGCTTTAGTATATTTAGTGTCATAAATGTTTCTGACTGACAGCATGATGGAGAATGTCTGACACCACTTTAGAAGGAGCTCCTCAGTGAAATCACTGACTCAGGTCATCGATTTCTGATCTCACTTCTCTCACTCCCTCTCCCCTTTTCACTCTCAAACACACACTCATGCATCCGAGAAAACACACAAGCGCATACACACATATACACACACACAGACAAACGTGCACACAAAAATACACACATGCATACACATACAGAAAAACGTACACACACACACACACACACACACACACACACACACACACACACACACACACAGCGGCTGCGAGGCCTCCCTCAGGTCAGCTCGTTATTTCAGGACCTGAAGACACACTGTTTGTCCTGCCCTCCCCCAGTGCACCTCAGGGGGGCAGGGGGCCATGGAGTTCAGCTATGACTAATTGACTGGAATTAAACTTGTGTTGTCTCCCTTTCCACACACAAATACGCTTCCATACATACAAACACACACAAACACTCAGTGGGTCATCAGTGTCAGAGTGGCTACAGGGACCGTGGCTGTGTGTGTGTGTGTGTGTGTGTCTGTTGAGACCTGCTTAGTCTCGCGTAGCCATACCTCCACCTCACGCCACTCCTTTGGAGGTCTGGAGAATTTAGTATTACCCGAACGGCAAGACTGGTCTGCTGGCATCCCACATGCTCGTACAAAGGATGCTGCATCACGTGTTATGTTTCTGACCAATCGCGTCGAAGAAGACACTACTAAAAAAAGAGACATTATGGCGTGTCTACCGACAGGCTATGGTAAAAGTTTAGTGTATCAAGTGTGTCCGACAGTCTGCAAATTAAAGTCACCATAAACATGGCCTGCATTAACATATTTTTATGGAGTTTTAAATAGCTGATTTCCCGGCGGTCCTCACGCACTGCTGTAGCTCCGCCCAAGCAAGGCGGGGATTAGGGAGGTTCCTGACGAGGCTAAGACGTGCTTGGAGAGAGCAGATTGAGCTCAGAGAGACAGCTGGAAGAGATCACTCCTGTCAAGACACCAAGGGATTCCTCATGGTTAATATAATACACTGCACATGTGTGGGATGGGTGAGTATGTGTGTCACAAGACCCCCTTACACCAGAGGCCTTGTTCGTCAGCATTCTCTCTATGTGTGTATGTTGTAGAGCGTATTGCAGCATGATCTTACGTTTCACGATACCAGGATTTTTACTTTGATACCAATACAAGGTTTAGTATCGCGACGCTCAACACCAAAACTTTACACCAAAATTAAACTGCAAATACAAGAAGGCGTGGAGGACAAAATTGATTTGATTTGAATTGTCTGTGGGATTTTTTTTTGCTTTCAAAATCACACTTTTTAATTGAAAAATAACTCCACAACAATGCTTAAAGCTGGAATCCTTCATTTGCGATATTACAATAACAAAGAAGTTAATGCAATCAACGAACACTTATTTTCCCCTCAAACATCATTACGCACAATATGTATTGCAATATTGTTTACCATGCTGCGTGACGCTCCCCAGCTCAGCAACAAAAACATTAACAACGGTAGTGGGGCGGCCAGTTGTGCTGTTCCCCCTACTGAGAAATCCAACTTTTAACCAGAGGACCACATTGGAGGTCTGGGAAAAATCGAATTAGTGTTCATTTAAGTGGACATGCAATTAGCACTGTTTGCTTAGCAGTGTTTCTGTAGTGCACGTGATGGAGTTTGCAAAACAAAATGGCCACTGGATTGATGCAAATAATCATGATTCTGCCAGGTAGGCATAGGCTACTTTATAGTTAACTTTTAATTAAGACGGTTTTTGGAAAAGCCTTTCCATCTACACAAAGATGTTATCATTAGTGATAGAGATACGCAGACCAGACACACAGACAGGGCCATTCCCATGCTGTTGCCTTTTCAGAATGTTGTGAATCACTGATGCATTCTGTTCATGTCTTATGCTAGGCTAAACTTGGGCAAATCAATTCATTGTCTAATACGTTCAATACCTGCATATCACTGCTGGCTTGGTTCTGAAAATAAGCAGGGCTGGTCCTGGTCAGTTCCTGGATGGGAGACCAGATGCTGCTGGAAGTGATGTTGGAGGGCCAGTAAGAGGCACTCTTTCCTCTGGTCTAAAAAAAATTAAAATATCCCAATTAAAATATCCCAATGCCCCAGGACACTGCCCTGTGTAGTGTGCCGTCTTTCGGATGGGACGTTAAACGGGTGTCCTGACTCTCTGGGGTCATTAAAGATCCCATGGCACTTAACGTAAGAGTAGGGGTGTTAACCCCGGTGTCCTGGCTAAATTCCCAATCTGGCCCTCAAACCATCACGGTCATCTAATAATACCCAGTTTACAATTGGCTCATTCATCCCCCTCCTCTCCCCTGTAACTATTCCCCAGGTCGTGCTGCAAATGAAAACGTGTTCTCAGTCAACTTACCTGGTAAAATAACGGATAAATAAAAAATAAAAAAAATAAATTGAGTTCATTTCCAAATATGAGACATTTGATAGAAGAACCAGAAATAACAATATTCTAGTACCGAGACATTTTTCATTTTGTAGTATCGAAAAATCACACTACTTACACTTATATTAAACATTAGCATTGCATGTGTGCCGGATGTCTGTCTGAATGCGTGTTTCTGTCTCTATGTGTGGTCTGAAAATATGTATTGGTTACTGTAGATGTAGTTAATACCAGAAATCTTGTGCTAGTGGCTACAGCTCACTAATATTAAGGCCGGGACGATACCATTATCACAATAGTCATTAGTATTGTGGCAAGGAAACAAAACAAGAAGCGGATTTAACTTCTTTAGGAAAACAGCCCAAATGTTGGAAACAAACATCATTATGTTGTCATCCAGAGTCACATTTATGTATTTCCCAAGCTATAGCACACAATATTACATACAGCTGGTTTGAAAGGACTAAAGAGTTTGGTGTGCTTCGTGTTTCCATTTTTGGAATGGAAAGAATATTGCAATACTGGTGTAATCCTGGCCCTAGGTAATATCGGGTAATACTGACAGAGAACCGGACAAGGCAGCATTGCTAGGATGTTGTTGGGTACAAGGGTTTGATTGTTGAGTGTAGTTACCCTTAAATTCCACAGGGGAAATCTCTTTGCCTCTTCAGAAAGCTGCAGCAAATAAGCCATGAACAATGTATCAGTGACTCATATGACAAACTTAGGCAAATTCATACATTTTCCCTACGAAATTCAGCATATTTTTAAATATTCTTGAATTCTATTTTATTGTCTGGATTCTGTGAATCATGTACGTAATACAACATATTCCAAAACATGCATCCTGTTTGCAATAAGGCAAAGGACTTTGAATGTCCTTGACTGCAAGTAATGTGGCAAAGAAATGAACCGTATGTCCCGAATACAAAGCGTTATGTTTGGGGAAAATCTAACACAACATCACTGAGTACCACGTTTCATATTTTCAAGCATGGTGGTTGGTGGATGCATCATGTTATGGGTATGCTTGTCATCGGCAAGGACTAGGGAGTTAAAAAAATAAAAATAAAAAATAAAAACAAATGGAATACAGCAACACACAGAGGAAAACCTGCTTCATTCTTCTCAGCAGACACTGGGAGACGAATTCACCTTTCAGCAGGACAAGACAACATTGAATGTTCCTGAGTGGCCTAGTTACGGTTTTGTCATTTGTTACAGTTTTGACATAAATCAGCTTTAAAATCTATGGCAAGACTTAAAAATGGCTGTCTAGCAATGATCAACAACCAATTAGACAGAGCTTGAAGAATTTGGAAAAGAACAATGTGCAAATATTGTACAATCCAGGTGTGCAAAGCTCTTTTAGAGACTTACCGAGAAAGACTCACAGTTGTAATCGCTGCCAAAGTTGATTTGGACACATTTTGACTCAGGGGTTGAATATTTATCTAATCAAGAAACTATATTATTAGTGTTTTATTTTTCATATGTATATATTTTTTTTTTTTTACAAATGCTAGAATTTTTCTTCTACTTTGACAGAGTATTTTGTATAGATCGTTGACAAAAAAATCCCACTTTGTAACAACAAAATATGGAAAAAGTCAAGGGGTGTGAATACTTTCTGAAGGAACTAAGTACAGCATATCTTTATGATTTTACATGAGCTTAATTCATAAAACAATATCATTAGGTGTTACAGTTTGTCACCGTTTTTGTGTAGGTCTATGCTCTCAAAATCACTGTTTTTGTGTAGGTCTTTGCTCTCAAAACCACTGTTTTTGTGTAGGTCTTTGCTCTCAAAATCACCGTTTTTGTGTAGGTCTTTGCTCTCAAAATCACCGTTTTTGTGTAGGTCTTTGCTCTCAAAATCACCGTTTTTGTGTAGGTCTTTGCTCTCAAAATCACCGTTTTTGTGTAGGTCTTTGCTCTCAAAATCACTGTTTTTGTGTAGGTCTTTACTCTCAAAATCGCTGTTTTCGTGTAGGTCTTTGCTCTCAAAATCACCGTTTTTGTGTAGGTCTTTGCTCTCAAAATCACCGTTTTTGTGTAGGTCTTTGCTCTCAAAATCACCATTTTTGTGTAGGTCTTTGCTCTCAAAATCACTGTATTTGTGTAGGTCTTTGCTCTCAAAATCACCGTTTTTGTGTAGGTCTTTGCTCTCAAAATCACTGTTTTTGTGTAGGTCTTTGCCCTCAAAATCACCGTTTTTGTGTAGGTCTTTGCTCTCAAAATCACCGTTTTTGTGTAGGTCTTTGCTCTCAAAATCACTGTTTTTGTGTAGGTCTTTGCTCTCAAAATCACCGTTTTTGTGTAGGTCTTTGCTCTCAAAATCACTGTTTTTTATTTTTTTTTAAACCAACACATTTGGATGTTGTAAGTCCACAACAATGCTTTAACCACATCAGGAGACCACAGGTCTGTAAAAAAAATCTGAGAATGATTTATTTTTGGTTGTAGCTACTCTTTAATTCAAGTGTGCACCTTGCAAGCGGCTGTTGTCTAACAGTGGTTTTGTAGTGCACATGTGATGCTACAGTTTTCAAAACAATTACCCAGTGGATTGATAAAAATAATCACTATTCCAGGTTGGCATAGGCTACTTTGTGGATAACATTTAATTGAGAAGGTTTTTGGGAAAGCCTTCCCATTTACCACAAGACTGTTTTCATTAGCATCATCGCTAACGGCTACACAAAGTGATAGACAAGCACACCCACACACAGATAGGGGCATTTTCATTGACTTCATTGATACAAATCACTGATGCATTGTGTTCATGTCTTATGATACACTTTTTATACATTTAGTTGATTACCTAACTAAGGTCAATACATTTTTGAAAATGGTCAAATTCCATTTTAATGCCTGGATTCCGTGCCCTAATTATCATATTTGGACCAGAATGAGACTCTCCACTAGTTATTGTTCCTGCAGTGATGATTCACCATCTTCATCAAATGTTTTCATAATTTATCTGCAGATAATCTACAAATGCAAATTGGGGAGCCAAATAAACATCTCTATCCCTGAAGCAATTCAGTAGGCTACACTGACTCAATTTACTGTCACTATCTGGCAAGCCCTACATCCTCGGAAAGGAAACCTAGGAAATTCTGATGGACATACAGTGCCTTCGGAAAGTATTCAGACCCCTAGCCTTTTTCCACATTTTGCTACGTTGCAGCCTTATTCTGAAATTGATTAAATAAAATCCTCAGCAATCTAAACACAATACCCCATAATGACAAAGTGAAAACAGTTTTTTTTTTGTTTTGCAAAATTAATAAAAAAATAAAACTGAAATACCTTATTTACATAAGTATTCAAACCCTTTGCTATGAGACTCGAAATTGAGCTCCGGTGCATTCTGTTTCCATTGATCATCCTTGAGATGTTTCTACAACTTGATTGGAGTCCAATGATTGGACATGATTTGGAAAGACACATACCTGTCTATATAAGGTCCCACAGTTGACAGTGCATGTCAGAGCAAAAATCAAGCCATGAGGACGAAGGAATTGCCCGTAGAGCTCCGAGACAGGATTGTGTCGAGGCACAGATCTGGGGAAGGGTACCAGAAAATGTCTGCAGCATTGAAGGTCTCCAAGAACACAGTGGCCTCCATCACTATTACATGGAAGAAGATTGGATCCACTAAGACTCTTCCTGGAGCTGGCCGCTCGGCCAAACTGAGCAATCAGGGGAGAAGGGCCTTGATCAAGGAGGTGACCAAGAACCTGATGGTCACTCTGACAGAGCTCCAGAGTTCCTATGTGGATATTAGAGAACCTTCCAGAAGGACAACCACCTCTGCAGCACTCCAACAATCAGGCCTTTATGGTGACATGACGGAAGCCACTCCTCAGTAAAAGGACATGACAGCCCACTTGGAGTTTGCCAAAAGGCACCTAAAGACTCCTAGACCATGAAAAACAAGATTCTCTGGTCTGATGAAACCAAGATTGAAATCCTTGGCCTGAATGCCAAGCTTCACCTCTGGAGGAAACCTGGCACCATCCCGACAGTGAAACATGGTGGTGGCAGCATCATGCTGTGGAGATGTTTTTCAACGGCAGGGACTGGGATACTAGTCAGAATAGAGGCAAAGATGAACGGAGCAAAATACAGAGAGATCCTTGATGAAGTCCTGAGTGCTCTGGAGCAGGTTTTCAGACTGGGGCGAAGGTTCACATTCCAACAGGACCACGACCCTAAGCACACAGCCAAGACAACGCAGGGGTGGCTTCGGGATAAGACTTTGAATGTCCTTGAGTGGCCCAGTCAGAGCCCAGAATTGAACCCAACCAAACCACTACTGGAGAGACCTGAAAATAGCTGTGCAGCAACGCTCCCAAACCAACCTGACAGAGTTTGAGAGGATATGCAGAGAAGAATGGGAGAAACTGCCCAAGTACAGGTGTGGCAAGCTTGTGGCGTCATACCCAAGAAGACTCAAGGCTGTAATCACTGCCAAAGGTGCTTCAACAAAGTAGTGAGTAAAGGGTCTGAATACTTATGTAAATATTTTTTTTTTATTTGTAATAAATTATCAAACATTTCTAAAAAACAGTTTTTTCTTTGTCATTATGGGGTATTGTGTGTAGATTGATAAAGGGAGAAAAAAAACAATTTAATCAATTTTAGAATAAGGCTGTAGCCTAAAAGAATGAGGAAAAAGTCAAGAGGTCTGAATACTTTCCCGAAGGCACTGTATATATTCCCAGACATGTGAAATCCATAGGTCAGGGCCTAATGAATTGATTTCAATTGACTGATTTCCTGTAGCTCTGTGAAATCATTGAAATTATGTTACGAATTTGCATGAAATTGCATGTTACGTTTATATTTCTGTTTAGTATATATTGTATGGCCAATATTATTTTATACTAATACAATTGCTCAGAGAAAGAGATTTTGTTCAAGTAATGAAAAGGATAGGGCTCAAAATGATTGACACCACTGTTTTCACTACCTTTCAGTACCTCCTCACCTTGCGAGGATACGACACTGAGCCTTTTTCCCCAAAAAAAATATCACACGTTGAGAGTGATTTTAGACAATTCCTATATAAATCATTTTTCCAGATCCTTGATATCTGTCACGTTCGATAGAATAAATGTTGGACCAAGGCGCAGCGGATGTTGAGTTCCACATTATTTATTAGAAAGTAAAACTAAGTAAAGCCAAAAACAAATAAACAATGAACTAACAACAAACCGTGACTACAGAGATGCTACATGCAATAACTCAAAACAATATCCCATAAACACAGGTGGGAACAAACACTACTTAAATATGATCGCCAATTAGAGACAACGATTACCAGCTGCCTCTAATTGGGAATCATACAAATAACCAACATAGAAAAACAAACCTAGATCCCACATAGAAATAATAAACTAGACAAACCTCCCAGTCACGCCCTGACCTACTCTACCATAGAAAATAAGGACTCTCTATGGTCAGGACGTGACAATATCCTTCGTCTGCTCATATGGACTACCCTCTTCAACTCAAACCATATGTTTTAAATGGGGATGAAGTCTGTAGACTGAAAATGTTTGATTTTGTGGTCAATGAACCATTTCTTTGTGGATTTTGATTAGTGTTTGGAGCTATTGTAGGGATGTGCATCTCTCCTTTCATTAACGATTCAATACGCGTCTTGATGCATGGGCTCCGATTCGATACAGTAACAATATTTTTTTGTTTGAAATGATTCGGCACCTGAGCTGAGCCCTTGGGCAGACTGAGCATCTACTACCTCACTATCAGATTAGGGGTGGGGCAAATGTCTGGTTTTTGTCCCTCCCACTTATCTGAACTCATTATCACCCACTGATTTCATTTTTGCAGATTGAAAATGTTTTGAGCTAGTACTATGTCAATATATATGTCTAGAAATTAGCACGGCATTTAGACAATTAACATAATGCCGTTTTGGATTTTACCCGTCTCGAAAGCAAATGGTTTAGACCATTTGGAATTTGACAGAGAGCTTCTACTGCTCTGAGCAATGAATGTGAAATGACTGTTGTCCTTTATGAAATTACCCTGTTCATGGAACAATGACCAAACACACTGACTCTTTAAAGCAAAACTACCAAAACAATTTGTTATGGTAAACTAAATCAAATCTGAATGATTGAAAACCCCAATCAGCAGTTGGATATGAGTTGGGTCCACTCTAGTAGGCTACACAACTCTGGTAAAACACCATGTTCTACAGTGCATTTAGTAACAATGACCCAGGGAATTACATTGGTTGTCACTGAACTAATAAATCCTATGATTTGAAATTGTGAAAGCCATTTTACAAGCATCTGAATGCTGAAGCTGCCAGATGAATTGCATATTACAAGAGCAGGGATTGGCCGACCTCTCGTTGGCGGGAGCATCTGTGTCTTGCGCACAGTTATCCGACAGTCATAGGCAGTTACATGCATAAAAGTTTGATCTGAAGGAGAGTACCCATTCATTCAGTCAACAGATGCGTTATTTTCAGAAATAATATAAAGAGTAAAACAATATTAGTGAACCGATTAATAAGTTTTGAATCAGTTTTCTGACTGATGCATTCTTAATTTGGATTGGTTTGGGCTCCCACAGACTGATGCACTCATATCTTAAACATTTGAACCTGCACCGATGAGTATCGGTGAATCGTTGCATCCCTATGTTATTGTCTTGCTGGATCATTGCTGCCAAGTGTCAGCCTCCTGGCCAAAAGCTCTATTTTCATTTCATCTGACCATAGATAGCACCGCAGGGATAAACGGATAAACGGCACTGGCACTTGGATTGGAACCGGGGCTGTGGTCAGATGACCTGAAATAGAGCTGTTTTAGCCATGCACACCAGTGGTGGGTTTGGCATTGAACAACATATGCAGAAAATTAGGTACTCCATTCATACCTATGGTGAAATAGGGTGGGGGATCTTTGACGTTATGGGGCTATTTTGCTTCCACTGGTCCTGGGGCCCTTGTTAAGGTTAATTGAACCATGAACATTACCAAGTAAGCCTAGGACTTTTATGCCAAAACCTGGTTTCCTCTGCCAGGAGGCTGACACTTGGCCGCAAGTGGATCTTCCAGCAAAACAATAGCCCCAACCTAATTGAGAGTCGTGTGTATAGGTGGCAGGGAAGTCAGGCGCAGGAGAGTCAAACGGAGTGTAAAATGGAGTCTTTTAATGAATGTCCACGTAACATGCTCCATAACACTAATAAGAACAGAATATTAACAAACATGGGTACGAGGACCTGTTGCGCACCTATACAACAAACACAACACTGACAATAAACAATCTCTGACAAAGACATGAGGGGAAACAGAGGGTTAAATACACAACAGGAAATGAATGGGATTGAAAACAGGTGTGTGGGAAGACAAGACAAATCCAATGGAACATAAAAAATGGATCAATGATGGCTAGAAGACCGGTGACGTCGACCGCCGAGCACCGCCCGAACAAGGAGAGGCAACGACTTCGGCAGAAGTCGTGACACTAATTGACCACAAAATCTACAATTTGCAATGGTCATCTCAGCCTCTGGACCCTATTGACAATCCGTGGTGAAGAGGGCAGTCCATAAGTGCATACTAAGGATATCAAGGATCTGGAAGGATTCTGCATGGAGGAATGGTGTAAGATCCCTCCCACTGTTCTCTAACTCATACACCATTTTAGAAAAAGGCTCAGTGTAGTTATCCTTGCAAGGGGAGGGTGCTATAGTATTGAAAATAGGCTAATCATTTTGACCCACATCTTTTTTTTATTACTTGTTCAACAAAATCTCCAGTAGTGGAAAAAGTACTCAATTGTCATACTAAGTAAAAGTAAAGATACATTCATAGAAAATGACAAGTAAAAGTGGTCACCCAGTAAAATACTACTTGAGTAAAAGTACTTAAATATACTTAAGTATCAAAAGAAAAAGTATAAATCATTTCAAGTTCCTTATATTAAGCAAACCGGACAGCATAATTGTCTTTTATTTTTTAAATTGACACTCAGACATAGGTTAGTGAGTTCACTAGATCAGAGGCAGTAGGGATCACCAGGGATGTTCTCTTGATAAGTGTGTAAATTGGACCATTTTCCTGTTAAAATGTAACGAGTACTTTGGGTGTCAGGGAATATGTATGGAATAAAAAGTACATTATTTTGTTAAGGAATGTATTTAAGTAAAAGTAGCCAAAAATATAAATAGTAAAGTACACTGAAAATCTCTTTCTCTCTATAAGTGACTTAGAATATGTGGACAACTGCAAATACCTAGGTGTCTGGTTAGACTGTCAACTCTGCTTCCAGACTCATCAAACATCTCCAATCCATAGTTAAATCTAGAATTGGTTTACTCTTTCGCAACAAAGCATCCTTCTCTCATGCTGCCAAACATACCCTCGTAAAACTGACCATCCTACCGATCCTCACAGTGCCAAAGCCCCATATGCAACCCACCACTGTGACCTGTACGCTCTCGTTGGCTGGCCCTCTCTTAATACTCGTCGCCAAACCCACTGGCTCCAGCTCATCTACAAGACCCTGCTAGGTAAAGTCTCCCCTTATCTCAGCTTACTGGTCACCATAGCAGCACCCACCTGTAGCTCGTGCTCCAGCAGGTATATCTCTCTGGTCACCCCCAAAACCAATTCTTCCTTTGGCCGCCTCTCCTTCCAGTTCTCTGCTGCCAATGACTGGAACGAACTGCACAAATCTCTGAAACTGGAAACACTTATCACCCTCACTAGCTTTAAGCACCAACTGTCAGAGCAGCTCACAGATTACTGCACCTGTACATAGCCCATCTATAATTTATCTCCTTTGCACCCCATTATTTTTATTTCTCCTTTGCACATTCCTCCACTGCAAATCTACCATTCCAGTGTTTTACTTGCTATATTGTATTTACTTTGCCACCATGGCCTTTGTTTTGCCTTTACCTCCCTTATCTCACCTTATTAGCTCACATTGTATATAGTCTTATTTTTCTACTGTATTATTGACTGTATGTTTGTTTTACTCAATGTGTAACTCTGTGTTGTTGTATGTGTCGAACTGCTTTGATTTATCTTGGCCCGGTCGCACTTGTTCTTAACTTGCCTAACCTGGTTAAATAAAGCTGAAATATATAAATAAAAATAAGGATAAAATAACACAGTTTTCCCATTTCTTTGAAAATATCGCTCAGTATTTTTAGCTAATCTTTATCAAGGGTGCCAACAATTATGAACCTGACTGTATTTCAGACTTCAGGTATGACAGGGATAGACTAGATGCCAGAAATCCAACGCCATCATCTTTAGGAGTTGATCGACCCACTCTCTGACATGCTACAACACCTTCATACACTGGCTGTTCGTGGGGGTTCCGCGAGGGCAAGGCAAGCTTGATCGGGCCGACATGTCTGGGCATGTCAAAATGTCCCCGCTGCCAGTATCAACAATTACTGTTAGCCAAGGAATCAGGAACAAATCGGCTCAGCGGGGTGAATCCCTGCCAGTCTAGGCATGTTCCTTTTGACCCACATATATTTCTCTCTCCTTTCTCAGAGCGCAAATCAATACTCGGCGGCGCATCACACCTCTGCTCAGTGAGGCTGAGTGGGAGCCTTGTCAGAGAGTCTGATGGCTGATGACGGGGGGAGATGTCAAAACTCGCCTGATTTCTTCCTCCTGGTTGCCGAAAATCGAGCTCTGCTGTGTATACGGAAAGATGCTTATGCAAGCGTCTGCTGACTCCACAGAAGTACAGAAGAGCGACAGACTTTCCGGGGGAGAGAGGTACAGAGAGTACAGCTTTGGGTGGATGCGTCTGTATACTTTTGGAGGGCAACAAAAACACACGCTGATGCTTCTCGTCGAGGGATAGGAATGACAAGCCAATCTCGTTTCTCACTGAGCAAAATTATAATCTGGGGTATAGAGGAGCTTTTATAGTCCTTTGATATCTTGATATGACCCCATCCGCAGTATCCCACGCCAAAAAAGATGATTGGTTGATGAGGTTGATGTGTGGCCTCTTTGTGATAAATCTATGACACAAGAAGATTTAAGTAGAAATAGGCAACTGTAATAATGAATTCTGCCTCTATGCCTCTCTGAGTGAGGCGTACTGTCAAGAACACAGGGAAAGCTTCAACTGTTTTTGTCTCCTCGGTTTTTCATCAAAGTGGAGTTTGTGGACATAGGGGACATAGGGGAGGGTATGGGGATCTTTCGAAACTGCTACAGAGAAAGTTTTGTCACAGGCAGAAGTGTTCTGGTGAGGGTAAGTAATCCTACAATCACTTTCGTTGCAGAAACCCTCTCAGTCCTCGATCAAATCACTTTTCAACTCAAACACCCATGTCTGCTGGTAGAGTATCCTCCAGGGGACACTCTCGGTGACAAACGCCAAATTGAATGATTCACAGCTGGTGTATTCATTACTGCCAGGAGAGGTGTGCGGGAGACAGCTAGCTAGATGAATCCAGACTGTAGGTAGCTCAGGTCTCCCATTTGGTGTTCTTGTTTTTGTCTTTGTGGCCCAATTTCGTCCAGATACATTTTGTTTGAGGGAGAGTAGACCTCTCTGTCACCTGTTGGTCATCACTTCACTTGAGAGTTCACTGACAAGAGGTGGCAAGACAAATGCCAGGACCCGACCAACTGGTGCTCTTCTTGCTTGAGTCACTGGCTTGAAAGCCATAATATCAAATATAATAGTAAAATCATAATCATATTAACAACATATAATATGCCATTATAGCAATCGGACTGTCAAATAGTATCCTTACAATACGTTTAATAGGAAAAAATAGCAAAGACCAAGGCAGAGAGCCAGAGAAGTGTGTGTATAAAATATGCAAACTTCTCTCATTATAAACATGACACTGACAACCTTGGCTAGCTAACCGCAGCTCTATGCAATAGACCCTTCCCCAAAGTCCAATCCGTGTTGTTCCAAGTTGACCGACGGACTGAGGCTCTCTGTGGCTGGGTCACAACTGCCTTGTTATTATCTGGAGACGACAGGCACTAATTATTGTGTACCGAGCGCTTTGAGCTGCAGCAGAGAGAGACTAATTAAAGGGTGCTTTGTGACTCACTTTTCGACTGGTGATGAGCACTCATTTATTGGGTAGGTTCTGCTGTCTAACTGTAGGTGGTGGGCTCCACAAATACTGTGCAACTGCTCTCGACATGCGATGCAAAGACAGCAGAACCAGCAGAACCAACTATAGGCTTTCTAGTTCTGATCTACCAGTAGAAAAACACCTCTCCATCTCTCCTCACGAACTAGGAGAAATCGTCTGCAAAATAACAAGTTCAGAGACTAACATATTTTTTTAAATTCTGTAATATCTTCACTCTGATTTTGGTTAATTAAGTATGTGGGAGTGTGACCTTGGAACTGAGGACAAGTTCAGTGGAATGGCCTCCTTCGGTAGAACATATTTGACTAATGGTAGAGCTACATACAGTGGGGAGAACAAGTATTTGATTTTGCAGGTTTTCCTACTTACAAAGCATGTAGAGGTCTGTAATTTTTATCATAGGTATACTTCAACTGTGAGAGACGGAATCCAGAAAATCACACTGTATGATTTTTGCATGACATAAGTATTTGATCACCTACCAACCAGAAAGAATTTCGGCTCTCACAGACCTGTTAGTTTTTCTTTAAGAAGCCCTCCTGTTCTCCACTCATTACCTGTTTTAACTGCACCTGTTTGAACTCGTTACCTGTATAAAAGACACCTGTCCACACACTCAATCAAACAGACTCCAACCTCTCCACAATGGCCAAGACCAGAGAGCTGTGTAAGGACATCAGCGTTAAAATTGTAGAGCTGCACAAGGCTGGGATGGGCTACAGGACAATAGGCAAGCAGCTTGGTGAGAAAGCAACAACTGTTGGCACAATTATTAGAAAATTGAAGAAGTTCAAGATGACGGTCAATCACCCTCCTCGGTCTGGGGCTCCATGCAAGATCTCACCTAGTGGGGCATCAATGATCATGAGGAAGGTGAGGGATCAGCCCAGAACTACACGGCAGGACCTGGTCAATGACCTGAAGAGACCTGGGACCAAAGTCTCAAAGAAATCCATTAGTAACACACTACGCCGTCATGGATTAAAATCCTACAGCACACGCAAGGTCCCCCTGCTCAAGCCAGCGCATGTCCAGGCACGTCTGAAGTTTGCCAATGACCATCTGGATGATCCAGAGGAGGAATGGAAAAAGGTCATGTGTTCTGATGAGACAAAAATAGAGCTTTTTGGTCTAAACTCCACCTGCCGTATTTGGAGGAAGAAGGATGAGTACAACCCCAAGAACACCATCCCAACCGTGAAGCATGGAGGTGGAAACATCATTCTTTGGGGATGCTTTTCTGCAAAGGGGACAGGACGACTGCACCGTATTGAGGGGAGGATGGATGGGGCCATGTATCGCGAGACCTTGGCCAACAACCTCATTCCCTCAGTAAGAGCATTGAAGAAACACACAGCCAGGGCAACAAAGGAGTAGCTCCTTAACAAGCATCTCAAGGTCCTGGAGTGGCCTAGCCAGTCTCCAGACCTGAACCCAAGAGAAAATCTTTGGAGGGAGCTGAAAGTCCATATTGCCCAGCGACAGCCCCAAAACCTGAAGGATCTGGAGAAGGTTCTGTATGGAGGAGTGGGCCAAAATCCCTGCTGCAGTGTGTGCAAACCTGGTCAAGAACTACAGGAAATGTATGATCTCTGTAATTGCAAACAAAGGTTTCTGTACCAAATATTAAGTTCTGCTTTTCTGATGTATCAAATACTTATGTCATGCCATATAATGCAAATTAATTACTGAGAAATCTAACAATGTGATTTTCTGGATTTTTGTTTTAGATTCCGTCTCTCACAGTTGAAGTGTACCTATGATAAAAATTACAGACCTCTACATGCTTTGTAAGTAGGGAAAACCAACAAAATCGGCAGTGTATCAAATACTTGTTCTCCCAACTGTACAAGCCTTGGATCTGAGGACAAGTTCAGGGGAATGTCCCCCTTCTGTAGAACAGATTTGACTAATGGTGGAGCTACATTCAAGCCTTAGATCTGGAGCATCTACCACCATGTCCCCACAGGACAACATTAAGCAAGTATTGTGAGAGTGGCTAGTGTATTAGGGCCATCTCTAATTGGCCCACTATTCTCACCAGAAACTAAATGACCCGCAGACACTGTGTCCCTCAGAGCCAACTGAAGACCACAGACGGCTACTGCTGCTCCTTTATGTTTCCATTAAAACAATCCTTTGCCGCTGACTGAGAGCCTACACAACTATTGGAAATGTAATTAAGGCTGGCAGCAGAGCCTTTTAAACGCTTGACTAGTGCAGAAACAAACTGCGCCCTTCAGACAAGCCAAAACTTCCATATGAGTGCGGCGGCGATCGATAAGAGCCACCGGTTTCTGAGGGAAAATGCAGAGGGAGGGGGAAAGATGCATTGCCTCACTTGACTACCCTCAGTTTCTCACCCGCACATACTTAACGTGGCTCGGTGACACAAAAGCTCTTCTCCTAGAAAGCGAAATCACTTGTCGAAGCAATCTCATGTGTCATTAAAAAGTAAACAAATATCTGCGGCGGTTCATGATGCTGCGTGACTGGACCTTGGAGCATCTCGCTTTTGATCGAGGGAAAACCGGAGACATCTCTCTCCTCTCAACAGGTATTAAGGTGAGGCGAAGTTGAGAAACGCTTCAATCAAGCTCAATTACTCAGCAGCCGTATACCGCGGACACTATTTCACATCGACAAAAGTAATTGTCATGGCTCAGCGAGACAATCATATCTGTTGTCTAAAGTCGCTATAAAGTGATACATTTTAACACAACAGCTCCCTTTCTCACAAACAGCTTTTGCCAATGGCCAACGTCTGAAGCTAGGGATTGAGCAATTATTGGACAGATTTGTCTAGCCCCCAGCAGTGCTTTTATTCATAGCTTCTGTAGATAGAGGCTTGGGTCATGAGCCTACCTTTGGCTTTGTAGACCCTACACTGTGTGTAAAGCTACACATCTCAGCACTACCAGGAGTCCACTGGTCTGTACCAAACAGTGTTTCACGAGCTTGTAGCATTTACATCAGTTATCCAGAGCAACTAACAAGAGCAATTATGGTTAAGTGCTTTGCTCAATGGCACAGGAAGATTTATCAACTAGTCGGCTCGGGGACTTGAACCAGCGACCATTCGGTTACTGGCCTAATGCCATTAACTGCTAGGCTAACTGCCACCCTAAATATTCATGACGGAGCTGGAAACCAGCTGTTTCCCTCCAATTAAAGAGTGTGGAGATCCGCCATTTGCCAATAAATGGATGGCTCTCGTAGCACGCCCAGCAAACAACTGAAACAATAGCCCTGCATAGAGATTCCCATCTGTGGAATTAGGCCGGAAAGCGAGGCGTATATCAGGACTGGGAGTAGTGGAACAATTGGAACCTCCGTGTGTCCCTGGCCTACGTCTGGCAACAGCTAACGGGAGGAGAGGAGTGAGGTTCTGAATGGGGAAGAAGGACAAACTACTAGTATTACTGAGTCATGAGGCTGGAAACACTCTAGTCTAGCAGGTAAGAGACACATTAAGTTATCAAAGACCAGAAGTGACAACGTGTCTCCCTATGGTGGTGGTGGTCCAAACTGAAAGCATCAGCCTTCAGAGAGGTGAAGAAGCTCGCTTCAAATCCAGAGAGAAGTGAAGTCGTTATTGGTAGGGGAGCCAAAACGAAGTGATCAGCCGGTGAAGGTAGGGTAATGTTAGTGAGGGAATTCCCAGAGGACTTACCGTCAGGAGGCTGGGCTGGTGTGAAGTGAACAGGTTTGTCTGGGGGAGATAAAAGAGAGAGAGGGAGTTAGAAAGGGTTTTTAGTTAAGGGAAGACTGAAGGACTTTCCCATGGGGTGAGCCACAGTAATTGAGTTGCTCCAAAAAAGAGCATAGATGTTACTCCTCTGGCTTGGGTTTATCGAACAGGGTTTAATGGAGTATCTGAGTGATGAGAGGTCCAATAGAGCTCACCAGAATGAACAATAATAATTGGTATTTTATGAAGAAACATACTCAGGTTTTATTTCATGATTATCCTAGTAACCCTTTTCACGAATACATTTAAAAGAAATACCTCAAATAGGCATATGATGAATGAAATATCCATTGAAGAGGACAACCTCTTCACAGCAAAAAAGATTGGATCCCATTCCACCCCCATGTAGGGTTTTTCTTTCCAAATCGATGAGTTAGCTAATTGTCTTCTCCCTTATACATGGTCCTGCTGCAATAATGCATGTGTTATGTACTGTTATAGTGAAATAGTACCAGGGTTGGGGTCATTTCTATTTCAATTCCAGTCAATTCAGGATTTACACTGAAATTCCAATTCCAATTGTCTTCACTGAGAAACATGTTGAACTGGAATTTGGCGTACTTTCTAAACTGAAATTGAATTGTCTGTATTTATTCCATGAAATTAACTCAAAATATATTCTTTTTAATTTCTTTCCCTAAGTCTCCTTGTGCAATTGAAATGCTCCGTCTGATTGTGTGGGTGTCGATACAAGTGATTACATATTTACATACACAGCCTTGATTGACCTATAGGATAGTCGAGACTTCGCATACCCATTTAAAAGTAGAAGGATACATATGTAAATAAACAATGAATGTTCATTGGTTAGAAAATTCAGATCAGATTGTGATGTCATGATCTGGGCCAAAAACTCCATCACACCTGAACAGGTTGAAACACCAGGCATTTTTTACAAACAACTCTTTCACAATTTCAGAGTGTTATTTGGACCTTATAGTATGGAAATATCAACCAAAGAACAGGAAATTACTTAACTGAACTGCCCCTTTAATCAAGATCTAATGCAAAATTTCTATTTTAATTATACTCTAGACAGTTTTAAACGCCTTCAGCGTTAAACTGTATTTGACTGGGTGTTGATTCGTCTTGAACCTTCTGCTCAGACAACACATCTGACACAGGATTCTGGTACTCAGAAATAGCCTGGAATGTCTAATGCACATGACACTGAATAAAGCAGTGCTGAAAATGCATACGCCAGGAACTGTGGTGGAACACCTATGTGGGTGTCAGGAAACAAATTGGGACTCCAGTGATACTGGGGTGTTCCTATTTTAATCCCGTTGCACAGAGCCAATTAACACTCATTGATATAAAGCTTTGAATACTTTACTGAAAACTGTAATTCAGGTAAAACACAAACCAATTAAGTGTAACTTCGAAGACAGACAGTCCCCATTATACAACTTACAGACAATATGTCACCTGCAAATACACTCACTCTCCAAAATGTCACTCTAGTGTCGCTTAATGGTAATGTTGCTGCTCATCTACCAGCCACCAGGCAAAGCACAGTAAGAAGCTAATTCACCATCAGACCATTTTCAATTTAGGCCGATAACCACTCTAAGTGGGGACATTGTCCATGCCAAGAGCTTTCTCTCTCGTCCAAAGACATTTCATCTGGCAACTTTATCCCACAGTTCAAAGTAAATGCCAAAGGCTTTGGGGGAGAGAAAGGACTCAAGAGGTAGGCTGCTTGGGCTGTGCGTTGAAGAAAAGCTGACTTTTAGCAGCTGAGAGATCCCCCCCCACACACACTTCATTCAGCCTCAGCCTTTCAGATACGCCAGCAGAAGTCAAGTGGACCAGTCTTTCATATCTTGAGGTAGAGACTTCAGACACTCTATGGTGTTGTACAGTCTATGTCAAATAAGCGACATCCCACTGACCCATTACTTTACCAAAAGCCATGCTTGCATACTCATTCAGCATTCCCCCAAGTATACTTATACATCTGGCAAGCAAATGCACTCACGTAAAGCCTTCACACTATTGACCAAGACACACAGACACATGCTGGCTACAGAGAGACCAAGGGAGTACGTTGTAGCATGGTGTGTGTGTGTGTGTGTGTGTGTGTGTGTGTGTGTGTGTGTGTGTGTGTGTGTGTGTGTGTGTGTGTGTGTGTGTGTGTGTGTGTGTGTGTACTAGTAGTATTGGTGGACGTACAGTTGTTGAGGAAGAGCAGCACGGCGAGGCCCAGCGTGGAGGTGGCCAGCAGGATGAGACATATGTTACAGGGGATCATAAAGTAGCGCACCACCAGGGACACCTTGTGTTGGTACATCCGGTCCCGCTCCGGGGGCGGCGTGGGGTAATGGCAGCTGGTCATACTCCACTTCCAGAGTCCGTCCCCAACGGGGAGGTGTGGGTATCGGGGTGGGAGATGAAGAACCACGGAATAAAGATGACACGCAAAATGAGGCAAGAGGAGGAGAGAATGATAGGCTGGGTAATGGCTGGTAGACTCAGCTCTGATTCAAGCTGTGTTCCACCGTGGGGAGGGAGTTGCAGTTGCTTTCAGAAAGACACGGCAAGAAGCTTTTAGAGGTTTCCAGGCAATTAATTTTGGAAACTAATAACATCCATTTGTGGGAAGAGGACAGACGGGTCTGGGCCTCTGCTCCTACAGCCCCCCACCTGCCCACACTACCTCCATTTTAATCCAAGCACTGGAAGGGGACCACGACAGATTGTATGTGTGGGGAGTGAGTACACATACAGTATGAAAGTGTATGTGTGAACCAACCACACGTATGTGCACCTGAAAGTTAACGTGATTAAAGTCAAGTAATTCCACAGTAAGGAGCCTCCTTGATCTCTTCACCGCCTTGGTCAACAATTCCACTTCCCACTGGTCTCCCGGCAGCCCTCAAGGCAAAATGAACCAGGCACCACTGCGCTGCTACAGCATTCGTCAAGAGTAGCCCCTGGTGACTTGGCGGGGAGCATCTTCCTTCAGCCTCCTGTGGCTGATAAACTGGGATCCTTGGGGCTAGAGCTCCGGCAGCTCTGAAGCTGTAAAGACCTTCATTAGCAGCCTCCTTTTCTTTTCCTTACAAAACGCTACAAGTAAAACAAGAACAACTGCTTCTTTGTATTCTTTGTGCCCGCAAGCTTATTGTTCCGTATAGCTCCAGTCAGCACCAAAATAAAGCCAGCAGTAACACGACTGTCTCCTCCGAGCACAGAGCTGCCCCTGTTGTCGCGCTAGCGTAATTAGCGGGTGGCTAGCAAGCAGCTGGCCACCACTCGCTAAACCATATGCTCTCAGGAGTGTGAAGGGGGATATTTTTTTCCACTACCCCCTTTCCTTGTTTCAAAACAATATGGCTCCCTTGCCATTCGCATTTGGGGGCCACCCCTGGGGTCCGGAGAAAGCAGGTCAGAAAAAAATGTAGAGAGTGGCGGGAAGTTGGGAGGGAAACTATTTACGTGCCCCTTCTCTGTCCCTTAGCGCAAGTCGCCTTCTCCTTAGCGCTGTTCCACCAGAGACCGGCTATACAGAAGTGACAGCTGACACTAACTGGAGAAAAATAAACACAAAGAAACAGAGAGATAAAAAGAGAGAAAAAGACTGTTAAGACATTAACAGAATCACTGAAAACTATGTTTCTCTATCTTTCCTTATGTCCATCCATTCCTCCTGTCTGTTCCTCTTCCAGAAGCTACTCCCGGTTCCTAACGCTCACCTTCAAGTTGTTCCTCCGAGGGACAAGGCCATTAACTGGCAGCCAAAACAACAACTTGGAGCTCCGCGTATTCATAGAGTAGTCACAGCGCACACAGTCCCCAGGCAGCAGGTAGTCCACTGTGTCAATACACTTCGCTGCTCGGCCAGCCAAGCCCCAGCCAACGAGCGAGAGAGAGAGAAGCCAGCCAGCGAGCTGCAGATAGAGACAACCAGAGCAGAGCAGGAGAGCGATAGAGTGAGAGATGAAAGAGAAGGCGAGCGGTGGCGCCTGACACTTGGTCCACCTCTTGCATTTTACAACAGCGGCTGAGTGTGTCGTCTCTTGATCACCGTCACTATTCGGAGCAGTGCTTCTCCCTGCCTGCCTCAGCTCTGACGAAAAGACAGCGTGGCGAGGAGAGGGGGAGTGAAAGAGAGGGTCTGTCTCTAACAACGAGGGGAGGGAGAAGGGGAAAGATGAGGGAAAATAAAAGCTTCAGGGAATACTTGAGTCCTGTTGGGGTGGAGGGCAGCAAAAGTGAAAGAAATAATACAACTAGAGGGATTGGTGTCAAAGATGTGAACACCATTGTTGAATCCGAATGAGAAAGAAACTCCCATTCAAGTCTGACACACAAAAAAAATAACATTTAATGACGTGAATTAATAAACCAAGGGGGAATCAAATGCTAATATGCTGGCAATGTGCCTTTGTAGAACCCCGCCTATACACTTCACATGAATAAGCCCGTATTCAATTGAAAACATATTCAAACTGTTGATTTTTGTTTGCCTCGCTCATGACATCGTGCCACGTGTTTGTTCCCCTTTCCCCCATGATAAATAACAGACAACAGAATATTCCGCAGGTCTGGCGACTGATCTGAGGAGGACAAATTTGCACTTAAATCCATAGCCTGTAATTTGATGTGCTTTTTTAAAGAACTATTTACATTTCTGTTCAGACACTTATGAGGTCAAAATTGTGGGGCGGTCCCGCCTTGTTTTGAAACACCCCCATACGTCAATATCTACTTACACCAACACAATAGCAAGTGATCATCCGAGAAACGCAGATGCAAGGCGGCGTATATCAAATATTTATGTTCTTTCACTCACTCTCTTTCACCCGATCAATACCTCACACACACACATAGACATGAATGAATGCGCACACACACGCAGACATGCGTAGACAAACACACACTGATGCATAAAGTAGCTACAGTAATACAGAAAAGGCATGAGCAAACCAACTCATTGTGCCACACCTACAAACAAACACGAACCAGACACATTTCTCTCTCTCAAACACACACACACACTGTGCATTTATTTCAGTCTCTCTCTGACATACACTCACACACACACAGACGTGGTGGGGATCTGCTCTGGTCCTGCAGTCTGGAGGTAACCTCTGAGAGAACACAGGGTCACCCAGGTCCCTGTCAGCTCTGCCCTCGCGAGCAACATGACACCGTAGTCAAGTAGGTTACTTCAGCCCAGAGGTCTGCTTGAGCCCTCTTCCATTGCACATCAAGGCTGAGTGATGGACTGGGAAAAAGAAAAACAACCTCTCTATGTCTCTCTTTCTCCCTCTCCCCCTCTCTCTTAGACGTGGTACGGAAAGGGGCAATCAAATGATCTTCCTGCAGTGATCTACAGTACCTAAACCATGTGGAATCCATTCGGTAGAGGGCGCCACTAAGCCGTTGCTCTTCTGATCCACTCACTGTCGAGCCAACACAACCCAAATAAAATCCTCAGTTCACATCAAAGCTCATCTCTGATCAATTTTTAATGCTGATATTGCAAAAGGTTAACATCGCTGTCAGAGAGCTTTGAAATGACTCCATTAAGGAGCCAAAGGAGTTTGACTGACCCCATATTTAACATGCTGATGGGCCAATCAAGAGGAGGTACAGTGACTTCACAAAGTATTGACACCCTTTGACATTTTTTCACATTTTGTTGTGTTACAGCCCAAATCTAAATGGATTAAATGTAGATGTTTTGTCACTGGCCTACACACAATACCACATAATGCCAAAGTGGAATTATGTTTTCAAAATGTCTACTAATTCATTTAAAATGAAAAGCTGAATGTCTTGAGGCAATAAGTATTCAATCCCTTTGTTATGGCAAGCTTAAATAAGTTCAGGAGTAAAATTGTGCTTAACAAGTCACATAAGTTGCATGGACTCACTATAATTCAAAAAATGTATGAAAAAGACCAGATAGGTTTTCCAATGCCTTGCAAAGAAGCTTACCTTTTGGTAGATGGGTAAATAAAAAAAAACAGACACTGAAAATCCCTTTGAGCATGGTGAGATATTAATGATTAATTACACTTTGGATGGTGTATCAATATACCCACTCACTACAATGATAAAGGCGTCCTTTCTAACTCTGTTGCCGGAGAGGAAGGAAACCGCTCAGGGATTTCAACATGAGGCCAATGGTGACTTTAAAACAGTTACAGAGTTTAATGGCTGTGTTAGGAAAAACTTAGGATGGATCAACAACATTGTAGTTACTCCGCAATACTGTACAGGAAGCCTGTACAGATAAAAAATATTCCAAAACATGCCTTCTGTTTGCAATAAGGCACTAAAGTAAAACTGCCCAACAATGGCAAAGAAATTAACTATGTGCTGAATACAAAGCATTATGTTTGGGACAAATGCAACAACACATCACTCAGTACCACACTTCATATTATCAAGCATGGTGGTGGCTGCATCATGTTATGGGCATGCTTGTCATCGGCAAGGACTAGGGATTTTATGATAAATATAATCTAAATAGAGCTAAGGACAGGCAAAATCCTAGTGGAGACCTGGTTCAGTCTGCTTTCTGACAGACACTGGGACACAAGTTCACTTTTCAGCAGGACAATAACCTAAAACAAGGTTGCTTACCAAGATGACGTTGAATGTTCCTGAGTGGTCTAGTTACAGTTTTGACTTAAATCAATCAAATACCAACTTGACAAAGCTTGAATAATTTTTGAATTAATAATTTGCAAATATTGCACAATCCAGGTGTGCAAAGCTCTTAGAGACTCGCTGTCAAAAAATGTTCTATAATGTATTGTCTCAGGCGTGTGAATACTTATGTAAATGAGATATTTCTAAAAACATGTTTTCACTAAGTCATTGTGGGGCATTGTGTTTAGAATATATATTGTGTAAAAAAAAATATTTAATCAATTCTGAATTCAGGCTTTAACATCAAAATGTGAAATAAGTCAAGGGGTATGAATACTTTCTGAAGGCACTGTACATGCAGCTTGTGTTATGTCTCTGTATTCTCGGAGAGCAAGATGCACCGTTTGGGTGATTGGTGACGAAAAGATTCAGATCAGAGTACATGTGAGAGCAGTGGAGCGCACGTCCTGGTCTTCCAGACGACCAACGTCTCGAAGCGAATTGATTAAAGGCCATTTGAAACACCTGCATGCCGACCCGAGTTACAACTTGGGTTACGGTATAAAGGGTTGTTTGTATTCAATGTTTGTGTGTGCAGTTGTGACATGAAGACAGTGTCTGATGTGACATGAATTATAGATGAGAAATTAGCTTTGTCCATAATCCAAAAGGAGGCAGGGAAGAGCTAAATTGAGATGCAGAACAGAACCGACCGATTGTTGAGTTTGGGGATAGTAATCTAAAGTGAAATCTGGGATGTACCAATGTTCCAAAGCAGGGTGGTCTTTTCTTTACAACATGACTCACGCCTTGACACACACAGGACAGTGCGATTGTAACGTGTTCACCCCTCCAGTTGCAATCAATGAGCATGCCGGTGACGCCCAGGGCTGATCTCAGCCCACTCGTTGCAGAAGAAACTGGAGCTGTTTCGGGTCAAGCTCTGCTGCTTTAACAGCCATTCTTGACTAATTGAGCAGCTGTCTACAGCTGACCCTGGTCATTATTGGTGCAGCTGTATTGTTGGCTGGATTGTTGCTATGGGATGTTATTCTGCTGTCTGTAGCTGATCCTAGTTTAGTTACTACTCCTCACCACCAGCACGGCCATCCAGTCATAATCTCCCTCCCCTTCTCCTCTTCCACCCATCTCCACATTTCTTTTAACGGACCCCTCCAAGATGGCATTTCTTGGCACCTATGGTCGTAACCTAAGGGTTCATCTTGGTCCTCCCACACCACTCCCATTGTGGCAGTACCCTGAAGGCTTAGCAGGGCCTATGTCTTGCCCCCTAGGCATCCCTGCCACCACTGCTACACTACTTTGTTAATGGAGAAGAGCTAACTAGCTGCAGCCACTCATTCAGTAGCCCTGTGCTTTCTCAACGCCCCCCCCCCCCATTAGTGCTAACAATAATGATCTGAGCGTTTAATACCCTCTTTGCTCCACTGCCTCGCCCTGTTTATTCATTTTTTTTAATATCCCAGGCACTTTTCTCTTAATGGCCCTTGAAGAAATTATTCCAATGGGTTTGCACAGAGAGAGAGAGAAAAAAGGGAGGAGGGTAATGTAGGAAAGAACTGCGGGAGCTTTGTAGCTAGTGCCGAGCTAGTTCGGGCCTCATGCTCTTTCATGTGGCGGGCATGTGGAGCGTGAATGTAAATGTGGCACTGGAGGATGGGGTGGTGTGTGTCAGGGTACAGACGGTGTCAGTGATCCACGGAGAGAGCAGTTGTTGTTGGCTTTGACAGCCCTGACATTGCAGAGGTACAGTGATGGAGCTGGGGGTTGATTCAGGTGTCAGTCTCTGGCCCCGGCAGCGATCTGCCAACTAGGAAGCAGTAGGGCGAAGTTACACAGTCTATGCCAGAGGTGCACTTCACAATTCAGGCTCCTCCAGTTCCCTAGGCCGGCTAGCTATTGTTAGTTTGCTTGTTCCTTCATCAATGATTGCCACTGATTGGCTGGTGACTGAATGCACCTGGTTTCCCAGCTAAAAGGCAATAGAAAACCAGCAGGATCTTTGCACCCCTGTTCTATGCCATGGATACTACTGCAGATGTTGTGTCACGGTAACAGACAGTGTGAGACACTGAATGGCCACAGTAGTTTACCTGAAAGCTTTTTCCCCTGACAATGACTTGAGGTCAGAGTAGCCTACTATGGGATGGATACCAAGCAGTCAGGGGTAGGGGTTGTGAACTGCAAAGGGATGAAGAGTGGCGTCGAGGGCTGCTGTAACGGCGTTCTTCGTTTGTCGCAAGAAAGTCGGACCGAAATGCAGCGTGTTGGTTACTCATGTCTTTAATGAAACAAATGACGATACATGAAATAACTATTAAATACAAAAACAACAAACGGAACGTGAAAAACCTATACAGCCTGTCTGGTGAACACTAACACAGAGACAGGAACAATCACCCACGAAATACAAAGTGAAACCCAGGCTACCTAAATACGGTTCCCAATCAGAGACAACGAGAATCACCTGACTCTGATTGAGAACCGCCTCAGGCAGCCAAGCCTATACAACACCCCTACTCAGCCGCAATCCCAAATACTACAAACCCCAATACGAAAATACAGTATA
This sequence comes from Oncorhynchus masou masou, assembly GCF_036934945.1. NCBI lineage: Eukaryota > Metazoa > Chordata > Actinopteri > Salmoniformes > Salmonidae > Oncorhynchus > Oncorhynchus masou. The sequence continues at coordinate 45,068,766 of NC_088244.1, forward strand.
TAAACCCATGTCACACACTGGCCTGACCAAATATATAACGAAAACACAAAATACAATGACCAAGGCGTGACAGCTGCTGGTAAGATTGTGAACATCCTATCTCCAAAGCAAACAGTGCAAATGGCGTGAGGGATATCTACCAACTCCACACACAGGAGGAACCTACCGACCAAAGCATGAGAAATGGATTTCTGTGAGTGCACTCAGAACTAAATAAAAATGTGTCAGAACCTATTTATCATACCATACAGGAGCCAGTCAACGAAACAAAACGAAAAGAGTAAACTACAGAAGCTTGACGTAAAAAATTGTGGCCAAACTGAGTGGCCAAATTGAGCAATCGGGGGAAAAGGGCCTATGTCAGGGAGGTGACCAAGAACCCAATGGTCACTCTGACAGAGCTGCAGAGTTCCTCTGTGGAGATGGGAGAACCTTCAAGAAGGACAGCCATCTCTGCAGCACTCCAACAATCAGGCCTTTATGGTAGAGTGGCCAGACAGAAGCTACTCCTCTGTAAAAGGTAAAAGGCACATGATTTGGCATCCCACTTGGAGTTTGCCAAAAGGCATCTAAAGGACTCTCAGGCCATGAGAAACAAGATTCTCTGGTCTGATGAAACCAAGATTGAACTCTTTGGCCTGAATGTCAAGCGTCACATCTGGAGGAAACCTGGCACTATCCCTACAGTGAAGCGTGGTGGTGGCAGCATCATGCTGTGGAGATGTTTTTCAGCGGCATTGACTCGGAGACTAGTCAGGATCGAGGGAAAGATGAATGGAACAATGTACAGAGTGATCCTTGATGAAAACCTGCTCCAGAGCACTCAGGACCTCAGACTGGGTGAAGGTTCACCTTCCAACAGGACAACAACCCTAAGCACTCAGCCAAGACAACGCAGGGGAGGCTTCGGGACAAGTCTCTGAATGTCCTTGCGTGGCCCAACCAGAGCCCGTCCTTGAACCCGATCGAACATCTCTGGAGAGTCCTGAAAATAGCTGTGCAGCAATGCTCCCCATGCAATCTGACAGCGCTTGAGAGGATCTGCAGAGAAGAATGGGAGAAACTGCTCAAGTACAGGTGTGCCAAGCTTGTAGCATCATACCCAAGAAGACTCTAGGCTGTAATCACTACCGAAGGTGCTTCAACAATGTAGTGAGTAAAGGGTCTGAATTCTTTCTGAATACACTTTAACAACAGTATGGCATGTCTACATGCACGCACACTTCTCCACGTACACTTCTCCACGCACACTTCTCCACATACACTTCTCCACATACACTTCTCCACGTACACTTCTCCACGTACACTTCTCCACGTACACTTCTCCACGCACACTTCTCCATGTACACTTCTTCACATACATGCATACACACGAGCCCCTTTTTACTTATCAAAGCTGACAGTGACAAGCTTTCATATGCTGGGACCTTTTCATTTGCATTTACAGTAATGAACTGGCTCTCTAACTCATACCCTTTCTCTCTATCCTCTACTCCCTGCTCATTCTCCATCAAGTCAGATCCTCTTAGATATCTGGGGGAATCTTAATTGGCACGTAATCCCCTTAGTTGAGAAGCCGTCCAAGAAGAAATGTCTATAAATTATTTATATTCCTAATCAGACGCCTCACATTCAACTTCTCTTGCAGACAGCTTCGTGTTTTCGTAAATAATTGCATTCCTTTTAATAGGATACTGGGAAATGAGGCCAGGGTTGGCAGAAAAATATTTTTTTTAAACGAAGAAGATGAAGAGTTATAGTGATGAAATGAAATGTGTTCCTTGCATACAGTGTAAAGATGGATATATGGCATCATTGTAAAGAAACGTGTTTGTTACAAAAGTCAGAGTAGATCATCTCCCATGTGCTGTGTTACAGCAGCAGCATGTCCAGGGGAGATGTCTGTTGTTGAATTGAATTTATTTTGGGCAGCAGATATATACAACAAAATGCACAATGTGGACCCAGATGATATCACTTGAAAGTATTCATTAAAACGCTTATTTCCAAAGTGGTCCTCGATGGTAAAACGAACTAACACGTAATGATTAAAAGACGAAATTACAAATAACCATAAATACATTACTTTATATAGACATCCTAAAAAGTGGCACTATTCACTGCACTTCTCCCTAACCTTAAAAATCAACCATATTCATTTCACATTAAAACAATCTATTCATTCATACCGATCCTTCAAATAAATACACCTGACCAGCAGTAGGGGCCACAAGGGACAATGGAGACGTGTCTCTTACTTAGACAACCTTGTCCAAATGAAAAACTTTTAAAGCAATTTTTCTTTTTATTTGCGTGATCTCCAAGGGAAGGCTATTTCATAGACAAATGCCTGTATAGAGAAACGTGCTCCTCCCAATACTGTTTATTCTTGGGATTTTACAAGACATAACACTAGATCTGGTATTGTGACTGTGTTGGTTTTAGACCATATCAATGTGATTTGTCATATTACCTGGGGCACGATCATTTAAGATGTCAAACATATGATTAGGTATAAGTTGGTCCACTCTGGACTCCAAAGGCAACAAGCCCACTTCCAGGAATTCCTGTACCCCTATATGGGTCCTAGGGGGGACATTAAGCATATACCTGATTACATTATTTTGCATGACCTGTATTCTCTTTTTCAGCTTTTTTGATAGCCCATTATACAAAGCAGAGCAGGCATAATCAAAACGACAACGAATCAAGGTTGAGACAAGCAGTTTCTTAACTTTAAAGTTAAAATATCGTTTTACGATATAAACACTTCAATTTGTTCGCCATTTTAGAAAGAACTTTAGCACCAATCAGGTCTCCAGAAAGGGATTGATCTCGGGACACACCAAGATAAGATGCACTTGTAATAGATTCAATCTCCTTGCCTGCACAGTTTACTGTTAACTTGTCAGTCTTAAGCAATCTACATTTTGTTCCAAACAAAATCGACTCAGTTTTTCCCAAATGTAGTGACAATTTATCAGACAACCAATCTCTAACAAAATGCAATTCCTTACTGAGGGTCTCCTCTATGTGAACTGTATCCTTCCCTGATACCAGTATGGCTGAATTATCAGCATAAAGCAGGAGTTTACACTTTACTGTATCTGGCATATCATTAACGTATATTAGAAATAAGAGAGGCCCTAAAATGGATCCCTGTGGTACTCCAGAGGATATTTCTTTGGCCTCTGACAGAACATCACCAACATTACATACTTGTGTTCTGTTGGTCAGATAAGACCTAAACCAATTCACTGCTACTGTCACATTCGCCAAAATGAGTAGACCAAGGCGCAGTGTGAGCAGAGTTCCACATATTTTAATAAACTGAAACTCACCAAAACAAAACAATAAAGCTCGAACGAAACGTGCCACTACTGGTGTGCACTCGGGCAACTAAAATGTTGACAAGATCCCACAATTAACAAATGAGGAATTGGCTACCTAAGTATGATCCCCAATCAGAGACAACGATAAACAGCTGCCTCTGATTGGGACCCTGGGGCTGCAGGCTAGCCTAGTGGTTAGAGTGTTGGACTAGTAACCGGAAGGTTGCAAGTTCAAACCCCGAGCTGACAAGGTACAAATCTGTCGTTCTGCCGTCATTGAAAATATGTTCTTAACTGACTTGCCTAGTTAAATAAAGGTAATATATATCAGGCCACCATAGAAATACAAAAGCATAGATGACTCACCCAAGTCACTATCACGCCCCAACCAACACAGAGAATAAACAGCTTACTATGGTCATGGTGTGACAGCTACATCATTTAGGCCCATGCATTTCAGTTTCATCAGGATAATATCATTGCTCCACAGTGTCAAAAGCTTTCTGCAGGTCTAACATGACCATACCTGTATACTTCCCCTTCTCACTTTCCTGCTTGATATGGTCGAAAAGGTGGAGAAGGCATGTATCAGTGGACGGAGCTGTTCTAAAGTCAGAATGTAGTTCAGAAAGTTTTAGCTCAAGAAGGTATCCCTCAAGTTGATTAAAAACTAATCTCTCAACAACGTTGGATAAGGTGCTGAGGATCGACACAGGCCTGTATTTTCCTTCATTTGTTTTACTGCTCTTCTTGTGGAGCGGAACCACCCAGTCATTGTGATACCTTTGCTATGGTCAAAGTTGTAAATGAAAGACTGGCCATGGTTTCCAGGGAAGATGGGTAACTTCTTAACCAGAGATGAGAATAGTGGGAAAAAATGTTGTAGTGCCGGGTGGTCTTGCCAGGTAGCGATCCCTTTTCCTTATGAGGTCTTTTCCTTTTGAGTATTGTTTCATAGACCGTACCTTTGTGTATTTATTACCTGTCTCTAGTAGTAGTTTGGATGTCTACGGGTACAGTAGGTTACCATATGATCACTAAAACCAACATTTAAGACTCCTTACTGACAGACGTTATCTTGATCTGATACAATAATCAAATCCAAAGTCCACACCCGGGATGGCTCAACAATTAGTTGTTTCAGTCCAAATATCTGATTAAAGTTGTACAAGGCATTTACTAGTGTGCTTCTCTGGGGTGATAACTACACATTTGTATTAAAATCGGCAAGCAGAATACATTCTCTATTAGCAAATACATTGTGATCACAGCAATTTGATTCAAGAAAAATCCTATATATGATTCTGCTTAGGAGGCCGATAGCACACACCAACAAGTATAGGATGGCATTTAGGAAGAAGTATATCTACCCATGCAACCTCAAGACCATCCATTTTCAGATCTGATCGAGGGTTAAAATGTACATCATTCCCAGTAAAAACAAATACGCAGCCACCGTTTCGGTTTCGGGTTAATTCTATGAATTCTATAACCCGGTAGCTCAACCTCATCGTCCTCAATTGACCCATGTCTCAGTAACTACTGCAGCCCGTTTGTTAGAAGCAAGGAGTTTTCATGCCTCTAATTTTGGCAGCAGGCTCTGTTCGTTCACATGGATAAAATGAAGACCTCTCTGATTGAAACAGTCAAACATGTCATTTTCTGTGCCCACTGCTGATACATCGACTATCTCATCTAGATTGGACTCATCATCCCCGCTTGTGTCCAGCATCCCAATATTTGGCACTGCATTTAAACAGCAAACATTGCAAACAAAGCACAACTGTCACTAGCCACCACTTTTGAATTCTTCCTTACGGCCTTACCACAGTTCAGGCATAGTTGTTTAGCTTGCTTTGTGGTGTTTGGGCCAGGACAGGGGTGTACATTGCCACAGAGTAGCAGGCTGAAGGTAACAAGCAGCTTGTTGGAGTCAGTGGTGCTGCAGCGTTTCCTGTGTACATTACCAGAGGGGCTCAGCTGTTCCCATAGGAAAGGTGATATCAGGTAAAGTTGTTCATGGCCAAAGTTCACAATATGAAAGGGACGGTTTCCATCCACGTCTTTCGGTGGCACGGGAGTTTGGGATAATCGTGTTTGAATTGTAGAATAAATCAGAAACGGCAAAGCAAAACTTCTGGCAGGAGCCATAATAGTACTGAGCGAAACGATCCTGTTGTGACTGCAGTAGACTGAGCCAGGGGGTCGCGGGGTCTCATTGACACAGGTGTTCTGGAGACGGCGGGACACAGGCTACTTTCATCAGCCCAGAGACAAGCTGTTGCCGGGCGGAGGGTGAATCAGCCTGAACACAGCTCTAAGACAGGAATATCTCTTCCTAACCTTGAAACCCACTAACTGTCTGTCAAAGCAGCTTCTACAGACAACAACACACACGCAAACACACACACACACACACTCTTTCATTGAAATAGCAAAAGGTGGATAAACAAATTGCCAAAATTTTGTGGACAGGGCTGGGAAAACTTTCTGATGAGGTTGTTTGCCTCAGATGATTCAAGAATATACTTCTTAATGCTTGGAGACACCCTGCCAGGACACAGGTGCTGAGGGATTGTTATGAGGAGCACTTGATATTTGCTGTAGGCCTTGCCCCATCCAATCAAAGCCAAGACCTTTAAGGACACAGCCCATTTGCTCTCATCTCTTCTATTGAGCCATGGCAACCAAAGAGACTCACTATTTCTCTAAAGCTTGGACACAGAAAACACTTCCTACTAGAGTCAAGGGTCGGTGTTAAACCTTGATAAACTCTTCCACTTTTAAGGCACCATAACATAGCTATGTTTGATTCTTAATACTTGCCAATGCTACAGTTATTGTCATTATGTATGCATGGGGTTATTCAATACGCCAGCAGCAGACCACCCTGCATTCCACTGCTGGCTTTAACCAGCAGCATACCACCCTGCATCCCACTGCTGGCTTTAACCAGCAGCAGACCACCCTGCATCCCACTGCTGGCTTAAACGAGCAGCAGACCACCCTGCACCCCACTGCTGGCTTTAACCAGCAGCAGACCACCGCTGGCTTTAACCAGCAGCAGACCACCCTGCATCCCACTGCTGGCTTTAACCAGCAGCAGACCACCCTGCACCCCAATGCTGTCTTTAACCGGCAGCAGACCACCCTGCACCCCACTGCTGGCTTTAACCAGCCGTAGACCACCCTTCAACCCACTGCTTGCTTTAACCAGCAGCAGACCACCCTGCATCCCAATGCTGGCTTTAACCAGCAGCATACCACCCTGCACCCCACTGCTGGCTTTAACCAGTAGCAGACCACCCTGCATCCCACTGCTGGCTTTAACCTCCCTGCATCCCACTGATGGCTTTAACCAGCAGCAGACCACCGCTGGCTTTAACCAGCAGCAGACCACCCTGCATCGCACTGCTGGCTTTATCCAGCAGCAGACCACCCTGCACCCCAATGCTGTCTTTAACCGGCAGCAGACCACCCTTCACCCCACTGCTGGCTTTAACCAGCCGTAGACCACCCTTCAACCCACTGCTTGCTTTAACCAGCAGCAGACCACCCTGCACCCCAATGATGGCTTTAACCAGCAGATGACCACCCTGCACCCCACTGCTGGCTTTAACCAGTAGCAGACCACCCTGCATCCCACTGCTGGCTTTAACCTCCCTGCATCCCACTGCTGGCTTTAACCAGCAGCAGACCACCCTGCATCCCACTGCTGGCTTTAACCGGCAGCAGACCACCCTGCATCCCACTGCTGGCTTTAAACAGCAGCAGACCACACTACATCCAACTGCTGGCTTTAACCAGCAGCAGACCACCCTATATCCCACTGGTGGCTTTTACCAGCAGCAGACCACCCTGCCCTCCAATGCTGTCTTTAACCAGCAGCAGACCACCCTGCACCCCACTGCTGGCTTTAACCAGCCGCAGACCACCCTTCAACCCACTGCTGGCTTTAACCAGCAGCAGACCACCCTGCACCCCAATGCTGGCTTTAATCAGCAGCAGACCACCCTGCACCCCACTGCTGGCTTTAACCAGCAGCAGACCACCTCTGGCTTTAACCAGCAGCAGACCACCCTGCATCCCACTGCAGGCTTTCATCAGTGGCAGACCACACTGAATACCACTGCTGTCTTTAACCAGCAGCAGACCACCCTGCATCCCACAGCTGTCTTTAACCAGCAGCAGACCACCCTACATCCCTCTGCTGGCTTTTACCAGCAGCAGACCACCCTGCACCCCAATGCTGTCTTTAACCGGCAGCAGTCCACCCTGCACCCCACTGCTGGCTTTAACCTCCCTGCATCCCACTGCTGGCTTTAACCAGCAGCAGACCACCCTGCATCCCACTGCTGGCTTTAACCGGCAGCAGACCACCCTGCATCCCACTGCTGGCTTTAAACAGCAGCAGACCACACTACATCCAACTGCTGGCTTTAACCAGCAGCAGACCACCCTATATCCCACTGGTGGCTTTTACCAGCAGCAGACCACCCTGCCCTCCAATGCTGTCTTTAACCAGCAGCAGACCACCCTGCACCCCACTGCTGGCTTTAACCAGCCGCAGACCACCCTTCAACCCACTGCTGGCTTTAACCAGCAGCAGACCACCCTGCACCCCAATGCTGGCTTTAATCAGCAGCAGACCACCCTGCACCCCACTGCTGGCTTTAACCAGCAGCAGACCACCTCTGGCTTTAACCAGCAGCAGACCACCCTGCATCCCACTGCAGGCTTTCATCAGTGGCAGACCACACTGAATACCACTGCTGTCTTTAACCAGCAGCAGACCACCCTGCATCCCACAGCTGTCTTTAACCAGCAGCAGACCACCCTACATCCCTCTGCTGGCTTTTACCAGCAGCAGACCACCCTGCACCCCAATGCTGTCTTTAACCGGCAGCAGTCCACCCTGCACCCCACTGCTGGCTTTAACCAGCCGCAGAACAACTTTCAACCCACCGCTGGCTTAAACCAGCAGCAGACCACCCTGCACCACAATGCTGGCTTTAACCAGCAGGAGACCACCCTGCACCCCACTGCTGGCTTTAACCAGCAGCAGACCACCCTGCATCCCACTGCTGGCTTTAACCTCCCTGCATCCCAATGCTGGCTTTAACCAGCAGCAGACCACCCTGCATCCCACTGCTGGCTTTAACCAGCAGCAGACCACCCTGCACCCCAATGCTGGCTTTAACCAGCAGCAGACCACCCTGCACCCCAATGCTGGCTTTAACCAGCAGCAGACCACCCAGCAACCCACTGCTGGCTTTAACCAGCAGCAGACCACCACTGGCTTTAACAAGCAGCAGACCACCCTGCAACCCACTGCTGGCTTTAACCAGCAGCAGACCACCGCTGGCTTTAACAAGCAGCATACCACCATGCATCCCACTGCTGGCTTTAACCAGCAGCAGACCACCCTGCATCCCACTGCTGGCTTAAACGAGCAGCAGACCACCCTGCATCCCACTGCTGGCTTTAACCAGCAGCAGAGCACCCTACATCCCACTGCTGTCTTTAAACAGCAGCAGACCACCCTGCATCCCACTTCTGTCTTTAACCAGCAGCAGACCACCTCTGGCTTTAACCAGCAGCAGACCACCCTGCATCCCACTGCAGGCTTTCATCAGTGGCAGACCACACTGAATCCCACTGCTGTCTTTAACCAGCAGCAGATCACCCTGCATCCCACAGCTGTCTTTAACCAGCAGCAGACCACCCTACATCCCTCTGCTGGCTTTTACCAGCAGCAGACCACTCTGCACCCCAATGCTGTCTTTAACCGGCAGCAGTCCACCCTGCACCCCACTGCTGGCTTTAACCAGCCGCAGAACACCCTTCAACCCACCGCTGGCTTAAACCAGCAGCAGACCACCCTGCACCACAATGCTGGCTTTAACCAGCAGGAGACCACCCTGCACCCCACTGCTAGCTTTAACCAGCAGCAGACCACCCTGCATCCCACTGCTGGCTTTAACCTCCCTGCATCCCAATGCTGGCTTTAACCAGCAGCAGACCACCCTGCATCCCACTGCTGGCTTTAACCAGCAGCAGACCACCCTGAAACCCAATGCTGACTTTAACAAGCAGCAGACCACCCTGCACCCCAATGCTGGCATTAACCAGCAGCAGACCACCCAGCAACCCACTGCTGGCTTTAACCAGCAGCAGACCACCACTGGCTTTAACAAGCAGCAGACCACCCTGCAACCCACTGCTGGCTTTAACCAGCAGCAGACCACCGCTGGCTTTAACAAGCAGCATACCACCATGCATCCCACTGCTGGCTTTAACCAGCAGCAGAGCACCCTACATCCCACTGCTGTCTTTAAACAGCAGCAGACCACCCTGCATCCATTTACATTTACATTTAAGTCATTTAGCAGACGCTCTTATCCAGAGCGACTTACAAATTGGTGAATTCACCTTCTGACATCCAGTGGAACAGCCACTTTACAATAGTGCATCTAAATCATTAAGGGGGGTGGTGAGAAGGATTACTTATCCTATCCTAGGTATTCCTTGAAGAGGTGGGGTTTCAGGTGTCTCCGGAAGGTGGTGATTGACTCCGCTGTCCTGGCGTCGTGAGGGAGTTTGTTCCACCATTGGGGGGCCAGAGCAGCGAACAGTTTTGACTGGGCTGAGCGGGAACTGTACTTCCTCAATGGTAGGGAGGCGAGCAGGCCAGAGGTGGATGAACGCAGTGCCCTTGCTTGGGTGTAGGGCCTGATCAGAGCCTGGAGGTACTGCGGTGCCGTTCCCTCACAGCTCCGTAGGCAAGCACCATGGTCTTGTAGCGGATGCGAGCTTCAACTGGAAGCCAGTGGAGAGAGCGGAGGAGCGGGGTGACGTGAGAGAACTTGGGAAGGTTGAACACCAGACGGGCTGCGGCGTTCTGGATGAGTTGTAGGGGTTTAATGGCACAGGCAGGGAGCCCAGCCAACAGCGAGTTGCAGTAATCCAGACGGGAGATGACAAGTGCCTGGATTAGGACCTGCGCCGCTTCCTGTGTGAGGCAGGGTCGTACTCTGCGGATGTTGTAGAGCATGAACCTACAGGAACGGGCCACCGCCATGATGTTGGTTGAGAACGACAGGGTGTTGTCCAGGATCACGCCAAGGTTCTTAGCGCTCTGGGAGGAGGACACAATGGAGTTGTCAACCGTGATGGCGAGATCATGGAACGGGCAGTCCTTCCCCGGGAGGAAGAGCAGCTCCGTCTTGCCGAGGTTCAGCTTGAGGTGGTGATCCGTCATCCACACTGATATGTCTGCCAGACATGCAGAGATGCGATTCGCCACCTGGTCATCAGAAGGGGGAAAGGAGAAGATTAATTGTGTGTCGTCTGCATAGCAATGATAGGAGAGACCATGTGAGGTTATGACAGAGCCAAGTGACTTGGTGTATAGCGAGAATAGGAGAGGGCCTAGAACAGAGCCCTGGGGGACACCAGTGGTGAGAGCGCGTGGCAGGAGACAGATTCTCGCCACGCCACCTGGTAGGAGCGACCTGTCAGGTAGGACGCAATCCAAGCGTGGGCCGCGCCGGAGATGCCCAACTCGGAGAGGGTGGAGAGGAGGATCTGATGGTTCACAGTATCGAAGGCAGCCGATAGGTCTAGAAGGATGAGAGCAGAGGAGAGAGTTAGCTTTAGCAGTGCGGAGCGCCTCCGTGATACAGAGAAGAGCAGTCTCAGTTGAATGACTAGTCTTGAAACCTGACTGATTTGGATCAAGAAGGTCATTCTGAGAGAGATAGTGGGAGAGCTGGCCAAGGACGGCACGTTCAAGAGTTTTGGAGAGAAAAGAAAGAAGGGATACTGGTCTGTAGTTGTTGACATCGGAGGGATCGAGTGTAGGTTTTTTCAGAAGGGGTGCAACTCTCGCTCTCTTGAAGACGGAAGGGACGTAGCCAGCGGTCAGGGATGAGTTGATGAGCGAGGTGAGGTAAGGGAGAAGGTCCCCGGAAATGGTCTGGAGAAGAGAGGAGGGGATAGGGTCAAGCGGGCAGGTTGTTGGGCGGCCGGCCGTCACAAGAAGTGAGATTTCATCTGGAGAGAGAGGGGAGAAAGAGGTCAGAGCACAGGGTAGGGCAGTGTGAGCAGAACCAGCGGTGTCGTTTGACTTAGCAAACGAGGATCGGATGTCGTCGACCTTCTTTTCAAAATGGTTGACGAAGTCATCTGCAGAGAGGGAGGAGGGGGGAGGGGAGGAGGATTCAGGAGGGAGGAGAAGGTGGCAAAGAGCTTCCCTAGGGTTAGAGGCAGATGCTTGGAATTTAGAGTGGTAGAAAGTGGCTTTAGCAGCAGAGACAGAGGAGGAAAATGTAGAGAGGAGGGAGTGAAAGGATGCCAGGTCCGCAGGGAGGCGAGTTTTCCTCCATTTCCGCTCGGCTGCCCGGAGCTCTGTTCTGTGAGCTCGCAATGAGTCATCGAGCCACGGAGCGGGGGGGAGGACCGAGCCGGCCTGGAGGATAGGGGACATAGAGAGTCAAAGGATGCAGAAAGGGAAGAGAGGAGGGTTGAGGAGGCAGACTCAGGAGAAAGGTTGGAGAAGGTATGAGCAGAGGGAAGAGATGATAGGATGGAAGAGGAGAGAGTAGCGGGGGAGAGAGAGCGAAGGTTGGGACGGCGCGATACCATCCGAGTAGGGGCACCACTTCTGTCTTTAACCAGCAGCAGACCACACTGCATAACACTGCTGGCTTTAACCAGCAGCAGACCACCCTGCATCCCACTGCTAGATTTAACCAGCAGCAGACCACCCTGCATCCCACTGCTGGCTTTAACCAGCAGCAGACCACCCTGCACCCCAATGCTGGCTTTAACCAGCAGCAGACCACCCTGCAACCCACTGCTGGCTTTAACCAGCAGCAGACCACCGCTGGCTTTAACAAGCAGCAGACCCCCTGCATCCCACTGCTGGCTTTAACCAGCAGCAGACCACCCTGTATCCCACTGCTGGCTTTAACCAGCAGCAGACCACCCTGCATCCCACTGCTGGCTTTAAACAGCAGCATACCACCCTGCATCCCACTGCTGGCTTTAACCAGCAGCAGACCACCCTGCATCCCACTGCTTGCTTAAACGAGCAGCAGACCACCCTGCATCCCACTGCTGGCTTTAACGAGCAGCAGACCACACTGCATCCCACTGCTGTCTGTAACCAGCAGCAGACCACCCTGCATCCCACTGCTGGCTTTAAACAGCAGCAGACCACCCTGCATCCAACTGCTGGCTTTAACCAGCAGCAGACCACCCTACTTCCCACTGCTGGCTTTTACCAGCAGCTGACCACCCTGCACCCCAATGCTGTCTTTAACCAGCAGCTGACCTCCCTGCACCCCACTGCTGGCTTTAACCAGCCGCAGACCACCCTTCAACCCACTGCTGGCTTTAACCAGCAGCAGACCACCATGCACCCCAATGCTGGCTTTAACTAGCAGCAGACCACCCTGCATCCCACTGCTGGCTTTAACGAGCAGCAGACCACCCGGCATCTCACTGCTGGCTTTAACCAGCAGCAGACCACCCTGCACCCCACTCCTGGCTTAAACGAGCAGCAGACCACCCTGCACCCCACTGCTGGCTTTAACCAGCAGCAGACCACCGCTGGCTTTAACCAGCAGCAGACCACCCTGCATCCCACTGCTGGCTTTAACCAGCAGCAGACCACCCTGCATCGCACTGCTGGCTTTAACCAGCAGCAGACCACCCTGCACCCCAATGCTGTCTTTAACCGGCAGCAGACCACCCTGCAACCCACTGCTGGCTTTAACCAGCCGTAGACCACCCTTCAACCCACTGCTTGCTTTAACCAGCAGCAGACCACCCTGCACCCCAATGATGGCTTCAACCAGCAGCAGACCACCCTGCACCCCACTGCTGGCTTTAACCAGCAGCAGACCACCCTGCATCCCACTGCTGGCTTTAACCAGCAGCAGACCACCCTGCACCCCACTGCTGGCTTTAACCAGTAGCAGACCACCATGCATCCCACTGCTGGCTTTAACCTCCCTGCATCCCACTGCTGGCTTTAACCAGCAGCAGACCACCGCTGGCTTTAACCAGCAGCAGACCACCCTGCATCCCACTGCTGGCTTTAACCAGCCGCAGAACAACTTTCAACCCACCGCTGGCTTAAACCAGCAGCAGACCACCCTGCACCACAATGCTGGCTTTAACCAGCAGGAGACCACCCTGCACCCCACTGCTGGCTTTAACCAGCAGCAGACCACCCTGCATCCCACTGCTGGCTTTAACCTCCCTGCATCCCAATGCTGGCTTTAACCAGCAGCAGACCACCCTGCATCCCACTGCTGGCTTTAACCAGCAGCAGACCACCCTGCACCCCAATGCTGGCTTTAACCAGCAGCAGACCACCCTGCACCCCAATGCTGGCTTTAACCAGCAGGAGACCACCCTGCACCCCACTGCTGGCTTTAACCAGCAGCAGACCACCCTGCATCCCACTGCTGGCTTTAACCTCCCTGCATCCCAATGCTGGCTTTAACCAGCAGCAGACCACCCTGCATCCCACTGCTGGCTTTAACCAGCAGCAGACCACCCTGCACCCCAATGCTGGCTTTAACCAGCAGCAGACCACCCTGCACCCCAATGCTGGCTTTAACCAGCAGGAGACCACCCTGCACCCCACTGCTGGCTTTAACCAGCAGCAGACCACCCTGCATCCCACTGCTGGCTTTCACCTCCCTGCATCCCACTGCTGGCTTTAACCAGCAGCAGACCACCCTGCATCCCACTGCTGGCTTTAACCAGCAGCAGACCACCCTGCACCCCACTGCTGGCTTTAACCAGCAGCAGACCACCCTGCACCCCAATGCTGGCTTTAACCAGCAGCAGACCACCCTGCATCCCACTGCTGGCTTTCACCTCCCTGCATCCCACTGCTGGCTTTAACCAGCAGTAGACCACCCTGCATCCCACTGCTGGCTTTAACCAGCAGCAGACCACCCTGCACCCCAATGCTGGCTTTAACCAGCAGCAGACCACCCTGCACCCCAATGCTGGCTTTAACCAGCAGCAGACCACCCAGCAACCCACTGCTGGCTTTAACCAGCAGCAGACCACCACTGGCTTTAACAAGCAGCAGACCACCCTGCAACCCACTGCTGGCTTTAACCAGCAGCAGACCACCGCTGGCTTTAACAAGCAGCATACCACCATGCATCCCACTGCTGGCTTTAACCAGCAGCAGACCACCCTGCATCCCACTGCTGGCTTAAACGAGCAGCAGACCACCCTGCATCCCACTGCTGGCTTTAACCAGCAGCAGAGCACCCTACATCCCACTGCTGTCTTTAAACAGCAGCAGACCACCCTGCATCCCACTTCTGTCTTTAACCAGCAGCAGACCACCTCTGGCTTTAACCAGCAGCAGACCACCCTGCATCCCACTGCAGGCTTTCATCAGTGGCAGACCACACTGAATCCCACTGCTGTCTTTAACCAGCAGCAGATCACCCTGCATCCCACAGCTGTCTTTAACCAGCAGCAGACCACCCTACATCCCTCTGCTGGCTTTTACCAGCATCAGACCACTCTGCACCCCACTGCTGGCTTTAACCAGCCGCAGAACACCCTTCAACCCACCGCTGGCTTAAACCAGCAGCAGACCACCCTGCACCACAATGCTGGCTTTAACCAGCAGGAGACCACCCTGCACCCCACTGCTAGCTTTAACCAGCAGCAGACCACCCTGCATCCCACTGCTGGCTTTAACCTCCCTGCATCCCAATGCTGGCTTTAACCAGCAGCAGACCACCCTGCATCCCACTGCTGGCTTTAACCAGCAGCAGACCACCCTGAAACCCAATGCTGACTTTAACCAGCAGCAGACCACCCTGCACCCCAATGCTGGCTTTAACCAGCAGCAGACCACCCAGCAACCCACTGCTGGCTTTAACCAGCAGCAGACCACCACTGGCTTTAACAAGCAGCAGACCACCCTGCAACCCACTGCTGGCTTTAACCAGCAGCAGACCACCGCTGGCTTTAACCAGCAGCATACCACCATGCATCCCACTGCTGGCTTTAACCAGCAGCAGAGCACCCTGCATCCCACTTCTGTCTTTAACCAGCAGCAGACCACACTGCATAACACTGCTGGCTTTAACCAGCAGCAGACCACCCTGCATCCCACTGCTAGATTTAACCAGCAGCAGACCACCCTGCATCCCACTGCTGGCTTTAACCAGCAGCAGACCACCCTGCACCCCAATGCTGGCTTTAACCAGCAGCAGACCACCCTGCAACCCACTGCTGGCTTTAACCAGCAGCAGACCACCGCTGGCTTTAACAAGCAGCAGACCCCCTGCATCCCACTGCTGGCTTTAACCAGCAGCAGACCACCCTGTATCCCACTGCTGGCTTTAACCAGCAGCAGACCACCCTGCATCCCACTGCTGGCTTTAAACAGCAGCATACCACCCTGCATCCCACTGCTGGCTTTAACCAGCAGCAGACCACCCTGCATCCCACTGCTTGCTTAAACGAGCAGCAGACCACCCTGCATCCCACTGCTGGCTTTAACGAGCAGCAGACCACACTGCATCCCACTGCTGTCTGTAACCAGCAGCAGACCACCCTGCATCCCACTGCTGGCTTTAAACAGCAGCAGACCACCCTGTATCCCACTGCTGGCTTTAAACAGCAGCAGACCACCCTGCATCCAACTGCTGGCTTTAACCAGCAGCAGACCACCCTACTTCCCACTGCTGGCTTTTACCAGCAGCTGACCACCCTGCACCCCAATGCTGTCTTTAACCAGCAGCTGACCTCCCTGCACCCCACTGCTGGCTTTAACCAGCCGCAGACCACCCTTCAACCCACTGCTGGCTTTAACCAGCAGCAGACCACCATGCACCCCAATGCTGGCTTTAACTAGCAGCAGACCACCCTGCATCCCACTGCTGGCTTTAACGAGCAGCAGACCACCCGGCATCTCACTGCTGGCTTTAACCAGCAGCAGACCACCCTGCACCCCACTCCTGGCTTAAACGAGCAGCAGACCACCCTGCACCCCACTGCTGGCTTTAACCAGCAGCAGACCACCGCTGGCTTTAACCAGCAGCAGACCACCCTGCATCCCACTGCTGGCTTTAACCAGCAGCAGACCACCCTGCATCGCACTGCTGGCTTTAACCAGCAGCAGACCACCCTGCACCCCAATGCTGTCTTTAACCGGCAGCAGACCACCCTGCAACCCACTGCTGGCTTTAACCAGCCGTAGACCACCCTTCAACCCACTGCTTGCTTTAACCAGCAGCAGACCACCCTGCACCCCAATGATGGCTTCAACCAGCAGCAGACCACCCTGCACCCCACTGCTGGCTTTAACCAGCAGCAGACCACCCTGAATCCCAATGCTGGCTTTAACCAGCAGCAGACCACCCTGCACCCCACTGCTGGCTTTAACCAGTAGCAGACCACCATGCATCCCACTGCTGGCTTTAACCTCCCTGCATCCCACTGCTGGCTTTAACCAGCAGCAGACCACCGCTGGCTTTAACCAGCAGCAGACCACCCTGCATCCCACTGCTGGCTTTAACCAGCAGCAGACCACCCTGCATCGCACTGCTGGCTTTAACCAGCAGCAGACCACCCTGCACCCCAATGCTGCCTTTAACCGGCAGCAGACCACCCTTCACCCCACTGCTGGCTTTAACCAGCCGTAGAACACCCTTCAACCCACTGCTTGCTTTAACCAGCAGCAGACCACCCCACACCCCAATGATGGCTTTAACCTCCCTGCATCCCACTGCTGGCTTTAACCAGCAGCAGACCACCCTGCACCCCAATGCTGTCTTTAACCGGCAGCAGACCACCCTTCACCCCACTGCTGGCTTTAACCAGCCGTAGAACACCCTTCAACCCACTGCTTGCTTTAACCAGCAGCAGACCACCCTGCACCCCAATGATGGCTTTAACCAGCAGCAGACCACCCTGCACCCCACTGCTGGCTTTAACCAGCAGCAGACCACCCTGCATCCCACTGCTGGCTTTAACCTCCCTGCATCCCACTGCTGGCTTTAACCAGCAGCAGACCACCCTGCATCCCACTGCTGGCTTTAACCGGCAGCAGACCACCCTGCATCCCACTGCTGGTTTTAAACAGCAGCAGACCACACTGCATCCAACTGCTGGCTTTAACCAGCAGCAGACCACCGCTGGCTTTAACCAGCAGCAGACCACCCTGCATCCCACTGCTGGCTTTAACCAGCAGCAGACCACCCTGCATCCCACTGCTGGCTTTAAACAGCAGCATACCACCCTGCATCCCACTGCTGGCTTTAACCAGCAGCAGACCACCCTGCATCCCACTGCTTGCTTAAACGAGCAGCAGACCACCCTGCATCCCACTGCTGGCTTTAACGAGCAGCAGACCACACTGCATCCCACTGCTGTCTGTAACCAGCAGCAGACCACCCTGCATCCCACTGCTGGCTTTAAACAGCAGCAGACCACCCTGTATCCCACTGCTGGCTTTAAACAGCAGCAGACCACCCTGCATCCAACTGCTGGCTTTAACCAGCAGCAGACCACCCTACTTCCCACTGCTGGCTTTTACCAGCAGCTGACCACCCTGCACCCCAATGCTGTCTTTAACCAGCAGCTGACCTCCCTGCACCCCACTGCTGGCTTTAACCAGCCGCAGACCACCCTTCAACCCACTGCTGGCTTTAACCAGCAGCAGACCACCATGCACCCCAATGCTGGCTTTAACTAGCAGCAGACCACCCTGCATCCCACTGCTGGCTTTAACGAGCAGCAGACCACCCGGCATCTCACTGCTGGCTTTAACCAGCAGCAGACCACCCTGCACCCCACTCCTGGCTTAAACGAGCAGCAGACCACCCTGCACCCCACTGCTGGCTTTAACCAGCAGCAGACCACCGCTGGCTTTAACCAGCAGCAGACCACCCTGCATCCCACTGCTGGCTTTAACCAGCAGCAGACCACCCTGCATCGCACTGCTGGCTTTAACCAGCAGCAGACCACCCTGCACCCCAATGCTGTCTTTAACCGGCAGCAGACCACCCTGCAACCCACTGCTGGCTTTAACCAGCCGTAGACCACCCTTCAACCCACTGCTTGCTTTAACCAGCAGCAGACCACCCTGCACCCCAATGATGGCTTCAACCAGCAGCAGACCACCCTGCACCCCACTGCTGGCTTTAACCAGCAGCAGACCACCCTGAATCCCAATGCTGGCTTTAACCAGCAGCAGACCACCCTGCACCCCACTGCTGGCTTTAACCAGTAGCAGACCACCATGCATCCCACTGCTGGCTTTAACCTCCCTGCATCCCACTGCTGGCTTTAACCAGCAGCAGACCACCGCTGGCTTTAACCAGCAGCAGACCACCCTGCATCCCACTGCTGGCTTTAACCAGCAGCAGACCACCCTGCATCGCACTGCTGGCTTTAACCAGCAGCAGACCACCTGCACCCCAATGCTGTCTTTAACCCCAGACCACCCTTCACCCCACTGCTGGCTTTAACCAGCCGTGAACACCCTTCAACCCACTGCTTGCTTTAACCAGCAGCAGACCACACACCCCAATGATGGCTTTAACCTCCCTGCATCCCACTGCTGGCTTTAACCAGCAGCAGACCACCCTGCACCCCAATGCTGTCTTTTCACCCCACTGCTGGCTTTAACCAGCCGTAGAACACCCTTGCTTGCTTTAACCAGCAGCAGACCACCCTGCACCCCAATGATGGCTTTAACCCCACTGCTGGCTTTAACCAGCAGCAGACCACCCTGCATCCCACTGCTGGCTTTAACCTCACCTGCATCCCACTGCTGGCTTTAACCAGCAGCAGACCACCCTGCATCCCACTGCTGGCTTTAACCGGCAGCAGACCACCCTGCATCCCACTGCTGGTTTTAAACAGCAGCAGACCACACTGCATCCAACTGCTGGCTTTAACCAGCAGCAGACCACCGCTGGCTTTAACCAGCAGCAGACCACCCTGCATCCCACTGCTGGCTTTAACCAGCAGCAGACCACCCTGCATCGCACTGCTGGCTTTAACCAGCAGCAGACCACCCTGCACCCCAATGCTGTCTTTAACCGGCAGCAGACCACCCTGCAACCCACTGCTGGCTTTAACCAGCCGTAGACCACCCTTCAACCCACTGCTTGCTTTAACCAGCAGCAGACCACCCTGCACCCCAATGATGGCTTTAACCAGCAGCAGACCACCCTGCACCCCACTGCTGGCTTTAACCAGCAGCAGACCAGACCACCCTGCATCCCACTGCTGGCTTTAACCAGCAGCAGACCACCCTGCATCCCACTGCTGGCTTTAACCAGCAGCAGACCACCCTGCATCCCACTGCTGGCTTTAACAGCAGACCACCTGCATCCCACTGCTGGCTTTAACCAGCAGCAGACCCACCGCTGGCTTTAACCAGCAGCAGACCACTGCATCCCACTGCTGGCTTTAACCAGCAGCAGACCACCCTGCATCGCACTGCTGGCTTTAACCAGCAGCAGACCACCCTGCACCCCAATGCTGTCTTTAACCGGCAGCAGACCACCCTGCAACCCACTGCTGGCTTTAACCAGCCGTAGACCACCCTTCAACCCACTGCTTGCTTTAACCAGCAGCAGACCACCCTGCACCCCAATGATGGCTTTAACCAGCAGCAGACCACCCTGCACCCCACTGCTGGCTTTAACCAGCAGCAGACCACCCTGAATCCCAATGCTGGCTTTAACCAGCAGCAGACCACCCTGCACCCCACTGCTGGCTTTAACCAGTAGCAGACCACCATGCATCCCACTGCTGGCTTTAACCTCCCTGCATCCCACTGCTGGCTTTAACCAGCAGCAGACCACCGCTGGCTTTAACCAGCAGCAGACCACCCTGCATCCCACTGCTGGCTTTAACCAGCAGCAGACCACCCTGCATCGCACTGCTGGCTTTAACCAGCAGCAGACCACCCTGCACCCCAATGCTGTCTTTAACCGGCAGCAGACCACCCTTCACCCCACTGCTGGCTTTAACCAGCCGTAGAACACCCTTCAACCCACTGCTTGCTTTAACCAGCAGCAGACCACCCTGCACCCCAATGATGGCTTTAACCTCCCTGCATCCCACTGCTGGCTTTAACCAGCAGCAGACCACCCTGCACCCCAATGCTGTCTTTAACCGGCAGCAGACCACCCTTCACCCCACTGCTGGCTTTAACCAGCCGTAGAACACCCTTCAACCAACTGCTTGCTTTAACCAGCAGCAGACCACCCTGCACCCCAATGATGGCTTTAACCAGCAGCAGACCACCCTGCACCCCACTGCTGGCTTTAACCAGCAGCAGACCACCCTGCATCCCACTGCTGGCTTTAACCTCCCTGCATCCCACTGCTGGCTTTAACCAGCAGCAGACCACCCTGCATCCCACTGCTGGCTTTAACCGGCAGCAGACCACCCTGCATCCCACTGCTGGCTTTAAACAGCAGCAGACCACACTGCATCCAACTGCTGGCTTTAACCAGCAGCAGACCACCCTATATCCCACTGGTGGGTTTTACCAGCAGCAGACCACCCTGCCCTCCAATGCTGTCTTTAACCAGCAGCAGACCACCCTGCACCCCACTGCTGGCTTTAACCAGCCGCAGACCACCCTTCAACCCACTGCTGGCTTTAACCAGCAGCAGACCACCCTGCACCCCAATGCTGGCTTTAATCAGCAGCAGACCACCCTGCACACCACTGCTGGCTTTAACCAGCAGCAGACCACCCTGCATCCCACTGCAGGCTTTCATCAGTGGCAGACCACACTGAATCCCACTGCTGTCTTTAACCAGCAGCAGACCACCCTGCATCCCACAGCTGTCTTTAACCAGCAGCAGACCACCCTACATCCCTCTGCTGGCTTTTACCAGCAGCAGACCACCCTGCCCTCCAATGCTGTCTTTAACCAGCAGCAGACCACCCTGCACCCCACTGCTGGCTTTAACCAGCCGCAGACCACCCTTCAACCCACTGCTGGCTTTAACCAGCAGCAGACCACCCTGCACCCCAATGCTGGCTTTAATCAGCAGCAGACCACCCTGCACACCACTGCTGGCTTTAACCAGCAGCAGACCACCCTGCATCCCACTGCAGGCTTTCATCAGTGGCAGACCACACTGAATCCCACTGCTGTCTTTAACCAGCAGCAGACCACCCTGCATCCCACAGCTGTCTTTAACCAGCAGCAGACCACCCTACATCCCTCTGCTGGCTTTTACCAGCAGCAGACCACCCTGCACCCCAATGCTGTCTTTAACCGGCAGCAGTCCACCCTGCACCCCACTGCTGGCTTTAACCAGCCGCAGAACAACCTTCAACCCACCGCTGGCTTAAACCAGCGGCAGACCACCCTGCACCACAATGCTGGCTTTAACCAGCAGGAGACCACCCTGCACCCCACTGCTGGCTTTAACCAGCAGCAGACCACCCTGCATCCCACTGCTGGCTTTAACCTCCCTGCATCCCAATGCTGGCTTTAACCAGCAGCAGACCACCCTGCATCCCACTGCTGGCTTTAACCAGCAGCAGACCACCCTGCACCCCAATGCTGGCTTTAACCAGCAGCAGATCACCCAGCAACCCACTGCTGGCTTTAACCAGCAGCAGACCACCACTGGCTTTAACAAGCAGCAGACCACCCTGCAACCCACTGCTGGCTTTAACCAGCAGCAGACCACCGCTGGCTTTAACAAGCAGCATACCACCATGCATCCCACTGCTGGCTTTAACCAGCAGCAGACCACCCTGCATCCCACTGCTGGCTTAAACGAGCAGCAGACCACCCTGCATCCCACTGCTGGCTTTAACCAGCAGCAGAGCACCCTACATCCCACTGCTGTCTTTAAACAGCAGCAGACCACCCTGCATCCCACTTCTGTCTTTAACCAGCAGCAGACCACCTCTGGCTTTATCCAGCAGCAGACCACCCTGCATCCCACTGCAGGCTTTCATCAGTGGCAGACCACACTGAATCCCACTGCTGTCTTTAACCAGCAGCAGACCACCCTGCATCCCACAGCTGTCTTTAACCAGCAGCAGACCACCCTACATCCCTCTGCTGGCTTTTACCAGCAGCAGACCACCCTGCACCCCAATGCTGTCTTTAACCGGCAGCAGTCCACCCTGCACCCCACTGCTGGCTTTAACCAGCCACAGAACACCCTTCAACCCACCGCTGGCTTAAACCAGCAGCAGACCACCCTGCACCACAATGCTGGCTTTAACCATCAGGAGACCACCCTGCACCCCACTGCTAGCTTTAACCAGCAGCAGACCACCCTGCATCCCACTGCTGGCTTTAACCTCCTGCATCCCAATGCTGGCTTTAACCAGCAGCAGACCACCCTGCATCCCACTGCTGGCTTTAACCAGCAGCAGACCACCCTGCACCCCAATGCTGACTTTAACCAGCAGCAGACCACCCTGCACCCCAATGCTGGCTTTAACCAGCAGCAGACCACCCAGCAAGCCACTGCTGGCTTTAACCAGCAGCAGACCACCACTGGCTTTAACAAGCAGCAGACCACCCTGCAACCCACTGCTGGCTTTAACCAGCAGCAGACCACCGCTGGCTTTAACAAGCAGCATACCACCATGCATCCCACTGCTGGCTTTAACCAGCAGCAGACCACCCTGCATCCCACTGCTGGCTTAAACGAGCAGCAGACCACCCTGCATCCCACTGCTGGCTTTAACCAGCAGCAGAGCACCTACATCCCACTGCTGTCTTTAAACAGCAGCAGACCACCCTGCATCCCACTTCTGTCTTTAACCAGCAGCAGACCACACTGCATAACACTGCTGGCTTTAACCAGCAGCAGACCACCCTGCATCCCACTGCTAGATTTAACCAGCAGCAGACCACCCTGCATCCCACTGCTGGCTTTAACAAGCAGCAGACCACCCTGCACCCCAATGCTGGCTTTAACCAGCAGCAGACCACCCTGCAACCCACTGCTGGCTTTAACCAGCAGCAGACCACCGCTGGCTTTAACAAGCAGCAGACCCCCTGCATCCCACTGCTGGCTTTAACCAGCAGCAGACCACCTCTGGCTTTATCCAGCAGCAGACCACCCTGCATCCCACTGCAGGCTTTCATCAGTGGCAGACCACACTGAATCCCACTGCTGTCTTTAACCAGCAGCAGACCACCCTGCATCCCACAGCTGTCTTTAACCAGCAGCAGACCACCCTACATCCCTCTGCTGGCTTTTACCAGCAGCAGACCACCCTGCACCCCAATGCTGTCTTTAACCGGCAGCAGTCCACCCTGCACCCCACTGCTGGCTTTAACCAGCCGCAGAACACCCTTCAACCCACCGCTGGCTTAAACCAGCAGCAGACCACCCTGCACCACAATGCTGGCTTTAACCATCAGGAGACCACCCTGCACCCCACTGCTAGCTTTAACCAGCAGCAGACCACCCTGCATCCCACTGCTGGCTTTAACCTCCCTGCATCCCAATGCTGGCTTTAACCAGCAGCAGACCACCCTGCATCCCACTGCTGGCTTTAACCAGCAGCAGACCACCCTGCACCCCAATGCTGACTTTAACCAGCAGCAGACCACCCTGCACCCCAATGCTGGCTTTAACCAGCAGCAGACCACCCAGCAAGCCACTGCTGGCTTTAACCAGCAGCAGACCACCACTGGCTTTAACAAGCAGCAGACCACCCTGCAACCCACTGCTGGCTTTAACCAGCAGCAGACCACCGCTGGCTTTAACAAGCAGCATACCACCATGCATCCCACTGCTGGCTTTAACCAGCAGCAGACCACCCTGCATCCCACTGCTGGCTTAAACGAGCAGCAGACCACCCTGCATCCCACTGCTGGCTTTAACCAGCAGCAGAGCACCCTACATCCCACTGCTGTCTTTAAACAGCAGCAGACCACCCTGCATCCCACTTCTGTCTTTAACCAGCAGCAGACCACACTGCATAACACTGCTGGCTTTAACCAGCAGCAGACCACCCTGCATCCCACTGCTAGATTTAACCAGCAGCAGACCACCCTGCATCCCACTGCTGGCTTTAACAAGCAGCAGACCACCCTGCACCCCAATGCTGGCTTTAACCAGCAGCAGACCACCCTGCAACCCACTGCTGGCTTTAACCAGCAGCAGACCACCGCTGGCTTTAACAAGCAGCAGACCCCCTGCATCCCACTGCTGGCTTTAACCAGCAGCAGACCACCCTGCACCCCACTGCTGGCTTTAACCAGCAGCAGACCACCCTGCATCCCAATGCTGGCTTTAACCAGCAGCAGACCACCCTGCACCCCACTGCTGGCTTTAACCAGCAGCAGACCACCCTGCATCCCACTGCTGGCTTTAACGAGCAGCAGACCACACTGCATCCCACTGCTGTCTGTAACCAGCAGCAGACCACCCTGCATCCCACTGCTGGCTTTAAACAGCAGCAGACCACCCTGTATCCCACTGCTGGCTTTAAACAGCAGCAGACCACCCTGCATCCAACTGCTGGCTTTAACCAGCAGCAGACCACCCTACTTCCCACTGCTGGCTTTTACCAGCAGCTGACCACCCTGCACCCCAATGCTGTCTTTAACCAGCAGCTGACCTCCCTGCACCCCACTGTTGGCTTTAACCAGCCGCAGACCACCCTTCAACCCACTGCTGGCTTTAACCAGCAGCAGACCACCATGCACCCCAATGCTGGCTTTAACTAGCAGCAGACCACCCTGCATCCCACTGCTGGCTTTAACGAGCAGCAGACCACCCGGCATCTCACTGCTGGCATTAACCAGCAGCAGACCACCCTGCATCGCACTGCTGGCTTTAACCAGCAGCAGACCACCCTGCACTCCAATGCTGTCTTTAACCGGCAGCAGACCACCCTGCACCCCACTGCTGGCTTTAACCAGCCGTAGACCACCCTTCAACCCACTGCTTGCTTTAACCAGCAGCAGACCACCCTGCACCCCAATGATGGCTTTAACCAGCAGCAGACCACCCTGCACCCCACTGCTGGCTTTAACCAGCAGCAGACCACCCTGCATCCCAATGCTGGCTTTAACCAGCAGCAGACCACCCTGCACCCCACTGCTGGCTTTAACCAGTAGCAGACCACCCTGCATCCCACTGCTGGATTTAACCTCCCTGCATCCCACTGCTGGCTTTAACCAGCAGCAGACCACCCCGCAACAGACTGCTGGCTTTAACCAGCAGCAGACCACCCTACATCCCACTGCTGGCTTTTACCAGCAGCAGACCACCCTGCACCCCAATGATGTCTTTAACCAGCAGCAGACCACCCTGCACCCCACTGCTGGCTTTAACCAGCAGCAGTCCACCCTGCATCCCACTGCTGGCTTTAACCTCCCTGCATCCCAATGCTGGCTTTAACCAGCAGCAGACCACCCTGCATCCCACTGCTGGCTTTAACCAGCAGCAGACCACCCTGCACCCCAATGCTGGCTTTAACCAGCAGCAGACCACCCTGCACCCCAATGCTGGCTTTAACCAGCAGCAGACCACCCAGCAACCCACTGCTGGCATAACCAGCAGCAGACCACCACTGGCTTTAACAAGCAGCAGACCACCCTGCAACCCACTGCTGGCTTTAACCAGCAGCAGACCACCGCTGGCTTTAACAAGCAGCATACCACCCTGCATCCCACTGCTGGATATAACCAGCAGCAGACCACCCTGCATCCCACTGCTGGCTTAAACGAGCAGCAGACCACCCTGCATCCCACTGCTGGCTTTAACCAGCAGCAGACCACACTGCATCCCACTGCTGTCTTTAAACAGCAGCAGACCACCCTGCATCCCACTTATGTCTTTAACCAGCAGCAGACCACCCTGCATAACACTGCTGGCTTTAACCAGCAGCAGACCACCCTACAACCCACTGCTGGCTTTAACCAGCAGCAGACCACCCGGCATCCCACTGCTGGCTTAAACCATTAGCAGACCACCTGGCATCCCACTGCTGGCTTAAACCAGCAGCAGAACAGCCTGCACCCCAATGCTGGCTTTAACCAGCAGCAGACCACCCTGCACCCCACTGCTGGCTTTAACCATCAGCAGACCACCCTGCACCCCACTGCCGACTTTAACCAGCAGCAGACCACACTGCATCCCACTGCTAGCTTTAACCAGCAGCAGACCACCCTGCACCCCACTGCTGGCTTTAACCAGCTGCAGACCACCCTGCAACAGATTGCTGGCTTTAACCAGCAGCAGACCACCCTGCATCCCACTGCTAGATTTAACCAGCAGCAGACCACCCTGCATCCCACTTCTGTCTTTAACCAGCAGCAGACCACCCTGCATAACACTGCTGGCTTTAACCAGCAGCAGACCACCCTGCATCCCTCTGCAGCAGACCACCCGGCATCCCACTGCTGGCTTAAACCATTAGCAGACCACCTGGCATCCCACTGCTGGCTTAAACCAGCAGCAGACCAGCCTGCATCACACTGCTGGCTTTAACCACCCTGCATCCCACTGCTGGCTTTAACCAGCAGCAGACCACCCTGCATCCCACTGCTGGCTTTAACCAGCAGCAGACCACCCTGCACCCCAATGCTGGCTTCAACCAGCAGCAGACCACCCTGCACCCCACTGCTGGCTTTAACCAGCAGCAGACCACCCTGCACCCCACTGCTGGCTTTACCAAGCAGCAGACCACCCTGCTTCACACTGCTGGCTTTAACCAGCAGCAGACCACCCTGCATCCCACTGCTGACTTTAAACAGCAGCAGACCACCCTGCAACAGACTGCTGGCTTTAACCAGCAGCAGACCACCCTGCATCCCACTGCTGACTTTAAACAGCAGCAGAACACCCTGCATCCCACTGCTGGCTTTAACCAGCAGCAGACCACCCCGCAACAGACTGCTGGCTTTAACCAGCAGCAGACCACCCTACATCCCACTGCTGGCTTTTACCAGCAGCAGACCACCCTGCACCCCAATGATGTCTTTAACCAGCAGCAGACCACCCTGCACCCCACTGCTGGCTTTAACCAGCCGCAGACCACCCTTCAACCCACTGCTGGCTTTAACCAGCAGCAGACCACCCTGCATCCAACTGCTGGCTTTAACCAGCAGCAGACCACCCTACATCCCACTGCTGGCTTTTACCAGCAGCAGACCACCCTGCAACCCACTGCTGGCTTTAAGCAGCAGCAGACCACCCTGCACCCCAATGCTGGCTTTAACCAGCAGCAGACAACCCTGCACCACACTGCTGGCTTTAACCAGCAGCAGACCACCCTGCAACAGACTGCTGGCTTTAACCAGATGCAGACCACCCTGCATCCCACTGCTAGATTTAACCAGCAGCAGACCACCCTGCATCCCACTTCTGTCTTTAACCAGCAGCAGACCACCCTGCATAACACTGCTGGCTTTAACCAGCAGCAGACCACCCTGCATCCCTCTGCAGCAGACCACCCGGCATCCCACTGCTGGCTTAAACCATTAGCAGACCACCTGGCATCCCACTGCTGGCTTAAACCAGCAGCAGACCAGCCTGCATCACACTGCTGGCTTTAACCACCCTGCATCCCACTGCTGGCTTTAACCAGCAGCAGACCACCCTGCATCCCACTGCTGGCTTTAACCAGCAGCAGACCACCCTGCACCCCAATGCTGGCTTCAACCAGCAGCAGACCACCCTGCACCCCACTGCTGGCTTTAACCAGCAGCAGACCACCCTGCACCCCACTGCTGGCTTTACCAAGCAGCAGACCACCCTGCTTCACACTGCTGGCTTTAACCAGCTGCAGACCACCCTGCAACAGACTGCTGGCTTTAACCAGCAGCAGACCACCCTGCATCCCACTGCTGACTTTAAACAGCAGCAGACCACAATGCATCCCACTGCTGGCTTTAACCAGCAGCAGACCACCGCAACAGACTGCTGGCTTTAACCAGCAGCAGACCACCCTACATCCCACTGCTGGCTTTTACCAGCAGCAGACCACCCTGCACCCCAATGATGTCTTTAACCAGCAGCAGACCACCCTGCACCCCACTGCTGGCTTTAACCAGCCGCAGACCACCCTTCAACCACTGCTGGCTTTAACCAGCAGCAGACCACCCTGCACCCCAATGCTGGCTTTAACCAGCAGCAGACCACCCTGCACCCCACTGCTGGCTTTAACCAGCAGCAGACCACCCTACATCCCACTGCTGGCTTTTACCAGCAGCAGACCACCCTGCAACCCACTGCTGGCTTTAAGCAGCAGCAGACCACCCTGCACCCCAATGCTGGCTTTAACCAGCAGCAGACAACCCTGCACCACACTGCTGGCTTTAACCAGCAGCAGACCACCCTGCAACAGACTGCTGGCTTTAACCAGATGCAGACCACCCTGCATCCCACTGCTAGATTTAACCAGCAGCAGACCACCCTGCATCCCACTTCTGTCTTTAACCAGCAGCAGACCACCCTGCATAACACTGCTGGCTTTAACCAGCAGCAGACCACCCTGCATCCCTCTGCAGCAGACCACCCGGCATCCCACTGCTGGCTTAAACCATTAGCAGACCACCTGGCATCCCACTGCTGGCTTAAACCAGCAGCAGACCAGCCTGCATCACACTGCTGGCTTTAACCACCCTGCATCCCACTGCTGGCTTTAACCAGCAGCAGACCACCCTGCATCCCACTGCTGGCTTTAACCAGCAGCAGACCACCCTGCACCCCAATGCTGGCTTCAACCAGCAGCAGACCACCCTGCACCCCACTGCTGGCTTTAACCAGCAGCAGACCACCCTGCACCCCACTGCTGGCTTTACCAAGCAGCAGACCACCCTGCTTCACACTGCTGGCTTTAACCAGCTGCAGACCACCCTGCAACAGACTGCTGGCTTTAACCAGCAGCAGACCACCCTGCATCCCACTGCTGACTTTAAACAGCAGCAGACCACAATGCATCCCACTGCTGGCTTTAACCAGCAGCAGACCACCCCGCAACAGACTGCTGGCTTTAACCAGCAGCAGACCACCCTACATCCCACTGCTGGCTTTTACCAGCAGCAGACCACCCTGCACCCCAATGATGTCTTTAACCAGCAGCAGACCACCCTGCACCCCACTGCTGGCTTTAACCAGCCGCAGACCACCCTTCAACCACTGCTGGCTTTAACCAGCAGCAGACCACCCTGCACCCCAATGCTGGCTTTAACCAGCAGCAGACCACCCTGCACCCCACTGCTGGCTTTAACCAGCAGCAGACCACCCTGCATCCCACTGCTGTCTTTAAACAGCAGCAGACCACCCTGCATCCCACTTCTGTCTTTAACCAGCAGCAGACCACACTGCATAACACTGCTAGCTTTACCAGCAGCAGACCACCCTGCATCCCACTGCTGGCTTTAACCAGCAGCAGACCACCACTGGCTTTAACAAGCTGCAGACCACCCTGCAACCCACTGCTGGCTTTAACAAGCAGCATACCACCCTGCATCCCACTGCTGGCTTTAACCAGCAGCAGACCACCCTGCATCCCACTGCTGGCTTAAACCAGCAGCAGACCACTCTGCATCCCACTGCTAGATTTAACGAGCAGCAGACCACCCTGCATCCCACTGCTGTCTTTAACCAGCAGCAGACCACCCTGCCTAACACTGCTGGCTTTAACCAGCAGCAGACCACCCGGCATCCCACTGCTGGCTTAAACCATTAGCAGACCACCTGGCATCCCACTGCTGGCTTAAACCAGAAGCAGACCAGCCTGCACCCCAATGCTGGCTTTTACCAGCAGCAGACCACCCTGCATCCCACTGCTGGCTTTAACCAGCAGCAGACCACCCTGCACCCCACTGCTGGCTTTAACCAGCTGCAGACCACCCTGCAACAGATTGTTGGCTTTAACCAGCAGCAGACCACCCTGCATCCAACTGCTGGCTTTAACCAGCAGCAGACCACCCTACATCCCACTGCTGGCCTTTACCAGCAGCAGACCACCCTGCAACCCACTGCTGGCTTTAACCAGCAGCAGACCACCCTGCACCCCAATGCTGGCTTTAACCAGCAGCAGACCACCCTGCACCACACTGCTGGCTTTAACCAGCAGCAGACCACCCTGCATCACACTGCTGGCTTTAACCAGCTGCAGACCACCCTGCAGCAGACTGCTGGCTTTAACCAGCAGCAGACCACCCTGCATCCCACTGCTAGATTTAACCAGCAGCAGACCACCCTGCATCCCACTGCTGTCTTTAAACAGCAGCAGACCAACATGCATCCCACTTCTGTCTTTAACCAGCAGCAGACCAACCTGCATAACACTGCTGGCTTTAACCAGCAGCAGAGCACCCTGCATCCCACTGCTGGCTTTAACCAGCAGCAGACCACCCGGCATCCCACTGCTTGCTTAAACCATTAGCAGACCACCTGGCATCCCACTGCTGGCTTAAACCAGCAGCAGACCAGCCTGCATCACACTGCTGGCTTTAACCACCCTGAATCCCACTGCTGGCTTTAACCAGCAGCAGACCACCCTGCATCCCACTGCTGGCTTTAACCAGCAGCAGACCACCATGCATCCCACTGCTGGCTTTAACCAGCAGCAGACCACCCTGCACCCCACTGCTGGCTTTAACCAGCAGCAGACCACCCTGCACCCCACTGCTGGCTTTAACCAGCAGCAGACCACCCTGCTTCACACTGCTGGCTTTAACCAGCTGCAGACCACCCTGCAACAGACTGCTGGCTTTAACCAGCAGCAGACCACTCTGCATCCCACTGCTGTCTTTAAACAGCAGCAGACCACCCTGCATCCCACTGCTGGCTTTAACCAGCAGCAGACCACCTGCAACAGACTGCTGGCTTTAACCAGCAGCAGACCCCCCTGCATTCCACTGCTGGCTTTAACCAGCAGGAGACCACACTACACCCCACTGCTGGCTTTAACCAGCTGCAGACCCCCCTGCAACAGACTGCTGGCTTTAACCAGCAGCAGACCACCCTACATCCCACTGCTGGCTTTTACCAGCAGCAGACCACCCTGCACCCCAATGATGTCTTTTACCAGCAGCAGACCACCCTGCACCCCACTGCTGGCTTTAACCAGCCGCAGACCACCCCTCAACCCACTGATGGCTTTAACCAGCAGCAGACCACCCTGCACCCCACTGCTGGCTTTAACCAGCAGCAGACCACCGCTGGCTTTAACCTGTAGCAGACCAGCGGTGGCTTTAACCAGCAGCAGACCACCCTGCTTCACACTGCTGGCTTTAACCTGTAGCAGACCACCCTGCACCCCACTGCTGGCTTTAACCAGCCACAGACCACCCTTAAACCCACTGCTGGCTTTAACCAGCAGCAGACCACCCTGCACCCCAATGCTGGCTTTAACCAGCAGCAGTCCACCCTGCACCCCACTGCTGGCTTTAACCAGCAGCAGACCACACTGCTTCACACTGCTGGCTTTAACCAGCTGCAGACCACCCTGCATCCGACTGCTAGATTTAACCAGCAGCAGACCACCCTGCATCCCACTGCTGTCTTTAAACAGCAGCAGACCACCCTGCATCCCACTGCTGTATTTAACCAGCAGCAGACCACCCTGCATCACACTGCTGGCTTTAACCAGCAGCAGACCACCCTGCATCCCACTGCTGGCTTTAACCAGCAGCAGACCACCCGGCATCCCACTGCTGGCTTAAACCATTAGCAGACCACCTGGCATCCCACTGCTGGCTTAAACCTGCAGCAGACCACCCTGCATCCTACTGCTGGCTTTAACCAGCAGCAGACCACCCTGCATCCCACTGCTGGCTTTAACCAGCAGACCACCCTGAATCCCACTGCTGTCTTTAACCAGCAGCAGACCACCCTGCATCTCACTGCTGGCTTTAACCAGCAGACCACCCTGCATTCCACTGCTGTCTTTAACCAGCAGCAGACCACCCTGCATCCCACTTCTGGCTTTAACCAGCAGACCACCCTGCATCCCACTGCTGGCTTTAACCAGCAATTTACCACCCTGCATTCCACTGCTGTCTTTACCCCAACAGCAGACCACCCTGCATCCCACTTCTGGCTTTAACCAGCAGACCACCCTGCATCCCACTGCTGGCTTTAACCAGCAGACCACCCTGCATCCCACTGCTGGCTTTAACCAGCAGCAGACCACCCTGCATCCCACTGCTGGCTTTAACCAGCAGACCACCCTGCATCCCACTGCTGGCTTTAACCAGCAGCAGACCATCCTGCATCCCACTGCTGGCTTTAACCAGCAGCAGACCACCCTGCATCCCACTGCTGGCTTTAACCAGCAGAGAGTCCACCCTCATCCCACTTATGGCTTTAACCAGCAGCAGACCACCCTGCATCCCACTGCTGGCTTTAAACAGCAGCAGACCACCCTGCATCCCACTGCTGGCTTCAACCAGCAGACCACCCTACATCCCACTGCTGGCTTTTACCAGCAGCAGACCACCCTGCACCCCAATGATGTCTTTAACCAGCAGCAGACCACCCTGCACCCCACTGCTGGCTTTAACCAGCAGACCACCCTGCATCCCACTGCTGGCTTTAACCAGCAGCAGACCACCCTGCATCCCACTGCTGGCTTTAACCAGCAGACCACCCTGCATCCCACTGCTGGCTTTAACCAGCAGCAGACCATCCTGCATCCCACTGCTGGCTTTAACCAGCAGCAGACCACCCTGCATCCCACTGCTGGCTTTAACCAGCAGGAGTCCACCCCTCATCCCACTTATGGCTTTAACCAGCAGCAGACCACCCTGCATCCCACTGCTGGCTTTAAACAGCAGCAGACCACCCTTCAACCCACTGCTGGCTTTAACCAGCAGCAGACCACCCTGCACCCCAATGCTGGCTTTAACCAGCAGCAGACCACCCTGCACCCCACTGCTGGCTTTAACCAGCAGCAGACCACCCTGCATCCCACTGCTGTCTTTAAACAGCAGCAGACCACCCTGCATCCCACTTCTGTCTTTAACCAGCAGCAGACCACACTGCATAACACTGCTAGCTTTAACCAGCAGCAGACCACCCTGCATCCCACTGCTGGCTTTAACCAGCAGCAGACCACCACTGGCTTTAACAAGCTGCAGACCACCCTGCAACCCACTGCTGGCTTTAACCAGCAGCAGACCACCGCTGGCTTTAACAAGCAGCATACCACCCTGCATCCCACTGCTGGCTTTAACCAGCAGCAGACCACCCTGCATCCCACTGCTGGCTTAAACCAGCAGCAGACCACTCTGCATCCCACTGCTAGATTTAACAAGCAGCAGACCACCCTGCATCCCACTGCTGTCTTTAAACAGCAGCAGACCACCCTGCATCCCACTTCTGTCTTTAACCAGCAGCAGACCACCCTGCCTAACACTGCTGGCTTTAACCAGCAGCAGACCACCCGGCATCCCACTGCTGGCTTAAACCATTAGCAGACCACCTGGCATCCCACTGCTGGCTTAAACCAGAAGCAGACCACCCTGCATCCCACTGCTGGCTTTAACCAGCAGCAGACCACCCTGCACCCCACTGCTGGCTTTAACCAGCTGCAGACCACCCTGCAACAGATTGCTGGCTTTAACCAGCAGCAGACCACCCTGCATCCAACTGCTGGCTTTAACCAGCAGCAGACCACCCTACATCCCACTGCTGGCCTTTACCAGCAGCAGACCACCCTGCAACCCACTGCTGGCTTTAACCAGCAGCAGACCACCCTGCACCCCAATGCTGGCTTTAACCAGCAGCAGACCACCCTGCACCACACTGCTGGCTTTAACCAGCAGCAGACCACCCTGCATCACACTGCTGGCTTTAACCAGCTGCAGACCACCCTGCAGCAGACTGCTGGCTTTAACCAGCAGCAGACCACCCTGCATCCCACTGCTAGATTTAACCAGCAGCAGACCACCCTGCATCCCACTGCTGTCTTTAAACAGCAGCAGACCAACATGCATCCCACTTCTGTCTTTAACCAGCAGCAGACCAACCTGCATAACACTGCTGGCTTTAACCAGCAGCAGAGCACCCTGCATCCCACTGCTGGCTTTAACCAGCAGCAGACCACCCGCATCCCACTGCTTGCTTAAACCATTAGCAGACCACCTGGCATCCCACTGCTGGCTTAAACCAGCAGCAGACCAGCCTGCATCACACTGCTGGCTTTAACCACCCTGAATCCCACTGCTGGCTTTAACCAGCAGCAGACCACCCTGCATCCCACTGCTGGCTTTAACCAGCAGCAGACCACCATGCATCCCACTGCTGGCTTTAACCAGCAGCAGACCACCCTGCATCCCACTTCTGTCTTTAACCAGCAGCAGACCACCCTGCCTAACACTGCTGGCTTTAACCAGCAGCAGACCACCCGGCATCCCACTGCTGGCTTAAACCATTAGCAGACCACCTGGCATCCCACTGCTGGCTTAAACCAGAAGCAGACCACCCTGCATCCCACTGCTGGCTTTAACCAGCAGCAGACCACCCTGCACCCCACTGCTGGCTTTAACCAGCTGCAGACCACCCTGCAACAGATTGCTGGCTTTAACCAGCAGCAGACCACCCTGCATCCAACTGCTGGCTTTAACCAGCAGCAGACCACCCTACATTCCACTGCTGGCCTTTACCAGCAGCAGACCACCCTGCAACCCACTGCTGGCTTTAACCAGCAGCAGACCACCCTGCACCCCAATGCTGGCTTTAACCAGCAGCAGACCACCCTGCACCACACTGCTGGCTTTAACCAGCAGCAGATCACCCTGCATCACACTGCTGGCTTTAACCAGCTGCAGACCACCCTGCAGCAGACTGCTGGCTTTAACCAGCAGCAGACCACCCTGCATCCCACTGCTAGATTTAACCAGCAGCAGACCACCCTGCATCCCACTGCTGTCTTTAAACAGCAGCAGACCAACATGCATCCCACTTCTGTCTTTAACCAGCAGCAGACCAACCTGCATAACACTGCTGGCTTTAACCAGCAGCAGAGCACCCTGCATCCCACTGCTGGCTTTAACCAGCAGCAGACCACCCGGCATCCCACTGCTTGCTTAAACCATTAGCAGACCACCTGGCATCCCACTGCTGGCTTAAACCAGCAGCAGACCAGCCTGCATCACACTGCTGGCTTTAACCACCCTGAATCCCACTGCTGGCTTTAACCAGCAGCAGACCACCCTGCATCCCACTGCTGGCTTTAACCAGCAGCAGACCACCATGCATCCCACTGCTGGCTTTAACCAGCAGCAGACCACCCTGCACCCCAATGCTGGCTTTAACCAGCAGCAGACCACCCTGCACCCCACTGCTGGCTTTAACCAGCAGCAGACCACCCTGTTTCACACTGCTGGCTTTAACCAGCTGCAGACCACCCTGCAACAGACTGCTGGCTTTAACCAGCAGCAGACCACCCTGCATCCCACTGCTGTCTTTAAACAGCAGCAGACCACCCTGCATCCCACTGCTGGCTTTAACCAGCAGCAGACCACCCTGCAACAGACTGCTGGCTTTAACCAGCAGCAGACCCCCCTGCATTCCACTGCTGGCTTTAACCAGCAGGAGACCACACTACACCCCACTGCTGGCTTTAACCAGCTGCAGACCCCCCTGCAACAGACTGCTGGCTTTAACCAGCAGCAGACCACCCTACATCCCACTGCTGGCTTTTACCAGCAGCAGACCACCCTGCACCCCAATGATGTCTTTTACCAGCAGCAGACCACCCTGCACCCCACTGCTGGCTTTAACCAGCAGCAGACCACCGCTGGCTTTAACCTGTAGCAGACCAGCAGTGGCTTTAACCAGCAGCAGACCACCCTGCTTCACACTGCTGGCTTTAACCTGTAGCAGACCACCCTGCACCCCACTGCTGGCTTTAACCAGCCACAGACCACCCTTCAACCCACTGCTGGCTTTAACCAGCAGCAGACCACCCTGCACCCCAATGCTGGCTTTAACCAGCAGCAGTCCACCCTGCACCCCACTGCTGGCTTTAACCAGCAGCAGACCACACTGCTTCACACTGCTGGCTTTAACCAGCTGCAGACCACCCTGCATCCGACTGCTAGATTTAACCAGCAGCAGACCACCCTGCATCCCACTGCTGTCTTTAAACAGCAGCAGACCACCCTGCATCCCACTGCTGTATTTAACCAGCAGCAGACCACCCTGCATCACACTGCTGGCTTTAACCAGCAGACCACCCTGCATCCCACTGCTGGCTTTAACCAGCAGCAGACCATCCTGCATCCCACTGCTGGCTTTAACCAGCAGCAGACCACCCTGCATCCCACTGCTGGCTTTAACCAGCAGGAGTCCACCCCTCATCCCACTTATGGCTTTAACCAGCAGCAGACCACCCTGCATCCCACTGCTGGCTTTAAACAGCAGCAGACCACCCTGCATCCCACTGCTGGCTTCAACCAGCAGACCACCCTGCATCCCACTGCTGGCTTTAACCAGCAGCAGACCACCCTGCATCCCACTGCTGGCTTTAACCAGCAGCAGTCCACCCCTCATCCCACTTCTGGCTTTAACCAGCAGCAGACCACCCTGCATCCCACTGCTGGCTTCAACCAGCATACCACCCTGCATCCTACTGCTGGGTTTAACCAGCAGAAGACCACCCTGCATCCCACTGCTGGCTTTAAACAGCAGCAGACCACCCTGCATCCCACTACTGGCTTGCCTCTTAAGCTAAGCAGGGTTGGTCCTGGTCGGTCCCTGGATTGGAGACCAAATGCTGCTGGAAGTGGTGTTGGAAGCCCAGGAGGAGGCACTCTTTCCACTGGTTAATAAAAAATATACAGTGGGGAGAACAAGTATTTGATACACTGCCGATTTTGCAGGTTTTCTTACTTACAAAGCATGTAGAGGTCTGTAATTTTTATCATAGGTACACTTCAACTGTGAGACACGGAATCTAAAACAAAAATCCAGAAAATCACATTGTATGATTTTTAAGTAATTAATTTGCATTTTATTGCATGACATAAGTATTAGATACATCAGAAAAGCAGAACTTAATATTTGGTCAAATAC
The DNA here is from genome assembly GCF_036934945.1 of Oncorhynchus masou masou. Classification (NCBI taxonomy): domain Eukaryota; kingdom Metazoa; phylum Chordata; class Actinopteri; order Salmoniformes; family Salmonidae; genus Oncorhynchus; species Oncorhynchus masou. The sequence goes on from NC_088244.1 coordinate 45,106,153, forward strand.
CCATGTATTTAAACCCAGGTCTGGTTCATAACTGACAACCTGGCCAGCTGTACAGTGGTATAGAAGATACAGCAGCTCCTGCTTGCCTTCCAGTCACCAGCAAATGAAAAATCTCAAACAATTGGCAGAATTCCCTGTAGGATGTATGCAACATTCAAGTTGCAGAGGTTTTTTTCTGTGAACAGCAATTCCAGGCTTCATCACTGAACTGCATCAATGTGAAAAAGACGAGACATAACAAAAACAATCTGTGTGTTGACTTCGGCGCTCCATGCAGGCACTTTCCGAATTGAATTCCCCCTGGGTGTAAGCCCAGACCTATACCATATGTGAAGGGAGATGTAGGGGTAGAGAGAGGTGGGAGAGGAATAAGTACTGTACGTCATTACATTATCTTCCCCACTACTCCCTCTCTGTCTTCATCCTCCACGCCACGAAAGCCGTGACTCAATCTATGGCGAGAACGAGACGTCGCACTTTCGCGCAGCTGTTCACTCGTCTGTCTTCCATAGGGAGAATAAGAACACTCGACAGTGAGTTTGGCGTGGCGACGGCTTGTGAGCTAGTGAGCTCATCCATTATAAAAAATGCTAAAAACCGATAAACTAGGCAAATGATGAGGAACAACAACGACGACCAAAACGATGGCAGAGGCAGTTGAGTAGTTAGAGGCCTGCAGCGCGAATGGAAGTGGCAGCCTGGAGTGGGTATTTAAGCCTGGAGTTAAAACAGACAGACGACTTGTAGAGGGGAATGGGGAGAGTCATAGCCATGAGGCAAATTCCACATCCTACCTGGCAGCCCAGAGAAGTGACACAAGCCAACAAGGGCCCAGTGGTTTGCGAGGGAAGTGGGTAAAGGCTGAAACTGAGGCCTACATCGATCATTTGCAAAGAGTAGAGTGCTGCACATTCAGCCAGGCACATGTATCACACACACCTACAAAATCACAACACACCAGAAGTCACATACCACCTGTCACCATGCATGCACACACACGGCACACAGTCTACATATAAAAAAATGTGATGCTACTACTTTAATATGGTAGTCTCCCTCATATCCTTGTCTAATCGTAGAACTAGAGCAGATAGAACCTACAGGCCTCTCTACCTCTTACTAAATTCACATGCCCCTATCCGACGTGGCAGAAGTTTGAATTATTGCACTGTTGCTACGGTAACACACGGCATGCAGAAACTGTGGCGCTGCGAGACATATGGTCATTTGTGAGATTTAATTCATAGCCAATGCAAAGGAGGCCGCTTGGCATGGTTCGCAATTGCATGGTGCTTTTGATAATTTGGGTCAAGTGTCACCATATTTCTACGAGCAAAACAAAGGAAAACAGCTCTGCCATCTCTTCTGTCATTCATCTGCCTCTATCCTAACACTTGCGGGCATTTGCATTCTGTCGTCTTTGCCTATTCCCTTTCATGTCATCCTCTTGTGTACTACATTTCCTGTATGATAACTTAGCAGCAATTTGAACACCGGCGTAGCACAGTGGCCGTGGATAATGCCGTATGCATCCAAAGTAGAGAGAAATCACATCGTTCAAAAGTCTACTTTGCTTCTCTGTTCCTTCTCTCCCCCATTTCATCCTCTCCAGTTTCACATAGAAATCCCACTGGTGACAATCAAATCCAGATTTTGTTATATGACCCTGGCAATCTCCCCTTTCCACCACTCTCCAACCTCAAGACCCCGGAGGAAAAACCCACCCTGATCATGTGACTGGCCTTTCCAAGGCAACAAATGATTTCCCTGGCCCATTAGCTCACTTCAGTGTCAAAGCTCAGTCATGTGATCTTGGTCACCATCCCTTTAAGTAGACCACCTTGGAACCCTTAAAAGGGATTGTCATTACGTGTTCATTACCGTTCATGGTGTCAGACTGAGGCATGTACACAAGTCAGCTGGAAAATGGTCTGGATGTGTGCGATGTAGTGTGTGATTGAGGATCTGGGGCACCCTCCTTCAAGTGGAGTGACTGGTGGTAAAAATAGACCCGGTTGAAAGGAATAGGTTCATCAGGGCTCATTAGTGTGTGATGAATGACCTTGCTGAGGTGGCTCGCCTAGGAGACCTATTGCTGTTTTTATGCCCTGGCAGTTGTGGCCAACCTGGGGCATTGGGGGGTGGGGGTCCGGGTGGATGGTGGTGGGGGTTGTAGACCTGTGGCTTACAGTTACTTGCTCCCACAGGCCTGGTCTCTGAGTAATGCTCTCTATTATAACAGTGAGAGTGGGAGTGGGTTTGGAACACATATATACACACACAGACACACAAGCGCAGGCACACACGTTCACAGAGACGCACACACAAACAAACTGCAGGCAATCAGATCTCAGGGGAAAAGGGGAGTCATAGACAGGAGAGCGAGAGGGAGAGAGGGATGGAGGAGGAAAAGAGCAGGGCAGTCGATAGGAGCAAGGGATAGAAAGAGTGTGGTGGGAGGTCAGAAAGGCCATTTTTCATGTGTGTGGTACTGGTGTGGTCGTTAGCTGCCTCTGTCAGAGAGCAGTAAGAGGAGAGGTGGAGATGGAGGGAGGAAGAGGACAGAGAGAAGGGGACTGAGATGAAAAGATAAACAGAGACGGGAATGAGAAGGAGACAGCAAAAAAATGTTTTTAAAAAATAAGGGAGCTGGTAAGGCAGTGTGGAGCTGAGGAAAGCCAAACAAAAGGACTCATGGATGGGGGTGAGGAGAGTCAGTTAAGAACAAATTATTATTTATAATGATGGCCAAACCCGGACGACGCTGGGCCAATTGTGCCCCGCCCTATGGGACTTCCAATCACGGCCGGTTGTGATACAGCCTGGATTTGAACCAGGGTGTCTGTAGTGATGCCTCAAGCACTGAGATGAAGTGCCTTAGACCGCTGTGCCACTCGGGAGCACTACAAAGATAGAGTGAGTGAATAATGTATTGGTGTAAGTGGTACCACAGCCAGCCGGTCAGAAAGAGAAAGAACAAGAAAATTTGAGAACGAGAGTGAAAGAGAGAAATTTAGCAGTATAACCGATCAGCCCCAGATGTCTTTTCGTTGAGTGTGTGCGTGCACATGTCCGTGCGTGTGCATGCATCAGCCTGTGAGTCTGTCCTTTTGGTGTGTGTGCGTGATCTTGTGCTTGTGTGTGTAGTGCTGGCAGGCCTGGGAGTTCATGTCAGCTCCCCATCACTCTGTCGCTCTAGCAGCCAGCCAGACAGGCAGGGCTAGCTCCTGAGACAGGGCCAGAGGGGGCTGTTAATGCTGGGGAGAGGTCCTCCCTCCTCTGGCCAGGCCTCTTGCTCCACCCTGGACATGATCCAGGACCTTCTGGCTCCTGGACACATCTGGACCATGGTTGGCCAGAGCCAGAACCTGCATGTCCTCTGGGCCGAGGCAGCTAGTAGTGCTCTCACTGGCTCTCAGAGGTGAGGCAGGCTAGCAATGCTAGAGCCAAGAAGCACAGTGTAATGTTTTAACATTGCATTACACTGCTGTTACACTAACTATTTTGCTTATTACTCTGTCACTGTACAGCCCATACGCACACAAACCACTGGGTCAATATGTTGACTCAATTGGCCAATCCACCGTCTGCCCAGCTTGGTCAATAAAATAGCACCTCCATCCTTTTAGCTCTTGGCACCATTCCATGTTAGAAGAACAACAGCAACCACTTATTCCCACTCTCTAGACAATCTAGCTCTACGTCCTTCCACCACACGCATCATTCTCCATTCTATGGATTGATCCCACAGCTAGATTGTAATTGTCACATACAGCTAGAGAAGAACAACCACTATGTATCTCTTCTATTTACGTACCATTCACCATTGTATTGGTTTGAATAAGCAGTTAGATTCTAACAGTCAGGTAGGCTACAGCAACCATTTACCCCCTCACTCTTTAGTCACTCTCTCATGATTCACACTCTCCTCTCTAACCATTCAGGCAGTTTTTTATTATTATTATGTTTTTTTTGGGGGGGGGGTAGATCAGATTTAATAGTGCAGATAGATTGCGGCTTCTATCAATGTAATGCATCATTTCCAATCCCCCATATATATATTTCTTGTAAATATATCATTTTAAATATATATAACATTCTACCACCCCTCCTCTAATTGGAGTAAACTAATGACATATATTTATATTCCCTAACTCTACCACCCCTCCTCTAATTGGAGTAAACTAATGACATATATTTATCTTCTTTATATCCCCTAACTCTACCACCGCTCCTCTAATTGGAGTAAACCAATGAAATATATTTATCTTCTTTATATCCCCTAACCCTACCACCCCTCCTCTAATTGGTATTAAACTAATGAAATATATTTCTCTTCTTTATATCCCCTAACCCTACCAGCCCTCCTCTAATTGGAGTAAACCAATGAAATATATTTCTCGTCTTTATATCCCCTAACCCTACCACCCCTCCTCTAATTGGTATTAAACTAATGAAATATATTTATCTTTCTTTATATCCCCTAACTCTACCACCCCTCCTCTAATTGGAGTAAACTAATGAAATATATTTATTTTCTTTATATCCCCTAACTCTACCACCCCTCCTCTAATTGGAGTAAACTAATGAAATATATATATCTTTATTATTTTCCCCTAACTCTACCACCCCTCTCCTAAGGGGCAAAAGGTCGCAAAGTTCAAGGGGGCCGAATACTTTCGCAAGGCACTGTAAATCTCTTCACTCTAGTCATTATAGCTATATGTCCCCCTCCCCTTTCTCTCAGCGCATCATTCTCCATTTAATCGATCAGACGGCTAAATTAAAATAGACAGGTAACAGCCGGTCCACACTGCCGACAGCAGAGGCCTGGTATATTGAAATGAACAAATTAAGATGTCTTCCTAGGAGAGAGAAGAGACCGTGGCACTTTGGTAAAAGGTTATTGTCTCTCAGAGGCTGAGGGCCCCCGAATAATTCACTCGAAAATCAATTTCCATCACCCCGTCCGTCACACATTCAGGCCGAATGATGGACAAAGGGAGAAAAAAACTGTCTTTCCCCCCTCCTCTCTCCCTCTCTATTGACACCACCTTGCCACACACTCAGCCAGCTGTTCATCGGCTAACAAAGGAACATTCGCGTCAGATAATATAAGCAGTATCGTGACATAAGAATGATGCTAATGCACTTTCTGTAATGAACATTTGACAAATAAGGTATTTTAACCTCTTGAAACTCAAGTGCGCTCAAGTATTTTGTCACAAAAAGATGCTCGACTATGCATATAATTGGTAGCTTTGGAAAGAAAACACTCTGACGTTTCCAGAACTGCAAAGATATTTTCTGTGCGTGCCCTAGAACGTGAGCTACAGGCAAAACCAAGATGAAACGGCATCCAGGAAATGAGCAGGATTTTTGAGGCTCCGTTTTCCATTGTCTCCTTATATGGCTGTGAATGCGAGAGGAATGAGTCTGCCCTTTCTGTCGTTTCCCCAAGGTGTCTGCAGCATTGTGACGTATTTGTAGGCATATCATTGGAAGATTGACCATAAGAGACCACATTTACCAGGTGTCCGCCCGGTGTCCTGCGTCGAAATTGGTGCGCAAACCTCAGCTGCAAGTATTTTTCCATGGAATTCAGAGAAGAAAGCAGGCTTCCACGAACGATATATCAATGAAGAGATATGTGAAAAAACACCTTGAGGATTGATTCCAAACAACGTTTGCCATGTTTCGGTCGATATTATGGAGTTAATTCGGAAAAAGTTTGACGTTGTTGGTGACTGACTTTTCGGTTCGTTTCGGTAGCCAAATGTGATGTACAAAATGGAGCGATTTCTCCTACACAAAGATGCTTTCAGGAAAAACTGAACATTTGCTATGTAACTGAGAGTCTCCTCATTGAAAACATCCGAAGCTCTTCAAAGGTAAATGATTTTATTTATTTGGTTATCTGGTTTTTGTGAAAATGTTGCGTGCTAAATGCTACTCAAAATGCTAAGCTAGCTTAGCATACTCTTACACAAATTAGTGAATAGCGATGGTTCAAAAGCATATTTTGAAAATCTGAGATGACAGTGTTGTTAAGAAAAGGCTAAGCTTTAGAGCAGGCGCATTATTTTCATTTTATTTGCGATTTTCAGAAATCGTTAACGTTACATTATGCTAATGAGCTTGAGGCTATAACTGTATACAGGTTTTTTCATAGCCAAACGTGAACAAAACGGAGCGATTTGTCCTACACAAATAATATTTTTTGAAAAACTGAACATTTGCTATCTAACTGAGAGTCTCCTCATTGAAAACATCTGAAGTTCTTCAAAGGCAAATGATTTTATTTGAATTATTTTCTTGTTTTTGTGAAAATGTTGCTGGCTGAATTCTAGGCTTATAGCTATGTTAGCAATCAATACTCTTACACAAATGCTTGTTTAGCTATGGTTGAAAAGCATATTTTGAAAATCTGAGATGACAGTGTTGTTAACAAAAGTCTAAGCTTGAGAGCAAATATATTTATTTCATTTCATTTGCGATTTTCATGAATAGTTAACGTTGCGTTATGCTAATGAGCTTGAGGCTATAAATAGAATCCCGGATCCGGGATTGCGCGACGCAACAGGTTAAAAGCAGAGCCATTTCTCCATTGACAACACTCCCTAAATAAAAAGTATTATTGTATGTGCTTATCATTGTTCAACTATTAATTGGCAAAATCAACAACTCAAAGGCCATAAACTAGTAATGTTAAGCCAATGACTCTATGATGTGTGAGTACCAGTCTTGAACAAGTAGCATTGCCACAGAAAATTTAACAAAGAGCTTGAATTGATTCATTGTTGGATGCAAGGTGGCTAAAGCACACCATCAAGCATAAGGTTTGTCACTTATCCAAATTTCATTATGTTGTCTATTGTAGCGAATGACACCCCCCTCCCTCCACGTTGGCTCGTTCCATCTTCATTATCGCACAGAAAACAAGAGAAATGGAGCTGATAATTGCAAAGAGGCGTGGGTGTTTAGGTGGATGGTAATTATTAAAATGGGGTACTCCTCAAGCAAGGCAGGCATGCAAGCAGAGATCTGTAGTGATGAGTGAGGGGCTGCAATTTGTTATAGGTCAGTCTAAATGTTTAATGCTTTATGTATGATGAGTTGATGCTCTGGTGTCCTCAAGAGACACACCAAAGCTTGGCTTGGTGAAACCCCCCACCCAAACACAAATATGTGCACAAACCACACACACACACACCAAATCCCTGCTCATTGTAAAACTGACCACACGCCAATTAAACAGGCATGTGACAAGACAGACAAAAGTGCCAATTACGCCCCATCCCCATGCCCCTTACAGTATATCCCTCCATCCTTCTCAATCTCTCTCACCCACCCGCCTCCCTCCATCCAAACACCATAGGCCCCAACTGGATTTTTTTCCCCATTCTTCTCTATTTTATTCACTCCTCTTCTTCCCAAACTTCCACATGACGAGCGAGTCAAAATAATGTCTCTTTAACAGACGCCTGTGTAATATTCCAACAGAAAGTGAGCGAGAACATTTTTGCTTTGAGTACACAATCGTTTAGCCTAGAGTATAGATAGTAATAGAAAGAGCCCGATAACTATGTTTCCTTGTTACATTTACTACCATTAAAGGATTAGAATGAAGATGACATTGAAAGGGGGGGGGGGGGGTAAAAAACAAACACATTCACTTGGTTTAGCCAGGATGCAAATACAGTGGGGCAAAAAAGTATTTAGTAAGCCAATTGTGCAAGTTCTCCCACTTAAAAAGATGAGAGAGGCCTGTAATTTTCATCATAGGTACACTTCAACTATGACAGACAAAATGAGAAAAGAAATACTGAAAATCACATTGTAGGATTTTTTATGAATTTATTTGCAAATTATGGTCTATGACATCATGACATCAATAGAATACTGCCAACAGTATGAAATTTGATTTGAACACGTAGGCAAAACAGTCTTTTTACCATAGGATTTCAGTCTTCTCATGGTTTTCCAGAGGCTTCCTCCCACTCGAGTTATGCGGCGTAATTCCATTAGAGCTAAAGTAGTCCCTGCTCAAGCTTTCGTTATAAAGACCATATGCTCCATATCTATTCCTCTGCAATGTCACAAACAAGCCTCCAGGCGCTCTCGGGCATGAGCAAGAACTCAGCACCACAGCCAAAAATGTGTCAACATCGAAATTCATCAGTGTCAAGATGGTAATTGGTGCCATGGTACCTAGATCGAGTGGGATGCAACATGGTTCTTAAAAAGGAAGTCCATCTGACACTACTCAGGTTCCAGTAGCTAGGGGCGGGTGCTTCACTCTGAAATAGCGGTAAAACTATCTCTTGTTATTACATTCCAATTAGTATAACGCCCAAAAGCAGGCAAGAACAGCAACATTTTGGGGTGTGTGAATCATTGAGAGGGCCTTGACTACACAGGGAGGGGGTTTCAAATTGGCTTGATTTTCTAATGGAATACTGGAGCTGGGTCACCTCAAACTGGGGCTTGAGTGACACGCATACAGTTGAAGTCAGAAGTTTACTGTAACGGCGTTCTTCGTTTGTCGAAAGAAAGTCGGACCGAAATGCAGCGTGTTGGTTACTCATGTTCTTCAATGGAACAAATGACGATACACGAAATAACTTATAAATACAAAAAAAAAAAAAAAAAACGGAACGTGAAACCTATTACAGCCTATCTGGTGAACACTACACAGAGACAGGAACAATCACCCACGAAATACAAAGTGAAACCCTGGCTACCTAAATACGGTTCCCAATCAGAAACAACGAAAATCACCTGACTCTGATTGAGAACCGCCTCAGGCAGCCAAGCCTATACAACACCCCTGCTCAGCCGCAATCCCAAATACTACAAAAACCCCACCATGAAATACAACAACATAAACCCATGTCACACCCTGGCCTGACAAACTAATTAACGAAAACACAAAATACTAAGACCAAGGCGTGACAGAACCCCCCCCCCTAAGGTGCGGACTCCCGGACGCACCTCAAAACCATAGGGAGGGTCCGGGTGGGCGTCTGTCCATGGTGGCGGTTCCGGCTCGGGACGTGGACCCCACTCCATAAATGTCATAGTTCCTCCACCTTCGCGTCCTGGGATAATCCACCCTCGCCGCCGACCATGGCCGAATAGTCCTCACCCAGAACCCCACTGAACTGAGGAGCAGCTCGTGACTGAGGGGCAGCTCGGGACTGAGGCAGCTCGGGACTGAGGGGTAGCTCGGGACTGAGGGGCAGCTCGGGACTGAGGGGCAGCTCGGGACTGAGGGGCAGCTCGGGACTGAGGGGCAGCTCGGGACTGAGGGGCAGCTCGGGACTGAGAGGAAGCCCAGTACTGAGAGGAAGCCCAGTACTGAGAGGAAGCCCAGTACTGAGATGAAGCCCAGCCAGGCAGTTGAATCCGGCAGATCCTGGCTGACTGGCGGATCTGGAAGAGTCTGGTTGACTAGCAGATCTGGAAGAGTCTGGTTGACTGGCAGATCTGGAAGAGTCTGGCTGAATAGCAGATCTGGAAGAGTCTGGCTGACTGGCAGATCTGGAAGGGTCTGGCTGACTGGCAGATCTGGAAGAGTCTGGCTGACTGGCAGATCTGGAAGAGTCTGGCTGACTGGCAGATCTGGAAGAGTCTGGCTGTCTGGCAGATCTGGAAGAGTCTGGCTGACTGGCAGATCTGGAAGAGTCTGGCTGACTGGCAGATCTGGAAGAGTCTGGCTGACTGGCAGATCTGGAAGAGTCTGGCTGACTGGCAGATCTGGAAGAGTCTGGCAGACTGACGGCTCTGGCTGCTTCATGCTGACTGGCGGCTCTGGCTGCTCCATGCAGATTGACAGCTCTGGCGGCTTCTTGCAGACTGACAGCTCTGACTGTTCCATGCAGACTAACAGCTTTGGCAGCTCCTTGCCGACTGGCAGCTCCTTGCAGACTGGCAGCTTCTTGCAGACTGGCAGCTCCTTGCAGACTGGCAACTCCATGCAGACTGGCAACTCCATGCAGACTGGCAACTCCATGCAGACTGGCAACTCTGGCTGCTCCAAGCAGACTGACAGCTCTGGCTGCCCCATGCAGACTGGCAGCTCTAGCTGCTCCATGCAGACTGGCAACTCTGGCTGCTCCATGCAGACTGGCAGCTCTAGCTGCTCCATGCAGACTGGCAGCTCTGGCTGCTCCATGCAGACTGGCAGCTCTAGCTGCTCCATGCAGACTGGCAGCTCTAGCTGCTCCATGCAGACTGGCAGCTCTAGCTGCTCCACGCAGACTGGCAGCTCTAGCTGTTCCATGCAGACTGGCAGCTCAGGCTGCTCCGAACAGGCAGGAGGCTCCGGCAGCGCTGTAGAGGAGGAAGGCTCTAGAAACGCTGAACAGGCGGGAGACTCCGACAGCGCAGGAAAGGGAGAAAGCGCTGGCTGCACTGAACAGGCGAGGCGCACTGAAGGCCTGGTGTGTGGTACTGGAACAGGTGGTACTGGATCGAGGACAGGCACAGGAAGCATCGGAGGACTGGTGTGTGAAGGTGGCACAGGATGGACTGGACCGTGAAGGTGTACTGGAGAGCCTGAGAGCAGGACTGGCACAGGACGTGCAAGGCTAGGTAGGTACACAGGAGGCCTAGTGCGTGAGGCTGGCACATTTTTCACCAGCCGACTAACACGCACCTCAGGACTAGTATGGAGCGCTGACCCAGGTGCCATTAAATCCCCGACACGCTCCGTCGGACGAATCTTATACCTAAAGCACCAAACTAGCAACTCCCTCATTACTCTCTCCTCCAATTTCCCCATTAACTCCTTCACAGTCTCTGCTTCGCTCACCTCCAACACCGGTTCTGGTCTCCTCCTTGGCTCCTCATGATAAACAGGGAGAGTTGGCTCAGGTCTGTCTCCTGACTCAGCCACTCTCCCTCTGAGCCCCCCCCCAAGAAATTTTTGGGGCTGATTTTCTGGTTGCGCTCTGCGCCGCTGTGTCACTCTTTTCGACTCCATTCTCCTATAGCCCTCTTCGCACTGCTCCAGCGAATCCCAGGCGGGCTCCGGCACTCTCTCTGGGTCGGCCGCCCACCTGTCTATTTCTTCCCACGTCGTATACTCCAATCCTCTGCTGTCCATAACGTCCTCCCTTCGCTGCTCCAGCTGCCTGTTAACACGCTGCTCGGTCCGTGTGTGGTGGGTGATTCTGTAACGGCGTTCTTCATTTGTCGAAAGAAAGTCGGACCGAAATGCAGCGTGTTGGTTACTCATGTTCTTTAATGGAACAAATGACGAAAACACAAGATACTAAGACCAAGGCGTGACATTTACATACATTGAGGTTGGAGTCATTAAAACTTGTTTTTCAACCACTCCACACATTTCTTGTTGACAAACTATAGTTTTGGCAAGTCGGTTAGGACATCTACTTTGAGCATGAAGTAATTTTTCCCAAAATTGTTTACAGACAGATTATTTCACATATAATTCACTGTTTCACAATTTCAGTGGGTCAGAAGTTTACATACACTAAGTTGACTGAACTTTTAAACAGCTTGGAAAATTCCCAAAAATATGTCATGGCTTTAGAAGCTTCCGAGTCTTCATATGAGTCAATTGGAGGTGTACCTGTGGATGTATTTCAAGGCTTACCTTCAAACTCAGTGCCTCTTTGCTTGACATCACAGGAAAATCAAAAGAAATCAGCCAAGACCTCAGAATTTTTTTTGTAGACATCCATAAGTCTGGTTCATCCTTGGGAACAATTTCTGCAGGTACCACGTTCATCTGTACAAACAATAGTACGCAAGTATAAACACCATGGGACCATGCAGCCTTCACACCACTCAGGAATGAGACGCGTTCTGTCTAGAGATGAATGTACTTTAGTGAGAAAAGTGCAATCAATTCCAGAACAACAGCAAAGGACCTTGTGAAGATGCTGGAGGAAACAGATACAAAACTATCTATATCCACAGTCAAAATGAGTCCTATATCGACATAACCTGAAAGGCCGCTCAGCAAGGAGGAAGCCACTGCTCAAAAATCGCCATAAAAAAACCAGACTACGGTTTGCAACTAAACATGGGGACAAGGATCATACTTTTTGGAGAAATGTCTTCTGGTTTGATGAAACAAAAATAGAACTGTTTGGACATAATGACCATCGCCATGTTTGGAGGAAAAAGGGGAGGCTTGCAAGCCGATGAACACCATCCCAACCGTGAAGCACGGGGGTGGCAGCATCATGTTGTGGGGGTGCTTTGCTGCAGGAGGGACTGGTGCACTTCACAAAATAGATGGCTTTATGAGGAAGGAAAACTATGTGGATATATTGAAGCAACATCTGAAGACATCAGTCAGAAAGTTAAAGCTTGGTCACAAATGGGTCTTCAAAATGGCCAATGACCCCAAGCATACTTCCAAAGTTGTCGCTCTGGATAAGAGCGTCTGCTAAATGACTTAAATGTAAATGTAGCAAAATGGCTTTAGGACAACAAAGTCAAGGTATTGGAGTGGCCATCACAAAGCCCTGACCTCAATCCTATCGAACATTTGTGGGCAGAACTGAAAAATCGTGTGCGAGCAAGGAGGCCTACAAACCTGTTACACCAGCTCTGTCTGGAGAAATGGGCCAAAATTCACCCAACTTATTGTGGGAAGCATGTGGAAGGCTACCAGAAACGTTTGACCCAAGTTAAAAGACAATGCTACCAAACACTAATTCGTAAACTTCTGACCCACTGGGAATGTGATGAAAGAAATAAAAAGTGAAATAAATAATTCTCTCTACTATTATTCTGACATTTCACATTCTGAAAATAAAGTGGTTATCATAACTGAGACAGGGAATTAAGACAGGGAATTTTACATTTTACTAGGATTTAATTTCAGGAATTGTGAAACTGAGTTTGTATGTATTTGCCCAATGTATTTGGCAATCTTTGTCTTTCTAGGTCTCACCTTAAAGGGATTGGAGAGATCGATACTAGGGGCTCTTAGAGGAGAGGAGTAGAGGAGAGGACCATGTTCATTTCACTGCCGATGCATCACCTCCCTCTGGTGGACGTCTTGAAAAGCACCTTGCAATTTAGGCAAGCTGCCACTCCAATGGAAGTGTCACAAGGAGGACACTGATGTTCCACACAAGCACACTACTTAGTATGCAATGGAGAAATAAGCTTTTTGTGCGTATGGAAGATGTCTGGGATCTTTTACTTCAGCTCATGTGACATGTGACCAACACCATACATGTTGCGTTCATATTTTTGTTCAGTGTAGAAATGTCAGTGGTCCTGCAGGCACACGCACACCCAATGTCACGACCTTGACGTGTGGTCAGGGTAGGCAGAAAATGAATGACAAAAAAGAACAGTAATGAAAAATAAATATATTTACATTTTATAAATAATAATTTTATCATATTCATGTTTTTTTCTGCATGAGAAAACAGATTTGAGAACTAGTAATTGACAAATTTGTAGTGATCTGATAGAAAATGCACAAGGAGGCCAGGGGAAAGAAAGTCAGCCTTATACCTTTCCCCGGCACTTCAAAAGCCAAACTCAATGCAAGGCATTGACATGACTTGGCATGTTTCTACCTTATAGGTAGAAACAGGCCGAGAGCTCGCTGCCTTTCATGTGTCAAATGTGTCCCATTCATTTAAATTGCACATAATAAATGTGCATGCGTATAGGCATGAAAAAAGTTATGGGAAAGGCAGGAAAACACACGTCACCTCCTGCCTATGGACAACACACGTCACCTCCTGCCTATGGACAACACACGTCACCTCCTGCCTATGGACAACACACGTCACCTCCTGCCTATGGACGACACACGTCACCTCCTGCCTATGGACAACACACGTCACCTCCTGCCTATGGACAACACACGTCACCTCCTGCCTATGGACAACACACGTCACCTCCTGCCTATGGACAACACACGTCACCTCCTGCTTATGGACAACACACGTCACCTCCTGCCTATGGACAACACACGTCACCTCCTGCCTTTGGACAACACACGTCACCTCCTGCCTTTGGACAACACATGTCACCTCCTGCCTATGGACAACACACGTCACCTCCTGCCTATAGACAACACACGTCATCTCCTGCCTATGGACAACACACGTCATCTCCTGCCTATGGACAACACACGTCACCTCCTGCCTATGGACAACACACGTCACCTCCTGCCTATGGACAACACACGTCACCTCCTGCCTATGGACAACACACGTCACCTCCTGCTTATGGACAACACACGTCACCTCCTGCCTATGGACAACACACGTCACCTCCTGCTTATGGACAACACATGTCATCTCCTGCCTTTTAGCTGTTACATTTGTTTTACTGGTAGCTAAAGTAAGCTGATCAGGATGGCTAACATATTGCATCAAACAGTTTGAAACATTGTATTTTCTAGAAAAACTGAGGGTGATAAATGACGGAAGACCAACACCTGGGTTTAGGGACCCAAATCAAAGGAAGCGACAGAAAATAACATGATCATTTCAATATAAGGGGTATCAATGGAAAGACTGGCTCTGTATCTGTGCTGCTAACAGTCGACTACTGCTTGCCCTGCCTGCTGTTCTCCACCAGAAACAGTGTGTGGACAAGCGCCAGTTACTGCAAAGTGAACAACTTGCCTATAGCACCGAACAAGGATGACAAATCTGTGTCTCACATCCAAAGCCAGAAAGCTCTTTAGATATTTGGCAGTTCACAGAGATATCCGGCATTGAATTAACAATGGTGACTGAACATCAGCATGCACAAAGCAAAGGTAAAAGGGAACCGTGAGACTTTGAAAGACCTAGCTAATTAATGCTACATCCTGCTGCCTAGGTAAACAGGCATTTCGTGGCAACGATAAGTGTCAGCTCATCAAACAGGCCCAGGGGCAACTATGTGGAACTATGAAATGCCTTTGGTGAAAGAAATGACTGATATCAACCCATTTATAGAACACCACTGTGTTTGCTTTTTGCTCATGTTTTCAATGACACAGACACACTCTTCCGTGTTCTGCAGAACAAAGCGATGGATATGGGTTTCTGCGGAACCCGTATCAGCAACACAATGAAAGCAGTGGAACTGCAGCGAAAAGACTGATAGTTTCCATGAGCGATTTGAGTAGAAATGCAATTAACTGGGCTTGGCAGGAAGCAAAACTCATAGTAAACTGACGATAGGAGTAGAGAGGGCACACATCTACTACAACATACTGGACAATAACAATGTTCAGATGAGAGCCAGGTTTGACCACGTTGGTGAACATAATTTCCTTGGCTTAGTGGACTGAAAAAAATATAAATAAAATTTCACAAAAGTCTGTCAAAATATGCCAAAATTCGATTTCATTAGACTTAAGGCTGACCTTGTTGGATTATAAAGTTCACAAATGGTATGAGACAAATCACCTGGACAGATTTTTGTTCTAGAATGACCTGACACAGACTGTCCCCGAGGTGACAAAGTTACTGCAGCTGGTCCACACTATACCAGCCAAAACAGCATCCATTGAGAGGACATTTTCTGCACTGAAATGGATAAATACACAGTCAGAACTGGATAGATCAAGGACTACTCTCATCCCTTGGCATCGTCTCCATCCCATCGAGAACAAAAGACTTAAAACAGAGGGCCAACGGGGAAGAGTTTTACAGTTCAGTCACGGATGTCTTTACCTGGAAGGATAGAGGGACAGACTTTGTTCACAAGTAAACGTAAGTTCCCGTGTTTATTTACAGTACCGCGGTCTGTTATTAATACATGACATGTCTATTGCGTAAGTATATATCTCAGTAGCGCTGACTACTAGGCATAGTGTGTGGAGCTCTGTCTAGTAACGTTCAACCTACTCACTGGCATTTGGGTCGCTGTCTGTGGTGCTGAAAGTCACCTGTTTGTGCAGGGCAGTTGCGTGGGGCACAAGCTATTAGGGCCTGTGAATGTGTGCCTAACGGTTGTGCCCCTACCTGCTGCTGTTTGACGGTTGCTTGTGGTTCTTTGAAGGTTATCTTTGCGATCATGTCATATCAATAAAACACTGTAGCAAAAATCTGGTTTATGAGTGGTTGTTGTGCATAGTTCAATCGATCTACCTAATCAGGGTACCCAGAACCAAATCAGTTAAGGCTGTCACTAGAGGCCACTATCTACTTGACTCAACCTGAACTGGCTACTGTCTGTATGCCAGATGATCAAAAACTCATTCCCCTTTCTAAAAGCTGAACCCAGATCAGTTAAGCATGTCAATAGAGACCACTATCTACCTGACTCAACCTGAACTGGCTACTGTCTGTATGCCAGATGATCAAAAACTCATTCCCCTTTCTAAAAGCTGAACCCAGATCAGTTAAGCATGTCAATAGAGACCACTATCTACCTGACTCAACCTGAACTGGCTACTGTCTGTATGCCAGATGATCAAAAACTCATTCCCCTTTCTAAAAGCTGAACCCAGATCAGTTAAGCATGTCAATCGAGACCACTATCTACCTGACTCAACCTGAACTGGCTACTGTCTGTATGCCAGATGATCAAAAACTCATTCCCCTTTCTAAAAGCTGAACCCAGATCAGTTAAGCATGTCAATAGAGACCACTATCTACCTGACTCAACCTGAACTGGCTACTGTCTGTATGCCAGATGATCAAAAACTCATTCCCCTTTCTAAAAGCTGAACCCAGATCAGTTAAGCATGTCAATAGAGACCACTATCTACCTGACTCAACCTGAACTGGCTACTGTCTGTATGCCAGATGATCAAAAACTCATTCCCCTTTCTAAAAGCTGAACCCAGATCAGTTAAGCATGTCAATAGAGACCACTATCTACCTGACTCAACCTGAACTCGCTACTGTCTGTATGCCAGATGATCAAAAACACATTCCCCTTTCTAAAAGCTGAACCCAGATCAGTTTGTCTGTGCTACAGAGGATACCAGTGCTGCTAGCAGCCATCAGAGGGCAATAAACCCACAGAATAGCTCTGTCCCAGATTACATAGGCTCACTGGCCAGGCTTGGATATCGAGTGGAGAAAAATACTGTGCTCTATTAAACCTCAAAGGCTTCCAA
Source organism: Oncorhynchus masou masou (assembly GCF_036934945.1). Taxonomy (NCBI): domain Eukaryota; kingdom Metazoa; phylum Chordata; class Actinopteri; order Salmoniformes; family Salmonidae; genus Oncorhynchus; species Oncorhynchus masou. The sequence continues at coordinate 45,123,224 of NC_088244.1, forward strand.
ATAAGAGCTAAGAGAGAGAGAATTGCGTTAAGAGTTGGTACTATAATTGAGAGGGAGTCTAAACAGCCAAACACTTGACCCAATAAAGCAAATGAGCCGGGCAGAGCAGAGCAGTGACAATGAGAGGGTTGTATTTGTGCAGTCTGTTTCAAGTGCTGCTTTGCTATAATGCAGCTATCAATTAACAGTTCATAAAAGCTTATGAACGGACATCATGAACTACTTCAAAATGCAGTGACATTGACAGCTGACATCAGTGAGAGGATAGGACTGATTAGTCCATCTGAGCGCCCTACCGACTCGTCCTGATGCACAACTCAACCACAGCCAGCCTGAAGCTGCTCCCAATGCTCCCTCTCCATGCTAATCATATGGGTTGGTGGTGGTGTTAGCGTCTGCTTTCTCACCTTGCACGCACAGACACAGTCACACACAGACATGCAGAAATACACTAAGACCCAGGGGCTGGAACCAGTTCAGGGAACAGAACTGAAAACCAAAAAACAATGACATTTTGTTGAGGAACAGAATCAAAACAGGAAGAAAGTGATCTATACCGTTCCATAACAGAACTGTTCTTTTAAAAGCATTGGAACCAGTTAGTAACATTATTTTAAAAGCATGAGAAACAGTTTTTTTAATGGTCCTACAAAAAAACGCAACAAAGCACCTATGCATAGCCCTCACTCTGTCACTCAGAAATGTATTCAGATGAAAAACTTTGCCAGTGTGTGTGCGTGTGTAGGCTACTAACGTTACAAGTATATTTTAATTAGAGAAGAATGGATTCACTTTTTCAATGCTAGTAAAGGATACTATAGTTAACATGTTTCACCTTGGATTTATTACTACAAAAAGGTAAGATGTGTTTTTAATTCTGGTGCCACTCTGCACACACGAGCTTGTTAGCTAGCTAAAGTTAATGGTGCAATATGCAGAAATTGCTCCACCATTTCCTGGTTGCTAAAAAGTCTAATAGTTCTGCTAATTCCAGTTTATGTGACAAAACAAGCAAGTATAGTGTAGAGAATCATTGTACCACATAAACCGTTGTGAACTATATTTTCTACAACCAAAAATATTGTATTTTGAATTGTTTGAAGCTGGTGTACAAAACCGAGAGTTAAAAAAAAAACTAACTGAAGAAAATGAAGCATAGAAATAGGGCACATAGAACAGATCTACGGCTTGCTTTCAATGAGAATGACATATCTATAACTTATATTTCTATGTGAATTTGGTTGGGTCACCCAAAAAAGTGACATATTGCAGCTTTGAGCCAACTCTCGGAAGTTCAAAGACATTCAAAGTTCCTCTATAGAAGCCGCTCCTCTGTAGGCATAATTCTGTGGGCCTAATTCAGATAATACATGTCATAACAACTGTTGTGTTCAGAAAATATGACATTACTTATTCATGTCACTGGTGGAGAGAGAGTAATGTATAACGTTTACATTATATCAGGGATCCTATTGAAATATTGAGTGCTTAGGGTTGGAGCGTCTACACCAAAAGTTAATGGTTATCTGTAGGAGGAAGGTATATAGTGTGTGCAATTAAGCTTGGAATGTACTGAGTGAAGGGAAGCGATCGCATGTGGCAGGCATTGATGAGGGGAGGGAGCCATGGATCAAATCAAATCAAATGTTATTGGTCACATACACATGGATAGCAAATGTTAATGCGAGTGTAGTGAAATGCTTGTGCTTCTAGTTCCGACCGTGCAGTAATATCTAACAAGTATTCTAACAATTTCACAACTACTTTATACACACAAGTGTAAAGGAATGAATAAGAATGTGTACATAAAAATATATGGATGAGCGATGGCCGCATAGGCAAGATGCAGAGATGTATATACACTGCTCAAAAAATAAAGGGAACACTAAAATAACACATCCTAGATCTGAATGAATGAAATATTCTTATTAAATACTTTTTTCTTTACATAGTTTAATGTGCTGACAACAAACTCAGACAAAAATTATCAATGGAAATCAAATTTATCAACCCATGGAGGTCTGGATTTGGAGTCACACTCAAAATTAAAGTGGAAAACCACACTACAGGCTGATCCAACTTTGATGTAATGTCCTTAAAACAAGTCAAAATGAGGCTTAGTAGTGTGTGTGGCCTCCGCGTGCCTGTATGACCTCCCTACAATGCCTGGGCACACACCTGATGAGGTGGGGGATGGTATCCTGAGGGATCTCCTCCCAGACCTGGACTAAAGCATCTGCCAACTCTTGGACAGTCGGTGGTGCAACGTGGCGTTGGTGGATGGAGCGAGACATGATGTCCCAGATGTGCTCAATTGGATTCAGGTCTGGGGAACAGGCAGGCCAGTCCATAGCATCAATGCCTTCCTCTTGCAGGAACTGCTGACACACTCCAGCCACATGAGGTCTAGCATTGTTCCCTGATCCACCTCTACGCAGACAACACCATTCTATATACTTCCGGCCCGTCCTTGGACACTGTGCTATCTAACCTCCAAACGAGCTTCAATGCCATACAACACTCCTTCCGTGGCCTCCAACTGCTCTTAAACGCTAGTAAAACCAAATGCATGCTTTTCAACCGATCGCTGCCTGCACCCGCATGCCCGATGAGCATCACCACCCTGGATGGTTCCGACCTTGAATATGTGGACACCTATAAGTACCTAGGTGTCTGGCTAGACTGTAAACTCTCCTTCCAGACTCATATCAAACATCTCCAATCGAAAATCAAATCAAGAGTCGGCTTTCTATTCCGCAACAAAGCCTCCTTCACTCACGCCGCCAAACTTACCCTAGTAAAACTGACTATCCTACCGATCCTCGACTTCGGCGATGTCATCTACAAAATTGCCTCCAACACTCTACTCAGCAAACTGGATGCAGTTTATCACAGTGCCATCCGTTTTGTCACTAAAGCACCTTATACCACCCACCACTGCGACTTGTATGCTCTAGTCGGCTGGCCCTCGCTATATATTCGTCGCCAGACCCACTGGCTCCAGGTCATCTACAAGTCCATGCTAGGTAAAGCTCTGCCTTATCTCAGTTCACTGGTCACATAGGCAACACCCATCCGTAGCACGCGCTCCAGCAGGTGTATCTCACTGATTATCCCTAAAGCCAACACCTCATTTGGCCGCCTTTCGTTCCAGTACTCTGCTGCCTGTGACTGGAACGAATTGCAAAAATCCCTGAAGTTGGAGACTTTTATCTCCCTCACCAACTTCAAACATGTGCTATCTGAGCAGCTAACCGATCACTGCAGCTGTACATAGTCTATTGGTAAATAGCCCACCCATTTTCACCTAGCCCCTTCCCCACACTGTTTTTATTTATTTACTTTTCTGCTCTTTTGCACATCAGTATCTCTACCTGTACATGACCATCTGATCATTTATCACTCAGGTGCTAATCTGCAAAATTGTAATTATTTGCCTACCTCCTCATGCCTTTTGCACACAATGTATTTAGACTCGCCTTTTTTGTACTGTGTTATTGACTTGTTAATTGTTTACTCCATGTGTAACTCTGTGTTGTCTGTTCACACTGCTAAGCTTTATCTTGGCCAGGTCGCAGTTGCAAATGAGAACTTGTTCTCAACTAGCCTACCTGGTTAAATAAAGGTGAAAAAAAAAAAATTGTCTTGCATTAGGAGGAACCCAAGGGCCAGCCGCACCAGCATATGGTCTCACAAGGGGTCTGAGGATCTAATCTCGGTACCTAATGGCAGTCAGGCTACCTCTGGCGAGCACATGGATGGCTGTGCGGCCCCCCAAATAAATGCCACCCTACACCATGACTGACCCACCGTCAAATCGGTCATGCTGGAGGATGTTGCAGGCAGCAGAACGTTCTCCACGGCGTCTCCAGGCTGTCACATCTGTCACATGTGCTCAGTGTGAACCTGCTTTCATCTGTGAAGAGCACAGGGCGCCAGTGGCGAATTTGCCAATCTTGGTGTTCTCTGGCAAATGCCAAACGTCCTGCACGGTGTTGGTCTGTAAGCACAACCCCCACCTATGGACGTCGGGCCCCTCATACCACCCTCATGGAGTCTGTTTCTGAACGTTTAAGCAGACACATGCACATTTGTGGCCTGCTGGAAGTCATTTTGCAGGGCTCTGGCAATGCTCCTCCTGCTCCTCCTTGCTGCTGGGTTGTTGCCCTCCTACGGCCTCCTCCATGTCTCCTGATGTACTGGCCTGTCTCCTGGTAGCGCCTCCATGCTCTGGACACTACGCTGACAGACACAGCAAACCTTCTTGCCACAGCTTGCATTGATGTGCCATCCTGGATGAGCTGCACTACCTGAGCCACTTGTGTGGGTTGTAGACTCCGTCTCATACTACCACTAGAGTGAAAGCACCGCCAGCATTCAAAAGTGACCAAAACATCAGCCAGGAAGCATAGGAACTGAGAAGTGGTCTGTGGTCCCCACCTGCAGAACCACTCCTTTATTGGGGGTGTCTTGCTAATTGCCTATAATTTCCACCTGTTGTCTATTCCATTTGCACAACAGCATGTGAAATTTATTGTCAATCAGTGTTGCTTCCTAAGTGGACAGTTTGATTTCACAGAAGTGTGATTGACTTGGAGTTACATTGTGTTGTTTAAGTGTTCCCTTTATTTTTTATTTTTTTTATATATTTATTTTGAGCAGTGTACATACGAGATGATTAATGTAGGGTATGTAAACATTATATAAAGTGGCACTGCTTAAAGTGACTAGTGATACATTTATTACATCCAATTTTTAATTATTAAAATGTCTAGAGATTTGAGTGTGTATGGTGACAGCAGCCACTCAATGCATAATTTCAAAATCTGAGACGACGGGGTGATTAACAAAAGGCTAAGCTTTGTTTCGTTATATTTCACTTGTGATTTCATGAATATTAATATTTTCTCGTAAGATTATTTGACCGTTGCGCTATGCTATTTATCGTAGTTGATTATTATTCCGGATCTAGCATGGGTGGTTACAAGAGGTTTACAGTCTGATGGCCTTGAGATAGAAGCTGTTTCTCAGTCTCTCGGTCCCTGCTTTGATGCACCTGTACTAACCTCGCCTTCTGGATGATAGCGGGGTGAACAGGCAGTGGCTCGGGTGGTAGTTGTCCTTGATGATCTTTTGGGCCTTCCTGTGACATTGGGTGGTGTAGGTGTCCTGGAGGGCAGGTAGTTTACCCCCGGTGATGCATTGTGCAGACATCACTACCCTCTGAAGAGCCATACGGTTGTGGGCGGAGCAGTTGCCGTACCAGGCGGTGAAACAGCCTGACAGAATGCTCTCGATTGTGCATCTGTAGAAGTTTGTGAGTGTTTTCAGTGACAAGACACATTTCTTCAGCCTCCTGAGGCTGCTGTGCCTTCTTCACAACGCTGTCTGTGTGGGTAGACCCATTTCAGTTTGTCCATGATGTGTACGCCAAGGAACTTAAAACTTTCCACCTTCTCCATTACTGTCCCGTCGATGTGGATAGGGCAGTGCTCCCATTGCTCTTTCATGAAGTCCACGATCATCTTTATCTTGTTGACGTTGAGTGTGAGGTTATTTTCCTGTCACCACACTCCGAGGGCCCTCACCTCCTCCCAGTAGGCTGTCTCGTCATTGTTGGTAATCAAGCCTTCCACTGTAGTATCGTCTGCAAACTTGATGATTGAGTTGGAGGCGTGCATGGCCACGTAGTCATGGGTGAACAGGGATTACAGTTGAGGGCTGAGAACAAACCCTTGTGGGGCCCCAGTGTTTCCTACCCTCACCACCTGGGGGCAACGCGTCAGGAAGTCCAGGACCCAGTTGCACAGGGCGGGGATCGAGACCCAGGATGCGGGGCGGGGGTCGAGCTCTGAGGATGCGGCTAGGGATGCCGTCTGGACCGGCAGCCTTGCGAGGGTAAACATGTTTACATGTTTTACTCACCGTGGTGAAGGAGAGACCGCATGTTTTGATAGCGGGCCGTGTCAGTGGCACTGTATTGTCCTCAAAGCGAGCAAAGAAGTGATTTAATTTGTCTGGGAGCAAGACGTCCATGTCCGCGACGGGGCTGGTTTGCTTTTGTAATCCAAGATTGACTGTAGACCCTGCCACATATGTCTCGTGTCTGATCTGTTGAATTGCGAATCTACTTTGTCTCTATACTGTCGCTTAACTTGTTTGATTGTCTTGTGGAGGGAATAGCTACACTGTTTGTATTCGGTCATGTTTCCGGTTGGCTTGCCATGATTTAAAGCAGTGGTTTGCGCTTTCAGTTTTGCGCGAATGCTGCCATCAATCCACGTTTTCTGGTTGGGGAAGGTTTTAATAGCCACCGTGGGTATAACATCACCGATGCACTTGCTAATAAACTCGCTCACCCAATCAGCGTATTCATCAAAGTTGTTGTTCGATGCTATCCGGAACATATCCCAGTCCACGTGACTCTCAGAGAGAGTGTATAAGGGAGGGCGAGTCTGTGTTAACTGAATAGTAGAAGGTTTCATGTAGTGTTTTCCCCAGGGCGGCAGGGTAGCGGTTGGACTAGTAACCGAAAGGTTGCAAGTTCAAATCCCCGAGCTGTCGTTCTGCCCCTGAACAGGCAGTTAACCTACTGTTCCTAGGCCATCATTGAAAATAAGAATTTGTTCTTAACTGACTTGCCTAGTTCAAGAAAGATAAAATCAAATAAATTACTGCCACAATGAGATGAAGAGCATTATGCATGTATAATCCTTCCTCCCATTTCTACAGCCAAATCACAGGTAGGAATTAGCAAGCGATGCAATATTTTATTATATAGTGAAGAGTGTGAAATTCAATATGTGTGAATATCAGTGGCAGGTTTTTTGTGTAGCACATGACCATGTTTATGACCATAAACATGACCATAACACATAACACTAACAAATAGTTTGCTAGTGTTAGAGGCAGAAGCTTGCATTCTAGAGTTATAGGAAGTGGCTTTAGCAGCAGATACAGAGGCAGAGAAGGTAGAGAAAGGATGATAGGTCCTCTGGATGATAAGTTTTCTTTCTTTTTCGCTCAGCTGCCCGCAGCCCTGTTCTGTAAGCTCGCAATCCATCAAGGTCAAACACTTGTGACTGACAGTTGTTGCCCGGAAAGCAGAGCTCAATACTTGAACAATGTCTAAGCTCAGCTGTGTTGTGGCTCGTGAGCGAAGTGGTTCACAACAACAAAAAAACTGCTGCCAAATAAATAGCTTTCTCCAGTGTTTGAAAGTCACATTAAAAAGCTGTTAATGGAGTTTCAGCCCAGAGATGGAGTGATCGCTGGAGTGGAGGAAAGAGAGATTTGACATTGTTCTCTACATTTCCATCTTGCTTCTCTGGCCGAAACACGGTAGGCCCTCAGTCTCCCTCTTCAAAACGCATGCAATCGTCACCAGAGTACATTTGTAATGGCACTGCTTTGACATGGCTAGCTAAATTACATGGGCCTAGTTAACCCTCACAACAACTGCTCCCCAGGCACCAATGACATGGACGTCGATTAAGTCAGCCCCCTGCACTTCTCTGATTCAGAGATGTTGGGTTAAAGACACAATTTGGTTGAATGCATTCAGTTGTGCAACTGACTTGGTATCCCTTTTCCCAATGGGGGTCTGTCTACCAGCAGACCCATGCAGCTGATACCACAATGTTTTATCAATCTTCTACTTGGGCATTGAGGGATCCAGCTTCCAATGCAGGTGAAAAGAACACAAAGCAGTGTTCTGTGACCAGACACTCCTACAATGGTCAAAAAAGGGGCGGAAATACCTCAAAAGAACAAATGATGTCAGCCATGGATATAGAGATAAGAAAGTGGCAAAAGTCATGTGCGATAGAGAATCATTCCGATATCCTCTGTCTCCTTCATCCTCATCCTATATGTCACCAATGTTTATGTAATTGCTGGCTTCCATCATAATTGCAAAAAAAAGCTATACCAAGAAAACGTACATTCTGCTAGGTAGCCGTGTTGCATTCCAACCTCCAGGTGTTTTTTTGTATCTGGTTGTTTGGGGAGAACGGCTAACGAGGTCCCCGGACAAACGCGGCAGCAGGTGTGAGGTTCTGGAAGGGTCTGAAGGGTTGGTTAGACACAGCACACCTCCGCGACCCTGACCTCTGTTGTCCCCCTAATCTGACAGGCTTCACCCCATTTGAGAACAAGCGTGCACACACACACACACACACACACACACACACACACACACACACACACACACACACACACACACACACACACACACACACACACACACACACACACACACACACACACACACACACACACACACTTTCCTCTCACAGGTCCTCTCCTTTCTCCTGTCCCTCCCATGACTTTCCTCCATCCTTTTGTCCATTCCTTGACTCTCCCAGGCTGAACAATTTTCATTCCCATTGGGGAAAAGCAGGGACGATAGCTCGACTGAAGGGAGCACTCCATCTTTTCACAGCACTCAATGGCAGATTGTGTGTGTGGAGAGGGCATTGATCTTTAACACACTCATTAACGGTAATTTTCAATTAGGCCCTGGCCCATTTAAAATGACAACATTCACATAAGGAGAGAGAGTGGGACAATTATTACGCTGCCTTTTCAAACACAGTCTCTCTCACATGACCCCCTCGATGGAACTGGCAATTTCTTCTATAATGGAGCTAGAGTTATGATTGAGAAATAAAGGGCAGAAGAAATTGTCATGTCTTTCCTGGGAAATCACTGTACTGTCTTGTTAAGATATGCCTATTTTATGCTATTACGAGATGCCGCCAAACTAAAATACCCAAACTGTTTTTTCTGTTCCTGGAAAATATTCTGGTTAAATAAATGCAGTGTTACTCCAATGATTTTTTATAGCATTGATGGTAAAGTTTGCATAGAGGGCCACAGACATTTTCCTTCCTGCAATTCTACACATTTTGTCATACCATTTTAAAGCTAGAGTCCTGCATTTGAACACATTTTGTCATGGGGCGGAGGTACATTTTTACCATTTTAAAGCTATTGTCCTCCATTTGAACACATTTTGCCATGGCTTATGTCGAGTTCTTATGCTATCTGAGTGACTCAAACATAACAAAATTAATGGCTGCCCCATGACATGGCATTTTATACATTTAGGATTCTCCCTGACGAGTTTTTATTCTGGTGGTTGTTAGTTCTCAAAATATGATCTTGGTTGTTTTTTGTAGTGGCAGCCACGAATTAGCAGTGGCGGCCCACCACTGCTAAATGAATATAGCGGAAACACTGACATGTGCTTGTAATGCACTATGAAGATGGCATTCATGTGTGACCGATCCCCCTTTCAGGCAAGAGGATAGAAGCTGGTAAAGAAAGTTAGCAGAGCATAACTTACCTGCATTGATCATTCTATGATCTTCAGATGGCGAAGTGAGGGGGGAAAGAGAGAGAAAAGGGAAGACAAGACAAAATCAGTAAGTACTAATTGGAAAAACATAGGCACCATTTTAGACACTGGAAACAATCAGTTGTGTTGTGACAAGGTAGGTGTGGTATACAGAAGACAGTCCTATTTGGTAAAAACCCAAGACCATATTATGGCAAGAACAGGGGAACGACAGGACATCGTTACTTTAAGACATGAAGATCAGTCAATCCGGAAAATTTAATGTACTTTTTCTTCAAGTTCAGTCGCAAGTTACCTCTGCTGCAGAGGGCTAGAGTTAACTGCATCTCAGATTGCAGCCCAAATAAATGCTTCACAGAGTTCAAGTAACAGACACACCTCAACATTCACTGTTTAGAGGAGACTGTGTGAATCCGGCTTTCATGGTCGAATTGCTGCAAAGAAACCACTACTAAAGCACACGAATGAGAAGAGGAGACTTGCTTGGGCCAAGAAACACAAGCAATGGACAGTAGACCGGTGGAAATAAACTTAGCAAAAGAAAAAAAGAAACGTCCTCTCACTGTCAACTGCTTTTATTTTCAGCAAACTGTACATGTGTAAAAATTTGTATGAAAGTAACAAGATTCACCAACTGAGACAAACTGAACAAGTTCCACAGACATGTGACTCACAGAAATGGAATAATGTGTCCCTGAACAATGGGGGGGGGCAAAATCAAAAGTAACAGTCAGTATCTGGTGTGGCCACCAGCTGCATTAGGTACTGCAGTGCATCTCCTCCTCATGGACTGCACCAGATTTGCCAGTTATTGCTGTGAGATGTTACCCCACTCTTCCACCAAGGCATCTGCAAGTTCCAGGACATTTCTGGGGGGAATGGCCCTAGCCCTTGTGACGGCCCTGAATTTTTCTGAACCGTCTCAGTGCTTCTTCTTCCAATAGGGTGCTTTCCCTTTAATTCCCAATTAAATAGCCAGCATCAGCTGCGCAAAAGTGGGGTTGTGATGGAGACGTGAATGAGGATGTGTTCAACCCTCAGTTCCGAAGCTTCTCTATTCCGTTTGTTTTGTTGCCTTTAAAAGTGTGTTTTGTAGCCTAATAGAGTTTTACCCAGGATCGTCCGTGGACTACACGTCTCCGTTCTTCCTGGCCTTTCTCCGCTGGAGATCTGTTAGCGGATTGGATTGTCTTACTGACCGACTACAACCTTTGTGTATACGGTATTTCATTTGTTTTGATGTGATGTATACTGTGATGATTTATGTAGTTAGTTGTAGTTGAGGATTTAGTAAGAGTTGATATGCTTTAAAGTTCTGTGGTAAAATAATTGTTATATTGATTGTATGAGGTTTACGATACACTTGAATGAACGGACAAACATTGCATGACAAAGGTCACTTGAATTCCCTGAACTCCTTTACCGGGCTGGACTCTTTTTAGGCCTGAGGTACAGGACATTTCTGGAGGAACCAGAACTCATTGTGTTATATTATATGTGTGTGTAATCATTTATGTTGGTAATGCAACCCACGCAAAATAATATAGATGTTTTTGAAGTTCTTTCCAATTTTTTAAGGGTTAATGAAAAGTTTATTTCCATCCTGACATTTGTATTGGTGTAGACACAGAACGAGTAGTATGATGGTGGCATTGTCATGCTGGAGGGTCATGTCAGGATGAGCCTGCAGCAAGGGTACCACATGAGTGAGAAGAATGTCTTCCCTGTAACGCACAGCATTGAGATTGCCTGCATGACAACAAGCTCAGTCCGATGATGCTGTGACACACCGCCACAGACCATGACGAACCCTCCACCTCTAAATCAATCCCGCTCCAGAGTACAGACCTCGGTGTAACCCTCATTCCTTCGACGATAAACGCAAATCTGACCATCACCACTGGTGAGACAAAACCGCGACTCGTCAGTGAAGAGCACTTTTTGCCAGTCCTGTCTGGTCCAGTCACTGTGGGTTTGTGCCCATTGGCAACGTTGTTGCCGGTGATGTCTGGTGAGGACCTGCCTTACAACAGGCCTACAAGCCCTCAGTCCAGCCTCTCCCAGCCTATTGCGGCCATTCTGAGCACTGATGGAGGGATTGTGCGTTCCTGGTGTAAGTCGGGCAGTTGTTGTTGTCATCCTGTACCTATCCCACAGGTGTAATGTTCGGATGTACCGATCCTGTGCAGGTGTTGTTAACGTGGTCTGCCACTGCGAGGACGATCAGCTGTCCGTCCTGTCCCCCTGTAGCGCTGTCTTAGGCATCTCACAGTATGGACATTGCGATTTAATACCCTGGCCACATCTGCAGTCCTCATGCCTCCCTGCAGCATGCCTAAGGCACGTTCACACGGATGAGCAGGATCCCTGGGCATCTTTCTTTTGGTGTTTTTCAGAGTCAGTAGAAAGGTCTCTTTAGTGTCCTAAGTTTTCATAAGTGTGACCTTAATTGCCTACCGTCTGTAATGACTGTTCCACAGGTGCATGTTCATTAATTGTTTATGGTTCATTGAAGAAGCATGGGAAACAGTGTTTAAACACTTTACAATTAATATCTGTGAAGTTAATTCGGAAAAATCGAATCATCTTTGAAAGACAGTGTCTTGAAAAAGGGACATTTCTTTTTTTGCTGAGTTTATGTCCTTTTGGTCTGATGAGTCCAAATGTGAGATTTTTAGTTGAAAATGTGAGACACAGAGTAGGTGAATGGATGATCTCCGCATGTGTGGTTCCCACCATTAGTTGGACAACAGAGTGAAGGAAAAGCAACCAACAAGTGCTCAGCATATTGTGGGAACTCTTTCAAGACTGTTGGAAAAGTATTCCAGGTGAAGATGGTTGGGAGAATGCCATGAGTGTACAAATAAAATATATTTTCATTTGTTTAACACTTTTTTTGGTTACTACATGTGTTATTCAATTGATTTGATGTCTTCACTAGTTTATTCTACAATGTAGAAAATAGTAAAATATAGAAAAACTCTTGAATGAGTAGGTGTGTACAAACTTTTGACTGGTACTGTATGCAAACAAGATATTTCTGTATTTCATTTTCAATACATTTGCAAAAAAATTACAAATATATTTCACTTTGTCATTATAGGGGATTGTGTGTAGATGGGAGGAAAGATAAGTGAATCCATTTTGAATTCAGGCTATAATAAGTCAAGGGTTATGAATAGTTGAAGACACTGTAATTACATATGTGACCCGAGTCAGGAAACTAGGTGTATGTCGCATGTCACGATTTCACAGGAGAGCCGTGAAGTCGTTCTCAAGAATGGCACCAACAAAGAGGGTCGCCTCGCTTCTAGTCCATAGGAAACTATGCAGTATTCAGTTTATGTATTATTTCTTACAATGTTCGGCCAGAAAATCTTAAGGGCTATTACATACAGCTTTGAAGAACTATTGGATATCAGAGAGACTTACCAGCACTACGACCAGCAATACGACTTTCCAGAAGCGGATCCTTTGTTCGAACCACCCAAGGCATTCTAATTGTTTCCATGGGCAGACCCAAAACAACGTCACTACAGGAGTGGTAGACGGAACGGCATCCTGGTCAGACTTCGGAGGCGCGCACACCACCCACCGCATCTGAGTATATTACTCGCTCATGTCCAGTCTCTAGATAAATAGGTAGATGAAATTGGGGCTAGGGTTGCTTTCCAGAAAGACATCCGGGATTGGAACATACTCTGTTTCACGGAAACATGGTTATCTGGAGACATGCTGTCGGAGTCGGCACAGCCACCGGGATTCTTTGTGCGTCGCGCCGATTGGAATAAACATCTCTCAGGGAAGAAGAAAGGTAGGGGTCTATGTTTTATGATTAACGACTCAGGGTGTAATTGTAATAACATACAGGAACTCAAGTCGCGTTCACCGGACCTAGAATTCCTCACAATCAAATGCACCCGTATTATCTTCCAAGAGAATTCTCATCGGTTATTGTCACTGCAGTGTTTGCCCCCCAGGCTGACACCACAACGGCCCTCAAGGAAGCTGTAGCTGGGGATTTTAACAAAGCAAATTTGAAAACAAGGCTACCTAAGGTCTATCAGCATATCGATTGTAGTACCAGGGCTGGCCAAACTCTGGATCACTGCTACTCTTCGCCTGTTAGAGATCGGGCTACTTTTTTAACATTCTGTTAAAAATCGCGCGACATTTCAAAGTCCTGCTACTCATGCCAGGAATATAGTATATGCATATGATTAGTATGTGTGGATAGACAACACTCTGAAGTTTCTAAAACTGGTTAAAGGATGTCTGTGACTATAACAGAACGTGTTTCGTGGTCAAAATCGCAAGGAAACCTGATCACAAAATCGACGAAGAAAAAATCAATCCGCCAGTCTCTGTATTGTCTATTGCAAGGTATAATAGATAGCGACCGGTTTACAGTTTCTACAGCTTCCACACGATGTCGCCAGTGTTGTGTATTCTATGCAGGTAAATCCTTGGTCATATGAGTAATAGGTACATCCTGTCTTCGGGTACACTACAGGAAGTTAAGGAAGGGGGAAAGTGGACGTCGTTTTCCAAACTTGCTCCTATTGATTACAGATCGCTCCGTGATCAATTTGATCGTTTATTTACGTCTGAAGTGTTTTGTCAAAGTTTATAGGCAACTTTTTTTAATTTAAAAAAATAACGTTGCGTTTAGAAACTGTGTTTTTCCTGGATCACACAGTCTTCATAAATGGACATTTTGGGTATACAAGGACCGATTTAATCGAAAAAAAAGACCCAATTGTGATGTTTATGGGACATATAGGAGTGCCAACAAAGAAGCTCGTCAAAGGTAATGAATGTTTTATATTTTATTTCTGCGTTTTGTGTAGCGCCGGCTACGCTAATTATTTTGTTTACGTCCCCTTCAGGTATTTCGGGGTGTTGCATGCTATCAGATAATAGCTTCTCATGCTTTCGCGGAAAAGCATTTTAAAAATCTGACTTGTTGGCTAGATTCACAACGAGTGTAGCTTGAATTGAGTACCCTGCATGTGTGTTTTAATGAACGTTTGAGTTTTAACGAGTGCTATTAGCATTTGGCGTAGCGCATTTGCATCTATTGTTGGCAAGGTGGGACGCTAGCGCGTCGGGTTGCCCAGAGAGGCCAACTTCCACAATGCATACAAGGCCCTCTTCCGTCCTTCTTCCAGTAAATCCGACCACGACTCCATTTTGCTTCTCCCCTCCTATAGGCAGAAACTCAAAACAGGATGTACCCGCGACTAGGGCCATTCAACGCTGGTCTGACCAATCGGAATCCACGCTTCAAGAATGTTTTGATCACGTGGTTGGGACATGTTCCAGGTAGCCTCCGAGAATAATATAGATTTATACGCTGATTCAGTGAGTGAGTTTATAATCGCATTTAACCATGGAAAGATGACCGGGGAATATGGCCTAATACAAACAGTGTAGTTATTCCCTCCACAAGGCAATCAAACAAGCAAAACGTCAGTACAGGGAAAAAGTGGAGTCGCAATTCAGCGGCTCAGTCACGAGACGTATGTGGCTGGGTCCACAGGCAATCAAGGACTAAAAAAAGAAAACCAGCCACATCATGGACAGCGACATCTTGCTTCTAGACAAACTAAACACCTTTGCTGGCTTTCAGGACAAGACAGTGCCACCAACCGTAGGAAACAACATCTCCACTTCGCTGATCCTCAACACTGGGGCCCCACAAAGCTGCATGCTCAGCACACCTCCAACTCGATCATCAAGTTTGCAGACAACACAACAGTAGTAGGCTTGATCACCAACAATGACGAGACAGCCTATATTTACACAGACACAGCATGTGCACATGCTGCTCCAGAGCCAGTACTATTTTTCCTTCAGACAAGCATGCGTCAAAACATTGTTCATTTGCAAAATGTCTCTCGTTCACATTCACTGGTAAATGTCCAAACTCGCACAAATTACATTCGGTAGCTCCTACATATATATGAATAACTTTATGAGATGGATTGCCTGCCTTTGAGAATCTATGTTCTGGCGCCGACAGAGATGGCCGCCTCGCTTGGCATTCCTAGGAAACTATGCAGTATTTAGATTTTTTATGTTCTATTACATACTATTGGATATAAGAGCAACGTCAACTTACCAACATTACGACACAGGAATACAACTTTCCAGAGGTGGATCCTCTGTTTTTCAAACACCCAGGGAAATGGATCGGATTCCATCCTGTGACTCAAAACAACTGCTCAGCAGAAGGGGCAGATGGAGCGGTCTTCTGGTCAGGCTCCGTAGACGGGCACATCACGCACCGCTCCCGAGTATACTACTCGCCAATGTCCAGTCTCTTGACAACAAGGTCGACGAAATCCGAGCAAGGGTTGCCTTCTAAAGAGACATCAGAGATTGCAACGTTCTTTGTTCTTTGGCTCACTCGGGATATGGTGTCAGAGTCGGTACAGCCAACTGGTTTCTTTGCGCATCGCTCCAACAGAAACAAACATCTCTCTGGTAAGTAGAAGAGCGGGGGTGTATGCCTTATGATTGACAAGACGTGGTGTGATCATAACAACATATAGGAACTCAAGTCCTTTTGTTCACCTGACCTAGAATTCCTTACAATCAAATGCCGTCTGCATTATCTACCAAGAGAATCCTCTTCGATTATAATCACAGCCGTGTATACCCCCCCCTCCCCAAGCAGACACATCGACGGCCCTGAAAGAACTTCATTGGATTCTATGTAAACTGGATTCCACATATCCTGAGGCTGCATTTATTGTAGCTGGGGATTTTAACAAGGCGAATCTGAAAACAAATATTATCAGCATATCGAATGTGCGACCAGGGCTGGTAAAACCCTGGATCCTTGCTACACTAACTTCCGCGATGCATATAAGGCCTTGCCCCGCCCTCCTTTCGGAAAATATGACCACGACTCCATTTTGTTGCTCCCAGCCTATAGCCAGAAACTAAAGCAGGAAGCGCCCGTGCTCAGGTCTGTTCAACGCTGGTCCGACCAATCTGATTCCACACTTCAAGACTGCTTCCATCACTTGGATTGGGATATGCTCCGCATAGCGTCGGACAATACTATTGATGAATACGCTGATTCGGTGAGCGAGTTTATTAGCAAGTGCATTGGTGACGTCGTACCCACAGTGACTATTAAAACCTCCCCAACCAGAAACTGATTGATGGCAGCAT
This sequence comes from Oncorhynchus masou masou, assembly GCF_036934945.1. Lineage (NCBI taxonomy): Eukaryota > Metazoa > Chordata > Actinopteri > Salmoniformes > Salmonidae > Oncorhynchus > Oncorhynchus masou. The sequence goes on from NC_088244.1 coordinate 45,139,770, forward strand.
TCACGTAAAACTGAAAGCGCAAACCAATGCTTTTAATCAGGGCAAGGCGACCGGAAACAAGACCGAATACAAACAGTGTAGCTATTCCCCCGCATGGCAATTAAACAAGCTAAGCGCCAGTATAGAGACAAAGTAGAGTCGCAATTCAACGGCTCCGATGCAAGAGGTATGTGGCAGGGTCTATAGTCAATCACGGACTACGAAAAGAAAACCAGCCCCATCGCGGACCACGATGTCTTGCTCCCAGACAAACTAAACTTCTTTGCTCGCTTTGAGGACAATACAGTGCCACCGACATGGCCCGCTACCAAAACCTGGGGGCTCTCCTTCGCTGCAGCCAACATGAGTAAAACATTTAAACGTGTTAACCCTCGCAAGGCTGCCGGGCCAGACGGCATCCCTAGCCGTGTCCTCAGAGCATGCGCAGACCAGCTGGTTGGTGTGTTTACGGACATATTCAATCAACCTTTATCCCAGTCTGCTGTCCCCACATGCTTCAAGAGGGCCACCATTGTTCCTGTACACAAGAAAGCTAAGGTAACTGAGCTAAATGACTATTGCCTCGTAGCACACACTTCTGTCATCATGAAGTGTTTTGAGAGACTAGTCAAGGATCATATAACCTCCACCCTACCTGACACCCTAGACCCACCCACTCCAATTTGCTTACCGCCCCAATAGGTCCACAGAGACCCTGGGTCTCGACCCCGCACTGTACTACTGGGTCCTGGAATTCCTGACGGGACGCCCCCATGTGGTGAGGGTAGGAAACAGCATGTCCACCTGGCTGGTCCTCAACACTGGGGCCCCACAAGGGTGCGTTTTCAGCCCTCTCCTGCTCTCCCTGTTCACCCATGACTGCGTGGCCATGCACACCTCCAACTCAATCATCAAGTTTGCAGACAACACTACAGTGGTAGGCTTGATTACCAACAACAACGAGACGGCCTACAGGGAGGAGGTGAGGGCCCTCGGAGTGTGGTGTCAGGAAAATAACCTCACACTCAATGTCAACAAAACAAAGGAGATGCATAGGAAGAGCCCCCTATCCACATCGGCGGGACAGTAGTAGAGAAGGTGGAACGTTTTAAGTTCCTTGGCGTACACATCATGGACAAACTGAAATGGTTGCAGCAGCGCCTCTTCAACCTCAGGAGGATGAAGAAAACACTCAAACTTTTACAGATGCACAATCGAGAGCATTCTGGTGGGCTGTATCACCGCCTGGTACGGCAATTGCTCCGCCCACTACCGTAAGGCTCTCCAGAGGGTAGTGAGGTCTGCACAACGCATCACCAGGGGTAAACTACCTGCCCTCAAGGACACCTACACCACCTGATGTCACAGGAAGGCCAAAAAGAGGACAACAACCACCCGAGCCACTGCCTGTTCACCCCGCTATCATCCAGAAGGCGAGGTCAGTACTGATGCATCAAAGCTGGGACCGAGAGACTGAAAAACAGCTTCTATCTCAAGGCCATCAGACTGTTAAACAGCCATCACTAACATTGAGTGGCTGTTGCCAACATACTGACTCAAATCTCTAGATACTTTAATAATAAAAAATTGGATGTAATAAATGGATCACTAGCCACTTTAAACAATGCCACTTTATATAATGTTCAGATACCCTACATTACTCATCTCATGTGTACATACTGTACTCTATACCATCTACTGCATCTTGCCTATGCCGTTCGGCCATCGCTCATCCACATATTTTTATGTACATATTTTTATTCATTCCTTTACACTTGTGAGTGTATAATGTAGTTGTTGTGAAATTGTTACATTACTTGTTAGATATTACTGCATGGTCGGTACTAGAAGCACAAGCATTTCGCAACACTCACATTAACATCTGCTAACCATGTGTATGTGACCAATAAAATTTGATTTGCAATTGTTTATTTCATTTCCGCTCGTTACCATATTTAGGTAGCAGCCTACATGGAAATTCACTATTACTTGTGCTAATTTTGTTATCAGTCTGGTACCACACGCCCAATGGGCTTTATGCATTTTTCTTTTTAGCCATTGTGTGTACTAAGCCGTAAATGTGCCCCTTCGAGGAGAAGAACAAACGTGAACCCCTCCCCACTCTCTATTTTTAACACTTTCAATTGCCGCCTCCAATTTCACCTGCTCTGAGGGCGGATAGCTGTTTCCAATGCAAGCGATTGTTTGGTGGAATTGAATTAGAAAATTTACATTCTTATATCCTGTCGATTCCCGGTTTTGCGCCAGACACTGTTTGAAGAAACAAAATCAACTGTCCAATTTTTTCACACCCATTTGCAAAAACTCGAAGCCACAAGATCCACAACGTTTGCTACTCTCTGCCTCTCAGAAACACAGAGACGTCCTCTCAATCAGGAACAAATAGCCACCCTACGATTCCGAGGCATTTTGTATCGCTGAAGCAAAAGGGATATAAAAGTTTAAAACATGCGTGGGTCTGTTTGGAATCTGCAGGTCAGCAGTGATAGACAAGGGGCGTCCATCATCTTCCAGCTGTGAAGCATATACACACCATTCTGTCCCCCTTTTCTCTAGCCACTTGAATAAATAGGGGGGCTAGCTAAGAAATTGGGTAGGGTAGGAAGGGTTCTTTTTCCCATTTTTTTAATTGTCCTCAGTGAACTTCCTGAGACATTAGCTAAAAGGACGCCAAGAGAAAGCAAAATTGCTTGTCTTCACGGCCGAGGCATCAGTTCAGTTGTCAGAAACGGCGTGAGGACCACGAAGACACACTCTCCCCTTCCCCTCATATCATGCTGGTTCCATTTCTTTTCATTTTAGGGAAGGGGTGGGTGGTTAAAGCTTAATCTAAGATGATCGCCATTGAGGTTCGTATTGAACGTCATTAGCATATCTGGCGCCCAGGCCCATAATTATATGATAGAAATAGACCATGGAAATGTTAAAAGGATTCCTTTCGCTCAAACTGCCTCCTTTCAACAATAGGCACAATTTCACGATAATTGAATTATAGATGATTCAATTTCTCACTCAGCAACTTTGTCTTGCATTTACAACTCCTAAAAACGTGCAATTCCCCTCCAGTACGAGTCATTATTCCACAACTCAGCAGAGAGATAGTGGAAGAGATAGCATGAGTACAGCTCACTGTTTGGGTGCTGGGAGGGAGTTGGGTTATCCACATTTTGACAAGAGGTGAGGGGGTCATAGGGTCCCTTGCTTCCCCTGAGTAGACTCCACTGGCGGATTTGCCTGGGTGAGTGATGGAGGTCAAGTGAAGGTAGGGTACGAGCTGTAAGGGTGCATCGAGTGGCTAAAAACACACCCACCCAAGTGTATTCACACCCTGCTCAGCCACTGTTGATGTTAAATAATAAATGAGTCACACGTTTCTTAGATTCCTGCACTGTTGAGAGATGGGCTGCCTGCAGATCGGAGGGGGATTCACACTGTACCCAGTGGCCTGAAGGGGTGTGTGTGTGTGTTCTCGTGCGTGCATATTCTATCCCCCGGCAAATCTATCAACGCTTACAATTGAGCATCGTTCACCCTTTGAAAAGTTTCTGACTTTTGAGCTCAGGCTAATGGAGGATGGCTCTCTCTGCAAGACATACTATGCTCGCCGAACCTTTTAAATTATATATTTTTAGTGAACATATAGGCCTACCAGTCCCAGACACATTCTCTATAGGGTTCAAAACCATGACTAGACGAATGAGCCTGGAGTAAAGGCATTACCATGTCTTTGAATGGGCTGTGGAATTCAAGTGAGACGTTAAATTCAGCCCAAGTAATTGGGGGAACATTCAGAACACTCAGGCATTCCATAAAGTGATGAGTCATGGTGTCACGATCTTGGAAATGAGCGGACCAAGGCGTGAGTATAGTTCCACATATTTATTTAAGTGAAACTAACAAAACAAAATAACAAAACGTGAGGACGTAGTGCCCAAACACACTAACAAACAATCAATATCGAAAAAACACAGGTGGGGAAATAACTACCTAAATATGATCCCCAATCAGAGGCAACGATAAACAGCTGCCTCTAATTGGGAACCACATGAGCACCAACATAGAAATAGATATACTAGATCACCACCTAGACACATGTCGCGGTGGCGGCGATGACTTCAAACCGTCCTCAGTCGGCCCCCTGCGTTTAATATGCACCAGCCCAATCTATCATTTCAAGTCCAAGCCCAGCATTATTCCATTATTTCAACTTTTTGTGCACATTGTGTTCGATCTTTGACACAGCACTTTCAGCATGAAACTCTCAATTTCATCATCAAAACAGATTTTATTTGTTACCTTTTTCTTGCGGAACATATGAGTCAAGATGGGCATTTTCAACACCAGAATATTCATTAGCAGCCATTTAAAAAATGGGACACAGTCACAGTACTTGATACTGATCCAATGAACCCCATAAATACCCATGAACGTCAGGCAGGCCAAAGTGATTACATTGTCTCACTTGGGCCAGGGAGAGGAAAGTGAGTCCACTCTGTGTACACACACACACACACACACACACACAGAGAGAAAGAGAGAATGTTCAGCCCTCCGTTTCCCTTGTGTTAAGTGAGATAACACAGCGGAAAAGCCTGCAATTAATCTTCATCCTGGGTGGCATGGGCTATAGTTTAGCTTGGCGTTAATGAAGGTTGTGTCATTTCTCTCTCCTCCTCTGTTCTGGGAGGGAGATGAAGTAATTGACGTCTACGTTAATGAAGTGCATCCACCTCTCCCCAAAGATGGAAGAGACTTCATCATGCAGCCTAGGACCACACACACACAAACACACACAGTACTAGGAAACAGTCACACCACCAACTCTCTAACACAAACACACACAGTACTAGGAAACAGTCACACCACCAACTCTCTAACACAAACACACACAGTACTAGGAAACAGTCACACCACCAACTCTCTAACACAAACACAAACAGTACTAGGAAACAGTCACACCACCAACTCTCTAACACAAACACACACAGTACTAGGAAACAGTCACACCACAACTACTAGGAAACAGTCACACCACAAACACACACAGTACTAGGAAACAGTCACACCACAAACACACACAGTACTAGGAAACAGTCACACCACCAACTCTCTAACACAAACACACACAGTACTAGGAAACAGTCACACCACCAACTCTCTAACACACAAACAGTACACACACCACCAACTCTCTAACACAAACACACACAGTACCAGGAAACAGTCACACCACCAACTCTCTAACACAAACACACACAGTACTATGAAACAGTCACACCACCAACTCTCTAACACAAACACACACAGTACTAGGAAACAGTCACACCACCAACTCACACCACCAACTCTCTAACACAAACACACACAGTACTAGGAAACAACCAACAAACACACACAGTACTAGGAAACAGTCACACCACCAACTCTCTAACACAAACACACACAGTACTAGGAAACAGTCACACCACCAACTCTCTAACACAAACACACACAGTACTAGGAAACAGTCACACCACCAACTCTCTAACACAAACACACACAGTACTAGGAAACAGTCACACTCTAACACAAACACACACAGTACTACTCTCTAACACAAACACACACAGTACTAGGAAACAGTCACACCACCAACTCTCTAACACAAACACACACAGTACTAGGAAACAGTCACACCACCAACTCTCTAACACAAACACACACAGTACTAGGAAACAGTCACACCACCAACTCTCTAACACAAACACACAGTACTAGGAAACAGTACTACTAGGAAACAGTCACACCACCAACTCTCTAACACAAACACACAGTACTAGGAAACAGTCACACCACCAACTCTCTAACACAAACACACACAGTACTAGGAAACAGTCACACCACCAACTCTCTAACACAAACACACACAGTACTAGGAAACAGTCACACCACCAACTCTCTAACACAAACACACACAGTACTAGGAAACAGTCACACCACCAACTCTCTAACACAAACACACACAGTACTAGGAAACAGTCACACCACCAACTCTCTAACACAAACACACACAGTACTAGGAAACAGTCACACCACAAATACACACAGTACTAGGAAACAGTCACACCACCAACACACACAGTACCAGGAAACAGTCACACCACCAACTCTCTAACACAAACACACACAGTACTAGGAAACAGTCACACCACCAACTCTCTAACACAAACACACACAGTACTAGGAAACAGTCACACCACCCACAAACACACACAGTACTAGGAAACAGTCACACCAACACAAACACACACAGTACTAGGAAACAGTCACACCACCAACTCTCTAACACAAACACACACAGTACTAGGAGACAGTCACACCACCAACTCTCTAACACAAACACACACAGTACTAGGAAACAGTCACACCACCAACTCTCTAACACAAACACACACAGTACTAAGAAACAGTCACACCACAAATACACACAGTACTAGGAAACAGTCACACCACCAACACACACAGTACCAGGAAACAGTCACACCACCAACTCTCTAACACAAACACACACAGTACTAGGAAACAGTCACGCCACCAACTCTCTAACACAAACACACACAGTACTAGGAAACAGTCACAACACAAACACACACAGTACCAGGAAACAGTCACACCACCAACTCTCTAACACAAACACACACAGTACTAGGAAACAGTCACACCACCAACTCTATAACACAAACACACACAGTACTAGGAAACAGTCACACCACCAACTCTCTAACACAAACACACACAGTACTAGAAACAGAAACAGTCTAGGAAACAGTCACACCACCAACTCTCTAACACAAACACACACAGTACTAGGAAACAGTCACACCACCAACTAACACAAACACACACAGTACTAACACAAACACACACAGTACTAGGAAACAGTCACACCACCAACTCTCTAACACAAACACACACAGTACTAGGAAACAGTCACACCACCAACTCTCTAACACAAACACACACAGTACAGTAGTACTAGGAAACAGTCACACCACCAACTCTCTAACACAAACACACACAGTACTAGGAAACAGTCACACCACCAACTCTAACACAAAACACAACACTCTCTAACACAAACACACACAGTACTAGGAAACAGTCACACCACCAACTCTCTAACACAAACACAACAGTACTAGGAAACAGTCACACCACCAAACACACACAGTACTAGGAAACAGTCAACTCAGTACTAGGAAACAGTCACACCACCAACACAAACACACACAGTACTAGGAAACAGTCACAACACTCTCAAACACACACAGTACTAGGAAACAGTCACACCACCAACTCTCTAACACAAACACAGTACTAGGAAACAGTACTAGGAAACAGTCACACCACCAACTCTCTAACACAAACACACACAGTACTAGGAAACAGTCACACCACCAACCACAGTCACACCAACACACACAGTACTAGGAAACAGTCACACCACCAACTCTCTAACACAAACACACACAGTACTAGGAAACAGTCACACCAAACACAACAGTACTAGGAAACAGTCACACCACCACACACAACACACACAGTACTAGGAAACAGTCACACCACCAACTCTCTAACACAAACACACACAGTACTAGGAAACAGTCACACCACCAACTCTCTAACACAAACACACACAGTACTAGGAAACAGTCACACCACCAACTCTCTAACACAAACACACACAGTACTAGGAAACAGAAACAGTCACAGTCACACCACCAACTCTCTAACACAAACACACACAGTACTAGGAAACAGTCACACCACCAACTCTCTAACACAAACACACAGTACTAGGAAACAGTCACACCACCAACTCTCTAACACAAACACACACAGTACTAGGAAACAGTCACACCACCAACTCTCTAACACAAACACACACAGTACTAGGAAACAGTCACACCACAAACACACACAGTACCAGGAAACAGTCACACCACCAACTCTCTAACACAAACACACACAGTACTAGGAAACAGTCACACCACCAACTCTCTAACACACACACACACACACAGTACTAGGAAACAGTCACACCACCAACTCTCTAACACAAACACTAACACTAGGAAACAGTCACACAGTACAAGGAAACAGTCACACCACCAACTCTCTAACACAAACACACACAGTACTAGGAAACAGTCACACCACCAACTCTCTAACACAAACACACACAGTACTAGGAAACAGTCACACCACCAACTCTCTAACACAAACACACACAGTACTAGGAAACAGTCACACCACCAATTCTAACACAAACACACACTAGGAAACAGTCACACCACAAAACACACACAGTACTAGGAAACAGTCACACCACAACACACAGTACTAGGAAACACAAACACACACAGTACCAGGAAACAGTCACACCACCAACTCTCTAACACAAACACACACAGTACTAGGAAACAGTCACACCACCAACTCTCTAACACAAACACACACAGTACTAGGAAACAGTCACAACACAAACACACACAGTACCAGGAAACAGTCACACCACCAACTCTCTAACACAAACACACACAGTACTAGGAAACAGTCACACCACCAACACCTAACACAACACACACAGTACTAGGAAACAGTCACACCACCAACTCTCTAACACAAACACACACAGTACTAGGAAACAGTCACGCCACCAACTCTCTAACACAAACACACACAGTACTAGGAAACAGTCACACCACCAACAGTACTAGGAAACAGTCTAACACAAACACACACAGTACTAGGAAAAACAAGTCACACCACCAACTCTCTAACACAAACACACACAGTACTAGGAAACAGTCACACCACCAACTCTAACACAAACACACACAGTACTAGGAAACAGTCACACCACCAACTCTCTAACACAAACACACACAGTACTAGGAAACAGTCACACCACCAACTCTCTAACACAAACACACACAGTACTTGTAAACAGTCACACCACCAACTCTCTAACACAAACACACACAGTACTAGGAAACAGTCACACCACAAACACACACAGTACAGTACTAGGAAACAGTCACACCACCAACTCTCTAACACAAACACACACAGTACTAGGAAACAGTCACACCACCAACAGTACTAGGAAACTCTCTAACACAAACACACACAGTACTAGGAAACAGTCACACCACCAACTCTCTAACACAAACACACACAGTACTAACACAAACACACACAGTACTAGGAAACAGAAACAGAAACACCACCAACTCTCTAACACAAACACACACAGTACTAGGAAACAGTCACACCACCAACTCTCTAACACAAACACACACCTAACACAAACACACACAGTACTAGGAAACAGTCACACCACCAACTCTCTAACACAAACACACACAGTACTAGGAAACAGTCACACCACCAACTCTCTAACACAAACACACACAGTACTAGGAAACAGTCACACCACCAACTAACACAAACACACACAGTACTAGGAAACACAAACACACACAGTACTAGGAAACAGTCACACACACCAACTCTCTAACACTAGGAAAACACACACAGTACTAGGAAACAGTCACACCACCAACTCTCTAACACAAACACACACAGTACTAGGAAACAGTCACACCACCAACTCTCTAACACAAACACACACAGTACTAGGAAACAGTCACACCACCAACTCTCTAACACAAACACACACAGTACTAGGAAACAGTCACACCACCAACTCTAACACAAACACACACTAACACAAACACACACAGTACTAGGAAACAGTCACACCACAAACACACACAGTACTAGGAAACAGTCACACCACCAACTCTCTAACACAAACACACACAGTACTAGGAAACAGTCACACCACCAACTCTCTAACACAAACACACACAGTACTAGGAAACAGTCACACCACCAACTCTCTAACACAAACACACACAGTACTAGGAAACAGTCACACCACCAACTCTCTAACACAAACACACACAGTACTAGGAAACAGTCACACCACCAACTCTCTAACACAAACACACACAGTACTAGGAAACAGTCACACCACCAACTCTCTAACACAAACACACACAGTACTAGGAAACAGTCACACCACCAACTCTCTAACACAAACACACACAGTACTAGGAAACAGTCACACCACCAACTCTCTAACACAAACACACACAGTACTAGGAAACAGTCTAACACAAACACACACAGTACTAGGAAACAGTCACACCACAACTCTCTAACACACACACAGTACTAGGAAACAGTCACACCACCAACTCTCTAACACAAACACACACAGTACTAGGAAACAGTACAGTACTAGGAAACAGTCACACCACCAACTAACACAAACACACACAGTACTAGGAAACAGTCACACCACCAACTCTCTAACACAAACACACAGTACTAGGAAACAGTCACACCACCAACTCTCTAACACAAACACACACAGTACTAGGAAACAGTCACACCACCAACTCTCTAACACAAACACACACAGTACTAGGAAAAGTCACACCACCAACTCTCTACACACAAACACACACAGTACTAGGAAACAGTCACACCACCAACTCTCTAACACAAACACACACAGTACTAGGAAACAGAAACAGTCTAGGAAACAGTCCACCAACTCTCTAACACAAACACACACAGTACTAGTCACACCACCAACTCTCTAACACAAAAACACACAGAAACAGTCACACCACCAACTCTCTAACACAAACACACACAGTACTAGGAAACAGTCACACCACCAACTCTCTAACACAAAAACACACTAGGAAACAGTCACACCACCAACTAGGAAACAGTCACACACAAACACACACAGTACTAGGAAACAGTCACACCACCAACTCTCTAACACAAACACACACAGTACTAGGAAACAGTCACACCACCAACTCTCTAACACAAACACACACAGTACTAGGAAACAGTCACACTAACACAAACACACACAGTACTAGGAAACAGTCACACCACCAACTCTCTAACACAAACACACACCAACAGTCACACCACAAACACACACAGTACTAGGAAACAGTCACACCACCAACTCTCTAACACAAACACACACAGTACTAGGAAACAGTCACACCACCAACTCTCTAACACAAACACACACAGTACTAGGAAACAGTCACACCACCAACTCTCTAACACAAACACACACAGTACTAGGAAACAGTCACACCACCAACTCTCTAACACAAACACACACAGTACTAGGAAACAGTCACACCACCAACTCTCTAACACAAACAAACAGTACTAGGAAACAGTCACACCACCAACTCTCTAACACAAACACACACAGTACTAGGAAACAGTCACACCACCAACTCTCTAACACAAACACACACAGTACTAGGAAACAGTCACACCACCAACTCTCTAACACAAACACACACAGTACTAGGAAACAGTCACACCACCAACTCTCTAACACAAACACACACAGTACTAGGAAACAGTCACACCACCAACTCTCTAACACAAACAACACAGTACTAGGAAACAGTCACACCACAAACTACACACACAGAAACAGTCACACCACCAACTCTCTAACACAAACACAGTACTAGGAAACAGTCACACCAACAACTCTATAACACAAACACACACAGTACTAGGAAACAGTCACACAAACACACACAGTACTAGGAAACAGTCACACTAACACACCAACAGTACTAGGAAACTAACACAAACACACACAGTACTAGGAAACAGTCACACCACCAACTCTCTAACACAAACACACACAGTACTAGGAAACAGTCACACTAACACAAACACAGTACAACAGTCTAACAAACACACACAGGAAACAGTCACACACAAACACACACAGTACTAGGAAACAGTCACACCACAACTCTAACACAAACACACACAGTACTAGGAAACAGTCACACCACCAACTCTCTAACACAAACACACACAGTACTAGGAAACAGTCACACCACCAACTCTCTAACACAAACACACACAGTACTAGGAAACACTAACACAAACACACACAGTACTAGGAAACAGTCACACCACCAACTCTAAACAAACACACACAGTACTAGGAAACAGTCACACCACCAACTCTCTAACACAAACACACACAGTACTAGGAAACAGTCACACCACCAACACCAACTCTCTAACACAAACACAACAGTACTAGGAAACAGTAACCACTAAACACACACAGTACTAGGAAACAGTCACACCACCAACTCTCTAACACAAACACACACAGTACTAGGAAACAGTCACACCACCAACTCTCTAACACAAACACACACAGTACTAGGAAACAGTCACACCACCAACTCTCTAACACAAACACACACAGTACTAGGAAACAGTCACACCACCAACTCTCTAACACAAACACACACAGTACTAGGAAACAGTCACACCACCAACTCTCTCACAAACACACACAGTACTAGGAAACAGTCTCTAACACAAACACACACAGTACTAGGAAACAGTCACACCACAAACACACACAGTACTAGGAAACAGTCACACCACCAACTCTCTAACACAACACACACAGTACTAGGAAACAGTCACACCACAACTCTCTAACACAAACACACACAGTACTAGGAAACAGTCACACCACCAACTCTCTAACACAAACACACACAGTACTAGGAAACAGTCACACCACAGTACTAGGAAACAGTCTCTAACACAAACACACACAGTACTAGGAAACAGTCACTCTCACCACACAACAGTACTAGGAAACAGTCACACCACCAACTAAACAAACACACACAGTACTAAACAGAAACAGTACTAGGAAACACACCACCAACTCTCTAACACAAACACACACAGTACTAGGAAACAGTAACACCACAAACACACACAGTACTAGGAAACAGTCACACCACCAACTCTCTAACACAAACACACACAGTACTAGGAAACAGTCACACCACCAACTCTCTAACACAAACACAGTACTAGGAAACAGTCACACCACACAACTCTCTAACACAAACACACACAGTACTAAGAAACAGTCACACCACAAATACACACAGTACTAGGAAACAGTCACACCACCAACACACACAGTACCAGGAAACAGTCACACCACCAACTCTCTAACACAAACACACACAGTACTAGGAAACAGTCACGCCACCAACTCTCTAACACAAACACACACAGTACTAGGAAACAGTCACACAGTACTAGGAAACAGTCACACCACCAACTCTCTAACACAAACACACACAGTACTAGAAACAGAAACAGTCACAGTCCACACCAACTCTCTAACACAAACAAACAGTACTAGGAAACAGTCACACCACCAACTCTCTAACACAAACACACACAGTACTAGGAAACAGTCACACCACCAACTCTCTAACACAAACACACACAGTACTAGGAAACAGTCACACCACCAACTCTCTAACACAAACACACACAGTACTAGGAAACAGTCACACCACAACTCTCTAACACAAACACAGTACTAGGAAACAGTCACACCACCAACTCTCTAACACAAAAACACACAGTACTAGGAAACAGTACTAGGAAACAGTCACACCACAAACAACACAGTCTCTAACACAAACACACACAGTACTAGGAAACAGTCACACCACAAACACACACAGTACCAGGAAACAGTCACACCACCAACTCTCTAACACAAACACACACAGTACTAGGAAACAGTCACACCACCAACTCTCTAACACAAACACACACAGTACTAGGAAACAGTCACACCAGGAAACAGTACTAGGAAACAGTCACACCACCAACTCTCTAACACAAACACACACAGTACTAGGAAACAGTCACACCACCAATTCTAACACAAATGCAAACAGTACTAGGAAACAGTCACACCACCAACTCTCTAACACAAACACACACAGTACTAGGAAACAGTCACACCACCAACTCTCTAACACAAACACACACAGTACTAGGAAACAGTCACACCACCAACTCTCTAACACAAACACACACAGTACTAGGAAACAGTCACACCACCAATTCTAACACAAATGCAAACAGTACTAGGAAACAGTCACACCACCAACTCTCTAACACAAACACACACAGTACTAGGAAACAGTCTAGGAAACACCACCAACTCTCTAACACAAACACACACAGTACTAAGAAACAGTCACACCACCAACTCTCTAACACAAACACACACAGTACTAGGAAACAGTCACACCACAAACACACACAGTACTAGGAAACAGTCACACCACCAACTCTCTAACACAAACACACACAGTACTAGGAAACAGTCACACCACCAACTCTCTAACACAAACACACACAGTACTAGGAAACAGTCACACCACCAACTCTCTAACACAAAACACACACAGTACTCTCTAACACAAACACACACAGTACTAGGAAACAGTCACACCACAACTCCACAAACACACACAGTCTCAGTACCACAACTAAACAAACACACAGTACTAGGAAACAGTCACACCACCAACTCTCTAACACAAACACACACAGTACTAGGAAACAGAAACAGTACTAGGAAACAGTCACACCACCAACTCTCTAACACAAACACACACAGTACTAGGAAACAGTCACACCACCAACTCTCTAACACAAACACACACAGTACTAGGAAACAGTCACACCACCAACTCTCTAACACAAACACACACAGTACTAGGAAACAGTCACACCACACTCTAGGAGACTAACACAAACACACACAGTACTAGGAAACAGTCACACCACCAACTCTCTAACACAAACACACACAGTACTAGGAAACAGTCACACCACCAACTCTCTAACACAAACACACACAGTACTAGGAAACAGTCACACACACACAACAGTACTAGGAAACAGTCACAACAGTACTAGGAAACAGTCAAACACACACAGTACTAGGAAACAGTCACACCACCAACTCTCTAACACAAACACACACAGTACTAGGAAACAGTCACACCACCAACTACTCTACCAACTAACACAAACACACACAGTACTAGGAAACAGTCACACCACCAACTCTCTAACACAAACACACACAGTACTAACACAAACACACACAGGAAACAGTCACACCACTCTCTAACACAAACACACACAGTACTAGGAAACAGTCACACCACCAACAGTACTCTAACACAAACACACACAGTACTAGGAAACAGTCACACCACCAACTCTCTAACACAAACACACACAGTACTAGGAAACAGTCACACCACCAACTCTCTAACACAAACACACAAAGTACTAGGAAACAGTCTCACTACCAACTCTCTAACACAAACACACACAGTACTAGGAAACAGTCACACCACCAACTCTCTAACACAAACACACACAGTACTAGGAAACAGTCACACCACCAACTCTAACACAAACACACACAGTACTAGGAACAGTCAACACAAACACACAGTACAGTACTAGGAAACAGTCACACCACCAACTCTCTAACACAAACACACACAGTACTAGGAAACAGTCACACCACAACTCTCTAACACAAACACACACAGTACTAGGAAACAGTCAACCACCAACAAACACACAGTACTAGGAAACAGTCACACCACCAACTCTCTAACACAAACACACACAGTACTAGGAAACAGTCACACCACCAACTCTCTAACACAAACACACACAGTACTAGGAAACAGTCACACCACCAACTCTCTAACACAAACACACACAGTACTAGGAAACTTCACACACACAAACACACACAGTACTAGGAAACAGTACTAGGAAACAGTCACACCACCAACACACACAGTACCAGGAAACAGTCACACCACCAACTCTCTAACACAAACACACACAGTACTAGGAAACAGTCACACCACCAACTCTCTAACACAAACACACACAGTACTAGGAAACAGTCACACCACCAATTCTCTAACACAAAACACATAAGGCCAAGACACTATGGTTGGGCTATGTCAACCTTTGTCCTATCGTGATTATGTACCCCAAAAACATTGTGATATACAATGATATTGCCCCCTATTGGCCAACCAAAATGATGTAATTATTTTCATGATGATAAGATCGAATGCTCAATGAATTAATCTGTCTGTCTGTCTGTCTGTGTGTCTGCCTGTGTGTCTGTCTGTGTGTCTGTCTGTGTGTCTGTGTGTCTGTGTCTGTGAGTCGGACGGCGTGGCACTCCGTAAGAGAGCAGTGATGAGAAATGTGATGTCTTATTGTAGTGACATAGAAGCGGTCTACTGTCTTCAGAACTGGATAATATTTGGTTTTAAATAACATTGTTTGTTCAAACTATCATAAAGCTGTGATTGAGAATAACCTATGCCTAGGCTATAGACTTCCATTCTTATTATATTTGAAAGCCACAACTTCGAACAACACCTTCGTAGGCTAGAATACTTGGGAAACTGTTCATAACGTTAAGTTGTCTTAAAGCGTTTACAATAGGCCAGTAGGAGAATGAGGACATTTGGTTTTCAACCTTGCTTAGAGCGATTTTCTAGGCCTGCATCGATCATTTCTCTCTTAATACACTTAAACTTGATTGAACTTGTCATTCTAATGTGGTGTAGAATATTGATCTTGTTTTTTTCTCTCTCAATATTATTCCTCTGGCTACCTTACGTTTTTAGGGTATTCAATTTGAACTTTGAAATGGAACTCTGATACATTCATATATTTGATCAGGAGAAAGCATAAAACGATGAAGCTTCATATTCATATAGCCTATCAAATAGAGAGAGAAGGGAATAAAGGATACATTTTTTAAAACAGCTAAAAAATATAGTTGACTGTCCTTATTAAACAATTCATAGGTTTAAGCTATGAATCCCATGAGAGAGAGAATATTTTCTGTCTGGAAATGTTTGCTCTGGTGTGTAATTCTCCGTTCTGTCTGGCCTACTCTTGCGTTCTGTCTGGCCTACTCTTGCGTTCTGTATGGCCTACTCCTGCGTTCTGTATCACATATTTATTGAAATAGGCAAATTACTCAGAAAGTCACTTGTGTGCTGCCATAATGTGCATTGCGAGACTCTGTTCTTCACCGTGTGGCGCCAGTAAAGTTGAAATAGGCTAAACCAGGGATGGGCAACAGGTGGCCCGCGGGCGAGATCAACCCCTCCAATAATTTGAATGTATGTATATACAGTGGGGAGAACAAGTATTTGATACACTGCCGATTTTGCAGGTTTTCCTACTTACAAATCATGTAGATGTCTGTAATTTTTATCATAGGTACACTTCAACTGTGAGAGACGGAATCTAAAACAAAAATCCAGAATATCACATTGTATGATTTTTAAGTAATTCATTTGCATTTTATTGCATGACATAAGTATTATATGCATATTCTAGTTTCTGGGGTTGAGAAATAGGCAGTTTCAAAGGGGTACATTTTTTTGGCCAAAAACTAAAATACTGCCCCAAACACACAAAAGGTTAACAAGAAATGTATGGAATGGTTGAAAAAATGAATTTCAATGACTCCATCCTAAGTGTATGTAAACTTCTGACTTCAACTGTTTATGAACACTTAATCATCATGGTGCTTTTTGGTAAGTTTGCAAACATTAATTGAGGTAGGTGTAATTGAGTCGTGGGTATCATTATGGTAAGTGTCCCCGTCGACATGGAAATTCCACATCCATGCTACACAGTGGGAACCATACATGCGGACATCATCCGTTCACCTACTCTGTGTCTCACATAGACACAGCGGTTGAAACCAAAAATCTCAAATTTGCACTATTTTTATGTTTGGAAAAATAATGTTCCCCAAGTAAACGGCCTATTTCTCAAGACCAGATGTTAGAATATGCATATAATTGTCAGATTAGGATAGAAAACACTCTAAAGTTTCCAAAACTGTAAGAAATATTGTCTGTGAGTATAACAGAACAGATATTGCAGGCATAAACCTGAGGAAAATCCAATCAGGAAGTACTCATTTTGAAACCTCTCTTTTCCTATGCATGCCTATCCTCCATTTAAAGGGATATCAACCAGAATCCTTTTTCTATGGCTTCCCTAAGGTGTCAGTCTTTAGACATAGTTTCAGGCTTTTATTTTGAAAAATGAGCGTGAAAGATCACATTGCGTAACTGGATAGGAGGGGGCTTTCAGAGTGAGTTTTGCGCTACATAGTAAAGCGGCCATTGTTTCTCCTGGTGTTATTGAAAAACCTACACACCCGGTTGATATATTATCGAATATATATTTTAAAAACAACCTGAAGATTGATTATAAAAAACGTTTGACATGTTTCTGTGGACATTATGGATATTATTTGGAATTTTCGTCTGCGTTGTGGTGACCGCTCTTTGCTGTGGATTTCTGAACATAACGCGACAAACAAACGTCGGTATTTTGGGTATAAAAATAATCTTTATGGAACAAAAGGAATATTTGTAGTGTAACTGAGAGTCTCGTGAGTGAAAACATCCGAAGATCATCAATGGTAAACGATTAATTTGATTGCTTATCTGATTTTTGTGACCTAGCTACTTAATGCTTAGTGTACATAATGATTTGTTGTGCTATCGATACACTTGCACAAATGCTTAGATTGCTTTCGCTGTAAAGCATAATTTCAAAATCTGAGACGACAGGTGGATTAACAAAGGCTCAGCTGTGTTTTGCAATATTGCACTTGTGATTTCATGAATATTAATATATTTTGGTAACATTATTTGACTGTGGCTCTATGCTATTCAGCGGTTGCTGACGAAAATGATCCCGCTAACGGGATGGGTAGCGTCAGGAAGTTAAAGCTTGGTCGTAAATGGGTCTTCCAAATGGACAATGACCCAAAGCATACTTCCAAAGTTGTGGCAAAATGGCTTAAGGACAACAAAGTCAACATTGGAGTGACATCACAAAGACGTGACCTCAGTCCTGTCTGAAAAAGTGTGTGTGAGCAAGGAGGCCTACAAACCTGACTCAGTTACAACAGCTCTGTCAGGAGGAATGGGCCAAAATTCACCCAACTTGTTGTGGGTAGCTTGTGGAAGGCTACCCAAAACATTTGACCCAAATTAAACAATTTAAAGGCAATGCTACCAGATACTAATTGAGTGTATGTAAACTTCTGACCCACTGGGAATGTGATGAAATAAATCATTCTCTCTACTATTATTCTGACATTTCACATTCTTAAAATAAAGTGGTGATCCTAACTGACCTAAAACAGGACATTTTTACTAGGATAAAATGTCAGGAATTGTGAAAAACTGAGTTTAAATGTATTTGGCTAAAGTGTATGTAAACTTCCGACTTCAACTGTAGCTGTACCATACTATTTGCACTGTTAAGCATACTATAGCTGCAACTGTGTAAACCTTTAACTGTCATAATATTCCACCCACTAGCCCCCCCTCCTTATCTAGGAGGTCTGTTGTCACTAAGACCATCAAACTATCTCCATGACTCTTGACGCACCTTTGCATCATAAGGCAAACCTTTGGCAGCCAATAGGTGCAGGCTAGAAGGAAATGTGGGCATTTCCGTGACAACATAATTCAATATTGATAACATTAATACAAATAATAACAGCACAATATTACAGATTCATGCTCATACTAAGAAAGTCATATAGGCTATACGCATGGCAGCCCAGCCTGCTCAGTTCACTGGATCCAATTGTTTGAAAAAAGGAGAAAACATGAAGAAAAAAAAACCTTCTGGAAATATCGCAATACCAGGTCTTTATGTCCATTACATGCATGCTGCCTATAGGCAGAGAGACATATTTCATGTAGTCCTTATTATAGCCTATTATATTCCGGCAAAAAGGAAGAAAAAGGAGCATACATTTTAATAGCCTGTCCGTAAAACTTTGTCTTACACTACACTACCCATGAAGGGATACATACGTTCAACTTACAGTCCACTCTGACGATAGCAAAGATGGCAGTACTGGAAATCTAGAGTGAGTAAACCTGTCAAACCAACCTTCCCCCCACCCCCAGACATTTTTGTTTTTATTTACGGGTCGTTGCTCTATCACTTCGGCTGTTTTACACATACAGTAGGCCTATATAATTAGGATTGAGAATATAAGGGTAGCATATATAGTTCATGTAAAAATGTAATATACAGTGCACTCAGAAAGTATTCAGACCCCTTCCCCTTTTCCACATGTTGTTACATTACAGCCGTATTCTAAAATTGATTGAATTCTATTTTTTACTCATCAATCTACACACAGTATCCCATAATGACAAAACCAAAACAGCTTTTTAGACATTTTAGCAAATGTACATAAGTATTCAGACCCTTTGCTATGAGACTTGAAATTGAGCTCAGGTGCATTCTGTTTCAATGTTATATTTATTTATTTTTTACCTTTATTTCACTAGGCAAGTCAGTTAAGAACCAATTCTTATTTTCAATGACGGCCTAGGAACAGTGGGTTAACTGCATTTTCAGGGGCAGAAGGACAGATTTGTACCTTGTCAGCTCGGGGATTGGAACTTGCACTTTCAGAATTTAATTTGGGAGATGGTAACTCTTTAAACAATCGCTCTCATACCGCCCCAAATTCCTAATGAGTTAATTGTTGCATGATTAATTTTATCAAGTGTCACGACGTGCCCTTTGGGGTGTATATCGTGGCTCCCCCTTCTCTCGCTCTATCCCACCACAAGTTTTATGACTTCACGACAAGCCACAAACTCCTGGAAGAGACTCTCTCCCCTGGTCATGCAGAAAGAGAGGGGAAATAAGCCTATGGAACAAAGAGCTTCCCTTAGTTCAACTCCTATTCCCCAAAATTAGAGGATTAAACTATATTTCTATTTTTGAGAATGTGGGAATGGTCCATGGGTAATCCTGTCGAAGTTGTTTTATTTTGTGATAACAGGGAGGACGGTAAGCACAGAATAACGGTAGCTATGGAAGTGTACACTTCTCAGTTATTAGTTTTCTACCTGAATGTGTAAAATATATGATTGAATAAGAAACTATTTGTGAGAAGTTGTAATGTCATGTTGACCTTCTTAACGAGATACTTCTTTAGTTATAAAGTGTTATCTAGTCAGCGGCCACAACCCCGTGAGCCCAGGCATTACATCAGGCATCATAGAACCGCACGTTGGAATGGCTACAATTCTATAGGCCACGGAGACCATACAGCTGCAGTTTTGGCTACATGGCAAGAAATGGCTCAACTCTGACACTATCGATTCACCACAGAGGGAGCAAATTCTGGATGACACGAATTACTAGTCTGCAGCTAGAAATGATGTAAACCTAGAACGAGAATCCCGACCACCGCCGAAGCATATTTTCTATGAAAACAATTCTGAATGGTACTCATCCTAGCCACCTACAATTGATCAGATATTCAAATTTCTGAAGTTATATTTGGAAAATTATAACTCTGTAAATCTCAACATTTTCCATGGTGCCCCGACTTCCTAGTTAATTGATGTTTACATGATTAGTTTAATCACGTAATAAGTAAACCTAGAGAACTGATTTGATTTAAATAAGTCTTCACATTTAATGATAGTCCAGACACAACACAGGTAATAATTAACTTCACTAGGGTAGGGGGCACTATTTTCACAACCGGATAAAAACAATGCCCAAAGTAAACTGCCTGCTACTCAGGCCCAGAAGCTAGGATATGCATATATAGATTTGGATAGAAAACACTCGAAAGATTCCAAAACTGTTAAAATAAGGTCTGAGTATAACAGAACTGATTTGGCAGGCAAAAACCTGAGAAATCCATCCGGGAAGTGGGATTCTTTTATATTTGTTGTTTTCTATTGAATGCCATTACAGTATCCATTGACTTAGGACTCAAATTGGACTTCCTATGGCTTCCACTAGATGTCAACAGTTTTTAGAAATTGTTTCAGGCTTGTATTCTGAAAAATTAGGGAATAAGAGCACTCTGAACGAGTGGACACTGCAGTGTCCCAGAGCTTTTTCATGCGCGCGACCGAGAGCCTTTCTTGTTTACCTTTTATATTGATGACGTTATTGTCCGGTTGAAATATTATTGATTATTATGACTAAAAACAACCTGAGGGTTGATTATGAACATCGTAAGACATGTTTCTACGAACTTTACGGATACTATTTGGATTTTTCGTCTGCCTGTTGTGACTGCGTTTGAGGCTGTGGATTATTGAACAAAACGCGCTAACAAAACTGAGGTTTTTGGATATAAACTTGGACTTTATCGAACAAAACAAACATTTATCGGGTAACTGGGAGTCTTGTGAGTGCAACCATATGAAGATAATCAATGGTAAGTGATTCATTTTATCGCTACTTCTGACTTTTGTTACTCCTCTACTTGGCTGGTTACTGTTTATAATGATTTATCTGCTGTGCACTGTTCTCAGATAATCGCATGGTACCGTGGTTGGATTAACAAGAAGTTCATCTTTAAACCGATGTGTAACACTTATATGTTTTATGAATTTTTATAATGAGTATTTCTGGTTTTGAATTTGGCGCTCTGCAATTTCACCAGATGTTGGCCAGGCGGGACGCTAGCGTCCCACGTACCCTAGTGAGGGTATTAAACATAGTTAGTTGATTCGATAAATAACAGTCATCAGATTAATGAAAGTAAAGTCACGACAGTAGTGAAGTTAAAAATATATAAATAGTAAAGTAGAGTACTAAAAAACAACTTAAGTAGTACTTTCATCTATTTTTACACCACTGGATGAGGGTACGCAGATCCACGAGCCGCTGTGGCCATTATCTATCACCCCAATAAAAGTGTCAGACATGGAAAGTCAGAGAGACAGTGCAGTGGAGTAGGGTGGAGGGATATCTGGGGTCTGGAGATGCTGAGGTGCACATGTCTCATTCTCTCCCTCTCCTCTCTTTCTTCACTCTCTTGGTCTTCCTGTCCTTCCCTTTCTGTCTCTCTCACATGCTCTCCCCCATCTCTGAAAGGTCACATCAGAAGCAATAAGCTTAATTGTTCCGACAATGAAAGAGCAGGAGATGACATGAGAATGATACAGCTCCTTAAGCTATTGTTCAACCGGATAGAATAAAGAAGCAGAGAGCCCCTCCTCCCTTCCTCTACCTGTCATTCTGCCGTAACCCGTCCCTCGACCCTGTTCTTATCCCAGAGGGGGGCTTTGCAAGCACTAGTCATTATGGGGAACGTAATGTCACTGCCGCATAAGCCTGATGGGATGGGAACATCTTTATCAGAAGCCACTGGGCTCTGTGTAGATAGACGTCTGTGGCTGCGTCCTGATTCTCAACACTTGCACACACCCCGTCACTTAGATAGATGGGTATATTTTAGTACAGTAGTATGGTTAGCTGCCAGCTGTCCAGGCCCTCTTGTGGTATCTATGAACCACAGTGAAACCAATAGAGCAGTGGCCCTTAGTGAGACTACAGCATTTTTCCAATCGCTTCTTATGAGAAACCAACTGCCTCGACGGATATATTATCGAATATATTTGTTAAACACACCTTGAGGATGGATCCTAAACAACGTTTGCCGTGTTTGTCGATATTATGTAGCTAATTTTGAAAAAAAGTTTGCCGTTATAGTTGTAGCATTTTTCGGTCGAAAAAGGAACATTTGCTATCTAACTGGGAGTCTCCTGAGTGAAAGCATCCGAAGTTCTTCAAAGGTAAATGATTTAATTTGGTTGCTTTTCTTATTTTCGTGAAAATGTTGCCTGCTGCCAGCAGAGCCTAGCATAGCATTATGCCATGATAAACTTACACAAATGCTTGTCTAGCGTTGGCTGTAACGCATATTTTGAAAATCTGAGATGACAGTGTTGTTAACAAAAGGCTAAGCTTGTGTTTGAATATATTTATTTAATTTCATTTGCGATTTTCATGAATAGGAAAAGTTTCTATGGGTATTTACAGTATGTCCGTTGCGTTATACTAATGCGTTTGAGGCTATGATTACGCTCCCGGATACGGGTTAGCTCGTCGCAACTGGTTAACCTCTAATCACCAGAGGAAGAGTAGGATAAGATTATGGCTAAAGGTTAAAAGAACTGGTTGTCTAGTGCATTCGGGACAGAGAGTAAAGGGGTAGGTTTCTGGGCACGGAAGGATAGATTCAAGGCATAATGTACAGACAAGGGTATGGTTGGATGTGAGTAGAGTGGAGGTAAGCCTAGGCATTGAGTGACGATGAGAGATGTTTTGTCTCTATAAGCACCATTTAAGCCAGGTGAGGTCACCGCATGTGTAGGAGGGGGTGGAACAACAGATCTAGCTAAGGCATATTGAGCAGGGCTGGAGGCTCCACAGTGAAATAAGACAAATTCCTAACCAAAACAGCAATAGACAATGCATATTGACATTAAGAAAAGGCATGTGTAACTACAGTGCCTTGCGAAAGTATTCGGCCCCCTTGAACTTTGCGACCTTTTGCCACATTTCAGGCTTCAAACATAAAGATATAAAACTGTATTTTTTGTGAAGAATCAACAACAAGTGGGACACAATCATGAAGTGGAACGACATTTATTGGATATTTCAAACTTTTTTAACAAATCAAAAACTGAAAAATTGGGCGTGCAAAATTATTCAGCCCCCTTACACTCTTGAAACTCTAGGGGCGCTATATCATTTTTGGATAAAAAGACGTGCCGTTTTAAGCGCAATATTTTGTCACAAAAAGATGCTCGACTATCAATATAATTGATAGCTTTGGAAAGAAAACACTCTGACGTTTCCAGAACTGCAAAGATATTTAGCGTAGCATTTAGCGGGCAACATTTTCACAAAAACCAGAAAAGCATTCAAATAAAATAATTTACCTTTGAAGAACTTCGGATGTTTTCAATGAGGAGACTCTCAGTTAGATAGCAAATGTTCAGTTTTTCCCGAAAGATTCTTTGTGTAGGAGAAAAATGCTCCGTTTTGTACATCACTTTTGGCTACCAAAAAAAAACGAATATTCAGTCACCAAAACGCCTAACTTTCTTCCAAATTAACTCCATAATATCGACTGAAACATGGCAAACGTTGTTTAGAATCAATCCTCAAGGTGTTTTTCACATATCCCTTCATTGATATATCGTTCGTGGAAGTCTGCTTTCTTCTCTGAATTAAATGGAAAAATACTTGCAGCTGAGGTTTACGCACCAATTTCGACGCAGGACACCGGGCGGACACCTGGTAAATGTGGTCTTTTATGGTCAATCTTCCAATGATATGCCTACAAATACGTCACAATGCTGCAGACACCTTGGGGAAACGGCAGAAATTGTGGGCTCTCTCCTTGCGCATTCACAGCCATATAAAGGAGACATTGGATAACAGCGCTTCAAAAATTTTGCTCATTTCCTGTTTGAAGTTTCATCTTGGTTTCGCCTGTAGCATCAGTTCTGTTGCACTCACAGATAATATCTTTGCAGTTTTGGAAATGTCAGAGTGTTTTCTTTCCAAAGATGTCGATTATATGCATAGTCGAGCATCTTTTCGTGACAAAATATCTTTTTTAAAACGGGAACGTTTTTTTATCCAAAAATGAAATACTGCCCCTAGAGTTCAAAGAGGTTAAGAAATGGCTTTCTTCTTGCCACTCTTCCATAAAGGCCAGATTTGTGCAATATACGACTGATTGTTGTCCTATGGACAGAGTCTCCCACCTCAGCTGTAGATCTCTGCAGTTCATCCAGAGTGATCATGGGCCTCTTGGCTGCATCTCTGATCAGTCTTCTCCTTGTATGAGCTAAAGGTTTAGAGGGACGGCCAGGTCTTGGTAGATTTGCAGTGGTCTGATACTCCTTCCATTTCAATATTATCGCTTGCACAGTGCTCCTTGGGATGTTTAAAGCTTGGGAAATCTTTTTGTATCCAAATCCAGCTTTAAACTTCTTCACAACAGTATCTCGGACCTGCCTGTTGTGTTCCTTGTTCTTCATGATGCTCTCTGCGCTTTTAACGGACCTCTGAGACTATCACAGTGCAGGTGCATTTATACGGAGACTTGATTACACACAGGTGGATTGTATTTATCATCATTAGTCATTTAGGTCAACATTGGATCATTCAGAGATCCTCACTGAACTTCTGGAGAGAGTTTGCTGCACTGAAAGTAAAGGGGCTGAATAATTTTGCACGCCCAATTTTTCAGTTTTTGATTTGTTAAAAAAGTTTGAAATATCCAATACATGTCGTTCCACTTCATGATTGTGTCCCACTTGTTGTTGATTCTTCACAAAAAAATACAGTTTTATATCTTTATGTTTGAAGCCTGAAATGTGGCAAAAGGTCGCAAAGTTCAAGGGGGCCGAATACTTTCGCAAGGCACTGTAAGTAATCATAGGTTCCAGTGAGTACCTCGGCAAGCTGGAGGCACGGAGATTCAGACATCTAGCAGGCCGGGGCTAGCATCAGGCTAGCAGATGGGCCTCAGGGGACGTCGCAATGGGGGAGCCTGTTGAAACCCCTCAGACGGTTTCATTGGCAGACCAGTCGTGATGGATCGACAGGGCTCCGTGTCATCAGCAAAGGGTCCAGGCCAATTGGCAAAAGATGTAATTTGAAGCCCAGGAATTGCTTGATAGATCTCTTCGGCTAGCCAGGAGATGGGCCTAGATTCAAGGCTAGCTCCAGGCTAACTGATGTGTGCTTCGGTACAGAGACGTTAGCCAGGAGTAGCCACTCGGATAGCAGCTAGCTAACTGCGATGGTCCAGAGTAAAGGTTCACAGCTTGCGGTAGGAATCCGGAGATATGGTGGAGAAAAGCATTCCGAAACGCTCTTGGTTCATATTGCGCTGTGCAGGCTGGCAGGAGTTGACCGGGCTGAAGCTGGCAGATGTTCAAGTTAACGGTGATGGCCGCTATCAGTGGCTAACTGACTTCTAGATAGTAGCTAGTTAGCTGGCTAGCTTCTGTTGGGGGTTCGAATTCTAAAGCATAGAAAATAGCAGATCCATACCACATTGGGTGAGGTGGGTTGCAGGAGTGTATGTTCAGTCCGTAAATGGAAAAATGAGAATTAAAACATTAAACATATATACAAAATATATACAAAGAAAGAAACGTTATATACAAGGGACAAGACAATCAAAACACCCCACTACTATGCCATCTTGGAAGAGATGTTCCAACATCATTCTCAGTGTGCTTTTCTAGGCTATAACACACTTAATCAAACAAGTGGATATGCGAAAGTCTGGAGACAGACATAACACATTGCGTACGCCCATCAGTTCCAGGACTTTTTATACCTAATAATTTGATCTATAAATATCTATATATACACTGCTCAAAAAAATAAAGGGAACACTTAAACAACACAATGTAACTCCAAGTCAATCACACTTCTGTCCACTTAGGAAGCAACACTGATTGACAATAAATGTTACATGCTGTTGTGCAAATGGAATAGACAACAGGTGGAAATCATAGGCAATTAGCAAGCAGGCTACAAGTGCACGTGTCTGCTCAAATGGTCAGAAACACTCCATTAGGGTGGTATGAGGGCCCGACGTCCACAAGTGGGGGTTGTGCTTACAGCCCAACACCGCGCAGGACATTTGTCATTTGCCAGAGAACACCAAGATTGGCAAATTCGCCACTGGCGCCCTGTGCTCTTCACAGATGAAAGCAGGTTCCCACTGAGCACATGTGACAGACGTGAAAGAGTCTGGAGACGCCGTGGAGAACGTTCTGCTGCCTGCAACATCCTCCAGAATTACCGGTTTGCGGTGGGTCAGTCATGGTGTGGGGTGGCATTTCTTTGGGGGGCCGCACAGCCCTCCATGTGCTCTCCAGAGGTCGTCTGACTGCCATTAGGTACCGAGATTAGATCCTCAGACCCCTTGTGAGAACATATGCTGGTGCGGTTGGCCCTGGGTTCCTCCTAATGCAAGACAATGGTAGACCTCATGTGGCTGGAGTGTGTCAGAAGTTCCTGCAAGAGGAAGGCATTGATGCTATGTACTGGCCCGCCCGTTCCCCAGACCTGAATCCAATTGAGCACATCTGGGACATCATGTCTCGCTCCATCCACCAACGCCACGTTGCACCACAGACTGTCCAGGAGTTGGCAGATGCTTTAGTCCAGGTCTGGGAGGAGATCCCTCAGGAGACCATCCACCACCTCATCAGGAGCATGCCCAGGTGTTGTAGGGATGTCATACAGGCACGTGGAGGCCACACACACTACTGAGCCTCATTTTGACTTGTTTTAAGGACATTACATCAAAGTTGGTTCAGCCTGTAGTGTGGTTTTCCACTTTAATTTTGAGTGTGACTCCAAATCCAGACCTCCATGGGTTGATACATTTGATTTCCATTGATCATTTTTGTGTGATTTTGTTGTCAGCACATTCACCTATGTAAAGAAAAAAGTATTTCATAAGAATATTTCATTCATTCAGATCTAGGATGTGTTATTTTAGTGTTCCCTTTATTTTTTTGAGCAGTGTATATAGATGTATATATATATATACACAGTAGCAAGAAAAATATGTGAACCCTTTGGAATTACCTGGATTTCTGCATAAACTTGACATAAAATTTGATCTGATGTTCATCTAAGTCACAACAATAGACAAGCACAGTGTGCTTAAACTAATAACACACAAATTGTTGTCTATATTGAATACATCATTTAAACATCCACAGTGTAGGTTGGAAAAAGTATGTGAACCCCAAGGCTAATTGTTAGGCTTTGAAGAGTGATGGGTGTGGAGTCAGACCAAACAAAACGAAAAGGGGAAAAGGGATCGGTAGCAGCTGGTGACGACGACCGCCGAGTGCCACCCGAACGGGAAGAGGAGCCATCTCCGGTGGTAGTCGTGCCACTAATGTATTCTCTAAAAGCTAATTGGAGTCAGGAGTCCACTAACCTGGAGTCGAATCAATGAGACGAGATTGGATATTTCGGTTTGAGCTTCCCTGCCCCATAAAAAACACTCACAACATTTGAGTTTGTCCTACCTTGTCCCGGACCTGCTGTTTTCAACTCTCTCTCTCTACCGCACCTGCTGTCTAACTCTGAATGATCGGCTATGAAAAGGCAAAAGCCAACTGACATTTGCTCCTGAGGTGCAGACCTGTTGCACCCTCTACAACCTCTGTGATTATTATTTTTTGACCCTGCTGGTCATCTATGAACATTTGAACATCTTGGCCATGTTCTGTTATAATCTCCACCCGGCACAGCCAGAAGAGGACTGGCCATCCCTCAGAGCCTGGTTCTTCTCTTGGTTTCTTCCTAGGTTCCCACCTTCCTAGGGAGTTTTTCTACATCTGCATTTCTTACTGTTTGGGGTTTTAGCCTGGGTTTATGTGTAGCACTTTGTGACATTGGTTGATGTAAAAAGGGCTTTATAAAGGACATTAACCCAAAGTAAATCAACAACAGGATTGAACAGAGGAAAATACGCCTTCTGGAGTGGTGAACCTGTTAATTAAATCCAAAGGTTCTCATACTTTTTCCAACTTGCACTTGTGAATGTTTACACGGTGTGTTCAATAAAGACAAGAAAACATATAATTGCTTGTGTGTTATTAGTACAAGCAGACTGGGTTTGTCTATTGTTGTGACTTAGATGAAGATCAGATCAAATGTTATGACCAGTTTATGCAGAAATCCAGGTCCAGGCTTTTTCTTCACACTGTATATTCATTGGAGAAATGTACTGCTCATTTGAAAGATTTAATTTCAGATTTTTTTTTTTTTAAATCCACTCAGAATGTTAAATGTCACAACCAGCAATTAAATTAACGGACATGCTGGTTCATATATTGAAGTACAGAGAACAGGGATGTGATGTCAATGATATTGTGCAGTGTGTGTGATCAGTGGTTGTGGAAGCAGGCATGCCAGCAAGGCTAGGCAGGCACCATGTGATCTATTGGAACGGCACAAAGCCAAATCTACAGTAATACCGTATTGCATCTTGCCATTCACACAGAGGTTGAATGGTGACTCGGCTAATATCAGGTCATGTCTGTCAAAGTCCAACACATCGTAGAGAAAACCAACACTAGCAATCCCAGATGGAGCTGTCTGACAGAAGTTTAATAACTCACTTATATGTTCTTTTAACAAAACATTCCCTGCACCCTAATCCTATCAATGTTGACAAGACAAAACAGATCAGGGACTAGGCTATATAAATCAAATCAAATTTTATTTGTCACATACACATATTTGTCACATACACATGCATACACATCACATCACATACACATACACATGGTTATATAATAATAATAATAATAATAATAATAATAATAATAATATGGTAGTAATATAGTAGACTAGACTGCACAGTGGTGTCGACCACAGCCTTGTTAACATGCATTAGCTCCTGGCGGCTACACTAACCACCAGCAGATGTGCAGGAGGAGGGTGGCCAGCAATTGTACGGGTTTTCCCCCACACCACATCCAGCTGGGTTTAAAACCCATGCTAGGCAGTCACCCTGAGAGAGGGGGAGAGAGAAAGACAGAGAATAGAGAGAGAGGAGAGAGAAGAGAAGGGGAGGAAGAGAGAGGAAGTGGCACGCTGGCCAAGTATGTACTTTAGAGAGGAGTTGCCTTCATCCAAATCATATTGGCCATCAAAGTTTGCAGGTCCATTGCTTATTGCTCTATTATAATGGTGGGGTGGGGGCATCAGCAACGTTTTCCTACATTCAACACTCCTATTCTTTTAACTTCCTGCAACAAAATGGCAGATCTTGACCAAGTGTCCACTACGGCTGGGAATTGACAGTGGCCTAACGATACGAATTTATCACGATACTTAGGTACTGCGATTCTCATGGTTCTCACGGTTCTATATGTAAAAATCAAATCAATCAAAATCATATTTTATTTGTCATATGCTTCGTAAACAACAGGTGAAGACTGAAGATAAAATACTTACTTACGGGTAACGTTTCCAACAGTTAAAGATAAAGATACGGCCTCTCGAGGGGGCAGCGGTCTAAGGCCCCCGTAGATCCCAGGTCACAGTCGGCCGCAACCGGGGGACCAATGAGGCGGCGCACAATTAGGCCAACTTCTTACGGGATAGGTGAGGGTTTGGCCGGCCGGGATGTCCTTGTCCCACTGCACTCAAGAGACTCCTTGTGGCACCTGCACGCCGACATTGGTTTCCAGGTGTACGGTGTTTCCTCCGACACATTGGTGCGGCTGGCTTCCGGTTAAGCGAGCACTGTGTAAAGAAGCAGTGGGACTTGGAAGGGCCATGTTTCGGAGGACGCATGGCTCTCGACCTTCGCCTCTCCCGAGTCCGTAGGGGAATAGCAGCGATTGGAAAAGACTAACTACCCAATTGGATATCACGAAATTGGGTAGGAAAAGGTTTTAAAAAAAGAAAGATACATCAACAAAAAATCTCAGAAATAGTGACAAGGAATAAACACACAGTGAAAATGGAACAACAATAGCGAGTAAAAATAACTACAGTTGAAGTCGGAAGTTTACATACACCTTAGCCAAATACATTTAACCTAAGTTTTTCACAATTCCTGACATTTAACCTAGTAAGAATTCCCTGTCTTAGGTCAGTTAGGATCACCACTTTATCGGCACAGCCAGAAGAGGACACGGGCCACCCCTCATAGCCTGGTTCCTCTCTAGGTTTATTCCTAGGTTATGGTTTTTCCTAGCCACTGTGCTTCTACACCTACATTGCTTGCTGTTTGGGGTTTTAGGCTGGGTTTCTGTACAGCACTTTGAGATATCAGCTGATGTAATAAGGGCTTTATAAATAAATTGGATTTGATTTGTAAGAATGTGAAGTGTCAGAATAATAGTAGAGAGAATGATTTATTTCAGCTTTTACTTCTTTCATCACATTCCCAGTGGGTGGGAAGTTTACATACACTCAATTAGTATTTGGTAGCATTGCCTTTAATTGTTTAACTTGGATCAAACGTTTTGGGTAGCCTTCCACAAGCTTCCCACAATAAGTCGGGTGAATTCTGGCCCATTCCTGCCACCCCCGTGCAGGACTCGTTTTACTGTGGATATAGATACTTTTGTACCTGTTTTCTCCAGTATCTTCACAAGGTCCTTTGCTGTTGTTCTGGAATTGATTTGCACTTTTCCCACTAAAGTACGTTCATCTCTAGGTATGATGGCTGTGTGGTCCCATGGGGTTTATACTTGCGTACTATTGCTTGTACAGATGAACGTGGTTCCTTCAGGCGTTTTGGAAATGGCTCCCAAGGATGAACCAGACTTGTGGAGGTCTACCATTTATTTTCTGAGGTTTTGGCTGATTTCTTTTGATATGCCCATGATGTCAAGCAAAGAGGCACTGGGTTTGAAGGTAGGCCTTGAAAAACATCCACAGGTACACCTCGAATTGAATGAAATTATGTCAATTAGCCTATCAGCAGCTGTTAAAAGCCATGACATAATTTATTTTAATTTTCCAAGCTGTTTAAAGGTACAGTCAACTTAGTGTATGTAGACTCCTGACCAACTGGAAGTGTGGTACAGTGAATTGTAAGTGAAATAATCTGTCTGTAAACAATTGTTGGAAAAATTCCTTGTGTCCTGCACAAAGTAGATGTCCTAACTGCCATAACTATAGTTTGTTAACAAGAAATGTGTTGAGTGTTTGAAAAACAGGTTTTAATGACTCCCACCTAAGTGTATGTAAACTTCCGACTTCAACTGTATATACAGGGAGTACCAACACCGAGTCAATGTGCAGGGGTCTAAGGTAATTTAAGTAGATATGTAGCTAGTGACTCGGCAACAAGATAGATCATAGACAGTAGCAGCAGCTTATATGTTGAGTGTGAAAATGTCTGTGTGTGGAGTCAGTATGCATGTGTGTGCATGTTGTGTGTGTTGGGATGTCCGTGTTAGTATGTATGAGTGTGTGGGTAGAGTCCAGTGTGTGTGTGGACAGTCAGTGCAAGGGTATTCATGGCTTCCAGTTGAAGCTCGCATCCGCTACAAGACCATGGTGCTTGCCTACGGAGCTGTGAGGGGAACGGCACCGCAGTACCTCCAGGCTCTGATCAGGCCCTACACCCAAACAAGGGCACTGCGTTCATCCACCTCTGGCCTGCTCGCCTCCCTATCACTGAGGAAGCACAGTTCCCACTCAGCCCAGTCAAAACTGTTCGCGGCTCTGGCCCCCCAATGGTGGAACAAACTCCCTCACGACGCCAGGACAGCGGAGTCAATCACCACCTTCCGGAGACACCTGAAACCCCACCTCTTCAAGGAATACCTAGGATAGGATAAAGTAATCCTTCTCACCCCCCCTTAAATGATTTAGATGCACTATTGTAAAGTGGCTGTTCCACTGATGTCAGAAGGTGAATTCACCAATTTGTAAGTCGCTCTGGATAAGAGCGTCTGCTAAATGACTTAAATGTAAATGTAAAAAAGGGTCAATGCAGGTAGTACGGGTAGTCATTTTATTACACTATATATACAAAAGTATGTGGACACCCCTTCAAATGAGTTGCTTGTAGGTGTATAAAATCGATAACACACAGCCAATGCAATCGCCATCGACAAACATTGTCCGTAGAATGGCCTTACTGAAGAGCTCAGTGACTTTCAACGTGGCACCGTTATAGGATGCCACCTTTCCAACAAGTCAATTAGTCCATTTTCTGCCCTGCTAGAGCTGCCCCAATCAACTGTAAGTGCTGTTGTTATGGAAAGTTGAGAAGAACAAATGGCTCAGCCACGAAGTGGTAGGCCACACAAGCTCACAGAACAGGACCGGAGAGTGCTGATGCGCGTACCGTGTAAAAATCATCTGTCCTCGGTTGCAACATTCACTACTGAGTTCCAAGCTGCCTCTCGAAGCAACGTCAGCACAAGAACTGTTTTGTCGGAAGCTTCGTGAAATGGATTTCCAAGGCCGAGAAGCAGCACACAAGCCTAAGATCGCCATGTGCAATACCAAGTGTAGGCCGGAGTGGTGTCAAGCTCGCCGCCATTGGACTGAAGCAGTGAAAACGCGTTCTCTAGAGTGATGAAGCACGCTTCAACATCAAGCAGTCCGACACACGAATCTGGGATTGGCAGATGCGAGGAGAACACTACCTGTCCGAATGCATAGTGCCAACTGTAAAGTTCGGTGGTGGAGGAATAATGGTCTGGGGCTGTTTATCATGGTTCAGGCTAGACCCCTTCGTTCCGGTGAAGGGAAATCTTAACCCTATAGCATTCTAGATGATTCTGTGCTTCCAACTTTGTGGCAACAGTTTGGGGAAGGCTGTTTCCTGTTTCAGCATGATGCTCCCGTGGAAGAACTTGACTGGCCTGCACGTGGTCCTGACCGCAACCCCAATGAACACCTTTGGGATGAATTAGAATGCCGACTGCGAGCCAGGCCAATCGCCAAAAACATCAGTGCCCGACTTCACTAATGGGCGTGGCTGAATGGAAGCAAGTTCCTGCAGCAATGTTCCAACATCTAGTGGAAGCCTTCCCAGAAGAGTGCAGGCTGTCACGGCAGCAAAGGGTGACCAACTCCATATTACTGCCCATGATTTTAGAATGAGACTTTCGACGAGGTGTCCACATTCTTTTGGTCATGTAGTGTAGCTTGTTATCAGTCTTGTTGAGCAGTCTTATGGCTTGGGGGCACAAGCTGTTCAGGGTCCTGTTGGTTCCAGACTTGGTGCAACTCTTGCCATGCGGTAGCAGAGAAAACAGTCTATGGCTTGGGTGACTGGAGTATTTGATAAATGGCTGGGCCTTGCTCTGACACGGTCTAGTATAGAGGTCCTGGATTTACTGGGCCATACTCAACACTTGTAGCGCCTTGCGGTTGGGATCCTTGCTGGAAGAGGCGTTGTTGTGCCTTATTTACAACTGTGTGGGAGTGTGTGGACCATGTCAATTCCTTAGTGACACGAGGAACTTGCGACTCTCAAGCTGCACCACTACAGCATGTTTCCTGTTTCCTGTACTCCACGATCAGCTCCTTTGCCTTGCTGACGTTGAGGGAGAGGTTGTTGACCTCCTCCCTATAATATAAGCTGCCTCATCGGTGATCAGACCGAGCACCGTCTTATCATCGGCAAACTTGATGATGGTGTTGAAGTCGTACATGGCCACGCAGTCGTGGGTGAACAGGGAGTACAGGAGATGTATTGGGATCTGATACTGCGATTTTATTGCGATTAGACGTTCCAAACATACTCCTCACTAGATGTCTGCTGCAGAAACAAGAGAGTACATGAGAAAATGAGTTTTGCAAATTAAAGTGCTTAAAGCATGTTGGCTCACTATTTGAAAAGTTAGAGGTGGGAGTTCCCCATCTGTAAAACTCAAACTGGTCCAAAATGAGCTAATCAGGCAGGGAGCAGAGTCTTACTGTAATAACAAAGCCAACAACAAACAACGTTGTACAGGGTATGAGTTTATGGACTGAGTGTGCAGACATCAACCGGGTGGAAAAAAATCACTGTTTTCCTCTATTTTAGTGGAGGAGAGCTGGAAAAGAGGTTCAGGAGAGGCGTGCAGACGGGCCGTGGGTCGATATTTACAGGCCTGTAGAGAGCAGACATAAAGCATGGAGTGAAATCAGAGTCGTCTGAAAACAAAGGGTTGTGGCCATCTGTTAAAGTTGGGTTATGTGGTGAGTGTATAATCCCTATTCGGACCCGATAAGATTTTAATGGGGGAGCTCAAGTAATGTAATTACAAGTATTCAGATCCCTTCGCTTTTCCACATTTTGTTACGTTACAGCCTTATTCTAAAATGGATTAAATCTACACACAATACCCAATAATGACAAAGCAAAAACTTTTTTTTATTGTTATGAAAAATTATAACTGAAATATCACAATTACATAAGTATTCAGACCCTTTACTCAGTACTTTGTTGAAGCACCTTTGGCAGCGATTACAGCCTCGAGTCTTCTTGGGTATGATGCTACAAGCTTGGCACACCTGTGTTTGGGGAGGTTCTCCTATTCTACTCTGCAGATCCTCTCAAGATCTGTCAGGTTGGATGGGGAGCGTCACTGCACAGCTATTTTCAGGTCTCTCAAGAGATGTTCGAGTCCGGGCTCTGGCTGGGCCACTCGAGGACATTCAGAGACGTGTCCCGAAGCCACTTCTGCAATGTCTTGGCGGGGTGCTTAGGGTCGTTTTCCTGTTGGAAGGTGAACCTTTGACCCTGGAACAGATTTCCTCCAGATATGACACTTGTCATTCAGGCAAAAGATATTAATCTTGGTTTTATCTTGTTTCTCATGTTTAGAGTCCTTTAGGTGCCTTATGGCAAACTCTAAGCGGGCTGTCGTGTGCCTTTTCCTGAGAAGTGGCTTCTGTCTGGCCACAATACCATAAAGGTGTGATTGGTGGAGTGCTGCAGAGATGGTTGTCCTTCTGGAAGGTTCTCTGATCTCCACAGAGGAACTCTGAAGCTCTGTCAGAGTGACCATCGGGTTCTTGGTCACCTCTCTGACCGAGGCTTATCTCCCCCGATTGCTAAGTTTGGCCGGGGCAACCAGCTCTAGGTTGAGTCTTGGTGGTTCTAAACTTCATTAATTTAATAATGATGGAGGCCACTGTGTTCTTGGGGACCTTCAATGCTGCAGAAATGTTTTGGTACCCTTCCCCAGATCTCTGCCTCGACACAATCCTGTCTCGGAGCTCTACAGACAATTCCTTCAACCTCATGGTTTGGTTTTTGATCTGACATGCACTGTCAACTGTGGGACCTTATATAGACAGGTGTGTGCCTTTCCAAATCATGTCCAATCAATTGAATTTACCACAGGTGGATTTCAATCAAGTTGTAGAAACATCAAGGATGATCAATGGAAACAGGATACACCTGATCTCAATTTTGAGTCTCATATCAAAGGGTCTGAATACTTACCATATGTTCATAAGGTACTTCTGTTTTTTATTTTTAATACATTTACATTTAAAAGGTATTGTGTGTAAATTGATGAAGGGGAAAAACTATTTAATCCATTTGAGAATAAGGCTGTAACTTTACAAAATGTGAAAAAAGGGAAGGGGTCTGAATACTTTCCAAGTGCACTGTACACCAGCACGAGCACAAATCACCACATCCATCATTTTCTCCCGTCCAGATCTGGCATGTCAGTAGTTTTTACTTGGCAGGAAGGTTATTATCCAGCCTTAAAAAACAGTTTTTCGTCAAACCCCCAGGGTCTCTGATAATACTTATCCTGTGCGAATAGTCATCCCTGTGTTTTGAGGGATATTACAGAGTTTAACAGGTGCTGCACCCAGTTTGAGTAAGTAGGGAACGAATGTAGGTTTAAAACAATGTGCTGTGCACGTAGCCTACAGATGAATTAATTGCTTTGTCACATATCAACTTTGCTAGTGCCATACTTCTCTTCTAGAAGATGAAGTGGACAATATCGTGCCCATGAATTGATAAATTGCCAAACACATCAGGTAATTAAATGTCTGCAAAGGTTACAGTTCATGGTTCTTACTGATATGCATTATTATTTAGACTTTCTCTGAACTTAGGCCAAAATTAGGCCGTCCCTAGACATTTGAAATATCATCATGCCTAGAAGAACCTCCAGGCTTCCTTCATAACTGGAGAGTTTTTATGAGGAAAAAATATAATGACTGGTGCAGTTTGGTAAACTAATCCCAACCCGAATCAGCAACTGGAAAAACGCACAAGTTGTAGGATAATAATGACATAACCGACGTTCCAATACTCGTCCCACGCGAATAGAGCTTAAGCATGCTGCATAGTGACAAAGCAATATTTGCAGTACAGTCCGTCTACCTCTGTACAGAGACTGATACACCAGAGCACAATAGTGCGTGTAACTGTGAGTGGAAGAGGGGGAAGGAGAGAAGAAATAAGAATGAGAGAGAAAGTAAGACAAGACAAAAAATATGGATGCAATGATTATGCAGTGAGTGCCTGAGAGTGGAGGAATGCAGTGAGTACCTGAGAGGGAGGAATGCAGTGAGTGCCTGAGAGGGAGGGATGCAGTGAGTGTCTGAGAGGGAGGAGTACAGTGAGTGTCTGAGAGGGAGGAATGCAGTGAGTGTCTGAGAGGGAGGAATGCAGTGAGTGTCTGAGAGGGAGGAGTACAGTGAGTGTCTGAGAGGGAGGAATGCAGTGAGTGTCTGAGAGGGAGGGATGCAGTGAGTGCCTGAGAGGGAGGAATGCAGTGAGTACCTGAGAGGGAGGAATGCAGTGAGTGCCTGAGAGGGAGGAGTACAGTGAGTGCCTGAGAGGGAGGAATGCAGTGAGTACCTGAGAGGGAGGAGTACAGTGAGTGCCTGAGAGGGAGGAATGCAGTGAGTACCTGAGAGGGAGGAATGCAGTGAGTGCCTGAGAGGGAGGGATGCAGTGAGTGTCTGAGAGGGAGGAACGCAGTGAGTGTCTGAGAGGGAGGAATGCAGTGAGTGTCTGAGAGAGAGGAATGCAGTGAGTGTCTGAGAGGGAGGAGTACAGTGAGTGCCTGAGAGGGAGGAATGCAGTGAGTGTCTGAGAGGGAGGAGTACAGTGAGTGTCTGAGAGGGAGGAATGCAGTGAGTGTCTGAGAGGGAGGGATGCAGTGAGTGCCTGAGAGGGAGGAATGCAGTGAGTACCTGAGAGGGAGGAATGCAGTGAGTGCCTGAGAGGGAGGAGTACAGTGAGTGCCTGAGAGGGAGGAATGCAGTGAGTACCTGAGAGGGAGGAGTACAGTGAGTGCCTGAGAGGGAGGAATGCAGTGAGTACCTGAGAGGGAGGAATGCAGTGAGTGCCTGAGAGGGAGGGATGCAGTGAGTGTCTGAGAGGGAGGAACGCAGTGAGTGTCTGAGAGGGAGGAATGCAGTGAGTGTCTGAGAGGGAGGAATGCAGTGAGTGCCTGAGAGGGAGGAATGCAGTGAGTGTCTGAGAGGGAGGAGTACAGTGAGTGTCTGAGAGGGAGGAATGCAGTGAGTACCTGAGAGGGAGGAGTACAGTGAGTGTCTGAGAGGGAGGAATGCAGTGAGTACCTGAGAGGGAGGAGTACAGTGAGTGCCTGAGAGGGAGGAATGCAGTGAGTACCTGAGAGGGAGGAATGCAGTGAGTGCCTGAGAGGGAGGGATGCAGTGAGTGTCTGAGAGGGAGGAACGCAGTGAGTGTCTGAGAGGGAGGAATGCAGTGAGTGTCTGAGAGGGAGGAATGCAGTGAGTGCCTGAGAGGGAGGAATGCAGTGAGTGTCTGAGAGGGAGGAGTACAGTGAGTGTCTGAGAGGGAGGAATGCAGTGAGTGTCTGAGAGGGAGGAGTACAGTGAGTGTCTGAGAGTGAGGAATGCAGTGAGTGTCTGAGAGGGAGGAGTACAGTGAGTGTCTGAGAGAGAGGAGTACAGTGAGTGTCTGAGAGAGAGGAATGCAGTGAGTGTCTGAGAGGGAGGAATGCAGTGAGTGCCTGAGAGGGAGGAATGCAGTGAGTGTCTGAGAGGGAGGAATGCAGTGAGTACCTGAGAGGGAGGAATGCAGTGAGTGCCTGAGAGGGAGGGATGCAGTGAGTGTCTGAGAGGGAGGAATGCAGTGAGTGCCTGAGAGGGAGGAATGCAGTGAGTGCCTGAGAGGGAGGAATGCAGTGAGTGTCTGAGAGGGAGGAATGCAGTGAGTGTCTGAGAGAGAGGAATGCAGTGAGTGTCTGAGAGGGAGGAATGCAGTGAGTGTCTGAGAGAGAGGAATGCAGTGAGTGTCTGAGAGGGAGGAATGCAGTGAGTGTCTGAGAGGGAGGAGTACAGTGAGTGTCTGAGAGGGAGGAATGCAGTGAGTGTCTGAGAGGGAGGAGTACAGTGAGTGTCTGAGAGAGAGGAATGCAGTGAGTGTCTGAGAGGGAGGAGTACAGTGAGTGTCTGAGAGAGAGGAATGCAGTGAGTGTCTGAGAGGGAGGAGTACAGTGAGTGTCTGAGAGGGAGGAATGCAGTGAGTGTCTGAGAGGGAGGAATGCAGTGAGTGTCTGAGAGGGAGGAATGCAGTGAGTGTCTGAGAGGGAGGAATGCAGTGAGTGTCTGAGAGGGAGGAATGCAGTGAGTGTCTGAGAGGGAGGAGTACAGTGAGTGCCTGAGAGGGAGGAATGCAGTGAGTGTCTGAGAGGGAGGAGTACAGTGAGTGTCTGAGAGGGAGGAATGCAGTGAGTGTCTGAGAGGGAGGAATGCAGTGAGTGTCTGAGAGGGAGGAATGCAGTGAGTGTCTGAGAGGGAGGAGTACAGTGAGTGTCAGAGAGAGGAGTACAGTGAGTGTCTGAGAGGGAGGAGTACAGTGAGTGTCTGAGAGAGAGGAATGCAGTGAGTGTCTGAGAGGGAGGATTTTTTATTTATTTATTATTTTTTTTACCTTTATTTAACCAGGCAAGTCAGTTAAGAACAAATTCTTATTTTCAATGACGGCCTGGGAACAGTGGGTTAACTGCCTGTTCAGGGGCAGAACGACAGATTTGTACCTTGTCAGCTCGGGGGTTTGAACTCGCAACCTTCCGGTTACTAGTCCAACGCTCTAACCACTAGGCTACACTGCCGCCCCAGTGGAGGATACCACAGGACCACTCTGGGACATGTGTCCATACATCTTTACCCCCTCTACTTCTATATAGGTCTTTTACACTCAAAAGCTTTGCCATTCGTGCCTGATATCTCTGCCTTGCTGCCTGTGTGTGTGTGTGTGTGTGTGTGTGTGTGTGTGTGTGTGTGTGTGTGTGTGTGTGTGTGTGTGTATGCTTCTCAAACACACACTGCTTTGAAGTCCCTGTCAAACTGCTGAGGGAAATGCTAATGTCTCTGCATGGGAAAAGGGCAACGCGGGCTTCCATCACAAGTCCTCCATGTTTAAGAGGAATGACAACCATTCAGTAAGACTCAGTAAGATGCACCTCAAGAGGAATGTGTGTTCCAGTGGCTCCTCTTTCACAGAGGAAGCAGCCACGGGAGGAGAGGGGACACGAGGACAATGGGGACTGTTTGCTTTCAACCAGACCAGTCATTCTGGGTGAATGGGCGGGGTGATGGTGTGGCTGTCACACGTTGTGGCTCAAGTTACCACCCCCTGCCCTCCATATCACCAGAGCAACAGTTATACCTGCAGGAGGCACTGGGGAAGGAGGCACGGGGATGAATGGCGTTGTGTGGGGCCTCTGGAGTTTGTTGCACAGCTATACATGCAGACACTCAGTGTTTTCACACACATGCATGCACACAGACCGTCATACAAGCATGGATGTATTGTCCTGCAGTCCTGTTGGTTCACACCAACTCAACGTTGGATTACTCAGGTCAACAACATCTCTGTAAAGAACGTCCTTTGCGAGGGACTTGCCAGTGCCATTTTTTGGGGTTGTTTTGTATATCATGGGTATGGACTGCAGAAGTAAATGAGCTGTTAGATAAATATGGTACAACACATATTTTCTCATCAGTACTGAGACTTATGTTTTTGTACCGTGTTCAAATAAACTTAATTATTATCTGGACAAAAATGAACAGTAATTTTGCCCGGGCAGGTAAGAGGGCGTGAGAGAGACGAGAAAAGCTGCACCTTTCCCTTCGTCTCCGTGTCGGAAAAGCAGAGGCCTGTGGGTGGAAACGGGATAGCTGGAATTCCTGCCTCAGACAGCACGTCCTTAATCTCATTATCTAGGAGAGTATGAAATCGGCATTCCAGTTTAATCACCCCCAATCCCAGGCCCACCTCTCCATGGGTCGCAGTGCTGGTCCCTCCACCGCCCCTCCCCTCTCTAAAGTGGGGCCCCTTTGTGACGCGGGCCACATCAAAAGGTGGCGGCCCCCAGTCAGAACAGGGTCCTGTAAGACCTTCACCTTTCCCACTGGAATTAGGGAGGAGGGGGAGAGAGCGTTGGCATTGTGCACAGCACCCCAGGCTCACAACCTGCTGATTCACAGATGAAGAGAACATGAGCCGTTGCTCTAAAAAAGAGTCAATCAGTTGCATACAAATGGGCGTTCGGTTGAGTGAGAGAGGACCTCATACTTTAATAGCCCTTTTAGGAAGCGTGACCCCACATGGCAGGTATTTGTCTAGCTTGTAAGAGCAGTGTGACATGGGTGTGACTAAGGTAAAGGAGTACTGATATTCCATACTGTTCAAAACACGGTCATATTTCAAGAATTCTAATTGACTCTTCGATGATTGATATAAGGGCCATGTCAACATATTTATTTCTGCTCTAAGGTCCTCCTAATACAGAGGTGCCGTAGTCTAGCATAACGCAATGCCCTTGACCTTTGACACACATATCAGGATCTGGAACTATGTGGGGTAATAAATACTGCTTTACTTTATGCCAACCTATCAATGCTAATTGTTCCAGATAATGCATCAGTTCAACCGGGTGCCACATTTCCGTTACACAAGACAGTCTGGAGTCTTAAAATAAACAGTTAAAAACTTCTGCAGCCCACAAAGAGAAGTGGAGGCATTAATATCCTATTAAGCAGAACAAAACCTCCAGTGCTTGGCTGTGACACTATATAGCACTTTCTCTGAGGCACTTTAAATGCTGAGTTAGACTAGCTAGAATCCACTTGAACTGCCTCAACAACAAAAAATCTCAAGTCTCCATTCGCCCCCTCAAACTGTTCAAAGTCAAACATGAGCAAGAAGCATCTGCTGTTTGCATTACTATAAAGAACATAAAAGAAGGACAAGGGAGCTGTGTAGCTAACAATAGCATTCTGGTCCTTTTGCAGACATTCAGTTCTGAGGCGGAGTAGAAACTAGTCCATACCCGACCTGTCAAAAACAATAACCAGGACGGAAGCACTCTACCCCAGAGGACGAAGCACAATTAAAAGCCCATTTGGTGGGGCTGGTGGAGGTGGAAGGCTGTCTTGCCTTTCCTGGGACTACTAGTTTAACTTTTTGGCAGCTGATTAATAGGTAACTTTCCAAGTCAATTTTGCTCTTATTGAGTGATATTTGGTCCTGCCTTACAAATATACATACAGTAACACATGTTTTTCAATGTTGTGTGGTTATTGTCGATCGGGTTCAAACCCGGTCTCTGGCTGGGCCCCTCAATTGAGACTTGTCCCAAAGCCACTCCTGCATTGTCTTGGCTGTGTGCTAAGGGTCGTTGTCCTGTTGGAAGGTGAACCTTCGCCACCCAGTCTGAGGTCCTGAGCAGGTGTTCATCAAGGATCACTCTGTACTTTGTTCCATTCATCTTTCCCTCGATCCTGACTAGTCTTCCAGTCCCTGCCGCTGAAAAACATTCCCGCAGCATGATGCTGCCACCACCATGCTTCACCGTAGGGATGGTGCCAGGTTTCCTCCAGACATGATGCTTGGCATTCCGGCCAAAGAGTTGAATCCTAGTTTCATCAGACCAGAGAATCTTGTTACTCATGTTCTGAGAGTCTTTAGATGCCTTTAGCAAACTCCAAGAGGGCCGTCATGTGCCTTTTACTAAGGAGTGGCTTACGTCTGGCCACTCTACCATAAAGGCCTGATTGGTGGAGTGCTGCAGATGGGAGAATCTTCCAGAAGGTTCTCCCATCTCTACAGAGGAACTTTAGAGCTCTATCAGAGTGACCATCGGGTTCTTGGTCACCTCCATGACCAAGGCTCTTCTCCCCAATCCTGTCTCGGTGCTCTGCGGATAATTCCTTCAACCTCATGGCTTGGTTTTTGCTCTGATATGTACCGTCAACTGTGTGACCTTATATAAACAGCCTTTCCAAATCATGTCAAATCAATTGAATTTACCACGTGGACTCCAGTCAAGTTGTAGAAACATCTCAAGGATGATCAATGGAAACAGGATGCACCTGAGCTCAATTTTGAGTCTCATTGCAAAGGGTCTGAATACTTATGTAAATAAGTAATTTCTGTTTTTTATTTTGAATACATTTGCAGACATTAAAAAGCTGTTTCCCTTTGTCATTATAGGGGTAT
The DNA here is from genome assembly GCF_036934945.1 of Oncorhynchus masou masou. Classification (NCBI taxonomy): domain Eukaryota; kingdom Metazoa; phylum Chordata; class Actinopteri; order Salmoniformes; family Salmonidae; genus Oncorhynchus; species Oncorhynchus masou. The sequence goes on from NC_088244.1 coordinate 45,183,685, forward strand.
TTTGTGTAGATTGATCAGGGAACATTTGCTTCATCCATTTTAGAATAAGGCTGTAATGTAACAAAATGTGGAAACTGAAGGGGTCTGAATACTGTATGTCAAGATATAGTCGAGATGACAAGGGATGAGTGAGGAATGAGTCCAGCTAGCTCAAATAAACAAATAAATGAAATGTGTGCATCAATCCCTGAGTCTGAAGTATACACTGAGTCTACAAAACATTAATGACACCTGCTCTTTCCATGACATACACTGACCAGGTGAAAGCCATGGTCCCTTATTCAAATCAAATCAAAATCAAATCAAATGTATTTATATAGCCCTTCGTACATCAGCTGATATCTCAAAGTGCTGTACAGAAACCCAGCCTAAAACCCCAAACAGCAAGCAATGCAGGTGTAGAAGCACGGTGGCTAGGAAAAACTCCCTAGAAAGGCCAAAACCTAGGAAGAAACCTAGAGAGGAACCAGGCTATGTGGGGTGGCCAGTCCTCTTCTGGCTGTGCCGGGTGGAGATTATAACAGAACATGTTCTTATTGATGTCACCTGTTAAATCCACTTCAAATCAGTGTAGATGAAGGGGAGGAGACAGGTTAAAGAATGATTTGAAAGCATTAAACATAGCAATTGAGACATGTATGGTGTGTGTGCCATTCAGAGGGTGAATAGGCAAGACAAAAGATTTAAGTGCCCTTGAACGTGGTATGGTAGTAGGTGTCAAGATCTGTAGCGCTTTTCACGCTCAACAGTTTCCCCTGTGTATCAATAATGATTCACCACCCAATGGACATCAAGCAAACTTGACACAACTGGGGGACGCAATGGAGTCAACATATGTTTATTCTGTTACTCAGTAGGTGATTTAAAGTAACATTTAATATTTTAAATGAAACATCTGTCCGTAATGATCTAGACTGTAACTACTAAAATGTTAAATTACATTGTAACGTTGTAATGTTTGAAACGGAGTGCAGTGTCAACATTTTCTGCGCGTTTTGGGACCCTGTCACAAGTGTTGCTCTAGTGTTATCATTTAAGTAGAATGATTTATATAACTGTTGAGGAATGCAGCACTCTAATTCACAATGAAATAATTGAATCATTTTTTTTGCACATTTGTGCATTTCTGGTTGGTTAAGACGGGATCCAGGAGTGCACTTTGATAGCCTATACAATAACTATTCAAGATACTGGCCATTTATTGGTTCTTTGAGGATATTTGGTGAATAAATCTTTAATATATAAAGACTCATTTTGCACAGCATCACATCCACAGCGGAAAATTTACATCCATAACAGTACATTTTCCTCTCTAAAGTGTATGAAATGTTTATATTGACATCATTGTTGTTTTTGTGTGTAATCGAGCCTTACTTTCAAAATGGCTATTCATAGTTTACCCGAAGACTTTGAGATTCGCAGTTTTTTGCGGATGTGTCCATTCTCCGAAAAACGCCTGTCCATTTCTTTTACATCCATAAAGCAAGTTTTGTCTTCCGTTACGTCAATGTGGTATTACATAGAATTGCGTAATTTTGTGTCTACACTTTCCCTATAGGGTTCTACAAATAGACACGTTAACATTTTCATTTATGCTTGATAAGTCATCTCTGTGAGAGATGGTGTTTCTCCTTCATGTGCAAACGTCACATCCATAATGCTGGAATTGCCCTAAAGTGAGTGTGAAAAAGAGGTGGAAAACATATTGTTGTTTATCAACAATGACAAGCCACCTGGGTCTGACAACTTGGTTGGAAAATGATTGAGGATGATAGCGGACGATATCGCTACTTCTATTTTCCATCTCTTCAATCTCAGCCGACAGGAAAGTGTGCGCCCTCAGGCTGGAGGGAAGCGAACGTCATTCCGCTACCCAAGAATATCAAAGCACCCGTTACTGTGTCACGTCTAATCAAGGTGGGTGGAATCAGGCGCAGAGAGCAGATAGCGATATAAAGTTTATTCTCCGGTGAACAAAAACAAACAACGGTCAACCCAAATACAGACAGGGTGAATATATCCAACACAGGATAAAGACTAACCGGAGAATAACAAACAGCAAACACCGACAGACAAAACGAAATGACAAAATAAACAATCCCGCACAAAACAAGGGCGGGACAACCTACATTAAATACAGACACTAATTAACTAAACAACAAACAGGTGAAACCAATTAGACAAAACCAACAGATACACGAAAATGGGATCGGTAGTGGCTAATAGGACGGTGACGACGACCGCCGAGCACCGCCCGAATGGGCAGGAGAGCCAACTTCGGCGGAAGTCGTGACATACTGGCTCAAACAGCCGACCAATCAGCATGTTACCAAACCTTAGTAAACGTTTTGAAAGAAAATGGGTTTGACCAGATACAATGCTATTTCACAGGGGACAAATTAATTAACAACAGATTTTTCAGGAAGCGATTTCAACATGTACAGCCATTAAACAAATGACTGATGATTGGCTGAGAGAAATTGATAATAATACATGAACTACCACAGTGAAATCACTGCTACACTTCAAAGAGCTGCACTCAGATTTAGAATGGGTGGCAAGAAATAAGTCCTAAACATTTCCAAACCCAAAAGGGAACAAATCCTTCACTAAACCCTAAACCGCCCTGTAATGAATAATGTGGAAATTGAGCAAATTGAAGAGAGTAACCCTGGATTGTAAACTGTAAAAACATATTGGTGTAACAGTAGCTACTATTTTGCTACCAACCATGGCTGGCCAGCCCATGTGATACCTGAACTGGACCCACATGTAAAGGACGTACTCTCATGTTGGGGAGACTCATGCATTGTCCTGGGAAACTGTGCAGTAATCACAACATCCCTTTAAGAACATATGCCATTTATTTAGAGGCCTCTTGGGATGGTCAAACTTAAACAAAGATGTGGTATGGTGGCTGGTGACTGACTGTGAGACAGTGGTCTTTGTGCACCATGCTTGACTAGCTCTACCTCCTCTGCAATCCCTTTACTGTCCATCAAAGTCCAGGAAAAAAATATATAAACCCAGCAATTTCAACAATTTTACTGAGGTATAGGTCATATATGGAAATCAGCCATTTGAAATAAATTAATCAGGCCCTAATCTATGGATTGCACATGGCTGGGCAGGGGTGGGCAGCCAAACAGAATGAGTGTTACCCCACAAAAGGGCTTTATTAAAGACAGAAATACGCATCAGCTTCCTCAGCTGTCCAGGGGGCTGGTCTCAGACTATCCCGCAGGTGAAAGAGCCAGATGTGGAGGCCCTGCGCTGGTGTGGTTACACGTGGTCTGTGGTTGTGAGGCCGGTTGGACATACTGACAAATTCTCTAAAATGATGTTGGATGCTGCTTACGGTAGAGGCATTAAAATAACATTATCTGGCAAAAGCTCTGGTGGACATTCTTGTAGTCAGAATGCCAAACATACGCTCCCTCAAAGCTTCAGACATCTGTGGCATTGTGTTGTGTGACAAAACTGCACATTTTAGAGTGGCCTTTTATTATCCCCAGCACAAGGTGCACCTGTGTAACAATCATGATGTTTAATCAGCTTCTTGATATGTCACAACTGTCAGGTGGATGGATTATCTTGGCAAATGAGAAATGCTCACTAATTGGGACCTCAACAAATTGTTTTGTGGGTATGGACCATTTCTGGGATCTTTTTATTTCGGCTCATGAAACATGGGACCAAAACTTTACATGTTGTGTCAAAGAAGGGTGGTGGCACCTTAATTGGGGAGGATGGCCTTGTGGTAATGGCTAAAGCGGGAATAGTATCAAATACATCTGATACCATTCCATTCGCTCCGTTCCAGCCATTATTATGAGCCGTCTTCCCCTCTGCAGCCTCCACTGCGTTGCGTTTATATTTTTCTTCAGTATTTCTTCACTGCATTTGGAAAGTATTTGTTACGTTACAGCCTTACTCTAAAATGGATAAAATACATGTTTTTACTCAATCTACACACAATACTCCACAATGACAAAGCAAAAACAGTTTTAGAATTTTATGCAAATGTATTACAAATACAAAAACAGAAATTATGTTTTATTTACATAAGTGACCCTTTGCTATGAGACTCGAAATTAAGCTCAGGTGCATCCTGTTTCCATCTTCCTTGACATGATTCTACAACTTGAACAAAATTCAATTGATTGGACATGATTTGGAAAGGCACACACCTGTCTATATAAGGTCCCACAGTTGATAGAGCATAAACCAAGCCGTTAGGCCAAAGGAATTGTCCCTAGAGCTCAGAGACAGGACTGGGTCGAAGCACAGATCTGGGGAAGAACACAAAAACATTTCTGCAGCATTGAACGTCCCCAAGAACACAGTGGCCTCCATCAATCTTAAATGGAATAATTTTTTAACCACCAAGAATCTTCCTAGAGCTGGCCGCCCGGCCAAATGGAGAAATCAGGGGAGAATGGCCTTGGTCAGAGAGGTGACCAAGAACCCGATGCTCACCCTGAAGGAGCCCCAGAGTTCCTCTGTGTAGATGGGAGAACCTTCCAGAAGAACAGCCATCTCTGCAGCACTCCACCAATCAGGCCTTTATGGTAGAGTGGGCAGACGGAAGCCACTCCTCAGTAAAAGAAACATGACAGTCCGCTTGGAGTTTGCCAAAAGGCACCTAAAGACTCTCAGACCATGAAATAAAGATTCTCTGGTCTGATGAAACCAAGACTGAACTCTTTGGCCTGAATGCCAAGCGTCATGTCTGGAAGAAACCTGGCACCATACCTACGGTGAAGCATGGTGGTGGCAGCATGCTGTGGGGATGTTTTTCAGGCAGCAGGGACTGGGAGACTTGTCAGGATCGAGGAAAATATGAACGGAACAAAGTACAGAGAGATCCTTGATGAAAACCTGCTCCAGAGCTCTCAGGACCTCAGACTTGTGGTGAAGGTTAATTTTCCAACAGGACAACAACCCTAAGCACTCAGCCAAGACAACCCAGGAATGGCTTCGGGACAAGTCTCTGAAAGTCCTTGAGTGGCCCAGCCAGAGCCCGGAATTGCACCCGATCTAACATCTCTGGAGAGACCTGAAAATAGCTATGCAGCGACGCTCCCCATCCAACCTGACACAGTGTGAGGGGATCTGCAGAGAAGAGTGGGAGAAACTCCCCAAATACAGGTGTGCCAAGCTTGTAGCACAATACCCAAGAAGACTTGAGGCTGTAATCGCTGCCAAAGGTGGTTCAACATAGTACTGAGTAAAGGGTCTGAATACTTACGTAAATGTGTTTTAATTTTTTAAATTTTTAATACATCTGCAAAAAACTCTAAGAACCTGTTTTTGCTTTGTCATTATGGGGTATTGTGTGTAGATTGATGAGGAAAACATTCGATGAGGAAAAACAATAAAAAGGCTGTAATGTAACAAAATGTGGAAAGGGTCAAGGGGTCTGAATACTTTCCAAATGCACTGTATGTGAATGCTATGTTCACAAGTCTCTTCTGCTGATCGAAAATGTCTGCCCAGTCTCCAAAGAGAGATGGAGTGTAAAATGAGTGGATCCCATTACTGATGATGGGCCCCAGAGGGGACGTATGGCAAATGTGATTTGGGAAAAGAGCATGCAACATTATGACACACAGATGAAAGTAAAAGAGTGTGTCTTAACCTGAAAGGTTGTCCACGGTTCAAGAAGGGATGGGACATGAAAGAGATGGAGGGAGAAGATAAAATTAGACAATTCACCTGGAACATTCAAACTTCCCGTGAACACACTGACACATGGGTGTTCCCGGGAATTGAACCCACTATCCTGGAGTTGCAAGCACCATGCTCTAATAAATGAGCTACATAGGACAACACAATACAATGCAAAGCAAAATGCTGTGTCTAGACTTTGTGTGAGAGAATGTCTTCAGTGGACACAAGCTAAAGTAGCTAAAAGACACTGGCAGGGAATGTTCTCCAATCATCCTACCACAGCCCTTTCTGTCGGCGTGTAACACATAATGACACAGTGGAAAAAGCTCAACTTCACAAGCCTGCCTCCGCATTTCACAGCAGAGATGCATATAGATTGTTGTAAATAATTTCAATAGTGTCTGCCCTTTCCTCCAGTACTGGTACCATCCACATCAAGTCATGTGCTTTACGGGGCGGCAGGGTAGCCTAGTGGTTAGAGCTTTGGACTAGTAACTGAAAGGTTGAAAGTTCAAATTCCCGAGCTGACAAGGTACAAATCTGTCCTGCCCCTGAACAGGCAGTTAACCCACTGTTCCTAGGCCGTCATAGAAAATAAGAATGTGTTCTTAAATGACTTGCCTAGTAAAGAGTTTTACCTCAGCCAGAATCCAACTGTAAGAACGTTGCATTCACTTATATGCATTTGCAGCCTAAAATGGTCTAAAGGTGCGGGATTCTGGGTAAGTAGAAAAACCACGTGTCAGATGGTACCATTTTAATGTCTCTTGTGGCTCACTTGGTAGTGCATGGCACTTGCAGTACCAGGGCTGTGGGTTCAATTCCAAAGGGGGGGCAGTATGAAAATGTATGCACTCACAACTAAGGATAAGAGCGTCTGCTAAATGACACAAGAATAATAATGCAAATGCTTATGCGTGCAGTATGAAGGAAGTGAGAGGTAGTTTCGCGAGCCAAGCATATGCGACTGTACCTGGAGACTTCCAGTCATTGTGCTAACGCTAGTTAGCATTGTTTCACGAAACTACCTCCACCTTCCTTCATACTGCACGAAGGGACTGTGGATGGAGGAAAAACATCTCCTCCCTGTTGAGACTGCCGTCCGTCAGCTCAGTGACATGCACTGAAACATGATCATATGCCTAAACCGGCCCATAAAGGTAACATAGCGTGATTTATGTGGCATTAACCGCACATTTGGATGATTTCACATCCTATCTGAGACGCTCTGTGGGTTGTAAAAAAATTGTGTCAGCGAAACACATTTCAATTTCACAAGGTGGGTTTTGGGTTGGGTAAACCTGGTTCCTTCAGCTTAAACGGGGCCAAATTACAAAGAATCTGAGGCATCTGAGAGAGAGAGAGAGAGACTCTTTCCAGATCAGTCAGTTGGTGCCTTGATGCAGTGAAAGCCTGCCACGGCAGCAGACTTCTAGACATAATAACACTGCTCCTCTCCATTTACCCCTCTTCTTCCATCTTGTCTGGGTCACGAGAGTAGCCGGTGAGCTCAGAGTCTCTACTGTGGGGAAACTGCTCATCAGGTAACTGGGGCAAGTACGCTTTCATTCTTCGGCGGTCTAATTGTTCCGTAGTTGCTGGCAACAGAATAAAATTGCCGGCTGCTGTAATCTTAATATTAGGCCAAGTCAATCCCCTTGGGCTTTGTGCTAGTCGATCTGACACAGGCTGATCCAAATGAATGACTATAAGCACTTCTGTAGCTCCCTAAAAGTCTAAAGGTTAATGGCAAAGAGAGTTGAAATCAATCAAACATTTAAAGCAGAGATTCAGGCTGACTTTATATTTAGTGAGCGGACATTCTGCCCAAGACACTTTAAAGAGTGAAACAGTAAAGCCCAGAAGTCCTAAAGCCAAAGGGTGAAACACTATGTGAACGCTCGGTGTGAACACCGAATTTCAGAGCTTTGCTTGGGAAAACATCAATTTTCCTCGAGACAGTCGCTCAAATCTCCTCTAATTCAAAGGAGTTGGGTACATTGTGGAATACACATTTCAGGTGAATGCATTCAGTTGTGCACTGACTAGGTATATCTTTTCCCTTATCTCAAGATTGTCTTACTGCACAGCTCAAAGTTTCAAAGACTACCACAATTGTACTCCAACATGGACATTTTTAATAATTAAAAAATTGTACTTGAATAGATTAGATAAGAATAAAACCTGTCAGTCATGGCTATTGTGTTGTCACTTGACTTAAAATACATGGGGACATTTTTTTTATGACTCGCACATTTAAAAAGTGACGGCGTGGCCCATGGAAACTACAGAGCATGGCCCCCTCGCTCCGAACACACCAAAAGTAATCAGGTTCCCGACAACCTTCACCACGAGGAGAGCACTCTACTTTATTGAGATTCAGCATGGCCCCCTCGCTCCGAACACACCAAAAGTAATCAGGTTCCCGACAACCTTCACCACGAGGAGAGCACTCAACTTTATTGAGATTCAGCATGGCCCCCTCGCTCCGAACACACCAAAAGTAATCAGGTTCCCGACAACCTTCACCACGAGGAGAGCACTCTACTTTATTGAGATTCAGCATGGCCCCCCACGAGGAGAGCTCCTTTATTGAGATTCAACACACCAAAAGTAATCAGGTTCCCAAACAACCTTCACCACGAGGAGAGCACTCTACTTTATTGAGATTCAGCATGGCCCCCTCGCTCCGAACACACCAAAAGTAATCAGGTTCCCAAACAACCTTCACCACGAGGAGAGCACTCTACTTTATTGAGATTCAGCATGGCCCCCTCGCTCCGAACACACCAAAAGTAATCAGGTTCCCAAACAACCTTCACCACGAGGAGAGCACTCTACTTTATTGAGATTCAGCATGGCCCCCTCGCTCCGAACACACCAAAAGTAATCAGGTTCCCGACAACCTTCACCACGAGGAGAGCACTCTACTTTATTGAGATTCAGCATGGCCCCCTCGCTCCGAACACACCAAAAGTAATCAAGTTCCCAAACAACCTTCACCACGAGGAGAGCACTCTACTTTATTGAGATTCAGCATGGCCCCCTCGCTCCGAACACACCAAAAGTAATCAGGTTCCCGACAACCTTCACCACGAGGAGAGCACTCTACTTTGTTGAGATTCAGCATGGCCCCCTCGCTCCGAACACACCAAAAGTAATCAGGTTCCCGACAACCTTCACCACGAGGAGAGCACTCTACTTTATTGAGATTCAGCATGGCCCCCTCGCTCCGAACACACCAAAAGTAATCAAGTTCCCGACAACCTTCACCACGAGGAGAGCACTCTACTTTATTGAGATTCAGCATGGCCCCCTCGCTCCGAACACACCAAAAGTAATCAGGTTCCCGACAACCTTCACCACGAGGAGAGCACTCTACTTTATTGAGATTCAGCATGGCCCCCTCGCTCCGAACACACCAAAAGTAATCAGGTTCCCGACAACCTTCACCACGAGGAGAGCACTCTACTTTATTGAGATTCAGCATGGCCCCCTCGCTCCGAACACACCAAAAGTAATCAAGTTCCCGACAACCTTCACCACGAGGAGAGCACTCTACTTTATTGAGATTCAGCATGGCCCCCTCGCTCCGAACACACCAAAAGTAATCAGGTTCCCAAGCAACCTTCACCACGAGGAGAGCACTCTACTTTATTGAGATTCAGCATGGCCCCCTCGCTCCGAACACACCAAAAGTAATCAAGTTCCCGACAACCTTCACCACGAGGAGAGCACTCTACTTTATTGAGATTCAGCATGGCCCCCTCGCTCCGAACACACCAAAAGTAATCAAGTTCCCAAGCAACCTTCACCACGAGGAGAGCACTCTACTTTATTGAGATTCAGCATGGCCCCCTCGCTCCGAACACACCAAAAGTAATCAAGTTCCCGACAACCTTCACCACGAGGAGAGCACTCTACTTTATTGAGATTCAGCATGGCCCCCTCGCTCCGAACACACCAAAAGTAATCAAGTTCCCGACAACCTTCACCACGAGGAGAGCACTCTACTTTATTGAGATTCAGCATGGCCCCCTCGCTCCGAACACACCAAAAGTAATCAGGTTCCCGACAACCTTCACCACGAGGAGAGCACTCAACTTTATTGAGATTCAGCATGGCCCCCTCGCTCCGAACACACCAAAAGTAATCAAGTTCCCAAGCAACCTTCACCACGAGGAGAGCACTCTACTTTATTGAGATTCAGCATGGCCCCCTCGCTCCGAACACACCAAAAGTAATCAGGTTCCCAAACAACCTTCACCACGAGGACAGCACTCTACTTTATTGAGATTCAGCATGGCCCCCTCGCTCCGAACACACCAAAAGTAATCAAGTTCCCGACAACCTTCACCACGAGGAGAGCACTCTACTTTATTGAGATTCAGCATGGCCCCCTCGCTCCGAACACACCAAAAGTAATCAAGTTCCCGACAACCTTCACCACGAGGAGAGCACTCTACTTTATTGAGATTCAGCATGGCCCCCTCGCTCCGAACACACCAAAAGTAATCAGGTTCCCGACAACCTTCACCACGAGGAGAGCACTCTACTTTATTGAGATTCAGCATGGCCCCCTCGCTCCGAACACACCAAAAGTAATCAGGTTCCCGACAACCTTCACCACGAGGAGAGCACTCTACTTTATTGAGATTCAGCATGGCCCCCTCGCTCCGAACACACCAAAAGTAATCAGGTTCCCAAACAACCTTCACCACGAGGAGAGCACTCTACTTTATTGAGATTCAGCATGGCCCCCTCGCTCCGAACACACCAAAAGTAATCAGGTTCCCAAGCAACCTTCACCACGAGGAGAGCACTCTACTTTATTGAGATTCAGCATGGCCCCCTCGCTCCGAACACACCAAAAGTAATCAGGTTCCCGACAACCTTCACCACGAGGAGAGCACTCTACTTTATTGAGATTCAGCATGGCCCCCTCGCTCCGAACACACCAAAAGTAATCAGGTTCCCGACAACCTTCACCACGAGGAGAGCACTCTACTTTATTGAGATTCAGCATGGCCCCCTCGCTCCGAACACACCAAAAGTAATCAGGTTCCCGACAACCTTCACCACGAGGAGAGCACTCTACTTTATTGAGATTCAGCATGGCCCCCTCGCTCCGAACACACCAAAAGTAATCAAGTTCCCAAACAACCTTCACCACGAGGAGAGCACTCTACTTTATTGAGATTCAGCATGGCCCCCTCGCTCCGAACACACCAAAAGTAATCAGGTTCCCGACAACCTTCACCACGAGGAGAGCACTCAACTTTATTGAGATTCAGCATGGCCCCCTCGCTCCGAACACACCAAAAGTAATCAAGTTCCCGACAACCTTCACCACGAGGAGAGCACTCTACTTTATTGAGATTCAGCATGGCCCCCTCGCTCCGAACACACCAAAAGTAATCAGGTTCCCGACAACCTTCACCACGAGGAGAGCACTCTACTTTATTGAGATTCAGCATGGCCCCCTCGCTCCGAACACACCAAAAGTAATCAGGTTCCCGACAACCTTCACCACGAGGAGAGCACTCTACTTTATTGAGATTCAGCATGGCCCCCTCGCTCCGAACACACCAAAAGTAATCAGGTTCCCGACAACCTTCACCACGAGGAGAGCACTCTACTTTATTGAGATTCAGCATGGCCCCCTCGCTCCGAACACACCAAAAGTAATCAGGTTCCCGACAACCTTCACCACGAGGAGAGCACTCTACTTTATTGAGATTCAGCATGGCCCCCTCGCTCCGAACACACCAAAAGTAATCAGGTTCCCGACAACCTTCACCACGAGGAGAGCACTCTACTTTATTGAGATTCAGCATGGCCCCCTCGCTCCGAACACACCAAAAGTAATCAAGTTCCCAAACAACCTTCACCACGAGGAGAGCACTCTACTTTATTGAGATTCAGCATGGCCCCCTCGCTCCGAACACACCAAAAGTAATCAGGTTCCCGACAACCTTCACCACGAGGAGAGCACTCTACTTTATTGAGATTCAGCATGGCCCCCTCGCTCCGAACACACCAAAAGTAATCAAGTTCCCAAGCAACCTTCACCACGAGGAGAGCACTCTACTTTATTGAGATTCAGGGCAGTTGTGCCAGCACACAAAAGGGATTTACCCATTACACTTAATGCAATAAGCATGTGGAATCCAGTGCAACAATTTCATTAGTTTCGCTTTAAGGGGGGTGCTCTATTGATGTCGGCCGAATATGGAGGCTCGGGAGCTGCTGCAGGTGAATCTGTAATGGAGGATGACCAGACAAGCCAAGAGCACGCGCACACACACGCACACACACAACTTCTAAATAGGCCTCTCACTCTGCTCAGACCCCATGGCTGAGACATTCTTAGTTTTAAGACTCAACAAATCAGCTTTAATGCACTTTGACTGATTAATATCACCATGGGTTATTGTAGCTGAAATATTGTGGAAATGCTCAACTGTAGGGTTGCTAGGTTGAGAAAATATCTAGCATGATTTGTGAGGGACTAGGGTTACGGTGCACTAGATTGAAGTGACTAGTAAGTACCTCCTTCAGTAAACGTAATGCAGAGTCAGCACTCGGCAGACTGCAGTCCTTTCAGATGCTACAATTCAGTTCAACTGTCCCGTAACTCTATTGACATGAAAACACCCCTTGCTCTTCTTAGCTTTCGTACACAATAATGGATCAAACACAGAACAAAACGACAACTGAATCCCCATCAGTCATGCAGTCATGAGTGATTTTCATGTCATTGAATCGTAGAGGAGATTGGCTGATGAATGGTGGCGTAGAGAGGGGGAAGTGTTCTCTTAGAACCATGGAGTGCAGGGAGCCTGGCTCAACATTTTGGCACTTAACAGACAACGACAGTCATACAAGCCCCATCCATGTTTGAGCTGGCATTTGCATTCCTTTTTCATATTCAAATGAAACCCCTTTTCAAACGCCCTCTTCATCATCCCCTCATCACCAGCTGCCTTTCCTTTCAGAAAGATCCAAAAGAAGGTAGAACTAAATAAAAGGGATGTTGAAGAAGGGTCGAAACGTCTGCCGGTGTCTTCGGCCAACAGAAAGGCATGTGTTCCAGGTGCTTCTTGACAACAGCCAGCAGCTACATGACCCAAACGGACATTTTTATGTATGTATTGTCACCTACACCGGATAGGTGCAGTGAAATGTGTTGTTTTACAGCCATAGTAGTACGGTGGCCCTGGAGCCATTTGGATTAAGTGTCTTGCTCAAGGGCACAGAGATTTTTCACCTTGTCAGGTCGGGTATTTGAACCAGCGACCTTAAGTTACTGGCCCCAGACAAGCCGCTAGGCTACCTGTCGCCCCCTAACCTCGACACCACTCCCCCGACATGCCTCCCCTCCGCACACACAAGTGACCCTTCACTTATTAGGTCGGTGCAATAAATACTGAGTGTTGCTCTCAGAAGGCGTGTTGACTTCAATTCACTGCCTCACACCTGTGTAAAAAGACTGAAGAAAAGCACACACAATGTCTTTCTAAACACAATAATACAGTATTTAGGAACTTTTCTTTCACGTACGGTGGTTCAAAAGGGCTAAAGGACAGAGAGCGACAAGAGAAACAAATGATTAACGCTGTATGTTTAAATTTGCAAACTCAGGCAGTACTTTTTTGTTAACAGCTGGGCTAATCAAATTAGAAAAAGACGGGAACTCCCAAAAGGCCTCTATCTCGGCCTGAAGTTTGTGAGTGACTGGGTAGTCACTCAGCATCTTCTGGATGGCCATGTCAACAGAATCTCCCTGGAACATTTGGACTTACACATCCATTTTGGAATTAGAAATGTATGATACGTACCCATTGATTATTAAACAAACAAACACTGTAGCCTCAAAACATGGTTCAAACTCGAGTGGTTCCATTTCCCCAGCCCCATCCCTTAGCCTTTTAACATAACAGTGGCGGAGGGCCGCTTCATTATTGTTTCAACTGCGGAGAGGGATGACACGGGGTTGGTGGCAGTGGGAACCCGGGGTAAGTGTTTGCTTGGACAAGGCCAAGTGATTTGCTTAGCTCACAGTGGGACTCCATCATTGGGGCCATAAATCAATCCGGGGTGACAAGTCGACTCGGCCTCGTGAGGAATAGGTATCTGATGGGTTTCAGACAGGGGATCACTACATTCAGTTCTGTTTTTGAAGACTGACTTTGGATCAGCTCCATCGTAAAAACTGGTAAGGCAGCATATACAAGCAAGGGAGAAGAACTGGTTAGGATTCAGGCCTCAGCCTCAGGTCTTCATATACTGTAGGCTAGATGGTAGCTTTCATCTAAACTGTTTCCTTATTCACTAACCTGCCTGTGCCGCTGACTGAGGGCATATCCACCTGTATTTGACAGCTCAATACTTATTTACTTAGTTAAATGAATGGTAGTTGGTTTGTACTAAGATGGATCACATTTTTGGCTAGGCACACACATTTAGTCAGGGCCATGCACAGACCTTTTGTGCTTAAACAAATGGCACCTCACCCAAAATAAAGTCCTGCAACAGTGGTCGGACTCGCTGAGCAAATTACTACAAGAAGGGGGGAAAACAGCGCAATCGGATGATTAAAGTACTGTGCCAAACTATTTGGATCTGGGATAAATGCTGCACTTACTCACAATGACCAACACAATTCCAGTCAAAATAGAAGACTGTAGCCTACCATTACTAGAGTATATCCAACCCAACTCCTTTTGTTGCCACTATCATGTATCCCAGTGGTTTTTGCCCACAACCACCACAAAGTAGTACAAAACGTGCAACCCTCAAACACGTGCGCACAATCACTGCGCAAATGTAGCCTGCCATTACAGCCATAATAAATTAGGCATTTTCAAAAGAAAGGCGAAATAAACTGCTTTTTACACCTGCATTTGGAGCTGAAGTCATTCATTCCAATATCAACTAGGGATATATCATGTTACTTCTCTGGAGTCTAGAGCAGAATCAACTAGGGATATATCATGTTACTTATCTGGTCCAGAGCAGAATCAACTAGGGAAATATCATGTTACTTCTCTGGAGTCCAGAGCAGAATCAACTAGGGATATATCATGTTACTTCTCTGGAGTCTAGAGCAGAATCAACTAGGGATATATCATGTTACTTCTCTGGAGTCTAGAGCAGAATCAACTAGGGATATATCATGTTACTTCTCTGGAGTCTAGAGCAGAATCAACTAGGGAAATATCATGTTACTTCTCTGGAGTCCAGAGCAGAATCAACTAGGGATATATATCATGTTACTTCTCTGGAGTCTAGAGCAGAATCAACTAGGGATATATCATGTTACTTCTCTGGAGTCTAGAGCAGAATCAACTAGGGATATATCATGTCACTTCTCTAGAATCCAGAGCAGAATCAACTAGGGATATGTCATGTTACTTCTCTGGAGTCTAGAGCAGAATCAACTAGGGATATATCATGTCACTTCTCTATAATCCAGAGCAGAATCAACTAGGGATATATCATGTTACTTCTCTGGAGTCCAGAGCGAAATCATACGGCCTACATGTAGCGGGTTTGCAGGATTGGATGGAAAGCATTGTTGTCTGAACCGCATCATCAGGTTTCAGCTGCTACTAACACTGACATAACTTCCTCTCAAAGATGGTCTGCCTGTACAAGCACCACCTGGACTGGACACAGCTAGACAAACTTACCTTTTTGAGAAGATCAGGGAGTATTGCAACAAAGAGGCTATAGACATCACATGCCCTGCACCAAAGTCAAGGGCAGGACAGAAACAGGATCTCCCAATATAGATTCCCTTGTTCATGCGTTGTTCAGACTGACCAGTTAATCACTGGGGGATAGTTCCCAGTCATCAGCAGTGACTCTATGGACATTCACATGACTCTCTCCTAACACAAACACCATACGTTGCTGCTACTAAACATTTTTCAATCCTGCTGCTCAGACACTTTACCACAGATTGTATGCAGACAACTACCTCATCTATCACCAGTATCACTGATACAGTTATTGGTATTGTTCTTGTTTATTTAATTTTACCTTTATTTAACCAGGTAAGCTAGTTGAGATCAAGTTCTCATTTACAACTGCGACCTGGCCAAGAAAAAGCATAGCAGTGTGAACAGACAACAACACAGAGTTAATCATGGAGTAAACAATAAACAAGTCAATAACACAGTAGATATTAGTTTTTTTTAAAGAGTTGCAAAAGGCATGAGGAGGTGGGCGAATAACTACAACAGCTTGGAAAAATCCAGACAATTATGTCATGGCTTTAAAAGTATCTGATAGGCTAATTGACATCACATGAGTCAATTGGAGGTGTACCTGTGGATGTATTTCAAGGCCTAGCTTCAAACTCAGTGCCTCTTTGCTTGACATCATGGGAAAATCAAAAGAAATCAGCCAAGACCTCAGCAAAAGAATTGTAGACCTCCATAATTCTGGTTCATCCTTGGGAGCAATTTCCAAACGCCTGAAGGTACCACGTTCATCTGTACAAACAATAGTACACAAGTATAAACCCCATGGGACCATGCAGCCATCATTCCACTCAGGAAGGAGACGCGTTCTGACTCCTATAGATGAACGTACTTTGGTGTGAAAAGTGCAAATCAATCCCAGAACAACAGCAAAGGACCTTGTGAAGATGCTGGAGGAAACAGGTACAAAGGTTTCTACATCCACAGTAGAAAGAGTCCTATATCGACATAACCTGAAAGGCCGCTCAGCAAGGGAGGGGTCAAAGCCGCCATAAAAAAGCCAGACTACGGTTTGCACCTACACATGTGGACAAAGATAGTACTTTTTGGAGAAATGTCATCTGGTCTGATGAATCAAAAATATAACTGTTTGGCCATAATGACCATTTTTATGTTTGGAGGAAAAAGTAGGAGGCCTGCAAGCCTAAGAACACCATCCCAACCATGAAGCACGGGGGTGGCAGCATCATGTTGTGGGGGTTCTTTTCTGCAGAAGGGGCTGGTGCACTTCACAAAATAGATGACATCATGAGGTAGGAAAATTATGCGGATATATTGAAGCAACATCTCAAGACATCAGTCAGGACGTTAAAACTTGGTCACAAATGGATCTTCTAAATAGACAATGACCCCAAGCATACTTCTAAAGTTGTGGCAAAATGGCTTATGGACAACAAAGTCAAGGTATTGGAGTGGCCATCACAATCCTATAGAAAATCCTATAGAAACTTTGGGGCAGAACAGAAAATGTGTGTGCGAGCAAGGAGGCCTAGAAACCTGACTCAATTACGCCAGCTCTGTCAAGAGGAATGGGCCAATATTCACACAACATATTGTGGGAAGCTTGTGGAAGGCTACACTAAATAGTTGACCCAGGTTGAACAATTTAAAGGCAATGCTACAAAATACTAATTGGGTGTATGTAAACTTCTGACCCACTGGGAATGTGAAATAAAAACTGAAATAAATAATTTTCTCTACAATTATTCTGACATGTCACATTCTTAAAATAAAGTGGTGATCCTAACTGACCTAAGACGGGGAATTATTACTAGGATTAAATGTCAGGAATTGTAAAAAACTGAGTTTAAATGTATTTGGCTAAGGTGTATGTAAACATCTGACTTCAACTGTAGCATTTTGTAGCTCTGAGTCTCTACTTTTATCCAATGTAAAAAACACAACTTCAAATTTTGCTACAGAAGACCAAACCACGGCGGTTCGTTACATTTAATGATGATTGTGTGTTGTAGGTTCAGAACAACAACAAAAAATGTAAACCAAAACAATAAACGTAATTGGGAAATTATACCTGCACCGAAAAGGGCACTTGAAACTGGAAGGGCAAAGGGGCATATGCTCTGCACAGGTAGATCCCTATCTGTGCACGTGCCAGCATTTACTTCCCTGTTCTCCGTGCAACTTTCATCTGGCTATGGCAATCTATGGTTTGAACACGCATGGGGTTGAATTAGCAGTTAATAAATGTTATCAGTAGGCATATATTGTAGTTTGTATTGCGTCAGCGTAAACCACTCTTATCACACTAAGGGTGAAAAACCCTTGATCGTTTTGAGACTCTTCTCAAAACCTGATATGTTATCATCATTTCAACATTACCTCAACATTTGTGTGTTGAGCACACAGCGATACACTACAACTTTCAAAATGCGGAGTAGAGCTGGGACGATACAGGGAAAATAACTGACACCTATATTGCCTTCCTCTTACCCACCTACATTGCCTTCCTCTTACCCACCTACATTGCCTTCCTCTTACCCACTGACATTGCCTTTCTCTTACCCACCTATATTGCCTTCCTCTTACCCACCTACATTGCCTTCCTATTACCCACCAACATTGCCTTCCTCTTACCCACCAACATTGCCTTCCTCTTACCCACCAACATTGCCTTCCTCTTACCCACCTACATTGCCTTCCTCTTACCCACCTACATTGCCTTCCTCTTACCCACCTACATTGCCTTCCTCTTACCCACCTACATTGCCTTTCTCTTACCCACCTATATTGCCTTCCTCTTACCCACCTACATTGCCTTTCTATTACCCACTGACATTGCCTTCCTCTTACCCACCTACATTGCCTTCCTCTTACCCACCTATATTGCCTTCCTCTTACCCACCTACATTGCCTTCCTCTTACCCACCTACATTGCCTTCCTCTTACCCACCTATATTGCCTTCCTCTTACCCACCTACATTGCCTTCCTCTTACCCACCTACATTGCCTTTCTCTTACCCACCTATATTGCCTTCCTCTTACCCACCTACATTGCCTTCCTATTACCCACCGACATTGCCTTCCTCTTACCCACCAACATTGCCTTCCTCTTACCCACCAACATTGCCTTCCTCTTACCCACCTACATTGCCTTCCTCTTACCCACCTACATTGCCTTCCTCTTACCCACCTACATTGCCTTCCTCTTACCCACCTACATTGCCTTTCTCTTACCCACCTATATTGCCTTCCTCTTACCCACCTACATTGCCTTTCTATTACCCACTGACATTGCCTTCCTCTTACCCACCTACATTGCCTTCCTCTTACCCACCTACATTGCCTTCCTCTTACCCACCTATATTGCCTTCCTCTTACCCACCTACATTGCCTTCCTCTTACCCACCTACATTGCCTTCCTCTTACCCACCTATATTGCCTTCCTCTTACCCACCTACATTGCCTTCCTCTTACCCACCTACATTGCCTTCCTCTTACCCACCTACATTGCCTTCCTCTTACCCACCTACATTGCCTTCCTCTTACCCACCTACATTGCCTTCCTCTTACCCACCTACATTGCCTTCCTCTAACCCACCGACATTGCCTTCCTCTTACCCACTGACATTGCCTTCCTCTTACCCACCTACATTGCCTTCCTCTTACCCACCTACATTGCCTTCCTCTTACCCACCTACATTGCCTTCCTCTTACCCACCTACATTGCCTTACTCTTACCCACCTACATTGCCTTACTCTTACCCACCTACATTGCCTTACTCTTACCCACCTACATTGCCTTCCTCTTACCCACCGACATTGCCTTCCTCTAACCCACCGACATTGCCTTACTCTTACCCACCGACATTGCCTTCCTCTTACCCACCGACATTGCCTTCCTCTTACCCACCTACATTGCCTTCCTCTTATCCACCGACATTGCCTTCCTCTTATCCACCTACATTGCCTTCCTCTTACCCACCTACATTGCCTTCCTCTTACCCACCGACATTGCCTTCCTCTTATCCACCTACATTGCCTTCCTCTTACCCACCTACATTGCCTTCCTCTTACCCACCAACATTGCCTTCCTCTTACCCACCGACATTGCCTTCCTCTTACCCACCTACATTGCCTTCCTCTTACCCACCTACATTGCATTTGGCAGTGATTTTTCTACACAATGTTCCTGTAGATCAGCGTTTAAAAACCCGTTCCTGGGGACCCCATTGGGTGCACATTTTTGTTTTTTGCCTGAACTGATCTAAGACAGGGAATATTTACTAGGATTAAATGTCAGGAATTGTGAAAAACTGAGTTTAAATGTATTTGGATAAGGTGAATGTGAACTTCAGACTTCAACTGTACAATATATCTACAATATTAGAGCTGATCCACCACCTTAAATAAAATAAAATATATAGCAACAGCATCAACTTCCGGTAGACAAGCATAGCACTAGTATGATCAACTGAAAGGATACTAAAATGAACTAATAGTATATATCCATTAAGTATGTAGTATACAGTATGTTAGTATGGGTGTTCGAACACAACTCAGGTGTTCTTAATGTTTTGTATACTCAGTGTGTGTGTGTGTGTGTGTGTGTGTGTGTGTGTGTGTGTGTGTGTGTGTGTGTGTGTGTGTGTATGTATATATGTATATATATATATATATATATATATTCAATTGCATTGGTGCAAAATATATTGTCACATATGGGACTAAATTGGCCGCACTTTAGAGCCCTGGGCGAGAGTGATCACCAAATTGATGGATGGAGTCAATTTATTTCAATTAAGTAATTGCGAAGGAACTGGGAGGTTTGCTCCCTTCCAATCAAATGAAATACTGTTTGTAGGGTCGACTAAAAATGGAATTCCAGATTTTGTCCTCCCAGATATGACTAAATGCACTACGACTGACCATTAAAACACACATCATGCATCAGGCCCGACTGTGTGATCCTCCACAGCCGACAGCCTTTTGAAGAGTCACAGACAGTCTCACTACTATGAATGCATCAGGCCCGACTGTGTGATCCTCCACAGCCGACAGCCTTTTGAAGAGTCACAGACAGTCTCACTACTATGAATGCATCAGGCCCGACTGTGTGATCCTCCACAGCCGACAGCCTTTTGAAGAGTCACAGACAGTCTCACTACTATGAATGCATCAGGCCCGACTGTGTGATCCTCCACAGCCGACAGCCTTTTGAAGAGTCACAGACAGTCTCACTACTATGAATGCATCAGGCCCGACTGTGTGATCCTCCACAGCCGACAGCCTTTTGAAGAGTCACAGACAGTCTCACTACTATGAATGCATCAGGCCCGACTGTGTGATCCTCCACAGTGCATGGTGCTTTGCATCGGGTGTGTTGAATGTACAGTATCTGTGTCCAGCTGTGTATTGTGTCCTACCTATTAACGTGGGCATTTTTGGTTTTACATTTCTTCGGTCCCTACAAGGAAAAATGCTATTTTTAGACTTTGCGGGTTAGGTTTGAGGTTAAAGTTAAGTTTAGGTTAAAGGTTTAGGGAAAATAGGACTTTGAATGGGAATCAGTTGTTTGGTCCACACAATGATAGTAAAACAAACATGTGTGTGTGCTGCCTCAGAGACGACACACACAACTCTCATCACAACATCAACCTTGGAATCTCAAGGACTGACTCATACACTTGTGACACAGTCCATGTAAAAACAACTCGTTACCCTCTCAACTACAACATCTCCTGGAGCTATTGTGACTGACAGGTCAACAGGTCAGGGGTCTGAGTGAGATCCCCTCTGATTCCACCACGATCTTTGACCCAGGAAAGCAAGGCGGGAGGGAGGAGGGTTCTGTTATCTCACACTTTTTTTCTCTCTCTCTCTCTCTCTCTCTTCCTCCCTTCTCCCTCTCCATTTCTCTCTACCCTACTGTTTCCTCCCTTTCTCCCTCTCCAGTCTCTCTGTCTCAATCCCTCCCTTTTCGCTCTCCCTCCCTCTTAATGAGCATCATATCTTACTGCCAGCTGGGCCAAACAAGCCCTGGCTTTATCAGCGGGCGGTTTAGGAAATGAAAGGTGCAGCGGCAGAGGGGGGGAGGGATTCCCACAGCTCATTGAATGAGGTTGAATCAGACTAACCTGCAGTAATCGCAGGGTCATCATAAAACGTTTAGATAGGGGAATAATGAAACTAACAAGTAGCCAGTGACCCATTACAATAAAATGATAAAGCATAGTCTACAACCAAGGGGATTTGAGCAATAGAAGTAGATTTGTCCAATTGGGAAGAGAAAAAGCTCAATTTCCTTGACAACGGAAAGAGGGTATGTTCGAATGTGAAATCAATGTGAAATCAATGTTTTTCAGCCTGATTTCAAGATGGATTCAATTGATTTCTCTCACCCATCTTTTATTTTACCGTTATTTTACCAGGTAAGTTGACTGGGAACACGTTCTCATTTACAGTAACGATCTGGGGAATAGTTACATTGGAGAGAAGGTGGGGGGTGAATGAGCCAAGTGTAAGCTGAGGATGATTAGGTGGCCACGATGATATGAGGGACAGATTGGGAATTTCACCAGGACACCGGGGTTAACACCTCTACTCTTACGACAAGTGCCATGGGATCTTTAGTGACCACAGAGAGTCAAGACAGCCGTTTAACGTCCCATCTTACAAGACAGCACCCTACACATCTACACACAATACACCATAAAGACAAAGTGAAAACTTGTTTTTACACATTTTTGCAAATGTATTTTAAATTCAACACATTGTAGAATCACCTTTGGCAGTGATTACAGCTGTGAGTCTTTCTGGGTAAGTTTAAGAGCTTTGCACAATATTTCCACATTCTTTCAAATATTCTTCCAAGATCTGCCGAGTTTGTTGTTGCCCATTGCTCAACAGCCATTTTCAAGTCTTGCCATAGATTTTCAAGCCGATTTATGTCAAACTGTAACTATTCCACTCAGGAACATTCAATGTCGTCTTGGTAAGCAACTCAAGTGTATATTTGGACTTGTGTTTAAGGTTCTGAGAAATTCTTTTGAAAAAGCTACTGTTAAGCGGCAATCAGAAGTTCCAACGATAACAAACCATTTTATATTATTCTACCGGTGTCTGTTGGAAAGCAGACTGAGCCAGGTTTTCCTCTAGGATCATGCTTGTGCTTAGCTCTATTCCATTTATTGTTTATAAACCCCCAGCTTTACTTTAGTGCCTTATTGCAAACAGGATGGATTATTCGGAAGATTTTGATTCTGTATTGTGGAGTAACTACAATGTTGTTGATCCATCCTTAGTTTTCTCCTATCACCATTCAAACTATAATGAATAACTTCACCATGCTCAAAGGGCATGTTTACCCATCTACCAAAAGGTGCACTTCTTTGCAAGGCATTGGAACACCTACCTGGTCTTTGTGGTTGAATCTATGTCTGAAAATCACTGCTCGACTGGAGGACCTTACATATAATTGTATGTGTGGGGTTCAGAGATGAGGTGGTCATACAAATTATGATCTTAAACACTATTATTGCACACAGAGTGAGTCCATGCATTTTTGACTCCTGAACTGTGTGTGTGTGTGTGTGTGTGTGTGTGTGTGTGTGTGTGTGTGTGTGTGTGTGTGTCTGTGTCTGTGTCTGTGTGTGTGTAATGATTCTATTGATAACCTTCTTCTGGTAGAGATGGAAAGGTTTTCCCAAAAGACTTCACAATTAAACGTGAACTACAAAGTAGCTTATGCCTACCTGGCATAATTATATGATCATTGACATCAAGTGCCTATGTGTTTTGCAAACTCTGCAATCACCAGTGCTATTGAAACATCGCGAACCAAACTACGATCTCTGGCTGGTGCACACTTTAAATAAAAGGGGAATAACTACACCCAAAAATCTAAATGTCTTCAATTTTTCACAAACCTCAAAAGTGGTCTCCTAATGTGGCATTGTTGTGGACTTACAACATCCAGTTGAGTTGTTTTCCTATTAAGATTGTGACTATGAGAGTGAAATCATGCAGTTAATAAAATCGGTTTTATAGGGCCCTATAAATATTAATCTCTCACCCCCCTGTGAGGGATGACTCTTCTCCAGTCCTGTAGCATCACCTTCATCTGTAAATAAAACACTATTTCTAATCTACAGTTAGAGCACTAATTACACTTGACTTATGGAAATGATTAAATTGTCTCAGACAAAACGTTTTCCAAATCTAGAGTTCCACCTTCATTCCACCATAATTAGGGATACGGTCCATAGCTCTCTAAGATTTGACAGTGCCAAATTCTTGCCAATCCATTATTCTATGACTAACTATGACAGAGGCATGTTTTCCGTAATGTACGATTCCTGTAAAAAATGAAGAAAAATAAAAAACGCAACACATTTAAAAGATTTTACTGAGTTATAGTTCATATAAGAAAATCAGCCTACTGGAATAAATGAATTAGGCCCTAATCTATGGATTTCACAAATGGTCATAAATATATTTTTAAGAGTTAGGGGCGTGGATCAGAAAACCACTGAATATCTGGTGTGATCACCATTTTCCTCATGCAGCGTGACACTTCTCCTTCACATAGAGTTGATCAGGCTGTTGATTGTGGCCTGTGGAATGTTGTCCCACTCCTCTTCAATGGCTGTGTGAAGTTGCTGGATATTGCCGGGAACTGGAACACGCCGTCGTACACATCGATCCAGAGCATGCCAAACATGCTCAATGGGTGAGTATGCAGAACATGGAAGAACTGGGAGATTTTCAGCTTTCAGGATTGTGCACAGATCATGGGGCCGTATCATGAAACTAACATGAAACATGAGGTGATGGCGGCGGATGAATGGCACGACAGGATCTCATCACGGTCTCTCTGTGCATTCAAATTGCCATCGACAAAATGCAATTGTGTTCATTGTCCGTAGCTTATGCCTGCCCATACAATAACCCCACCGCCACCATGGGGCACTCTGTTCACAACGTTGACATCAGCAAACCGCTTGCCAACATGAAACTATCTGTCTGGTACAGTTGAAACTGTGATTCATCCGTGAAAAGCACACTTCTCCAATGTGCCAGTGGCCATCAAAGGTGAGAATTTGCCCACTGAGGTCGGTTACAGCGCCGAACTGCAGTCAGGTCAAGACCCTGTTGAGGACAACAAGCACACAGTTTAGCTTCCCTGAGATGTTTTTTGACAGTGTGCCCAGATATTCTTTGGTTGGTCAAACCCACAGATTCATCAGCTGTCCGGCTGGCTGGCCTCAGAGAATCCCGCAGGTGAAGAAGCTGGATGTGGAGGTCCTGGGCTGGCGTGGTTACACATGGTCTGCGGTTGTGAGGCCGGTTGGACGTTATGCCAAATTCTCTAAAACGATGTAGAGGTGGCTTATGGTAGATATATGAACATTAAATTAGCTGGCAACAGCTCTGGTGGACATTCCTGCAGTCAGCATGCCAATTGCATGCTCTGTGGCATTGTGTGACAAAATTGGACATTTTTAGATTGGCCTTTATTGTCCCCAACACAAGGTACACCTTTGTAATGATCATGCTGTTTAATGCCACACCTGTCAGGTGGATGGATTATTTTGTGAAAGGATACATTCTCTCTAACAGGGATGTAAACAAATGTGTATACAATATTTCAGAGAAATAAGCTTTATGTGCGTATGGAACAATCCTGGGATCTTTAAGTTTACATGTTGCGTTTATATTTTATATTCAGCATACACTCAAACAAAGTACATCATTTGAAGTATCAAAATGTACAGTAGTGTAACCTACCAATCAATGTACAGTAAACAGAGATAGAAGTGCCTTGGAGGGCAGAATCTTACAAGGTTGCCATCCTGAAATGAGTGCTTTACCATCTATGCCAAAAGCCTGAGTCTCTGATGGAGACAGTAGATGCTTTAGCATCCACCTCTCTCTCTCTAGGTACATTAATCTGCCCAGGCCCCCTAGGTGTATCAAAAGGATCCCACTTTGGTCACCAATGTAGCCAACCGATGTGGAGAGAATTGCCTTAGCGGAAAGCATTCTTAAGATTGGTACAGAGACGAAAGCTCTACCACCTATGGGCTCCTGACGAGGACAATAGAATTCTCATCAATAGTCAAATAACAGGTTTTTTTCACCTTGTCAAACTGATTCTATATTAAATTTAGACTTTGAGATGCTCTAAGAAACATGCGTGTCTGTAGTTGGTGCTCTTCAACTCTAAAATGCACTAGACTGTCTAGACTGTGTAAGACAAAACCCCCCAAAAAAGACAACAGGCAAATGTGAAAGTGTGGGGGTGTTCGGGTGGACAGGTTCGAGAGAGGCAGAGGGGGCTTTCCTATTCATGCTCCCCGGGGGAGCCTGGCTGTTTCCTGAGTCTGTATTCCACAGAAATTAACCAAACTAAGTTAAAAAAAAAGATGGACTTTACGACACCTACCGAGACGAGGCCGCTTGAAATGGCATGTCTGTGGCTAAGGACTCCCTAAGAAACCATTTGACCCAGCCTCGTCCCCCCACCCTCCCCAGGTTTCCACAGCATTTCAAATAAAGCATTCCATTCTTCTCGTCTCTCCTCACACTGAGATACATTGGCATTGATTTATCCCATTGTGGAGTCTCTGCGGTGAGCAGCCCAATGGGCTTTTCTCTCTCTCCTCAGTGAGTAGTCGCTGTGATCTAATTACAGTCAGGGGAAGATGAAGTCCTCTCCATTTGCGTGCGTGACAGGCCCTATTAATCTGGGGAATAGAAAAGAAGCCGTCGCGGCATCTCTTCCTGGACTTCCAATCGCTAAGCTTTAAACTCTAATTCTAGAGTACATAGGTAGTGGGAGGCCATCGACTGTGTAGAGAGCCCCGAAGCATAAGGCTCCATTGATTCCCTCCATCGCCAGAAGAGAAAGGGATCGTAAGTCAATTATCTCAGCTGCATACTCTTTGATTCACACTAGAAATCACCTTCAAGAGAAACAAATATTCTCCTATTAGGAACTCCTTCAAAGTGTGTCCTTGACTAACCACACCATTCCCCAGACCTCCGAATGCTATTGAGCTTTCCCAAGATAGGCTATTGTCATCTTCCAGAGCTGAGCACACCTGGGAAACGCACCATACTGACAGACTGAGTCAAAGGTCAAACAAGCCTCATACATCAGTGAGATGGTAAGAAGGCTTACTGTATACAAACTAGAGGTCGACCAATTCATCGGAATGGCCGATTAATTCGGGCCGATTTCAAGTTTTCATAACAATCGTTGATCTGTATTTTTGGACACCGATTTTCCGATTTACATTGTTGTTTTTTTACACCTTTATTTAACTAGGCAAGTCAGTTAAGAACACATTCTTCTTTTCAATGACGGCCTAGGAACGGTGGGTTAACTGCCTTGTTCAGCTCGGGGACTCGTTTTTGCAACCTTCTGGTTACCTGTCCAACGCTCTAACCACCTGCCTTACATTGCACTCCACGAGGAGACTGCGTGGCAGGCTGACTACCTGTTACACGAGGGCAGCAAGAAGCCAAGGTAAGGTGCTAGCTAGCATTAAACTTATCTTATAAAAAACAATCAATCTTAACATAATCACTAGTTAACTACACATGGTTGATGATATTACTACTATAAGAACATCCAATAGTCAAAGGTATATGAAATACAAATGGTATAGAGATAAATAGTCCTATAATTACTATAATAACTACAACCTAAAATATTGAAGACTCATGTTAAAAGAAACCACCAGCTTTCATATGTTCTCATGTTCTGAGCAAGGAACTCAAACATTAGCTTTTTTACATGGCACATATTACACTTTTACTTTCTTCTCCAACACATTGTTTTTGCATTATTTAAACCATATTGAACATGTTTTATTATTTATTTGAGGCTAAATTGATTTGATTGATGTATTATATTAAGTTAAAATAAGTGTTAATTCAGTATTGTTGTAATTGTCATTATTACAAATAAATATATCTTTTTTTTTTACGTCCGATTAATCAGAATCGGAATATTTTCGTCCTCCAATAATCGGTATCGGCGTTAAAAAATAATAATCGGTAGACCTCTAATACAAACCCTGCTAATACGCATGCAACATCCACATCAAACAACCACTGCAAGTGCATTTTAGTGGCTGGTCCAGCACTGAAGAAACCCTTAACCTGCTCGAGCCAGCGTGCTGTAGAGTGCTTTGTCTTCTTCTTTCTTTTACAACCAGTACCACACACACTCACTGGCAGTGACTACCACACTGCTTTTTGTTCATGCGGTTGCTAAGCTGCTGATGGAATAGCAGGAGAGGAGCCAGAAGATGGCCACCACTGTCTAAAGGC
Organism: Oncorhynchus masou masou; assembly: GCF_036934945.1. NCBI lineage: Eukaryota > Metazoa > Chordata > Actinopteri > Salmoniformes > Salmonidae > Oncorhynchus > Oncorhynchus masou. The sequence continues at coordinate 45,211,428 of NC_088244.1, forward strand.
TAATGAATAGGCCCTGTGTGGCCTGTTTTCTTTACTGATAATAGCAGCCCTTCGTCTTAGATGTTTTTAGGGCAAACGAGCTGGTTTGTGGGGACGTGTGGTTTAAGAGGATATCCTACTATGGTACTCTCATCCACTCACTGGCAACTCGGTTTGGCCAGGTGAGAAATTACAGAGAGGAAAATCATCTGCTATCAAAACCGCTTTACGCTAATAGAATCTCAGGTACAAACAATTACCAAGTTGGCAGTGCCAATTATGAAGGCGCTGACAGATTTCATGCGTGAGAATCCTGACAGCTTCGCATCACATTAAACGCTCAAATGAGGTCGGGATGGAAAGTGCTAGGTGTAGCCAAGCCTCTAATCTTCATGTCAGACACAATGAAACAGACATTTGCCTTCATCATGTAACTTCTGATGAATCTGCCAGTTTGAGTTATAAAAAAATAAAAAAGGAAATGAAAAAGGTATTGGATGTGAAAATACACTTTCTCCAACTTCGAATGTCTCCATAGTTGGTACCATCTGACATCTTTCAAATGAGAGACGTCGAGGACATTGCTTTCTAGGTGAGAAGCTAACTTAACCTCCTGTGATTTGGAACAAGCTGTGGTTTCATTCTGACTTAAAGCAGAAAAGTCTGTTTTGTGTTGAAAGGTAAGGCTATGCAATAGAGAACTTTTCCTGCATGTGCTTCCCTCCCGTATCCCTCGCTAATTAAACCTGATCCCAAAATTCTTGCAGAGAACAAAAATAATTGTATTGGAGCCAAACGCTATCAGGCAAGCATCTGAAACAAACAGATTACTGTTCATTTCGAATATCATTAGTGTCATGTTTCGTTCATCTTTGTGTATTTAATTAGCTATTTCAGTTAAATGTAATCATGTTACAGGATGGGAAATTAGCATAAGAGAAATGCAAATGAGTAACGCAAATGAGAATGCTTTGGAGGTTGAAGTAGTTCTTGGCAAACGCTAAGTGATGTTAGCAAACTTTTACAAAGATGCCAATAATGGTGAATAGAATAGGTGCCAACCCTCCGGTTATAAAGTGGTGATGACAAATGGGAGATCAAGGCTTGTCAGAGACCATGACTAAGTTGCTAAGACAAGAGAGCACATGAATGACCTCGAAGTAAACCTGATACATTCTGCCTGTGACATCACGGATCGTGTCTTGTCCACTCTTATATGACCTTATATGACCCCGGAGGAGACATATTTATGTGTGGTTTCAGCAGGGGACAGACTCTTTTCAAGCCATTTCACCCGGTGGGCATTGCTAAACATCACGGTGGTCGTGGGCACTATGTCCGGATCGTGGGATCTATTCAACACAGTGCTAAGCCATAGAATACTGGTTGGCTAAGACTAACAACAGTAATGGATGTTATGGTTTCATCAGAGAGCCACATAAATGAAGTAAACAAATCGTTGAATTCAAATTGTGTCATACAGCCACAAAATAGAAAGTAGTATGGATGATTCGACACGTATCTAGATCCATGGGCTTCAATACGATATAGGAAGGATTTGTTATAGTTTGAAAGGATTCAGTGCAATGAGATTTGATTAGAGAACATTGCATAAACACATTCATTATCCATTCTAAATTCAAATCTGTGAAGACTTACAGAAAACGTTTGACCTCTGTCATTGTCAAAAAAGGGTATATAACATAGTATTGAGATAAACTTTTGTTATTGACCAATTACTTATTTTCCACCATAATTTGCAAATAAAATCATTAAAAATCCTACAATGTGATTTTCTGGATTTGTTTTCTCATTTTGTCTGTCGGAGTTACAGGCCTCTCTCATCTTTTTAAGTGAGACAAGTTGCACAATTGGTAGCTGACTAAATACTTTTTTGCCCCACTGTATATAGCATAACTTTGGAATTCACCCCCATCTCATCATGGTTTTGACCATTTTGATATTTTCGGATAACTTATTTTCTCCTAATGCTTTGGACAATGCAGTCCTCGCAAAAGTGATTCCTCGTCATGAAATTATCAACTTTACGCTGTGTATTTAAAAATGACCATATACACTACACTGATTGTTTAAAGCAAAACTATCAAAACTATTGCTGATGGTGAACCTGAACAATCAAAATAATAGCTATTGTAAACCCCGTTCAGCAGCCATATTAGTATTTTATTAGGATCCCCATTAGCTACCGCTAAAGCAGCAGCTACTATTCCGGACGTCCACACAAAACATGACATAATACGGAACATTAATAAACAAATACAGAACTAAATACAGGTACCAGTCAGAAGTTTGGACACACCTACCCATTCATGTTTTTATTTTTTTACTATTTTCTATATTGTATAAAAATAGTGAAAACATCAAAACTATGAAATAACACAAATGGAATCATGTTCTAACCAAAAAATTGTTAAACAAATATATTTTAGATTTTAGATTCTTCAAAGTAGTCTCAACCAGCATTATGAGGAATGATTTTCCAACAATCTTGAAAGAGTTCCCACATATGCGTACTTGTTGGCTGCGTTTCCTTCAGTCTGCGGTCCAACCCATCCAAACCATCGCAAGGTCAGGTGATTGTGCAGGCCAGGTCATCTCTCTCCTTATTTGTCAAATAGCCCTTACACAGCCTGGAGGTATGTTTGGGGTCATTGTCCTGTTGAAAAAACAAATTATAGTGGGTGTAACGAAATTCGTCTTCCTCTGACGAGGAGTATGAAAGATCGGATCAATGTGGTAAGTGTTCGTCATTTTTAATTAAAAGACACTTGAACATGAAAATACAAAATAACAAAGCGAAAGACAGAAATGAAAACAAAACAGTTCTGTATGGAGAAGACACAGAAAACAATCACCCACAACAGGCTGCCTAAGTATGGTTCTCAATCAGAGACAACGAACGACACCTGCCTCTGATTGAGAACCATACCAGGCCAAACACATAAATACTACATAGAAAAAAGAACACAGACTACCCACCCCAACTCACGCCCTGACCAAACTAACACAGACATAATAAAGGAACTAAGGTTAGAACGTGACATTACCCCCTCCCCCCCAAAGGTGCGGATTCCGGCCGCAAAACCTATAGGGGAGGGTCTGGGCGGGCGTCTGTCCACGGGACGTGGACCCCACTCCAACATAGTCTTTGCCCGCTTCTTTGCCCGCCTCAGTGGCGCCTTTAGAGAGACCTCGGACTGGGGACCCTTCAGCGGGTCCCGAATAGAAGGGAGACTCCGGCAGCGGCGGAATGAAGGATGACTCTGGCAGCTCCTGACTGACGGGCGGCTCTGGCAGCTCCTGACTGACGGACGGCTCTGGCAGCTCCTGACTGACGGACGGCTCTGGCAGCTCCTGACTGACGGGCGGCTCTGGCAGCTCCTGACTGACGGACGGCGCTGGCAGGTCCTGACTGACGGGCGGCTCTGGCAGCTCCTGACTGACGGGCGGCTCTGGCAGCTCCTGACTGACGGGCGGCTCTGGCAGTTCCTGACTGACGGGCGGCTCTGGCAGCTCCTGACTGACGGGCGGCTCTGGCAGCTCCTGACTGACGGGCGGCTCTGGCAGCTCCTGACTGACGGGCGGCTCTGGCAGCTCCTGACTGACGGGCGGCTCTGGCAGCTCCTGACTGACGGGCGGCTCTGGCAGCTCCTGACTGACGGACGGCTCTGGCAGCTCCTGACTGACGGGCGGCTCTGGCAGCTCCTGACTGACGGGCGGCTCTGGCAGCTCCTGACTGACGGGCGGCTCTGGCAGCTCCTGACTGACGGGCGGCTCTGGCAGCTCCTGACTGACGGGCGGCTCTGGCAGCTCCTGACTGACGGACGGCTCTGGCAGCTCCTGACTGACGGACAGCTCTGGCAGCTCCTGACTGACGGGCGGCTCTGGCAGCTCCTGACTGACGGGCGGCTCTGGCAGCTCAGGACAGACGGGCGGCTCTGGCAGCTCAGGACAGACGGGCGGCTCTGGCAGCTCAGGACAGACGGGAGGCTCTGGCAGCTCAGGACAGACGGGCGGCTCTGGCAGCTCAGGACAGACCGGCGGCTCTGGCAGCTCAGGACAGACCGGCGGACCTGGAGGAAGGAGACGGAGAGACAGCTTGGTGCGTGGGGCTGCCACAGGACCCACCAGGGGGAGACCTACAGGAGGCCTGGTGCGTGGAGGAGGCACAGGATGGACCGGGCTGTGGGGGAGCACTGGAGCACTGGAACCCTGGTGCGCAGCATTGGAACCACTCCTCCCGGCTGGATCACCATTTTAGCCCGGACCATCCAGAGTGCAGGCACAGGTCGAACCGGGCTGTGGGTGAGCACTGGCGATCTGGTGCATACCACTCGCACCTCTCCCTTAGGCTCAATATCCACATTCACCCAGCATGGGCGGAGCGCAGGCAAAAAACGCACTGCAACCTCCCAGCGCCTCGGAGACACAACACGCAGAGCCGGCGCAGGATACCCTGGGCCGAAACGGCGTACCGGAGACCAAACACGCTGGGCTGGCACAACACGCCCTGGCTGGATGCCCACTCTCGCATGACACTTGCGGGGAGCCCACCGGGCTATGAGCACGTACTGGCGACACGGTGCGCTTCACCGCATAACATGGTGCCTGACCAGTACTGTGCTTCTTCCGGTAAGCATGAGGAGTGGGCACAGGTCTCCTACCTGACTCTGCCACACTCCCCGTGTGCCCCCCCACAAAAATGTTTTGGGGCTGCCTCTCGTGCCTGTCGCGCTGCCATGCTACCTCCTCATATCTGCCATGCTACCTCCTCATACCTCCAGCTCTGCCTTGGGGCGGCGATATTCCCCAGCCTGTGCCCAGCCTGTGCCCAGGGTCCCTTTCCGTCCAAAATCTCCTCCCACGTCCAGGAGTCCAACACCCTCTGCTCCTGGTTACCACGCTGCTTGGTCCGGTTGTGGTGGGTGATTCTGTAACACGCTCGATCCTCAAACTCCCTGTCATAATTCAACCAAGGCGCAGCGTGCATGTAGTTCCACATCTTTTAATGAAAGTGAAACCGAAATAATCAAAAAACAAACAGGTAAACAGCAAAGACCGTGATGCAACCGAGGTGCACACGAACACACACGGAAAAATAATTACCCACAAAACACAGGTGGGAAAAGGCTACCTAAGTATGGTTCTCAATCAGAGACAATGATAGACAGTTGTCCCTGATCGAGAACTATACCAGGCCAAGACATAGAACGATAACATAGAAAAAAGAACATAGACTACCCACCCCAACTCATGCCCTGACCAAACTAACACAAAGACATAATAAAGGAAGTAAGGTCAGAACGTCACAGTGGGACTAAGCACAAACCAGATGGGATGGCGTATCACTGCAGAATGCTGTGGTAGTCATGCTGGTTAAGTGTGTCTTGAATTCTAAATAAATCAAAGTAGCCACCCTTTGCCTTGATGACAGCCTTGCACACTCTTGGCATTCTCTCAACCAGCTTCATGAGGTAGTCACCTGGAATGCATTTCAATTAACAGATGGGCCTTGTTTGTGTAATTTATTTTATTTTGTGTCAGTTGTGTTGTGACAAGGTAGGGGTGGTATACAGAAGATAGCCCTATTTGGTAAAATACCAAGTCCATATTATGGCAAGAACAGCTCAAATAAGCAAAGAGAAATGACAGTCCGTTACTTTAAGACATGGTCAGTAAATCCAGGATATTTCTAGAACTTTTAAAGTTTCTTCAAGTGCAGTTGCAAAAACCATCAAGCATTATGAGGAAACTGGCTCTCATGAGGACTTCCACAGGAAAGGAAGTCCCAGAGTTACCTCTGCTGCAGCGGATAGGTTCATTAGAGTTAACTGTATCTCAGAAATTGCAGCCCAAATAAATGCTTCACAGAGTCAGAGACATTTCAACATCAAATGTTCAGAGGACACTGTTTAAATCAGGCCTTCATGTTGGAATTTCTGCAAAGAAACCACTACTAAAGGACACCAGTAAGAAGAAGAGACTTGCATGGGCCAAGAAACACGAGCAATGGACATTGAACCAGTGAAAATCTGGCTTTTGGTCTGATGAGTTCAAATTTAAGATTTTTGGTTCCAACAGCTGTGTCTTTGTGAGATGCATCGTGGGTGAACAGATGTTCTCTGCAAGTGTGTTCATGTGGTGGACCTTTGCTGGTGACACTGTCTGTGATTTATTTAGAATTCAAGGCATAGTAAATGTTTCCATGTGTTATTTCATAGTTTATGTCTTCACTATTATTCTACAATGTAGAATAGTAAAAACCCTTGAATGAGTAGATGTGTCCAAACCTTCGACTGCTACTGAACATGTAAAATAAGTACACACGCTTTTATACATGTATGTTTTCATTCCTGTTTTCGTTCCTGCAGGGATATTCAACTCTTACCCTATGAGGTCCAGAGACTGGCTGGATTTCTGGTCGAGCTGATACTTAAATGGGACCCACCTGGTGTGCCAGGTCTCAATCAGGTCATCAATAAATAATGAAAAAAAGCAGTTAGAACTGGCTTTGTGGTCATGCACATGCGTCTATGACAGTGTGTTCCCAACTCCGTTCCTCGGGCATCCTCAACAGTACACATACACGGAAGAGAGTTATGCTTAGTGGTAGCTTACCTTTATTCTGCTAAATCATCCTTTTCAACAGCGCAACGAATAAAGCCTAATACCGCGCAAACAATTTCAGCATTTGAATGCTGAAGGTGCCGCGCAGATGTGCAAGATCAGGCTGCCTAACTCGCGTTGGTCAACATGCGAAGCAGTTTGACTAGGTTACTGATATTCCCTAGGGTTGTTCGGCATGCAAAAGGACCTGTAGATCCATGACTATCAATACAGTTACTTAGCTTAGTTTGACACTGAAGGAGACTGAAGCATCAGTTGAGCCCTACAGATGGAGAACCATATACAGCGCTATGCGCTTCAGCGGTCCCATTCTGTGCGCTTGTGTGGCCTACCACTTCGTGGCTGAGCCGTTGTTGCTCCTAGACGTTTCCACTTCACAATAACAGCACTTACAGTTGACTGGGGCAGCTCTAGTATGGGTAGAACTTTGATGAACTGACTTGTTGGAAAGGTGGCATTCTGGAATGGTGTCACGTTGAAAGTCACAGAGCTCTTCAGTAAGGCCATTCCACTGCCAATGTCTAGTGCCAATGTTTATCTATGGAGATTGCAAGGCTGTGTGTTCAATTTTAGTCCGTCTCTAGTTTTATACCTTTTATTCAATACTCTAAAATGCTGCATTGGATTTGAGTCACAACTAAGAAAAGGATATATGATCTTCTGTATATAGGACCACATGACCTGAGCATAGAGGCCAATTATCTCAATCAAAATGAACAATACAAGACAAAATGACTAAAATGGGTGAAAGTGTACTTTGTGTGCGTCATCCCTTCTCTGTTACACCACTCTGAGTCAGTGGCTAGATGGTCGGGATGAAGAATACAGAAAGTCGGGTGCAAGGGCTCAAAACAAACAGCTCAAAACTAACAGAAAGGAGTGTGACAGGGCAGACATTATGCATACAACAAAATACACTTTTCACCCATATGACCACGCAATTCAGAGTAAGAATTAGACATTGACTCAGACATTGAACAAGACTTAGTCTTGTCAAAGAATGAGAAGTTGAGGGCTGAAAGGCAAGTTTACCTACACCAATGCATTGCAACAGCTTTGGAATAAATGTGGACCTCTGCTATGGATATAGAATGTTACATGAAGGTTGGTAAACACACTGTCACGATAGAAAGTAATGCACACAAGATTATACAACCTGGGCTTGCCTATTCCTCCAGCGAAGATTCACATTTAAGTATCATGTGTGGGGTCAGAGTGTGTTCTGATCAGCATTTCTAATCTGTATACAGCTGTTTGTTAGTTGGTATACTGACGTGAATATCGTTGTGCAGAAAGTCAGTCTCTGGCCTCCCTGTTGCAAGGTGTATTGAAACATTATATTTTTTTAGGCTGATCCTGATGCTGCCTTCTTCGTTTCACTTTGTGCTGGATTGTAAACACAAAGGTCAGTCAGTGGGATGTCTGATCCCTCTCTCCCCACCGTCTCCCCTATTGTTATAATCCCCTGCTCATTCCTGGACTGAGACATAAACTCTCCAGGTTTGCAACATTGAATCATTACTGCCTGACCAGGACTAAGTCCCTGTGTCTCAATCAACACCAAGAGCATTGACAGTTTTGAAGATGTTCTCATCAGGGTGCTATCTCACATTTGACAGTCACAAATAGAGATGAAACAGTATGAACATTTCATATCACGGATTATAGTGACCAAAATGATCACAGTTATCAGCATTATCGCAGTATTGTTCAAATGTGCTGGACATGTTCAAAAAGTACTGATACACTGAAATCATTTCACCAAGGTTCAAATTGAAAATCAACAAACAATAAATTAAATGAACAGCACTATGCACATTTGTGTGCATAAACATTCAAATAATAACATTAACATTAAAGATGGCACCATTTGGCCATGAGAGGTAAAAGTTTCCAAAGTGCAGGTTGAAATGAACACAACATTAAGTAAATCAAATAAACAAACAACAAATAAAATTAGCAGCACTCACTTTGTAGTGAGGCACGGCAACCTTCAACAGCCTCAGAAAGCCAGGCCTCTCAACAATGTGAAATGGCATCATGTCCTTTGCAATGTAATATGAAAGGACTGCAGTGAGGTCTAGAGCATGTTTTGATGTGGGTGCTTAAGTATCCTGCCTTTGAAATGCTTGCTCGAGTGTATGTGTCACAACTGTAGATGAGGAGGGACCAGTAGCACCACTGGGTTTGCATGCTGCACGCCCACTCTGTAAACATGGGAATAGCAAATGTATCAGTATTATTATTATTATTGGTGTTGTTACATTATACATTATTATTAAAAACTTATTTGGGAGAGGGGGTGGTATTTTGACATCTGAATGAAAAGCGTGCCCAAAGTAAATTGCCTGCTACTCAGGCCCAGAAGCTAGGATATGCATATAATTTGTAGATTTGGATAGAAAACACTGACGTTTGTAGAAGTGTTTGAATAATGTCTGTGAGTATAACAGAACTGATTTGGCAGGCGAAACGCCGAGCACAATCCATCCAGGGTAAAACATTTTCTGAGCTCAATCTGTTTTCCATTAGGTTTCTATGGCAATCCCTTTTTAATAGAAATATGCTTGCAATTCCTATGGCTTCCACTAGATATCAACAGTCTTTAGAAATTGGTTGATGTTTTTCCTTTGAGAAATTAAGAAGTGAAGAAATGAAGAAGTATGGAAGTATTCAGAATGAGTGTCAAGCCAAGTGTACTTTTTTGTTTGGGGTGCGCGACCTGGAGCTCGCTCCACTTTGATTTGATAAACTATTGAACACAGTATATTCCGTCTTAAATTGTATCAATTAATTATGTTTAATGATACCTAAGGATGGATTAGGAAAGTTAATGCATTGAGCTAAAAGTGAACTTCCCGCAGCCCTCTTGTAAAACCCAAAATACGACCACACTTCAGATTTGGTCCTCTTAGAAGGCTGAACAATCTCTTGAGCGCTGTCACTGCCTTCCGCTATGTTTTCACAAAACAAAACCCACATTGAATGCCGCGCCTGCGTCAGACTGTTGCTAACTTTGGTTGATGCTGGACAGTATTTACTGTTGGCTTTTCAAACTGTGGTAAACAAACATGGTTTTAATGATAATTCAAATTTGAAACGGTAATACTTATCGTCGGGTATTTTACCGTGGTTTATCGTGAAACCGGTAACGGTTTCGTCCCTAGACACAAAGACCCGGGTTCATGTACTAGGTCAGGCACTAATATCTCAATAAGCTACAAAAATACATTGATGCCTGTATAATTATCTACACCTATCTGACTGAATACATTTTAGTAGCTCTACATGTCCCAAACTAGCCAATCATAAATAGAAAGAAAAATAAGCTAAATCAATGTCAAATCTATACAGGACCATTAACCCCCTAACAGTAACAACCTGCTTGAATATCCTTGTTTAGCTTACACTACATGAGAAACACACTCTGTCAAGACCCGTGCAGCAACTTCTACTAGTGTATCATCTGCTTCAACATTCAAAGAGTGTACAATAATAATAACAACAACCTTCTCCAAGCCTGAGAGAATCAAAAGAGCAACAACAAACCCTTTTGAGAGTAGCAGGAGCGGTAATGTCACATATCGGTGTATAGCCTCGGTTCAATCGATAGTGGTTCATAGAGATGACAGTTTCTATGTGAAGGAGGACGTATGAGATCACGTCTTACCCAACTTTTTAGTAGAGGCCAGGTATCAAATATCGCAGATTCCTTATGATGAGAAATTGGCAGAATTTGCCACAGGAAAACGTATTTTGGGGTTGAAGAATCTAGGTAAAATACCAGGGGAATGGATTCTAGAGGTAACAAATGTAAATTATCTGGCCAAACACTCCTTGCAAACTCAGAGAGCCTTGGGGATGAGACATTTTATGTGGGTTTTTTTGTAAATATATTTACATTTATGTCATCTTATTCTGAAATTAATTTCTAGAATTTATGAAAGGGTGACGGGGTAATGAGGATTTGGGGGATAACTAAACCTAAAAAGGTAACTAAACCTAAAATGAATTTGTAATTTTTTTAGTTAGTTCATGAACTGTGGTGCTGGAGAATAGGACATGGAGAATGGGACATGCTAAATAAAATATATATAAACGTTGGTGGATTGACACAAACATTTAATGATTAGAGTAAGGACAGTGGATTTACAATTATCATGTTTGGTTTATAATTAATATACTTTTGGGTTGTTGACTAAAATGTAGCATAGTGAATGCTAACGAAATGTACACTTTCTTTTCCAGAAGAGGGGGTTTCATTATCTCTCGTTGAAATGTTCCCTGAGACTATGGTATTGGGGAGGGCAGATAGTGATATTCGGCAGTTTTAAGTATGAAAGTATCTGAATTAGGCCATAAACGGAGTTCCAGATAAGTGAGGCCTGTTCATGTGTGTTTTTGACCTCCGGTTTACCACACACCAGCATGCACACACAATTTACCGGTTACGAATATGCTTTAGTGGTGTTGACACTGGGATTTATTTTGGATGGGTTCTTTTCAATTCAGTTTTAAATTGGGTATGCAGAAGAATGGAAATGTTAGGAAGGTTTTGAAATGATTTCTGAAGGACAGGGAAAGAAAAGGGAGAGGAAATATTTCATGGTGTCGAATTCCCTGTATCCTGACTTTCTGGTGAAGCCTGATCAATCCCTCTAGAAATGATCAAAACAGGTGCGATGTCATTATAAAAGGAATGAGAAACACCAGTTTCCACTCTATTTTACCATTGCTTTATGAGAAGTTTATTGGTTATTGAAATGTATATTTTTGATTTAACATGCTGTTCTTTAATCACGATGTGAATCATGTGTTCGAAGGGAAAATGTCCAGTTCCCTGGGGTCCTGATGACTGTTACTCCAAATGGATTGTGATTTGTGAATTGCTGATTTCATTACAAATTTCTCCAGATTGGGATTTATAGAGTGTGGGTTTCCCGGATGGGTTAGCGTGCTAACTTCCTGAGGTGGTAACTCCTCCAAGAGGTCACCAGTAAAATAAGGGAGTTTGAACTCATTTTGAAAATGGTTTCAGTATGTTGTTATGCACTTTGACATTTGTCATAGAGATAATGTTATTAGGAAAAGGTTCATGTAATAATTTGTCAAATAGTCAATGCCTGTCTGGATTTCCTGAAACAGAAATAAACTGAACTAAACAGTTGTTTTGATCTGTGCTTTATTGAGGTGGTCACATCAGATCAGGTCTTAATGCAGGTAGGATTAATTTGACCACAAACAGTATGTGTGAACCTCAAAACACTCCCGAAACGGCTGAAAAACAGAGTGACAAAGGCAATGGGGCAGTGCCGTTTAACACTTCTGAGTCCGAGCCATAAACCAGGGTTTAACACTTCTATCTGAGTCCGAGCCATAAACCAGGGTTTAACACTTCTATCTGAGACCGAGCCATAAACCAGGGTTTAACACTTCTATCTGAGTCCGAGCCATAAACCAGGGTTTAACACTTCTGAGTCCGAGCCATAAACCAGGGTTTAACACTTCTATCTGAGTCCGAGCCATAAACCAGGGTTTAACACTTCTGAGTCCGAGCCATAAACCAGGGTTTAACACTTCTGAGTCCGAGCCATAAACCAGGGTTTAACACTTCTGAGTCCGAGCCATAAACCAGGGTTTAACACTTCTATCTGAGTCCGAGCCATAAACCAGGGTTTAACACTTCTATCTGAGTCCGAGCCATAAACCAGGGTTCAACACTTCTAACTGAGTCCGAGCCATAAACCAGGGTTTAACACTTCTGAGTCTGAGCCATAAACCAGGGTTTAACACTTCTATCTGAGTCTGAGCCATAAACCAGGGTTTAACACTTCTATCTGAGTCTGAGCCATAAACCAGGGTTTAACACTTCTATCTGAGTCCGAGTCATAAACCAGGGTTTAACACTCCTATCTGAGTCCGAACCATAAACCAGGGTTTAACACTTCTATCTGAGTCCGAGCCATAAACAAGGGTTTAACACTTCTAACCGAGTCCGAGCCATAAACCAGGGTTTAACACTTCTATCTGAGTCCGAGCCATAAACCAGGGTTTAACACTTCTATCTGAGTCCGAGCCATAAACCAGGGTTTAACACTTCTGAGTCCGAGCCATAAACCAGGGTTTAACACTTCCAACTGAGTCCGAGCCATAAACCAGGGTTTAACACTTCTATCTGAGTCCGAGCCATAAACCAGGGTTTAACACTTCTGAGTCCGAGCCATAAACCAGGGTTTAACACTTCTATCTGAGTCCGAGCCATAAACCAGGGTTTAACACTTCTGAGTCCGAGCCATAAACCAGGGTTTAACACTTCTATCTGAGTCCGAGCCATAAACCAGGGTTTAACACTTCTATCTGAGTCCGAGCCATAAACCAGGGTTTAACACTTCTATCTGAGTCAGAGTCATAAACCAGGGTTTAACACTTCTATCTGAGTCCGAGCCATAAACCAGGGTTTAACACTTCTATCTGAGTCCGAGCCATAAACCAGGGTTTAACACTTCTATCTGAGTCCGAGCCATAAACCAGGGTTCAACACTTCTAACTGAGTCCGAGCCATAAACCAGGGTTTAACACTTCTGAGTCCGAGCCATAAACCAGGGTTTAACACTTCTATCTGAGTCCGAGTCATAAACCAGGGTTTAACACTCCTATCTGAGTCCGAGCCATAAACCAGGGTTTAACACTTCTGAGTCCGAGCCATAAACCAGGGTTTAACACTTCTATTTGAGTCTGAGCCATAAACCAGGGTTTAACACTTCTATCTGAGTCCGAGTCATAAACCAGGGTTTAACACTCCTATCTGAGTCCGAGCCATAAACCAGGGTTTAACACTTCTGAGTCCGAGCCATAAACCAGGGTTTAACACTTCTATCTGAGTCCGAGCCATAAACCAGGGTTTAACACTTCCATCTGAGTCCGAGCCATAAACCAGGGTTTAACACTTCTATCTGAGTCCGAGCCATAAACCAGGGTTTAACACTTCTATCTGAGTCCGAGCCATAAACCAGGGTTCAACACTTCTAACTGAGTCCGAGCCATAAACCAGGGTTCAACACTTCTATCTGAGTCCGAGCCATAAACCAGGGTTCAACACTTCTAACTGAGTCCGAGCCATAAACCAGGGTTTAACACTTCCATCTGAGTCCGAGCCATAAACCAGGGTTTAACACTTCTATCTGTGTCCGAGCCATAAACCAGGGTTTAACACTTCTAACTGAGTCCGAGCCATAAACCAGGGTTCAACACTTCTAACTGAGTCCGAGCCATAAACCAGGGTTTAACACTTCTAACTGAGTCCGAGCCATAAACCAGGGTTTAACACTTCTATCTGAGTCCGAGCCATAAACCAGGGTTCAACACTTCTAACTGAGTCCGAGCCATAAACCAGGGTTCAACACTTCTAACTGAGTCCGAGCCATAAACCAGGGTTTAACACTTCTAACTGAGTCCGAGCCATAAACCAGGGTTTAACACTTCTATCTGAGTCCGAGCCATAAACCAGGGTTCAACACTTCTGAGTCCGAGCCATAAACCAGGGTTCAACACTTCTAACTGAGTCCGAGCCATAAACCAGGGTTTAACACTTCTAACTGAGTCCGAGCCATAAACCAGGGTTTAAAACTTCTATCTGAGTCCGAGCCATAAACCAGGGTGCGGGCGGCAGGAGTGCTGAGAGCGCGTGTTGAGTGAGTGTGGGAGAGAGAACGGCTCAGGTGAGAGACTCGTGTCTGTGGGAGAAACGGATGAATCTATTAGGATATTGATATTTGGACATTATCAAGGGACATCAAATGGGACAGCAAGAGTTACATGTGCCGTTGGGAAGATGAACTGTAAACGCTATATGAAAAAGACACGCTAGAATGATAAGTGCTGGGAGAAGGGGGGGTGGTTAGTCTACACACTGCGGCCTGTTTAGACTAAGTATTCATTGAGATTCTGATCTTTCATTACCAGGCCACTTGTGACAGGAAAACAGGGACAAAGGGGGGCTGTAATGAAAGAGTTATTACCGGCAACATGAGGTTAAGTTAAGAAGCTGAAAGTAAGCACAAAGGACTGTCATTCTGAATTTGGGTTGGATAATTTATAAAATGTTTTAGTTCTGATTCGGATGCAGCGAGAGATGCTATCGAATGGTGAAGGGTGGGGGCGCTGCTCAAATTTATTAGGCCTAGGGAGGCTCCAGAAACCGTATCCTCCGACAGGGAGGTTGTTAGAGAACTCACTGGACGATAGCTTGGGTCAAACATGAAGGTTTTTTTTGTTCTCTTTTGTTTTACCATGGCATCAGAATTGTAATGTTAAATCGCATCGATAGAGATTGCTGAATGAGACGGTACAATTAATTGCATACAAGGCTCATAATCTGTGTTTTGCGATAACACCCAAGGATGAAATGAAGGAGTGGCATGGAGACCAGCATAACATGGGTATAGAATGTAACCGATGGACGTTGTCCCCCCAGTTTTAGTCGCATCAAGGGTGGTGTGAAGTTCTAAAGCATGTACTTCTTTTCTCTTTCCTTTTCAAGTCAATAGGTTTTTAGGTTTCGTGGAACATAAGAGTGACCATTGTTCCAGAGGAGGGACTGATGTATGTTGACTAATTGATTTGAGAATGTTTTAGTATGTTTAGATCTGAAGAAGTGCATTAGGACTAGTGACTAGTGTGTTATGGGTTAGATGGAATGATATATGTGCAAATGTATCTGTAGCAGGAAGCTACAGACAGAATGTTTACATAGGGCTGTTAACTTGACTGCTGTGGAGATCTGTGGGGGCTCATACATTAAGGTTGTGGTGGTAGTGGGGTACAGCTAACTGTGCACAATATTGGGACTATTATGAAGTTAAATAGAACATTACACATACTAGGGCTGGGCGATAAATTACATCTCTCAATAATGATATTAAAATGTTTAGATTAATTTTCGATTATGTCGATATAGAATAATTAGGTCCAGCAGTCCATTTCACCTCTGATGCAGCAGGATTGTGAGGAGAAGTGACAATATGCACCTGGAGAGGTATGCGCCCACATCCTTGAGTGATGGAGTAGACACCATTAACCACTAAATGAGTGATGGAGTAGACACTATTAACCACTAATGAGTGATGGAGTAACCAATATTAACCACTAAATGAGTGATGGAGTAGCCACTACTAACCACTAAATGAGTGATGGAGTAGCCACTACTAACCACTAAATGAGTGATGCAGTAGCCACTACTAACCACTAAATGAGTGATGGAGTAGACACTATTAACCACTCAATGAGTGATGGAGTAGCCACTACTAACCACTAAATGAGTGATGGAGTAGCCACTACTAACCACTAAATGAGTGATGGAGTAGCCACTATTAACCACTAAATGAGTGATGGAGTAGCCACTACTAACCACTAAATGAGTGATGGAGTAGCCACTACTAACCACTAAATGAGTGATGGAGTAGCCACTACTAACCACTAAATGAGTGATGGAGTAGCCACTACTAACCACTAAATGAGTGATGGAGTAGCCACTACTAACCACTAAATAAGTGATGGAGTAGCCACTACTAACCACTAAATTAGTGATGGAGTAGTCACTACTAACCACTAAATGAGTGATGGAGTAGCCACTACTAACCACTAAATGAGTGATGGAGTAGACACTATTAACCACTAAATGAGTGATGGAGTAGACACTATTAACCACTAAATGAGTGATGGAGTAGACACTATTAACCACTAAATGAGTGATGGAGTAGACACTATTAACCACTAAATGAGTGATGGAGTAGCCACTATTAACCACTAAATGAGTGATGGAGTAGCCACTATTAACCACTAAATGAGTGATGGAGTAGACACTATTAACCACTAAATGAGTGATGGAGTAGACACTATTAACCACTAAATGAGTGATGGAGTAGACACTATTAACCACTAAATGAGTGATGGAGTAACCACTACTAACCACTAAATGAGTGATGTAGGCAAAAACAGGGGCAATGATAGCCATGGAGAAGGAGCAGCTTCCAAGCTTCCAGTCATTTGGAAGTCCGACAAAGAGCAGAGCAATGTTCGGTGCATTGTGCCGTAGACAGATGGCTACGTAGTCTGGTAATACGACAAACCTTTTTCAATGTCTGAAGCAAAATCACTCTTTGGAACATGCAGGAAGTTTGAGTTTTCGCCACGGTATTGATAAACGCCCATCAAGCACCAACCAATCTAAGGATGTTTGACCGAAGCAGTCAACACTGACAGCGCTTATGCAAACATCGAAAAGACAAAGACATCACAAATGCTATTATGCATAGCATTGCTAAGGACATGCTACCAATTAGCACAGTTGAAAAGGAAGGTTTCAAGAGGCTTATCAATTTAATTGACCACAGGTACGTGCTTGCTGGCTGCAAACATGGAATATTTTTCCTTAAAGTATAATTTTATGTTTAGCTCACATAATAAAAAATATGTAACCTTTATTTAACTAGGCAAGTCAGGTAAGAACAACTTCTTATTTACAATGACGGCCTATCGGGGAACAGTGAGTTAACTGCCTTGTTCAGGGGTAGAACGACAGATTTTTACCTTGCGGCCTAGAGGTTTGTTCAGGCATTAGGCATTCTTGAGTCTGAAGCAGATATGCACCAGTCGTGTCTTTGGCTATGCCGGATTAATTGCTAAAACATGCTATTCTATAAAATAATTTCTCCGTAATTAATATCACCTGATTGAGCAAATCATGTAAATGTAATTAACTAGATAGTCAGGCACCACAAAATAATATTCATAGAGCTGTTATCTTCGAAATAAACTCTTAAAGATCTATTAATATTTTACATAAATAGCAGTCAATATCAATCGTCATCTTACTCCAGTCTCATAATCTGAAAGTTGTAAATTCTTGGTTATCTGCAAGAATCCTGGCTAACAAGTTGAAACAGCAATGCAAAATTGGGTTTAATTATTTATTTACTAAATACCTAACTAATCACACAGAATTACATATACAAAGAAAGAATTATACCTGGATAATTCTTTACGTCATAGGAAAGCGTCCCTAGCGGGCGGAACAGATATGACAGCTTATTACACAAAGGAAAAGGGGCTGGGTTGAGTGAAAGAGCGGGAGACTAGGGAACAAAGGGAAGAAGCTGTGCTATCGTAAATACAGTATCTTATGCATTCTAAATTACCTCCCATTTGGAAAATGAAAATGCAATACATATTTACTCTGAGCTGCGCTTCAGTAGGTTGGAAGGAGATGGAAGACCGTGTTGCCAAACCGAGTCCTCTGTCCTTTGAAGAATGTCTCTGGTGGTCACTTGGATAAGTTGTAGTAACGTCGTTGTGTGGTAGATGGGATACTCTGTCTGTTCCTTCCTAACCTGCGTTTGCAGCTGCGGTCGCTAACTCAACGGCTAGGAGGTATCACTTCTGTCGTGAATAAGAGTTCAAATTTCATACCATTCGCAACCAAAGCTCATGCTGATGTTGGCTTTGTTCTGTAGTTATTATCTGAACCATGCTGACATAGGATCGTCAACCTACCTCATTGGAACAGGGAGTTATGTTGTCGTCAAGAGCTTATATAGGAAGGAAGGAAGAGGAGGGTGTGTTTGCAAAGTTTTATAGACCTTGTCCCTTCAGGGGTGGGCCACTGATTGAGCAGCCCTATCTTATGAAAATCCAAATCTCACATTTTAGAAGCTAAAATCACATTTCATCCCATCACAAATAATTTCATATTCAAACATTTAAATTGAACATCAATTCCATATGAATCTGATAACTCTGATCTATAGACTTTCCACTGTAGAGTTTATGTCATCTTATCATTGATGAGAATGTCTCAGATGACAACCGAACTGACATCATATTCATTACTGCTTATGTTCAATTGTTCGGATTACCAGAATATTGTTCATTTCCCCCCACCTTCTGATGTTCCCAGAATCTCTATGTTAACCAAGGGTTTTGCAAATGGCCCAGCCCTAACACAGACCCAGATCATGGTGAGAGTAGAAGAGATAGAGATGGCATTTCAGACACTATGGTAAGCTTTCAGGAAACCTGTGACTCTCAGAGTTTTGTTAGGTTGAATATTCTTCCAACACGTTAAGTTTGCTGATCAGCTGTCCGCCCAGTCTCCCTGTAGCGCTGTCTGAAGCGTATCACAGATCATTGCAATTTATTTCCCCGGACACATCTGCAGTCCTCATGCCTCCTTGCAGCATGTCTAAGGCACGATCACACAGATGATCAGGGACCCTGGGCATCTTTCTTTTGGTGTGTTTGATTGTGCAGGCGGCTTACAGTTAGCTTAAAATTATAGGGAATTTGTATATGATTTTGAATAGCCTAGTAATAGGTGATTTCTTTTTTATTCATCATTTATGGGCCGACATGAACTTTATCTACAGAATCTCACCACTTCGTGTTTCCATCTCCTCTCTTTCTCCTTCATTTCTTTCTCGAGAGGGGCTGTCAACAGTTCAATGAAATACATTACTATCGATGTTCCCTAACAGATTTCACTTAGTTTCCCATATGAAGCACTGGGTAGCTGCAGGAACAGGGTTGGAGGGCCCATGGCATACAGAGTTTGGGTGGAATATCACCTGCCGCGCAGCAAGAGGTTGCATGCTCCTCAAACAGTGGTTGATGCCTAGAGTAGCCTACACAGCATGACTGAAAAACAAACCGTCTGGAAATCGACCTCCATTCGCTATTGGAGTGCATACAGGTGACATGTCTTGTCCCCCTGCCCATTTGATAAATGGGCCATTCTAAATATGATCACTTGATGAGAGAACAGCATGTGGCTTGTATGCATGGAGGCCTGGAGACACTAAACGTGTTTATGTTAATTGACGGTCAATTACCATGAGGCCAGCAGCCTTTTGCTTGACAATAACCAGCTGAAAAATGTAATGCCTGCCTCAGCCCTAGTTGACTTTCATTCTCCTCTCCTGTTTGTCTGCTCAATACACTCCATATGTCTATTCAGTCAACTCTGGATTAATAAGAGTTTGCTTTTGAATGGAACCTGCCAAATGGAACAGGTAGGGAGGGAGAGAGAAAGTGAGAGACAGAGGGAGAAAAACAAGAAACAGAGAGAAAGTGAGAGACAGAGAGAGAAAAAACAAGACAGAGAGAGAAAGTGAGAGACAGAGAGAGAAAAAACAAGACAGAGAGAGAAAGTGAGAGACAGGGAGAGAAAAAACAAGAGACAGTGAGAGAAAGTGAGAGACAGAGAGACAAAACAAGAGACAGCGAGAGAAAGTGAGAGACAGAGAGAGAAAAAACAAGAGACAGTGAGAGAAAGTGAGAGACAAAGAGAGACAAAACAAGAGACAGTGAGAGAAAGTGAGAGACACAGAGTAACAAAACAAGAGACAGTGAGAGAAAGTGAGAGACAGAGAGAGACAAAACAAGAGACAATGAGAGAAAGTGAGAGACAGAGAGAGACAAAACAAGAGACAGTGAGAGACAGAGAGAGACAAAACAAGAGACAGTGAGAGAAAGTGAGAGACAAAGAGAAACAAAACAAGAGACAGTGAGAGACAGAGAGAGACAAAACAAGAGACAGTGAGAGACAAAACAAGAGACAGTGAGAGAAAGTGAGAGACAGAGAGTAACAAAACAAGAGACAGTGAGAGAAAGTGAGAGACAAAGAGACAAAACAAGAGACAGTGAGAGAAAGTGAGAGACACAGAGTAACAAAACAAGAGACAGTGAGAGAAAGTGAGAGACAGAGAGAGACAAAACAAGAGACAATGAGAGAAAGTGAGAGACAGAGAGAGACAAAACAAGAGACAATGAGAGACAGAGAGAGACAAAACAAGAGACAGTGAGAGAAAGTGAGAGACAAAACAAGAGACAGTGAGAGAAAGTGAGAGACAGAGAAAGAATAGACAAGAGAAAGTGAGAGAAAGTGAGAGACAGAGAAAACAAGAGACAGTGAGAGAAAGTGAGAGACAGAGAGAAACAAAACAAGAGACAGTGAGAGAAAGTGAGAGACAGAGAGAGACAATACAAGAGACAATGAGAGAAAGTGAGAGAACACAAAGAGAAAAAACAAGAGACCGTGAGAGAAAGTGAGAGACAGAGAGAGAATAAACAAGAGAAAGTGAGAGAAAGTGAGAGACAGAGAGAGAAAGTGAGAGACAGAGAGAGAAAGTGAGAGACAGAGAGAGACAAAACAAGAGACAGTGAGAGAAAGTGAGAGACAAAACAAGAGACAGTGAGAGAAAGTGAGAGACAAAGAGAAACAAAACAAGAGACAGTGAGAGACAGTGAGAGACAAAACAAGAGACAGTGAGAGAAAGTGAGAGACAAAACAAGAGGCAATGAGAGAAAGTGAGAGACAGAGAGAGAAAAAACAAGAGACAGTGAGAGAAAGTGAGAGACAAAACAAGAGACAGTGAGAGAAAGTGAGAGACAGAGAGAAACAAAACAAGAGACAGTGAGAGAAAGTGAGAGACAAAACAAGAGACAGTGAGAGAAAGTGAGAGACAAAGAGAAACAAAACAAGAGACAGTGAGAGACAGAGAGAGACAAAAAACAAGAGACAGTGAGAGAAAGTGAGAGACAAAACAAGAGACAATGAGAGAAAGTGAGAGAGAGTGAGAAAAAACAAGAGACAGTGAGAGAAAGTGAGAGACAAAGAGAAACAAAACAAGAGACAGTGAGAGAAAGTGAGAGACAAAGAGAAACAAAACAAGAGACAGTGAGAGACAAAACAAGAGACAGTGAGAGAAAGTGAGAGACAAAGAAACAAAACAAGAGACAGTGAGAGACAGTGAGAGACAAAACAAGAGACAGTGAGAGAAAGTGAGAGACAAAACAAGAGACAGTGAGAGAAAGTGAGAGACAAAACAAGAGACAGTGAGAGAAAGTGAGACAGAGAGAGACAAAACAAGAGACAGTGAGAGAAAGTGAGAGACAGAGAGAAACAAAACAAGAGACAATGAGAGACAGAGAGAGACAAAACAAGAGACAGTGAGAGAAAGTGAGAGACAAAACAAGAGACAGTGAGAGAAAGTGAGAGACAGAGAAAGAATAGACAAGAGAAAGTGAGAGAAAGTGAGAGACAGAGAAAACAAGAGACAGTGAGAGAAAGTGAGAGACAGAGAGAAACAAAACAAGAGACAGTGAGAGAAAGTGAGAGACAGAGAAAGAATAGACAAGAGAAAGTGAGAGAAAGTGAGAGACAGAGAAAACAAGAGACAATGAGAGAAAGTGAGAGACAGAGAGAAACAAAACAAGAGACAGTGAGAGAAAGTGAGAGACAGAGAGAGACAATACAAGAGACAATGAGAGAAAGTGAGAGACAAAGAGAAACAAAACAAGAGACCGTGAGAGAAAGTGAGAGACAGAGAGAGAATAAACAAGAGAAAGTGAGAGAAAGTGAGAGACAGAGAGAGAAAGTGAGAGACAGAGAGAGAAAGTGAGAGACAGAGAGAGACAAAACAAGAGACAGTGAGAGAAAGTGAGAGACAAAACAAGAGACAGTGAGAGAAAGTGAGAGACAAAGAGAAACAAAACAAGAGACAGTGAGAGACAGTGAGAGACAAAACAAGAGACAGTGAGAGAAAGTGAGAGACAAAACAAGAGGCAATGAGAGAAAGTGAGAGACAGAGAGAGAACAAAACAAGAGACAGTGAGAGAAAGTGAGAGACAAAACAAGAGACAGTGAGAGAAAGTGAGAGACAGAGAGAAACAAAACAAGAGACAGTGAGAGAAAGTGAGAGACAAAACAAGAGACAGTGAGAGAAAGTGAGAGACAAAGAGAAACAAAACAAGAGACAGTGAGAGACAGAGAGAGACAAAAAACAAGAGACAGTGAGAGAAAGTGAGAGACAAAACAAGAGACAATGAGAGAAAGTGAGAGAGAGTGAGAAAAAACAAGAGACAGTGAGAGAAAGTGAGAGACAAAGAGAAACAAAACAAGAGACAGTGAGAGAAAGTGAGAGACAAAGAGAAACAAAACAAGAGACAGTGAGAGACAAAACAAGAGACAGTGAGAGAAATTGAGAGACAAAGAAACAAAACAAGAGACAGTGAGAGACAGAGAGAGACAAAACAAGAGACAGTGAGAGATAGAGAGACAAAACAAGAGACAGTGAGAGAAAGTGAGAGACAAAACAAGAGACAGTGAGAGAAAGTGAGACAGAGAGAGACAAAACAAGAGACAGTGAGAGAAAGTGAGAGACAGAGAGAAACAAAACAAGAGACAATGAGAGACAGAGAGAGACAAAACAAGAGACAGTGAGAGAAAGTGAGAGACAAAACAAGAGACAGTGAGAGAAAGTGAGAGACAGAGAAAGAATAGACAAGAGAAAGTGAGAGAAAGTGAGAGACAGAGAAAACAAGAGACAGTGAGAGAAAGTGAGAGACAGAGAGAAACAAAACAAGAGACAGTGAGAGAAAGTGAGAGACAGAGAGAGACAATACAAGAGACAATGAGAGAAAGTGAGAGACAAAGAGAAACAAAACAAGAGACCGTGAGAGAAAGTGAGAGACAGAGAGAGAAAGTGAGAGACAGAGAGAGACAAAACAAGAGACAGTGAGAGAAAGTGAGAGACAAAACAAGAGACAGTGCGAGAAAGTGAGAGACAAAGAGAAACAAAACAAGAGACAGTGAGAGACAGTGAGAGACAAAACAAGAGACAGTGAGAGAAAGTGAGAGACAAAACAAGAGGCAATGAGAGAAAGTGAGAGACAGAGAGAGAAAAAACAAGAGACAGTGAGAGAAAGTGAGAGACAGAGAGAGAAAGTGAGAGACAGAGAGAGAAAGTGAGAGACAGAGAGAGAAAGTGAGAGACAGAGAGAGACAAAACAAGAGACAGTGAGAGAAAGTGAGAGACAAAACAAGAGACAGTGAGAGAAAGTGAGAGACAAAGAGAAACAAAACAAGAGACAGTGAGAGACAGTGAGAGACAAAACAAGAGACAGTGAGAGAAAGTGAGAGACAAAACAAGAGGCAATGAGAGAAAGTGAGAGACAGAGAGAGAAAAAACAAGAGACAGTGAGAGAAAGTGAGAGACAGAGAGAAACAAAACAAGAGACAGTGAGAGAAAGTGAGAGACAAAACAAGAGACAGTGAGAGAAAGTGAGAGACAAAGAGAAACAAAACAAGAGACAGTGAGAGACAGAGAGAGACAAAACAAGAGACAATGAGAGAAAGTGAGAGAGAGTGAGAAAAAACAAGAGACAGTGAGAGAAAGTGAGAGACAAAGAGAAACAAAACAAGAGACAGTGAGAGACAGTGAGAGACAAAACAAGAGACAGTGAGAGAAAGTGAGAGACAAAACAAGAGGCAATGAGAGAAAGTGAGAGACAGAGAGAGAAAAAACAAGAGACAGTGAGAGAAAGTGAGAGACAGAGAGAGACAAAACAAGAGACAGTGAGAGAAAGTGAGAGACAAAAGAAGAGACAGTGAGAGACAGAGAGAGACAAAACAAGAAACAGTGAGAGAAAGTGAGAGACAAAACAAGAGACAGTGAGAGAAAGTGAGAGACAGAGAGAGAAAAAACAAGAGACAGTGAGAGAAAGTGAGAGACAGAGAGAGACAAAACAAGAGACAGTGAGAGAAAGTGAGAGACAGAGAGAGAATAAACAAGAGAAAGTGAGAGAAAGTGAGAGACAGAGAGAGAGAAAACAAGAGACAGTGAGAGAAAGTGAGAGACAAAAGAAGAGACAGTGAGAGACAGAGAGAGACAAAACAAGAAACAGTGAGAGAAAGTGAGAGACAAAACAAGAGACAGTGAGAGAAAGTGAGAGACAAAGAGAAACAAAACAAGAGACAGTGAGAGACAGAGAGAGACAAAACAAGAGACAGTGAGAGAAAGTGAGAGACAAAACAAGAGACAATGAGAGAAAGTGAGAGACAGAGAGAAACAAAACAAGAGACAGTGGGAGACAGAGAGAGACAAAACAAGAGAAAATTAGAGAAAGTGAGATACAGAGAGAGAGAACACAAGAGACAGTGAGAGAAAGTGAGAGACAGAGAGAGAGAAAACAAGAGAAAGTGAGAGAAAGTGAGAGACAAAACAAGAGACATTGAGAGAAAGTGAGAAAGAGTGAGAAAAAACAAGAGACATTGAGAGAAAGTGAGAGACAGAGAGAAACAAAACAAGAGACAGTGAGAGACAGAGAGAGACAAAACAAGAGAAAATGAGAGAAAGTGAGAGACAGAGAACACAAGAGACAGTGAGAGAAAGTGAGAAACAAAGAGAAACAAAACAAGAGACAGTGAGAGACAGAGAGAGACAAAACAAGAGAAAGTGAGAGACAGAGAGTGAGAAAAACAAGAGAGTGAGAGAAAGTGAGAGACAGAGAGAGAAAAAACAAGAGACAGTGAGAGAAAGTGAGAGACAGAGAGAAAAAACAAGAGAAAGTGAGAAAGCGAGCGAGAAAGCAAGCAAGTGAGAAAGCAAGCAAGCGAAAAAGCAAGAATGCAAAGAAAAGGCCAAATTAAATACATTTTGGGTGCCCAAACAGCCGAAGTCCAAAACGTCACCATATTATCTCATAATATATGCACAAACTGTTCCAAAAATGTTCGGCTGGGAAGCATGCAGACGCCTCAATAACACCCATCTTCACCACTATTTCAGAGCTCAAAGATGGTCCTATTTGAAAGGCATATTTCGTCATCCTTCGCCCTTTCCTGACCTGTTGCTCTCGAAACATCTTAAAATGCATTTCTTAATGCCCACATGATCAGACGGAGCATTTCAAGGGCCAAAGGAGGTTTTTACAAACACAACATGGAGGCTTGAAGTCGTCTATGATGCAAGTAACGCTTTGACTTGGAGAGATCCCAAACCCTTCTGCTTAAAAGTCTGACGTTTAGACCAAATTTTTTTTATCTCAATATCAATAACTCAGTTCTGGGTAACAATTAAGTACATTACTGTAATAGTTTTCAATTAAAAATTGTCAAAAATCGACTTTTTGCAAAGAGCAAGTAATTAGTTAGGACTGTCTGGGAGTGTGATCTGCACAATCTTGGCTGCTCCTACCAGTTGTGGTGGGGAGGAATGCGTATCCTATCACTGCTATGAGGATGGACCTCTCCTCTCCTCTCTATAGCCCAAGTCACTGGTCATATCCTCACATGGTCTCTCCTATCACTGCTATGAGGATGGACCTCTCCTCTCCTCTCTATAGACCAAGGCACTCAGCTCTGTCATATCCTCACATGGTCTCTCCTATCACTGCTATGAGGATGGACCTCTCCTCTCCTCTCTATAGACCAAGTCACTCAGCTCTGTCATATCCTCACATGGTCTCTCCTATCACTGCTATGAGGATAGACCTCTCCTCTCCTCTCTATAGACCAAGTCACTCAGCTCTGTCATATCCTCACATGGTCTGTCCTATCACTGCTATGAGGATAGACCTCTCCTCTACACTCTATAGACCAAGTCACTGGTCATATCCTCACATGGTCTCTCCTATCACTGCTATGAGGATGGGCCTCTCCTCTCCTCTCTAAAGCCCAAGTCACTGGTCATATCCTCACATGGTCTCTCCTATCACTGCTATGAGGATGGGCCTCTCCTCTCCTCTCTAAAGCCCAAGTCACTGGTCATATCCTCACATGGTCTCTCCTATCACTGCTATGAGGATGGGCCTCTCCTCTCCTCTCTATAGAACAAGTCACTCAGCTCTGTCATATCCTCACATGGTCTCTCCTATCACTGCTATGAGGATGGACCTCTCCTCTCCTCTCTATAGAACAAGTCACTGGTCATATCCTCACATGGTCTCTCCTATCACTGCTATGAGGATGGACCTCTCCTCTTCTCTCTATAGATCAAGTCACTGGTCATATCCTCACATGGTCTCTCCTATCACTGCTATGAGGATGGACCTCTCCTCTCTAAGTCACTCAGCTCTGTCATATCCTCACATGGTCTCTCCTATCACTGCTATGAGGATGGACCTCTCCTCTCCTCTCTATAGACCAAGGCACTCAGCTCTGTCATATCCTCACATGGTCTCTCCTATCACTGCTATGAGGATGGACCTCTCCTCTCCTCTCTATAGACCAAGTCACTCAGCTCTGTCATATCCTCACATGGTCTCTCCTATCACTGCTATGAGGATAGACCTCTCCTCTACACTCTATAGACCAAGTCACTGGTCATATCCTCACATGCTCTCCTATCACTGCTATGAGGATGGGCCTCTCCTCTCCTCTCTAAAGCCCAAGTCACTGGTCATATCCTCACATGGTCTCTCCTATCACTGCTATGAGGATGGGCCTCTCCTCTCCTCTCTAAAGCCCAAGTCACTGGTCATATCCTCACATGGTCTCTCCTATCACTGCTATGAGGATGGGCCTCTCCTCTCCTCTCTATAGAACAAGTCACTCAGCTCTGTCATATCCTCACATGGTCTCTCCTATCACTGCTATGAGGATGGACCTCTACTCTCCTCTCTATAGACCAAGTCACTCAGCTCTGTCATATCCTCACATGGTCTCTCCTATCACTGCTATGAGGATGGACCTCTCCTCTCCTCTCTATAGAACAAGTCACTGGTCATATCCTCACATGGTCTCTCCTATCACTGCTATGAGGATGGACCTCTCCTCTTCTCTCTATAGATCAAGTCACTGGTCATATCCTCACATGGTCTCTCCTATCACTGCTATGAGGATGGACCTCTCCTCTCTAAGTCACTCAGCTCTGTCATATCCTCACATGGTCTCTCCTATCACTGCTATGAGGATGGACCTATCCTCTCCTCTCTATAGACCAAGGCACTCAGCTCTGTCATATCCTCACATGGTCTCTCCTATCACTGCTATGAGGATGGACCTCTCCTCTCCTCTCTATAGACCAAGTCACTCAGCTCTGTCATATCCTCACATGGTCTCTCCTATCACTGCTATGAGGATAGACCTCTCCTCTACACTCTATAGACCAAGTCACTGGTCATATCCTCACATGGTCTCTCCTATCACTGCTATGAGGATGGGCCTCTCATCTCCTCTCTAAAGCCCAAGTCACTGGTTATATCCTCACATGGTCTCTCCTATCACTGCTATGAGGATGGGCCTCTCCTCTCCTCTCTAAAGCCCAAGTCACTGGTCATATCCTCACATGGTCTCTCCTATCACTGCTATGAGGATGGGCCTCTCCTCTCCTCTCTATAGAACAAGTCACTCAGCTCTGTCATATCCTCACATGGTCTCTCCTATCACTGCTATGAGGATGGACCTCTACTCTCCTCTCTATAGACCAAGTCACTCAGCTCTGTCATATCCTCACATGGTCTCTCCTATCACTGCTATGAGGATGGACCTCTCCTCTCCTCTCTATAGAACAAGTCACTGGTCATATCCTCACATGGTCTCTCCTATCACTGCTATGAGGATCTCCTCTTCTCTCTATAGATCAAGTCACTGGTCATATCCTCACATGGTCTCTCCTATCACTGCTATGAGGATGGACCTCTCCTCTCTAAGTCACTCAGCTCTGTCATATCCTCACATGGTCTCTCCTATCACTGCTATGAGGATGGACCTCTCCTCTCCTCTCTATAGACCAAGTCACTCAGCTCAGTCATATCCTCACATGGTCTCTCCTATCACTGCTATGAGGATGGACCTCCTCTCTATAGACCAAGTCACTGCTCATATCCTCACATGGTCTCTCCTATCACTGCTATGAGGATGGACCTCTCCTCTACACTCTCTAAAGCCCAAGTCACTGGTCATATCCTCACATGGTCTCTCCTATCACTGCTATGAGGATGGACCTCTCCTCTCTCCTCTCTATGAGGATGGGCCTCTCCTCTCCTCTCTATAGAACAAGTCACTGGTCATATCCTCACATGGTCTCTCCTATCACTGCTATGAGGATGGACCTCTCCTCTCCTCTCTATAGAACAAGTCACTGGTCATATCCTCACATGGTCTCTCCTATCACTGCTATGAGGATGGACCTCTCCTCTCCTCTCTATAGAAGCCCAAGTCACTGGTCATATCCTCACATGGTCTCTCCTATCACTGCTATGAGGATGGACCTCTCTCTCTAGAACAAGTCACTCAGCTCTGTCATATCCTCACATGGTCTCTCCTATCACTGGATGAGGATGACCTCTCCTCTCCTCTCTATAGACCAAGTCACTCAGCTCTGTCATATCCTCACATGGTCTCTCCTATCACTGCTATGAGGATGGACCTCTCCTCTCCTCTCTAAAGCCCAAGTCACTGGTCATATCCTCACATGGTCTCTCCTATCACTGCTATGAGGATGGGCCTCTCCTCTCCTCTCTAAAGCCCAAGTCACTGGTCATATCCTCACATGGTCTCTCCTATCACTGCTATGAGGATGGGCCTCTCCTCTCCTCTCTAAAGCCCAAGTCACTGGTCATATCCTCACATGGTCTCTCCTATCACTGCTATGAGGATGGGCCTCTCCTCTCCTCTCTATAGAACAAGTCACTCAGCTCTGTCATATCCTCACATGGTCTCTCCTATCACTGCTATGAGGATGGGCCTCTCCTCTCCTCTCTATAGACCAATTCACTGGTCATATCCTCACATGGTCTCTCCTATCACTGCTATGAGGATGGACCTCTCCTCTCCTCTCTATAGACCAAGTCACTCAGCTCTGTCATATCCTCACATGGTCTCTCCTATCACTGCTATGAGGATAGACCTCTCCTCTCCTCTCTATAGACCAAGTCACTGGTCATATCCTCACATGGTCTCTCCTATCACTGCTATGAGGATGGACCTCTCCTCTCCTCTCTATAGACCAAGTCACTCAGCTCTGTCATATCCTCACATGGTCTCTCCTATCACTGCTATGAGGATGGACCTCTCCTCTCCTCTCTATAGAACAAGTCACTGGTCATATCCTCACATGGTCTCTCCTATCACTGCTATGAGGATGGACCTCTCCTCTTCTCTCTATAGATCAAGTCACTGGTCATATCCTCACATGGTCTCTCCTATCACTGCTATGAGGATGGACCTCTCCTCTCTAAGTCACTCAGCTCTGTCATATCCTCACATGGTCTCTCCTATCACTGCTATGAGGATGGGCCTCTCCTCTCCTCTCTATAGAACAAGTCACTCAGCTCTGTCATATCCTCGCATGGTCTCTCCTATCACTGCTATGAGGATGGGCCTCTCCTCTCCTCTCTATAGACCAAGTCACTCAGCTCCGTCATATCCTCACATGGTCTCTCCTATCACTGCTATGAGGATGGGCCTCTCCTCTCCTCTCTATAGAACAAGTCACTCAGCTCTGTCATATCCTCGCATGGTCTCTCCTATCACTGCTATGAGGACGGACCTCTCCTCTCCTCTCTATAGATCAAGTCACTGGTCATATCCTCGCATGGTCTCTCCTATCACTGCTATGAGGATGGACCTCTCCTCTCCTCTCTATAGACCAAGTCACTGGTCATATCCTCACATGGTCTCTCCTATCACTACTATGAAGATGGACCTCTCCTCTCCTCTCTATAGAACAAGTCACTCGTCATATCCTCACATGGTCTCTCCTATCACTGCTATGAGGATGGACCTCTCCTCTCCTCTCTATAGAACAAGTCACTCAGCTCTGTCATATCCTCACATGGTCTCTCCTATCACTGCTATGAGGATGGGCCTCTCCTCTCCTCTCTATAGAACAAGTCACTCAGCTCTGTCATATCCTCACATGGTCTCTCCTATCACTGCTATGAGGATGGACCTCTCCTCTCCTCTCTATAGACCAAGTCACTCAGCTCTGTCATATCCTCACATGGTCTCTCCTATCACTGCTATGAGGATGGACCTCTCCTCTCCTCTCTATAGAACAAGTCACTGGTCATATCCTCACATGGTCTCTCCTATCACTGCTATGAGGATGGACCTCTCCTCTTCTCTCTATAGATCAAGTCACTGGTCATATCCTCACATGGTCTCTCCTATCACTGCTATGAGGATGGACCACTCCTCTCTAAGTCACTCAGCTCTGTCATATCCTCACATGGTCTCTCCTATCACTGCTATGAGGATGGGCCTCTCCTCTCCTCTCTATAGACCAAGTCACTGGTCATATCCTCACATGGTCTCTCCTATCACTGCTATGAGGATGGACCTCTCCTCTCCTCTCTATAGAACAAGTCACTCGTCATATCCTCGCATGGTCTCTCCTATCACTGCTATGAGGACGGACCTCTCCTCTCCTCTCTATAGACCAAGTCACTGGTCATATCCTCGCATGGTCTTTCCTATCACTGCTATGAGGATGGACCTCTCCTCTCTATAGACCAAGTCACTGGTCATATCCTCGCATGGTCTCTCCTATCACTGCTATGAGGATGGACCTCTCCTCTCCTCTCTATAGACCAAGTCACTGGTCATATCCTCACATGGTCTCTCCTATCACTGCTATGAGGATGGACCTCTCCTCTCCTCTCTATAGACCAAGTCACTGGTCATATCCTCGCATGGTCTCTCCTATCACTGCTATGAGGATGGACCTCTCCTCTCTAAGTCACTCAGCTCTGTCATATCCTCACATGGTCTCTCCTATCACTGCTATGAGGATGGGCCTCTCCTCTCCTCTCTATAGACCAAGTCACTGGTCATATCCTCACATGGTCTGTCCTATCACTGCTATGAGGATGGACCTCTCCTCTCTATAGACCAAGTCACTGGTCATATCCTCGCATGGTCTCTCCTATCACTGCTATGAGGATGGACCTCTCCTCTCCTCTCTATAGACCAAGTCACTCAGCTCTGTCATATCCTCACATGGTCTCTCCTATCACTGCTATGAGGATGGACCTCTAATCTCTATAGAACAAGTCACTCAGCTCTGTCATATCCTCACATGGTCTCTCCTATCACTGCTATGAGGATGGACCTCTCCTCTCCTCTCTATAGACCAAGGCACTCAGCTCTGTCATATCCTCACATGGTCTCTCCTATCACTGCTATGAGGATGGACCTCTCCTCTCCTCTCTATAGACCAAGTCACTCAGCTCTGTCATATCCTCACATGGTCTCTCCTATCACTGCTATGAGGATGGACCTCTCCTCTCTATAGACCAAGTCACTGGTCATATCCTCGCATGGTCTCTCCTATCACTGCTATGAGGATGGACCTCTCCTCTCTATAGACCAAGTCACTGGTCATATCCTCGCATGGTCTCTCCTATCACTGCTATGAGGATGGACCTCTCCTCTCTATAGACCAAGTCACTGGTCATATCCTCGCATGGTCTCTCCTATCACTGCTATGAGGATGGACCTCTCCTCTCTATAGACCAAGTCACTGGTCATATCCTCGCATGGTCTCTCCTATCACTGCTATGAGGATGGACCTCTCCTCTCTATAGACCAAGTCACTGGTCATATCCTCGCATGGTCTCTCCTATCACTGCTATGAGGATGGACCTCTCCTCTACTCTCTATAGACCAAGTCACTCAGCTCTGTCATATCCTCACATGGTCTCTCCTATCACTGCTATGAGGATGGACCT
Source organism: Oncorhynchus masou masou (assembly GCF_036934945.1). Lineage (NCBI taxonomy): Eukaryota > Metazoa > Chordata > Actinopteri > Salmoniformes > Salmonidae > Oncorhynchus > Oncorhynchus masou. The sequence goes on from NC_088244.1 coordinate 45,243,564, forward strand.
CTCCTCTCTATAGAACAAGTCACTCAGCTCTGTCATATCCTCACATGGTCTCTCCAATCACTGCTATGAGGATGGACCTCTCCTCTCTATAGACCAAGTCACTGGTCATATCCTCGCATGGTCTCTCCTATCACTGCTATGAGGATGGACCTCTCCTCTCTATAGACCAAGTCACTGGTCATATCCTCGCATGGTCTCTCCTATCACTGCTATGAGGATGGACCTCTCCTCTCTATAGACCAAGTCACTGGTCATATCCTCGCATGGTCTCTCCTATCACTGCTATGAGGATGGACCTCTCCTCTCCTCTCTATAGACCAAGTCACTCAGCTCTGTCATATCCTCACATGGTCTCTCCTATCACTGCTATGAGGATGGACCTCTCCTCTCCTCTCTATAGACCAAGTCACTCAGCTCTGTCATATCCTCACATGGTCTCTCCTATCACTGCTATGAGGATGGGCCTCTCCTCTCCTCTCTATAGACCAAGTCACTGGTCATATCCTCACATGGTCTCTCCTATCACTGCTATGAGGATGGACCTCTCCTCTTCTCTCTATAGCCCAAGTGACTCAGCTCTGTCATATCCTCACATGGTCTCTCCTATCACTGCTATGAGGATAGACCTCTCCTCTCCTCTCTATAGACCAAGTCACTGGTCATATCCTCACATGGTCTCTCCTATCACTGCTATGAGGATGGACCTCTCCTCTCCTCTCTATAGAACAAGTCACTGGTCATATCCTCACATGGTCTCTCCTATCACTGCTATGAGGATGGACCTCTCCTCTCCTCTCTATAGACCAAGGCACTCAGCTCTGTCATATCCTCACATGGTCTATCCTATCACTGCTATGAGGATGGACCTCTCCTCTCCTCTCTATAGAACAAGTCACTGGTCATATCCTCATATGGTCTCTCCTATCACTGCTATGAGGATGGACCTCTACTCTCTTCTCTATAGCCCAAGTCACTGGTCATATCCTCACATGGTCTCTCATATCACTGCTATGAGGATGGACCTCTCCTCTCTATAGACCAAGTCACTGGTCATATCCTCACATGGTCTCTCCTATCACTGCTATGAGGATGGACCGCTACTCTCTTCTCTATAGCCCAAGTCACTGGTCATATCCTCACATGGTCTCTCCTATCACTGCTATGAGGATGGACCTCTCCTCTCCTCTCTATAGACCAAGTCACTGGTCATATCCTCGCATGGTCTCTCCTATTACTGCTATGAGGATGGACCTCTCCTCTCCTCTCTATAGACCAAGTCACTCAGCTCTGTCATATCCTCACATGGTCTCTCCTATCACTGCTATGAGGATGGACCTCTCCTCTCCTCTCTATAGACCAAGTCACTCAGCTCTGTCATATCCTCGCATGGTCTCTCCTATCACTGCTATGAGGATGGGCCTCTCCTCTCCTCTCTATAGACCAAGTCACTGGTCATATCCTCACATGGTCTCTCCTATCACTGCTATGAGGATGGACCTCTCCTCTTCTCTCTATAGCCCAAGTCACTCAGCTCTGTCATATCCTCACATGGTCTCTCCTATCACTGCTATGAGGATAGACCTCTCCTCTCCTCTCTATAGACCAAGTCACTGGTCATATCCTCACATGGTCTCTCCTATCACTGCTATGAGGATGGACCTCTCCTCTCTATAGACCAAGTCACTGGTCATATCCTCACATGGTCTCTCCTATCACTGCTATGAGGATGGACCTCTTCTCTCTATAGACCAAGTCACTGGTCATATCCTCACATAGTCTCTCCTATCACTGCTATGAGGATGAACCTCTCCTCTCCTCTCTATAGACCAAGTCACTCAGCTCTGTCATATCCTCACATGGTCTCTCCTATCACTGCTATGAGGATGGACCTCTCCTCTCCTCTCTATAGACCAAGGCAATCAGCTCTGTCATATCCTCACATGGTCTCTCCTATCACTGCTATGAGGATGGACCTCTCCTCTCCTCTCTATAGAACAAGTCACTGGTCATATCCACACATGGTCTCTCCTATCACTGCTATGAGGATGGACCTCTACTCTCTTCTCTATAGCCCAAGTCACTGGTCATATCCTCACATGGTCTCTCCTATCACTGCTATGAGGATGGACCTCTCCTCTCCTCTCTATAGACCAAGTCACTCAGCTCTGTCATATCCTCACATGGTCTCTCCTATCACTGCTATGAGGATGGACCTCTCCTCTCCTCTCTATAGACCAAGTCACTCAGCTCCGTCATATCCTCACATGGTCTCTCATATCACTGCTATGAGGATGGACCTCTCATCTCCTCTCTATAGACCAAGTCACTCAGCTCCGTCATATCCTCGCATGGTCTCTCCTATCACTGCTATGAGGATGGACCTCTCCTCTTCTCTCTATAGACCAAGTCACTGGTCATATCCTCACATGGTCTCTCCTATCACTGCTATGAGGATGGACCTCTCCTCTCCTCTCTATAGACCAATTCACTCAGCTCTGTCATATCCTCACATGGTCTCTCCTATCACTGCTATGAGGATGGACCTCTACTCTCTTCTCTATAGCCCAAGTCACTGGTCATATCCTCACATGGTCTCTCCTATCACTGCTATGAGGATGGACCTCTCCTCTCCTCTCTATAGACCAAGTCACTCAGCTCCGTCATATCCTCACATGGTCTCTCATATCACTGCTATGAGGATGGACCTCTCATCTCCTCTCTATAGACCAAGTCACTCAGCTCCGTCATATCCTCGCATGGTCTCTCCTATCACTGCTATGAGGATGGACCTCTCCTCTTCTCTCTATAGACCAAGTCACTGGTCATATCCTCACATGGTCTCTCCTATCACTGCTATGAGGATGGACCTCTCCTCTCCTCTCTATAGACCAATTCACTCAGCTCTGTCATATCCTCACATGGTCTCTCCTATCACTGCTATGAGGATGGACCTCTCCTCTCCTCTCTATAGACCAAGTCACTCAGCTCTGTCATATCCTCACATGGTCTCTCCTATCACTGCTATGAGGATGAACCTCTCCTCTCCTCTCTATAGACCAAGTCACTCAGCTCCGTCATATCCTCACATGGTCTCTCCTATCACTGCTATGAGGATGGACCTCTCCTCTTCTCTCTATAGACCAAGTCACTGGTCATATCCTCACATGGTCTCTCCTATCACTGCTATGAGGATGGGCCTCTCCTCTCTATAGACCAAGTCACTCAGCTCCGTCATATCCTCGCATGGTCTCTCCTATCACTGCTATGAGGATGGACCTCTCCTCTCCTCTCTATAGACCAAGTCACTGGTCATATCCTCACATGGTCTCTCCTATCACTGCTATGAGGATGGACCTCTCCTCTCCTCTCTATAGAACAAGTCACTGGTCATATCCTCACATGGTCTCTCCTATCACTGCTATGAGGATGGACCTCTCCTCTCCTCTCTATTGACCAAGTCACTGGTCTTATCCTCACATGGTCTCTCCTATCACTGCTATGAGGATGGACCTCTCCTCTCCTCTCTATAGACCAAGTCACTGGTCATATCCTCACATGGTCTCTCCTATCACTGCTATGAGGATGGACCTCTCCTCTCCTCTCTATAGACCAAGGCACTCAGCTCTGTCATATCCTCACATGGTCTCTCCTATCACTGCTATGAGGATGGACCTCTCCTCTCCTCTCTATAGACCAAGTCACTCAGCTCTGTCATATCCTCACATGGTCTCTCCTATCACTGCTATGAGGATAGACCTCTCCTCTCCTCTCTATAGACCAAGTCACTCAGCTCTGTCATATCCTCACATGGTCTGTCCTATCACTGCTATGAGGATAGACCTCTCCTCTACACTCTATAGACCAAGTCACTGGTCATATCCTCACATGGTCTCTCCTATCACTGCTATGAGGATGGGCCTCTCCTCTCCTCTCTAAAGCCCAAGTCACTGGTCATATCCTCACATGGTCTCTCCTATCACTGCTATGAGGATGGGCCTCTCCTCTCCTCTCTAAAGCCCAAGTCACTGGTCATATCCTCACATGGTCTCTCCTATCACTGCTATGAGGATGGGCCTCTCCTCTCCTCTCTATAGAACAAGTCACTCAGCTCTGTCATATCCTCACATGGTCTCTCCTATCACTGCTATGAGGATGGGCCTCTACTCTCCTCTCTATAGACCAAGTCACTCAGCTCTGTCATATCCTCACATGGTCTCTCCTATCACTGCTATGAGGATGGACCTCTCCTCTCCTCTCTATAGAACAAGTCACTGGTCATATCCTCACATGGTCTCTCCTATCACTGCTATGAGGATGGACCTCTCCTCTTCTCTCTATAGATCAAGTCACTGGTCATATCCTCACATGGTCTCTCCTATCACTGCTATGAGGATGGACCTCTCCTCTCTAAGTCACTCAGCTCTGTCATATCCTCACATGGTCTCTCCTATCACTGCTATGAGGATGGACCCTCCTCTCCTCTCTATAGACCAAGGCACTCAGCTCTGTCATATCCTCACATGGTCTCTCCTATCACTGCTATGAGGATGGACCTCTCCTCTCCTCTCTATAGACCAAGTCACTCAGCTCTGTCATATCCTCACATGGTCTCTCCTATCACTGCTATGAGGATAGACCTCTCCTCTACACTCTATAGACCAAGTCACTGGTCATATCCTCACATGGTCTCTCCTATCACTGCTATGAGGATGGGCCTCTCATCTCGTCTCTAAAGCCCAAGTCACTGGTCATATCCTCACATGGTCTCTCCTATCACTGCTATGAGGATGGGCCTCTCCTCTCCTCTCTAAAGCCCAAGTCACTGGTCATATCCTCACATGGTCTCTCCTATCACTGCTATGAGGATGGGCCTCTCCTCTCCTCTCTATAGAACAAGTCACTCAGCTCTGTCATATCCTCACATGGTCTCTCCTATCACTGCTATGAGGATGGACCTCTACTCTCCTCTCTATAGACCAAGTCACTCAGCTCTGTCATATCCTCACATGGTCTCTCCTATCACTGCTATGAGGATGGACCTCTCCTCTCCTCTCTATAGAACAAGTCACTGGTCATATCCTCACATGGTCTCTCCTATCACTGCTATGAGGATGGACCTCTCCTCTTCTCTCTATAGATCAAGTCACTGGTCATATCCTCACATGGTCTCTCATATCACTGCTATGAGGATGGACCTCTCCTCTCTAAGTCACTCAGCTCTGTCATATCCTCACATGGTCTCTCCTATCACTGCTATGAGGATGGACCTCTCCTCTCCTCTCTATAGACCAAGTCACTCAGCTCTGTCATATCCTCACATGGTCTCTCCTATCACTGCTATGAGGATGGACCTCTCCTCTCCTCTCTAAAGCCCAAGTCACTGGTCATATCCTCACATGGTCTCTCCTATCACTGCTATGAGGATGGGCCTCTCCTCTCCTCTCTAAAGCCCAAGTCACTGGTCATATCCTCACATGGTCTCTCCTATCACTGCTATGAGGATGGGCCTCTCCTCTCCTCTCTAAAGCCCAAGTCACTGGTCATATCCTCACATGGTCTCTCCTATCACTGCTATGAGGATGGGCCTCTCCTCTCCTCTCTATAGAACAAGTCACTCAGCTCTGTCATATCCTCACATGGTCTCTCCTATCACTGCTATGAGGATGGGCCTCTCCTCTCCTCTCTATAGACCAATTCACTGGTCATATCCTCACATGGTCTCTCCTATCACTGCTATGAGGATGGACCTCTCCTCTCCTCTCTATAGACCAAGTCACTCAGCTCTGTCATATCCTCACATGGTCTCTCCTATCACTGCTATGAGGATAGACCTCTCCTCTCCTCTCTATAGACCAAGTCACTGGTCATATCCTCACATGGTCTCTCCTATCACTGCTATGAGGATGGACCTCTCCTCTCCTCTCTATAGACCAAGTCACTCAGCTCTGTCATATCCTCACATGGTCTCTCCTATCACTGCTATGAGGATGGACCTCTCCTCTCCTCTCTATAGAACAAGTCACTGGTCATATCCTCACATGGTCTCTCCTATCACTGCTATGAGGATGGACCTCTCCTCTTCTCTCTATAGATCAAGTCACTGGTCATATCCTCACATGGTCTCTCCTATCACTGCTATGAGGATGGACCTCTCCTCTCTAAGTCACTCAGCTCTGTCATATCCTCACATGGTCTCTCCTATCACTGCTATGAGGATGGGCCTCTCCTCTCCTCTCTATAGAACAAGTCACTCAGCTCTGTCATATCCTCGCATGGTCTCTCCTATCACTGCTATGAGGACGGACCTCTCCTCTCCTCTCTATAGATCAAGTCACTGGTCATATCCTCGCATGGTCTCTCCTATCACTGCTATGAGGATGGACCTCTCCTCTCCTCTCTATAGACCAAGTCACTGGTCATATCCTCACATGGTCTCTCCTATCACTACTATGAAGATGGACCTCTCCTCTCCTCTCTATAGAACAAGTCACTCGTCATATCCTCACATGGTCTCTCCTATCACTGCTATGAGGATGGACCTCTCCTCTCCTCTCTATAGAACAAGTCACTCAGCTCTGTCATATCCTCACATGGTCTCTCCTATCACTGCTATGAGGATGGGCCTCTCCTCTCCTCTCTATAGAACAAGTCACTCAGCTCTGTCATATCCTCACATGGTCTCTCCTATCACTGCTATGAGGATGGACCTCTCCTCTCCTCTCTATAGACCAAGTCACTCAGCTCTGTCATATCCTCACATGGTCTCTCCTATCACTGCTATGAGGATGGACCTCTCCTCTCCTCTCTATAGAACAAGTCACTGGTCATATCCTCACATGGTCTCTCCTATCACTGCTATGAGGATGGACCTCTCCTCTTCTCTCTATAGATCAAGTCACTGGTCATATCCTCACATGGTCTCTCCTATCACTGCTATGAGGATGGACCACTCCTCTCTAAGTCACTCAGCTCTGTCATATCCTCACATGGTCTCTCCTATCACTGCTATGAGGATGGGCCTCTCCTCTCCTCTCTATAGACCAAGTCACTGGTCATATCCTCACATGGTCTCTCCTATCACTGCTATGAGGATGGACCTCTCCTCTCCTCTCTATAGAACAAGTCACTCGTCATATCCTCGCATGGTCTCTCCTATCACTGCTATGAGGACGGACCTCTCCTCTCCTCTCTATAGACCAAGTCACTGGTCATATCCTCGCATGGTCTTTCCTATCACTGCTATGAGGATGGACCTCTCCTCTCTATAGACCAAGTCACTGGTCATATCCTCGCATGGTCTCTCCTATCACTGCTATGAGGATGGACCTCTCCTCTCCTCTCTATAGACCAAGTCACTGGTCATATCCTCACATGGTCTCTCCTATCACTGCTATGAGGATGGACCTCTCCTCTCCTCTCTATAGACCAAGTCACTGGTCATATCCTCGCATGGTCTCTCCTATCACTGCTATGAGGATGGACCTCTCCTCTCTAAGTCACTCAGCTCTGTCATATCCTCACATGGTCTCTCCTATCACTGCTATGAGGATGGGCCTCTCCTCTCCTCTCTATAGACCAAGTCACTGGTCATATCCTCACATGGTCTGTCCTATCACTGCTATGAGGATGGACCTCTCCTCTCTATAGACCAAGTCACTGGTCATATCCTCGCATGGTCTCTCCTATCACTGCTATGAGGATGGACCTCTCCTCTCCTCTCTATAGACCAAGTCACTCAGCTCTGTCATATCCTCACATGGTCTCTCCTATCACTGCTATGAGGATGGACCTCTAATCTCTATAGAACAAGTCACTCAGCTCTGTCATATCCTCACATGGTCTCTCCTATCACTGCTATGAGGATGGACCTCTCCTCTCCTCTCTATAGACCAAGGCACTCAGCTCTGTCATATCCTCACATGGTCTCTCCTATCACTGCTATGAGGATGGACCTCTCCTCTCCTCTCTATAGACCAAGTCACTCAGCTCTGTCATATCCTCACATGGTCTCTCCTATCACTGCTATGAGGATGGACCTCTCCTCTCTATAGACCAAGTCACTGGTCATATCCTCGCATGGTCTCTCCTATCACTGCTATGAGGATGGACCTCTCCTCTCTATAGACCAAGTCACTGGTCATATCCTCGCATGGTCTCTCCTATCACTGCTATGAGGATGGACCTCTCCTCTCTATAGACCAAGTCACTGGTCATATCCTCGCATGGTCTCTCCTATCACTGCTATGAGGATGGACCTCTCCTCTCTATAGACCAAGTCACTGGTCATATCCTCGCATGGTCTCTCCTATCACTGCTATGAGGATGGACCTCTCCTCTCTATAGACCAAGTCACTGGTCATATCCTCGCATGGTCTCTCCTATCACTGCTATGAGGATGGACCTCTCCTCTACTCTCTATAGACCAAGTCACTCAGCTCTGTCATATCCTCACATGGTCTCTCCTATCACTGCTATGAGGATGGACCTCTCCTCTCTATAGAACAAGTCACTCAGCTCTGTCATATCCTCACATGGTCTCTCCTATCACTGCTATGAGGATGGACCTCTCCTCTCTATAGACCAAGTCACTGGTCATATCCTCGCATGGTCTCTCCTATCACTGCTATGAGGATGGACCTCTCCTCTCTATAGACCAAGTCACTGGTCATATCCTCGCATGGTCTCTCCTATCACTGCTATGAGGATGGACCTCTCCTCTCTATAGACCAAGTCACTGGTCATATCCTCGCATGGTCTCTCCTATCACTGCTATGAGGATGGACCTCTCCTCTCCTCTCTATAGACCAAGTCACTCAGCTCTGTCATATCCTCACATGGTCTCTCCTATCACTGCTATGAGGATGGACCTCTCCTCTCCTCTCTATAGACCAAGTCACTCAGCTCTGTCATATCCTCACATGGTCTCTCCTATCACTGCTATGAGGATGGGCCTCTCCTCTCCTCTCTATAGACCAAGTCACTGGTCATATCCTCACATGGTCTCTCCTATCACTGCTATGAGGATGGACCTCTCCTCCTCTCTCTATAGCCCAAGTGACTCAGCTCTGTCATATCCTCACATGGTCTCTCCTATCACTGCTATGAGGATAGACCTCTCCTCTCCTCTCTATAGACCAAGTCACTGGTCATATCCTCACATGGTCTCTCCTATCACTGCTATGAGGATGGACCTCTCCTCTCCTCTCTATAGAACAAGTCACTGGTCATATCCTCACATGGTCTCTCCTATCACTGCTATGAGGATGGACCTCTCCTCTCCTCTCTATTGACCAAGGCACTCAGCTCTGTCATATCCTCACATGGTCTATCCTATCACTGCTATGAGGATGGACCTCTCCTCTCCTCTCTATAGAACAAGTCACTGGTCATATCCTCATATGATCTCTCCTATCACTGCTATGAGGATGGACCTCTACTCTCTTCTCTATAGCCCAAGTCACTGGTCATATCCTCACATGGTCTCTCATATCACTGCTATGAGGATGGACCTCTCCTCTCTATAGACCAAGTCACTGGTCATATCCTCACATGGTCTCTCCTATCACTGCTATGAGGATGGACCGCTACTCTCTTCTCTATAGCCCAAGTCACTGGTCATATCCTCACATGGTCTCTCCTATCACTGCTATGAGGATGGACCTCTCCTCTCCTCTCTATAGACCAAGTCACTGGTCATATCCTCGCATGGTCTCTCCTATTACTGCTATGAGGATGGACCTCTCCTCTCCTCTCTATAGACCAAGTCACTCAGCTCTGTCATATCCTCACATGGTCTCTCCTATCACTGCTATGAGGATGGACCTCTCCTCTCCTCTCTATAGACCAAGTCACTCAGCTCTGTCATATCCTCGCATGGTCTCTCCTATCACTGCTATGAGGATGGGCCTCTCCTCTCCTCTCTATAGACCAAGTCACTGGTCATATCCTCACATGGTCTCTCCTATCACTGCTATGAGGATGGACCTCTCCTCTTCTCTCTATAGCCCAAGTCACTCAGCTCTGTCATATCCTCACATGGTCTCTCCTATCACTGCTATGAGGATAGACCTCTCCTCTCCTCTCTATAGACCAAGTCACTGGTCATATCCTCACATGGTCTCTCCTATCACTGCTATGAGGATGGACCTCTCCTCTCTATAGACCAAGTCACTGGTCATATCCTCACATGGTCTCTCCTATCACTGCTATGAGGATGGACCTCTTCTCTCTATAGACCAAGTCACTGGTCATATCCTCACATAGTCTCTCCTATCACTGCTATGAGGATGAACCTCTCCTCTCCTCTCTATAGACCAAGTCACTCAGCTCTGTCATATCCTCACATGGTCTCTCCTATCACTGCTATGAGGATGGACCTCTCCTCTCCTCTCTATAGACCAAGGCAATCACTCTGTCATATCCTCACATGGTCTCTCCTATCACTGCTATGAGGATGGACCTCTCCTCTCCTCTCTATAGAACAAGTCACTGGTCATATCCACACATGGTCTCTCCTATCACTGCTATGAGGATGGACCTCTACTCTCTTCTCTATAGCCCAAGTCACTGGTCATATCCTCACATGGTCTCTCCTATCACTGCTATGAGGATGGACCTCTCCTCTCCTCTCTATAGACCAAGTCACTCAGCTCTGTCATATCCTCACATGGTCTCTCCTATCACTGCTATGAGGATGGACCTCTCCTCTCCTCTCTATAGACCAAGTCACTCAGCTCCGTCATATCCTCACATGGTCTCTCATATCACTGCTATGAGGATGGACCTCTCATCTCCTCTCTATAGACCAAGTCACTCAGCTCCGTCATATCCTCGCATGGTCTCTCCTATCACTGCTATGAGGATGGACCTCTCCTCTTCTCTCTATAGACCAAGTCACTGGTCATATCCTCACATGGTCTCTCCTATCACTGCTATGAGGATGGACCTCTCCTCTCCTCTCTATAGACCAATTCACTCAGCTCTGTCATATCCTCACATGGTCTCTCCTATCACTGCTATGAGGATGGACCTCTACTCTCTTCTCTATAGCCCAAGTCACTGGTCATATCCTCACATGGTCTCTCCTATCACTGCTATGAGGATGGACCTCTCCTCTCCTCTCTATAGACCAAGTCACTCAGCTCCGTCATATCCTCACATGGTCTCTCATATCACTGCTATGAGGATGGACCTCTCATCTCCTCTCTATAGACCAAGTCACTCAGCTCCGTCATATCCTCGCATGGTCTCTCCTATCACTGCTATGAGGATGGACCTCTCCTCTTCTCTCTATAGACCAAGTCACTGGTCATATCCTCACATGGTCTCTCCTATCACTGCTATGAGGATGGACCTCTCCTCTCCTCTCTATAGACCAATTCACTCAGCTCTGTCATATCCTCACATGGTCTCTCCTATCACTGCTATGAGGATGGACCTCTCCTCTCCTCTCTATAGACCAAGTCACTCAGCTCTGTCATATCCTCACATGGTCTCTCCTATCACTGCTATGAGGATGAACCTCTCCTCTCCTCTCTATAGACCAAGTCACTCAGCTCCGTCATATCCTCACATGGTCTCTCCTATCACTGCTATGAGGATGGACCTCTCCTCTTCTCTCTATAGACCAAGTCACTGGTCATATCCTCACATGGTCTCTCCTATCACTGCTATGAGGATGGGCCTCTCCTCTCTATAGACCAAGTCACTCAGCTCCGTCATATCCTCGCATGGTCTCTCCTATCACTGCTATGAGGATGGACCTCTCCTCTCCTCTCTATAGACCAAGTCACTGGTCATATCCTCACATGGTCTCTCCTATCACTGCTATGAGGATGGACCTCTCCTCTCCTCTCTATAGAACAAGTCACTGGTCATATCCTCACATGGTCTCTCCTATCACTGCTATGAGGATGGACCTCTCCTCTCCTCTCTATTGACCAAGTCACTGGTCTTATCCTCACATGGTCTCTCCTATCACTGCTATGAGGATGGACCTCTCCTCTCCTCTCTATAGACCAAGTCACTGGTCATATCCTCACATGGTCTCTCCTATCACTGCTATGAGGATGGACCTCTCCTCTCCTCTCTATAGACCAAGGCACTCAGCTCTGTCATATCCTCACATGGTCTCTCCTATCACTGCTATGAGGATGGACCTCTCCTCTCCTCTCTATAGACCAAGTCACTCAGCTCTGTCATATCCTCACATGGTCTCTCCTATCACTGCTATGAGGATAGACCTCTCCTCTCCTCTCTATAGACCAAGTCACTCAGCTCTGTCATATCCTCACATGGTCTGTCCTATCACTGCTATGAGGATAGACCTCTCCTCTACACTCTATAGACCAAGTCACTGGTCATATCCTCACATGGTCTCTCCTATCACTGCTATGAGGATGGGCCTCTCTCTCCTCTCTAAAGCCCAAGTCACTGGTCATATCCTCACATGGTCTCTCCTATCACTGCTATGAGGATGGGCCTCTCCTCTCCTCTCTAAAGCCCAAGTCACTGGTCATATCCTCACATGGTCTCTCCTATCACTGCTATGAGGATGGGCCTCTCCTCTCCTCTCTATAGAACAAGTCACTCAGCTCTGTCATATCCTCACATGGTCTCTCCTATCACTGCTATGAGGATGGGCCTCTACTCTCCTCTCTATAGACCAAGTCACTCAGCTCTGTCATATCCTCACATGGTCTCTCCTATCACTGCTATGAGGATGGACCTCTCCTCTCCTCTCTATAGAACAAGTCACTGGTCATATCCTCACATGGTCTCTCCTATCACTGCTATGAGGATGGACCTCTCCTCTTCTCTCTATAGATCAAGTCACTGGTCATATCCTCACATGGTCTCTCCTATCACTGCTATGAGGATGGACCTCTCCTCTCTAAGTCACTCAGCTCTGTCATATCCTCACATGGTCTCTCCTATCACTGCTATGAGGATGGACCTCTCCTCTCCTCTCTATAGACCAAGGCACTCAGCTCTGTCATATCCTCACATGGTCTCTCCTATCACTGCTATGAGGATGGACCTCTCCTCTCCTCTCTATAGACCAAGTCACTCAGCTCTGTCATATCCTCACATGGTCTCTCCTATCACTGCTATGAGGATAGACCTCTCCTCTACACTCTATAGACCAAGTCACTGGTCATATCCTCACATGCTCTCCTATCACTGCTATGAGGATGGGCCTCTCCTCTCCTCTCTAAAGCCCAAGTCACTGGTCATATCCTCACATGGTCTCTCCTATCACTGCTATGAGGATGGGCCTCTCCTCTCCTCTCTAAAGCCCAAGTCACTGGTCATATCCTCACATGGTCTCTCCTATCACTGCTATGAGGATGGGCCTCTCCTCTCCTCTCTATAGAACAAGTCACTCAGCTCTGTCATATCCTCACATGGTCTCTCCTATCACTGCTATGAGGATGGACCTCTACTCTCCTCTCTATAGACCAAGTCACTCAGCTCTGTCATATCCTCACATGGTCTCTCCTATCACTGCTATGAGGATGGACCTCTCCTCTCCTCTCTATAGAACAAGTCACTGGTCATATCCTCACATGGTCTCTCCTATCACTGCTATGAGGATGGACCTCTCCTCTTCTCTCTATAGATCAAGTCACTGGTCATATCCTCACATGGTCTCTCCTATCACTGCTATGAGGATGGACCTCTCCTCTCTAAGTCACTCAGCTCTGTCATATCCTCACATGGTCTCTCCTATCACTGCTATGAGGATGGACCTATCCTCTCCTCTCTATAGACCAAGGCACTCAGCTCTGTCATATCCTCACATGGTCTCTCCTATCACTGCTATGAGGATGGACCTCTCCTCTCCTCTCTATAGACCAAGTCACTCAGCTCTGTCATATCCTCACATGGTCTCTCCTATCACTGCTATGAGGATAGACCTCTCCTCTACACTCTATAGACCAAGTCACTGGTCATATCCTCACATGGTCTCTCCTATCACTGCTATGAGGATGGGCCTCTCATCTCCTCTCTAAAGCCCAAGTCACTGGTCATATCCTCACATGGTCTCTCCTATCACTGCTATGAGGATGGGCCTCTCCTCTCCTCTCTAAAGCCCAAGTCACTGGTCATATCCTCACATGGTCTCTCCTATCACTGCTATGAGGATGGGCCTCTCCTCTCCTCTCTATAGAACAAGTCACTCAGCTCTGTCATATCCTCACATGGTCTCTCCTATCACTGCTATGAGGATGGACCTATCCTCTCCTCTCTATAGACCAAGTCACTCAGCTCTGTCATATCCTCACATGGTCTCTCCTATCACTGCTATGAGGATGGACCTCTCCTCTCCTCTCTAAAGCCCAAGTCACTGGTCATATCCTCACATGGTCTCTCCTATCACTGCTATGAGGATGGGCCTCTCCTCTCCTCTCTAAAGCCCAAGTCACTGGTCATATCCTCACATGGTCTCTCCTATCACTGCTATGAGGATGGGCCTCTCCTCTCCTCTCTAAAGCCCAAGTCACTGGTCATATCCTCACATGGTCTCTCCTATCACTGCTATGAGGATGGGCCTCTCCTCTCCTCTCTATAGAACAAGTCACTCAGCTCTGTCATATCCTCACATGGTCTCTCCTATCACTGCTATGAGGATGGGCCTCTCCTCTCCTCTCTATAGACCAATTCACTGGTCATATCCTCACATGGTCTCTCCTATCACTGCTATGAGGATGGACCTCTCCTCTCCTCTCTATAGACCAAGTCACTCAGCTCTGTCATATCCTCACATGGTCTCTCCTATCACTGCTATGAGGATAGACCTCTCCTCTCCTCTCTATAGACCAAGTCACTGGTCATATCCTCACATGGTCTCTCCTATCACTGCTATGAGGATGGACCTCTCCTCTCCTCTCTATAGACCAAGTCACTCAGCTCTGTCATATCCTCACATGGTCTCTCCTATCACTGCTATGAGGATGGACCTCTCCTCTCCTCTCTATAGAACAAGTCACTGGTCATATCCTCACATGGTCTCTCCTATCACTGCTATGAGGATGGACCTCTCCTCTTCTCTCTATAGATCAAGTCACTGGTCATATCCTCACATGGTCTCTCCTATCACTGCTATGAGGATGGACCTCTCCTCTCTAAGTCACTCAGCTCTGTCATATCCTCACATGGTCTCTCCTATCACTGCTATGAGGATGGGCCTCTCCTCTCCTCTCTATAGAACAAGTCACTCAGCTCTGTCATATCCTCGCATGGTCTCTCCTATCACTGCTATGAGGATGGGCCTCTCCTCTCCTCTCTATAGAACAAGTCACTCAGCTCTGTCATATCCTCGCATGGTCTCTCCTATCACTGCTATGAGGACGGACCTCTCCTCTCCTCTCTATAGATCAAGTCACTGGTCATATCCTCGCATGGTCTCTCCTATCACTGCTATGAGGATGGACCTCTCCTCTCCTCTCTATAGACCAAGTCACTGGTCATATCCTCACATGGTCTCTCCTATCACTACTATGAAGATGGACCTCTCCTCTCCTCTCTATAGAACAAGTCACTGGTCATATCCTCACATGGTCTCTCCTATCACTGCTATGAGGATGGGCCTCTCCTCTCCTCTCTAAAGCCCAAGTCACTGGTCATATCCTCACATGGTCTCTCCTATCACTGCTATGAGGATGGACCTCTCCTCTTCTCTCTATAGATCAAGTCACTGGTCATATCCTCACATGGTCTCTCCTATCACTGCTATGAGGATGGACCTCTCCTCTCTAAGTCACTCAGCTCTGTCATATCCTCACATGGTCTCTCCTATCACTGCTATGAGGATGGACCTCTCCTCTCCTCTCTATAGACCAAGGCACTCAGCTCTGTCATATCCTCACATGGTCTCTCCTATCACTGCTATGAGGATGGACCTCTCCTCTCCTCTCTATAGACCAAGTCACTCAGCTCTGTCATATCCTCACATGGTCTCTCCTATCACTGCTATGAGGATAGACCTCTCCTCTACACTCTATAGACCAAGTCACTGGTCATATCCTCACATGCTCTCCTATCACTGCTATGAGGATGGGCCTCTCCTCTCCTCTCTAAAGCCCAAGTCACTGGTCATATCCTCACATGGTCTCTCCTATCACTGCTATGAGGATGGGCCTCTCCTCTCCTCTCTAAAGCCCAAGTCACTGGTCATATCCTCACATGGTCTCTCCTATCACTGCTATGAGGATGGGCCTCTCCTCTCCTCTCTATAGAACAAGTCACTCAGCTCTGTCATATCCTCACATGGTCTCTCCTATCACTGCTATGAGGATGGACCTCTACTCTCCTCTCTATAGACCAAGTCACTCAGCTCTGTCATATCCTCACATGGTCTCTCCTATCACTGCTATGAGGATGGACCTCTCCTCTCCTCTCTATAGAACAAGTCACTGGTCATATCCTCACATGGTCTCTCCTATCACTGCTATGAGGATGGACCTCTCCTCTTCTCTCTATAGATCAAGTCACTGGTCATATCCTCACATGGTCTCTCCTATCACTGCTATGAGGATGGACCTCTCCTCTCTAAGTCACTCAGCTCTGTCATATCCTCACATGGTCTCTCCTATCACTGCTATGAGGATGGACCTCTCCTCTCCTCTCTATAGACCAAGTCACTCAGCTCTGTCATATCCTCACATGGTCTCTCCTATCACTGCTATGAGGATGGACCTATCCTCTCCTCTCTATAGACCAAGGCACTCAGCTCTGTCATATCCTCACATGGTCTCTCCTATCACTGCTATGAGGATGGACCTCTCCTCTCCTCTCTATAGACCAAGTCACTCAGCTCTGTCATATCCTCACATGGTCTCTCCTATCACTGCTATGAGGATAGACCTCTCCTCTACACTCTATAGACCAAGTCACTGGTCATATCCTCACATGGTCTCTCCTATCACTGCTATGAGGATGGGCCTCTCATCTCCTCTCTAAAGCCCAAGTCACTGGTCATATCCTCACATGGTCTCTCCTATCACTGCTATGAGGATGGGCCTCTCCTCTCCTCTCTAAAGCCCAAGTCACTGGTCATATCCTCACATGGTCTCTCCTATCACTGCTATGAGGATGGGCCTCTCCTCTCCTCTCTATAGAACAAGTCACTCAGCTCTGTCATATCCTCACATGGTCTCTCCTATCACTGCTATGAGGATGGACCTCTCCTCTCCTCTCTAAAGCCCAAGTCACTGGTCATATCCTCACATGGTCTCTCCTATCACTGCTATGAGGATGGGCCTCTCCTCTCCTCTCTAAAGCCCAAGTCACTGGTCATATCCTCACATGGTCTCTCCTATCACTGCTATGAGGATGGGCCTCTCCTCTCCTCTCTAAAGCCCAAGTCACTGGTCATATCCTCACATGGTCTCTCCTATCACTGCTATGAGGATGGGCCTCTCCTCTCCTCTCTATAGAACAAGTCACTCAGCTCTGTCATATCCTCACATGGTCTCTCCTATCACTGCTATGAGGATGGGCCTCTCCTCTCCTCTCTATAGACCAATTCACTGGTCATATCCTCACATGGTCTCTCCTATCACTGCTATGAGGATGGACCTCTCCTCTCCTCTCTATAGACCAAGTCACTCAGCTCTGTCATATCCTCACATGGTCTCTCCTATCACTGCTATGAGGATAGACCTCTCCTCTCCTCTCTATAGACCAAGTCACTGGTCATATCCTCACATGGTCTCTCCTATCACTGCTATGAGGATGGACCTCTCCTCTCCTCTCTATAGACCAAGTCACTCAGCTCTGTCATATCCTCACATGGTCTCTCCTATCACTGCTATGAGGATGGACCTCTCCTCTCCTCTCTATAGAACAAGTCACTGGTCATATCCTCACATGGTCTCTCCTATCACTGCTATGAGGATGGACCTCTCCTCTTCTCTCTATAGATCAAGTCACTGGTCATATCCTCACATGGTCTCTCCTATCACTGCTATGAGGATGGACCTCTCCTCTCCTCTCTATAGAACAAGTCACTCAGCTCTGTCATATCCTCACATGGTCTCTCCTATCACTGCTATGAGGATGGGCCTCTCCTCTCCTCTCTATAGAACAAGTCACTCAGCTCTGTCATATCCTCGCATGGTCTCTCCTATCACTGCTATGAGGATGGGCCTCTCCTCTCCTCTCTATAGAACAAGTCACTCAGCTCTGTCATATCCTCGCATGGTCTCTCCTATCACTGCTATGAGGACGGACCTCTCCTCTCCTCTCTATAGATCAAGTCACTGGTCATATCCTCGCATGGTCTCTCCTATCACTGCTATGAGGATGGACCTCTCCTCTCCTCTCTATAGACCAAGTCACTGGTCATATCCTCACATGGTCTCTCCTATCACTACTATGAAGATGGACCTCTCCTCTCCTCTCTATAGAACAAGTCACTCGTCATATCCTCACATGGTCTCTCCTATCACTGCTATGAGGATGGACCTCTCCTCTCCTCTCTATAGAACAAGTCACTCAGCTCTGTCATATCCTCACATGGTCTCTCCTATCACTGCTATGAGGATGGGCCTCTCCTCTCCTCTCTATAGAACAAGTCACTCAGCTCTGTCATATCCTCACATGGTCTCTCCTATCACTGCTATGAGGATGGACCTCTCCTCTCCTCTCTATAGACCAAGTCACTCAGCTCTGTCATATCCTCACATGGTCTCTCCTATCACTGCTATGAGGATGGACCTCTCCTCTCCTCTCTATAGAACAAGTCACTGGTCATATCCTCACATGGTCTCTCCTATCACTGCTATGAGGATGGACCTCTCCTCTTCTCTCTATAGATCAAGTCACTGGTCATATCCTCACATGGTCTCTCCTATCACTGCTATGAGGATGGACCACTCCTCTCTAAGTCACTCAGCTCTGTCATATCCTCACATGGTCTCTCCTATCACTGCTATGAGGATGGGCCTCTCCTCTCCTCTCTATAGACCAAGTCACTGGTCATATCCTCACATGGTCTCTCCTATCACTGCTATGAGGATGGACCTCTCCTCTCCTCTCTATAGAACAAGTCACTCGTCATATCCTCGCATGGTCTCTCCTATCACTGCTATGAGGACGGACCTCTCCTCTCCTCTCTATAGACCAAGTCACTGGTCATATCCTCGCATGGTCTTTCCTATCACTGCTATGAGGATGGACCTCTCCTCTCTATAGACCAAGTCACTGGTCATATCCTCGCATGGTCTCTCCTATCACTGCTATGAGGATGGACCTCTCCTCTCCTCTCTATAGACCAAGTCACTGGTCATATCCTCACATGGTCTCTCCTATCACTGCTATGAGGATGGACCTCTCCTCTCCTCTCTATAGACCAAGTCACTGGTCATATCCTCGCATGGTCTCTCCTATCACTGCTATGAGGATGGACCTCTCCTCTCTAAGTCACTCAGCTCTGTCATATCCTCACATGGTCTCTCCTATCACTGCTATGAGGATGGGCCTCTCCTCTCCTCTCTATAGACCAAGTCACTGGTCATATCCTCACATGGTCTGTCCTATCACTGCTATGAGGATGGACCTCTCCTCTCTATAGACCAAGTCACTGGTCATATCCTCGCATGGTCTCTCCTATCACTGGTATGAGGATGGACCTCTCCTCTCCTCTCTATAGACCAAGTCACTCAGCTCTGTCATATCCTCACATGGTCTCTCCTATCACTGCTATGAGGATGGACCTCTAATCTCTATAGAACAAGTCACTCAGCTCTGTCATATCCTCACATGGTCTCTCCTATCACTGCTATGAGGATGGACCTCTCCTCTCCTCTCTATAGACCAAGGCACTCAGCTCTGTCATATCCTCACATGGTCTCTCCTATCACTGCTATGAGGATGGACCTCTCCTCTCCTCTCTATAGACCAAGTCACTCAGCTCTGTCATATCCTCACATGGTCTCTCCTATCACTGCTATGAGGATGGACCTCTCCTCTCTATAGACCAAGTCACTGGTCATATCCTCGCATGGTCTCTCCTATCACTGCTATGAGGATGGACCTCTCCTCTCTATAGACCAAGTCACTGGTCATATCCTCGCATGGTCTCTCCTATCACTGCTATGAGGATGGACCTCTCCTCTCTATAGACCAAGTCACTGGTCAAATCCTCGCATGGTCTCTCCTATCACTGCTATGAGGATGGACCTCTCCTCTCTATAGACCAAGTCACTGGTCATATCCTCGCATGGTCTCTCCTATCACTGCTATGAGGATGGACCTCTCCTCTCTATAGACCAAGTCACTGGTCATATCCTCGCATGGTCTCTCCTATCACTGCTATGAGGATGGACCTCTCCTCTACTCTCTATAGACCAAGTCACTCAGCTCTGTCATATCCTCACATGGTCTCTCCTATCACTGCTATGAGGATGGACCTCTCCTCTCTATAGAACAAGTCACTCAGCTCTGTCATATCCTCACATGGTCTCTCCTATCACTGCTATGAGGATGGACCTCTCCTCTCTATAGACCAAGTCACTGGTCATATCCTCGCATGGTCTCTCCTATCACTGCTATGAGGATGGACCTCTCCTCTCTATAGACCAAGTCACTGGTCATATCCTCGCATGGTCTCTCCTATCACTGCTATGAGGATGGACCTCTCCTCTCTATAGACCAAGTCACTGGTCATATCCTCGCATGGTCTCTCCTATCACTGCTATGAGGATGGACCTCTCCTCTCCTCTCTATAGACCAAGTCACTCAGCTCTGTCATATCCTCACATGGTCTCTCCTATCACTGCTATGAGGATGGACCTCTCCTCTCCTCTCTATAGACCAAGTCACTCAGCTCTGTCATATCCTCACATGGTCTCTCCTATCACTGCTATGAGGATGGGCCTCTCCTCTCCTCTCTATAGACCAAGTCACTGGTCATATCCTCACATGGTCTCTCCTATCACTGCTATGAGGATGGACCTCTCCTCTTCTCTCTATAGCCCAAGTGACTCAGCTCTGTCATATCCTCACATGGTCTCTCCTATCACTGCTATGAGGATAGACCTCTCCTCTCCTCTCTATAGACCAAGTCACTGGTCATATCCTCACATGGTCTCTCCTATCACTGCTATGAGGATGGACCTCTCCTCTCCTCTCTATAGAACAAGTCACTGGTCATATCCTCACATGGTCTCTCCTATCACTGCTATGAGGATGGACCTCTCCTCTCCTCTCTATAGACCAAGGCACTCAGCTCTGTCATATCCTCACATGGTCTATCCTATCACTGCTATGAGGATGGACCTCTCCTCTCCTCTCTATAGAACAAGTCACTGGTCATATCCTCATATGGTCTCTCCTATCACTGCTATGAGGATGGACCTCTACTCTCTTCTCTATAGCCCAAGTCACTGGTCATATCCTCACATGGTCTCTCATATCACTGCTATGAGGATGGACCTCTCCTCTCTATAGACCAAGTCACTGGTCATATCCTCACATGGTCTCTCCTATCACTGCTATGAGGATGGACCGCTACTCTCTTCTCTATAGCCCAAGTCACTGGTCATATCCTCACATGGTCTCTCCTATCACTGCTATGAGGATGGACCTCTCCTCTCCTCTCTATAGACCAAGTCACTGGTCATATCCTCGCATGGTCTCTCCTATTACTGCTATGAGGATGGACCTCTCCTCTCCTCTCTATAGACCAAGTCACTCAGCTCTGTCATATCCTCACATGGTCTCTCCTATCACTGCTATGAGGATGGACCTCTCCTCTCCTCTCTATAGACCAAGTCACTCAGCTCTGTCATATCCTCGCATGGTCTCTCCTATCACTGCTATGAGGATGGGCCTCTCCTCTCCTCTCTATAGACCAAGTCACTGGTCATATCCTCACATGGTCTCTCCTATCACTGCTATGAGGATGGACCTCTCCTCTTCTCTCTATAGCCCAAGTCACTCAGCTCTGTCATATCCTCACATGGTCTCTCCTATCACTGCTATGAGGATAGACCTCTCCTCTCCTCTCTATAGACCAAGTCACTGGTCATATCCTCACATGGTCTCTCCTATCACTGCTATGAGGATGGACCTCTTCTCTCTATAGACCAAGTCACTGGTCATATCCTCACATGGTCTCTCCTATCACTGCTATGAGGATGGACCTCTTCTCTCTATAGACCAAGTCACTGGTCATATCCTCACATAGTCTCTCCTATCACTGCTATGAGGATGAACCTCTCCTCTCCTCTCTATAGACCAAGTCACTCAGCTCTGTCATATCCTCACATGGTCTCTCCTATCACTGCTATGAGGATGGACCTCTCCTCTCCTCTCTATAGACCAAGGCAATCAGCTCTGTCATATCCTCACATGGTCTCTCCTATCACTGCTATGAGGATGGACCTCTCCTCTCCTCTCTATAGAACAAGTCACTGGTCATATCCACACATGGTCTCTCCTATCACTGCTATGAGGATGGACCTCTACTCTCTTCTCTATAGCCCAAGTCACTGGTCATATCCTCACATGGTCTCTCCTATCACTGCTATGAGGATGGACCTCTCCTCTCCTCTCTATAGACCAAGTCACTCAGCTCTGTCATATCCTCACATGGTCTCTCCTATCACTGCTATGAGGATGGACCTCTCCTCTCCTCTCTATAGACCAAGTCACTCAGCTCCGTCATATCCTCACATGGTCTCTCATATCACTGCTATGAGGATGGACCTCTCATCTCCTCTCTATAGACCAAGTCACTCAGCTCCGTCATATCCTCGCATGGTCTCTCCTATCACTGCTATGAGGATGGACCTCTCCTCTTCTCTCTATAGACCAAGTCACTGGTCATATCCTCACATGGTCTCTCCTATCACTGCTATGAGGATGGACCTCTCCTCTCCTCTCTATAGACCAATTCACTCAGCTCTGTCATATCCTCACATGGTCTCTCCTATCACTGCTATGAGGATGGACCTCTACTCTCTTCTCTATAGCCCAAGTCACTGGTCATATCCTCACATGGTCTCTCCTATCACTGCTATGAGGATGGACCTCTCCTCTCCTCTCTATAGACCAAGTCACTCAGCTCCGTCATATCCTCGCATGGTCTCTCCTATCACTGCTATGAGGATGGACCTCTCCTCTTCTCTCTATAGACCAAGTCACTGGTCATATCCTCACATGGTCTCTCCTATCACTGCTATGAGGATGGACCTCTCCTCTCCTCTCTATAGACCAATTCACTCAGCTCTGTCATATCCTCACATGGTCTCTCCTATCACTGCTATGAGGATGGACCTCTCCTCTCCTCTCTATAGACCAAGTCACTCAGCTCTGTCATATCCTCACATGGTCTCTCCTATCACTGCTATGAGGATGAACCTCTCCTCTCCTCTCTATAGACCAAGTCACTCAGCTCCGTCATATCCTCACATGGTCTCTCCTATCACTGCTATGAGGATGGACCTCTCCTCTTCTCTCTATAGACCAAGTCACTGGTCATATCCTCACATGGTCTCTCCTATCACTGCTATGAGGATGGACCTCTCCTCTCCTCTCTATAGACCAAGTCACTCAGCTCTGTCATATCCTCACATGGTCTCTCCTAT
This sequence comes from Oncorhynchus masou masou, assembly GCF_036934945.1. Taxonomy (NCBI): domain Eukaryota; kingdom Metazoa; phylum Chordata; class Actinopteri; order Salmoniformes; family Salmonidae; genus Oncorhynchus; species Oncorhynchus masou. The sequence continues at coordinate 45,267,161 of NC_088244.1, forward strand.
CACTGCTATGAGGATGAACCTCTCCTCTCCTCTCTATAGACCAAGTCACTCAGCTCCGTCATATCCTCACATGGTCTCTCCTATCACTGCTATGAGGATGGACCTCTCCTCTTCTCTCTATAGACCAAGTCACTGGTCATATCCTCACATGGTCTCTCCTATCACTGCTATGAGGATGGGCCTCTCCTCTCCTCTCTATAGACCAAGGCACTCAGCTCTGTCATATCCTCACATGGTCTCTCCTATCACTGCTATGAGGATGGGCCTCTCCTCTCTATAGACCAAGTCACTCAGCTCCGTCATATCCTCGCATGGTCTCTCCTATCACTGCTATGAGGATGGACCTCTCCTCTTCTCTCTATAGACCAAGTCACTGGTCATATCCTCACATGGTCTCTCCTATCACTGCTATGAGGATGGACCTCTCCTCTCCTCTCTATAGAACAAGTCACTGGTCATATCCTCACATGGTCTCTCCTATCACTGCTATGAGGATGGACCTCTCCTCTCCTCTCTATTGACCAAGTCACTGGTCTTATCCTCACATGGTCTCTCCTATCACTGCTATGAGGATGGACCTCTCCTCTCCTCTCTATAGACCAAGTCACTCAGCTCTGTCATATCCTCACATGGTCTCTCCTATCACTGCTATGAGGATGGACCTCTCCTCTCCTCTCTATAGACCAAGGCACTCAGCTCTGTCATATCCTCACATGGTCTCTCCTATCACTGCTATGAGGATGGACCTCTCCTCTCCTTTCTATAGACCAAGTCACTGGTCATATCCTCACATGGTCTCTCCTATCACTGCTATGAGGATGGACCTCTACTCTCATCTCTATAGCCCAAGTCACTGGTTATATCCTCACATGGTCTCTCCTATCACTGCTATGAGGATGGACCTCTCCTCTTCTCTCTATAGACCAAGTCACTGGTCATATCCTCACATGGTCTCTCCTATCACTGCTATGAGGATGGACCTCTACTCTCCTCTCTATAGACCAAGTCACTGGTCATATCCTCACATGGTCTCTCATATCACTGCTATGAGGATGGACCTCTCCTCTCTATAGACCAAGTCACTGGTCATATCCTCACATGGTCTCTCCTATCACTGCTATGAGGATGGGCCTCTCCTCTCCTCTCTATAGACCAAGTCACTGGTCATATCCTCACATGGTCTCTCATATCACTGCTATGAGGATGGACCTCTCCTCTCTATAGACCAAGTCACTGGTCATATCCTCACATGGTCTCTCCTATCACTGCTATGAGGATGGACCGCTACTCTCTTCTCTATAGCCCAAGTCACTGGTCATATCCTCACATGATCTCTCCTATCACTTCTATGAGGATGGACCTCTCCTCTCCTCTCTATAGACCAAGTCACTGGTCATATCCTCACATGGTCTCTCCTATCACTGCTATGAGGATGGACCTCTCCTCTTCTCTCTATAGACCAAGTCACTGGTCATATCCTCACATGGTCTCTCCTATCACTGCTATGAGGATGGACCTCTCCTCTCTATAGACCAAGTCACTGGTCATATCCTCACATGGTCTCTCCTATCACTGCTATGAGGATGGACCGCTACTCTTCTCTATAGCCCAAGTCACTGGTCATATCCTCACATGGTCTCTCCTATCACTGCTATGAGGATGGACCTCTCCTCTCTATAGACCAAGTCACTGGTCATATCCTCACATGGTCTCTCCTATCACTGCTATGAGGATGGACCTCTCCTCTCTATAGACCAAGTCACTGGTCATATTCTCACATGGTCTCTCCTATCACTGCTATGAGGATGACACTACACTACATTTCTCCTCCCCCTTCTGACACTTACCTGACAGATCTGCCTGGCAGATATCTCAGCCTGGATGTAGGCCCACCACCTCAATCGCAACAAGACCAAGAAGCTCTTCCTCCTGGGGAAGGCCTGTCCGCTCCAAGACCTCTCCGTCAACAGCCTGCGCTAAATATGGCTATATCAGTCTGCTAATACAGGGCTAGTAAAGGCCCGGTGCACTACTTTTGTGAGGGAAAAAAATGTAAAAAAGATTTGCCCGTGCTACAAAATAGAAGAATGGCCCACGCTACATTTGAGAAAAATGGCCCCCAAAAATGCCACGCGCTACAAAACATGGGAATAGCCGGCACTACAGTTTGATAGTACAGGAGTAGTAGAGGCCTACTTTTGTAATTTTTTTTGTTCTTTAAACAAAATCAAATTATTCCAATTTTCAGGGGGTGCTTGTCACATCTGCTCCCACTCCACCCTCCCCCTGGCGCTTGAGGCTGCCAGGTTTCCCTGCATCACGCACACCTGCCTTCCCTCATCACGCGCATCAGCGTCATTGGACTCACCTGGACTCACTTATCATCTGTTTATTTCCTCCCCTATATGTGTCTGTTCCCCACTGCTGCATTGATTGTCTTTTGTTTTCTGTGTTTTGACACTGTTCCTGTCTCGTTTCATGTCCATGAATTATTAAACGTTACTCTCCGTACCTGCTTCGTCTCTCCAGCGTCAATTCATGTGACAGTGCTGCTGCACACTCGGCACCATAACATCTCACGGCTATGACTTCTAACCAGTCTTAATTTAATTCTAACTTTCTGCTAAGCACTAAAATTGTATTCAAACATAAAGAAAATGAAAGGAAATCTTGAAGTGCTGAGAGTCCTAGCAAAAAATGCAATAAAATCCAAGCAGGTGTCGTCTATATCAGAGCGAGATAGGACTATAAGGTACAGGAAGCAAAAAGTCAGACTAACAATGTAACCTAACTTTCAGATCTAAACATGAGGTGACTGTGCCTTATATGATTGTGGGATATACGTTCATGTCAAGACCAGCACCAGAGCATAACCAGCTGTGCATTGACACGAGATGGCATACACTCAAAACATGAAATGGGAATTTATTTATTTTATGTCCAAAAGTCAACATAGCCACAAATACTCTACTGAATTACTTAGGTTTCATTGTTAACTTGAGCCTATTACATTGCAGCAAAATAACAACCGTTCTTTGAAATCTCGAGGGCATCTGGAGAGCTTCAGTCAAGTAAGGAGACAAAAACTCTGTCAGTGCAAAGTTAATAAAAATCACAAACAACCAGAATGCCAATTCTAGCATGGTTGAACAAGTAGTCCGACTGGCTGTCACTGCCTCTTTATAGCATGCTTGATACTGTGCGGATTCAAATCCACAAAAGTAGCCAAGTTCAACGCGCTTTCAAATTCAGAAATATTACATTCATACATTTCATTGCAGATAGATGTGCTTTCAAAGGCTCAATGTTCTGAGGCCTTGCTGGAAGACCTTGACTAACCTCTCGGCATTCTAGACGGGCCTGGGTTTCAGAATAATTCAAAACGTTCCGTCTTCCCAGCATCCTCGGGTGATGGCCTCCTGCCAATATGGCTACATCTATTAGAGATTCACCTCCTGTCTGCCTGGTATGTGCTTCATGTTCACTTTGACACCTCCTCAGTCCTCTCTCTCTTCTTTATATCTTGCCCAGTCTCAGCTCAATCAAGTGGCCTTGTCAGCGCCAGTGCCTTCAGAAAGCATTCAAACCCCTTGACTTATTCCACATTGTTTTGTGTTACAGCCTGAATTCAAAACGGATTCCATGTGTTTCTTACACATCATAACAGTGTCAAAACATGTTTCTAGAAATGTTTGCAAATATATTTAAAATTAAATACAGAAATATCTAATTTACATAAGTATTCACACCCCTGAGTCAATACCTTGTAGAAGTATATTTGGCAGCGATTACAGTTGAGTCTTTCTGGGTAAGTCTCTATGTGCTTTATACACATGGATTGTACAATATTTTCACATTCTTCTGAAAGTTCCTCAAGCTCTGTCTAGCTGGTTTTTGGTCATTGATAAACAGCTATTTGAAAGTCTTTCTATAGATTTGTAAAATATTTTGAAGTCTAAACTGTAACTAGGCCAGTCAGGAACATTTAATGTTGTCTTGTGTTTTAGATTATTGTCCTGCTGGAAGGTGCATTTGTCTCCCAGTGTCAGACTGAACAAGGTTTTCCTCTAGGATTTTGCCTGTGCTTAGCTCTATTCAGTTTCTTTTTATACCAAAAAATAAATAAAAAATCCCTGATCCTTGCCGATGACAAGCATACCCATAACATGATGCAGGCACCACAATGATTGAAAATATGAAGATGTGTTGTGTTTGATTTGCCCCAAACAAATATTCACATATATATATATACACATATTGTTATGGCTCTCGTCGAAAGGAGTGGACCAAAGCGCAGCGTGGTAAGCATTCCTGCTTTTATTTTCAAAAAACACTCAAACAAAATAACAAACGTGAAAACAAAAGTGCACAGTTCTGTCAGGTACAGACACTAAACAGAAAACAAGATCCCATCAAACCCAAAAGGAAAATTACAACTTATATATGATCCCCAATTAGAGACAACGATAGACAGCTGTCTCTGATTGAGAACCACACACGGCCAAAAACAAAGAAATAGAAAGCATAGAAAATAGAAAGACTTTCCCACCCGAGTCACACCCTGACCTAACCAAACATAGAGAATAATGAGGATTCCCCCCCCCGGACCGGGGACCGACGCTGGGGGCCTCCGGACCGGGGACTGTCGCTGGGGGCCTCCGGACCGGGGACCGTCGCTGGGGGCCTCCGGACCGGGGACCGTCGCTGGGGGCTTCATGCGATGGATCTTCACTGCCGGCTTCGTGCCATGGATCATCACTGGAAGCCTGGTATGTGGAGCTGCCACAACGCGTCCTGGCTGGATACCCACTTTAGCTCGGTGAGTGTGGTGAGCTGGCACGGAACGCGCTGTGTTGTGATGGCGAACTGGGGATACCGTGCGTAGAGCTGGCGCAGCATATCCTGGGCCAAAGAGACGCACCGGAGACCAGGAGCGCTGAGCCGGCACAATCCGTCCTGGCTGAATTCCCACTCTAGCACGGCAACTGCGGGGATCTGGAACAGAGCACACCGGGCTGTGATTGCGCACTGGAGACACCGTGCGCATACCCGCATAACACGGTGCCTGACCGGTCATACGCTCCCCACGGTAAGCACCGGGAGTTGGCTCAGGTCTAAACTCCGACTCCGCCAATAACCCCATGTGCCCTCCCCCCAAAAAATGTTTTGAAGCTGCCTCTCGGGCTTCCGTTGTTGTTCTAACTCCTCGTATCTTCGCCGTTCCTCTCTCGCTGTCTCCATCTGCTCCCTTGGACGGCGATACTCTCCGGCCCTTGTCCAGGGTCCTTGTCCACTCCTCTTGGCCACGCTGCTTGGCCCTTTTTTGGTGGGATGTCCTGTAACAGCTCTCGTCGAAAGGAGGAAGAGTGGACCAAAGCGCAGCGTGGAAAGTGTTCATGAGACTTTATTCAAAAACACTCAAACAATATAATCAAAGTGAAAACGAAAGCGCACAGTTCTGTCAGGTACACACACTAAACAGAAAACAAGATCCCACCAAACCCAAAAGGAAAATGACAACTAATATATGATCCCCAATCAGAGACAACGTTCCTCTGATTGGGAACCACACACAGCCAAAAATAAATATAACATACACTTTCCCACCCGAGTCACACCCTGACCCAACCAAACATATGTGTGTCACGCCCTGACCTCTGACCACAAAGAGGATACATGCTTTGAAATGTATTTATTTTTATTCTGTAAAGCCTTCCTTCTTTTCACGCTGTCATTTAGGTTATTATTGTAGAGTAACTACAATGTTGTTGATCCATCCTCAGTTGTTTTCTCTGTAACTATTTTAAAGTCAGCATTGACCACGTGGGGAAATCCCTGAGCGGTTTCCTTCCTCTCCGGTAACTGAGTTAGGAAGGATGCCTGTATCTTTGTAGTGATTGGGTGTATTGATACACCATCCAAAGTGTAATTAATAACTTCACCACGCTCAAAGGGGTATTCAATGTCTGCTTTTTTTATCCATCTACCAATAGGTGCCCTTCTTTACAAGGCACTCTGGTCGAGCTCAATGGCACAGGAAACTGAGAGCCTAGAACATTTTATTTAATGTTGCAAGTTTGCTAGTGCAAGTGTCAGGCCAGACCAAAATTGATACGTTTTAAGTTCTTTGCAGACAGGCCATGTGTATCCAATAGGATTTATTGGATATTTATTGTTTATCATGATATGTTCTACCTGCAGGCTACAATGTTTTTATTTGTTGGCTTTATGTAGGCTATTTTTACATAGTCGGCAGTAGAAGTAACTTTTTATCATTCATTTGGATAAAATTTTGATTTATCACATGGCAATGATTGAGATATTAAGACATTATTACAAATAAAATCAGACGGTTCCACATGAAAACCATAACTGGCACATAGATCAGTCAAAATTGTAAGATAAATTGCCATTCCACATGAGAAAGGTTTGCCGACTCCTCATCTAACCTATTACCGGCAGCGTAGGTTAGCCTAAACTTACAGACAACAAATAATTTCTCAAAAACAAAATATATAAGTGTTGATATCAGTTGGCAGGTGTCTTTACGTCAACATTATTTCGTTTTTATGTATTTCTAATACCGTTTAAGACTTTCTAAGCCCCCTTTTCTATGTGATTGAACATAAATCAAAGCCTTGGCTTATTCCACATTTTTAGAATGGAACATTTGACAAAAAAATATATATACACACAATGCCAATCAAAAGTTTGGACACACCTACACATTCAAGGGTTTTTCTTTATTTTTACTATGTTCTACATTGTAGAATAATAGTGAAGACATCAGAACTATAAAATCACACATTAATAGATTTGTTTTTTATTAATAATGTTTTGTTGTTGCATTTAACAGCTGAAAATGCTGTTAGAGGCCATTTCCTCAGTAGGCGGCGTCGGAGGTCACCATGTGGGAGAAGTGGGTGCTCAGGATGATAGACCTCGTTTCCCACAAAGTAATTACCAGTTGGCGGGACGTTCAAGTGGATTTTTCACAGTCGTATGTGGTAAATTCCCACTTCCATCTTGGTTACTGTCACGCCCTGGCCTTGGTTATCTTTGTTTTCTTTATTATTTTGGTTAGGCCATGGTGTGACATGGGTGATTTATTGTGTTTTGTCTTGTCTAGGGGGTTATTAGATTAATGGGGTTGTGTTCAGTTTAGTTGCCTGGATGTCAGAAGGTGAATTCACCAATTTGTAAGTCGCTCTGGATAAGAGCGTCTGCTAAATGACTTAAATGTTAAATGTTAGGTAAGTCTATGGTTGCCTAGAGTGGTTCCCAATCAGAGGCAGGTGTTTATCGTTGTCTCTGATTGGGAGCCATATTTAGGCAGCCATTTTCTTTGGGTATTTTGTGGGTGATTGTTTCCTGTCTTTGTTTTTTATGCACCAGTTAGGACTGTTACGGTTTTCACGTTTATTGTTTTGTAGTTTGTTCATGTTTGAGTTTTCTTATTAAATAACCATGAACTATAACCACGCTGCGTTTTGGTCCGCCTCTTCGTCCCAGGAAGAAAGCCGTGACTGTTACGAACGCACCATGACACTGCCTCTAGTACCAGATGACCACTTTATATATTATATACTTATATATTCTAAATTCTATTCCTTTCCTTTAGATGTGTATTGTTGTGAAATTGTTAGATATTACTGCACTGATATTAAACACAAGTATTTCGCTACACCCGCAATAACATCCGCTAAACACGTGTAAGTGACCAGTAAAATTGGACTTGATTTGACTCTCATAAAGGGCACGTCTGTAGAATGGTACATCTCCACTCTGGAGTAATGTGATGGGCTGTCACTGTTATTAAGTAAGCGCAACACAGGGTGCATTGGCCAATTCATTGAAACTTTGGCTTTGGCCTGCTTATATAGTGCGGGTACTAACTGTGTTCTGAAATGCTTTCAAGAGCGAAGTTTGTGATGTGGCTCGAGCACTTTCACGAGGTACAGAAACCCCCTAAAGAACGACAATGGGTGCATATACACGGCTATAATAAACCAAAGACTGTATAAACTATAAACATAGCTCTTGAATTTCTTCAGCCCAACCAGAATCAGCTGCTAATGCAGGGGGTAGACAGTGTTGTTTCTTTGCATTTCCCCCTTGCTCACTGGGGAGATATTGGTGTAAAAGTGTCAACATTTTCTCGTTGAGCGTGGTGACATACTGTTAACATTTTATTCACACTCTATCCATTGTAATCTGCTGGGAAAATGAAATGTTCCCAAACTGGAGATTTAAACAATGATGGAGGATCTTCCAATTTGACTCCACCACTCGCCATCATACAGAACAAGTTCCTGGCTGTGCCTCACAAAAGGACAGTTTGAAATGTTCCAATTAAGATTTTTATATTGATTTCAACCTGCTCTATTTGTTTTAACAGAACAGTGTGAAATGAAGTGTTTTCAGCTCAGATTTACTCAAGAGGCATACGGCTATAACGCAGTGTTGGCTTAGCCTATAGCCGGGTGTTTTTATTTTGTAAATATACTTTTTAAGTATTTGGAGATGAATACATGTACCGTTACACCCCTACTGTTTACGCTTTGATGAGCAGACTGCAACAATACTGGGATTCTTCTGAGCCACCATGGTTCCTCTCCTTAATCTGCTCCCCTACCCGCCCCTCTCTTTCTCCTTTCCTGAATTTGAGGTTTCTGCTCCAGGGCGGCCCGAGGGTAAATGGGAGAGTCCAAATCGCACTATTCTTTAAGCCTCCTACCACCCTCTGCCCATTGTCCTGGATCACGCCAGGGAGAAAGGGGAGAAATTAACTGATGTTTGGGACCTTAGGTGTGCACTGACAAGCCCGGAACTGGACCCTCAAAGGCTTTGTGACACTGTCAGCGGTGATGGAGGACAGGTGGCTGTAGCTCTAACATTAAAGGGCCGGGCGTCAACTAAGGTTGTGTCACAATAATGGGCTTCATATCCTTGTCTCCTTTCCTTTGTGAGCGCTGATATGAAAGGACTGGATGGCTGTGGGCCATTGATTTACAACTTGGTCTACTGTGTTAACTGTCACATTATACAGGTAGGGGGGAATAATATACTGGCTGCCTACCACAAGCAAGGAAATTATATAACTGTCAAGAGATATGTAGCTAGGTATATAATCTCCGGTCGTCAAAGTGACAGGTGTGGGTTATTATAGATGGCCCTCTGATAAAATAGAAGAATAGATGTTTTGTTTATGTATTTTTTCCATATGAAATGTCACACAGCAATTCAAAAAAGTTGCCAAACAACAAAGGGGTTAAAAACGCAGCCAGGCATTCTCAAAGGGAACCGTGTTTGGGTCTGACTCATTCTACCTGTTTCTCACAATCTCACCCATGTAAACACACAATCCCCATGGGCATCAAACACCCCCTTCTCTCCCTTATTAAACCAAGGAAAATGGCTCCTTGACACAAAGAAAATAAAGTTCATGCTCTAATAATATTGTGGCTTAGGAGCGCTGTCAGGGAAATTGTAAGATTATGTTATAATGCTTGTATTGCATTATGATGGTTGTTTTATTCGACAGAATAGAGTATTGTTTACTATTGTGTGTGTGTGTGTTCTACTGAGGATGGGCCTCTATGAGATAACACTGACAGAGGAGATTTACAATGTCTTTGGGTGATAAAACCTAAAGACCATTCCAGAGAACATGAGTTCATGTTTCTGCTCTATACCGTACCAGGAAGAGATGGTTCTAGATGGTTCTCGTTGGTTAATGACGGTTCTAGAGTCTTAACCTTGTGAACATTATATGTATCTGTTGTTCGTCATGGAGCGGCAGGGTAGCCTAGTGGTTAGAGCATTGGACTAGTAACCGGAAGGTTGCGAGTTCAAACCCCCGAACTGACAAGGTACAAATCTGTCGTTCTGCCCCTGAACAGGCAGTTAACCCACTGTTCCCAGGCCGTCATTGAAAATAAGAATTTGTTCTTAACTGACTTGCCTGGTAAAATAAAGGTAAAAAAAAAAATGTAAGTTGAAAGGGGTGTATCTTGGCTATAAAAGACCTTTGTACTTTTGTTTTCTCTCTCAACGGATCATTCGAAATGGTGAATCGTTGAAAGTCATTGCTATTGCAAAGCTCTTATTATTAAAGATGTAGTTTAAGTATAACTCTGACTTGTGTGATAAGTTTGTCCCTCCTTATTTGATAGTAAAGAAATGAACCCCCACAGCGCCAAGCGCTTCCACACTCATCAGGGCGAGAGAGAGAGAGCGTGCGGAGGACCAGCCTATGCTAAGGTGCTGCAAGGTAGATTTAAATTCAGATCCCTAATCTACTGAGAGTGGAGCTTCAGCAAGCGGACCGAAAACACAGCAGTGATGACTGCTGGTAATCCAGCGAGCGTAAATCACCATAACTGAGGTCTGACATGTTGAGGGCCTTCTGTATGACAGGAGCAGGACTCTCCTATCTGTTATCATCAACAATACTGTTGGTGGAACACCAGTTGAGAGGCAAGCCTAAGGTGTTGATGGAACCACGTGTCTATATTGTGCCCTCGTCTGAGTACAATCACATCCATCCTGGAAGAGTTCATTATTTTTATCAATTCAATAGAACAATTTGTCTGATTTCTTTCCACAATGTACTACATAAGAAGAGGTTGATTTTAGCCTAATATTGGCGATACTTATACGTCAAGTGCACAATGATATTGAGTATCAGCATTTAAATTCCAATTACTGAGTGTGACACTGGACATGTTGCTAAATGGAGCTCATGCATATAATTATGTACGGTGTGATGCCATGCATAAATAGGCCTATTATCTATACTCTGGCAAACTGAGTGACAGAAGGTCCTGCTCCTAACAGCCTGTTTAAGTAACGCCGGTGTGTGTGTATGGCTCTGTGTGTGTGCGCGTGTGTATTCACAACCTTGCGCGTGTGTGCATGTGTGTTGAGTTCATTATTCATTATTATCAGAGTATAGAAAAGGGGCCTGTCCTCTTGAGTACAGACGAAGTCAAAGCCAATTTAGTGCACTCCACTGTAGAGGAGCTGCTTCCCTCTCCGAAAGACACCAACGCGCAAAGAAGAGAGAGAACCCTGGCAAAAAGACTAAGGTGGAGGGGAGGGAAAAAGGGGCAGAGGGGGACAAATAGTCTTGGGAGAGGGAGAGAAAGCAAGGAGAAATCACTTTAACTTCATCCATTGTCTCCATGTAAATTTGCCCTGATCAAGATTCCGCTAGCATCCTGGCAGCCAGTTCAATCTGCAAAGACATGGCTATGCAGAGAGGGAGGGACAGAGGGAAGACAGAGGTAGGGACACTATGAGGTCCCAAAGAAGGGCACACACACATCCAAATGACAACACACAAACCCTTTCATTCAAATAGAGGGTCAAAGAGGCTAGCTGTTGCCTCCACATAAGCCTTGCAACAGGCCATTCTACTGACAATGTTTGTCTATGGAGATTGCATGGCGGTGTGCTCAATTTTATACACCAGTCAGCAACGGGTGTGGCTGAAATAGCCGAATCCACTCATTTGAAGGGCTGTCCACATACTTTTGTATATATAGTGTATTTGTTGTCTTAAGGAAGATGTTAAAAGTTTTTCCATTTATGTTTTGAAGTTGGACTTTTAGCACGTATAGCATGTTAGCACATAGGGTGCACCAATTGTTGTCACCTTTATTATTCAGTATGTGTTACACCTGTGCTGACTTGTCCATCTTGTTTGTCGGAAGGTTTTTCGCCTGTGCTGGCCCAGTTGATATTTAAGAGTGGCAGGCCCAGTGCTCCAGTTGCCCACTGAAGTTGGTTACAACGCCAAACTGCAGTCAGGTCAAGACCCTGGTGAGAACGACGAGCACGCAGATGAGCTTCCCCGAGGGGGTTTGACAGTTTGTGCAGAAACTCTTTGGTTGTGCAAACCCACAGTTTCATCAGCTGTCCAAGTGGCTGGTCTCAGGCGGTCCTGCATGTGAAGAAGCCATATGTGGTCGCGTCCTGGGCTGTTGTGGTTACACATGAACTGTGGTTGTGAGGCCGATTGGACGTACTGCCAAATTCTCTAAAACGGAGGCGGCTTATGGTAGAGAACTGAACAGTCAATTCTTAGGCAACAGCTCTGGTGGACATTTCTGCAGTCAGCATGCCAATTGCACGCTCCCTCAAAACTTGAGACAAAAATCTGACATTGTGCTGTATGACAAAACTGCACATTTTAGAGTGGCCTTTTATTGTCCCCAGCACAAGGTGCACCTGTGTAATGAGCATGCTGTTAAATCCACTTCTTGATATGCCACACCTGGCAGACGAATGGATTATCTTGCCAAAGGACAAATTCTCACTAACAAGGATGTGAACTCATTTGTGCAAAAATATTTGAGAGAAATACGTTTTTTTTGTGCATAGGGAACATTTCTGGGATGGTTTTCTTTTCAGCTCATCAAACATGGGACCAACACTTACATGCTGCATTGATTTTTTTGCTCAGTCTACTTCTATTGGTCCATTTTTTATCTATAAATCCAGTACATAGGTGGGACGCAGGGGCACTCCAGTACAGTAGATGGCGGTAATGCACCATAACGTTGGATGCCAACCCGCAGATAAACCCCACTGAAATAGAGGTGGAGGGGGCGACAACGGTAGCTAGGTATTGCTAGTACACACCAGTAGTGTTCTTCACCCCAGCCTGTCGGGCACTATTTTCCCACAGTTATGTTATTGAAGGCGAGGACAGGTGTTCATCAGGTGGGAGAAAAGGATACTGTATGCTAGCTTAGCCAGCTAGTCCTAAGGAAGATTCTGTTACACAGCAGCAGGTGGGAGGCGGGGGTGACACTGCTTGCTAGGTATCTACAAAGCTAGTTCGCACACAATGTCGTTAGCACACGGCGTTGCCCCTGCATCCTGCCCGCTGTGTACAGGAGTCAATTTGCTGAGGCAATAGATAGAAACCGATTGAAGTTAACAACGTTGTGGTGGCAATCAGCTTTGAAATCAGCATATTTTGCTTTGTGGTTTGCATATTATCACAGACAAAGTACCAGGGTAGTGAATTGCTGTAAGCTAGCAACTACCGGTATCGTCTTGCATTATATTGTGTTCTAGCCTGCATGGATATTGTTTTGCAAGCAGTAATTAACAGTTTCAAACTTTCTACATTCCATGTTGCATTATTCAAGCGTGTCAACCTCTGTGCAGCATGAGTGGGGAGCTAACATGATGCTGCCCAGACTTCCAGTGCAGGCTAAGTGGAGCAGGTATGGTGCTTTTGCACTACAGAAGGGACATTGGCTGCACTGATAAGAGTTGATCCTTGAGACACATTTGACAGAAGTATTGAAAGTAACAAAAATTCGAAAACCACATTGTTTTTATACCGTGCAGCACCAGTTGTCACTATGACAATGAACACACTATCTAATGGGATCAGCTACAATTTGGCGTTATATCATGTGCAAGTAAATTGAGGGTATATAACAAAGTATTGAGATAAACTTTTGTTATTGACCAAATACTTATTTTCCACCATAATTTGCAAATAAATTCATTAAAAATCCTACAATGTGATTTTATGGATTTTTTTCTCATTTTGTCTGTTATAGTTGAAGTGTACCTATGACGAAAATTACAGGATACTTTTTTGCCCCACTGTAGCTGATGGGGATTTTGAGACGGCGGAAATTGTTCACATTTTAACTTCTTGGATATAGGGGGCGCTATTTTAATTTTTGGATGAAAAACGTTCCCGTTTTAAACAAGATATTTTGTCACGAAAAGATGCTCGACTATGCATATAATTGACTTTGGAAAGAAAACACTCTGACATTTCCAAAACTGCAAAGATATTGTATGTGAGTGCCACAGAACTGATGTTACAGGCGAAACCCAGATAAAGATCCAATCAGGAAGTGCCGCATTTTTTGAAACAGCCTCATGACAATGACTCCTTATATGGATGTGAAGAAGCTAGGAGTCAGCTTACGTTTTCCCCAAGGTGTCTGCAGCATTGTGACGTCTTTTTAGGCATTTCCATTGGAGAATGGCTGTAAGAGACCATATAGGGCGAGTGGACGCATGGTGTCTCCCGGAGAAAACGTTGCGTAAAATGCTGAGGTAGCCATTTTTCCAATAGTTTCTTATGAGAAACCAACTCCCTCCACGGATATATTATTGAATACATATGTTAAAAACACTGAGGATGGATCCTAAACAACGTTTGCCGTGTTTCTGTCGATATTAAGGAGCAAATTTTGAAAAAGGTTTGCCGTTATAGTTGAAGTATTTTCGGTCGAATTCTCAGCCAAGCAGGATGAACAAACGTGACGTTTTTCGCCTACAAAAATATTATTTTTGGAAAAAAGGAACATTTGCTATCTAACTGGGAGTCTCCTGAGTGAAAGCATCTGAAGTTCTTCAAAGGTAAATGATTTAATTTGGTTGCTTTTCTTATTTTTGTGAAAATGTTGCCTGCTGCCAGCAGAGCCTAGCATAGCATTATGCCATGCTAAACTTACACAAATGCTTTTCTAGCGTTGGCTGTAACGCATATTTTGAAAATCTGAGATGACAGTGTTGTTAACAAATGGCTAAGCTTGTGTTTCAATATATTTATTTCATTTCAGTTGCAATTTTCATGAATAGGAAACGTTGCGTTATGGTAATGCGCTTGAGGCTATGATTACGCTCCCGGATACGGGATTGCTCAACGCTAGAGGTTAACTGTTTGTAATGTTCTTACATATGGCCGTGTTGTTTATAATTGTAGTGCAGTTTGTTTGACCTTCTGGTATGCAGTTGACAGGCCTTGTTCATCAGACAGGAAAAAAAATGCTAATATTTGCAGGCAGCCAATGAAAGACTTACATGTTCATTTTCTTCCTTAATCAAAGACATCAGAGCGGCACACGTTCTGACTTATCCCTTGTCGAGAGGCTGCATTGCATCTAACCTTTATGCACTTAACTATGGGGCCTTCTAGTTCTTCATTTTTTTCAACCTGAAATTGAACATAGTTGAAAAGTTTGATGGAGGAGCCAAATTCCCCCTCTACATCCCAAACTTGATCTTCGTATTTTTGGGGAGAGCAATCCAATCTGTCTTATTTCAAGTGCTTTCCAAGCACAGGCTTCTATCCACTTAGTCCAAGGGGACAAAAGAGCATGCAGGAAGCGGGTAGAGAAGATCAACGTGCCATAGAAACTGTAAAATGGTGTCCACCCCCAAATGGCTGACATTGCCATATAGTAATGTCTATGGCGAGGTTCTCCAGAGTGAGACAGGTTTGGAGTTAGCGAATGGTGAGTGAGGAGGAATGCATCGATATGAAGGGTGGGTTTGGGTACACCGCCGGCAGTAGGCTAGTCTATGATGAGTCATTCCTTCGGGCGAACATTTTCAGAGAGTCTACTTTCCCACAGAAATGCCAGGAGCCTTGTTGCAGGTGTGGAACTCAATCAGTCGTTGTTTGGCTGGGCTTCCCACACTCCTGGAGTGAAACTAAAGCAACAAAATGAGAACGAGGGCTACAGTTCAACATGATCATGCACCACATTAAGATGAGGTCTTCTCTCTGCTTTTTTAATCACTTTTTGGAAACCAAGATCAGATAACTCGATTTTTTACAGAAACCCACTACACAGGGGGACACTGGGAAAGAGCCACTGGAGAGTTAGTAACCCCGGGAGGAGCAGTGGAGCGTCTCGCTGGCTGGTCTTGGAAAGACTTCATCTCAGTGTGGATAATAAAGGGCCCAACACGAAGCAGGGGAGCTGCTGGCCTGATTCACTCTCAAATTCTCCCTACAGCACCCCTCAGTTTCTCACTCGCACTCCCTTTCCCTCTCTCAATTCTCACTGCTGCACCTGATTTTCTCTTGCTCAATTCCCCCTTCATATACACTGCCATTTCACTCTCTCATTTCTAATTGCAACCCTTTCTTTCTCTCCAATTCTTTAAAATTTCTCCCCGCTGCACTCCTCGCTCACTCTTGTTCCCCATAATTTTCGAACCGCCTCATGTTTTCCCCACTCTCATTTTCATATAACCCTCTGTTTCTCGTTCTTTGCCCCACACTTCTCTATACTTTCTACTCCCCCTCTCATTTAGTTTTATGTCACTCTCTCTCCCTCCGTCGCACCTACCCTCACTCCCTCTTCTCTCCGTCAAGTGCTGTGCATCAGTGGACAGTCTGTGTGACTGATGGAACCATGTTGACTGCAAACAGAAGCCTGCTGCTCCATCTTCAAGGGATCAATGCACTGTGTGCTACAAGTGACTATGTTCTCATTCACCTTCAATGGGCTGTGCTTTACTTCCTAAGAACTACAGCCTATGCTATGACATATTTTAGAGATTAAAATATAATGTGTTAAAAGAGAACCAGTGTGTGTGTGTTTGTCACTGAGACGCCATAAGTCAGATATCTCTGTTTTCCTCTGAAAGCCATCACTTCCTTGCCATTATTGGCTAAAAACAACAGGATCGGCAACTACTGCAGCGAGCCAAATCTCTTGGCTCAGGGGGGTCAGTGGGTGGACACACACACACACAGGATAAAGAGGGACAGAGAAAGTGAGAGAGAGTAAAATATGTAAGGAGGAACATTCCTGAGGCCTCAGAGAAAGCTGCTGTAACGCTGTAGATGGGTGCCATCTCAGGGCTTGTCATCACACTCTCCCTATTAAGAAATGATATCGCTGCACAGTGTGCACATAATGTGCTAGACATACACACATGCACATGTGTGCTTGGCCAACACACACACTCTCGAGGGCAGCTTCATCGCAATTCACAATCGAAGTCTTGCTCGATGGGGTGTGACCTATACACGTCATGAGTCATCTCGTCAAGGGCAGCATTTTCACTTTTGGATGAATAGCGTGCCCAGAGTGAACTGCCTCCTACTCTGTCCCAGATGCTAATATATGCATATTGTTATTAGTATTGGATAGAAAACACTGAAGTTTCTAAAACTGTTTGAATGATATCTGTGAGTATAACAGAACTCAAATGGCAGGCATAAACCTGAGAAAGAATCCAAACAGGAAGTGGGAAATCTGAGGTTTGTAGTTTTTGAACTCAGCCCCTATCGAATACACAGTGGGATATGGGTCATTTTGTCAACCGTCTTTAGAACGTTGTTTCAGGCTTCTACTGTGAAGTGGGAGCGAATGAGAGCTGTTTGACTAAGGGGTCGAGCAGCAGCCTCGTTCTCAGTCACGTGCGTTCACATGAGAGGTATCTCATGTTCCATTACTTTTCTACAGACAATGGAATTCTCCGGTTGGAACATTATTGAACATTTATGATAAAAACATCCTAAAGATTGTTTCTATACCTAGTTTGACAAGTTTCTTCGACCTGTAATATAATTTTTTGAACTTTTCGTCCGACGTTCGGCTGGACCTGAACACGCGTTTGGATTTGTTTACGAAACGCCCTAACAAAAGAAACTATTTAGACATAAATGCTGGACATTATCGAACAAAACAAACATTTATTGTGGAACTGTGATTCCTGAGAGTGCATTCTGATGAAGATCATCAAAGGTAAGTGAATATTTTTAATGCTATTTCTGACTAATGTTGACTGCGCAACATGGCGGATATTTATTTTGGCTGGTTTGGGCTCTGAGCGCCGTACTCAGATTATGCTTTTTACGTCAAGTTTTTTTTTTTACTGACACAGGGGTTGCATTAAGGAGAAGAGTATCTAAAGTTCCATGCATAACACTTAAATTTTCATCAACATATACAATGAGCATTTCTGTGAATTCATGTGGCTCTCTGCAAAATCACAGCATGTTTTTGAACTACTGAACATGTACACCAATGTAAAATGAGATTTTTGGATATAAATATGCACTTTATCGAACAAAACATACATGTATTGTGTAACATGAAGTTCTATGAGTGTCATCTGATGAAGATCATCAAAGGTTAGTGATTATTTTTTATCTATATTTGTGCTTTTTGTGACACTTCTCTTTGGCTGGAAAAATGGCTGGGGTTTTCTATGGCTTGGTGTTGACCTAACATAATAGTTTGTGGAGCTTTCACTGTAAAGCATTTTTGAAATCAGACACTGTGGCTGGATTAACGAGAATTGTATCTTTAAAATGGTGCCTAATACTTGTATGTTTGAGAAATTTGATTTATGAGATTTCTGTTGATTTGTATTCGGCGCCCTGCAATTTCATTGGCTGTTGGTGAACAGTCCTAGACAGGTTGAAGGATAGAAAGCATGAGTTTTTACTCACCAATTAACACAGTGTGATCAAACACTTAGTAACTTTGCTGTAGTCCCGATCTGGTTACCTATAAGTACAAACAGTTATGATTGAGTTATTACATATCTATTTCTGGATATCGTAGACATTTCCCACGGTGCACTTGGGTCTTATCTCGTGAGAATTCATTAGCACTGCAGGCTCTGGTGCCTTCTTGCTGTGGGCTAACAAAACAAAAGAGAAAACCATACCTACTTGCTCAAATTGGATAGTACCTCGTCAGTTTTTGTTATCTCAACTTTTCTGCATGTTCTCTGGAAAGTAGGCTACGGGAGTTTTGCAACATTTTCCACCTTGGTTTAGTGTGCTAGATAACTGACATCTGGAATTGATCCATTTTGGATATTTCTCCCTATATAGCTATTTGATTTCCCTGAATCTCCCTCAGCCCAATGAAGCATCTTCCTCGCTTTGGTAGCTAACTTAGCCTGCACTCTTAAAAAGGTTACAATCGGATGGGCCCCAGCCATAAATCTAAGTCTCATCTCTCTCTTTGTTTTTGTTGTGTTGTGTTAGTTGTCTTCTAGCTGGTGTCTAGTAGTTGGGCTCTAGCTTGCAGACCATAACCGCGGTGGTTGGCTAGGCAAATAGCTAGTTGGCTACACACAAATACCCCATAATGACAAAGTGGAATTTTATTCTTCAATTTTTTTATACAAATTAATAAAGAATGAAAATATGAAATGTCTTGAATCAATAAGTATTCAAACCATTTTGTTTAAGTTTACATAATAGGCAATAGGCTGGCCAGCCATGTCCTCTTATTACAGCACAACCCAGAAAAATATTTTCCCACATGGAATTCTGATTGGTTTTATGCAATAACTAGAAAAATATCAAAGTTAGGTGCAACTTTGCATTGGGATTTCTGATGGGTATACTAAATAAAATCCATATGTTAGATGTGGTCAAGTTTATACTATACCTTTTAACAATTGTCAGCTATAAAGTTGAACAAAGTCACACACACATCTCCTTGTGATAGAACATCAGGGAGATATAAAAGTAGGCCAATCCCATTAGTTTTTGAGCATGCACTGGAGGTTTCACCTCACCTGGTTAATAGGCTGGCAGCTTTACGGCCCAGACTCCAGCCTAATTACAGGTGGACAAAGCAAGGCCTCTTGATGGGCTCTGATACAGAGGAGTCGGAGTGTGGGAAAAGCAAGCGTTCCCTTCTAGATCTCCAGGAACAGATGGGACGGAGATGAGGGTAGATGGGTAGATGCTAGACCTCTAAAGAAAGCCTGGAGAACAGACAGATGGATGGGTTGCGAGGTGGATAGACACATGGACGGGCAAGAAGAGATACACACAGAAATACAGTATTATGTGACAGACAGGCAGACATGCAGGCAATGAGTTTGACAGAAAGAGGGGTGATGACAGGGGGACAGCTAGGGAAGAGCCTTCCTTCTCACAAAGCAGGAGCCCCAAAGCCCTGATATCAGACAGCGGGTCCTGGGGCCTCATTTATAATCATTGGGTAAATTTCACACAATTTCTGCACGAGTAACTTCTGAAAAAAGTCTGCGAACTAGAGGTGTAACCGTACATGTACCCGGCTCTGTAATGGGACCTCGGTTCAGTCTGCACACCCAAATGAATACAAATATACAGTATATAAAAAACTAAAAACACTTGACCTATAGGTCTATGCCTCTTGAATAAATCTGACCTTAAGAAAATATTTCAGGCAATTCCATTAAAACAACTAGAACCTATGCCTTTTGTGAGACGCAGCTGGAAGCTAGTTACGTACGATGGTGAGTGGTGGGGATGATAAACCAGAACTAGAGGGTCCGCCATCGTTTAAATATCCAGCTTGGGAACAGTTTGGCTTCCACGTAGGTTACAATGGCGAATCGACAAGAGTTGTGGATAAAACGTCAACAGTATGTCAACGAAAATAGCCTACGCAGCTGCCAACACCTCAAATATTTTGATACATTTACAACGACATCAACCCAGTAGACATGAGCAAGAAGGAAATGCAAAGAAACATCACATTGTCTCCCCTCTGCATTCAAGCACCGGGTCAAGGAAAGAGTGATAGGTAGGCTATGTTCATATTTTTTACAGCCTGGTTTATAGCTGTGGATATGAGTCAGTTTGCACTGTTCTGTGAAGGGAGTAGTACACAGCGTTGTACGAGATCTTCAGTTTCTTGGCAATTCCTCACTTTGGATAGCCTTAATTTCTCAGAACAATTATAGACTGTAGAAAGTTCTTTGTTTCTGGCCATTTTGAGCCTGTAATCGAACCCCCAAACGCTGATGCTCCAGATACTCAACTAGTCTAAAAGAAGGCCAGTTTTATTGCTTATTTAATCAGGACTACAGTTTTCAGCTGTGATAAAATCATTTGCAAAAGGGTTTTCTAATGATCAATTAGTCTTTGAAAATGATCAACTTGGATTAGCTAACACAACGTACCATTGGAACACAGGAGTGATGGTTGCTGATAATGGGCCTCTGTACACCTATGTAGATATTCCATTAAAAAAAATCAGTTTCCAGCTTTAATAGTCATTTACAACATTAACAATGTCTACACTGTATTTCTGATCAATTTGATATTTTATTTTTATTTTAATATACAAAAAAATGTTTTTCTTTCAAAAAGGAGGACATTTCTAAGTGACCCCAAACATTTGAATGGTGGTGTACATTAAATATATAATAATTAATATACGCCTACTGTACGATAGCTAGCAAATTAATTTGCTAAATAACGTGCCTAGCTGGAACTTCTGAAGGAACATTTTTTATTTATTTCCAGAAGCTAACCAAACAAAAACATCATTACTTTTACAAGACGTGTTTGTGCAGTCATGTGCATTAGCAGCACAACTTATTTACATTTGTTTTTACTTACACTTGTATGTTACATCCATATATTGAAGTTGAGGTTTTAATTTTTGGCAGACTTTTTTTAGCGGATGTACAATCGTCGCAAATTGAATTATGGGGAGTTTCAGGCCCCAAAGTGAACATAATTTGTACACTCGCAAACTGGACTAAAAAGGAGGACTGAGGGGCTTACGTTGCAAACTTCCCTTGCTTGGCTAATCATTTGGACCGCCCTCCAAGATGGTGACTGGGATTCTCCCTAGGGTATAAGGCAAGGGTAAGTGGACGAGGGTGTGTCTTTGCCCTCCAAGATGGTGACGGGGATTCCCCAAGGGCATAAGGCGAGGGTAAGTGGACGAGGGTGTGTCTTTTAGGAGTTTGAACCGCAGCCAGTGTATGACTGGGAAAAATCCACTTGAACGGCCTGCCAACTGGTAATTACTAATTCCTCTATCGTCCTGACCACCCACTTCTCCCACATGGTGACCTCTGACCTCACCGATTAAGGAAATGGCCTTTATAACAGCATTTACGGCAGTTAAATGCAACAAAACATTTATAAAAAGCAATCTTTGAATGTGGTTCATGTTTATAAGCATGATAGTTGTATTTTTCGTATTGGTATTTACGACTTCACAACTGGTAAATTCCCACCACCCACATGGTTACAAAACACAGCGTCAGAGTAGCAACGTGAGAGTCCCAACATTACAATCCTGTTACAATAGACCATGCCAGGAAAATTGTGAATGTTGAACATTGTGAATGGGATTTAATTTTCCCGCTGTAGCGAAAAGTGTCCCCAAAACTGCAATACGTACCACACCTCTACTGCGAATGTACAAAAATATTGAGATTTCTAAACTTGGCACACCCAACACTTGTGCATGTTTCCTTTTATAAATCAGACCTGTCATAAAACTGTGCACGTGTGAACAAGCATTGTAAACCCTGCCTGGGAAACACCCATTCACCTTTTAAGTAATGCCATTTATTTAATGTAAAATTTGCAACTATTGGAATTACGCCACGGTAGTTTACTTAATTGTGATCACTTTTCTGTAGAGGTGTGGTCAGAATGTTTTGATATTTTGCAGTGACTTTTTCAAACTAAACATGTATGCTGCCTGTATAATGAGTGCCTGTCTGTGCATTCTGCAAGATTCCCAGCCAACATGTCCAGGTGGGCCCCACCTGGGTTTCATATGGGCATACCAACTGGGTCACACATTGGAACACACACTTGGGCTACATCATGTGTCCCACATGGGCCCTGGATCATTGTTTTATGGGCTATAAGTGGCTATCTGGTGTTATTCTTTCAGGAATTATGATCCAGACCCAGCCATGTTAACCACTTGGGTCACCCACAGGCAAACCCATGTGGGCAACAACATGGGTCCCAAATGGGCCCTTTACCATGTTTTAAATAGACTGTAAATTGGGTTTCAGTTGTGAATATGGTCAGGGACTATTTCTGGGACCCATTTGGGCACACCTGCAGTCACGCATGGGTATGTGGGCTACAAAATAGGTCCTACATGGGCCCTGAGTCATTTTTAAATGGGCTGTAAGTGGGCTATCTTTGTGAATATGGTCAGGGAATGCCTCCATAATGGCTGTGCAAATATCAGAATTTCTAATTACTTTGGTAAAGTGCTTAGTGTTGAAATTAGCAGCGTTCTGTTTTACAGTCTCAAGGACTCGGTGATCTAATGGTGAAAGCACGATATCATACACAATATACAAGTAGAGTAAAAACAATATAGGGGCTTCATCCCAAAAGAAATAGGACACGTTAAGCCTGATACAGAGGCTTTCTGAACGGACACCGGTGGCAGGATTTCTCCTCCAATCTATAGGATACCTTAATTGGAAAATATTGGAATTATAACTAGGCCTATACTGGATTTATTACTTTGCCCCATGCTTCTCGAGCTTGCACTTTCTAGCATGTAGCCCAGGCCTGATAAGTTGATTGAGACAAATTATAGATACCGTTGATCTTGAGAGCCCCGGCAAGAATCGGGCTCTGCTGCAGTTTATTAGAGACGATTGAGAGGCAAAAAGAACATTTACGGACTGAAGTAGAAATGAGTCTCTACCAAATTCCTCCGTAGCATCTATAGGCATTTACAAACGGTCCCGATACAGCTTCTTTGGGCATTATTGTCTAGCAGCATATATAATGCACTTCCATGAACAAATGAAGAAGCCTGGCGTGGATGACAGGTAAGCCGAGGAAGTGCTCTACTTGCTCCCATGGGAGCAACCCTGGTCACGCATTTGGCCACCTGCCACAATCACCAATTGCTTCTATTCAGTGTTATTCAACAAGCAAAAGTCAACATCCTTTGAATATGCCTATTCTTGCCCTAAACAAATAACCTAGGATACTTTAGGTGTCAGTTCTGACTTGTCATATTGTCGCTGCATAGGTTTAGGCTACAAATCCAGAGCCACTTTTACCAAAAGCCTATTGTTTAACGTTGATAAGAAGCACACACGGCCAGTTGTAAAGGCTATTAGTAAGCTTAATAGAATGCTATCATTTCATCTTCAGAGCCTGATTTGTAGGCCTACACTCAGCCTGCCCAAACTGGCCATCATATCATTCGCAAAATATACATTAATACGGCTCGCAAAATGATAGCCTACTATTGATTTTGCCCATATTTATATGAAAATACAATTGTCCGTATCTAACAAAGTATCATATGATGTTAGGCCTATTTACACTGAACAAAAATATAAAAACACAACAATTGGAACTATTTTACTGAGTTACAGTTCATATAAGATTTCAGTCAATTGAAAAATGTGGCACTAATCTACAGCTTTCACATGACTGGGTAGGGGCACGGTAATGGGTGGGCCTGGGTGTACATAGGCCCCCTCACTAGGGAGCCAGGCCCAGACAATCAGAATGAGTTTTTCCCCAAAAAAGGGCTTCATTACAGACAGATATACTCCTCCGTTTCGGCAGCTGTCAGGGTGACTGTCTCAGACGATCCCACAAGTGAAGCTGGATGTGGAGGTCCTGGGCTGGTGTGGTTACACATGGTCTGCGGTTGTGTGGCCGGTTGGACGTACTGCCAAATTCTCTAAAACCATGTTGGTAGAGAAATTAACATTACATGATCTGGCAACAGGTCTAGTTGACATTCCTGCAGTCAGCATGCCAATTGCATGCTCTCTCAAAACTTGAGACAGCTGTGGCATTGTGTTGTGAAAAAAATGTCTATATTGACATAACCTGAAAGGCCGCTGAGCAAGGAAGAAGACACTGCTCCAAAACCGCCATAAAAAAGCCAGACTATGGTTTGCAACTGCACATGGGCACAAACATCATGCTTTTTGGAGAAATGTCCTCTGATCTGATGAAACAAAAATATAACTGTTTGGCAATAATGACCATCGTTATGTTTGGAGGAAAAAGGGGGAGGCTTGCAAGCCATAGAACACCATCCCAACTGTGAAGCACGAGGGTGGCAGCATCATGTTGTGGGGGTGCTTTGCTGCAGGAGGGACTGGTGCACTTCACAAAATAGATGGCATCATGAGGTGGGAAAATTATGTGGATACATTGAAGCAACATCTCAAGACATCAGTCAGGAAGTTAAAGCTTGGTCGCAAATTGGTCTTCCAAATGGACAATGACCCCAAGTATACTTCCAAAGTTGTGGCAAAATGGCTTAAGGACAACAAAGTCAAGGTATTGGAGTGGCCATCACAAAGCCCTGACCTCAATCCTATCAAAAATGTGTGGGCAAAACTGAAAAAGCTTGTGCGAGCAAGGAGGCCTACAAACCTGACTCAGTTACACCAGCTCTGTCAGGAGGAATGGGCCAAAATTCACTCAACTTATTGTGGGAAGCTTGTGGAAGGCTACCCAAAACATTTGACCCAAGTTAAACAAACAATTTAAAGGCAATGCTACCAAATACTAATTGAATGTAACTAAACTTCTGACCCACTGGCAATGTGATGAAAGAAATAAAAGCTGAAATAAATCATTCCCTCTACTATTATTCTGACATTTCACATTCTTAATATAAAGTGCTAATCCTAACTGACATAAGACAGGGAATTTTTACTAGGATTAAATGTCAGGAATTGTGAAAAACTGAATTTAAATGTATTTGGCTAAGGTGTATGTAAACATCCGACTTCAACTGTACATACATACGACTGTTCAACAGTTTGAGGTCACTGAGAAATTCTTCTTTTCCATGAAAACATACAAGACGTTGACAAGGTTAAATAATGAATTTTAAATCTAAATAAAAATTGTGTCTTAAACTGATTTCGTCAAAGAAACCTCCATTTGCAGCAATTACAACCTTGCAGACCTTCGGCATTCTATTTGTCAATTTGTTGAGGAAATCTGAAGAGATTTTACCCCATGCTTCTACCCCATGCTTCCTGAAGAACCTCCCACGTATTGCCCAGCGACAGCCCCGAAACCTGAAGGATCTGGAGAAGGTCTGTATGGAGGAGTGGGCCAAAATCCCTGCTGCAGTGTGTGCAAACCTGGTCAAGAACTACAGGAAACATATTATCTCTGTTGCAAATTGCAAATTGCAAACAAAGGTTTCTGTACCAAATATTAAGTTCTGCTTTTCTGATGTATCAAATACTTATGTCACGCAATAAAATGCAAATTAATTACTTAAAGATCACACAATGTGATTTTCTGGATTTTTGTTTTAGATTCCGTCTCTCACAGTTGAAGTGTACCAATGATAAAAATTACAGACATCTACATGCTTTGTAAGTAGGAAAACCTGCAAAATCGGCAGTGTATCAAATACTTGTTCTCCCCACTGTCGATATTCCATTCAAATTCTGCCGTTTCCAAATACAATAGTCATTTACAACATTAACAATGTCTACACTGTATTTCTGATCAATTTGATGTTATTTTTATGGACAAAACGTGTTTTTCTTTCACAGTCAAGGATATTTCTAAGTGACCCCAAATTTTTAAACGGTAGTGTACATTCTGCCCTTTTTTCTTAATTCAGACTCTAAATTGCCTTTGAGTGCCCAGTAAAAAGAGATGAAACGTTGGGAGTGGGTCAAATATGGAGCTGTGCTTGTAATAGCGCCGGGTGTTTACAGAGGACTTGTAAACACTCCTTTGGGGGGAGGCTGCTGTTAGCGAGATAAAAGCATTTCTTGCGTGCTCCCGTGCAAGGTTTTGGAGTGGCCCGTACTGCGGCACTGAAGCGCTGTGGAGCGAGTGCGAAACATGATGCCTCCAGGCATCTAGCTACACCGTGGAGCTTTAGAAGCACTTCCCGACCATGAGATGCCAAGCAAAACATACATCCTCAGCATTCCAAGTGAACACTAGAACAAATCATTTCCTCACCATCTCTTCCTCGCTCTTTCCACTTCATTCGCACTTATCCTCTCTCTCACCTTCCCCATGCATGTTACACAAAGACTCTTTCCTCCCCACCTAGCTCCGCTAGGCATCCCTGGGCCTCTCCGAGCTGTGGAAATGTCAAGAATGGGAAGAAAGAGGATACACTGAGCGCAGAGGCAGGTAGAGCCTTGTCCGACTGTACTAACATCTCCAGTCTTCTCGATGGGTGGTTGGCTGCTCACAGAGGATGGGATCCAAATTGACTATCTTAATTAAAGACTTTGCAACTTTGAAGCCTCAGAGCTCATTCTTCAGAGGAATGCCAACCAATCGCCTGGCTGAAATGGTTCCCGGAAAAAAAAAAATCTGGATTTGTATCTAACCACGAGATGCCCGGATATGTACTATGCAATAAGTGTATAGCAATGCAATATATTACAATTTCAAATACATTGCAAGTTAACTTGAATAAAGCTTGAAAAGTTTCATAAGGTTTCATTGAAACAGGACACGAAAGCATATGTTCTCTTCACTAGTCCACACATTATTTTATTTTTTTGCAGTAGCATGCATAACACTAGGCCCTCTAGCTGGTTATGTGAAATATTGGGCTACTCTGGCCATGCTAACAACCTCTTCAAACACAAGGCACCCACAACAAAAAAGGACACATTCTAGATCTATATAGTAGTTGCTAGAGCGAAGAAACTCCCCTCTTCACAACAAAAATAAATAAATTAAAAAAAACACGTAAAAAAGGTACAAAAAAGGTTAGCAGTACAGTGTTTCTTGCTTCGACAGACAAGCAAATTCATTTTTGCATGCCAAACTCAACCAAACTCTATAAGCAAACTGTGACCATTGGAATCACCTGCTACCACGAATGAGTCATGCACCGACTATTTTCACCTGGTATTTGAGGCCTTCTTATGAAGTCTTACTTTGACCAGCATTGTCACGCACCAGCTGAACAGCAACAAGCCACGCTTGATGGCAGAGGTCAGATAGGGGCATAGTCACGGACTCATTAGTCACGGGTATGGGTCTTCTTATAGTGGCTGACAAATGGGTTCTCTACAGAAAATACCAAGAGGCAAACCTTTTCAATTAACTCTTATTGCAGTGGGGACGTTTTCGGTATCTACAGCTACAGCTGGCTAAAATCTATTATTCGTGTCCTTTTTTCTCCCAAACTCAGGAAGCTCCTCGAAAAACTATGTTCTCAAGTGCAGAAAAGTCTGATCTAATCATTTGTTCTCCACTTCAGTTTCCACCTGCTACCGACTCTGCCTCTGTTTAGATAAAATGAGAAAGGCTGTCTCTTAATGGCACCAAGGCTTTGCCACTAACAGTGGTGTGAACATAAAGGTCAACTGCTAAAAGTGTGTGAGAAATGTCATCCCCAGTAAATGACTCAAAGCTCCGGGTTATATGTAAAAATACTTAAGGAGCTCCCCTGACTACATAACATTTCCCACTGACAAGGGTCAAAGGTTAGGGTTGAAGCCTCAGGGAGGTCATTTACTGTCTCTGAAGGTGTTCATCAAAGGGGACACTGTCTACCTCCTTGAGGCCTGACAGATCATTGAAGGGCCGCACCACATTCACCATGACAACCAACATGCTTAGACACTCAGGTGTCCCAATTTGTCTGAGTACTGGGAACAGAGTTATGGGTGTAAACCCTACAGCTATGAGATTTCAGACACCACCTACTTGTGATGCATGAGAGCAGGGATTGTGACTTTACAATGTGACTGCCCAATACAACTGTCAGAATAACCTTAAAATAATCACATTAACTAGCAGGTGGCCACTCCTGAAACACATATTTCAATTTCCATGAAATTGACTCTTCTCGGGCTAATGTGTGAAGGTTTAGCAACAACACATTCAGTTCACCTGGCTGGCACTTGCAGCCATATTAGATGGGACACAGAGATGGGGTGTCTATTCCATACAGTCCTGTTGAGACAGAGAGAGAGAGGAGACAACAAAATGGCCGGCTTACCGTCCACACAGTGCTCCACCTCCTCCAGGTTACGCAGGGTAATCCTCATCAGGCTGGAGTTGAGCATCAGCTCATTCTTGTGCGTTGGCCACATGAACTCCGGAGCCAGGTTGACAAAGAAAATGCGCGTGTCGCCAGTGGCAACCTGGTTGTCGCAGACCTCAGGGTCCCCAAAGCCACCAATCATCACCTTGTTTCCACCGTCCAAAAGAACCTCGCCATTGACCATGGTCTTTCCTTTCAGGTACCGCCATACCCTCACCTTTACCAAGGCCATGGAGAAAGACAGTGGGGGGGTTTAGCTCTGTATTGAGGCTGTAACTTTAACGGTAGACTGAACAAGATGACATCATAGACAGGATATGATGTCTGCAAGTGGAACGTTGTCATATGGTTTATGCTGTCATTTTGCAGTCTAACTTAAAGCAAACATTTAATAGGAAAAGTATTTTGCAATAATTTTTGTCTAACACATATATTTCAGCCAGGACTCCAGGACTAATCTAAAGTATTGCAGGGACTTATTCTCCAAAGCACTTACTGTAATACAAATGTAAAAAGGGCCAAATTGTATACATCACAGAGTAACAGGGTTGAATAATGACTTACTTTCCTGGACAACATCTCCTAAACCATAATCTTATTTCCAACAGAAGAATTTGCATATTCATTGATGGGTTTTCATTTCACTTTATGGGCTGGTGTCATTTGGTGGTCTAGATCCCAAAATGCGACAACTTATCTACATCCCAAATCATGAGCCAAGGAACCATAGACCAAACAGCAGGTTGCAGATCTGGAAGAACGCCGACTGCAACTGCTTTTTTTAAATTTACAATGAATTACCAAAGGAATTCCTCAATGATAGACAATGCGGAGGGGTTTGTGGCGGACTGTTAATTGCAGGATTGGCTTCTGTCATTGGAATAACTTGTTTGCAGCACAACAAGCTTTTCACGCACCAATTTGAATATGTATTTATCCATCTGTTAACAGTGCACGTTACTACATGATTTTGCAACCAAGGCATCAGAATCTCAGGTGCAACCTACTGCCAGTGTGCCCTAGAGCAAGGCCCTTTACCTCATAACCTGCTGCAGGGGCATATATTTGTGGCTGACAATATCGAAAAATATTCATTCTGTATTTTTATGTATTTTTATCATCATTTTTCCTACTGGTATAATGGTTTGTCATGTTTGCAAAAAAATGTAGGTTATTGCTTCCAGAGAGATGCATACCGTTTTCAACATGCCACGAAATGGACCACTGACGATACAAACGGATGCAGTTTGCAGGAGGTCGGTCAAGGGCACTGGCAGGTGGTTCACAGCATGTTTGAGATGATTAAGTGGCAGTACGTCCAGTAGCTATATAATTGATGGTTTGATGGTAAAAACTTTAATGAACACGTAAGATATGGATCTTTAGTGTTGTGCTCCGTGACAAGGTAATTGTCAAATACTACCTCATGGCTATAAATAAAGAAAGTCTGAAGAACCGCAAATGTAACGCCGTATAGCTAATTCAAGCATTTAAATCATTAGAGCTCAATTGACCTTCCCTTTGAATACAGTTCTTTGTGTTCCCTATGTATGTATAAAAGGGTTTATTATCCTAAAATGCGTAATAAAAGTAGTTTGTTGAAAGGGGCGATATTGTTACTTATTTGTTCAACTTTTGCCTTTATTTTAAGCTTTGCGAATGTACGAGTAAAACTGATGCACTGATTCGAATGACCGCAAATGAACAAAATATTCCAAATGAAAAGTGGGCTGGTATTTGACAGGTGCCCCCTTGGCGTTACATGTAATCCTACTACGTTGTAACGTTTTCAACGCGACTATGTTCAAGACGGTTAAAGATTGAGCAGCAACCTCATTCAACAGAAATCTATGAACTCACTCAGACTTACCTTGCATGAGTAGGTATTGTGCACTGGGTCCATGTTCATGATTTCTTCAACGGTGCCAGTCAGAACCACGTTCGCCTCCTCTTCCCTTTTCTCCAAATCTTCCTCCGGGCAACTTTCATGACCCCGTTGACAGAAAACCGCGACTATCATCAATGCCCACCCGTACAAGCGAGTTTGCTCTGAACCCATGGTCACGAAAACGGAGAACAAAAAGTTGCGGACAAAATTAAATCTCTGCGACGCAAAGTAGCCTAGAAATCGATGTCGCAACAATACTCACTATTTCGGTTCGAGTAATGCTTCTGATTTCCCTACTGACCACGAAGCTCCCAGTTTCAGCCAGAACTCATGCATCTACTGCGTCGGGGCCAAGCTGCCTGACTGGGAGCCGGCAGGGAGAGAAACGGGTTCTCTCTCTCGAGGAATGCGCTACACTTCAGCCTCTCGATTGTTTCACAGTCACCCCTTCTGATTTGCATGCAGTCTGAATTGCTGACACGACTGGTGAAGGGGACCTTGGTTTTCAGGAACGCTGCCGAAAGTGGTGTAAAACGCCACCCTTCGGAGAAAGGACGCGTCCAATAGAACAAGTGTAGAACCAAAAAGGGACTGCGCTGTGACAATGAAGTAGTCTATGCCTATATTGTTTAGTTAAAGCCTAATCTAAACTATAAAATAACAATTTACAAACAGGCCAGAACTGGAAATAAAGTACACCTTTCCTAAGCAATCATATTATGGATCTTTGTTAAGATTTCCCATGATCAACATCTGTAAATGCTACCATTATGTCCCTTTTGTTAGGAATGGGTCACTGTGTACATTTCCACGCTTCACAAATTAATTAAATAGCCTGCCGGTCATTCTATACGAGCAAAATGTCGGGTTTACGGTGCGCTCTCGAAAACAGGATATTTGTAACGTACATCGCATTGGTCCGTACAATTGCTCGTATTTTAGCGCCCCAAAAACGTAATACTTCCAGATCAACTGTAATATCAATACCATTGTAAAGCACAATTTTTCCCCTTTCCAACAGAATCAATTACATGACCTAAACGCTGCCCGTTTCTGCATAATACAAGCAGGCAATGAGCCCTTCGGGTCTTTTAAAAATAGCTGGTGGGGAAGCGAAACTATTGCATGATAGTGAGAAGGAGAGATGTTGTGCGAAAATTGCTTTTTTTCACTAGATCTGTCCAACTTATCACCTTATCGCCTCTAAAATGTAAATAAAGAGTTTATATAATGTGTCATTACATACCTATTTGAAGGTTTGTCGAAATTGAATCTGGTTTTTAGGGCGGTGCTAAAGTGATCTTAGAAGTAAACAGCGGCTTTGAGAATGATGATCGCATGCAATGATGATGAGAAAAATGACTAGGTATCCCCCCTCCCTTACCCCGTCACTGTCCATTTCTTGTTTTTAAAGGATGATAGAAGTGCTACAGATTGTAAGACAGAAATAGTTGCTTTATGCGTGCGGTAAGTTACGAAATGACATGTTAAGATGTAACGGAGAGTCAGTTTTTTCAACTTTTAACCTCCAATACTATAGAGCCATTACCATGTCGACCAACGCTTGAATAGAAACAAGTTCACACCCCCGATTTTGACGTCAACACAGTCACTACAGTCCCATTAGTTTTCTTTGTAGCCTCGTTTGAATGTTGCGGTTGCCCACATTTGTACGGAATGGGTTGAGTTTACGTTAGAGATTTGTTGGTGGTTTACCTCGTATTTCTGGAGCCCTTCCCCGTTTTGTGTCAATCTTGAAAGTAGACCTATTCTAAGCCTATTCACAATTAACATGTCAACATCAGGAACGAACAGAACGCAGCATGACAGGCCGATCGTTTGATTGTACCCTTCTTTGCCATAACAAAACACAATTTTGCACTAGGCCTACTAATTTAGCACCTTAATAAACCATTGGGCCACCCGTTGCTGGCTTTTATGAATGCCTATTATCCCTCCCAATCCATGGACGCATTCTGAAAAGTGAGTGCAAGCAGTGTTTGCTGTTTTATTTCATTAAATATCTATGACAATGTGCACATCCCAATTCTGCACCCAATTTACTTTGCTGGAACTCAATGGATAAAACCAAGAACTCCCTTTTTAGTTTGTTCTCCTGTTGGCAAAGTGACTCCTTTTTGTAGCTAGATAAGACTACTTTTAATTTGCACGCCTTAATCTACATCCTGGAAGCATTTGTTGGGCAGAATGGCAGATCTTCCACTTTGCCAGCTCGGGGATTTGAACCATCGACCTTTCAGTTACTGGCCCAACTCTTTTACCTGCTAGGCAACCTGCCGCATGTCCAAAAACAATGGATTTTCTTAAACTCTACGGATTAAGTAGACTCAACAGCATATAACTATTTCAACACAACAAGTCTGTTTTTCAGAATTGTCAGAGGACAAACAGGTTCCGGGGCTATAGAACTTCCCGAAGTTGAACTTCAGTGCTCACTTTTTCAAAATGTATCTATTTGGATTTGGGCTATTTGATAGGATTAAATGCATAGAAATAGAATGATTAGAATGGGCGAATCATTGACTTGAATGGGGCTCCCGTTGTATTAATTTCATTTGCATGCATGTTATCCTATCCAGTGTTGCCAACTCCTCAGTAACGAAAGTAGCTATTGGCATGCCCTAAAAGTCACTAGAAGTCTCTATATGATGTAATCACCAAATTTGCATAATGTGCATGTAATTGTGATGGATGCTGTAGGAGAGAGGAATAACGTTGTGGGAGAGACAAAAAGACAGTAAGAAACACCCTAAATATGTTTAGAACTACAAATGAGCAAGCTGCAGAGAGTAGCACACACAGCAAATAAGAACCAGATATTTGAGGCCATACTCCTCCTTCGTCAGTACTCTATGGACTCCATTGTTAATCCCCGTCATAACAGAGGCATCGTCAGTCCCCATCCCCAGGAGTTTCTCTTTGGTAAGACAACACTTCGAGGAAAGCCACAGTAGCACGGGGCTATAGATTGGCATCTCCTCCCTCCAACTCAACAAGCCCCAGAAATGTTGATACAACTGTCTACTTGGTGTCACTAAAGTACCTTATCACAACCCCCAGGTACTTAGAAACGCTTACATCCGTGGACTCATCGAGTAGGAGGCTGAAACGCTGCTCACCCACGTCTGCAACCAACTTTTTCAGAAAGTATGGTGCTAAAACAACATTTCTGTGCACTTTGTCCTGTGCATTTTGAAGTGGGTAGCAGCAGTGGAGTCTGAGAACGCAGCTCTATATGCTTTCCAAAGTGATCACATGCCAGCATGGAACAGTGTTCAGCGATAGCTAATGCCATGGTGGCCTCAGCGTTTTTTGCAGAGTCAATTTTTTTAACCATAAATGGCAGCTTATTTTGGGTGGTACTGTTTTTAGGCTTTGCCTTTTGAGTATGTTTTTGAGTTGTCATGTGTTTTTTACATCACTAAGTTTGGTGTAGAAATCAGCGTTACAATACAGGCAGTATGCCCGTGTATCATCCCCAATAAACGGCTTCAACCAGCCTTTGAATTCAGGGTTTGAATCCCACTCCTTTCTCTATTTTTGAGTGTACAGTTTAGACTGAGACATGATGAGCTAGCCAGCTAGATGTTTACCTTATGTCACAGAGAGGCGCACACACACAGTGGACAAGGTAAGTGACTGAGGCTGTGTGAGTCAAATGCAGTGATTTATTTTTTTGCAGTGATTTATTTTAGACAAAGAACATTTTACATTTGCAATCCCGCCCGGAATGTAAGTCAGGGCGGGATCAGCCAGCAGCGGCTTCACGAATGCGCGATTCATTTGCAGTCTGGACCTGGAGGTGTGAACATCTCCTGCTCTGACTACAGCTGGGAGGGACTGCTGCACGAGGACTGGGCCACCTGTGAGTGCTTTGGGATGGGTTGGGGCCCACGCCAGCACCCGCTGCTCATTGAGAAGAGTCAGAACAATACGTGCTTTCACGTCAGAGTCTCCAAAAGTCTCCAATAACACCAGAAAAAGTTACTAGATTTGTCGCTAGTCGATTTTTTGAAAATGTGTTGCTAGAGGGGTCTGAATACTCGCTAAATATAGCAAAAAAGTCACTAAGCTGGCAACACTGATCCTATCTGATAGATGAAAAACAGAGCACAGGTTAATTATCACCAGCGGCAGCCATGCGTGTGACCTGAATTGCACACCTATGATCAAATAGTACAACTGTATGCCAAGAGGGGGCAGCCTGCACATAGATTGATGAAAAGATAACAAATGGAATATGGAATTGAATTGATGCTGTCATCTTTATAGTGCTTTTTTAAATTTTCACATTTGCAATATAGAAAGTAGACAGCAGAGGACAATGTTCCTGAAAACCTCTGAAAAAAGTCTCTGATAGTTATAGCTACAGCCAGGGTTTTTCCTGGTCAGGTCACATGGTTAGGAAACCCTTTTGCCCTTATGTTTTCTAACACTAACAGCACAAAGGGAAAACTAATGTCTGAATATTATGGGCGGAGTCAGAAAGTTGGCTGTCAGAAGTGTTACAATGTAAATTTCCTTTTAATCCGTCTGTCTGCATATTTCAAGACAAGACATATGAGGGTGCAGTGAGATACCCGATGGGTTGGATACTTTTCTCATCAATCATATTGAAAAAAATGTATACTTAACTGGAAATCAACCAATCCTCAATCGTTAACACAATGGAAAGGTCAAATGCTTTATTATCGGAATGTGCGTGGGCGACGGAGAGAAACTAAATGGTGCAGTTTGAGGCTATGTGGCGTAAAGAGATGCGGGCCCTGGAGATGTGAGGCAGCGGTGGTGTTATGGATGTTTGAGGCTATGTGGCGTAAAGAGATGCGGACCCTGGAGAGCGGTGATGTGGATGGAGGCTCTGTGGCGTAAAGAGATGCGGGCCCTGGAGATGTGAGGCAGCGGTGATGTTGTGGATGTTTGTTGTGGATGTTTGAGGCGGTGGTGTTGTGGATGTTTGAGGCTATGTGGCGTAAAGAGATGCGGGCCCTGGAGATGTGAGGCAGCGGTGATGTTGTGGATGTTTGAGGCTATGTGGCGTAAAGAGATGCGGGCCCTGGAGATGTGAGGCAGCGGTGATGTTGTGGATGTTTGAGGCTATGTGGCGTAAAGAGATGCGGGCCCTGGAGATGTGAGGCAGCGGTGATGTTGTGGATGTTTGAGGCTATGTGGCGTAAAGAGATGCGGGCCCTGAGGCAGCGGTGATGTTGTGGATGTTTGAGGCTATGTGGCGTAAAGAGATGCGGGCCCTGGAGATGTGAGGCAGCGGTGGTGTTGTGGATGTTTGAGGCTATGTGGCGTAAAGAGATGCGGGCCCTGGAGATGTGAGGCAGCGGTGGTGTTGTGGATGTTTGAGGCTATGTGGCGTAAAGAGATGCGGGACCTGGAGATGTGAGGCAGCGGTGATGTTGTGGATGTTTGAGGCTATGTGGCGTAAAGAGATGCGGGCCCTGGAGATGTGAGGCAGCGGTGATGTTGTGGATGTTTGTTGGCGTAAAGAGATGCGGACCCTGGAGATGCAGCGGTGGTGTTGTGGATTGGCATAAAGAGATGCGGGCCCTGGAGATGTGAGGCAGCGGTGATGTTGTGGATGTTTGAGGCTATGTGGCGTAAAGAGATGCGGACCCTGGAGATGTGAGGCAGCGGTGATGTTGTGGATGTTTGAGGCTATGTGGCATAAAGAGATGCGGGCCCTGGAGATGTGAGGCAGCGGTGATGTTGTGGATGTTTGTGTGCATCTGTATGTTGCCTTTTGTATATGTATGTTTATATTGTAAAAAATACTAAACAAAAGTAAAACTACAGCCCTCCATAAAAAGATACTACAGTGACCTACACTGTCAGCAGGAATGTCTGTAGCCAAACAAGGAATTTATTAGGCTGAGATCTATCTGTTTAGCCTGAGAATTGTTTCCTGATCACATGAAAAATCATGTTCTCCACCACCAATTGTCTTTTGACAGCACTCATTGTCGCACAAATATTTCAACCCAAACACCCCAGAAAGTAAATAGGCTTTAACAAGCAGTCAACCCAGGGAATACATTTTCATAGCCCCCTTTGTAGCTGGTCTCTCTTAGCTCCCACGTCAGTTTTTATGAGTGTGTTTCGTTGTAGACTGACTGCACTCAGCATTGGCATTTGAAAACGTAGTGAATTGGCACATTGCAATGCAGTGGTGTGTCTTGAATGACGTGTTGTTCAAATGGTTCTTTAGCAATACCTCTGGAATAAAACAACACATACATCGGACAGTGTATTATTATTTATCCCTTTGAAACATCTTGTGAGTGATGACTTTACACGTGAGGAAGGATTGTGCCGCTGGAGAAGTTTGAACCGATTCAACTCAGGGTCTTCTGGAAACAAAGACTTGTGATGTGACCTGACGAACGGTATGCAAAGGCTCAGCCGTTAGTCATTTAACAGGTTGTGATTTTGGTATATTCCTATATGTCATCACCATATTGTCATTCAGTGACATTGTAACGAGTGCGCTGAGAGTTGGGAAGAAAGTACAGGGAGTGAGTGTTTTCATAAATAAACACAACAATGAACACGAAACACAAACAACGCGCCAACATGAGACAGAGTCAATAACACCTGAGGAAAGAACCAAGGGGAGTGGCAGATATAGGGAAGATAATCAATGAGGTGATGGAGTCCAGGTGAGTGTCATGAGACAGAGTCAATAACACCTGAGGAAAGAACCAAGGGGAGTGACAGATATAGGAAAGATAATCACAGAGGTGATGGAGTCCAGGTGAGTGTCATGAGACAGAGTCAATAACACCTGAGGAAAGAACCAAGGGGAGTGACAGATATAGGAAAGATAATCACAGAGGTGATGGAGTCCAGGTGAGTATCATGAGGCGCAGGGGAGTGAGACGATGGTGACAGGTGTGTGGGATAATCAGCAGCCTGATGACCTAGAGGCCGGAGAGGGAGTATACATGACAGAAATGTTGACGGTATATGCGTTGTGAAAAGTCCATTTGCTTGGTGCTCTACATACAGTAACATGTAAGTGATATCCTCACTGTGCAGCTCACTCAATAATGCACAATGTCACCGTGGTTATATGGTGTATTTGGAAAGTATTCAGACCCCTTGACTTTTCCCACATCTTGTTACATTACAGCCTTATTCTAAATGGAATAAAAAAAAATTATACACACAATACCACAATAAACAACTAAAATATTAAATTTACATAAGTATTCAGACCATTTACTCAGTACTTTGTTGAAACACCTTTGGCAGCGATTACAGCCTCCAGTCTTCTTGGGTATGATGCTACAAGCATGCCACACCTGTATTTGGGGAGTTTCTCCCAATCTTCTCTGCAGATCCTCTCAAGCTCTGTCAGGTTGGATGGGGAGCATTGCTGCACATCTATTTTCAGGTCTCTCCAGAACTGTTTGATTGGGTCCAAGTCCGGGCTCTGACTGGGCCACTCGAAGGACATTCATAGACTTGTCCTGAAGCCACTCTCCTGCGTTACCTTGGCTGTGTGCTTAGGGTCGTTGTCCTGTTGGAAGGTGAACCTTCACCCCAGTATGAGGTCCTGAGTGGTTTGGAGCAGATTTTCAAGAATCTGTACCTTGCTACTCATATTTCCCTCGATCCTGACTAGTCTCTCAGTTCCTGCCCCTGAAAAACATCCCCACAGCATGATGCTGCCACCACCATGCTTCATCGTAGGGATGGTGCCAGGTTTCCTCCAGATGTGACGCTTGACATTCAGGCCAAATAGTTCAAATTGGTTTCATCACACCAGAGAATCTTGTTTTTCATGGTCTGAGATTCCTTTAGGTGCCTTTTGGCAAACTCCAAGCGGGCTTTCATGTGCCTTTTTACTGAGGAGTGACTTCCGTCTGGCCACTCTACCATAAAGACCAGATTGGTGGAGTGCTGCAGAGCAGGTTGTCCTTCTGGAAGGATCTCCCATCTCCATAGAGGAACTCTGGAGCTCTGTCAAGAGTGACCATCGGGTTCTTGGTAATTTCCCTGACCAAGGACCTTCTCCCCAATTGCTCAGTTTGGCTGTGCAGCCAGCTCTAGTAAGAGCCTGGGTGGTTCCAAACTTCTTCCATTTGAGAATGATGGAGGCCGCTGTGTTCTTGGGAACCTTCAATGCTGCAGACATTTTTTGGTACCCTTCCCCAGATCTGTGCCTCGACACAATCCTGTCTCGGAGCTCTACGCACAATTGCTTCAACCTAATGGTTTGGTTTTTGCTCTGACATGCACTGCTAACCTTATATAGACAGGTGTGTGCCTTTCCAAATCATGGAAACAGGATGCACCTGAGCTCAATTTCGAGTCTCATAGCAAAGGGTCTGAAAAACCTGTTTTCGCACACACGCATACACACACGCACACACACAAAGACCGATAACAGGGCTTAAATGACCCAACCTCTGTTTGTTTTCTGAGTGTCCCTGATATGATGGAAACACTCACACACAGACATGTAAACACTCACACAGCCACCCACAACCCTCCCCATTCTTATGTAAACCCACATCACCAATGTCACCTGACACACATACACACAATGCAGTAGACAGTGCAGCATTATAACAAGTTTGTTTTTTACAGGGGACAGTGTTAATTTCCTTTATCAGGTATTTGCTTGGGAACATGATAGCAAACCTCGCCTGCTTGGCATCTTGACACTTGGTGTCCAGTGTCCCAGCCTGCCCAGCAAACCCTAGCCACTGGCTCTCTGTGCCTCTTTACTCACTGTAGAAACAGCAAGTAATCCCACTCCGACAGTTAAATCTCAATTGAGCATGACTCTCAGGGACACTGATTATTTATTTTAGAAATAGAGGAGATATGTTTTGTGTGTCGGTGTGTATGTCGTTAAGTGTGTGTGTGCATTTCTGCACGTTATGGGTATGTGTTTGCGTCAGGTATGCAAATGTGTGTGCATGCTGTGTGCAAATACATCGGTGGGTATATACTGTAAGTGTGCGGCCTCATTGTTGACGACAAGGCAGCTAAATAACGCAACATGAGCGTGAGGAGGTGGACTGAACTCTTCACTTCAACCTCTCACACTGAACCCATTCTTCACTTATTCAAGAGCTGCTATCAAATAAGAGGAAGTCCAGGGAGCCTGGTTTAAACTGCTCTGAATGAAAGGAGCAGGAAACCCAATTGGCCCTAGGTCAAACAACAAACTGATTATAGAACATTGGGTTTTTGTTGTGGTTCCGGGGTGAGAATACATGCTGGTCCTGAACCACGATGTTCCAGAAACACGTCTCATAGTGTTCACCAGATGTTAGAGGAACGTTATCCTAACCTCATGTTGAACACACCAGAACGTTTATCATGACTAAAGGCTGCAAGGCAGCACTTTGTATAGGCTCCCAGAGTTGGAGAAGGTTGTGTCCTGTCTCTCCCGTCTTGGAGGGAGATGGACAGACGGATGGAAAAGGGGGTGGGGGGGATGCTTTATTCCAGAGAGAAAGAGGGGGAGAGAGAGGGAGACAGAGAGAAAAGAGAGACACACTCTTATCTACTGTTTGAGCAGAGGTGCAGGGTTTCCTGTAGTCTGTCAATACAGTCAACCAACAGGCAAACAGACGCCATCTGGATGCATTGTGGTGAATGGCAGAGAGGCACTACAGTTTTAGTGCCTTCAAAAGTATTCTTGACTTTTTGGTGGTGTTACCGCCTGAATTATACATTGATTAAATGTAGATTTTTTTTGTCAATGAAAAGAGGACATGTCTTGAGCCAATTAGTAATCAACCCCTTTGTTTTGGCAAGCCTAAATAAGATCAGTAGTAAACATTTGCTTAACAAGTTACACAATACACTTCATGGACTCTCACTCGGTTTGCAATAATAGTGTTTAGCATGATTTTTGAATTACTATCACAACTCTATAACCCACACATACAATTATCTGTGAGGTCCCTCAGTCAAGCAACCACAAAGATCAGGGAGGCTCGCAAATCTACCTATTGGTAGATGGGTAAACAAAAAATAGCAGACATTGAACATCCCTTTGAGCATGTTGAAGTTATTAATTACACTTTGAATGATGTATCAATACACCCAGTCACAACAAAGATACAGGCAATATTCCTAACTCAGTTGCCGGAGAGGAAGGAAACCTCTCGGGATTTCACCATGAGTGACTTTAAAATAGTTACAGAATTGAATGGCTGTGATAGGAGAAAACTGCAGATGGATCAACAACATTGTAGTTACTCCACAATACTACAACTTAATTAGATAACTAGCAAGTTAAACTTAGCAAGTGTTAACGCAAACTTATTACATTTTCATGCAGAAAAAAATATGAAATGCCTAAGAAATCTCTTGCTGCGTTTTGTAAACGCAGATCAAAAAGGCTTCTTATTGTAATTTCTGTGCAATATCAAACTTTGTGCTTCATTTGCACTTCTCCACTCAGATGAGAATTCACAAACGGGCCATTCTATCAGCAGACAGTGCTTTGACTCTTGTGTAGCTTTTTTCTCCAGTACTTTTTTGTCTGTGTAGGCAGCCAGCCTACTATTTGTTGGTAAAATTCAAGATGAACTTTAAGCAAAAGATTAGGAAATGAAGCTGAC
Organism: Oncorhynchus masou masou; assembly: GCF_036934945.1. Classification (NCBI taxonomy): domain Eukaryota; kingdom Metazoa; phylum Chordata; class Actinopteri; order Salmoniformes; family Salmonidae; genus Oncorhynchus; species Oncorhynchus masou. The sequence goes on from NC_088244.1 coordinate 45,308,221, forward strand.
TACATTCTGTCTATGATAAACATTAGAAATATGATGGCCATGCATTGTTATTTTGCAATAAATACAGTGCTTTTGTGATCTCATTTACTGTGGCTGCCAACCAAATAGCATTGCACTTCTGTTGTCATTTGTTTATTTTCTGCCAAATGCGTTGCACTGATGTATTTTCTGTGAAGTTACAGGTCTGTGAGAGCCAGAAATCTTGCTTGTTTGTAGGTGACCAAATACTTATTTTCCACCATAATTTGCAAATAAATTCATTAAAAATCATCCTACAATGTGATTTTCTGGATTTTTCTTCTCATTTTGTCTGTCATAGTTGAAGTGTACCTATGATGAAAATTACAGGCCTCTCTCATCTTTTTAAGTGGGAGAACTTGCACAATTGGTGGCTGACTCAATACATTTTTGCCCCACTGTAAATGTTGACTCACCCTGCTTGTAGACTAGTTGAACACCAATGCCAACCTCTTTTTCATGTTAGCAAATGGTCTATGGCTCTTTTATACAGTACACTTTAAGTTTTTGTTGTTATAGGCTACTTAGCAAAAATGCTCGCTAGCCTAACTTCTATTCATGGACAACAATGAACCAGCTAAGTTAGAGAGCTAGTTAACGTGAACCTACTAGCCTAACTTCCATTCATAGGCAACAATGAACCAGCTAAATTAGAGAGCTAGTTAACGTGAACCTACTAGCCTAACTTTCATTCATAGGCAACAATGAACCAGCTAAGTTAGAGAGCTAGTTAATGTGAATCTACTAGCCTAATTTCCATTCATGGGCAACAATGAACCAGTTAAGTTAGAGAGATAGTTAACGTGAACCTACTCGCCTAACTTCCATTCATGAGCAACAATTAACCAGCTATGTTAGAGAGCTAGCTAGTTAATGTGAACCTACTAGCCTAATTTCCATTCATGGGCAACAATGAACCAGTTAAGTTAGAGAGCTAGTTAACGTGAACCTACTCGCCTAACTTCCATTCATGAGCAACAATTAACCAGCTAAGTTAGAGAGCTAGTTAGTTAATGTGAACCTACTAGCCTAACTTCCCTTCATAGGTAACAATGAACCAGCTAAGTTAGAGAGCTAGCTAGTTAACGTGAACCTACTAGCCTAACTTCCATTCATGGGCAACAATGAACCAGCTAAGTTAGAGAGATAGGCTAGTAGGTTCACGTTAACGAACTTCCATTCACTGGCAACAATGAACCAGCTAAATTAGAGAGCTAGTTAATGCGAACCTACTAGCCTAACTTCCATTCATGGGCAACAATTAACCAGCTAAGTTAGAGAGCTAGCTAGTTAATGTGAACCTACTAGCCTAATTTCCATTCATGGGCAACAATGAACCAGTTAAGTTAGAGAGCTAGTTAACGTGAACCTACTCGCCTAACTTCCATTCATGAGCAACAATTAACCAGCTAAGTTAGAGAGCTAGTTAGTTAATGTGAACCTACTAGCCTAACTTCCCTTCATAGGTAACAATGAACCAGCTAAGTTAGAGAGCTAGCTAGTTAACGTGAACCTACTAGCCTAACTTCCATTCATGGGCAACAATGAACCAGCTAAGTTAGAGAGATAGGCTAGTAGGTTCAGGTTAACGAACTTCCATTCACTGGCAACAATGAACCAGCTAAATTAGAGAGCTAGTTAATGTGAACCTACTAGCCTAACTTCCATTCATGGGCAACAATGAACCAGCTAAGTTAGAGAGCTAGTTAATGTGAACCTACTAGCCTAACTTCCATTCATGGGCAACAGTGAACCAGTTAAGTTAGCTAGCTAGTTAAACCTCTCAGGCCAGTGGCACAATATATTAATTTATTGTTAGATCATGGGCCTTTCCTCAGAATTATACAGAGAAGTTTAAATCCCCATCTCCATCTATGGCTTAGGAAAGGGCCAATTTAGCAAGCTAGCTAGTACAGGATATCAACACAAGCAGACCAGAAACAGACACGTTTTTCTGAAAATGAAGTTATGCAAAGGAAGTGATTTGGCTTCAGACCAAACTGGCCTCTCTTGGGGGGGTGTTTTGCTGTACCAGGACAACCCACAGTTGAGCTTAGCTCAATGCTGATTGGCTAATTATTTTATTGTGTTATCAAGGGAGGTCAAATCCTTGCTGGCAGTGACCTACTTGGTGTGTGAACTGCTGACTGCTCATAACTTACAGATGGTTGTTGACACATCAACCAAGATCAAGAGGCAGGGACATGTGTGACTTGTTTTGGTAATCAGTGGTTGTATTGCAAGGGGAGTTGTTTCACCTCTCTTAGGCAATCAGCTATTAGTACAGGGACTTGTGCTTTCCTGCTCTGCAATGATCAATTAGTGTTAGTTCTTCAGTCTCCCCTGGGCAGTTGTGTCAATGGCAGTTTTGTCAGAGAACTAAGATGGTTCTGGGGAGCTGTTTTAAGGAAGGAAAGAGGGGAAAGGTCCACACCACTCTCTCACTTGAGTATCTTAACTAGTTATTTTAGATCTCATTTTACTCTCTTGTCAACTGTGTGTGTGTTTTCTATCCCAGTTCGCTCCTCTCCCTGTAGGCTTTACAGACGGTCCCCACCACTTGGCTGCAAACCCATCTAATTTAGTGTACCCTGCGTGCCCAATTCCGTGTCTCTGGCAGCATTTGGAACTGCCGATCTGCGTTCAAGAACGCAGCTTTCATCTCAGCCTATGCTGCCCTTCAGTCCCTTGAGTTTTTTTGCCCTGATGGAGACGGATCACCCCAGGGAACACTGCTACTCCAGCTGCTCTTTCATCCGACTGTTTTCTCTCATAGTCTGAGAGCATCTGGTCATCTCGGTGGTGACACTGTCTATCTCCTCATTTGAATTCCATGCTGTCACTTGTCCACTCAAGCTTAACATTATCTATTGCCCACCAGGTGCCCTTGGAGTGTTCCCCAATGAGCTTGACACCTTGATGGCACACCGCTCTTTGTACTTCGTGACTTAACTTCCTGACATCTGCCTTCCCAACTCTCTTTCCTCTCTTGCCTCTTTTGACCTCACACTTTCCCAATCCCCTCCAACTCACAAGGCTCATACACTTGACCTAATCTTTACTAGAGGCTGCGCACATACTAATCTCACTGCCCCCCCCCCACCCCTCCAGGTCTCTGATCACTACTTTGTTTTCCTTTTCTGTCTTCCTCCAACCCCAACCACTCAGCCCCGACCCAGGTGTTAATGCGCTCGCTCTCTCCCACTACTCTCATCTTATCATATCTCTCTTCTGCTAAATCCTTTTCCCTCTTGTCTCCTGATTCTGTCTCTCCAACCGTATTCTCCTCCGTTTCCGCATCCTATGACTCGCACTGTCCCCTTTCCTCCCGGCCGGCCCTCCCCTTCTGCTCCGTTTCCGCATCCTATGACTCGCACTGTCCCCTTTCCTCCCCTCCCCTACTCCTCCGTTTCCGCATCCTATGACTCGCACTGTCCCCTTTCCTCCCAGCCGGCTCGGTCCTCCCCTTCTGTTCCGTTTCCGCATCCCATGACTCGCACTGTCCCCTTTCCTCCCAGCCGGCTCGGCCCTTCCTTCCTGCTCAGTGGCTGAGTGACTAGTTGTGAGCTTACAGAACAGGACAGCTGAGTGAAAATGGAGGTGAACTAAACTTTTGTAGTACCCATCTTCCCTGTAGCAGTCACAATGTTATTTGTCATCTCATATGACTGCCTGTCTTGACTGGAGTAACATAGATAAGCTAGCCAGTTATAGCTAGCTAGGGTAATTGAGACTACATGCTGCACTTTCTCCCCAACCCCATTCAGATAGAACAGCCTAACTGTTAGTTGTCTGTTTTAGCCTACTCCTTCTCATTTCGTTAACTTTTTTAAATTCTGTAATTTTATTCCATCTTGCATTGCATTAGTTAACTCTCACTGCACTTGCTACACATTTAGCCTATTTGTTGCTTTGATTGGCCTACATAAACAACAAGCTACACACATGAAGGCTGCAGGCTGCTGGTCTTTCTATGGGGTGCACTACAGAAGTTAGTTTTATTAAATGAGTCATTTGAAATGTCATGGTATATCCTTGTATGTAACAATGCCACAATTTTAATTAAGAAAAAACAACAACATTTTCAGTATTCAAGTAGGCCTACTGTATATACTCACATGTATTAAAATATTAACTTTGGCTATTGTAATATTCAAATAACGGTGCACATCCCTACAGTACAACAACTTAATTGTCCAGTCAAACCAACCCAGGTAGTAAGGGAGGCTGTTTTAATTATGATGATGATCATGTTAGGGTCAAATATCCAACATGAGTAGGCACTCCTGGGTTAGCTTCTGTTTTGGAAGTGTCTTTGTTACTGAACATTATGACATTTTATTGTATGGCAGAATCCCACTAGCGATTACTGATGATATCAACCACTGTGTAGACAATGTCAACCTTTTCTAACTCTCCTTCTGTCTCAGAGCCAGAAAGCCACTACTGGCCTCTGGATGAGCACTTCCATGTCCATCTGCAGGTGCTGTTCGTGATGCTGAATGATGAGGTCTTTTGAGATCCTTGAGCCATCTGCATATGCCCTTCCTGCGCAAGATGCTCATCCAGGTAATGCAAACGTGTCTTGGTTTATTTGAGTAATTGATCCCAGTCACCAGGTTAGTTGACTGGGAACCCATTTTAATTTACAAAAAAACAACTTTTATCTGAAGGTATTTTGTGTATTTCTGTGCAAGATGTATCAGAAAGATGCTTCAGAAGAAACCAACAGGTTTTGATCTATTTTAGGTGTATTTCTGTGTGTAGTACCCAAGATGTTATTGCTTCCTGAGTGTCAGTGCTGGACCAGCCACTTCAATAACACACCAACAGATGGCCAAGTTAATGTTTCACAATGTGGCTTGAATAACAAATGTCAGACTGTTCTAAACTATACTTTGGGATTCTACGTTTTGATGGGAATAGGAGTGACTCTCGCTCACAATTAAAACCATGATTTATTAGCTAAATAAAAGCGTTGATCAGAATGGCTGCTAAACGATGGTGTGTGCTTCTGCCTGTTCCAGATCCCGACTGAGCTGGAGCACAGTGGCATGGACAGGAACAAGGAGCAGAGCGCTCCCATTCTCCGTCACCTGGTCTCCAACGCCGCTACATGGGGCCCATTCTAAAAGGTACATACTGTACCGTCATCAGCACTGTCCGCTATGTTTTACTCAATGAAAGTAACATACTATATATAGGATAAATTGAATCTTAAAGGTACTGCCATCAGTGCTAGCCCATATGTTAACTACCCTATAAAATCCTCTGAATGTTTTGCTCACTGAAAGATTGTTAGTCCACCATAACATATAAGTTAGTGCTGTTGTTGCTTTTTAAGTTGTTTTTAAGTTTAAATCATTCAACTTATACAAGTGACGTTGGCTCTAAGGTCATTTACTCTTTATTTCAGGCTCTTATTCTAAAGCTGAAACATCCATACCCCAATCCTGGGGTAGTCATCAGTGTCCTGGCTACCATTGGAGAGCTGGCTCATGTATGAAATGTTGCCAACCTCTGGCCCTACCAGCAAACACTAGTGACATCCAGTAAATATATTTATTTTCATGTTCAGTGTATAGTGTGTTCTACTGTGTGTTCTATATTATTTAACTGTCTGCCAATGGTGGCCAACTTTGGAATCCCCTGTGGGAATCAACCTTGTATTTTCACAATTGATTTCTTTTGATTGTCACTCTCCAAGATGTTTTCTCCCTACTAGACATGTCCTAGGCTACGACAATTATAAACACAGATTACTGTTTATGCACTGTATTATGTAAGACATTGGCAATCACGGATTTGTGAATTGTGAACAACACAGGCCGAGTGGAGCGAAATGACAGACTGAATACAGTAAGTTGTATATCTGATAGGTGAGGTGCAATGTAGGCTTACTGTAAATTAGCTATGCAAGGATAGATGGCCTCTTTGCACCAGAGGCAAGCTCTGATTTGGTTGTTGACACAAGGCCCTCCAGGTGAACGGGTTGGAGATGAGGAAGTGGATGGATGAGCTGTTCCCCATCATGAACATGCTCTGGGAATCCTCTTCCCTAGCCAAGAGAAGTGTACGTATGTGCAATTGTATAGGCATAAGTTAATATTTTTTTCTCACATTATCTTGAATTGCCTTTCCCCCAACCATCTCTTGTAATATCTGGTGTATATATTTACCTGCTTTCAAAAGGATGCTATTGTATTGATCATATTCCACACGGAACTGTTAGCGGGCATTTTATGGTACTATTATGGCTTCAGATGTATTTGTGATTTGACATTGTCAGTGTGGTAACACTTTTTCCTTTCCACCAGGTGGCACTGTGGACTTCAGACGAAACATTTGCCAGCACGGGATACGTGGTGGAACCCTAAAACAAATACTCTTCTCTTCTGGAGTTGCTGCTCAACTTCCTCAAGATGGAGCAAAAGCAGGGAATAAGGAGAGGGGTATTCTTCATTCTCCATTGTGGCTCCATTTGGGCTTCACCCACAGTTTCATAGAAGCAATGGTTAAACTCAAAGCGACAGCACAAAATGTCTTGTATGTGACACCAGATGCAGCTGTCAAGATTCACAACACTAATATAGCCCTAGGAATGGTAACACCTTTGAATTACACTCCTCGTTAAGAATGAGGTGGAAAATGTTCTTTGTTTTACCATTTCACATGTCACGACACCGGCTTTCTCCACTGATCTAATGTTCTGTCGTTAGAGATGTCATATGGTCTAATATTGTGTCTCTGTCCATCAGGCTTTTTGTCTGCTGGGCTTGCTGGAGCCCTGGACCACTACAAGCAGAAGGTGAACATCGACCAGTCACGAAACGCCTCGGCAGTCAGCCTCTCGGATTCCAAGTCCAGCCAGGACACCGGTGAGCTCCGGCCGCTGTCTTTAACACTTCTTCTCTCTCTCACACGCACACATACACACATATACGCACATTAGCTTTGTTGGTAGGTAGAGTTCACTTCTGATTTTTTTTTTTTATTTTTTTCTGTGGTATTAACTTTACACTAGAGAAAAGCTATTTGCGTTACCAAAGGTCCTGGTTCTAGCTGCCACGAGTACCCAATTGCAGCTATGAGCTGGGCTAACAAATGGCCATATCCACTGATTGACTTTATTATCACTGGAATCTGCTGCATGTAGGGCACCGCTGAGGCCTAGCAATGTCAACAGAAATTATGGCTTGGCTTTACAACCTGTCGGAGCCCAAGTGTCTTTGTACGTCTGCACACTTTGTCTGATTGCGAACCAAAAGATCCAACACAGGGAGGCTGACCTCCGTTCAGACAAAGTGAAGTGACCCACATATTTGGCCACAAGGCTTGGAGTTTTTACCATAAATCCTTGATTTATACAGCTTTGTAATGATTTTATAGGACATATAAAATTCTAAATGGCCCATGCACTGGTGAGAGCAACGCCTTGAAGTCATTTGGTTCACAGGATTAGGCTACACTGTCCATTGTAGATTGAGAGTGAATGTTTTACTCATTCATGTATATATTACATTTCTGCATTCTACCCACACCGTAAATCACTCATCTTTCTCATGGAGGTAGTACTCGATTCTGTGTGTTAGACTGATCCCCCGAGGTGAATTCAGTCCTCCCAAGATAAACATATGCAACCTTCTGTGGCGCTGTCTTTCTACTCAGTCCAGAGATGAAACGGCTTGCAAAAATGACAAGCTTTTTTTTCAATCTGCAACTTATGTTTTGTCATGTGACAAATGTTTTGTCAATGCCGGGAGCATTGCTTGGAAAATGTCAATCGGGACCTACACTACCGTTCAAACGTTTGGGGTGACTTAGAAATGTCCTTGTTTTTTATTGCACTTTTTTTGTCAATTTTAAAATGACATCAAATTGATCAGAAATCCAGTGTAGGCATTGTTGTAAATTACTTTTGTAGCTGAAAACGGCTGATATTTTTAATGGAATATCTACATAGGCGTACAGAGGCCCATTTATCAGCAAAAATCACTCCTGTGTTCCAATGGCACATTGTTATCCTTTTAAAGTGAAACTTGAATGAGCTAACTGATTATTAGAAAACCCTTTTGCAATTATTTTAGCACAGCTGAAAACTGATGTGCTAATTACAGAAGGAATAAAACTGACTTTTAGACTAGTTGAATATCTGGAGCATCAGCATTTGTTGGTTTGATTACAGGCTCAAAATGGCCAGAAACAAAAGACCTTTCTTCTGAAACGGTCTATTCTTGTTCTGAGAAATGAACCCTATTCAATGTTGTGTACTTCTTCCTTCACAGAACAGCGCAAACTGGCTTTAACCAGAATAGAGTGAGTGGGTTGCCCCGGTGCACAACTGAGCAAGAGGACAAGTACATTTGAGTGTCTAGTTTGAGAAACGGATACCTCACAAGTCCTCAACTGGTAGCTTCATTAAATGGTGCTGGCAAAACACCAGTCTCAACATCAACAGTGAGTAGTACACAGCGTTGTATGAGATCTTTAGTTTCTTGGCAATGTCTCGTATGGAATAGCCTTCATTTCTCAGAACAAGAATAGACTGAGTTTCAGAAGAAAGATATTTTGTTTCTGGCCATTTTGAGCCTGTAATTGAATCTACAAATGCTGACGCTCCAGATACTCAACTAGTTTAGAGAAGGCCAGTTTTATTGCTGCTTTAATCAGGACAACAGTTTTCAGCTGTGCTAACATAATTGCAAAATGGTTTTCTAATGATCAATTAGCCTTTGAAAATGATATGCTTGGATTATCTAACACAACATGCCATTGGAACACAGGAGTGGTGGTTGCTGATAATGGGCCTTTGTATGCCTATGTAGATATTCCACAAAAATCTGCCGTTTCCAGCTATAATAGTCATTTACAACATTAACAATGTCTACACTGTATTTCTAATAAATGTTATGTTATTTTAATGGAGAAACGTCCTTGTTTTTGAAAGGAAAGCAAATTAAGTGACCCCAAACTTTTGAACTAATGTGTTCGTCACTAACACACAGATGTGCTGTGACTTTGGGCTCTGTGGACAGTAATAGTTTTAGCAGGCCTGCTAAAAGGGCTTAGTTTGGAATTGAGGCTCTCCAATGGAGGATATGGTTACATCAAGGTCAGTGTCTGGAGCAGCTATAGTCTATGGCAGTTGGCTGCTGCTGTGCACTGGGGATACTGCAGGTCCTGCTTCAGTGCTGGAAAGCAATTGGCTATGTTAGGGGTCTTCAACTTGTGGCTGCAGATCTGCATGTGGCTCCATAGCTGTTCCTTTGTGGTAGGAAGTCCTGGGCTAGGTGCAGCACTTAACCTGAACCACCACCCCAGTGAATACAATATCCAGGCCAAGAGTTGGACACCAAGGCCCCAAGAATGAATATGGTATGATGTTACAGCTCAGCGATCTGATAAAATGCCCCAGTTCCAACAGTACTCTGCACGCTCTGATGCCATGAAACTCACACTAACCTAGATATGTGTTCGGGGGGGTGACAACACCTAATTGTCAAATTAAAGATACCTTAATAGAAAATGACTCAAGTAAAATTAAGTCACTCTGTAAAATACTACTTGAGTAAAGGTGTTTGGTTTTAAATATCAAAAGTAAATGTAATTACGGAAAATAAACTTATAGCCAGGTGAACACTGACACAATATACAACCAAACCATTTGTTTAGTGAGTCCGGCAGATCAAAGGAAATAGGGATGACCAGGGATGTTTTCTTTTAGTGTGAATTTCACAATTTTCCTGTCCTGCTTATGGACACCAAGGAAAATGTATGGAGTTAAGTACATTCTTTTCTTTACAAATGTACTGAAGTAAACGTAAAAAATAAAGTACAGATCCCCCTCCCCCAAAAAAAGTTGTACTGTACTTTGTACCACTGTGTGAAGGAGACATCATGACTTAGACCAGCTGCTATCCACAGTTGTACTGTGCAGCGCAGCGGTAATCTGAGAGAATTTACAGATTTGACACCACTATGTAATTTTGTCACCAAGCAACACTCACTCATCCCCATTGCTCTGGCTGGTACATATGGCAGCAGCAAAAGTGGTCTTTGGCCGTCTTCTCCACCATGGCCTAGATCCTGATGTTGTTTGCGTCTCCATTAATCTCCACGTTGTGTAGGGCCTAGTAAAGGCCCCATATACTGCTCCCGAGTGGTTCAGCGGTCTAAAGCACTGCATCTCAGTACTAGAGGTGTCACTACAGACCCTTGTTCGATCCCGGCCTGTATCACAACCGGCCTTGATCGGGAGTCCCATAGGGCGGTGCACAATTGACCCATTGTCTGGGTTAGGCCAGGGTAGGCTGTCATTGTAAAATAAGAATTTGTTCTTAACTGATTTTGCTTAGCTAAAATAAAACAAGGCGATAGAAAAACTTGCCTGTCCAAAGGAACACGGGCGCTCTGCCAAAGTGCCCATCTATTGCGTTTGGCTTCTAAACTAGAGCGTAAAGGGAGGGGCAATTTATAAAGACTGGGACTTGCGTTAGGGGTTGAAACTAAACTCCTTCACTGGGCAATTAAACGTTTAATATCAGACATCTGTTTCCTCGACTCACCTGTAAAACCAAACCCTTCTCACTGCAGCAGACAGGGCTGTTCTTGGTCACCTAGGGTATTGTGACTGTGAAGCAAAGAGTTTTGGCTTGGGAAGTGCTCTTTAAAACAAAATCATAATCAAACATATATTTCCACCTTTTTGTCTACTTATTAATCGAGTTAAAGATTCAGTGCTTTCGGAAGGTATTCAAACCCCTTGACCTTTTCCACATTTGGTTACCTACACATTTTTTTGGTTATTTTTAGCCCTTTTTTCTCCCAATTTATGATATCCAATTGGCAGTTAGTCTTGTCCCATCGCTGCAACTCCTGTATGGACTCAGGAGAGGTGACAGTTGAGCCATGCGTCACCCAAACACGACCCCTCAAAGCCGCACTGCTTCTTGAAACACTGCTCGCTTAACCCGGAAGCCAGCCACACCAATTTTTCAGACTTGAGTAAAGGAAACACTGTGCACCTGGCGACCAAAGTCAGTGTTCATGCGTCACAAGGAGTCGCTAGAGCCTGATGGGACAAGGACATCCCAGCCGGCCAAACCCTCCCCTGAACCGGATGACCCTGGGCCAATTGTACGCCGCCTCATGGGTCACCCGGTGTGGCTGGCTGCAACACAGCCCGGGAACAAACCTGGATCTGTAGTGAGGCCTCTAGCACTGCACTAAAATGTAATCAATGTTTTTATTTTGCCTCAATCGACAAACAATACCTCATGACAAAGCAAACCTCTTTGCAAATGTATAAAAACAGAATGTACATATATTTTCAGACCCTTTACTCAGTACTTTGTTGTAGAACCTTTGGCAGCGACTACAGCCTCTAGTATTCTTGGGCATGATGCTACAAGCTTGGCACACCTGTATTTGGGGAGTTTCTTCCATTATTCACTGCAAATCCTCAAGCTCTGTCAGGTTGTATGGGGAGAAATGCTATTTTTAGGTCTTGCCAGAGATGATCAAGTCCGGGCTCTGGCTGGGCCACTCAAAGACATTCAGAGATTTGCCCGAAGCCACTCCTGTGTTGTCTTGGCTGTGTGCCTAGGGTTGTTGTCCTGTTGGAAGGTGAACCTGTGCCCCAGTCTGAGGTCCTGGGTGCTTTGAAGCAGGTCTTCATCAAGGATGTCTCTGTACTTTGCTGTGTTCAGCGTTCCCTCTCCGGACAAGTCTCCCAGTCCCTGCCACTAAAAACATCCCCACAGCATGAAGCTGCCGCGACCATGCTTCACCGTGCCAGGTTTCCTCCAGATGTGACACTTGGCATTCAGGCCAAAGAGCTCAAGCTCAATCCAGAGAATATTGTTTCTCATGGTCTGAGTCTTTTTGTGACTTTTGGCTAAATCCAAGCGGGCTGTCATGTGCCTTTCGATGAGGAGTGGCTTCCGTCTGGCCACTCTAGCATAAAGGCGTGATCGGTGGAGTACTGCAGATATGTCCTTCCGGAAGTTTCTCCCATCTCCACAGAGCAGCTCTGGAGCTCCATCAGTGCCATAGAGGTCTTGATCACCTCCCAGACCAAGGCCTCTCTCCCCAGATTGCTCACTTTGGACAGGCAGCCAGCTCTAGGAAGAGGCTTGGTGGTTCCAAACTTATTCCATTTAACAATGTAGGTCACTGTGTTGGGAACCTTCAATGCTGCAGAAATGTTTTGGTACCCTTCTCCAGATCTGTGCCTCGGCACAAGCCTGTCTCTGAGCTTTACGGCCTACAGTGGTAGGCTTGATCACCAACAACGACGAGACGGCCTACAGGGAGGAGGTGAGGGCCCTCGGAGTGTGGTGTCAGGAAAATAACCTCACACTCAACGTCAACAAAACTAAGGAGATGGTTGTGGACTTCAGGAAACAGAAGAGGGAACACCCCCCTATCCACATCAATGGAAGAGTAGTGGAGAGGGTAGTAAGTTTTAAGTTCCTCAGCATACACATCACAGACAAACTGAATTGGTCCACCCACACAGACAGCATCGTGAAGAAGGCGCAGCAGCACCTCTTCAACCTCAGGAGGCTGAAGAAATTTGGCTTGTCACCAAAAGCACTCACAAACTTCTACAGATGCACAATCGAGAGCATCCTGGCGGGCTGTATCACCGCCTGGTACGGCAACTGCTCCGCCCACAACCGTAAGGCTGTCCAGAGGGTAGTGAGGTCTGCACAACGCATCACCGGGGGCAAACTACCTGCCCTCCAGGACACCTACACCACCCGATGTCACAGGAAGGCCATAAAGATCATCAAGGACATCAACCACCCGAGCCACTGCCTGTTCACCCCGCTATCATCCAGAAGGCGAGGTCAGTACAGGTGCATCAAAGCTGGGACCGAGAGACTGAAAAACAGCTTCTATCTCAATGCCATCAGACTGTTATACAGCCACCACTAACATTGAGTGGCTGCTGCCAACACACTGACTCAACTCCAGCCACTTTAATAATGGGAATTGATGGGAAATGATGTAAAATGTATCACAAGCCACTTTAAACAATGCTACCTAATATAATGTTTACATACCCTACATTATTCATCTCATATGTATACGTATATACTGTACTCTATATCATCTACTGCATCTTTATGTAATACATGTATCACTAGCCACTTTGTTTACATACTCATCTCATATGTATATACTGTACTCGATACCATCTACTGTATCTTGCCTATGCTGCTCTGTACCATCACTCATTCATATATCTTTATGTACATATTCTTTATCCCCTTACACTTGTGTATAAGACAGTAGTTTTGGAATTTGTTAGTTAGATTACTTGTTGGTTATTACTGCATTGTCAGAACTAGAAGCACAAGCATTTCGCAACACTCGCATTAACATCTGCTAACCATGTGTATGTGACAAATAAAATTTGATTTGAACTCCTTCGACCTCACGGCTTGGTTTTTGCTCTGACATACACTGTCAAGTGTGGGACCTTTTATATAGACAAGTGTCTGCATTTCCAAATCATGTCCAATCAATTGAATTTACCACAGCTGGACTCCAACTTGAAGAAACATCTCAAGGATGATCAATGGAAATAGGATGCACCTGAGCTCAATTTGAGTCTCATTGTGAACGGTCTGAATTCTTACAAATATTTCTAAACCGGTCTTCGCTTTTGAGAATTTGTTTTTATTTAAGCAATATTAGAATAAAGATGTATCGTAACAATGTGGAAAAAGTCCAGGGGTTGGAATTTTTTCAGAATGCATTCTATCATGCCCCAGGCTTCCTGTGCGTGTCCTCGGCTCCACCAGTGCCAGCACCACGCATCAGGCCTACTGTGCGCCTTGCCTCTCCAGCGCTGCCGGAGCCTTCCTCCTCTCCTGCGCTGCCGGAATCTCCCGCCTGTTTGGCGCTGCCGGAGCCTTCCGCCTCTACAGCGTTGCCGGAGTCTCCTGCCCGTTTAGCGCAGCTGGAGCTGCCAGTCTGCAAGGAGCTGCCTGTCTGCAAGGAGCTGCCAGTCTGCAAGGAGCTGTCATTCTGCAAGGAGCTGCCGGAGCTGCTAGTCTGCATGGAGCAGCCAGAGCTGCCAGTCAGCATGGAGTAGCCAGAGCCGCCAGTCAGCATGGAGTAGCCAGAGCCGCCAGTCAGCATGGAGCAGCCAGAGATGTCAGTCAGCATGGAGCAGCCAGAGTCGTCAGTCTGCCAGGATCCACCAGTCAGCCAGACTCTTCCAGATCTGCCAGTCAGCCAGACTCTTCCAGATCAGCCAGTCAGCCAGACTCTTCCAGATCTGCCAGACTCTTCCAGATCTGCCAGTCAGCCAGACTCTTCCAGATCTGCCAGTCAACCAGACTCTTCCAGATCTGCCAGTCAGCCAGACTCTTCCAGATCTGCCAGTCAGCCAGACTCTTCCGGATCTGCCAGTCAGCCAGACTCTTCCGGATCTGCCAGACTCTTCCAGACTCTTCCGGATCTGCCAGACTCTTCCGGATCTGCAAGACTCTTCAGGATCTGCCAGACTCTTCAGGATCTGCCAGACTCTTCAGGATCTGCCAGACTCTTCCTGATCTGCCAGACTCTTCCAGATCTGCCAGACTCTTCCAGATCTGCCAGTCAACCAGACTTTTCCAGATCTGCCAGTCAACCAGACTCTTCCAGATCTGCCAGTCAGCCAGACCCTTCCAGATCTTCCAGTCAACCAGACTCTTCCAGATTCGTCAGTCAGCCAGGATCTGCCAGAACTGCCAGCCAGCCGGGATCTGCTGGATTCAACTGCCTGGCTGAGCTTCCTCTCAGCCCCGAGCTTCCTCTCAGTGCTGAGCTTCCCCTCAGTGCTGAGCTGCCCCTCTGTCCCGAGCTGCCCCTCTGTCCCGTGTTATTTAGTAGGGTTGCCATGGCTAGGAGGTTACGGAAGCGGACAAGGTGGGGGAGGACTACGGTGAAGTGGGGGTCACGTTCAGCACCGGAGCCGCCACAGCGGACAAATGCCCACCCAGACCCTCCCCGATAGGTTCAGGTTTTGCGGCCGGAGTCCGCACCTTGGGGGGTGGTACTGTCACACCCTGACCATAGTTTATTTGTTTGTTTATTTCTGAGTGGGCATTCTATGTTGGATGTCTTGTTTGTCTATTTCTATGTCTGGCCTGATATGGTTCTCAATCAGAGGCAGGTGTTAGTCATTGTCTCTGATTGGGAACCATATTTAGGTAGCCTGGGTTTCACTGTGTGTTTGTGGGTGATTGTTCCTGTCTCTGTGTTTGTTGCACCAGATAGGGCTGTTTCGGTTTTCCACATTTGTTGTTTTGTATTGTTCATGTTTCATCTTCATTAAAGATGTATCTAACTAACCATGCTGCATTTTGGTCCGATCCTTGTTCCACCTCTTCGTCAGAGGAGGAGTTAGAAGAAACCCTTTACAATACTCATCATAAATGTTGATGAAAATTCAAGTGTTACACATGGAATTAGAGATACATTAAGGAGAAGTAACCGCTGTGTCAGATTTTTTTTTTTTTACTTTACGGAAAAAGCAAACCTAAAAAGCAATAACCTAAGCACAGTGTTCAGACAACAAAGCAGCCAAAAAGATATCTGCCATATTGGGTAGTCAACATTAGTCAGAAATGGCATTCTAAATACTCACTTACCTTTTGATCTTCATCAGAATGCACTCCCAGGAATCCCAGTTCCACCGTAAATGTTCGATAATGTCCATTTATGACCAAATAGCCTCTTTTGTTAGGGTGTTTGGTAAACATATCCAAATGCGCGTTCAGGTCCAGTCGGACAAAGTTCAAAAAGTTATATTACAGGTCGTAGAAACATGCCAAACTAAGTATAGAATCAATCTTTAGGATGTTTTTAACAAATCTTCAATAATGTTCCAACCGGAGAATTCCATTATCTGTAGAAAAGCAATGGAACGAGAGCTGACGCTCTCATGACCGCGAGTCATGAACCCAAGGCACTCTGCCAGACCACTGACTCAAATAGCTCTCATGAGCCCTCCTTTATAGTAGAATCCTCAAACAAGTTTCTAAAGAAGATGGTTGACATCTAGTGGAAGCCTTAGGAAGTGCAACATAACCAATATCCCACTATCTACGATAGGGGCTAAGTTAAAAAAAACTACAAGCCTCAGATTTCCCACAGCCTGGTTGGATTTAGCTCCTCCTAGTTAGCTCCTACGATTCAGTGTCAGTTCATATCATTCTATTACATACAGTACATGCATACCGCAGAATGATAAATCATGCAATTATTATTCTCAAGATAACCAAAAGCATTTAGCTGCAAACGCCTGTTCTCACCATCTTCAGTTGAATTCATCTAACTTTCTTTCTTGGCAACTCATAAGCAGGCCATGTCATTTGTTTCATAGTCTATATATAATCATATTTCATGACAGTGTAATGGTTAGCTTTGTTTACAGAAGGACGAAAGAAGACAATGTCTGTCTCGAAGAGTTAGGGAGTCTTTGCAGCATGTAGATGGTGCAGGTATCATTGCATATTTCCCATCACCTGATGAACAACCACAATACCAGTCTGGTGTTAATCTTTCTGTGCTGTATTGACGTATCCTGAAAATTACATCTGCTGCTTTAGAAGGAACCGTCGTATCTCAGTTATTGTTTTCATATCTACAAAAAATAAGCTTTTTTCTTTACTTTCAGAGAGCGAGCTGATCAAGGGTTCGAAAATGTAGATTTTGCCAGATGTTCACTGTCTGGGGACCAGGCCGTGAAGCGTTATTGCTGGCAATTGTCCACAACCAGAGGTAATTAAACTGTTCTATGTTCTTTTTCTCTCCATCTCGTCCTGGTCTTGTTGTACATGGAACCTGTCTCGCATGTATTAAATAAAAACCTTAAGATGTCAGCTGCCAATTTTCAGATTTTACACCACATAGTCCAGTGAAAATAGCTGTGTTTATCTGTTGCTGCCAAGTCATGATTTCCCTGCGGGGTTAGCCTTGCAAGAACCAAGTGTTGAGACACATAGCCCTCTATTTAAATGTTTCAGGTACATTCCGATAGGTGTCTGCATCACATACAGGATTGTCTATTGACATTATCTTCTATTGTTTGTCCTCGTGTCTGTTTTTCAAGCATAAAGTACTCTTGCCACTTAGTGTGGACACCAGGTGAGACCACACACACACACACACACACACACACACACACACAATCTCTTCAGTTCATCCATCTCCTTAAATCCTCTAGGTTATATCAGCTGTTTTGGTGAACCCCTCCCTCATCTGAACTGGCTGACAGGGCACAGCATGATCATAGGGAGGTCACTTGGTCGGGTCAACAGGAAGTATTATTAAAGAGATGCTTTACATTGAAATTCAGATAGATGTTGTAGTCCCAGAGTAAATGATCCAAGGTCGGTTTTGCATTTCACCTCCTGATGATTACGATGACTGACCGTGTTAGAATAATAAAGAAACAGGCTTAATCATGCTCTCTCTATCTGCTTAGGAGACACCACATTTGTAATAAACTGAGAGATAATTAGGATAGCACTGTAATTCATTAATCATATGCTGTCTGGATCTGGAGCTGTCCTTACCTCTTTCCCTTTCAGTCTAATCACCTCTCTCCCAACCTTTCTTCCTCCTTTTTATAATATACACCGTATGTGCATTGAAGTTTTTATATTACAATTATCAATTATCATAACTACAATGCATTTATGTATTTAAAACATCTGGATAATGAACTTCTTTCAATAAAGCGTTTCACATTCTCCGCTGGCTGAAATGAAGTATCTCATTGAAAAACTATCCTGTGTCCTCAGATTTATGCAGATGAAGGTAGTTAGATATGCGTAGGTGTCTTTTCTGTGTGAATTAGAAATCAGCCTTTACTTAAATCATGTTTCTAGTCTGTAACTATGTACTAATGTGTAATCATTGGTCCCAGGAGCAGGAGTGGTTGGGAGTGTTGAATTGTAATACATGCATTCAGACACAGCATCATTCAAAGACTGGAATTTGATACTCCTGGTATTGGATATGACTGAAAAATAATCTAATTCATACCTGAACCACACCTTTATTTATCAAGGTAGAGTACATGATCAGTGAATATATTAAATGTATAGGCTACAATGTGGGGATCTCATGCATGGTAATAACTACATATACATGTACAGTGGAAGTCGGATGTTTACATACACTTAGATTGGAGTCATTTCCTCGTTTTTCAACCACATTTCTTGTTAACAAACTATAGATTTGGCATGACTTTTAGGAAATCTACCTTGTGCATGACACAAGTATTTTTTCCAACAATTGCTTACAGCAGATTATTTCACTTATAATTCACTGTATCACAATTCCAGTGGGTCAGAAGTTTACATACACTAAGTTGACTGCGCCTTTAAACAGCTTGGTAAATTCCATAAAAGGATGTCATGGCTTTAGAAGTTTCTTATAAGCTAATTGACATACTTTCAGTCAATTGGAGGTGTACCTGTGGATGCATTTCAAGGCCTACCTTCAAACTCAGTGCCTCTTTGCTTGACATCATGGGAAAATCAAAAGAAATCAGCCAAGATCTCGGAGAAAAAAAATGTATACCCACACAAGTCTGGTTCAACCTTGGGAGCAATTTCCAAACACCTGAAGGTATCAAGTTCATCTGTACAAACAATAGTAGGCAAGTATAAAACCATGGGAGCACGCAGCCATCATACCGCTCAGGAAGAAGATGAGTTCTGTCTCCTACAGATGATTTGGTGCGAAGTCTCGCGGTTCAAGCTCCATCTTTTAAAGGAAGAACCACTGTAGGCCTAAAGAAGCATGATGAGACTATAATAATGATTTGAAAAAAGTTGGAAAGGCATACATTTTGCGCAGGCTGGACACGCTCTAATAGGCTCTAATTAACAAATTGACAAGCACTCGATAATGCCTCAAATTCCACGGCGGCATCCCCTTTGTGGCTGTAATGCACCTTAAAATAATCCATGCGCATTGTGGCCCAGAGTGCTGCCTTGTACCCTTCTCCCTGAGTGTGCTGCACAATCTGAAGCGTCTTTCTCACAGGCTACAAGTGAAGACTGACACATCGGGGACATAACTACTTGCATCCTTGTCCAATTCCAGGTTGCATATTGAAGATATTGGAAGAACTGTCCACATTAACTTTTGTCAACCAACAAGATGAGTAGGCCTAAAGAAAAGCAAAAGCACTAGCACATGTCAATCTACTATCCCCCAGTTTATGTATACCAGTTAGGCGCTATACTCCTTGTAAAGCAGATTAATGTGCTTAAAGTTGTTTGGCCACTTTAGTTGTGACAAACTTTATTAAAACATATAGGCCTATGGGCTTGGCTACGTGAGGTGTGTGACTATGATTCGAACAAGTCAACCATTGTTTCTTATGCTGGGCATCATTCACAAGTGATAATATATAATTCACATATGCTAATATTGTCACCCATCAGACTATTCTTGATTTAATCTTGTCTTTACATTTACAAAACAATGTGACATTTGATTTAGTATGGACCATTATCATGCACCTGTATCAACAGGGGCAGCGGGAAAAAATACATGGCATCTATGCACGCCATTCTACTTGGTTTATTTTCATGCCAGCCAGGTAGGCTATACTCATGTTGTAAATATAAACAATGTACTAAATATTAGGAAAGTTGAGAAATAAGTATAGTAGGCCTAGCCTACAGAAAGATGATAGGATGTTCTTATCAGATGATAGGATCCTCTATTTATTATTGCATAGCCTATAGAAATGTTGTGTAAGACTCACGGGCTCTCATGACGTGTTTGATTCGATTTTCCATTACATTTGCATTGATGTCAGAGTGATTAGAGGGACAATAGAGTGCTGAGTACCAGGCAGTTATCAAGTTTGGTAGGCTACTAATAAGCCTAATTACTGTGACTAAACGGTCATGTGGAATTTGACTGCCTTCCAGACTTGTCACTGCCATGTGGCGCTAATACGGTCACCGCAACAGCCCTACTCATGACTCCATTCTATTCGCACCAAAATTACGATATGCTTCTCTGAATTGCCTTGTGAAAGTCTAACACTAAGTTCAGTTTTTATCATTGAGCTCGTCATGTTGGCAATAGAACAAGCTTTCAAATAATGCCACCTGGACCAGATTGCGATTTATAATGGACAGTTTTTGGTTTGCGTAAACAACACTAATTGTGTGACGGGGATGCCGGGCTGTGTTCCAAACAAAATGACCACAAGTGTGCTAACTCTAGTTCCTCAAAAGCACAGTTAGGAGAGTTCAAAAGAGCACCTTATATTTGAGGACTCTTCTTTGAGTCAAAATGCATTGAAATTACTTAAGAACTGTGCACACTTTGGAGAGGGCTATATCTGTGGCCACTTGGAGACACCAGCAGACCTCTCACCTCTCACCCTTGTCAGTTTTTGGTTATGGCTATACGTTCCGTTCACACCATCCTGTGAAATTGCGCACAATTCAAATTAAATTATTAGGAATCTTTAACTTTCATCAAATCACAAGTGCAATACACCAAATAAAATCTTAACTTCTTGTTAACCCAGCCGCTGTGTCAGATTTCAAAATGGCTTTAAGCAAAAAGCAAAGTATGTGATTATCTGAGGACAGCACCCCATCATATAAACACATGAAATCATATTTCAACCAAGCAGGTGCATCACGAAAGTCAGAAATAACGATATAATTCATGCCTTACCTTTGAAGATATTCTTCTATTGGCACTCCAATATGTCCCAGAAACATCACAAATGCTCCTTTTTTAAAATAAACTCCGTCTTTATATCCCCCAAATTTCCATTTTATTTGGCGCGTTTGATTCAGAAATACACTGAAATACACTGGTTCCAACTCGCCCAACATGACTACAAATTATCTAATAACTTAGCTGTAAACTTGTTCCAAACATTTCAAACAACTTTCGTAATTCAACTTTAGGTATCCTAAAAACGTAAATAATCAATACAATTTAAGACTGCATATATTGTGTTCAATAGCGGATAAAATCAACCTGGAACGCATGACCTGGTGCGGCCAACAAACAAAAGAGTACACTTGGCTTGACACTCAAAGGAAAGGGCCACTTCATTTCTCAAAGGTAAAACATCAACCAATTTCTAAAGACTCCCTTCTAGTGGAAGCTATATGAACTGCAACCAGGTGGCTCATAAATCTCATTCCCCATTGAAAAGTCACCTCAATTATTTTTTTTTCCTGGATGGTTTGCCCTTAGGGTTTCGCCTGCCAAATAAGTTCTGTTATCCTCACAGACAGAATTTTAACAGTTTTAGAAACTTTAGTTGTCTATCCAAATCTACGCATGTCCTAGCTTTTGGGCATGCTTTTTATCCGGACGTGAAAATACTGCCCCCTTTCCCAAAGAGAACTGTGCACACCAGCAGACCATTCACTGAAACCTTGTCCATTTTGGTCTTATGTTGCACCGACCCCAAATCTTTACAGAAAATAATGAATTAATAATCATGTTACTGAATATATCCACAGTGGTTTCAGATTTCGTGGTCAACAAATGCAGCAAAAAGTACAGTAAATGTGAAATCAACAGTAGTGTTTGGATTCAATGTTTGGTTCTTTGTGGCGCTTGCAACTCTAGCGCTGTGGGTTTGATTCCCACGGGGGACCAGTACGAGAAATGTATGCACTCACTACTGTAAGTCGCTCTGGGTAAGAGCTTCTGCTAAATTAGAAAAATGAAAAAATGGTTGTCTTCTCAGGCAAACTGTTGTTTTCCTCTCCTTTTTACTGAACAGGTACTTTACTGAGGATAAATTAAGCATTGTTTTCTCCTGATGATGATCCATCTACTGATGGTTCAACTGCCTCTATTTGTAAAAGCATTACAAGGAACTTAAAACTTACTACCCTCTCCACTACTGTTCCATCGATGTGGATAGGGGGGTGTTCCCTCTGCTGTTTCATGAAGTCCACAATCATCTCCTTAGTTTTGTTGACGTTGAGTGTGAGATTATTTTCCTGACACCACACTCCGAGAGCCCTAACCTCCTCCCTGTAGGCCGTCTCGTCGTTGTTGGTAATCAAGCCTACCACTGTTGTGTCGTCCGCAAACTTGATGATTGAGTTGGAGGCGTGCGTGGCCACGCAGTTGTTGGTGAACAGGGAGTACAGGAGAGGGCTCAGAACGCACCCTTGTGGGGCCCCAGTGTTGAGGATCAGCGTGGTGGAGATGTTGTTGCCTACACTCACCACCTGGGGGCGGCCGTCAGGAAGTCCAGTACCCAGTTGCACAGGGCGGGGTCGAGACCCAGGGTCTCGAGCTTGATGACGAGCTTGGAGGGTACTATGGTGTTAAATGTCGAGCTGTAGTCGATGAACAGCATTCTCACATAGGTATTCCTCTTGTCCAGATGGGTTAGGGCAGTGTGCAGTGTGGTTGAGATTGCATCGTCTGTGGACCTATTTGGGCAGTAAGCAAATTGGAGTGGGTCTTGGGTGTTAGGTAGCATGGAGGTGATATGGTCCTTGACTAGTCTCTCAAAGCACTTCATGACGACGGAAGTGAGTGCTACGGGGCGGTAGTCGTTTAGCTCAGTTACCTTAGCTTTCTTGGGAACAGGAACAATGGTGGCCCTCTTGAAGCATGTGGGAACAGCAGACTGGTATAGGGATTGATTGAATATGTCCGTAAACACACCAGCCAGCTGGTCTGCTCATGCTCTGAGGGCGCAGCTGGGGATGTCGTCTGGGCCTGCAGCCTTGCGAGGGTTAACACGTTTAAATGTTTTACTCACCTCGGCTGCAGTGATGGAGAGACCGCATGTTTTCTTTGCCGGCGTGTCAGTGGCACTGTATTGTCCTCAAAGCGGGCAAAAAAGTTATTTAGTCTGCCTGGGAGCAAGACATCCTGGTTCGTGACTGAGATGGTTTTCTTTTTGTAGTCCGTGATTGACTGTAGACCCTGCCACATACCTCTTGTGTCTGAGCCGTTGAATTGAGATTCTACTTTGTCTCTGTACTGACGCTTAGCTTGTTTGATAGCCTTGCAGAGGGAATAGCTGCACTGTTCGTATTCGGTCATATTTCCGGTCACCTTGACCTGATGAAAAGCAGTGGTTCGCGCTTTCAGTTTCACGCGAATGCTGCCATCAATCCACGGTTTCTGGTTTGGGAATTTTTGATCGTTGCTATGGGAACGACATCTTCAACGCATGTTCTAATGAACTCGCACACGGAATCAGCGTAATCGTCAATGTTGTTGTCTGAGGCAATACGAAACATATCCCAGTCCACGTGATGGAAGGAGTAAACATTTGCTTAACCTCTTGAAACTCCCCATCCAGGATCCGGGATTGTGACTAACCTATGCAGCGACAATATGACAAGTCAGAACTGACACCTAAAGTATCCTAGGTTATTTTTTTAGGGCAAGAATAGGCATATTCAAAGGATGTTGACTTTTGCTTGTTGAATAACACTGAATAGAAGCAATTGGTGATTGTGCCAGGTGGCCAAATGCGTGACCAGGGTTGCTCCCATGGGAGCAAGTAGAGCACTTCCTCGGCTTACCTGTCATCCACGCCAGGCTTCTTCATTTGTTCATGGAAGTGCATTATATATGCTGCTAGACAATAATGCCCAAAGAAGCTGTATCGGGACCGTTTGTAAATGCCTATAGATGCTACGGAGGAATTTGGTAGAGACTCATTTCTACTTCAGTCCGTAAATGTTCTTTTTGCCTCTCAATCGTCTCTAATAAACTGCAGCAGAGCCCGATTCTTGCATGGGCTCTCAAGATCAAGTGTATCTATAATTTGTCTCAATCAAATTATCAGGCCTGGGCTATATGCTAGAAAGTGCAAGCTCGAGAAGCACAGGGCAAAGTAATAAATCCAGTATAGGCCTAGTTATAATTCCAATATTTTCCAATTAAGGTATCCTATAGATTGGAGGAGAAATCCTGCCACCGGTGTCCGTTCAGAAAGCCTCTGTATCAGGCTTAACGTGTCCTATTTCTTTTGGGATGAAGCCCCTATATTGTTTTTAGTCTACTTGTATATTATGTATGATATCGTGCTTTCACCATTAGATCACCGAGTCCTTGAGACTGTAAAACAGAACACTGCTAATTTCAACACTAAGCACTTTACCAAATTAATTAGAAATTCTGATATTTGCACAGCCATTATGGAGGGATTCCCTGACCATATTCACAAAGATAGCCCACTTACAGCCCATTTAACCTCTTGAAACTCCCCATCCCGGATCCGGGATTGTGACTAAGCCTCAGGCTCATTAGCATAACGCAACGTTAACGATTTCTGAAAATCGCAAATAAAATTAAAATAATGCGTTTGCTCTCAAGCTTAGCCTTTTCTTAACAACACTGTCATCTCAGATTTTCAAAATATGCTTTTGAACCATAGAAATTGACTAATTTGTGTAAGAGTATGCAAAGCTAGCATAGCATTTTGTGTAGCATGTAGCACGCAACATTTTCACAAAAGCCAGATAACCAAATAAATAAAATCATTTACCTTTGAAGAGCTTCTGATGTTTTCAATGAGGAGACTCCCAGCCACATACCAAATGCGCAGTGTTTCCTGAAAGCGTCTGTGTGTAGGAGAAATCGTTCCGTTTTCTACATTGCGCCTGGCTACCGAAACGAACCGAAAATGCAGTCACCTACAACGTGAAACTTTTTCCGGATTAACTACATAATATCGACCGAAACATGGCAAACGTTGTTTGGAATCAATCCTCAAGGTGTTTTTTCACATATCTTTTCATTGACATGCAGTTCGTGGAAGCTTGCTTCTCTCTCTGTGCCCCATGGAAAAATACTGGCAGGTGACTTTTGCGCACCAATTTCGGCGCAGGACACCGGGCGGACACGTGGTAAATGTGGTCTCTTATGGTCAATCTTCCAACGATCTGCCTACAAATACGTCACAATGCTGCAGAAACCTTGGGGAAACGACAGAAAGGGCAGACTCATTCCTCTTGCGTTCACAGCCATATAAGGAGATCATGAAAGACAGAGCCTCAAAAATCCTTGTCATTTCCTGGATGCCAAGTCATCTTGGTTTTGCCTGAAGCTCACGTTAAAGGGCACGCACAGAGAAGATATTTGTATTTCTGGACACGTCAGAGTGTTTTCTTTCGAACAGTAGCAATTATATGCATAGTCGAGCATCTTTTTGTGACAAAATATCTTGTTTAAAACGGGAACGTTTTTCTTCCAAAAATGAAATAGCGCCACCATAAGTGTAAGAGGTTAACAAGTCACATAAGTTGCATGGACTCCCTCTGTGTGCAATAATAGTGTTAAACATGAGTTTTGAATAACTACCTCATCTCTGTACCACACACATACAATTGTCTGTAAGGTCCCTCAGTCGAGCAGTGAATTTCAAACACAAATTCAACCACAAAGACCAGGGAGGTTTTCCAATTCCCCGCAAAGAAGGGCACCTATTGGTCGATGGGTAAGAATAAAGCAGATATTCCTTTGAACATGGTGAAGTTATTAATTTCTTTGGATGGTGTATCAATACACCCAGTCACTACAAAGATACAGGCATCCTACCTAATTCAGTTGCCGGAGAGGAAGGGAACAGTTGAGCGATTTCACCATGAGGCCAATGGTGACTTTAAAACAGTGAAAGGTTAAAGGCTGTGATGGGAGACAACAACATTGTAGTTACTCCACTACTAACTAACCTAACTGACAAATGAAAAGAAGGAAGATAGTACAGAATAAAAAATATTCCAAAACATACATCCTGTTTGCAACAAGGCAATACACTGCAATCATTTTGGCAAAGCAATTGAGGTCTTGTCCTAAAAATAAACTTACAGTGGTTCTTCCTTTAAAAGCTGCTGTGCACTGCAGCACAGCTTGCGGGGTGCCGCAGAATTTTATGGCGTGTCAGCCATTGTTGCCAGAATGATGCAATTTACCATAATCTGCCACCAACAGTAAGCTCCAAACTTTTAAAGGAAGAGCCACTATGTTTGGCGCAAATCCAATACAACACCTTACTGTACTCCTTATTGTCAAAGCATAGTGGTGGCTGTATCATTTCATGGGTATGCTTGTAATTTTTAAGGACTGGGAAGTTTTTCAGGATAAAAAATGTACAGAATGGAGCTAAGCGCAAGCAAAACCCTAAAGAAAAACCTGGCTCAGGTGTAGATTGAGGGAAAACAACTATTTAATCAATTGTAAAATAAGGCTGTAATGTAACAAAACATGGAAAGAGTCAAGGGGTCTGAATACTTACGAATATAATGATTGAGCAAATTGCAGTGGCCCTAGGGGACGAGTTCAAACTCCACCTGCTGCAGCTCCTTCCACACTGCTGTACGTCTGCACGACATGAGCATGGGCTCCGTGTGACCATCATGGTAAGGTCATGAGGATAACGTCATCTAACTCCACACAGAGTTACTTCTGGGGGATTACTTGCCCACCTTTTGGTCAGTGTTGGACCTTTTCCAAGAAAGTGTCAGCGGGCAGAACTGGCTGAAATGACAATTACCGCTGGATGTGTATATCGGTCCAGTTATGTTATTGCCCGCTCATTTATCCCATTGCCTTAGCCAGCAATGACATAAATGTCTGGTCCAACACAGACATGCAGAGTTACATTTGAGTGTGGGAGTCTCATCACTTTGGACTATGTCGTGTGCTTTATTCTCCCAGCACCACAGAGGTAATGTGAGTGTGGGAGTCTCATCACTTTGAACTATGTCGTGTGCTTTATTCTCCCAGCACCACAGAGGTAATGTGAGTGTGGGAGTCTCATCACTTTGGACTATGTCGTGTGCTTTATTCTCCCAGCACCACAGAGGTAATGTGAGTGTGGGATTCTCCCAGCATTCTCCCAGCACAGAGGTAATGTGAGTGTGGGAGTCTCATCACTTTGAACTATGTCGTGTGCTTTATTCTCCCAGCACCACAGAGGTAATGTGAGTGTGGGAGTCTCATCACTTTGGACTATGCTTTATTCTCCCAGCACCACAGAGGTAATGTGAGTGTGGGAGTCTCATCACTTTGGACTATTCTCTTTATTCTCCCAGCACCACAGAGGTAATGTGAGTGTGGGAGTCTCATCACTTTGGACTATGTCGTGTGCTTTATTCTCCCAGCACCACAGAGGTAATGTGAGTGTGGGAGTCTCATCACTTTTTGGACTATCCCAGCACCACAGAGGTAATGTGAGTGTGGGAGCTTTTATTCTCCCAGCACCACAGAGGTAATGTGAGTGTGGGAGTCTCTTTGAGTGTGGGAGTCTCATCACTTTGAACTATGTCGTGTGCTTTATTCTCCCAGCACCACAGAGGTAATGTGAGTGTGGGAGTCTCATCACTTTGGACTATGTCGTGTGCTTTATTCTCCCAGCACCACAGAGGTAATGTGAGTGTGGGAGTCTCATCACTTTGAACTATGTCGTGTGCTTTATTCTCCCAGCACCACAGAGGTAATGTGAGTGTGGGAGTCTCATCACTTTGGACTATGTCGTGTGCATTCTCCCAGCACCACAGACTTTGGTGTGCTTTATTCTCCCAGCACCACAGAGGTAATGTGAGTGTGGGAGTCTCATCACTTTGGACTATGTCGTGTGCTTTATTCTCCCAGCACCACAGAGGTAATGTGAGTGTGGGAGTCTCATCACTTTGGACTATGTCGTGTGCTTTATTCTCCCAGCACCACAGAGGTAATGTGAGTGTGGGAGTCTCATCACTTTGGACTATGTCGTGTGCTTTATTCTCCCAGCACCACAGAGGTAATGTGAGTGTGGGAGTCTCATCAGAACTATGGTGTGCTTTATTCTCCCAGCACCACAGAGGTAATGTGAGTGTGGGAGTCTCATCACTTTGAACTATGTCGTGTGCTTTATTCTCCCAGCACCACAGAGGTAATGTGAGTGTGGGAGTCTCATCACTTTGAACTATGTCGTGTGCTTTATTCTCCCAGCACCACAGAGGTAATGTGAGTGTGGGAGTCTCATCACTTTGAACTATGTCGTGTGCTTTATTCTCCCAGCACCACAGAGGTAATGTGAGTGTGGGAGTCTCATCACTTTGAACTATGTCGTGTGCTTTATTCTCCCAGCACCACAGAGGTAATGTGAGTGTGGGAGTCTCATCACTTTGAACTATGTCGTGTGCTTTATTCTCCCAGTAATGTGAGTGTGGGAGTCTCATCAGAGGCTTTATTCTCCCAGCACCACAGAATGTGAGTGTGGGAGTCTCATCACTTTGAACTATGTCGTGTGCTTTATTCTCCCAGCACCACAGAGGTAATGTGAGTGTGGGAGTCTCATCACTTTGAACTATGTCGTGTGCTTTATTCTCCCAGCACCACAGAGGTAATGTGAGTGTGGGAGTCTCATCACTTTGAACTATGTCGTGTGCTTTATTCTCCCAGCACCACAGAGGTAATGTGAGTGTGGGAGTCTCATCACTTTGAACTATGTCGTGTGCTTTATTCTCCCAGCACCACAGAGGTCAACTTTGTATGTCGTGTGCTTTATTCTCCCAGCACCACAGAGGTAATGTGAGTGTGGGAGTCTCATCACTTTGAACTATGTCGTGTGCTTTATTCTCCCAGCACCACAGAGGTAATGTGCCGGTGCGCTCGTTAATATTTGTTCTGAAAACTTGTTTTTCCTGTAACCAATGATGACTACATCAACACACATTGTAATTGTACAGCGGCAGTCATGGTTAGTGAAATATACAGTCTGAGGATTTTAGGAAACATTGCATCAAATGTAATGATTTTACAAAACTGATAAATGATTTATCTACTGCAACAACAGCTCTCCATCACAGACCAGTTTACTTCCTGTTCTTCCAGTTACCATTTGTTTGTGGTTGCCATCAAAACTCACCCCATGACTCTTTGACTCTAGCCAAAGCACCATCGTTACAACAACCCAGCCAATGATGCATAGCTGGCACTCTTCTATTTCACCCCCAAAAAATTATTTATATTTTATATTTTATTTTTATATATATATATATATATATATATATATGCAGGTGTAGAAGCACGGTGGCGAGAAAAAACTAGGAGAAACCTAGAGAGGAACCAGGCTATGAGGGGTTGCTAGTCCTCTTCTGGCTGTACTGGGTTGAGATTATAACAGTACATGGCCAAGATGTTCAAACGTTCATAGATGACCAGGAGGGTCAAATAACAATCACAGTGGTTGTAGAGGGTGTAACAGGTCAGCACCTCAGGAGTAAATGTCAGTTGGCTTTTCATAGCCGAGCATTCAGTGTTAGAGACAGCAGGTGCGGTAGAGAGAGTTGAAAACAGTAGGTCTGGGACAGGAGCACGTCCGGTGAACAGGTCAGGGTTCCATAGTCGCTGGCAGAACAGTTGAAACTAGAGCAGCAGCACAGCCAGGTGGACTGTGGACAGCAAGGAGTCATCAGGCCAGGTAGTCCTGAGGCATGGTCCTAGGGCTCAGGTCCGGGAGGGGAGGTCGAGGGAGAGAGAGAATTAGAGGGAGCATACTTAAATTCATACAGGACACCGGATAAGTCAGGATAAATACTCCAGACATAACAGACTGACCCTAGCCCCCCGACACATAAACTACTGCAGCATAAATACTGGAGGCTGAGACAGGAGGGGTCAGGAGACACTGTGGCCCCATCCGATGATACCCCTGGAGAGGGCCAACCAGGCAGGATATGACCCCACCCACTTTGCCAAAGCACAGCCCCCACACCACTAGATATCTTCAAACCACCAACTTTCTACCCTGAGACAAGGCTGAGTATAACCCACGAAGATCACCCCCCACGGAACGAACCTGAGGGGGGCGCCAAACCTGGACAGGATGATCCCGTCAGTAACTCAACCAACTCAAATAACGCACCCCTCCTAGGGAGGTAAGCCAGTGACTCAGCCCCTGTAATAGGGTTAGAGGCAGAGAATCCCGGGGGAGAGAGAGGAACTGGCCAGGCAGAGACAGCAGTTCGTTGCTCCAGTGCCTCAATCATAGGACCTACTGAAGAGATGAGTCTTCAGTAAAGACTTAAAGGGCGAGACAGTTTTGCACGCCCAATTTTTCAGTTTTTGATTTGTTAAAAAAGTTTGAAATATCCAATAAATGTCGTTCCACTTCATGATTGTGTCCCACTTGTTGTTGATTCTTCACAAAAAAATACAGTTTTATATCTTTGTGTTTGAAGCCTGAAATGTGGCAAAAGGTCGCAAAGTTCAAGGGGGCCGAACACTTTCGCAAGGCACTGTATATAGTGAAAACAACAATGGTCCTAAAATGGAACCTTGAGGAACATCAACATTTTCAGTTGATTTGTAATCATCCACAGAGACAAACTGATATCTTTCCGACAGATAAGATCTAAACCAGGCCAAAACTTGTCCTCTCCAAAAGAATGTCATGATTGATGGTGTCAAAAGCAGCCCTAAGGTCTAGGAGCATGAGGACAGATGCAGAGCCTCGGTCTGACGCCATTAAAAGGTAATTTACCACCTTCACGAATGCAGTCTCAGTGCTATGATGGGGTCTAAAACCAGACTGAAGTGTTTCATATACATTGTTAATCTTCAGGAAGGCAGTGAGTTGCTGCACAACAGCTGTTTCTAAACATGTTGTGAGGAATGGGAGATTCGTTACAGGCCAATAGTTTTTAATATTTTCTGGTTCAAGGTTTGGCTTTTTCATGAGAGGCTTTGTTGCTGCCAATTTTAGTGAGTTTGGTACACATCGGTGGATAGGGAGCAATTTATTATGTTCAACATATTAGGGCCAAGCACAGGAACCTCTTGATGGGTGGGCTTAGGGCAGAAGTGCTCCCATTTCGATGTTCCTCTCAGCTTGTCAACACTCTCCCAGTGCACTTTGGTAGCTGAGCTGTGTTTGGGGTGTTGTTTATCCATGTTTCAGAGTCACTGGGATTCTCGGCTTGCAAATCATTCACCCATAGTCATTCACACACACCCCTTCAATCGACTCCTGTGCCATCACAAAGTCCCACAGCGGCAGTAGGGAGGGTTACTCTTTAAGAGTCGATGATGTCACCCCCCCTCCCCTTAGAATTCCAACCCCACCACATGCAGGGAAGTCTGGCCCCGCAGCAGCTTTTGATCAAACCATCAAAAGATTTACCAGTCTGTCATGGGTGTCTCTTATATCTCCTCTTTTCCTCTCCTTCCCTGCTTTAGTACCAGATCTTTATCCCCATGGCGAACAACGTGATGTTGAAGGATCAAACACCAGCGCTATGATGTGCTCATCTGTCGGATTGTCAAGGTCAGTTTTTGGTCTCACGTTTTCGGACAGCACGTGTTATGAAATGTGTTGAGATTAGCGAGGAGGCAATCTGTGAGAAACGCACGAGGCAAGTTTGAACAATTATAATTCCAATCAGACAGTGTAATAGAACAGGATTAATTGAGGTGCCTCGTGTGTTTCTCTGCAGGAAGTAAATGAAACTTGTGGGCAGAACAGATGTTTAGAAGCCCTGGGCTCACTGAGTGTGTGTGTGCATCATCATGGTAACCGTGTTAATCTCAGGGGTACACTTTGGCAGAGGTGGAAGAGGACCCTCTAATCTTCCAGCTGCACAGGAACCTGAGCGACACAGCAGAGGAGGGGCCAATGAAGAAGCTCCACGTCAGCACCACGGCCCTCAGGAGGAATAACATGTAATTTCCATTCCTGAACTGTGTCTTGTATTATACTTCCATTTCAACTAATTGTTTTTTTTGTCCTCAAACAGGTAGTGCTTTTGGTTTTAGAGGCCGATTATCAAATCACTTCATGATCAGAGTTGTACTTTTTTCAAATAGTCGGTTTGTGGTGGATATATAAAACACATATTTGACAGTCTGCTCAGTTTACATCCAAATTTCCCTCTCCATAAGATACCAATGCACAATCATTTTGAAGTGCCTTTGTTACAGCACGTCGAATCATTTCAAAACAGTGCGAGAGACTGACCTGTCAGATCTGCTGATTTCTTCCCTCACCCAACTGACGCCATGTGAAGCGCATTTAATGTGATTTTTGTGGCTGAGGCGCCTGAGCGTGGTCCTGCACTCGTGATAGTCGCTGGCCCAAATATACATTCCCCTGGCCAGGTATAGCTATTCCCTCCCTCCACCACCCTTCCGAGCACCAAGCAGTCGCCCATTTTCCAGAGGTCCTCATTTCCACCCTTAAACCAAATAATATTTTTTGGGCTGACATATCTTGACTGGTGTTGCATCCACAGGCTGTTTTTATTTTTCTGAAGCCAATATGATGTGGCCATTCAGCAGATTTACAATTCAAAGATACTTGCAATTCACTGTGACTTACAATTGACGAAAGGTGCATAAACAACACCATTGCTTGACATTTTTGTATGTTCTTTATTCATAACTATCTAACCGAAATACACAAAGCATCCAATTAGAAAAAATGTTATTTCTGTAACAGTGATTTGAGCCCAAAAAATGCTTAATGAATGAAACTATCACTATTACGATGAAACATTCACCCCCAGAATCCATCATACTGATTGTGATCTGTTCTAATGGATGTTTTTTCTCCCATACATCGTTAGTGATCTGTTCATTAAAGCCTCCCTGTCGTGCTGGTTGGAGCTGAGTGAGGACCAGCAGGATGAGTTGATCCGCAACATCGAGGTGGCCCTCAACTCCCAGGACTTCGTCGAGTTCACCCTGCTCAATCGGGCCATGTTCATGAAGCACAGCGATAAGGTGGTTTCACATTCAGAGCATGTCCCTATAGAATGGGTCTTAAAGCTCCAGTCCTGGATAGAACTACTTGGTGTGCAGGCTTTCGTTCTAGCCCTGCAGTAACACACCTAATTAAAATAATAAACTCATCACTATCCTCAATCTGGGCCCTTATTAACTGAATTAGGTGTGGTGATAAGCTGGAATGAAGGCCTGCACACCCCGTGGCTCGCCCCGTAGTTGGAGAACCCTGCTTTAGAGCAATGCCACATCATTAATCCACCCATCTAAGGAATGTCCTGTGTTTTTTCAGGTTCCTCTTCCTCTGAGAGACAGTGGCATTGTTCTGCTTGGCGAAAGGGCTGCCAAATGCCATGCATATGCCAAGGCCCTCCACTGAAAAGAGCTGGTTTTCCAGAAGGGTGCCTCTCATCTCATTCTAGAGTCCCTCATCAAGTAAAAACCTCAATAAGAGAACACAATGATCAGCAGAATCCATTTTGAGTGAATAGGGGGAGTGTTTGGCGGGTCCATGCTGTACATTTCCTGTTCTTCCCAGACTTGGCTATAGCCAACATCAATTGTTGAGACATTCTATGGGTAGCTACTGAGGCAGTGCGGCTACTGTATGGCTGGAAGGTTTCAAATTCCCCTTGGGTTATAGAACTCTTGTTTTTGTTGGGTCATACTGCACTTTTACTTTGTGAAGCCTAACCACGAAATTGATAGAATGGATGATGTGGTGCATTTAATGGCCATTTTCTTTGGGTTCCCCGTGTCAGTATTGGTGGAATGCGTGTGATGGCACATGGTTGGGGAGAAGAGATGTACATTCCCCTGAAATAAGAATACCACCGTTTGATATGAAATGTGACTCACCACCTGGATTTGGTCTTATGTAGCAAAATGTAGTTTTTTACATTGGATAAAAGTAGACTCAGAGGTTACAAAATGGTAGATCATACACTGCATTTGAGGAAACAATGGGAAAGTAATTCTGCTTTGAAAGTTGATCACCTTGTAAACTCACTTTAGAGAAAATCCCCTTTGAATGTTTTGATATGTAGTGAAGAGCTCCTCTTTGTCTACACCCATTCAGCATCGTTGACACCCTCTTAAGCTTTAGCCCCACCCATCTCCTTTCACTCTCAGAGCATTCAGAGTGCACACTTGACACACCGGCCGATGGATAACACGAAACAGCCTAACCAGCTCTGCTGGCAACAATTTTATTACGCTTTTTTGCCAATGTTTACTGACACCGGCCATATTCAACGGGTGTTGTACACTTTATCTTAAGACATGTAGCTAGGTAGCTAGGTAACATTGAACCTAGCTAGGTAAACAATGTGTAAGATCACACACTTAACTTAACATAACTTTACCTGCCGCCCAGGTAACAATAACTAGTTAAACAACAATGAACATGGTGCCAAATCATGTCATTACTACCCTGCTTGAATCTGCTGGGAGCTAACCAACCAGGTTCAATGTTAGCTAGCTAACATTAGTCTCTAACTAGAATAGCAAACAGCTCTGGGAAACAAATAATAGTATCAGCTAGGGAGCCAGCCAGCCAACATTAGCTAGCTAGCTAACAGTACACTTTAGCTTGAAATGAAACCACTTTCTGTCAAAATTAGAAATGTGTAATATCTGAAAATGTAGCTAGCTATCTTACCTGTATACATCATCATGCATGATGGACACATGTCCCTGTCAGGAATGCCATACCATGGTTGCCCATAGTTTGAAGATGTAATCCAGAGACAGGTGTTTTCTCCATCTCTTTAACTATCATACTCTAATTCCATTGATTTCAAAACTCGATCCCCCAGAAAGTGGAGAGCAACACTTATGCAGCTCCACTACACAATACATTTTTTTTAAAGCTGCGTTCGACAGGATTTACCAACAGACTGACCAGCTCAAATAGACAGAAGTTCTCTATATGGCAGACCAATCTGAACTCCTCTCTCGGCATGTCCAGCCCACTCATTATCTCAGCCAATCATGGCTAATGGGAAGGTTGCTCTCTTTGTGTGGCTTAACCAACAAGTCTTGTAATATAACTATTTTATTCGTATTTACAGATGGCATACAAGTTTGTTATTAAGTCACATAAAAGTTCACATGTTCCAGAAGGCATTTCTGGCAAAAAACACAAATGGCTTTTCTGTGAAGTTGTGACTTGCGACATGCACCTCGTTTCCTGAAAAGGGTAACAAATGTTTGTCTGGTACCGCACACACAATGAATGTGCAATGAATGGAACGACCGGCCATAGTGAATGCTTTTTTTGCTTCTTGCTTAGGCCTAGTCACTGTAGCATTGGCAGACTTCACCTTTCCGAAATTGGAGTCTGTTTTGAGTTATAACACAGAACAGGTGTCCACCTCAATGCAAATTCATAGCTTACACTTCGGTTTTAGTTCTTCCATTACCTATTATTTTGTTTTTCTTTTGGGTTATTTGAGAACCTAAAAGCCTCACTAAAGACATGGCTAACCACTGACGACTCTAGGACGTTTAACGACCCCTTTATGAGAGTCAATACACCAATCAAATAATGGTTGACACATCCCTCATCCCATATCTCTTTCATATCTCCTGTCATCTTTTCCATCCCTCCTCTCGCCCTTGTCTTTTACGCTAGTGTTGTATTTCCAGCCATTGTTTTCCAGCCATTTAATTGTGTGTTTGCCCCCTTTCATCCATCGAGGGGTCTGGAATAGCGTTCTCTCAGTGGCCTGTTTTCAATTTCTCTCTGCCTTGATGATGATGAATGACGGGAGCCAGCAGCTCAGTGTTTTCAATCTCTCCATCTGGTTCTCACCTCTCCAAGATTTCCCATAAATTGACTCCTGTGCAACACGTAGCCTGTTCTATTCCATCACTTTGGTGTAGAAGTAGTAGATTTCTGGGGCCATTGCATTATACACTTAAGTCAGGAATTTTTGAAGATATTTTCCCAATTCTTGTCACCTATTCTTTTTAAATTCAGTAACTCAGTTGCTGGTGGGACAAGCAATGAAACCTTGATTGTGACATTTGTAAGCCAAAAAGTCATCTCAAAAAGTTGTCTAGTCAGACCATATGGGTCTTCATTTATTTAGCATTAAGGCATTGCAAATATGTGGAAGGTATGTACCGACACGGAAATGATTACCCACATTGTCCTAGGAATTAAAGGCGACTTTGATCCTCCACAGCCGGCCAGATGCGGGGGCTATACACTATTAAGTATTTTCCAGACTGTACGTCGGATTCAGTCTTTTACGATTATTACATCACACTGTTCGGTGTTACCCAATTCAAATATTGATGTCAACCTGGCCAGATTGTACCATTTGCTACAGTTCTGTCACATTCTGCAAACTTTTGTCCGGGACGGCAAAATCATGGCATAAAACTGCTAAAATCGTATGTGGGGGGGCTTAATTAAGACATGAGGGATTTTGAGTCGGCAAAAATGATTTAGGCGCCTCGATCTGGGGTTAATCTACTAGTCTAGACCATTACTTACCATTAGGTAAGCCTAAGGCCCTGCTCACATACTTAAAAATGAGCCCTTCCTTTCTTCTTACCCTTTTCAAAAGCCCAAGTCTTTTTCCTTGTCGCCTTTGCTGTCTGGTAGCTGATTACTCCACTCCATAAATGAATACTTTTCGAGGATTGAAGCCATTTTATTTTGATGGAAGTCAGTTGAGGTCATTGGGTCCTCACATTCCAGTTGATTTTATAACATTTACTTGTTGAATTTAAAGGTTTTCTTGGTACTGCAACAAGTTATACGATTACCCACCAACACTGTTTTATTTCCGAATGAAGCATATCAACATAGAACCAATGGTGGAGATACTGGTGTTGGTTCAACACTAAATGCTTTACAACCGATACTGATGCAGGTTTGATGTATATATCCCTTAGCACTTGATGAACTGACTGTGCACATGCTATCCTGTTAAGTATTTTGTTGATTTGCCATGTAAATAAGCTCTTGCTGCCCTATGCATTAGTTATTGCCAGTAAATGCTAGCGGAGTGCAATGCTTGACGTCATCCATATGCAACATGACACTCTGAAATGTTGTGTTGACAGTAAAAGCACTTACTATCACTTATGCTTTCCGGCCTTATACTGTATATTCTTTTGTTTTTTTTATACTTTATGAATACCTAGGCCTAGTTTCTGCTAAGCTGCATCTGAGAGTCAAAAAAATGTATTAGACTGCATATTGATTTAGTAATTTCCTTAATTTGACTTTTAAGATACATTTGAGTCATTTAGCAGACACTCCTATACAGACTTGTAGTAGTGAGTGCCTAGATTTCCATAGTGGTCCCCTGTGGGAATCAAACCCACAACCCTGGCGTTGCAAGCACCGTGCTCTACCAACTGAACCACACGGGACCGAGCAACACAGTCTCACAATCAATTCGTGATAATATCCCGTGCTGGCGCTGAAAAAAGGCACTAAAACAAATTCTCCTTCAGTACTTCACGATGTCTTGATATCCTGTAAATAGCTGAGGCTTTGGCAGAACACTTTGAGAAAGTTAGGCTACCCTGTAAATGAACTCTGAAATGTCCCCGGCAGACCTCGCAGTGAATGGCTGTAAGAAATGAAGCGTGTCAGCCATTAGCACAGGGTCCAAATACACATCCGAGAGGTTACACCAGGCCACAGGGTTCCTAGACTAATGAGGGCTCCGACTGGGACCTCACATTCTCCTTTGGACCCACAGCTTCCCGTGGAAACCTTTTTGGACAGGTGGAGCCACAAGCTCCTCAGATACAACAGAATGTCTCTGAATGTCTCTCTCAGAATGTCTCAGAATGTCTCAACATTGATCACCGTCCCTAAGCTCCCAAGGACTTACATTTAAGAATGTCGCTCATCTGCCACAAATGGAAGCATCCTCTATTTCTTATTTGGAATCTCCTCTCCTGGCCTTGGCACCTGTTTAAGAAGACATACACTGACAGTGCACCCTGCTTAAGGTATGCCATAAGCACATTTTGAGCACACTGCCTCAATTCTTACATTAACGTGCCATTACAGTGGTAGTTGCAAAGTCATTGTTTTTGAATGTTGTCAAGACCTGTCAGAGTGGCTGTGGAAGCCATTGACATGATGATTGGGAAACGTGTGTGTGTGTGTGTGTGTGGCCTTGCTCCCTGAAGTTTGGCAATGTGACCTTTGCCCAGTGGCATGAATGTCAGTGTGACCTGTGAGTCAGAGCTCAGTGGTGGCTGAAGGCAAAGGCATGGTTATTGGTTGATCAGAGACACGAGGGTGATCAACTGGCAGCTTCTCAAACCTACTAACCATTGACGTCTTGTGATGAGTACATGGATAATTTGATGATATTGAACTAAGACAGACAGCTAGACACATAAACCACATTGACTACCATCAGCAGCACACCTTTTCTTAAAAATACATGTTTATTTCCTATCCCACAAAACAACATACTATAGAGCTGTACACATTTTTACAAAGGACACAATTCCAAAATAAGTGTTTGTTTTCTTACAATAAAATCTGTCAGGTACTTCTGATGGAAGTACTTGGGTGGTTGTTCCCGTTCCAGTAGCTCACAAAGGTACATTGCAACACACTTGCTGGGTCTCTGTGTATATATTTTTTTCCATTGTCATACCTGCCCGCTACGTGTAATCAACCTAACCACAGCTTGAGTTATGACCGATAAATAAAACCTCTTGCTTTGAGACAAGATGGAGGGAAGCAACATTCCGTTCCCCTTACAGAACAGTGGTAAAGAGGCTTCGCTAAGGCTTTTATGAAAATAAAACATTTCAATGATATATACAAAATGAACTACAATTTACAATCAAACATGTTTAAACACATTCAAACCGTAGAAAAATTCCAGACTATAACAAAGGGGAAAGACAATTTGGTTGCTCAGGTTTGGTTAAATCTGAAGCATTGCGCGTCATCCAGTTTGAAGTTAGAAGAGTTTATGGTTGAAAATTCTGTGGCCGGATCTTCATCTCCACTCTCTTCAGGGAGTAGTTGGGCCCGTGCCAGCCGTACCAATTGATTCCATCTGTGCTCTTGCTGTGGTCGCCATAACGATAGAACACACCGTTCAGGTTGGAGTCAGTGCAACAGTTGTACCAGTAACCACCTGTAGGAAAAAAAGGTGAAAATGCAGTCATTGGAAAGACATTTGAAGGTGTTAATTCTGTGAGTTAAACCAGAGTTAAGTATTTTGTCCCTCTTGTACCTTTGCGTAGTGAAGCGCAGTCGTCCACACATTTGTCGTTGTCTTTGCCCTTGGTGCTGAAGTTGGTGTTGTTGTGGTAGCGCAGAGAGTCCCCAGCATTTCCACTGTAGTTGGCGATGAAAAGTTTGTAGCTGTTCAACTCGTTTTTCACTGTGAAGTAACTGTACTCTGCATGGCGGGTCTGGCCTTCCCAGTCCTGGAGAACAGAACATTATTTAGTTGTTTGCTGCACATCTTGTGGTAAAACTATGCAACTGAGAATATTGAACTAATGTTATAACTTTTGGCGGAGCAAGAGGTTTACCACTTGACCATGAGTTTTCTTTTTACTGTGTTTGGGTGGTGTATCTTTAGTCTCCTGGCTCTGGATAAAACCTCCCACCACTATCATCAGACACCGCAGGAGTGGGGTGTGTCAGAGTCATGCCGTTATCTATTTACTGCTCTCGGTATCTGGGGACTGGTCCTTTGTACCTCCATCTCTATCCTTAGTATGCTGGGTTGCCTTGTCAGACGGAAGATGTTTTCATTGCCCAGCCAGAAGTCCCCGCGGATGGTGCCAAAGCCATTTTTGTACTGCTTCCAGTCGCGCTTGAAGGAGGTCAGGCCCACCTTGCGTCTCTGGATGAGCGTCCAGCCACCACCATTGCTCTCCATGTCACAGAAGACCTGCCATTATACAGAGACGACAATGTAGCAGAGATCTGTGAATGTAAAACTTTTTTTTGTAGTTCCAGGGTTATCACTTACGGCAATCTCAGGGGTCCCCAGGAAGTCATCTGCAGGCAGTTTGTACTCCCCAGAGATCTTGTAGTTCTTGGTGTACAGGGATGCACAGTCGTAGATGGCATCTAGAAAAGAAAAGGTTATGTCATTAGAGATGGCCAAACCAGATGCTGTTTCATGGCGGGTTTTAAACATGCAAATTGACAAACGGTATCATGGGAATAGATGTCTGCCAGAGAAGTCAAAGAATTTTGGATAGAAGGATATTATACACAGCATGGTTACATTTCTTTGCATAGTTCTCTCTATTGTTTCTGTGATGGTATGGTGATGCCATTTGTGGTGCTTTGAGATCACTGGGGAGTAATGGATCCAATGCATCAAAAAGGTATCAAGTGTTTTCATGGCTAGAGGCTGGAGTGGAAATGCCACTCTAGTCTTTGCTTTTCTTCCTGCTCTGCTTACCTGTCTGCACAGTGTCTGTATAATTTGAAGAGTCATTATGAATAGCTTCTCTGTTCACTGTTGCAGCATCATAAATGTACTACTGCTAATAGGGTATTAAAATATACACTGCGACATGCCTGGTTAAATCTCCCCACTGCCTGGTTAAATCTCCCCACTGCCTGGTTAAATCTCCCCACTGCCTGGTTAAATCTCCCCACTGCCTGGTTAAATCTCCCCACTGCCTGGTTAAATGATGGCTATCACGAGACCCCCAGAAAAGTTTGCACACTATAGTCTCCATTTGATGGCAGCTGTCTAATGCCGAAGATTCAGAACGCCCACTGATAATTATTACAGGTCGAACGATTATGATTTTTCAACACCGATTTATTGGAGGACCAAAAAATATATATGTATTTGTAATAATGACAATTACAACAATACTGAATTAACACTTATTTTAACTTAATATAATGCACCAATAAAATCAATTTAGCCTCAAGTAGATAATGAAACATGTTCAATTTGGTTTAAATAATGCAAAAATAATGTGTTGGAGAAGAAAGTAAAAGTGCAATATGTGCCATGTAAGAAAGCTAACGTTTAAGTTCCTTGCTCAGAACATGAGAACATATGAAAGCTGGTGGTTCCTTTTAACATGAGTCTTCAATATTCCCAGGTAAGAAGTTTTAGGTTGTAGTTATTATAGGAATTATAGGACTAATTCTCTCTATACCATTTGTATTTCATATACCTTTGACTATTGGATGTTCTTATAGGCACTTTAGTTTTGCCAGTGTAACAGTATAGCTTCCGTCCCTCTCTCCTCGCCCCTACCTGGGCTAGAACCAGGAACACATCGACAACAGCCACCCTCGAAGCAGCGTTACCCTTGCGGAGCAAGGGGAATAACTACTCCAAGTCTCAGAGCGAGTGACGTTTGAAATGCTATTAGCGCGCACCACGCTAACTAGCTAACCATTTCACATTGGTTACACCAACCTCATCTCGGGAGTTGATAGGCTTGAAGTCATAAACAGCGCAATGCTTGAAGCACAGCAAAGAGCTACTGGCAAAACGCACGAAAGTGCGTGGATACCGGCCAAATCGGTTTCCAAAAATACGGATTTCCGATTGTTATGAAAACTTGAAATCGGCCCTGATTAATCGGATGACCTGTAATAATTATAGTACATTTTTTAAACAAAGAACAATGACCTCCATAGAAATATAATTTAACCTTTTTGGTTGTTTGTTTAATAATAGTCATCTGAAACTGTAGGCTAATATTTCTGTGAGGTTTTTTTAAAAGTAGATTTTCTGTTTTCTGACTGCAGACTGACTGATGTGATCATAAAGAGGATCATTTTTTTTACCAACCACATTTCTTGTGTGTCTGACATTAAATCAAATCAAATGTTATTGGTCACATACACATGGTTAGCAGACCATGCAGTCATATGCAGTAGATGGTATAGAGTACAGTATATACATATGAGATGAGTAATGTAGGGTATGTAAACATTATATAAAGTGGCAGGTGTGTGCTATGAGTATTTATGGCAGTGTTTTATGTATGGCAGCTAGTGCTAAGATTTTTTTACACCTGTGGAGAGTGTCTGGAAGCAGATGCTGAACAATCGACAGAAAGGGAGAGAGAAGTATTGTCTCGGTCTAAACTGAACTGGGTTTGTCATGTGGAGCTGGCCAGATTTCTGCTCTGGACATTTGTCACAATCACTACTGTACTGTACTACTGCATTCTACTACTCATAGGCTGTTATTTTCACACAAAAAGCACGTGTTTTACCCCTTCTAGCCTAATTAGTCAATTTAAAAAAAGGTTAGATGTTGAAACTTTCACAATGCAAATAAATGAAATGAATGGAAACAACACTAAATGTTTTATACACACTAAAGTAGTCTTTTGTTCCTCTGTTACTTTGTTGCTGAGGAGCAATGAACAAATCAAAGAGGTTTAAACTTCTTAGGGATAGGCCCCTTTTTTCCTCAATTTCTGTCTGAATTATGTGTCCAAATCTAACTGCTTGTAGTTCAGGCCCTGAAGCCAGGATATGCATATAATTGGTACCATTGGAGAGAAAACACTTTGAAGTTTGTAGAAATGTTAAAATATCCACAACTTTGGTTCTTACCTGATGTGGTCTGAGTTACGGACTGGGCGGCTTGCAGCTGCATGATCTCCACCCGGTTATTGATCTCAGAGTACTTGCTCTCGGCCTCAGTGACGCGGGACTCCTGCTGTCGGTTCTGCTTGTCCAGCTCGATCATCTGCCTTACTACGTTCATCAAGTCTGTCTCCTGCTTGTGGCCCAGCTCCTCCAGTAGGCTGGTCAGGTTGGCCACCTGCACCTTCAGGGAGCGCACTTCATCACAGCACTGCGCCTTTGGAGGCTTGGGTGGCGCCAGCCTCTTCCTTGGGTTTTCCGCCCATGCTTCTGTCAGCACCAGCAGCAGGAGGGTAACGCTCAGAGCCACCGTCCGCAAAGACATCTTTACAATTTTCTTAATTTTAAAATGAGTTTTCTTGTCTTGCTCTGGTTGAATGCAAGCTGTCCTGGTCCAATCTGATTCTTTAGCAGTGTCAGAGGTCTTGAAGAAACTGAGAGAACAGGATTGGATTAGTTGAGTTAGGAATCTGACTGGTTGAAGTGAAGCTTCCTTTAGCCAACTGCTTTCTCAGGCTCTTTGCTCCCTCAGTAAAGCTGTGGCTGGGGGATCTTAAATATCTATACATGTGTGCCCACCCCTTTTTTGATTGTGCTCACAGTTACTGACCCGCCTTCAACCTCCAACACTCTGTGTGGAGGGGCCTTTCCCACCACTCCCCCCCCACACACACACACACCTCACTCAATCACTCACTCTCTCTCTATCTCACACACACACACACACACACACACACACACACACACACACACACACACACACACACACACACTTTTGCTCACTCTTGTTGGTTCTGCCCTGTGCCTCGTTTCTTTGTCATGTGTTGCAAGTTTCAGAGGGACACAGTTTTTTCGCTCTGTCTGGAAGAGCGAAGGACAAAGGCTCCTGTCTGAAAGAGCTCACACTTCACATATGGTAATAACCAGCTCAATTTCACCTTCCCTGGCTTTGTATTCAACAGCCTTTCATTCCCAGAGGCACACCTAGCTGATGCATTTTGATACTTTCGTCAAGCTTAGATTTAACAGCTTAAAGTAGGAGTATGTGTACAATTTATCTTCGATTTGGCCTTCACACATGACGGTGCTTGTCCTTGTTAATGATAGTTGTGTAGCACCCTCGGGGGGAAGTTTCATCAATAACAGCAGCCACATTGCCGCCAGTTAGCTTCCCTGTTAGCTTGCACGACTCTTGCCATTCTCCTTTGACCTCTCTCAGCAACGAGCTGTTTTCTCCCACAGGAGCTGCTGGTGTTTTTTTGTTTGTCACACTATTCGCTTGAAAGCATAGGAGGGCAGCCGTTTCTGAGATACTGGATCTGGCGTGACTCACTGTCTGTAGGAGCGATCCATTTTTGTGAACGGGTTGGTGTACCTCATAAACTGGGTGGTGAGTGTTTGTCAAAATTATTGTGTGTTTATTTCATGAAAATATAGTGCCTTCAGAAAGTATTCACAACCCTTGATTTTTCACATTTTGTTGTGTTGCAGACTAAATCAGTGACACAAAATCTCAATTGAGATGTTGTGTCACTGACCTACACACAATGCCCCATAACAAAGTGGAATTATGTTTTTTGACATTTTTACAAATGATTACAACATGAAAAGCTTAAATGTCTCGTCAATAAGTAGTCAACCCTGTTATGGCAAGCCTAAATCAGTTCAGGAGTAAAAATGTGCTTAATAAGTCATGTGCTCAATAAGTGAAGAAGCCAGATGTGGAGGTCCCGGGGTTGCCGTGGTTACACGTGGTCTGCGTTTGAAGCCAGTTGGTCTTACCGCCTAATTCTCTAAATGACGTTGGTAGAGAAATTAAATTATCTTGCAACAGCTCTGTTGGACATTCCTGCAGTCAGCATGCAGTCAGCCTGCACCCTCCCTCGGTATCTATACCTATGGCTGTTGCGGTGACCGTATTACCGTCACACCGGCGGTCACCAGTCATGACGGCATTCAAATTCCACGTGACCATTTAGTCACAGTAATTAGGCTTCTCTAAGCTGTGATGCTGCTGGTCATTTAACTTGTTAACTGCCTGGTACTCAGCACTCTACTGTTCCTCTAATCACTCTGACATCAATGCAAATGTAATCGGAAATCTAAATTAAGCACGTCATGAAAGCCCATGAGCTGATGATGCGCAACATTTCTGTAGGCTATGCAATTGCGGGAGAAAACAGAGTGATGGCCTCTACTGAAATAGGAGGATCCCATCAGCTTTCTACAGGCTAGGCCTACTATATTTACAGTGCCTTCGGAACATCCTTTGAGAGAATTTGGCA
This sequence comes from Oncorhynchus masou masou, assembly GCF_036934945.1. Taxonomy (NCBI): domain Eukaryota; kingdom Metazoa; phylum Chordata; class Actinopteri; order Salmoniformes; family Salmonidae; genus Oncorhynchus; species Oncorhynchus masou. Next base: position 45,352,876 of record NC_088244.1, read on the forward strand.
GTATGACCAACTGGCCTCACAACCGCAGACCACGTGTAACCACTCCATCTCATGACCTCCACATCCGGCTTCTTCACTTTATGATGTGAATAATATAAAGCACATTTTTATTCCTGAACTGACAACAAACACAATTGCATTTTATCAATGGCAATTTGAATGCACAAAAATACCGTGACGAGATCCTGAGGCCCATTGTGAGGTCCATTTTGTAAAGTATCTATGACCAGTAGATGCATATCTGTATTCCTGTCATGTGAAATCCTTAGATTAGGACCTAATTAATTAATTTAAATTGACTGATTTCCCTCATATGAACTGTCACTCAGTAGAATTAAAGAAATTGTTGCATGTTGCATTTATATTTTTGTTCAGTATAAAATAAGTATTAAATTACCTGTCCCTTACCTTCTGCCTTTGCTATGATTTCCATCAATTTGGTGGTGATGTGAATGAATCTCTAATTCTTTTTTGGTTTGTACTGAGCCAATGCCAAGCAGATATGTGGTCCATACGGTAGCTATATGGATGAAAGATTTCTAGAAACTTGGATAACATCGTTAGCTAAAATAATTAGGGGTAGCTATTAATTTAAATTGTAAGCAGGGAGTGTGTAGTTACTGTTTATTCTCTCTTCCAGATCAATATCAACCTGACTGCCAGGTGGTAGTGTAGCCAGTATAGAAATCTATTGATGAACTGAAAGTGTAGGGATATACTTTATAAATGTATTGATACATTTGGAAGTGTATTAACATATAATATCCTATACTTGTGCTTTTCAAATAGACTGGGATCTTTTTTTTCTCCGAGGGCTATTTGTATTCTTAATTGGTGCTCACAGTTTTATCATTTATTCAAATGAAGAAGGAACAAGGATGTACAGAATGCCCCATGTGAGGAGGCTGTTCAATATTCTGCACATTTGTTTTGTTAAATGTGAATAACGTGGCCTGACCCACTAAAATCTAGATAGGCAGAATTGCCTTGCAGTGCAATACATGGTTCCATATTCAGCTACAATGAGTGCGTCCGTATGCGCCTGGTGTCTGAGCGGAAGAGCTGAAGGCCTTGCATGCGACTGGCGGGTCTGGTGCCTCACACTGCCATGGCGTCCAGGTGGTGTGGATTAGAGCATGGTGGACAGAAGCCAGGTACTTACCGCCAAGTCACCACCCAGTTCTAGAACGGTAGACGCAACAGAACAGAGGGTGCAGGGAGAAGAAGAAAATATATTATTCTCCTCGTCTGAGCCCCCTGTTTTCTTATCTCAGCGAGCGGTGGTCTACGGCTTTTCTTCAGACATGGTGCGGGACAATGTGCCGGGGGAAAGAAGTCATTCCGACTTTTGTGACTTCTGGTAAATTACAGTTAAATCTGGTTCCATAGTTGTGGGTTCTCCCTGATCTCTCTGAACTAAATTGTAGTCGATGTGGGTGCATTTGCAAAAAGGCTCTGCTTAAATTTCTTCTTAAATCATACTCTCTACTCCAATCCCATTTGTATTTTGGTTGACCTAAGTATAGAATTTCTGAGTACACTTTTTTGTTTAACTTGCTCAAAATCAAAATGAAAAAGTGTGACCAATAGGTTAACATACAGAAAGGCAAAAATACACTTATACCTTATACCAGTTTTGCCATTCTATGAGTCTAAACCAATGTAATTCATTTGTTTTAGAAACAAGGAATCCGTACACAAAATGTGTTCCATTGTTTAAGAGGAAACTTATGTTAAAATTAAGTTGGTAAATGAGAACAAAGGCAAAAATGTACCCAAATATCATTAGAAGTGGAATCATTTTAACAGAAACAGATGTCCAGTGGGTATTTGTGACTGTAAATGCCATCAATATGAAATGTTCATGAATTCACAATGCAGCTGCACTGCTGCCAGTAATGGTTTGGAAGGAAAGGTGGAATAAACAAGTCGGGAGCAGGTTTTGTTACATTCTCTATTGAGGTATTTTTTTCTTCTCCAACACTCTCACAAAATCAAGGATGATCTCACAAGGATAAGACAAATCTTCTTTACGGGAATAAGGAACACAAGGTGAGTTGTATAAAATGTATATATTTTTTTAATTGAATATCCGAAACGTACAATATACTTGCAGTGAAGCCACTCAACAACAACACCACACCAGTCATCCAGCAGATTTCCATTCAGAGCGACACACAGAAGCATCCAGGGTTAATGCCCTGCTCAAGGGCACATTGCAAGATCTCCCACCAGGCCGATAAAAGTGAACCAGAACCCTCCAAGGTCGCCCCACAGTTCCCCAATAGCTGTCCCTCAAACATCCAAGACCCCCCCAAGAAGAAAATAAATAAATATTGTTGAAGTCGGAAGTTTACATACACTTAGGAGTCATTAAAACTCGTTTTTCAACCACACCAAAATTATTTATTGTTAACAAACGTGTTTGCAGACAGATTATTTCACTTATAATTCACTGCATCACAATTCCAGTGGGTCAGAAGTTTACACCCACTAAGTTGACTGTGCCTTTAAACAGCTTGTAAAATTCCAGAAAATGATGTCATGGCTTTAGAAGCTTCTGTTAGGCTAATTGACATCCTCTGAGTGCTTTGAGTGGATGTATTTGATGATCTTTTTGGCATTCCTATGGCATCGGGTGCTGTAGGTGTTCAGGAGGGCGGGAAGCTTTCCCCAGATAATGCGTTTGGCAGACCACACCACCCTCTGAAGAGTTTGCAGTTGTGGGCGGTGCATTTGCTGTACCAGTTGGTGATACACAAATTAACTTTTAATAAGGCACACCTGTTAATTGAAATACATTCTAGGTGACTACTTCATGAAGCTGGTTGAGAGAATGCTAAGAGTGTGCAAAGCTGTCATTAAGGCAAAGGGTGGCTATTTGAAGAGTCTCTAATATAAAATATATTTTGATTTGTTTAACACATTTTTGCTTACTACACGATTCCATATGGGTTATTTCATATTTTTGATGTCTTCACTATTATTCTACAATGTATAAAATAGTAAAAATATAGCAAAACCCTTGAATGAGTAGGTGTTCTAAAACTTTTTACCGGTTTTCTATTCTACTGTATCTTAGTCTATGCCACTCTGACATTGCAAGAGGCATCATTACAGACCCTGGTTCGATTCCAGGCTGTATGACAACCGGGCCGTGATTGGGAGTCCCATTGGTTGGCGCACAATTGGCCCAGTGTCATTTGGGTTTGGCTGGGGTTGGCCGTCATTGTAAATAAGAATTTGTTCTTATCCTAGATAAATAAAGGTTACATTTAAAAAATATATATAAAACAAATATTCTGCTAATGCCTCCAGTCATATAAAGTTTTGTAGAACTACATGAAATGTGTTTATAAAAATACACATTTTTTCCCCATGCAAAGAAAGAAAAACACATAGGCTGTGGTTTAGCCTAGGACTACTCTATGCTATATGCACTCAGCCATGCAATGAACAGCTCTTACATCTGTATGCAAATGCGATGATGCATGGAAAGCTTTATTATAAAAGGTGCATTCTTAAACAGCAAATTATTTTCCACTAACTTGAAACTCACTCATTGCCTATAAATCCTGTGCCTTTACCACAGTCAACAACACACATATGTGACCGACCGGCTCCATTCGATCTCATGTAGCGAAATCTTTTATTCTGTTTTTTACATTGGATATAGGTAGAGACTCAGAGCTACCAAACGGTATATCATACATTGCAGTTGAGAAACAATGGGGAAATAATTCTGCTATGAAAGTTGATAAAGGTTTGAGAAAATGTTTGGTACACCTATTGGAGAGCTCTTCTTTGTCTACACCCATTCAGCATCGTTCTCACCCTCTTAGGCCTTAGCCCCACCCATCTCTTTAAGGATTCCCATGTGAGGCCATGTGCTAAACAGAGTGAGTATGGAGGTATAGTAAAAAAACAAAGATTTCAAGACTAAAAGTGGTTTAAAGTAGTAGCCTACAATGAGGGACCACTTAAAATGCAGTTGTCTAGCCCTTGTCCTATATCCTAATCTGACCTTGGTGCAGGTCGTGTTGTTCTTCACATTCCCATCTCTGGGGAACGCACACTAGATCAAATAAAATCAAAGTGTATTTGAGACACAGGATACAGAAGGTGTAAATGGTACAGTGAAATGGTTACCTGCCAGATAAAAATATTGTATAAATATTTTAGAATTAAAGCAAACCCCTCCCAGTAAAATACTATGAGTAAACGTCTAAAAGTATTTTATTTTAAGTGTATATAAGTATCAAAAGGAAATGGAATTGTTAAAAAGTATTTATCTCAAAAGTAAAAGTATAAACCATTTAAAATTCCTTATATTAAGGAAACCAGACGGCACAATTCTTTTTTTTTCACGTATAGCCAGAAGAACATTCCAACACTCAGACATAATTTAAAAACAAAGCATTTGTGTTTAGTGAGTCAGCCAGATAGGGATGACCAGGGATGTTGATTAATGTGTGAATTGGACCATTTTCCTGTCAAAATGAGTACTTTTGGATGTCAGGGAAAATGTAAGGAGCAAATAGTACATTTATTTTCTTTGGGAATGAAGTGAAATAAAAAGTAAAGTACAGGAACCCAAAACAACAACTTAAGTAGTACGGAAAAGTATTTTTACTCAAGTACTTTACACCACTGATGAAATACAATAATCACCCCCAGACACACCTGGCTACCTTGATGGGTCATGTCATCATCTGGCGAAGTGAAGTCTTTAGTTTAGACATGTAGCAAGCTAGCTAGTTAAACATTGAACCAGCATAATCCCACACATACTATTACCAATACAAAACTGATTGTCATAGCTGTTGTATGAATCTGCAGGTAGCTAAAGCTAACCAACTGGGTTCAATGTTAGCTAGCTAGCTAACATTAGGCTATAACTAGCAATGCGAATGGATTTCTGATACGAATAAAATTAATACACAGATCATAAACATACTGTAAACATTCAGAAAAGAGATGAAACCACTCCAATACAGTCACTGATTACCAAAACAAGTCACAAATATCCCTGCCACTTGATCCTGGTCGATGTATCAACAACTATCTGTAAGTTATGAGCAGTCAGCAGTTCACACACCAAGTAGACCTCTGCCAGCAAGCATTTGGCCTCCCTTGATAAAACAATTGTAAAATAATTAGCCAATCAGTGTTGAGCTAAGCTCAACTGTGGGTTGTCCTAGTGCAGCAAAACATCCCCAAGAGAGGCCAGTTTAGATTTGTCTTCAGACCAACCAAATCACTTCCTTTTCAAAAAAACATGTACGTTGTCTGCTTGTGGTGATGTCCTGCTGTAGCTAGCTGGCTACATCTGCCCTTTTGTAAGCCATCGATGGAGATGTGGATTTGGACTTGTGGTTTTGACTTAATTCTCTGTAGAGGCCAATGATTATGATGGATATTCTGATCTAACCAGAAATGAATATGAATATGTACCACGACCAGAGACATGTCAAACAGCTGTCACTTTTCCACTTTCCAAACTCTAGGAACATTTTCAAAGCCTTATCCCAATGAGTCCCACCGATTTGCACCTCTAACCTCTTTTAAACGTGTGTTTGAGCTACAGAATTCTGGGTTGTACCATTGGATTCGTCTGTTTCTTCTGCGATTAGTGGGGCGGAGTAGAGTGCTGTTTGTGAGCCAAAGGCGGCCCCCGAAAGGGCCCGAGGCCAGGTCTTTTTGCAAACATATCTGTAGAGTCCGAATGGCTTATTAAATGACTATCTATGAAAAGCTGAGACTCACACAAACGCACACATGGAACATGTTTTGCTCTATGACGCTCATAAGCTATACAAGAGTCGTGAGAAAGCAAGGGGCTCTTCTACATAGAGGATAATAGGAAATCCAAGGACAGTGTCTGTAATACTGTAATAAGGTCACATAGTTACTGTCACAAACTCCACACAGTTGCCACTGACTAGTTGGATATTAATTTCCCACTGAACAAGTCATTTCTGTACTTACAGCATTCATATAAACACATTTAGCAGGTTTTTGCTTTGGCAGATCTTTTTTTCATTGACATTTATCAATAAAACTCATGAATGCAACTGTTTATATCAGATAGTTTTGATTTCTACTTGTAACCCGGGTTGTCCTGAAAAGAAAATGGTAAAACACATCATTGCGAGGCTAAATATAAATGCTGGACATTTTTATTTATTTTTTTATTTTTTATTTCACCTTTATTTAACCAGGTAGGCAAGTTGAGAACAAGTTCTCATTTACAATTGCGAACAGGCCAAGATAAAGCAAAGCAGTTCGACACATACAACAACACAGAGTTACACATGGAGTAAAACAAACATACAGTCAATAATTCAGTATCAACAAGTCTATATACGATGTGAGCAAATGAGGTGAGATAAGGGAAGTAAAGGCAAAACAAAGGCCATGGTGGCAAAGTAAATACAATATAGCAAGTAAAACACTGGAATGGTAGATTTGCAATGGAAGAATGTGCAAAGTAGAAATAAAAATAATGGGGTGCAAAGGAGCAAAATAAATAAATACAATTAAATACAGTAGGGAAAGAAGTAGTTGTTTGGGCTAAAATATAGGTTGGCTATGTACAGGTGCAGTAATATGTGAGCTGCTCTGACAGTTGGTGCTTAAATCTAGTGAGGGAGATAAGTGTTTCCAGTTTCAGAGATTTTTGTAGGTCGTTCCAGTCATTGGCAGCAGAGAACTGGAAGGAGAGGCGGCCAAAGAAAGAATTGGTTTTGGGGGTGACTAGAGAGACATACCTGCTGGAGCGTGTGCTACAGGTGGGTGATGCTATGGTGACCAGTGAGCTGAGATAAGGAGGGACTTTACCTAGCAGGGTCTTGTAGATGACATGGAGCCAGTGGGTTTGGCGACGAGTATGAAGCGAGGGCCAGCCAACGAGAGCGTACAGGTCGCAATGGTGGGTAGTATATGGGGCTTTGGTGACAGAACGGATTGCACTGTGATAGACTGCATCCAATTTGTTGAGTAGGGTATTGGAGGCTATTTTGTAAATGACATCGCCAAAGTCGAAGATTGGTATGATGGTCAGTTTTACAAGGGTATGTTTGGCAGCATGAGTGAAGGATGTTTTGTTGCGAAATAGGAAGCCAATTCTAGATTTAACTTTGGATTGGAGATGTTTGATGTGGGTCTGGAAGGAGAGTTTACAGTCTAACCAGACACCTAAGTATTTGTAGTTGTCCACGTATTCTAAGTCAGAGACGTCCAGAGTAGTGATGTTCGACAGGCGAGCAGGTGCGGATAGCAATCGGTTGAAGAGCATGCATTTAGTTTTACTTGTATTTAAGAGCAATTGGAGGCCACAGAAGGAGAGTTGTATGGCATTGAAGCTTGCCTGGAGGGTTGTTAACACAGTGTCCAAAGAAGGGCCAGAAGTATACAGAATGGTGTCATCTGCGTAGAGGTGGATCTTAGACTCACCAGCAGCAAGAGCGACCTCATTGATGTATACAGAGAAGAGAGTCCGTCCAAGAATTGAACCCTGTGGCACCCCCATAGAGACTGCCAGAGGTCCGGACAGCAGACCCTCCGATTTGACACACTGAACTCTATCAGAGAAGTAGTTGGTGAACCAGGTGAGGCAATCATTTGAGAAACCAAGGCTGTCGAGTCTGCCGATGAGGATGTGGTGATTGACAGAGTCAAAAGCCTTGGCCAGATCAATGAACACGGCTGCACAGTAATGTTTCTTATCGATGGCGGTTAAGATATCGTTCAGGACCTTGAGCGTGGCTGAGGTGCACCCATGACCAGCTCTGAAACCAGATTGCATAGCAGAGAAGGTATGGTGAGATTCGAAATGGTCGGTAATCTGTTTGTTGACTTGGCTTTCGAAGACCTTAGAAAGGCATGGTTGGATAGATATAGGTCTGTAGCAGTTTGGGTCAAGAGTGTCCCCCCCCTTTGAAGAGGGGGATGACCGCAGCTGCTTTCCAATCTTTGGGAATCTCAGACCACACAAAAGAGAGTTTGAACAAGCTCGTAATAGAGGTGGCAACAATTTCGGCAGATAATTTTAGAAAGGGTCCAGTTTGTCTAGCCCGGTTGATTTGTAGGGGTCCAGATTTTGCAGCTCTTTCAGAACATCAGTTGAACAAATTTGGGAGAAGGAGAAATGGGGAAGGCTTGGGCGAGTTGCTGTGGGGGGTGCAGTGCTGTTGACCGGGGTAGGAGTAGCCAGGTGGAAAGCATGGCCAGCCGTAGAAAAATGCTTATTGAAATTCTCAATTATGGTGGATTTATCAGTGGTGACAGTGTTTCCTATCTTCAGTGCAGTGGGCAGCTGGGAGGAGGTGTTCTTATTCTCCATGGACTTTACAGTGTCCCAGAACGTTTTTGAGTTAGTGTTGCAGGAAGCAAATTTCTGCTTGAAAAAGTTAGCCTTGGCTTTTCTAACTGCCTGTGTATAATCGTTTCTAGCTTCCCTGAACAGCTGCATATCACGGGGGCTGTTCGATGCTAATGCGAGGTCGATTAGAAAGGCCTGCTCGCTGAAGTGTTTCAGGGAGCGTTTTACAGTGATGAGTGGAGGTTGTTTGACCGCTGACCCATTACGGATGCAGGCAATGAGGCATTGATCGCTGAGATCTTGGTTGGAGACAGCAGAGGTGTATTTAGAGGGCAAGTTGGTTCAGATCATATCTATGAGGGTGCCCGTGTTTAAGGCTTTGGGGAGGTACCTGGTAGGTTCATTGATAATTTGTGTGCGATTGAGGGCATCAAGTTTAGATTGTAGGATGGCTGGGGTGTTAACCTCTTACATCTATGGGGGCGCTATTTCATTTTTGGATGAAAATCGTTCCCGTTTTAAACAAGATATTTTGTCACAAAAAGATGCTCGACTATGCATATAATTGATAGCTTTCGAAAGAAAACACTCTGACGTGTCCAGAACTACCAAGATATTTTCTGTGCGTGCACTAGAACGTGAGCTTCAGGCAAAACCAAGATGAGACGGCATCCAGGAAATGAGCAGGATTTTTGAGGCTCTGTTTTCCATTGTCTCCTTATATGGCTGTGAATGCGAGAGGAATGAGCCTGCCCTTTCTGTCGTTTCCCCAAGGTGTCTGCAGCATTGTGACGTATTTGTAGGCAGATCATTGGAAGATTGACCATAAGAGACCACATTTACCAGGTGTCCGCCCGGTGTCCTGCGCCGAAATTGGTGCGCAAAAAGACAGCTGCCAGTATTTTTCCATGGGATACAGAGAGGAAAGCAAGCTTCCACGAACTGCATATCAATGAAGAGATATGTGAAAAAACACCTTGAGGATTGATTCCAAACAACGTTTGCCATGTTTCGGTCGATATTATGTAGTTAATCCGGAAAAAGTTTTACGTTGTAGGTGACTGAATTTTCGGTTCGTTAGCCAGACGCAATGTAGAAAACGGAACGATTTCTCCTACACACAGACGCTTTCAGGAAAAACTACGCATTTGGTATGTAACTGAGAGTCTCCTCATTGAAAACATCAGAAGCTCTTCAAAGGTAAATGATTTTATTTATTTGGTTATCTGGTTTTTGTGAAAATGTTGCGTGCTAAATGCTACTCAAAATGCTATGCTAGCTTTGCATACTCTTACACAAATTAGTCAATTTCTATGGTTCAAAAGCATATTTTGAAAATCTGAGATGACAGTGTTGTTAAGAAAAGGCTAAGCTTGAGAGCAGACGCATTATTTTCATTTTATTTGCGATTTTCAGAAATCGTTAACGTTGCGTTATGCTAATGAGCCTGAGGCTTTAGTCACAAACCCGGATCCGGGATGGGGAGTTTCAAGAAGTTAAGCATGTTCCAGTTTAGGTCACCTAGCAGCACGAGCTCTGAAGATAGATGGGGGGCAATCAGTTCACATATGGTGTCCAGAGCACAGCTGGGGGCAGAGGGTGGTCTATAGCAGGCGGCAACGGTGAGAGACTTGTTTTTAGAGAGGTGGATTTTTAAAAGTAGAAGTTCAAATTGTTTGGGTACAGACCTGGATAGTAGGACAGAACTCTGCAGGCTATCTTTGCAGTAGATTGCAACACCGCCCCCTTTGGCAGTTCTATCTGGTCTGAAAATGTTGTAGTTTGGAATTAAAATTTCTGAATTTTTGGTAGTCTTCCTAAGCCAGGATTCAGACACAGCTAGAACATCCGGTTTGGCAGAGTGTGCTACTATTAAGGTTACAGAAATCGTCAAAAGAGAGCGCCTGGGGAATAGGAGTGGAGCTAGGCACTGCAGGGCCTGGATTCACCTCTACATCGCCAGAGGAACAGAGGAGGAGTAGAATAAGGGTGTGGCTAAAAGCAATAAGAATTGGTCGTCTAGAACGTCTGGAACAGAGAGTAAAAGGAGGTTTCTGGGGGCGATAAAATAGCACCAAGGTATAATGTACAGACAAAGGTATGGTAGGATGTGAATACAGTGGAGGTAAACCTAGGTATTGAATGATGAAGAGAGAGATATTGTCTCTAGAAACATCATTGAAACCAGGAGATGTCATTGCATGTTTGGGTGGTGGAACTAATAGGTTGGATAAGGTATAGTGAGCAGGACTAGAGGCTCTACAGTGAAATAAGCCAATAAACACTAACCAGAACAGCAATGGACAAGGCATATTGACATTAAGGAGAGGCATGCTTAGTCGAGTGATCAAAAGGGTCCGGTGAGTGGAGAGGTTGGTTGGGGGTCACGGTGATTAAGACAGCTAGCCAGGCCATCGGTAGCAAGCTGCATAGGATGGACGTCTGTTATTAGCCACCTCTTGCGTTCCGTCAGTAGATTAGTGGGGTTCCGTGTGGTAGAGGGGATGAATCCAAATCACACAACAACAGCAAAAATAAAAACAATAGATATAGTTAGAGGCCCAATAAGAAAACAATTATATATAACATGCAGATAAAAGATAAATGAAAAGCTGATTTTTGCTGGAGTCCTGGGACTGATAGGGTTAACAGAGTCAAGGAGTTTAACCTCTTGAAACTCCCCATCCCGGATCCGGGATTGTGACTAAGCCTCAGGCTCATTAGCATAACGCAACGTTAACGATTTCTGAAAATCGCAAATAAAATTAAAATAATGCGTTTGCTCTCAAGCTTAGCCTTTTCTTAACAACACTGTCATCTCAGATTTTCAAAATATACTTTTGAACCATAGAAATTGACTAATTTGTGTAAGAGTATGCAAAGCTAGCATAGCATTTTGTGTAGCATGTAGCACGCAACATTTTCACAAAAGCCAGATAACCAAATAAATAAAATCATTTACCTTTGAAGAGCTTCTGATGTTTTCAATGAGGAGACTCCCAGCCACATACCAGATGCGCAGTGTTTCCTGAAAGCGTCTGTGTGTAGGAGAAATCGTTCCGTTTTCTACATTGCGCCTGGCTACCGAAACGAACCGAAAATGCAGTCACCTACAACGTGAAACTTTTTCCGGATTAACTACATAATATCGACCGAAACATGGCAAACGTTGTTTGGAATCAATCCTCAAGGTGTTTTTTCACATATCTCTTCATTGACATGCAGTTCGTGGAAGCTTGCTTCTCTCTCTGTGCCCCATGGAAAAATACTGGCAGGTGACTTTTGCGCACCAATTTCGGCGCAGGACACCGGGCGGACACGTGGTAAATGTGGTCTCTTATGGTCAATCTTCCAACGATCTGCCTACAAATACGTCACAATGCTGCAGACACCTTGGGGAAACGACAGAAAGGGCAGACTCATTCCTCTTGCGTTCACAGCCATATAAGGAGATCATGAAAGACAGAGCCTCAAAAATCCTTGTCATTTCCTGGATGCCAAGTCATCTTGGTTTTGCCTGAAGCTCACGTTAAAGGGCACGCACAGAGAAGATATTTGTATTTCTGGACACGTCAGAGTGTTTTCTTTCGAACAGTAGCAATTATATGCATAGTCGAGCATCTTTTTGTGACAAAATATCTTGTTTAAAACGGGAACGTTTTTCTTCCAAAAATGAAATAGCGCCACCATAAGTGTAAGAGGCTAACACCAAAAGGCAACCATTATATTAAGAAACCCAATGTTAGTTGCCTTATCTGACTCCAGCCCTGCCATATAGCCATCAACCAGTGCTTGCCATAGCTTCCCCCAATAACACTGCAATTTCAGAGGGGCGAAAGGGCAGTGTCGTCGGACTCAAACAACTTTCTTCAACAGAACATATCTGTTACCGTATCATTTCATTGTGCATTGTGGGGGATTTGTTTTCTCTTTCTGGCAGATGGATCAGGTCGCCTCCTCCCCCATCAGGGAAGCCGACACTGCCCATTGCTTGAAGTCTCTTTAAAGACCACTTCAAATAACTTTTCCTCTCCTCACATGCTGCTCCTCCTGATTCAGACGTGGCCTACACGTGCAATTCTTGGCTCTCGCCCTGAACCTTGGTGAAAAGTCTAGACAAAATCGGCCACTAGCGGAGAATGCGCTGTCACTTTCCAGTTTTCTTGTCAGGGGTCATTATTGAAGGTGAAGCCGATACTTTACAGACAAGGCGAAGCCAATACTGCCGGAAAACCAAGCCAGGCTGCAGATGAGCAAAACAGCAAGATCAATTTGAATGGGGCTTTGAAGAGGTCGTATCATCAGGATGGGAAGTTTCAGAGACTCCTCAAGCTGAAAGAGCTCCAGGGCACTTCTTTGTCAATAAATCTATGTTGAGTGTTGAACTGAAAAGCGTCCACTGTGTGTGTGCACAGTTTCCACCTTGATTATGTAAAACACATTGACAAAATACTTTTCTGAAAAATATGTGCACAATACTCAATCTGAAAAACCTCAATTCAATGGAACCTGATCCCTAATTTCTGATTTTTAATATAACTCTGACAAAAGCACAATGTTGTGTAATCTTTTATAAGGTTTTTCTGTCAAACTTTTGCCACTATTCATCCTAAAATGATACTTTCCTGATTACTGCAGATTAGGTTCAGTAATTCTGTCCTTCTCTCCTTCACACATACTTTATGGTCTGTGGCAGAATTGACATAATTTTTCTTGAGGATTATATTCTGTCTAATTTAAAACCAAAAGCCAATCTACTCAATGTTATAGAAAAAACAGGACGATTGCGTGAGAATAGTGTGTTTTGTTTCTCTATGTGGATGCTTTAATCGACCAGAGAGTTCAGCATGTCTTGCTTTTGTTAAGTCTCTGAATACTTGTATGTATAATACCCTTTAAAATTGGTAAAGCAATGGATCAAATCAACTGTAATTTATACATATTGTTTTTATCACACAATATAGACTGACCCTCAAGATGATTCACCTCTATTTTCAACCATGATTTATGTAACATGATAAGCTGTTCATGCCACTCTTTAAAACTACCTCTAGTGTAGAGTGATTCCCCTCCAGTGTTCAATTACAGGGGTTCTACCTCAGTTATATCAATCATGAGAGCCAAGAGGCAACACTTAGTCAATGTTTCTGATTAGCCCAGGTAACTGAATACTTTTACCATGACTAGAAATATTGAATGGTTGCCCGCCAACGGTGGTCGATTGGGTTTAATTGAACTGTAGTATTTGTTATTTTCTGACATGATAAACGACAATAAGACCAAAGAAACTATTTTTTGTAATATGTAGTATGTGTGATCTACATCTGTTTATATTAGTTACTAAGCAGTAATGTATTACGGCAGTGTTACGTTACTACACCTAATAGGAAATGCATATGCGCACTATTGTGCCGGGAATGGTAGAGCACGAGGGGTTTTGACTAAAGGAAAACTAACTGTACTCCCATCTCCTGCCTGGTCATTTCTCCACAACACAAATATTACATAATAAATGGCTGAGCTCTGTCATTTGGGACTATATGGAAATGTGTGGTCAAATTAGATGGCCTATGTAGGTTTAGTGAAAAAAAGGATTGCATGAATTTGGTCTCTGCAGTATGATTACATTTGATTTTCATTGTGCTTTCTACTAAGCCCTGTGTCTCAAAGCACTTAACAAAAGGCTAAAACCCATTGTCTCTTATAAACCAAAGCGATGGTGAAGGTGGCAGCCAGGGAACAACCTCAAATTCTGGGTCTGAGAGGAAAAATCTCCAGGGGAATCAGAAAAAGATGCTTGAACCCAATCTATAGCCAGTATCACAAGAGCTCACAGTTCTTATGACTTCAAGGGGCAGTCGGTCACAACAGGGGTAGCTAGCTACAGCCACTCAGTACAGTTACAGTCAGTCACAACAGGGGTAGCTGGCAACAGTCACTCAGTACAGTTACAGACAGTCACAACAGAGGTAGCTAGCTACAGCCACTCAGTACAGTTACAGTCAGTCACAACAGAGGTAGCTAGCTACAGCCACTCAGTACAGTTACAGTCAATCACAACAGAGGTAGCTAGCTACAGCCACTCAGTACATTTACAGTTAGTCAGTCACAACAGGGGTAGCTAGCTACAGCCACTCAGTACATTTACAGTTACAGTCAGTCACAACAGGGGTAGCTAGCTACAGCCACTCAGTACAGTTACAGTCAGTCACAACAGAGGTAGCTAGCTACAGCCACTCAGTACAGTTACAGTCAGACACAACAGGGGTAGCTAGCTACAGCCACTCAGTACAGTTACAGTCAGTCACAACAGGGGTAGCTAGCTACAGCCACTCAGTACATTTACAGTTACAGTCAGTCACAACAGGGGTAGCTAGCTACAGCCACTCAGTACAGTTACAGTCAGTCACAACAGGGGTAGCTAGCTACAGCCACTCAGTACAGTTACAGTCAGTCACAACAGGGGTAGCTAGCTACAGCCACTCGTTAAAGCTTTTTCCAGTGACTTTTTGGTGGCTGGAGTAACGCCTCACAGGGGTAAAACGGAGGGTAACTTCAGCCTGTTAATGACTCTGTGCCATATTTCCAGCAAAGAAGTGGCTTGGCTGGATGATTGTCTTGTAAGGTGGCTGCTGGCTGTGTTGTCGGAGACCTCACCGTGAAGCATATTATGTGAGCCCTGTCACCTGGTTCTGTTTAGGGTTTGTGTTTAAAGTTGGGGCTATGACTGAGGGACACTGTTACTTATTCCAATTCGGCAATAGACCTCATCTGGGGAGCTTTAGTGCTGTGTGCGCGCCTGTGTGTGTGTGCGATTTTAGTTTTTCTTTGTCTTTGATTTGATCTTCAAGGTATTTGCTGATTAACCCTAACCCCTAGAGGTGGTAATTTAGGGGATGAATAAAAATTCCTCAAGGAAATGAGTACCTGTGTGGGAGCATTAATCGTAAACAAGAAAGCGCATGTCCTGTAAATAGCCTTTTGGCTAGTAGTTGTTTCTTGGAGAAAACATTTACAATTTACAATCACAACCGGCTGTGATTGGGAGTCCCATAGGTCCTCTGGGTTTGGCTGGGGTAGGCCGTCATTGTAAAGAATAATTTGTTCTTAACTGACTTGCCTAGTTAAATAAAACAAAATAATAATAATAAAAAAACTATTGGACACTAAACTATTGAGAATTTCTCTTTCTATCTTGCAAATGCACAGATAGACAGACTGAATTGATGCCACCTTCCATGTTATGCAACTGCACCTTTTCTGTCCAGTTTGATTTCCCGTAGTCACTTGACTCGCCCCTGTGGTGCTGCATTATACAAAACAATCGGAAAACGCTGTTATCAGTCTCGCCCACTTATTGGAAAGTATGATCCAAGGCCGTTATAGTATAAAGGGGGAGAGATGGAGTGTTATGAAACTTTTGGGTCCTACTATTTCTCTAGCTTGCGAATTACAGTTACAACACAGCTTCTGAGATCATGTATAGATATCCAACCCACTATAAATCTTGAAATCCCACTCTAAAAATGTGGTCCACTTTCCCTGTGTTCACCTGTTTGCCTACTTGTTCTACACCTCAATTAGGAAGGTTGTATTATATCTGATAAAGAGAAGTGTGGGGGTTGAGTACAGGCAGACATATCCGCCAGGACCGTACGCTGCTACTGTATATGTTGAGTACTAATTTCATCCCAATATCCTGTCATACAAGCCACATACTGTAGGTAAAGCACTCCACTGCCCTATGAAAGGTATTCATGCTCCTGAATAGCCTTAAAATGCCAAACTTGTAATTTGGAAATGATGGTATGAATATACATTATAGTCCTGATATAGATGAATAGAGTGCCACGGGGATCTATCACAACACCACACTGTCGAGCGGCAAGTGAGATGAGCCTCTTTGATGCGTGAGTTGTTGTCAATCGCATATGGCTGACGTTTCCATAATAAGGTCCTTCACAAAAGGGAAATTAAACCACAAAAGTATGAAACCCTTCTTTTTCACGAACACTACATTTTTGATGACTTCCAATAGTTTTTTTTATAGAGTTTTGTGGTGACACAAGTGGTGCATTTGATACTGGCCTTGTCTGACTACTTGCATCCTATATAGTAAGCCATTTGTGTATGCGAAAAAAATAATGTTTAAATAGTATGTAACATTTTGAAAATCGGGTATACTTTAAATGCCCGGATTGTTTACTAATTTAGTAGAATTCGCTGCAAATTTTTCAGGAATTTCACAGCCACTATGCATTGGAAGGGGGGGTGTTTTGATAGCTAGATCTCTTGAAGTAAACAACAACACAACTTGGGAGAAGGTGAATAGCGAAACTTTTGCAGTGATGTTCAAATTTAAAATGATCACGACGATGTCATTGTAACGGTACATCTTTTAAAACAGATCTGCAGCCTGCAGCCTGCCATGCCTTTAGCTAGCTAGCTAGCTATGTGCTTTAGTAGGACTATAAATTATACCTGTTTGAACAGTAACATTAGCTACAGGATTACTTGCTTGCTGTTGAGCGACACCTTAATATTTAAGATTAGCCTAGTTAGCTAGCTAGCTACTTGTTTTAAATACCAGGGCTTGTTTTCAAACTGTATACAGTATCATATGACAATACCAGGCATTGGCGAATGCGGCAGAAGAAATGTCACACAAATGCGTCACTATGCACTTCCACTAGCTATAGCTAACGTTAATAACACGATAGCCTAGCCATAGCTAACGTTAATAACACGGTAGCCTAGCTACATTCCTATTTTCCACAGCGGCGCTGGTCCAAATGCTTCTCTTTTCTAGTAGTTCTCCTGATTTGTCACGTCGGTTTATTTGTGTTGAGCTATGGTTTTTAGTGAAGTATTTTTAAACTCAAAGTGGGTTTATCTTTTTCTCATTTAAAGTCTTTGTTTGTAATTAAAAATGTGTATATTTGATACATCTACTGTTGGTGTAAATAAACCATCTTTGGTATAATAATAATTCATCATATCAAAGCACATCAAAAGCAAAAAAGGAAGAAGCAAAACATCATGAGTAGCCTAGCTATTGTTAGCTAGGTCAACTAATATAGGCCAAGTCTCAGTGCATGCATTCTAAAAAGTTGGAGAGGGACAATTCATGGTTTGATTCGAGGAAGGTGGTCAGGGTTGATGAAGATGGAGTATAGTGACCATCTTGTGGAGGGCTTCTCTTGGAACCTCCCTGCTATTGATGAAGATGGAGTCTGGTGATGATCTTGTGGAGGGCTACTCTGGAAACCTCCCTGCTGTTGGTGAAGATGGAGTCTGGTGATGATCTTGTAGAGGGCTAGCTACTCTGGGAACCTCCCTGCTGTTGATGAAGATGGAGTCTGGTGATGATCTTGTAGAGGGCTAGCTACTCTGGGAACCTCCCTGCTGTTGATGAAGATGGAGTATAGTGACCATCTTGTGGAGGGCTTCTCTGGGAACCTCCCTGCTGTTGATGAAGATGGAGTCTGGTGATGATCTTGTGGAGGGCTACTCTGGAAACCTCCCTGCTGTTGGTGAAGATGGAGTCTGGTGATGATCTTGTAGAGGGCTACTCTGGAAACCTCCCTGCTGTTGATGAAGATGGAGTCTGGTGATGATCTTGTAGAGGGCTAGCTACTCTGGGAACCTCCCTGCTGTTGATGAAGATGGAGTATAGTGACCATCTTGTGGAGGGCTTCTCTGGGAACCTCCCTGCTGTTGATGAAGATGGAGTCTGGTGATGATCTTGTGGAGGGCTACTCTGGAAACCTCCCTGCTGTTGGTGAAGATGGAGTCTGGTGATGATCTTGTAGAGGGCTAGCTACTCTGGGAACCTCCCTGCTGTTGGTGAAGATGGAGTCTGATGATGATCTTGTAGAGGCTAGCTACTCTGTAAACCAGCCAGAGTTGTGTAGCCACTGGAATTCTCCTTCACAATAAAGGGACCCACTTGGGTGATGCATCAGCAGCTCTGAGCACCAGAAAGCTCACCACACACAGTTCAGAGTTGCCAGTCATCCTCAATACAAGGCCTCAGCATATCATTCCCCGACTGCATCTCCCATTCCTCTCAAACTTCAGTTGACTTCAATTGATTCACATGTAGGCCTGTGGTACAAGTTTACGCCAAATAAACTATATTTACAAAGGTATGTGGGCAACCCTTCAAATTAGTGGATTCGGCTAGTTCAGCCACACCCATTGCTGACAGGTGTATAAAACGGTGCCACAGCCATGCAATCTCTATAGGCAAACATTGGCAGTAGAATGGCCTTACTGAAGAGCTCAGTTACTTTCAACATGTCACCAATGTTAGTTTGTCAAATTTCTGCCCTGCCCGTCTGCCCCGGTCAACTGTAAGTGCTGTTATTGTGAAGTGGTAGGCCACATAAGCTCACAGAGTGGGACCGCCGGGTGCTGAAATGCGTAAAAATCGCCTGTCCTCAGTTGCAACACTCACTACCGGGTTCAAAACTGCCTCTGGAAGCAATGTCAGCAAAATAATTGTTTGTCGGGAGCTTCATGAAATGGGGTTCCATGGCCGAGCAGCCGTAAACAAGCCTTAGATCACCATGCGCAATGCCAAGCATCGACTGGAGTTGTGTAAAGTTTGACGCCATTGGACGCTGGAGCAGTGGATACTCGTTATCTGGAGTGATGAATCACGCTTCACCATCTGGTAATCCGATGGCCGAATCTGGATGCCAGATGAACGCTGCCTGCCCCAATGAGGAGGAATAATGCTCTCAGGCTGTTTTTCATGGTTCAGACTAGGCCCCTTAGTTCCAGTGAAAGGAAATCTTAACTCTTCAGCATACAATGACATTCTAGACGATTCTGTGCTTCCAACTTTGTAGCAACAGTTTTGGGAAGGCCCTTCTTGTTTCAGCATGTCAATGCCCCCATGCACAAAGCTAGGTCCATACAGAAATGGTTTGTCGAGATCGGTGTGGTCGAACTTGACTGGCATGCACAGAGCCCAACATCAGTGCCGAACTCACTAATTCTCTTGTGGCTGAATGGAAGCAAGTCCCTGCAGAAATGTTCCAATATCTAGCGGAAAGCCTTCCCAGAAGGCTGTTATAGCAGCAAAGGGGGGACCAACTCCATATTAATGCCCTTGATTTTGGAATGAGATGTTCAACGAGCAGGTGTCCACATACTTTTGGTAATGTAGTGTATGTTGTTAGCCCAAAACAACTCAAAAGGTCACTGGGTGGGGCTACAAATGTTATTTTACGGTTCATATGAAGCCGTAACTGGGTGCAACAAGACAACAGGGAACTCAGATTTTTTGGGGGGCTCCGACTGGGAAAATATTTTCTTTCCTGTCATGCAACTCGGTATTACAAGTTAGAAACTCGTCATCATCCTAGAGCTCTGACTTCTCCAACCTTAACATCACCGAAGTCACAATTTTTCCCAGTCTGAGCTTATTTTGTTTCCGAATTCCCAGTGGTCTTGAACGCACAAAGTATGTATTTCGGCCGTGGGGTACTGCATACCTTTTACTAAACAGTACGTGCTAAATAGTACGTAGTATGATAAGTACACAGTTTGCAGATTAAGTAAGTAGTAGGCAATGCAGATTTCAAACATGACTACTGTGTATAAACATTTGAAGATAAATAAAGCCTGTGCTTAGTGCCCCAGAGTAGCGCATTTCAGTGCTAGTGGTGTCACTACAGACACCCTGGTTCGAATCTAGGCTGTGTACGCCGTCATTGTAAATACAAGTTTGTTCTGAACTGACTTGACTAGCTAAATATAATAGTGCTTACCTGTGGTTCTAGAAAATGTGGACTCTGTTTTACTTATTTCCTACCGCATATTTAATGTTTGATATGCCCAATTTTGTATTATAAAAATACATATGGTTAGCAACAGCAGTGTTTGTGTTCAGATGACCACTTCCCTGGGTCCAGCCAACACAATAGTCTGGCCCTGACCCTAGGGCACTCTGGGATTCCTGACATATAGGCTCCAATGTCTTTCAACTCTCTCACCTGCTGTTCTCAGGACCCCCCTTCCTTCAAATGCTACAGTTTAACAGATGTATTGGCACTGCACGCGTGGCTTTCCATAGTTGAGGAAATACTACAGAATTGTGTTTCAGATGAGTGCTTCCAGATGTATGGGGTTCTTAAACACACATTAGACAGCTGGGGGATCATTGTTAAGACCGAAAAGCAGATGACACGTAATTTATCTCCTAAATGTGACACATGCCGATGGGCCGGGCAAGCACATTTACCTTTCACAATATACACCTTTTTTGGGTGAAAAAAAAACATGTTTAACGCACAAAATCCAGTGAGTGAACACTCCAGTCGGCAATTGGCTTGTTCATGATAGCAAATTAGGAATGACCATTACTTGTATGGTTTGCAGGTAAAAGGAGTCCAGGGGCTACTCTCAGATTGAAGGGTGACTTTATGACAACAGTATCCCCTGCTTTGTCACTCCCCAGAGGCGTTTTTATTGGTTAGTTTTTTCCAGACTTTCGTGTTCATAGGAGGTCATTGGTTGCCTGATGACACAAATCTGAATTCTTCAGCTGCTCTATTGTTCGCTACATACTTCAGTCTGAGGCTGCCATTATTGAAGTTGTTTGTGGTGACGTCAAAATCAAGGGTGTTGCACAGAACAAAGTCATCAACGCTAACTAATCAGAGTATCAAAGCCAGAATGTCTAGAAAGCCGCTATAGCCACATATTGTTCTGGCTCTGGCCCAATCCATCGGTTTCTGGGACCATTCAGATGGTCTAGAATACATTTCCATTCTAGAAATCGTCGGGGAGGTACTCAGATCCAGACTCATTGCGGAGAAGAACTAACGTCCGTGGACGTGGCATAGCGTTTTGCAGGAGCAAAGGATTCTGGGTAGCCAGGCAAGGTCATTGGCCCTAACTTTGCAAATCTACTTTATTGCAGATGCATGTTTAAAGTCACAGTAAATTCAGCTGTACTTTTGGATTCATCACTTTTTCCCTTTCAGGATGTGCTGTCGGTTAGAAACAGTGTGTGATGACTTACGAATGGATTGCACCCATTTGATCAAACATAACCACACATAGTTGGACGACTTTGCAGAAAACACATTGGATGTACTTCTCTACTGATGATTCATAAATTAGACCCACTCTCCAAACATGCCTTCTCTCAGCAGACATGGCTTTCAACCAGGGTTGTTCAGTGCCATCAGTCATACAGTGACAGCGTTGCCTGGCTCCCATTCCTTCCATTTCATAACTTCCGATTGTTGTATATATTTATTTGTGGGGGACCTCAGACTCTATCCATCACCCATAGAATGCTTAAAACGACTCAGGAGAGCTCCTGAGAGTCGGTCGCCAGATTGGGTAGGGATATCGCCTAAATGCTGTCTCTTTGCTTCTGTCTGTCTTGTTCCAGCATCAATAACAAACTGCAGCAGCCAGAGGCAGCCATGAAGCACTTCGAACTGGTAAGAGACTTCACTGACTTGTTCTCCATCCATCTCTATTGTACATACACGTTAAATTGTCCCTAGGAAGTTTCTCCTTATCTGCTACCTTGAAAAGCATCCCTTAACAAAAGGATGAGCACAATTTGAAACATGGTCCAGGGGAATTTCCTGTGCTCACTCTCCAACTCGTGGCGTGCTCTGTATGCATGGGTCGATATATTGGTATTTTCTCCTGTAGTATATGTATGTATGCATGGGTAGATATATTGATATTTTATCCTGTAGTTTATGTATGTATGCATGGGTATGTTTATTGATATTTTATCCTGTAGTTTATTGGAAAACGTACATTTTTTTAAAGTCACATAACTGATACTATTATTTCTACAATTTGTCTTTTCTCAAAATGATAAAATGCTTACCAAAAATCATGCCAAAATCCCTCACCGTATGTGTAATATACACGCTATTTTCTCATGTTCCTGTGGGATGCTTCACATGCCAAGTGGAAAGCCTGCAAATTGGCACTTTTTCACATTTGGGGCGTAGGTGTTCATATCAACATGAACTATTTTGTTATTTTTTTGTAAGATTCTTGGCCAAGGTCTATTTCTCTTTGTTACCGATTTTCAGAAGCTCCTCTCTTATTTTAACTGGGATATGTATAACTTCTGTTATTCCTCAAAGTGTTTGATATTCTCCAGAGGGATCAGCTCCAGATATGATATAACATTTTCTAAACAGAGGACATACCTTGGAAGCCCTCACCCTGCTTTGTCCACACACACACACACACACACACACACACACACACACACACACACACACACACACACACACACACACACACACACACACACACACACACACACACACACACACACACACACACACACACACACACACACACACACACACACACACACACACACACACACACACACACACACACACATTACATAACCCTCCAGAAGGGCAGATCAGCTTTATTATTGCAGATAGATTGTGGCTTCCATCAATGTCCTTTTCTGCATAATTCTTTGTAGGTGTAGATATAAATTATATACACTACCTGTCAAAAGTTTTAGAACAAGTACTCATTCAAGGGTTTTTCTTTATGTTTACTATTTTCTACATTGTAGAATAATAGTGAAGACATGAAAACAATAAAATAACACACATGGAATCATATAGTAACCTAAAAAAGTATTAAACAAATCAAAAAATATTTTAGATTTTTCAAATAGCCACCCTTTGCCTTGATGACAGCTTTGTACACTCAAGTCCGGTCTCTGGCTGGGACACTGAAGGACATTGAGATTTGTTCCGAAGCCACTCCATGAACAATTCCTTCGACCTCATGGCTTGGTTCTTACTCTGATCTGAACTGTCAACTGTGGGACCTTATATAGACAGGTGTCTGCCTTTCCAAATCATATCCAATCAATTGAATTTACCACAGGTGGACTCCAAGTTGTAGACACATCTCAAGGATGACCGGTGGAAACAGGTCGAGTCTCATAGCAAAGGTATTTCAATAAATAATAATATTATTTTATTTTTAATACATTTGTTTTCACTTTGTCATTATGGGATATTGTGATATAGATTGAGTTTATTTTTATTTAATCCATTTTAGAAAATAAAAAATATATAATATTTGTCACATGCGACGAATACAACAGGTTTCACCTTACAGTGAAATGCTTTCTTACAAGCCCTTAACCAACAATGCCGTTGTAAGTAAAATACAAAAAATAAATAAAAGTAACCAATAATTAAGAGCAGCAGTAAAATTACAAAAGCGAGGCTTTATACAGAGGGTACCGGTGCAGAGTCCATGTGTGGGGGCACTGGTAAGTCGAGGTAATTGAGGCAATATGTATATGTAGCTAGAGATATTGAAGTGATTATGCATAGATAATAACAGAGAGTAGCAGCAGTATAAAAGGGGGGCAATGCAAATAGTCTGGGTATCCATTTGATTAGATGTTCAGTAGTCTTATGGCTTGGGGGTAGAAGCTGTTAAGAAGCCTCTTGGACCTAGACTTGGCAGTGCGGTACCGCTTGCCGTGTGGTAGCAGGGAGAACAGTCTATGACTCAGGTGGCTGGAGTCTTGGACAATTTGTATGGCCTTCCTCTGACACCGCCTGGTACAGAGGTCCTGGATGGCAGGAAGCTTGGCCCCAGTGATGTATTGGTCAGTACGCACCACCCTCAGTAAGTGCCTTGCGGTCAGACGCCGAGCAGCTGCCATACCAGGCAGTGATGCAACCAGTCAGGATGCTTTTGATGGTGTAGCTGTAGAACCTTTTGAGGATCTGAGGACCCATGCCAAATCTTGGACCATGTTAGTTTTTGGGTGATGTGGACGCCAAGGAACTGGAAGCACTCAATCTGCTCCATTATAGCCTCGTCGATGAAAATGGGGGCATGGTCGGTCCTCCTTTTCCTGTAGTCCACAATCATCTCATTTGTCTTGATTACATTGAGGGAGAGGTTGTTATCCTGACACCACACTGCCAGGTCTCTGAAAAATTGGGGGTGCAAAATTATTCAGCCCCCTTAAGTTAATACTTTGTAGCGCCACCTTTTGCTGCGATTACAGCTGTAAGTCTCTTGGGGTATGTCTCTATCAGTTTTGCACATCGAGAGACTGACATTTTTTCCCATTCCTCCTTGCAAAACAGCTCGAGCTCAGTGGGGTTGGATGGAGAGCATTTGTGAAGAGCAGTTTTCAGTTCTTTCCACAGATTCTCAATTGGATTCAGGTCTGGACTTTGACTTGGCCATTCTAACACCTGGATATGTTTATTTTTGAGCTATTCCATTGTAGATTTTGCTTTATGTTTTGGATCATTGTCTTGTTGGAAGACAAATCTCCGTCCCAGTCTCAGGTCTTTTGCAGACTCCATCAGGTTTTCTTCCAGAATGGTCCTGTATTTGGCTCCATCCATCAATCTTCCCATCAATTTTAACCATCTTCCCTGTCCCTGCTGAGAAAAGCAGGCCCAAACCATGATGCTGCCACCACCATGTTTGACAGTGGGGATGGTGTGGTCAGGGTGATGAGCTGTGTTGCTTTTACGCCAAACATAACGTTTTGCATTGTTGCCAAAAAGTTCAATTTTGGTTTCATCTGACCAGAGCACCTTCTTCCACATGTTTGGTGTGTCTCCCAGGTGGCGTGTGGCAAACTTTAAACGACACTTTTTATGGATATCTTTAAGAAATGGCTTTCTTCTTGCCACTCTTCCATAAAGGCCAGATTTGTGCAATATACGACTGACTGGTGGTTGTCCTATGGACAAAGTCTCCCACCTCAGCTGTAGATCTCTGCAGTTCATCCAGAGTGATCATGGGCTTCTTGGCTGCATCTCTGGTCAGTCTTCTCCTTGTATGAGCTGAAAGTTTAGAGGGACGGCGAGGTCTTGGTAGATTTGCAGTGGTCTGATACTCCTTCCATTTCAATAATTGCTTGCACAGTGCTCCTTGGGATGTTTAAAGCTTGGGAAATCTTTTTGTATCCAAATCCGGCTTTAAACTTCTTCACAACAGTATCTCGGACCCTCCTGGTGTGTTCCTTGTTCTTCATGATGCTCTCTGCGCTTTTAACGGACCTCTGAGACTATCACAGTGCAGGTGCATTTATACGGAGACTTGATTACACACAGGTGGATTGTATTTATCATCATTAGTCATTTAAGTCAACATTGGATCATTCAGAGATCCTCACTGAACTTCTGGAGAGAGTTTGCTGCACTGAAAGTAAAGGGGCTGAATAATTTTGCACGCCCAATTTTTCAGTTTTTGATTTGTTAAAAAAAGTTTGAAATATCCAATAAATGTCGTTCAATTTCATGATTGTGTCCCACTTGTTGTTGATTCTTCACAAAAAAATGCAGTTTTATATCTTTATGTTTGAAGCCTGAAATGTGTTGCAAAAGGTCGCAAAGTTCAAGGGGGCCGAATACTTTCACAAAGCACTGTAGGTGTTCCTTTTGTCCAGGTAGGAAAGGGCATTGTGGAGTGCAATAGAGATTGCATCATCTGTGGATCTGTTGGGGCGGTATGCAAATTGGAGTGGGTTTCTGGGATAATGGTGTTGATTTGAGCTATGACCAGCCTTTCAAAGCACTTCATGGCTACAAACGTGAGTGTTACTGGTCGATAATCATTTAGGCAGGTTACCTTAGTATTCTTGGGCTCACAGTGTTCTTGGTATTACATACTTAGTCAGGGACAGGTTGAAGATGTCAGCGAAGACACTTGCCATTTGGTCAGCGCATGCTCGGAGTACACGTCCTGGTAATCCGTCTGGCCCTGTGGCCTTGTGAATGTTGACCTGTCATCCTGAACAACGGATGCTCTCATGCATGTTTCAGTGTGTCTTGCCTCGAAGCGAGCATAGAAGTTATTTCGCTCATCTGGTAGGCTTTTGTCACTGGGCAGCTTACGGCTGTGCCTCCCTTTGTAGTCCGTAATAGTTGTGAGTCCTTCTGGGTAAGTCTGTGTGAGCTTTCCACATCTGGATTGTATAACATTTGCCAATTATTATTTCTTAATTCTTCAAGCTCTGTCAATTGGTTGTTGATCATTGCTAGACAACCATTTTCATGTCTTGCCTTATTTCAATTTACGCTAAAAACTTTAATTACGCCACTCAGGAACATTCACTGTCTTTTTGGTAAGCCACTTCAGTGTAGATTTGGCCTTGTGTTTGGGTTATTGTCATGCTGAAAGGTGTATTCATCTTCCAGTGTCTGGTGGAAAGCAGACGGAACAGAGTCTTCCACTAGGATTTTGACGGTGCTCCATTCTGTTTCTTTTTAATTCTTAAACAACTTCCCAGTCCACCTTGATGCAGCCACCACTATGCTTGAAAATATGGAGAATGGTACTCAGTAATGTGTTGTATTGGATTTGTCTTAAACATAACAATTTGTATTTATGACAAAAATACATTTTTGCAGTATTACTTTAGTGCCTTGTTGCAAACAGGATGCATGTTTGGGATTTTTTTTCTGTACAAGCTTCCCTCTTTTCACTCTATAGTTACTCCACATTACTAACCAAACGTGGTCGTCTCCTATCACTGCCATTAAACTCTAACTGTTTTAATGTCACCCTTGGCCTCATGGTGAAATCCATGAGCAGTTTCCTTCCTCTCTGGCAACTGAGTTAGGAAGGACACCTATATCTTTGTAATGAGTGTGTGTATTGATACACCATCCAAAATAATTAATAACTTCACCGTGCTCAAAGGGATATTTTAATGTTTTTTTACCCATCTACCATTGGGTGCGATTCTTTGCGAGGCACTGGAAAATCTCCCCGGACTTTGTGGTTGTTTCTGTGTTTGAAATTCACTGCTTGACTGAGGGACATTAAATGTACATAGATAAGGTTTGCTATCTTACTGGGAGTCTCGTGAGTGAAAACATCCGAAGCTCATCAAAGGTAAACAATTTAATTTGATTGCTTTTCTGATTTTCGTGACCAATTTGCCTACTGCTAGCTGGACATAATGCTATGCTAGGCTATCAATACACTTACACAAATGCTTGTCTTGCTTTGGCTGTAAAGCATATTTTCAAAATCTGAGATGACAGGGTGATTAACAAAAGGCTAAGCTGTGTTTCAATATATTTCACTTGTGATTTCAGGAATAGGAATATTTTCTAGTAATATTTATGTCCGTTGCGTTATGCTAATTAGTGTCAGATGATGACAACGATCCCAGACCCGGGTAGTTACAACAGTTAACAAGTCCAATACAGCAAATGAAAGATAAACATCTTGTTAATCTACCCATCGTGTCCGATTTAAAAAATGCTGTACAGCGAAAACAGAACATATAATTATGTTCGATCATCACCAAATCCCAAAAACACACAGCCATTTTTCCAGCCAAAGATAGTCACAAAAGCAGAAATAGAGATAAAATGAATCACTAACCTTTGATAATCTTCATCAGGTGACACTCATCGGACATCATGTTACACAATACATTTATGTTTTGTTCGACAATGTGCATATTTATATCCACTTATCTCGGTTTACATTGACGCCATGTTCAGAAATGCCTCCAAAATATCCAGAGTAATTGCAGAGAACCACGTCAAATAACAGAAATACTCATCATAAACTTTGATGAAAGATACATGTTTTACATATAAAGATACACTTGTTCTTAATGCAACCGCTGTGTCAGATTTTTTTGTTTTACTTTATGGAAAAAGCATACCATGCAATAATCTGAGACGGCGCTCAGAAATACACAACATTTCTCCGCCATGTTGGAGTCAACAGAAATACGAAATTACATCATAAATATTCCCTTTCCTTTGATGATCTTTCATCAGAATGCAGTGCCAGGAATCCGAGTTCCACAATAAATCGTTGTTTTGTTCGATAATGTCCATTACTTGTGTCCAATTAACTACTTTTGCTAGCACGTTTAGTTCACATGTCCAAACGCTGGTGCCGGTCCAGGCGAACTCGGACGGAAAATTCAAAAAGTTATATTCCAGGTCGAATAAACTGGTCAAATTAAGAAGTGAATCAATCTTCAGCATGTTGTTATCATAATATATCTAAAACGTTCCAACCGGAGCATTCAATTTTGTCTACAGAGTAATGGAACGCATGGCAATATCATGAGTAATGCGCATGACCAGGAACTGGCATTCTGCCAGATCAATGACTCAAATAGCTGCCATCCGGCCACACATCACACTAGGCTTCACACTAGGCTTCATTCCACGTTCTACTAACTGTTGACATCCAGTGGAAGGCGTAGGAAGTGCGAACAGATCCATATCTTACTGGCATGTGAATAGACGATGAGTTTAACCTCTAGCGTCGAGCAATCCCGTATCCGGGAGCGTAATCATATCCTCAAGCTCATTAGCATAACGCAACGTTAACTATTCATGTAAAATCACTTACCTTTGAAGAACTTTGGATGTTTTCAATGAGGAGACTCTCAGTTAGATAGCAAATGTTCCATTTTTCCAAAAATATTATTTGTGTAGGAGAAATCGCTCCGTTTTGTTCATCACGTTTGGCTAAGAAAAAAAACGGAAAATTCAGTCATTACAATGCCAAACTTTTTTCCAAATTAACTCCATAATATCGACAGAAACATAGCAAACGTTGTTTAGAATCAATCCAAAAGGTGTTTTTCACATATCTATTCGATGATAAATCATTCGTGGCAGTTGCCTTTCTCCTCTGAACCTAATGGAAAAGTGGACGCAGTTGGAGATTGCACAATAATTTTGACGGAGGACACCAAGCGGACACCTGGTAAATGTAGTCTCTTATGGTCAATCTTCCAATGATATGCCTACAAATACGTCACAATGCTGCAGACACCTTGGGGAAACGACAGAAAGTGTAGGCTCATTCCTGGCGCATTCACAGCCATATAAGGAGACATTGGAACACAGCGCATTCAAAATCTGGGGCATTTCCTGTATGAAAATTAATCTTGGTTTCGCCTGTAGCATTAGTTCTGGGGCACTCACAGACAATATCTTTGCAGTTTTGGAAACAGAGTGTTTTCTTTCCAAAGCTGTCAATTATATGCATAGTCGAGCATCTTTTCGTGACAAAATATCTTGTTTAAACCGGGAACGTTTTTTTCTCCAAAAATTGAAAGAGCGCCCCCTATATCGAAGAAGTTAACATCAACCAGCCCCAGAATTTCCACTTCCTGTTTGGAAGTTTGCCTGCCATATGAGTTCTGTTATGATCACAGACATAATTCAAACAGTTTTAGAAACTGCAGAGTGTTTTCTACCCAATAGTAATATTAATATGCATATATTAGCATCTGGGACAGAGTAGGAGGCAGTTCACTATGGGCACACAATTCATCCAAAATGAAAATGCTGCCCCCTATCCCTAAAAGGATTTATTAACAGTTTTAGAAACTTCAGTGTTTTCTATCCAATGCTACCAATTATATGCATATCCTAGCTTCTGGGCCTGAGAAACAGGCAGTTTACTTTGGGCACACCTGTCAGCAGGAAATTCAGGATACTGCCCCAAGCCCTAAGAGGTTTTAATTTAATGACTATTGTTGCACACAGAGTGAGCCGATTCAACTTTTTATATGACCTGCTAAGGAACATTTTACTCCTGAGCTTATTTTGTCTGTAAGTAACACAGCAATGTGGAAAAAGTCAAGGGGTGTGAATACTTCCTGAAGGGACTGTATCTGAGTCATGTCTTTAGTGCACGATGGCAGTGCCTGTTTAAATGTGCTTGTCTTTTTATGGAGACCATATGGGGGAAATGAGTTGCAGTCAGTTTGTCTCGGTACAAGCACTAAAAGCAGTAATACAGGCTTTGTGTCGCTTGACTTTTCCTGAAGCAGACGTGTATGTGTCAGGGTTAAGTCACAAAAAATATAATTGGTTCAAACACGAAAATATATGTAGCATCGAGTTTGTCATTTCCTTCTTTAAAAATTTGTTTTTTTCATTGCACAGGCTCCAGTTGCACAAGCAGTGTTGTGAGGAGTGGACTCTGGTCACTGGGGATATGCAGGCCAAGATGGCGCGGATGGCTGCCGCTGCAGCCTAGGGTCTAGCTACGAGCTCTCACTCATCCCTGCATCATCACCCAAATATTACTATGGCAATAACATTACAATAGTATCACTATGTTTCTATTTTGTAACTGCAGTAACTTGCCTATTGCATAACTATTTAAAAGTGGATTGAATAAGGTAAACTATTTCATACAGACTCATTTTACAAATTGATGTAAAATGTATTACATTGCATCTATTCAATACAGCTAGCCTATACATTTAAAAACCAGTTGATACAGTGGAACTGTCGACACATTTCATAAAGGCTGCAGTGTTGTTTGCCACACCTCTGCCACAGAGCTCCTCTGGGAGCACGAAACAGTAAGTGGGCTTCCATTTTCTCTGACTGGCTGGAACTAAAGCCAAACAGTGATGATAACAGCCACAGCTCGACCGTCTAGATGGGAGTTGGCATCCACCCGTATGTATCCATAGCAAATCAAAATCAAATAAACGTTTATTGATCACGTACACAGTTTAGCAGATGTTAGTGGGTGGTTATGTTAATAGCTCCTAACAATGCAGTATAGTGTCAAATGAGTACACAAATAATAATTTTAAAAAGACAACAACGTGAGATCAAGAAATGTCACCAGGAATCCAATTAACAACTGAAATAACAGTGTAACAGTAATCAAAATGCAATCTACATATGTCAGTGGAGGCTCCTCAGAGGAGGAAGGGGAGGACCATCCTCCTCAGTGAATATCAGAAAAATATAAATAATGATACATTAAATGTATCCTTTTTATATAAAAACTATACTACATATACTAAAGTCACCAAATAATTGATTAAAACACACTTTTTTGCAATGAAGATCTACAGGAAATGTTTGGCCTTTTATAAACGCATTTCATGCAATTCTACGTCATTTTACATGACTGGAGACTTTGGCATAATATGTTTAAATTCCCCGTTCATGACAACTGGGAAATTGGAGCTAGGAAATCTCCGACTTCAGTGCATTCAAGACAACTGGGAAATCGGGTACAAACGAGCTCCGACTTGGAGAAATCAATTTGAACAGTCATCCTACTAGGAATTCCAAGAACTCTGGCCACTTTCTAGAGCTCCAACTTTCTGACCTGAAGATCACTGACGTTTTTTCCCGTGTTTCCAGTCATCTTGAAAGCACCTTTAATACCGCACAAATGATCAAATGACAGACTACTTTGACACTGACAAACTGAGATCAATGAAAATTACTTCCGACTGTAGGCTATGCCTTGTAATTGGGCTACACACCACAACTAGGCTATTAAAAATAAACAATTTATGCATGCTGCAGAATCCAAAAGAAGCTATTTGGACATAAATGATGGACATTATCGAACAAAACAAGCATTTATTGTGGAACTGCGATTCCTGGGAGTGCATTCTGATGAAGGTCATCAAAGGTAAGTGAATATTTATTATTCTGCGAATTCATGTGGCTCTCTGCAATATCACTGCATGTTTTGGAACTACTGAACATAACACACCAATGTAAAATACGATTGTTGGATATAAATATGAACTTTACCGAACAAAACATACATGTATTGTGTAACATGAAGTCCTATGAGTGTCAGCTTCTGACCCCTGGAATTGTGATACAGTGAATTATAAGTGAAATAATCTGTCTGTAAACAATTGTTGGAAAAATGACTTGTGTCATGCACAAAGTAGATGTCCTAACCGATTTGCCAAAACTATAGGTAGTTAATAAGACATTTGTGGAGTGGTTGAAAAACTAGTTTTAATGACTCCAACCTAAGTGTATGTAAACTTCAGACGTCAACTGTATACCAAAACGTTTTATGGTCCATACACAGATTGGCTACACATCCTTAGGCATAAAGGTTTTTTTATCCTCCAACCGAAGTGTATGTAAACGTCTGACTTCAACTATATATATATATACCAGATTTGCGCAAAATATAATGTGTACAGTAGTAGATATATGGTAACACTTTACTTGACACGTAGTGTCATAACCTGTCATAACCATGTCATAATATATCGTAACAGCTGACATAACTTTTCGTAACCTGTCATATTATGGTCTGTCACTGTCATCACCCATATATTTACACCTGTTGTGAAATACAGTTTGGACACTTATTCATTCCAGGGTTTTACTTTCTTTTTCTTTTTTCTACATTGTTTAAAAGTAGTGAAGATATCAAAACTATGAAATAACACACATATAATCATTTGGGTAGTCAAAAAAGTGTTAAAACAAATCAACATATATTTTATATTTGAGATTCTTCAAAGTAGCCACCCTTTGCCTTGATGACAGCTTTGCACACGCTTGGCATTCTCTCAACCAGCTTCATGAGGTAGTCACCTGGAATGCATTTCAATGAACAGGTGTGCCTTGTTGAAAGTTCCTTTGTGGAATATCTTTCCTGCTTAATGCGTTCTGCAGCAATACGCCATCTATAACGTGTACGTTGGGAGTCAGGAAGCAAATTCAGGGAGTGAATAATTTGATACATTAAACATAATACAAAACAAGAAACACAAACAACGCAAAGACAGGAAACTGAAACAGAGTCACTAACGCCTAACGCATCATATTAAATCATTTGTATTACATACACTTTATGACACTGTCAAGAAGCATTATGACCATCATAATCATATCAGGCAGATTGGCCTATCACATACATGCCCTTATATCAGTCATCAGTCAAAAAGACTGTCCTGCTCCTGAAATCTGCTCCTGAATTCATCCCAGTTTTCAGTAACCGAGCATTTGGGGTAGGTACATGTCTGACATCAGTGAGTGTGCAATTACAGTTATAATTTATGGTCAAGAAAAAAATGTGAACATAGCCTGCGTGTCAACAGTATGTTTATGGTGTAATGGAATGTTTTGCCTTGTGTGGTAAGTTTAGTTGGTTTTGACAACTCTTATGTAGGTGACATAACCTGCCATAAAATATCTACCGTGGTAGGTTTAGTGGGTTTTGACAACTCTTATGTTGGTGACATAACCAGCCATAAAATATCTACAGTGGTAGGTTTAGTGGGTTTTAAAACTCTTATGTAGGTGACATAACCAGCCATAAAATATCTACCGTGGTAGGTTTAGTGGGTTTTGACAACTCTTATGTAGGTGACATAACCTGCCATAAAATATCTACCGTGGTAGGTTTAGTGGGTTTTGAAACTCTTATGTAGGTGTCATAACCAGTAATAAAATATCTATCGTGGTAGGTTTAGTGGGTTTCTACACTTTTATGTAGGTGTCATAACCAGCCATAAAATATCTACCATGGTAGGTTTAGTGGGCTCTGAAACTCTTATGTAGGTGTCATAACCAGTAATAAAATATCTATCGTGGTAGGTTTAGTGGGTTTCTACACTTTTATGTAGGTGTCATAACCAGCCATAAAATATCTACCGTGGTAGGTTTTGTGGGTTTTGAAACTCTTATGTAGGTGCCATAACCAGTAATAAAATATCTACCGTGGAAGGTTTAGTGGGTTTCTACACTCTTATGTATGTGTCATAACCAGCCATAAAATATCTACCGTGGTAGGTTTTGTGTGTTTCTACACTCTTATGTAGGTGTCATAACCAGTAATAAAATATCTACCGTGGTAGGTTTAGTGGGTTTTAAAACTCTTATGTAGGTGTCATAACCAGCCATAAAATATCTACCGTGGTAGGTTTAGTGGGTTTTGAAACTCTTATGTAGGTGTCATAACCAGTAATAAAATATCTACCGTGGTAGGTTTAGTGGGTTTTAAAACTCTTATGTAGGTGTCATAACCAGTAATAAAATATCTACCGTGGTAGGTTTAGTGGGTTTTAAAACTCTTATGTAGGTGTCATAACCAGTAATAAAATATCTACCGTGGTAGGTTTTGTGGGTTTTGAAACTCTTATGTAGGTGCCATAACCAGTAATAAAATATCTACCGTGGAAGGTTTAGTGGGTTTCTACACTCTTATGTATGTGTCATAACCAGCCATAAAATATCTACCGTGGTAGGTTTTGTGTGTTTCTACACTCTTATGTAGGTGTCATAACCAGTAATAAAATATCTACCGTGGTAGGTTTAGTGGGTTTTAAAACTCTTATGTAGGTGACATAACCAGCCATAAAATATCTACCGTGGTAGGTTTAGTGGGTTTTGAAACTCTTATGTAGGTGTCATAACCAGTAATAAAATATCTACCGTGGTAGGTTTAGTGGGTTTTGAAACTCTTATGTAGGTGTCATAACCAGTAATAAAATATCTACCGTGGTAGGTTTAGTGGGTTTTGAAACTCTTATGTAGGTGTCATAACCAGTAATAAAATATCTACCGTGGTAGGTTTAGTGGGTTTTGAAACTCTTATGTAGGTGTCATAACCAGTAATAAAATATCTACCGTGGTAAGTTTAGTGGGTTTCTACACTCTTATGTAGGTGTCATAACCAGCCATAAAATAACACAATATATGTCACAACAAGTCTAAATATCACAGTGTTATGACCATATTGTAACAGGTTATATCAGCTGTTATGACATGATTATGAATGACTATTATAACACGTTATGATGCTGGGTGTCATGTAAAGTGTTAATATATTGGTATTAAAATACACAGTACAAAACCCCATGGCAAAATGAATAGAATTGCAGGGAATTCGCTTCCGGACCAGAGTACGGAATATAAATCTATATGTATGTGAATGGTGTGTATAGACAGTATATGAATAGAAAATGTGTGTACAGCGGTAGTTATATAGGATGAGCCGGGACTAGAATATAGTATATACATACTGTCTAAAGGGGATAAAACACTATGTAAACATGATTAAAGTGACCAGTGTTTAATGACTATGTACATAGGGCAGCAGTCTCTAAGGTGCAGGGTAGAGTATCGTATGGTAGCCGGCTAGCGACAGTGTCAGAGGTTCAGGGCAGGGAACTAGGCGGAGGCCGGCTAGTGGTGACTGTCTGATGGCCTGGAGATAGAAGCTGTTTATCAGTCGGTAATACAGCCCAACAGGATGCTCTCGATTGTGAATCTCTAGAAGTTCGTGAGGGTCTTAT
The DNA here is from genome assembly GCF_036934945.1 of Oncorhynchus masou masou. Lineage (NCBI taxonomy): Eukaryota > Metazoa > Chordata > Actinopteri > Salmoniformes > Salmonidae > Oncorhynchus > Oncorhynchus masou. Next base: position 45,388,293 of record NC_088244.1, read on the forward strand.
GGGCCAAGCCAAATTTCTGCAGCCTCATGTGGTTGAAGAGGCGCTATTGCGCATTTGTCATCACGAATTTAAGGTCCTAAGTGATGTGTGATGAGTAAGCTTTTGACCCTCTCCACTGCGGCCCTGTAGATGTGGATGTGGGCGTGCCCTCTCTGCTGTCTCCTGGAGTCCACGATCTGCTCCTTTGTTTTGTTGACGTTGTGGGAGAGGTTATTTTCCTGGCACCACTCCGCCAGGGACCTCACTTCTTCCCTGTAGGATGTCTCGTCGTTGTTGGTAATCAAGCCTACCACTGTTGTGTCGTCAGCAAACTTGATGATTGAGTTGGAGACTTGTGTGGCCACGCTGTCATGGGTGAACAGCAAGTACAGCAGGAGGCTGAGCACGCACCCCTGTGGGGCCCCGTGTTGAGGATCAGCGTGGCTGATGTGTTGTTCCCTACCTTCACTACCTGGGGTTGGCTCGTTAGGAAGTTTAGAACCCAGTTGCACAGTGAGGAGTTCAGACCCAGGTCCCTGAGCTTGGGGATGAGCTTGGAGGGTACAATGGTGTTGAAGGCTGAGCTGTAGTCAATGGACTGCATTCTTACATAGGTATTCATCTTGTCCAGGTGGGATAGGACAGTGTGCAGTTCATCGTCTGTGGATCTGTTGGGGTGGTATGCAAATTGTGGTGAGTCTATGGTGTCGGGTAAGGTGGATGTGATATGATCCTTAACTAGCCTTTCAAAGCGCTTTATGATGACAGAAGTGAATGCTACTGGGCGATAGTCATTTAGTTAAATTACCTTCGCTTTCTTGGGTACAGGAACACTGGTGGACATCTTGAAGCAAGTGGGAACAACAGACTGGGATAGGGAAATATTGAACATGTCCTTTAACACTCCAGCCAGCTGGTCTGAACATGCTCTGAGGAAGCGGCTTGGGATGCCATCTGGGCCGGCAGTCTTGCAAGGGTTAATAGGCTTAAATATCTTACTGACGTCGGCCACAGAGATCATAATGTGCAAGACCACACTTACTGCTTATCCATTCCAGGTGGCCTATGGCTTCATTACATTAGAATCTGATCCGTAAGCCCAACACAGTGTGTAGCCACTGGGCTCCATATACCCCATACACGCCCAGACACTGACTGCGGTCTTTAGTTTGTACATTGAGAAAACATACACATTAAATAATAATTAGTATGCTTATTGGATGTATTTGATTCATTCCATATCTGGACGATATTAAGAATTAAAAATATGTAAAATAGAAATGTATATTTACAGTCAGCTTAAATGTCATGGTGAAGTTGTACAAAGCTAAAATCATACATGAAGCATAGAAAGGATTGTGTGTGTGTGCAGGCCACTGGGACCGCATGTAGGGGTCACACACAATGGAGCCTTCTACAGGGTCGTGCTGGCTCTGCATCAGGACCCCATTGGCTCAGCAGGGGAGAGACATCAGCATCCATTGTTTTCCCTAAATGGTTTTCCTTGGCGTGGTGCAAAGGCCCCCGAAGTGACATGAAAGTGATTCAAACACCAATATATTCAATTGAAATCAGTAGAGACACAATTGTTTAGGTGTGGGTAACAAATGTTACTGTAAGGGAAACATGCTTGATATATGCTGACCCAAGAGTAGCCGTTTTCCTGCAGGTTTTACGTTGTCTTAAAGGATACTGTCCTGACACCTTTGAAGATTTCAGAGGTGTGAAAAGGATGATCTGTTTATTTCCTTTTAAAACTTTAACATTGCTAATAATTTTACAGTCTTTTCCTGTTGAAAATACATTTACTGTATCGATGACCTTACAATATTCCCATTTGTTCAATTCTTCCTTTCATAAAAGGGATAAAACATCCAACAGCTTTTTATTTTACAATGTGGCACTTCCTTGGTGTGGAAACATTATGTAACTCCCACTCATAAATGTAACTTTCACCCCGGAGCAAGCTAAGTGAGTGAGGTATCAACAAGGTCTGTCCCATAAGCTGTGTTTCATTCTGGGACGAGTGATGGAGTCCGAGATGAGCTCATGGTCTCTCGAATGTGGAGCCGTCCAGGCCAAATGCCAGGGAGGTGTCTGACATGGTCTGGATCGACCACTGACACCAACCTGTTCCTCTGGGCCCTGTCAACCCATCCCGCCCGTCACTCTATGACCCTAACCCCCAGAGACATGCACCCTGCGTGCCCCCTCCGATCCTTTGTCCCTCCTCTAATTCTTAGATTATCTCCAGGTGTGGCATATAGGTTTCCCTCCGCTGAAAGGGAGAACGGTGACTATTAGAAGATCAGCCTATTCTCATTGAATGATGGGTAAAAGCCCAGATGTCAACATGAACTCCGTTGTGTCTTCCGGATATGCTTGGTAATCTTTTGATTCCGGACCGATGTATTCTGCGCCTTTCTTTGGGGTAAGAGAGACGTGTGTACTAGGAGGTTGAGAGCATGCATCTATCTGCCTGAGAAGTCATACGTCTATCTGGTAAATCAGCTGAAGTGATTGGTCTGTTACTACATCGTTTTCATAGACACAACAGTGTTGCTTAGAATGATCATTTACAATGCCAATATATAAAGCTCTACACTCTCCATTGCCCAGTTGATTAACCAAAATGTGTTTTTCGTGTGTGTGTGTGTGTGTGTGTGTGTTCCAGTAGAAGCTGCTGAGGGGAGAACGTCTCAAAATAATGTCCGGGACAGAGCAAATGAGCTGGCATCATACACCTTGAAACCAATGTGTCTTATGTATTTGATACCATTCCACTCCAGTCATTACCACAAGCCCGTCCTCCCCAATTAAGGTGCCACCAACCCCCTGTGGTGTGTACCTACGTGTGTGTGCTATTCCAGTGCATCGACAAGGCCAGAGATCTACTGGATGCGGAGCTGACCGCCATGGCTGGAGAGAGTTACAGCAGAGCTTGCAACGTAAGCACGAAACTCTCCACTAATGTTTCACAAGAACATTTGCAGGTATAACTAGTTGACGAAGGCTTGATGTTCGAAACGTGTCCATGTGACCACTGATAATAAATAATTCGATATTATTAATATTTTATTTGTGAGTGCTGGCCGACTTTTCATACCAATAATATAGAACCAAGTACCATACATATAGAAAAGATTGTCATTGTCTACAATGGACATTTGAAGAAGCTACGATCAGGATGTTAAGCTGACGATCAGCATACACTAGGACTTGATCTGTATACTAATTGTCTAGGAAGTTAGCCTGGTCCTAGATCTGTTTGTGTCGAGGCGAACACTGATAACATTGTTTATGAAAGAACATTGCATGGCTCACTTCGCTATCAGTCAACTCTCAACAAGAGAGAATTCAAATTGAATGTGCTTTATGAAAATGGTCAACGGAGAGATGCAGAAAGCCTCCACAACGGATGAAAGAGGTTATTTAGTTAGTTAGCCCTACCTAATGGGAGTTTACATTGATGTGGCTTTTCCAATGCCACGCTGGTGTTACACTGGTGTATACACCCAGATTCCTAACAACTTGCACGTGGTTAGTTAGATCCTGTAATACACTCTTCAAGAGCAGTTAGGACAGTTAACCAATGTTAACCATTGACGGCCTGCTGTTGATATGTTTATACATTTTAATGAGCCATTTGCAGTTTAACTGTACCGCCCATGTGTACTCAGACATGCATGGCTTTATCTTTGAGACATGCATATGCTACTAACACAATCAACCAGGTAAAATGTATGTGTATGACTGTGCAACTCAATACGAACGCCGACCAGAAAATGACCCAAACTAACAATGTACTGGATCCATGTGCTGTGTATAGTTAGCTCCATTAACACCATTCTAATTGGAAAACAAAACAAGACCTTGGAGGTATTTTTAGGCCACTGTCGGTGCACGATCAGACAGAAAACCTAAAAGTAGGTGTGGTGAGAGTTCCAGTATGCACTCGATGCTAATGCAAGGAAAGCAGTTCCCAACATGTGATGACTTCACTTTCAGAAGAGTGGTAAAAGTCATGTTTAATACTCCACTCTTTGTCTGGCTGGAATTCCAGCCTCTCTCTCTCCCTCTGAGGTCAAGTCTTGTTGACATTTTGAAGCTTTGCCTAAGACACCACACAAACACATCATACCCCTTCACCCTCACACACAAACCTCCACACAAGTGTTGCTTAGACACAAACCCAACAAGGCTATTATTTACATCTCCATAGGGTCTTAGGGCCTGTCACATCTCCCAGGGGGATATGTAAACCCCCAAACCTTAGATGGTTCCACTTACCATTCATAAAAGAAGAGAGGGGGGGGGGGACCAGCAGAGCAAACAAGGCTTGTTTAATGACAGCGCCAGAGTCTCAGGTTCAAATCTTGACAGGCTTCCCTTCTACCGTGACTTATTGGCGTCTAACCTGACCCCTCTGTCAAGAGAGTCGCACACCCCTCTGTCAAACGACCTAGATTGAGTTCCAAATAGTACCCTCTTCCCTTCCTGGTCAAAAGTAGTGCCCTTTGGGAATAGGGTGCCATTTGGGACACAGACCTGGAATGAAGGGGAATGCATTGCATGAGCTAAACACCATGTTGACTGTGTCCCCACATTAATGTCCTGGGCTCTCAAACAATGCTGCAGGACACACTTGTGCACACTATGGTCGTTGTTGTGTTTACCCATTACGTATATGCACTTGTGTGCACTTTGTGGGTCGTTTCTTCCCCCTTAAATGGAGTCCCAAAGGTCTTCAACCAGGCTGCATTTTTCTTTCCCTCGTTTTGTTTGCACACGTGTGTTTGTTTGTATTCTCTAGTGTCTAGAGAATGTGTTTCTAAAAGAGGAAAATACCATCTACCTGGACATTGTGTGTAAAGTCTGGTCAATTCTCCTGGAAAGCAATTTGTGAAAACTACAAATGTGTACAGTTCCTTCAGAAAGAATGCATACCCCTTGACTGTTTCCACATTTTGTTGTGTTACAGCCTGAATTTAAATTATTACATTGAGATTTTGGCCTACACACAAAACCTCATAATGAGTGGAATTATTATGTGGAATGATGTTTTTACAAATTAATAAAAATGAAAAGCTGAAATGTCTTGAGTCAATAAGTGTTCAACCTATTTGTTATGGCAAACCTAAATAAGTTCAGAAGTAAAAATGTGCTTAACAACTCACATAATAAGTTGCATGGACTCACTCTGTGTGCAATAATAGTGTTTAATGTGATTGTTGAATGACTACCTCATCTCTCTACCCCACACATACAATTATCTGTAAGGTCCCTCAGTCGAGCAGTGCATTTCAAACACAGATTCAACTACAAGGACCAGGGAGGTTTTCCAATGCCTAGCAAAGAAGGGCTCTTATTGGTAGAGGGGTAAAAACTCAAATAAACATATCCCTTTGAGCAAGGTGACGTTATTAATTACACTTTGGATGGTGTATCAATACAGCCAGTCACTACAAAGATACAGACATCATTCCTAACTCAGTTGCCGGAGAGGAAGGAAACCACTCAGGGATTTTACCATGAGGCCAACAGTTAGAGATTAATGGCTGTGATAGATGAAAACGGAGGATGGATAAACAACATTGTAGTTACTCCACAATACTAACCTAAATGACAGAGTGAAAAGAAGAAAGCTTGTACAGAATAAAATATTCCAAAACATGCATCCTGTTTGCAACAAGGCACGAAAGTAATACTGCAAGTAATGTGGCAAAGGAATTCACTGAATACAAAGTGTTATGTTTGGGGGAAAATCCAACACATCACTGAGTACCACTCTTCTTATTTTCAAGAGTAGTGGTCGCTGCATTACGTTATTGGTATGCTTGTCATTTGCAAGGACTAGGGATGTTTTTGTATAAAAAGAAACTAAGCACAGACAAAATCTTAGAAGAAAACCTGGTTGTCTGCTTTCCAACAGACACTGGGAGACAAATGTACTTTTGAGCAAGACAATAACCTAAAACACAAGGCCAAATATACACTGGAGTTGCTTACCAAGGCGACATTAAAAGTTCATGAGTGGCCAAGTTACAGTTTTGACTTAAAATTGGCTTGAGAATCTATGGCAAGACTTAAATTGATGTTTAGCAATTAGTAGTGAGCGGTTTACCAAAATGTCAGTTCAATTATTTGAATTCCATTTTTTCTTTCTGTGAGGTCAATGTACAGTTTTTGTAGAGATAAATAAGCTTGAACTGTGTGACATAGTAGGGAGTTAATAGTTTAAAAAAAACTTGTATTTGTTTTATTCTGTTTTGTTACAACATTCAAACCACATAATGCAAAGTGCATTTAATGTCAAAACAAATAATTAAAACTGAAATCAATAACTGAGATGATTTGTTTATAATCGAACCGACCTCAAAGCATGAATCGCTCAACACATCTACAACTACTACTACTACAGTGATCAACAACCAACTTGACATAGTTTGAAGAAATAAAACAATTATAATGTGCAAATATTGTACAATCCAGGTGTGCAAAGCTCTTAGACCTACCCAGAAAGACTCAAACCTGCCAAAGGTGATTCTAAAATGTATTGACTAAGGGGTCTGAATGTTTATGTAAATTTGACATTTTCTGTACTTAATTTTCAATAAATTAAAAAGAAATGTTGAACAATGTTTTTTCAGTTTGTCATTATGGGGTATTTATTGTATGTAGCTGGGCCGGAATAAAACTTTATCTAATATCCATTTTGAATTCAGGCTGTAGTAAAATAAAATGTGGAATAAATCAAGGGGTTTGAATACTTTCTGAAGACACCCTAAAAAGGGCTTTATAAAATACATTGAATTGATAGATTGCTCTTTGTTTCTCTTTCTCTATGTTTACCAGCGGATTGTAGAGGACTGGCAGAGGACCCTGATGGTTTGCATGAGGACCTGGCTCAAGTACGCCAGCCTTTGTGGCAAGAGTGGACGTCTGGTGAGTTCACTAGCACAGGACAGCTAATGGGTCAAGGGCCAAATGTTTCAAAATAGGGATGCCAGTAAGGGTTCTTTTTGCAACCGGTTAGCCTGCACCATTAACCAGTTATCCTTTCCCAAAATGTTTTTGTATAAAATCATGATTAAATGCACTACGTTGTCCAGCTCACGTCGTTTTATCGAGTGTAACGTTTTGACCAGGCCTGACAAAGACCTTCTGGACAAAACGTTGGACTCCATAAAACAGCGGGCACAGATATCTCTGTCAGAAATGGCTATAAAACCCAGTATTTGGCAATCAGGTTGTATTTAAAAACCTTTCATCTGGATACAGACTTAAGTTGCTGTATCAGGTTCAAAATACGTCATTTATTGCCACTTGACTTCAACACAACCAGAATGTGACAAATTTGCTTAAAACAATACTTTGAAGCTTTCCTGTCAATCCAAGGGGAAATATATTCTCCTGGATTTGGATACTGGCTGGAAAGTCCAACAGTCTGTTTGCTTTGGTGTGAAACTGAATCTCTCACTGGAACGATTGCAAAATGTAGCGCGCCTCCCGGAAATCACACGGTTTAGAAACCGTACCTCAAACCTGTTTAGTAACATTGTTATAGTTTTTCCTCCCCCACGGCACTGTTATTGTAAGTGATTGTATTGGCTTGCAGGCAGCCGAACCTGTTTTCCACTCTCAACATAAAATCATTTCATTACGTTTAGGTATGATGTCATAGCATAAAAACAAAGTGAATGGGTCCATACAGTTTAGCAGATGTTCTAGCAGTTGCAGTGAAATGCTTCTGTTGCTAGTTCCTAATAATGCAGTAAAATGTCAAACAGATGCTCAAATAATAATAAAACACTTTTTTTTAAAACACAGAAAGAACAAGAAATCAAGAAATGTCTGAAGGAATCCAATGAACAACCCAAATACTGTAACAGTCGTCCAAATGCAATCAGAGCGACAGATTTTTACCTTGTCAGCTCGGGGATTTGATTGAGCAACCTTTTGGTTACTGGCCCAACGATCTAACCACTAGCCTACCTGCTGGCCCGAATACAGTTTATAAATAAATATGCAGTGTGTATGAACAGTATAACTAAAATGCAGTTCATTGAATGGTGTATATAGAAATGATGGATGGTATGTATAGTAGTGGTTATATAGGATGAGTGACCAGTGTTCAGTGACTATGTATATAGGGCAGCATTCTCTAAGGTGCAGGATAGAGTACCGGGTGCTAGCCGGCTAGAGGTGACTGTTTAATGGTCTGATGGCATTGAGATAGAAGATGTTTTTCAGTCTCTCTGTCCCTGCTTTGATGCACCTGTACTGACCTCGCCTTCTGGATGGTAGCGGGGTGAACAGGCAATGGCTCGGGTGGTTGTTGTCCTTGATGATCTTTTTGGCCTTCCTGTGACATCGGGTGGTGTAGGTGTCCTGTAGGGCAGGTAGTTTGCCCCCGGTGATGCGTTGTGCAGACCTCACTACCCTCTGGAGAGCCTTGTGGTTGAGGGTGGTGCAGTTGCCGTACCAGTGATACAGCCCGACAGGTTGCACTCAGTTGTGCACCTGTAAAGTTAGTGAGAGTTTTTGGTGACAAGTCACATTTTTTCAGCCTCCTGAGGTTGAAGAGGTGATGTTGCGCCCACCAGCCTGCTGCCCGCCACAGAGCTATAGTAGGGCCAGCTGCAGGAGCCACTCACAGCTCAAAAGGCAGGAATCTTAATGACACATGCACCCCGGTTCCTGCCAGAGAGGAGCCGTCCATCCCCACTCTGAAGGGGGAAACGTTTTGAAACTAATTTAAAGATAAATACAAATACTGTTGAACATAACTCTTATCAGATGGTGTGGGGGAATAGCGTAGAGAGCCTGGAGCCAGTTGCATTTTGACTATGTCAGGAGAGTTGAGTTGAATCCCTGTTTTGAATGAGAATTCCTATTTGAACCCCGTGTGTGTCTGTTGTTCTTCTGTCCCCCATCAGATTGAAGCCTTCCAGCACACACAACACTTTGTCCAGGGGATGCAGCAACAGGCCCAGCATGCCGCTGAAGACAAGCAGCACCAGCAGGAGCTCTACAAGCTCATGGCCAGGACTCCTACCGCAACTACTTTAGGAGAAAAACAAATCAGTCGCACTCTATTTGTTATTGCAGTGTGAGCTTTAAAAACACACAAACGTTTTCTCAGCCCACATGTTCTCCCTCATCTAAAGGGTCACGTACAGAGCGTTCTACTCTTTCTCCAGGACCGTGACCCGACCCCGGTGCTGTTACTCTTCTACGTCTTGCAACCCCAGCCAATTTCTCTCTCGTTTCATTCTGTGTAAACAGACTCTGGGACAGTTGTAGGATGGTAGATCCCAAATTCATACAACCAGTAGGCCTAGGCAAGATCCAATTATAAGCGCAACAATGCGCACATGGCAGTAGGCTAGGTTACACGCAAACGTTTGTTCCATAATGCAATTAGTGAGAGAACATCATTATGAGTGGTTTCATGTGACAGACATCAAAACATTTGTTAGAAATTTAGAAAGTGGGGATGAAAGATTATTGGAATCTGTGTGGGTAGCTGGACAGGTAGGATGACTGACAGTGAAGGTCAACAGGTGGTCACGTGTCAGGTGACAGGAATGGATGAGACTGAGACAGGAATTCCTTTAACCATAAAGTGGTATATTTACTGAGTAGTCTGTGCTGCATCACAAAGGAAACAAATAACATGTATCTGATCAAATTCATAATCAAAGATCAAATCATATCATTCATTCATTATTAACATAATTTAGGGAATTCAACAGTCCAGTTCATTACGAAGTCAATAGTAATCATCCGCGAGTCATTTAGGCTCGTAACTATTTATCATAAATCATGAAAGAATACAAACAGTTAATAAAATACAATCTATAATCCCCGTTATCAAAGTCAATCAGTTAGCAAACAATGACGTTTCTCATTTCACTCTTTCAATTGTCTTCTTGTGTCCATATAATTAATTTCAATACACATGAACCATATCGATTGCATAATTGGCCTATGAGGATCCGTAGGGACGTAATCATTGACAATTCACATTACACAATATGTTTGAAGCGTGCGCTCCAAGCCGCGCTCCGCTGTGATAACTATAAACAATAACTGAATGGCCCACTCTCCCGATCGCCACAGATAATTCAGATGAAAGGTAAGAGTCGGTGGACTTACGTGGATTCATGAACGCACAGAACTTCTGGATCAGATGGAGTTAAGGAAGAGAAAGCAGCAAGATCAGGCGATGGCCATTTCCTCCTTTTATGGAGATCTGTCGGACATTTCCACCTGACCTAATTAAAGCACCCCTGGCCCAGCTGAGTAAATGGCAATGCATTAAAGGATTATTCCACCAACACCATGGGCCTTTTCTACGGGGGACATCGAAATATGCAACAACTAGTATGTGTTGCCAATATCACTAGGATTGTGCCTATGGCTACTGGACAATGAAAGAACATTGATTTTAAAAACCAATAGAACATGAGTGAAAAATACTTCTGGTTTATAAAATAATTGCCTGCATGTTTAGTTGGATTTTAGCTCGTCTACTTTGAAGCAACATAAGACATGCCTCATAATACCCTTGGCACCATGCCACATTTGGTTGGAGATAAGTAGCTGGATGCCTGCTGGCTGAGGATGACTGATTATACAGTCTCCAACTGGCAGTTTCATTAAATAGTACCCGCAAAACACCAGTCTCAACATCAACAGTGGAGAGGCGACTCCAGGATGCTGACCTTCTAGTCAGAGTTCCTCTGTCCATTGTCTGTGTTATTTTCCCCATCTTAATCTTTTCTTTTTCTTGGCCAGTCTGAGATATGGCTTTTTCTTGATGTTGATACTGGTGTTTTGTGGGTACTCTTTAATGAAGCTGCCAGTTGAGGACTTGTGAGGCGTCTGTTTCTCAAACTAGACACAATAATGTACTTGTCCTCTTGCTCAGTTGTGCACCGGGGCCTCCCAACCCTCTTTCTATTCTGGTTAGAGCCAGTTTGCGCTGTTCTGTGTAGGGAGTAGTGATCTTCAGTTTCTTGGCAATTTCTCCCATGGAATAGCCTTCATTTCTCAGAACAAGAATAGACTGAGTTTCAGAAGAAAGGTATTCGTTTCTGGCTATTTTGAGCCTGCAATTGAACCCACAAATGCTGATTCTCCAGATACTCAACTTGTCTAAAGAAGGCCAGTTGTATTGCTTCTTTAACAGGACAACAGTTTTCAGTTGTGCTAACAAAATTGCAAAAGGGTTTTCTAATGATAAATGAGCCTTTTAAAATTATACACTTGGATTAGATAACACAAAGTGCCATTGGAACACAGGAGTGATGGTTGCTGATAATGGGCCTCTGTACGCCTATGTAGATATTCCATTAAAACATCTGCCTTTTCCAGCTACAATAGTCATTTACAACATTAACAATGTCTACACTGTGTATAAGAGTGTGCAAAGCTGTTATCAAGGCAAAGGGTGGCTACTTTGAAGAATCTAAAATCTAAAATATATTTTGTTTTGTTTAATTAACCTCTTTCGGGTACCCACCCCCCCTTCTTCTCAATTTCCGCCTAAAGACATACCCTAATCTAACTGCCTGTAGCTCAGGCGCAAAGGCAAGGATATGCATATTCTTGGTATCATTTGAAAGGAAACACTCTGAATTTTGTGGAAATGTGAATTGAATGTAGGAGAATATAACACAATAGATCTGGTAGAAGAAAATACAAGGAAATAAACATACGTTTTCTGTTTTTTATTGTTGCTGCATCATCTTTCAAATGACTAAGAACAGCCATACATACAGATAGGATGCTGGGGATGATTTTAATGAAGATCATAAGATGGCAACAACAGCTGAGCAAAGTTGTGGACAGATAACTTCAAAAATGAGCGAGCTACATGACATCGAGCATGAAGTCAGCATGAAGTCAGGTGTCCCACACAAATGTACCCAAATGTACCCAAGTGGCTGAATTGGTACAGTGATACATTTTGAAGGAAAGAACTATATACAAAATACATAAATGCTATTCTAACACCCCCCCCCCAAAAAAAAACAATTAACAATGGTAACTACATTTACATATTTTCTTTTTACAATATTGTGAAGACCCTCAGTCCTCTACACAATATTGTGCTGCTGGTGCCATGGCCCATAGCAGTCTCTTTCTGCTGTAAAGCTGAGGCTTACTGAACAGGTGGTGCAGTGGATGGGGCATTTCTTGTGACAAAGGGCACAACGACTTCTGCCTACTGTGCCCTTTTTGCCCTGTGGCACATTAATGCCTGCAGAGATCCGGGCAGTTAAACACCACTGGTTGGGGCAGAAGGTGCTGCAGTGGACTTGCTGTAGCTAGCAAGCTCCTGGTTGAGCAGCTACCTGAAGGCTAGCTGTGAGATGGGTAGGCTGTCCACAGCTCTTAGGCCATTTCCTTCTGGAGGATGAAGGAATTCACCACAGCAATGTCAATGAAATGATAGAAACATGTTTTGTACCATTTCATGGTCTTGTGTAGAACATTGTAATAGTCTATCAGCGCATCTGAGAGGTCCACACCTCCCATGCTCTTGTTGTAGTCCTTCACAGCAGCTGGAATGGGGACATTCTTTGTGGTCCATGCCCCGGCACCATCCTTCACATGCCTGACGACGTGATCTCCACTGAAGAACTTGTGGATACTGGAGCACATGACCATCTCTCTGGTACCCATCCACTTCACAAACAGCAGGCCATCTTCACGTATCCATCACATGGTACCCCGATCAACCCGCTTAGGCATGTTGTTCACCTTTGGAAAGCCCACCCTGTTGGTACGAATGGTGCCACAACCCCACACCTCCCGCTTCCTGAGCTCTGTAAACAGGGTAGGGCTTGTATAGAAGTTGTCCACAAACAGTTTGTAGCCCTTCCCCAGCAGTTGAAAATCCAATAACTCCATAACGGAATCATAACTCAGTCCATTACCGGTAGCAAAACTGTTCTCCCCCTCATAAACAAAAAAATTGCAAGTGTACACGCAGAATCAGCCAAAACAAACAGATTGTAACCCCATTTAGTTGGTTTGTTACGCATGTATTGTTTGAGGCTGATTCTGGCCTTTGAGGCTACCATTGATGGACAGGTTTGTGGGCCGGGCTGAAAATAAGTCTTGCAGGCATCAACGATGCTGGGGTAGAGAGGTTGTTTTTATCTATCAAACCTTGGTCTGCCTCTCTTCTTGTCATTCTCCCTATGAACTTCTGGGTCACTGATGTGAAGCGCCCGTGAGATAGTCAGAAACCTTTTACAAGACATGACAGTCATGGGGAAAGGCAGTTGATAGAGAGCTGATGTTTTCCAGTAGTCCCTTAGAGTTTTCAACTTCAACAGCCCCATGTAAATGACCATTGAAAAGGAGCAGAAAAAGTCTGACATGGAAATGGTCTTCCATGCCTCTTTCTTTCCTGCCTGGTTCTTAGCCCCGTACTTATTGGTGTTCGCCACCTGGGAATCAACAACTGACGAGGTGAAAAACAGTTGAAAAAGTTGAAGGGGGCTGTACTTTGCAGTCATGTCTTGTTGAGGTCCTGGCTGCCTTTTGGGTCTAAAAACTGGTGGATTTGGTTCCACATCATCTTCTAACACAGAGTGCCAACGACCCTCTGGCCCTCTGTCTGCAGGTTTCTCTCTTCCCCACCTCCTCTTCTTTGTCACTGACTTCACACCTCTAGATGGCCAGGTAGGTGTGGAGCCGGAGACAGCTGGGGTCCGGCTGGATGAACCAGGAGTGATGCCGGGAGATGGACACCTAGACATTGGCGGCTCATAATCAGAAGCACTGCCACTGTGAAAGATTTTAAAAAATCAGTAACAATACTTTCATGTATGAGCCCTGTATCAACGTGTAAAATAAACAGATATATTTAGAGTATATGGCTCGACGACTCATTGCGAGCTCACAGAACAGAGCTCCGGGCAGCTGAGCGGAAATGGAGGAAAACTCGCCTCCCTGCGGACCTGGCATCCTTTCACTCCCTCCTCTCTACATTTTCCTCCTCTGTCTCTGCTGCTAAAGCCACTTTCTACCACTCTAAATTCCAAGCATCTGCCTCTAACCCTAGGAAGCTCTTTGCCACCTTCTCCTCCCTCCTGAATCCCCCCCCCCCTCCTCCCTCTCTGCAGATGACTTCGTCAACCATTTTGAAAAGAAGGTCGACGACATCCGATCCTCGTTTGCTAAGTCAAACGACACCGCTGGTTCTGCTCACACTGCCCTACCCTGTGCTCTGACCTCTTTCTCCCCTCTCTCTCCAGATGAAATCTCGCTTCTTGTGACGGCCGGCCGCCCAACAACCTGCCCGCTTGACCCTATCCCCTCCTCTCTTCTCCAGACCATTTCCGGAGACCTTCTCCCTTACCTCACCTCGCTCATCAACTCATCCCTGACCGCTGGCTACGTCCCTTCCGTCTTCAAGAGAGCGAGAGTTGCACCCCTTCTGAAAAAACCTACACTCGATCCCTCCGATGTCAACAACTACAGACCAGTATCCCTTCTTTCTTTTCTCTCCAAAACTCTTGAACGTGCCGTCCTTGGCCAGCTCTCCCGCTATCTCTCTCAGAATGACCTTCTTGATCCAAATCAGTCAGGTTTCAAGACTAGTCATTCAACTGAGACTGCTCTTGTCTGTATCACGGAGGCGCTCCGCACTGCTAAAGCTAACTCTCTCTCCTCTGCTCTCATCCTTCTAGATCTATCGGCTGCCTTCGATACGGTGAACCATCAGATCCTCCTCTCCACCCTCTCCGAGTTGGGCATCTCCGGTGCGGCCCACGCTTGGATTGCGTCCTACCTGACAGGTCGCTCCTACCAGGTGGCGTGGCGAGAATCTGTCTCCTCGCCACGCGCTCTCACCACTGGTGTCCCCCAGGGCTCTGTTCTAGGCCCTCTCCTATTCTCGCTATACACCAAGTCACTTGGCTCTGTCATAACCTCACATGGTCTCTCCTATCATTGCTATGCAGACGACACACAATTAATCTTCTCCTTTCCCCCTTCTGATGACCAGGTGGCGAATCGCATCTCTGCATGTCTGGCAGACATATCAGTGTGGATGACGGATCACCACCTCAAGCTGAACCTCGGCAAGATGGAGCTGCTCTTCCTCCCGGGGAAGGACTGCCCGTTCCATGATCTCGCCATCACGGTTGACAACTCCATTGTGTCCTCCTCCCAGAGCGCTAAGAACCTTGGCGTGATCCTGGACAACACCCTGTCATTCTCAACCAACATCATGGCGGTGGTCCGTTCCTGAAGGTTCATGCTCTACAACATCCGCAGAGTACGACCCTGCCTCACACAGGAAGCGGCGCAGGTCCTAATCCAGGCACTTGTCATCTCCCGTCTGGATTACTGCAACTCGCTGTTGGCTGGGCTCCCTGCCTGTGCCATTAAACCCCTACAACTCATCCAGAACGCCGCAGCCCGTCTGGTGTTCAACCTTCCCAAGTTCTCTCACGTCACCCCGCTCCTCCGCTCTCTCCACTGGCTTCCAGTTGAAGCTCGCATCCGCTACAAGACCATGGTGCTTGCCTACGGAGCTGTGAGGGGAACGGCACCGCAGTACCTCCAGGCTCTGATCAGGCCCTACACCCAAACAAGGGCACTGCGTTCATCCACCTCTGGCCTGCTCGCCTCCCTACCACTGAGGAAGTACAGTTCCCGCTCAGCCCAGTCAAAACTGTTCGATGCTCTGGCCCCCCAATGGTGGAACAAACTCCCTCACGACGCCAGGACAGCGGAGTCAATCACCACCTTCCGGAGACACCTGAAACCCCACCTCTTCAAGGAATACCTAGGATAGGATAAGTAATCCTTCTCACCCCCCCCTTAAATGATTTAGATGCACTATTGTAAAGTGGCTGTTCCACTGGATGTCAGAAGGTGAATTCACCAATTTGTAAGTCGCACTGGATAAGAGCGTCTGCTAAATGACTTAAATGTTAAATGTTAAAAGTACAGGGAACATAATCACTATGGTGAAGTGCTGTTCCATTCCATGTTTATGTCAAATAATATATCACACACACACAGTATTGCCAATGGGTACTTTATACATTTCATTACAGATGATATTTTTATATATTGCAAATAAAATAAGGAAGAAAAAAAAATAATCTCAAATGAATAATATTTCATATTAATTTCAAACATTGACATTAGCATTAGAACTTACCAGTCCAGAATGGCATCCTCGCCGTGCAGAAACATGTCTTCCGCCTAGGAGTCAAAACTAGCTTCGCTGAAAGATTCATCTTCCTGTAGAAACTCTGTCTCGCTGTCTCGATCAATTTCCTCTATAATTTGGGTTAAATCTGTATACCTAGACTTTATTTTAGCTTTTCCTGATTGATTCGCCATAATTTAAATATATAAACTTGGTGAAAATGCTATTGAATATGTACTGCTATGCGTAACACTTGTGGCTTCGTCAATGGCGAAGGAACCTCTTTTACGGCAGAGTTTACGACAAAGGCTGGTCTTCGAACGTATAACCATTACATATTGCAGTTTACCTCAGCTCATTGGCTATCTTCCAAGCTAGATTTCAAGATGATCAGTGGTCATTGGGCCAAAATACAGTCAATCAACGATAGACCGGTCCTACCATTGGTGCGCAATGAGGTCATTGATTGGTGTCTTAAAATTGGTGTGTTTCGGTCAATACGTCCCGGGAAAAGAACCATCATTTATGGTTGTTTTAGTAACAACCAGAGGATTGCAATGAAACCAACCATGACTGTGTGTAATTACCACGAACGCTTTGTCCAAAGTTGAATGAGAAGGAAATCACGACGCAACTGGTTTACAAATGTTTCATGTTAGGCTATAAAAATAGATTTTATCAACCAAAACGAACATTCACCGTGTAGTTAGGACGCTTGGCATTGCCATCAGAGGAAGATCTTCAATGGTATTGTTATTTCTGACTTTCATGATGCTAATGCTTGGTTGGAAAATGCTAGTAATACTTGTGTGTGCGTGGCGACATCCTCAGAAAATAGCATGTTTGCTTTCGCAGTAAAGCCTTTTTGAAATCTGACACAGCGGCTGGATTACTAAGATGTTCATCTTTTAAATGATGTAAGATACATGTATTTACAAGAATACAACGAATGGTGTATTTAAAATGTTAGCTCTCTGCAATTTCACCAGATGTTGGCCTGGTGGGATGTGAGCTTCTCACCTACCCTAGAGAGGTTAACACTTTTTTGGCTGCTACATGATTCCATATGTGTTATTTCATAGTTTTGATGTCTTCACTATTATTCTACAATGTAGAAAATAGTTCAAATAAATAAAAACCCTTGAATGAGTAGGTGTGTCCAAACGTTTGACTAGTACTGTATTTAAAACCATTTTGTTGCCTGTTATGTTATTTTGACATTAATACGTGTCACATATCAGTTTGCAAGCAATGTAAAAAAAAAATATTTAAAAAGTCATTGAGTTAATAAAGCCGCAAACAAACATGGTTTCTTTTTTGCTTTCTTGAGTAAGGCATCTGACTTAGAATACGTGGACAACTACAAATACTTAGGTGTCTGGTTTGACTGTAAACTCTCCTTCCAGACCCATATCAAACATATCCAATCCAAAGTTCAATCTAGAATTGGCTTCCTATTTCGCAACAAAGCATCCTTCACTCATGCTGCCAAACATACCCTTGTAAAACTGACCATCCTACCAATCCTCGACTTTGGCGATGTCATTTACAAAATAGCCTCCAATACCCTACTCAACAAATTGGATGCAGTCTATTACAGTGCAATCCGTTTTGTCACCAAAGCCCCATATACTACCCACCATTGCGACCTGTACGCTCTCGTTGGCTGGCCCTCGCTTCATACTCGTCGCCAAACCCACTGGCTCCATGTCATCTACAAGACCCTGCTAGGTAAAGTCCCCCCTTATCTCAGCTCGCTGGTCACCTTAGCATCTCCCACCTGTAGCACACGCTCCAGCAGGTAAATCTCTCTAGTCACCCCCAAAACCAATTCTTTCTTTAGCCGCCTCTCCTTCCAGTTCTCTGCTGCCAATGACTAGAACGAACTACAAAAATCTCTGAAACTGGAAACACTTATCTCCCTCACTAGCTTTAAGCACCAACTGTCAGAGCAGCTCACAGATTACTGCACCTGTACATAGCCCACCTATATTTTAGCCCAAACAACTACCTCTTTCCCTACTGTATTTAATTGTATTTATTTATTTTGCTCCTTTGCACGCCATTATTTTTATTTCTACTTTGCACATTCTTCCATTGCAAATCTACCATTCCAGTGTTTTACTTGCTATATTGTATTTACTTTGCCACCATGGCCTTTTTTTGCCTTTACCTCCCTTATCTCACCTCATTTGCTCACATCGTATATAGACTTGTTGATACTCTATTATTGACTGTATGTTTGTTTTACTCCATGTGTAACTCTGTGTCGTTGTATGTGTCGAACTGCTTTGCTTTATCTTGGCCTGTTCGCAATTGTAAATGAGAACTTGTTCTCAACTTGCCTACCTGGTTAAATAAAGGTGAAATAAAAAAAATAAAAAATAAAAATCTCCAAAATGTAGACGTTCAGCCGAGCTCATTGCTTTTTGTGTTGGTGGGGCAGCCAGCAGAAAATACGGAGCGTAGGGGTTGGTAATGTTCTCTAGATTTGCCGTTATTGACTCAGTGTTCTATCACTCGGGAACACTTGTCACCGCAAAATCTACAGGAGAGATCAAAAATTTAAGCCCCTTGGTTGCTGCCATAGATTTACTTTAGAAGTGCCCATCCAAGATGGTCCTTGGCCACAGATAAAATGTCATATCACGTTATATCTACCGTGTATCTTGATTGGACTGTTCATGTCAAGCTAGACAAGCAGTCATCATCATGAATCATGTCGACAATCCACTAACTGGGGTTTCACTGCCAAAAATACAATGAAACCATCTAGTGTTCAGCGAATAACAACACAATGTCAAAGACAGGTAGCCAAATTCACAATTTTGTAAGATGGCTAAATAAAGAACAAAATAATTGATTATTATATTATTATTTGTGCCATGGTCCTATAAGAGCTCTTTGTCACTTCCCACGAGCCGGATTGTGACAAAGACTTGATCTTACGTTTAATAAATGTATCGTATAGTGTGTGTGTGGCAGGCTTACAATGATGGCAAAAAAACAACATTTGAGAGTGCGCTGACCCTGGTGCTAGAGGTGGTATGCAGCTGGAGGTTGAATGTTTGAAGGGGTATAAAAAGTTTGGTAACCAATCTACTAGAAAATCCTTCTAAATTCCTTCTTTGAGGAAAAAATTATGATTATTAGAAAGCAAATTACAGACTCCTCCTTAAATCTGCGTATTCCTTCAAAGCTCAGTTGTCCTGAGTCTGCACAACTCTGCGTGGACCTAGGATCAAGAGAGACGCTCAAGTGTTTTAGTACTATATCTCTTGACACAATGATGAAAATAATCATGGCCTCTAAACCTTCAAGCTGCTTACTGGACCCTATTCCAACTAAACTACTGAAAGAGCTGCTTCCTGTGCTTGGCCCTCCTATGTTGAACATAATAAACGGCTCTCTATCCACCGGATGTGTACCAAACTCACTAAAAGTGGCAGTAATAAAGCCTCTCTTGAAAAAGCCAAACCTTGACCCAGAAAATATAAAAAACTATCGGCCTATATCGAATCTTCCATTCCTCTCAAAAATCTTAGAAAAGGCTGTTGCTCAGCAACTCACTGCCTTCCTGAAGACAAACAATGTATATGAAATGCTTCAGTCTGGTTTTAGACCCCATCATAGCACTGAGACGGCACTTGTGAAGGTGGTAAATGACATTTTAATGGCATCGGACCGAGGCTCTGCATCTGTCCTCGTGCTCCTAGACCTTAGTGCTGCTTTTGATACCATCGATCACCACATTCTTTTGGAGAGATTGGAAACCCAAATTGGTCTACACGGTCAAGTTCTGGCCTGGTTTAGATCTTATCTGTCGGAAAGATATCAGTTTGTCTCTGTGGATGGTTTGTCCTCTGACAAATCAACTGTAAATTTCGGTGTTCCTCAAGGTTCCGTTTTAGGACCGCTGTTGTTTTCACTATATATTTTACCTCTTGGGGATGTTATTCGAAAACATAATGTTAACTTTCACTGCTATGCGGATGATACACAGCTGTACATTTCAATGAAACATGGTGAAGCCCCAAAATTGCCCTCGCTAGAAGCATGTGTTTCAGACATAAGGAAGTGGATGGCAGCAAACTTTCTACTTTTAAACTCGGATAAAACAGAGATGCTTGTTCTAGGTCCCAAGAAACAAAGAGATCTTCTGTTGAATCTGACAATTAATCTTAATGGTTGTACAGTCATCTCAAATAAAACTGTGAAGGACCTCGGCGTTACTCTGGACCCTGATCTCTCTTTTGAAGAACATATCAAGACCATTTCAAGGACAGCTTTTTTCCATCTACGTAACATTGCAAAAATCAGAAACTTTCTGTCCAAAAATGATGCAGAAAAATTAATCCATGCTTTTGTCACTTCTAGGTTAGACTACTGCAATGCTCTACTTTCCGGCTACCCGGATAAAGCACTAAATAAACTTCAGTTAGTGCTAAATACGGCTGCTAGAATCCTGACTAGAACCAAAAAATTTGATCATATTACTCCAGTGCTAGCCTCCCTACACTGGCTTCCTGTCAAAGCAAGGGCTGATTTCAAGGTTTTACTGCTAACCTACAAAGCATTGCATGGGCTTGCTCCTACCTATCTCTCTGATTTGGTCCTGCCGTACATACCTACACGTACGCTACGGTCACAAGACGCAGGCCTCCTAATTGTCCCTAGAATTTCTAAGCAAACAGCTGGAGGCAGGGCTTTCTCCTATAGAGCTCCATTTTTATGGAACGGTCTGCCTACCCATGTCAGAGACGCAAACTCGGTCTCAACCTTTAAGTCTTTACTGAAGACTCATCTCTTCAGTGGGTCATATGATTGAGTGTAGTCTGGCCCAGGAGTGGGAAGGTGAACGGAAAGGCTCTGGAGCAACGAACCACCCTTGCTGTCTCTGCCTGGCCGGTTCCCCTCTTTCCACTGGGATTCTCTGCCTCTAACCCTATTACAGGGGCTGAGTCACTGGCTTGCTGGGGCTCTCTCATGCCGTCCCTGAGGGGGTGCGTCACCTGAGTGGGTTGATTCACTGATGTGGTCATCCTGTCTGGGTTGGCGCCCCCCCCCCTTGGGTTGTGCCGTGGCGGAGATCTTTGCGGGCAATACTCAGCTTTGTCTCAGGATGGTAAGTTGGTGGTTGAAGATATCCCTCCAGTGGTGTGGGGGCTGTGCTTTGGCATAGTGGGTGGGGTTATATCCTTCCTGTTTGGCCCTGTCCGGGGGTGTCCTCGGGTGGGGCCACAGTGTCTCCTGACCCCTCCTGTCTCAGCCTTCAGTATTTATGCTGCAGTAGTTTATGTGTCGGGGGCTGGGGTCAGTTTGTTATATCTGGAGTACTTCTCCTGTCCAATTCGGTGTCCTGTGTGAATCTAAGTGTGCGTTCTCTAATTCTCTCCTTCTCTCTCTCGGAGGACCTGAGCCCTAGGACCATGCCCCAGGACTACCTGACATGATGACTCCTTGCTGTCCCCAGTCCACCTGGCCGTGCTGCTGCTCCAGTTTCAACTGAACCGCGGCCCTAGGACCATGCCCCAGGACTACTTGACATGATGACTCCTTGCTGTCCCCAGTCCACCTGGCCGTGCTGCTGCTCCAGTTTCAACTGTTCTGCCTTATTATTATTCGACCATGCTGGTCATTTATGAACATTTGAACATCTTGGCCATGTTCTGTTATAATCTCTACCCGGCACAGCCAGAAGAGGACTGGCCACCCCACATAGCCTGGTTCCTCTCTAGGTTTCTTCCTAGGTTTTGGCTTTTCTAGGGAGTTTTTCCTAGCCACCGTGCTTCTACACCTGCATTGCTTGCTGTTTGGGGTTTTAGGCTGGGTTTCTGTACAGCACTTTGAGATATCAGCTGATGTACGAAGGGCTATATAAATAAATTTGATTTGATTTTGATTTGATTTAAATTCTTGTCATATGAAGAGAAATTGTAGATAAAGCGTATCGCTGATCATTGGCCATTGGACATAAACATTGAACAACAAGCAATGAGTGGTTTGGAAGGAATCAGTGGCTAACTGCAAGGATTGCAAAGCAATCACTACCCTTGCTATTCAGTGGAGTCGGGGTGTGGTCTGGGTTTAAGGGTGTCTTTTCCAAGCTTAAAAGGATAAGCATTGACATGCCATGGGCCAGAAAAGGTTGAATACATTGGCCATGCTATCAATCTAGCATGACTTCTGCCGCGTTCAAAACAACTGGAAACTCGGAACTGGTCAATTTCAGACTTTGGTAAGGTCAAGACAACTGGGAACTCTGGAATAAAAGAGCTCTGACTGGGGGAAATACATTTTGAGCAGTCATCCAACTCCGAAATCCAAGTCGGGAACTCTGGCTTCTTTCTAGAGCTCTGGCCTGAAGCTCACTGATGTCATGATTCAACTTTTTCCGAGTTCCCAGTTGTCCTGAATGAACCATATATCCAGAGAATGGCAGAATTTGATGACAAAATTTTCCCACAAAAAGGATTGTTACGGCTTTAAAGGTGGGAAGGAGAGTCGGACCAAAATGCAGCGTGTAGATTGCGATCCATGTTTAATAAACAAATGTAAAACACGAATCAATTACACCACTACAAAACAAAGAACGTAACGAAAACCGAAACAGCCTATACTGGTGTAAATAAACACAGAACAAGGACATCAGGACACTAAGGACAATCACCCACGAAACACTCAAAGAATATGGCTGCCTAAATATGGTTCCCAATCAGAGACAACGATAAACACCTGCCTCTGATTGAGAACCACTTCAGACAGCCATAGACTTAACTAGAACACCCCACTAAGCTACAATCCCAATACAAACACACCACATACAAAAACCCATGCCACACCCTGGCCTGACCAAATAAATGAAGACAAACACAAAATACTTTGCCCAGGTCGTGACAGAACCCCCCCCCCCCAAGGTGCGGAGTCCCGGACGCACACCAAAAACTATAGGGGAGGGTCCGGGTGGGCGTCTGTCCATGGTGGCGGCTCCGGCGCGGGACGTGAACCCCACTCTATCAAAGTCTTAGTCCCTCCTCCTCGCGTCCTTGGATAGTCCACCCTCGCCGCCGACCATGGCCTAGTAGTCCTCACCCAGAACCCCACTGGACTGAGGGGCAGCTCGGGACTGAGGGACAGCTCGGGACTGAGGGACAGCTCGGGACTGAGGGACAGCTCGGGACTGAAGGACAGCTCGGGACTGAGGGGTAGTTCGGGACTGAGGGGTAGCTCGGGACTGAGAGGAAGCTCAGTACTGAGAGGAAGCTCAGCACTGAGAAGAAGCTCAGCACTGAGAGGAAGCTCAGGCAGGTAGTTAGATCAGGCAGATCCTGGCTGGCTGGCGGTTCTGGCAGATCCTGGCTGCTTCTTGCAGATTGGCAGCTCTGGCGGCTTCTTGCAGACTGGCAGCCCTGACGGTTTCTTGCAGACTGACAGCTCTGGCAGCTCCATGTAGACTGGCAGCTCCTTTCAGACTGGCAGCTCCTTGCAGACTGGCAGCTCCTTGCAGACTGGCAGCTCCTTGCAGACTGGCAACTCCATGCAGACTGGCAGCTCCTTGCAGACTGACAGCTCCTTGCAGACAGGCAGCTCCTTGCAGACTGGCTGCTCCATGCATACTGACAGCTGTGGCTGCTCCATGCAGACCGGCAGTTCTGGCTGCTCCATGCAGACTGACAACTCATTGCAGACTGACAGCTCTAGCTGCTCCATGCATACTGGCAGCTCTGGCAGCTCCATGCAGACCGACAGCTCTGACTGCTCCATGCAGACTGGCAGCTCTGGCGGCTTCTTGCAGATTGGCAGCTCTGGCGGCTTCTTGCAGACTGGCAGCTCTGACGGCTTCTTGCAGACTGACAGCTCTGGCAGCTCCATGTAGACTGGCAGCTCCTTGCAGACTGGCAGCTCATTGCAGACTGACAGCTCCTTGCAGACTGGCAGCTCCTTGCAGACTGGCAGCTCCATGCATACTGACAGCTCTGGCTGCTCCATGCAGACCGGCAGTTCTGGCTGCTCCATGCAGACTGAAAACTCCTTGCAGACTGACAGCTCTAGCTGCTCCATGCATACTGGCAGCTCTGGCTGTTCCATGCAGACAGACAGCTCTGACTGCTCCATGCAGACTGGCAGCTCTGGCTGCTCCATGTTGACTGGCAGCTCTGGCTGCTCCATGCAGGCTGGCAGCTCTGGCTGCGCTGAACAGGCAGGAGACTCAGGCAGCGCTGTAGAGGCGGAAGGCTCTGGCAGCGCTGGACAGGCGGGAGACTCCGGGCAGCGCTGTAGAGGAGAAAGACTCTGGCAGCGCTGGACAGGCGGGAGACTCCGGCAGCGCAGGAGAGGAGGAAGGCTCTGACAGCGCTAAACAGGTGGGAGACTCCGGCAGCGCAGGAGAGGAGGAAGGGTCTGACAGCGCTAAAAAGGCGGGAGACTCCGACAGCGCAGGAGAATAGGAAGGCTCTGGCAGCACTGGAGAGGCGAGGCGCACTCTAGGCCTGATGCCTGGTACTGGCACTGGTGGTATTGGTATTGGGCCGAGGACACGCACAGGAAGCCTGGTGCGGGGAGCTGCCACCGGAGGACTGGTGGGTGGAGGTGGCACAGGATGGGCTAGACCGTGAAGGCGTACTGGAGATCTTGAGTGCAGGGCTGGCACAGGACGTGCAAGGCTAGGGAGGTGCACAGGAGGCCTGGTGCGTGAGGCTGGCACAATCTTCACCAGCCGACTAACATTCACCTCATGACGAGTATGAAGCGCTGACCCAGGTGCCATCAAACCCCGACACGCTCCATCAGGCGCATTCCATGCTTAAAGCACCAACACAGCAACTCCCTCATTTCTCTCTCCTCCAATTTCCCCATGAACTCCTTCACAGTCTCTGCTTCGCTCTCCTCCAATACCGGTACTGGTTCTGGTCTCCTCCTTGGCTCCTCACGATTAACAGGGGTAGTTGGCTCAGGTCTGACTCCTGACTCTGCCACACTCTCCCTGAGCCTCCCCCCAAGAAATTTTTGGGGCTGACTCTTGGGCTTCCATCCGCGTCGCCGTTCTGCCTCTTCATACCGGCGCCTCTCCGCTTTCTTTGCCTCCATTTCTTCCTTGGGGCAGCGATATTCTCCAGGCTGTTCCCAGGGTCCTTCTCCATCAAGGATCTCCTCCCAAGTCCATTTCTCCAAGTAATGCAGCCTCTCCCACTGCTGCTGCTGCTGCTGCTTCTGTTGATTCTCCTGATTCCAGCGCCTCTCTGCTTTCACCGCTTTCAGGCTTTGCCAGGGTTTCCTCCCAAGTCCAGAAATCCTTATTTCCTATCTCCTGCTGCCGCTGTTGCTTCTCCTGCTGCTCCTGCCTGTTGACACGCCGCTTGGTCCTGTTGTGATGGGTGATTCTGTTACGGCTTTCTAGGTGGGAAGGAGAGTCGGACCAAAATGCGGCGTGTAGATTGCGATCCATGTTTAATAAACAAACCTAAAACACGAATCAATTACAAACACTACAAAACAAAGAACGTAACGAAAACCGAAACAGCCTATACTGGTGTAAATAAACACAGAACAAGGACACCAGGACACTAATGACAATCACCCACGAAACACTCAAAGAATATGGCTGCCTAAATATGGTTCCCAATCAGAGACAACGATAAACACCTGCCTCTGATTGAGAACCACTTCAGACAGCCATAGACTTAACTAGAACACCCCACTAAGCTACAATCCCAATACAAACACACCACAGGTGCTTCTACACCTGCATTGCTTGCTGTTTGGGGTTTTAGGCTGGGTTTCTGTACAGCACTTTGAGATATCAGCTGATGTACGAAGGGCTATATAAATAAATTTGATTTGATTTGATTTGATTTGAAAAACCCATGCCACACCCTGGGCTGACCAAATAAATGAAGACAAACACAAAATACTACGACCAGGGCGTGACAAGGATAGCTGCGCCACCTTCCTGTTGTGAGCACAGCACAACAAGGTGAGTCCAAAAATGTCTTGTATGCTGCTGCATAAATGATGTAATATGCCAGGGAGATACAGTTGAAGTCGGATGTTTACATACACCTTAGCCAAATACATTTAAACTCAGTTTTTCACAATTCCTGACATGTAATGCTAGTAGAAATTCCCTGTCTTAGGTCAGTTAGGATCACCACTTAATTTTAAGAATGTGAAATGTCAGAATAATAGTGGAGAGAATGATTTATTTCCACTTTAATTTCTTTCATCACATTCCCAGTGGGTCAGAAGTTTACATACACTCAATTAGTATTTGGCAGCATTGCCTTTAAATTGTTTAACTTGGGTCAAACTTTTCAGGTAGCCTTCCACAAGCTTCCCACTGTAACGTGGGTCAATTTTGGCCCATTCCTCCTGACAAAGCTGGTGTAACTGAGTCAGATTTGCATGACTCCTTGCGGGTACACACTTTTTCAGTTCTGCCAACAAATGTTTTATGGGATTGAGGTCAGGGCTTTGTGATGGCCACTCCAATACCTTGACTTTGTTGTCCTTAAGCCATTTTGCAACAACTTTAGAAGTATGCTTGGTGTCATTGTCCATTTGGAAGACCCATTTGCGACTAAGCTTAAACTTCCTAACTGATGTCTTGAGATGTTGCTTCAATATATCCACATAATTGTCCATCCTCATGATGCCATCTATTTTGTGAAGTGCACCAGTCCCTCATGCAGCAAAGCACCCACACAACATGATGCTGCCACCCCCGTGCCTCACATTTGGGATGGTGTTCTTTGGCTTGCAAGCCTCCTCCTTTTCTTCCAAACATAACAACGGGCATTATGGCCAATCAGTACCTTCAGGTGTTTGGAGATTGTTCCCAAGGACTAACCAAAATGTGAAGGTCTACAATGTTTTTTCTGAGGTCTTGATTTCTTTTGATTTTCCCATGATGTCAAGCAAAGAAGCACTGAGTTTGAAGGTAGGCCTTGAAATACATCCACAGGTACACCTTCAATTGACTCAAATGATGTCAATTAGCCTCTCAGAGCTTCTAAAGTCATGCCATCATTTTCTGGAATTTTCCAAGCTGTTTAAAGGCACAGTCAACTTATGTATGTAAACTTCTGACCCACTGGATTTGTGATAGATTTAACGTATAATTCACTCTGTCTGTAAACAATTCTTGGAAAAATTACTTTTCTCATGCACTAAGTAGATATCCTAACTGACTTGCCAAAACTATAGTTTAACAAGAAGTGTGTGGAGTGGTTGAAAAGCGAGTTTTAATAGCTCCAACCTAAGTGTATGTAAACTTCCCACTGATCCTAACTGACCTAAAACACTGAATTTTTACTAGGATTAAATGTCAGGAATTGTGAAAAATGGAGTTTAAATGTATTTGGCTAAGGTGTATGTAAACCTCTGACTTCAAATGTATGTAGGAAGAGATGACATTTTAAGCATTGCACAGTCTTCACCTTTTACGGGGCATGCAGTCTTTCACTAGCCACTCTACAAACACACCTCATAATTCTATTGAGGCAACAAGCGAACATGACACCAGGAAAGGAATGTTTCATACCTGCCATTGCACTTCCTGACAGGGATTCTCATTGTCTGTGGAATGTTGTTTCGGGAAAACACCTGTGTAACTTGGTCAGCACCATTTTCTTCCAGACGTGCTGACACACTTTCCCGAAAACAGGTCGGCACTGTGGAAAGGTGCACACCTGGTCTGTGCACACACACACACTCCATCTCCCCAAAATAATTTGTTGTAATTTTAGAGCTATTTATTTGAATACTGGACACGTTACACGTTACAATTACCATGATAAGACCTGCAACCTTGGAATCTTCTGAGTTCTCGTGGTAACACAGAAGCACTACTGGCACTAGTTTTTCTGTGTTTTTCTTAAGGAGAAGAGGTTTGTCAGAGACAAACTGAACCGGTTGTGTATTTTCACATGGAAAAGTACTCAGCAGGATTAGGTAATGCTGATGGATAATTTATTAGAAGTTCT
Source organism: Oncorhynchus masou masou (assembly GCF_036934945.1). Taxonomy (NCBI): domain Eukaryota; kingdom Metazoa; phylum Chordata; class Actinopteri; order Salmoniformes; family Salmonidae; genus Oncorhynchus; species Oncorhynchus masou. The sequence goes on from NC_088244.1 coordinate 45,416,442, forward strand.
CTCTGGAAATAGTGCTCCACACAGTTAGGAGCTGAGGGGTGGATCGCTGTGCAGCACTCGCCAGTTCCTGGTGAGATGTGTTATAAACCAATCACACGCTTGGCAATATGAAAAAGAGAAAGAGGATTGATGTCGCGCAAAGACGTTTATCAAACTTAGGCATCATTACCAAAAGCAGCGGCACATTACTTTAGCTACAGAAAGGTCTTAGAATCACTTGTGATTTTTAATTACAACTCTTCCCATCATTCTTCTTAATTTTAATTAATGGACTGCACTTGTACTGTGTTGGACATCCATTGCCAACTCCCCCAGACAACTTGTGATGACAGTGAGCACAGTGTATAAATGATAACTTTACCAACATATTTAAGAAGTTGTAACAACCGAACAGACTTTTCTCATAGTCAAGTAAAAAGCGGATTCAGTGAATTCAATTTTACTCCCGAGTTTAGCACAGATCTGGGCCTAAGGCCATGTCAGTGGACAAACAAGGAAATAAGGGGTAGAGAGGGGTGTGTGAACGTGCCTCCTCTGTGGCAACTTCTCTGTTGATTGGCTGCCAGGAAACACCGCGTGGAAAGCATTCATCATGCTAACAAACAAGTTTAAATGGCCTGACTTACTGTAAGAGTGTCATATCACATACCAGCCCTTAGCTGTTGACACAAGCTTGCCAAGGCTCTTCCGATTAATCGGACCTTGATGCAACCCTCGGCCAGTATTCATGAAATGTATCACAGTATGAGTGTTGATCTAGAATTATTTGGCTTCTAGATATTTATGAATGAGATGGGGACTTGATCCTAGATCCGCACTCCTACTCTGAGAGACTTTGTGAAAACAACCCCTAAAGCGTAGGCCGTATTCGGCTGACGATCCATCTTGTGACCACGACTCTCTCCCTCCATCCCTCCTTCCCTCTCTAAGTGCTTCCTGGAGCTAGGTGAGTGCCAGCTCAGTCTGGAGGGCTTCAACGATAGCACCATCCCCAAAGAGCTGCAGTACTACAGCCACTCCACGACCGCAACTGATACAAGGTCAGTCACCTCCCACACCTTTCACCTCTAACTCCTGTCACTCCCATCAGGCATGCATGTTGAGTCCTCCATTTACAGTGGTTCCTCCTTAAACAGTTGTGGCACACCTTGTGGGCTGCATTCTGTGGCACGTCATTTAATTGGGCCAATTTTTTGCCCTTTTTTTCTGTTAATGCAAGTTATTGCTAGTTTGACCACCAGAGGGCACCTTTGAGAAGCATTTGATAGTCTTTCATATTGCAGGAGACCAGAGTTCAATCCCCGACCGGGAGGAGGCGGTAGGCTGTCCTTGTAATAAGAATGAGTTCTTAACTGATTCCATATGTGTTATTTTACAATGTAGAAAATAGTAAAAATATAGAAACATCCTGGAATAATTAGGTGAGTCCAAACTTTTGACTGCTACTTGCTACTTACTGCTACTATTTATTCTACTTGCTACTTGCTTAATTCATTTGATTAACATTATGGTGTTTCTATTCCGTGAAAAATGAAAAACCCTCTGGGTAAATTCAGAAAGTTTCACTCTCAGAGCGCACACTGAACATAGGATTGATTTGAGTGTTCTGGCCTTACAACGGCAGTCATACACACAAGCTAACGTTGGCTAGCTTGCTAGCTACTTCCAGACACAAAAAAGACCTCTCTGACCATTTTACTCACCATAAATTCATTATTCTACGCTCTGGTGCTTTGAAATCGGAGTTGATAACCAGAGCGGATTTACGAAAGCACCTGAATGTTCATTGAGAATGCAGAATGACTATAGCATTTAGCTAAGCTAAGAATGACGGGAATAATCAAGTCAATAAATATTGAGTAGTTACAGTGCCTTGCGAAAGTATTCGGCCCCCTTGAACTTTGCGACCTTTTGCCACATTTCAGGCTTCATACATAAAGATATAAAACTGTATTTTTTTGTGAAGAATCAACAACAAGTGGGACACAATCATGAAGTGGAACTACATTTATTGGATATTTCAAACTTTTTTAAACTGAAGAATTGGGGGTGCAAAATTATTCAGCCCCTTAAGTTAATACTTTGTAGCGCCACCTTTTGCTGCGATTACAGCTGTAAGTCGCTTGGGGTATGTCTCTATCAGTTTTGCACATCGAGAGACTGACATTTTTTCCCATTCCTCCTTGCAAAACAGCTCAAGCTCAGTGAGGTTGGATGGATGGAGAGCATTTGTGAACAGCAGTTTTCAGTTCTTTCCACAGATTCTCGATTGGATTCAGGTCTGGACTTTGACTTCTAACACCTGGATATGTTTATTTTTTAACCATTCCATTGTAGATTTTGCTTATTGTTTTGGATCATTGTCTTGTTGGAAGACAAATCTCCGTCCCAGTCTCAGGTCTTTTGCAGACTCCATCAGGTTTTCTTCCAGAATGGTCCTGTATTTGGCTCCATCCATCTTCCCATCAATTTTAACCATCTTCCCTGTCCCTGCTGTAGAAAAGCAGGCCCAAACCATGATGCTGCCACCACCATGTTTGACAGTGGGGATGGTGTGTTCATGGTGATGAGCTGTGTTGCTTTTACGCCAAACATAACGTTTTGCATTGTTGAAAAAAGTTAAATTTTGGTTTCATCTGACCAGAGCACCTTATTCCACATGTTTGGTGTGTCTCCCAGGTGGCTTGTGGCAAACTTTAAACAACACTTTTTATGGATATCTTTAAGAAATGGCTTTCTTCTTGCCACTCTTCCATAAAGGCCAGATTTGTGCAATATACGACTGATTGTTGTCCTATGGACAGAGTCTCCCACCTCAGCTGTAGATCTCTGCAGTTCATCCAGAGTGATCATGGGCATCTTGGCTGCATCTCTGATCAGTCTTCTCCTTGTATGAGCTGATAGTTTAGAGGGACGGCCAGGTCTTGGTAGATTTGCAGTGGTCTGATACTCCTTCCATTTCAATATTATCGCTTGCACAGTGCTCCTTGGGATGTTTAAAGCTTGGGAAATCTTTTTGTATCCTAATCCGGCTTTAAAATTCTTCACAACAGTATCTCGAACCTGCCTGCTGTGTTCCTTGTTCTTCATGATGCTCTCTGCGCTTTTAAAGGACCTCTGAGACTATCACAGTGCAGGTGCATTTATACGGAGACTTGATTACACACAGGTGGATTGTATTTATCATCATTAGTTATTTAGGTCAACATTGGATCATTCAGAGATCCTCACTGAACTTCTGGAGAGAGTTTGCTGCACTGAAAGTAAAGGGGCTGAATAATTTTGCACGCCCCATTTTTCAGTTTTTGATTTGTTAAAAAAGTTTGAAATATCCAATAAATGTCATTCCACTTCATGATTGTGTCCCACTTGTTGTTGATTCTTCACAAAAAAATACAGTTTTATATCTTTATGTTTGAAGCCTGAAATGTGGCAAAAGGTCGCAAAGTTCAAGGGGGCCGAATACTTTCGCAAGGCACTGTAGTTAGATAGATAGCCTATAGTTAATATACTGTCAAGTTTGATGTATAACTACTAACGTTAGGTAGCTAACATACCGGTACATACTGCTGTAATGATATGCTATGTGGTTCAGTTAGCCTATAGTTAATATACTGTCAAGTTTGATGTATAACTACTAACGTTAGGTAGCTAGCTAACATACTGCTGTAATGATATGCTATGTGGTTCAGTTAGCCTATAGTAAATATCCTGGCAAGATTGATGTATAACTACGAATGTTAGGTAGATAGGAAACACACCGGTACATACTGCTGTAATGATATGCTATGTGGTTCGTAAGGACAGTGTAGCTAACAAATTAACAAATTAACAATAATCAGTTTATTCTTTGGTTTAAACTGCCCATTCACAGTCAGTTAGAGACACAGTAGAGCATTGGGACAAAAATAATAATAATAATCAGTGCTCTCACTCCCCTTTGGTTGTTAAGGCAAATCTGGTCGGTGATGGGATGAGGGTTTTCACACATAGCTCTGCTATTAGACTATTCTTAAGGTTGAATAGTCTATTGTTCAGCTATTAGCCTCCCTCCCCAACTTGCAACAAATGGATTTATTTTTGTTGAGAGCAAAAACGCTTTTATTGTCAATCCAAAATATTATTTCTGAAAGCAACTTTTTTAATTTTCAATCAACAATAATTGTTCTTATGGCAAAAACGAGGCTTCAAATGTAAAAAAAAATTTGCAATCAAATATTTTGTAATACAGCGCAAAACAATATGCTTTTTATTCCCCAAGAAGATTTTGAGAACAAAAAATGCATTTGAAAACAAAAAAAGGAAGTCATAGCGGACACCTACGTAGAAGGACTGTACGGCATCTCAGGTAAGCAGCACTGGGCGCTCTTCCGTCCAACTTCTAACGTTACATAGCTAGTAGTTAGCTCCTACGATTCAGTGTCGGTTCATAACGTTCTACTATATTACATAGATACATACAGTGGGGCAAAAAAGTATTTAGTCAGCCACTAATTGTGCAAGTTCTCCCACTTAAAAAGATGAGAGAGGCCTGTAATTTTCATCATAGGTACACTGGACAGGTGTCTTTTATACTGATAACAAGTTCAAACAGGTGCCATTAATACAGGTAACAAGTTGAGGACAGCCTCTTAAAGAAGAAGTTACAGGTCTGTGAGAGCCAGAAGTCTTGCTTGTTTGTAGGTGACCAAATACTTATTTTCCACCATAATTTTCAAATAAATTCATAAAAAATCCGACAAAGCGATTTTCTGGATTTTTTTTCTCCTTTTGTCTGTCATAGTTGAAGTGTACCTATGATGAACATTACAGGCCTCTCCCATCTTTTGAAGTGGGAGAACTTGCACAATTGGTGGTTGACTAAATACTTTTTTTGCCCCACTGTACATACCGTAGAATGATAAATCATGCAATTTTTATTCTCAAGCTAACTAAAAATATTTACATTTACATTACATTTAAGTCATTTAGCAGACGCTCTTATCCAGAGCGACTTACAAATTGGTGAATTCACCTTCTGACATCCAGTGGAACAGCCACTTTACAATAGTGCATCTAAATCATTAAGGGGGGGTGGTGAGAAGGATTACTTATCCTATCCTAGGTATTCCTTGAAGAGGTGGGGTTTCAGGTGTCTCCGGAAGGTGGTGATTGACTCCGCTGTCCTGGCGTCGTGAGGACGCCAAATTCCTGTTCTCGCCATTTTCAGTTGAATTCATCTAACTTTCTTTCATGGCAACTCATAAGCAGGCCATGTCGTATTTGCTTCATAGTCGATATATAATCATATTTCGTGACAGTGTAACAGTTAGCTTTTTTTACAGTGATGAAAGAACACAATATGTCTGTCAGGGAATGCTATTCTGATATGTCAGATGAAGAGTTAGACCAGAAAGTCAGGGACATTAAGGCAAGATGCCCCATGCAGGCTTTAGAATGGTCAAAGGAAGTCAGAACAATGGTCCATCGTGTACAATGGAGAAGAGTTAGGGAGTCTTTGCAGCGTGTAGATGGTGCAGGTATCATTGCCAGAATGATCCAGCTTCGTTGCATTGCTCGGCAAAAATACTCAGTTCCTGCACCCCTGTCTCTTGTCCACATTGATACAAATCATAACTTGATTAGGTACTAAGATGTATAATGTCTCCATCAAATCTAAGTTATTTTATCTTTTTTAATCTTACTTATTCCTAGACACATTTTCAATGATGTATGAAATTGGAGATGTTAAACTGGTAATCGATAAATAATGAATCAGGTTAATAGGTTAAACATTTCACTTTTAATTCCAATGTGGGTTTTTTTCAAGATACAACATTGTCTCATTTGGTGGTATAGATGGATTTTCAAGGAAGGTGAGTATATTATTTTGTATACATATTGCATATGTCTCATCACCTAATGAACAACCACAACACCAGTCTGGTGTTAAGCTTTCTGTGCTCTATTGTCGCATCCTGAAAATTACATCTGCTGCTTTAGATTGAAAGGTCATATCTCAGTTATTATTTTCGTATCTACAAAAAATAAGCTATTTTCTTTCATTTCAGATGTATGTTCACTGTCCGAGGAACAGGCCGTGGAAGCTTTATTGCTGGCAAAAGTGTCCATAACCAGAGGTAATTAAACTGTTCTGTGTTCTTTTCTCTCTTCCTCTCTGCCTGTCTTGTACATTGAACCTGTCTCACATGCATTAATTAAAAAACCCTTAAGATGTCAGCTGCTAATATTCAGATTTACACCACATTAACACTCAACCATTTTCACTGGACTGTCAAGCCCCTGTTGCTGCCAAATTTGTCACTGTTACAGATGTGTTTCTTTTGAGCGTTCCAGATTGAGCAGGTGGAGGACCTGCTTTCTCAGGAGGATAATCTGGTATCTGGAAACACTGACAATGGGGTCATTGTTCCTGACATCCCATGCTCCCTGTCTACTGGGAATCTTGCTGTGCTGCAACGTCAAGTGAACCCCACCACTGACTCCTCATCTTTTGGTCAGGACATATACATGCATGCTATTCGATTAGTTACAAGTATCCAGCCTTTTTAGGTGCAGTCCTGCCACACTATGTAGGATATTGTTTTAGCCCCAGTGTCACTCATGATAATTGCCAACAGTTGTATTTTTTGGAGGAGGGTGAAGGAGGCCCAGCTGTCAAAGTGAGAGAGTAGGCTATTCTGGATAGAGCAGGTACTTTTGTGTAGCCTACTTCTTGTGAGGTTTTCTGTCCTCAGATAAAGAGAGCTGTGAAAGCCTGTCTGCAGATTAAGAGTTCCCAATGAAGAGCAGCGGTTCTCAGTCATGGGGACTCAGAGGTGCACATTTTTGTTTTTGCCTCAGCACTGCAAAGCTGGTTCAAAGGATCGACTCATCGTCAAGCTTCAAGTGGTATTTATGCATTCATTTGTGATGCTATCTTTGATATTATCCTGCTCTTGTCACATGCTACACATATCTATCTATCCAATGTTAGCACGATGTGTTATATGGGATATTATACAGGAAGTATTATTAAAGAGATGCTTTACATTGAAATACAGATAGAGATGCAGAAGTCCCAGAGTTACTGATCCAAGGTCAGTTTATATTATACAGGAAGTATTATTAAATAGATGCTTTACATTGAAATACAGATAGAGATGCAGAAGTCCCAGAGTTACTGATCCAAGGTCAGTTTATATTATACAGGAAGTATTATTAAATAGATGCTTTACATTGAAATACAGATAGAGATGTAGTAGTCCCAGAGTTAATGATCCAAGGTCAGTTTTGCATTTCACCTCCTGATGATTATGATGACTGCCGTGTTAACATGACTAAGCTTTGTTTTTCTATTATATCTATATCCATCTGTCATTCATCTGCAGTGTCAGGACCCGGTTTCGAACCTGGGTCTCCGGAGAAACAGTCACTTAACCAACTGAGCCACGAATAGACAGCAGAACCCAGAAGATGAGGCAGACACAGCAGTACTTAAGACGGTGTATTTAATAAAGAAAAACTCCTAAAATAAAAAATGGCAAATCCAAAAGGTGGTAGGTAAAACACAAAAAAAAAACTAAAAAGAAACTCACTAAAACTAAACAAAAACAAAAAAAAGAATACTACAAGAACTTCACCCGGAATCGACAAGAGCACACAGAACACTAGGGCAGGGTGCCAACATACAAACACAGAGCACAGAACTGAGGGAAACAAAGGGTTTAAATACAATCAGGGGAAACGAGACACAGGTGCAAACAATAATGGGGATCAAGGGAAAAACACAGGGACAAAAAGCACAATGGGGACATCTACTGACAAAAACACGGAACAACCCTGGCCAAATCCTGACATGCAGGTATGTTTTGATGTGAGAGATGGTGCCAGTCCCCTTAACGCCACCTCACCCGCTCTTAAGATAACCTTCGGGCCGACTAGGAGCCTGGTTAGGAGACACCACAAGAGGCACTATAATTGTGATGAACTGAGAGAGTTTTAGGTAGCATTGGAATTCATTAATCTTATGCTGTCTTCCCTGCTCCTCTGTTCTTACCTCTTTCCTTTGGTCTTCTATACCTCTCTCCCCACCTGTCTTCCTCTTTTTATAATGCAAACCATATGTGCATTGAAGTACAGATTGAACTTGTATTCATAATAGAATATTATAAATATTATAATTGTAACACCTGGATAATGAACTTTCAATAAAGCGTTTCACATTCTCCACTGGTTGAAATGAAGTATCTCATTGAAATACTATCCTGTGTCCTTAGATTACTGCAGATGAAGGGAGTTAGATATGCATAGAAAGTGTGGTGAACTGTTTTTTTTCTGTATATATGAATTACAAAATAGCCATAAATCATGTTTCGAGTCTATTACATAGTTACAATGTGTACTCATTGATGGAGCAGGAGTGGTAAACACTGTTGAAGTGTATAATTGTAATACATACATGCAGACACAGCATCATTCAAATAATGGAGTTTGTTCTGGATTGTCTCAGAGATTCATACCTGAACCGCACCTCTATTTACCAAGGAAGAATACATGATCAGTGAATATATTCAATGTACAGGCTACAATGTGGGAATATCATGCGTGGTAATAACTACAGTACATGTATATAGGACTTGCATCCTTGGCACAATAAAGTTATTATATTCTACTCAATCCATTGGCTTCATTAATGCCATTCAGACTTGAAGTCGATCCAACAACAGGTTCATAGGTTCTGAACTAATGGTCCATACACAGATCAGTATTAGTTCAGGACCTAACGTTTTAGGGTCCATACACAGATCGGCTACATATTGTAGCTAGCTACACATCCATAGGCGTACAGTTATTTTTATCCTCACTACACAATAAGTAAATAGCTAGCTAGCTATGTTACTTCAACTGTATTACATGGCAAATATAAGCAATTCAAGCTAACACAGTTGTACATCAAATTTGCAGTAAATGCTTTAGCTAGCTAGATTCTTTACATCCACTGTTTCACAAGATGAACATAAAACATTACACAACACACATTACAAATTAATTATCATGTCATAACACCAGCTAGCTAGCTGGCTAATGTTAGCTAGTCAGCTAACTTGCTAAATAAGGATTTTTGTGAATTAACTTTATGACAAAAAAATATGCACAAATGTTTGTCTCTACATTAACGTATTCATCTCAATTATACATTTCTTGCTTGACTCGTTATGACGTTATAAACACTTTCATTTGCTTCTACCATAATGTTTTTTCAGACATCTTTGCTGAAGAAAGGCCCCAGGGACGGGTGGCCCGCGTCAAATTTGTTATTGGAACCAATCGATATGATTGGTCATATGAAAACCTTGGGACCCAAATGCATAATGAGTGCTCTAACTCCCCCTTGTGGTGGTCTGGAGCAATGAAACCATGACGCAGGGTACCTCTAAGTCCCACGGTGTAAGCTCACAACTTTTAAAGGAGGAACCACTGTACTAAACATAAGGTTTGTGTGTTGTTATGAGTTGATTCGAAAGGAACCAAGGACACTCTTGGAGTGTTATACTGTATGTCCATGCCCACACTGCAGACAAGAAATGCCACTTTTTTCATCCCTTGAGTGCCATCCTCTCAACTATCTCATTACATAACAACATAACAAATCAAGAACATGGTCTGTTTAGACCCAACATGGTCTGTTTAGGCCTTACTCCTCTGGGACATCTCACATATCTTTCATATTGGCTAACACACTAGAAGTTGACGTGATAACATGAGTTCAAACACATGTTTAAACATGTACACCTGTCATTCTATAACCCCTAATAAAATTAAAACATTGCTCACCTGGTGTAATTTTTTCTTTTTTGGCAGGCCTGGCACTCATGGGCAGTAATAAACTTTGAGGCGGTGCTGCACTGCAAGAACCAGAACCAGAACCAGAACCAGGGACAGGACAAGAAGAAAAGAAGAAGGACCACGCCTGTGGTGCCAGCGCCAACAGTGAGGCCAGCAACAGCGAGCTGGACTGCACAGAGCACAGCCCAGTGCCCTTGTCGGGCCAGAAGAAGGCCAACAAGGAAAGGGAGGCAGCCATCTTGAACCCTTCTTCCTCCACCATCCACAAACGTTAACCTGCCCTTTCAATCTTCACTATGGGACCAATCCGAACTAATTTGACAGACCTGTGTGTAACTTGAAACGTAAATCACATGTCAATGAGAGTCAAGGAGAGAATTTGAGTTGAAGGACAAGTGAGGCTGGTGTGACAACTTGATGTCACGCCAAAAAAGAGGTGGCGAAAAGTGACAGAAAAAACCTATTGCGTAAGCAGTAGATTAAGTTTTCCCTCTACTCTGTTGACAACAAATTGTTTGTTTGTTTGTGGTAAGATCATTCAGACAAATCTATTCATTTCAAATGGACCAACTTAGGTCTTCTGTCTATGAATTAATGCCTTACTGAATTCAAAGTACAATCAATCACAATTCTTTCTCTCCTTCATTCTCCCTGTTGTTTGGAAAGCACAGGACCTCTCCAAGACGTTACTTCTCTGTGTGGTTCCTGCTGTCCAGGGTTTCTTCCACTCCATCTCCCTCTCCAGGGGAGACACCTTCCAGGACACCCTCAGGTAAGTCTCCACACAGGGCCAGGGCCAGTAGTCACAAAAAGTCTTAGAGTAGGAGTGCTGATCTAGGATCATTCTTCTCTTTCAGATCAAAATGAATAATATTATAAGGATGGGGGAGACCTGAAACTAGATCAGCACTCCTACTCCTACTCTCCTACATTGATAGACCCTGAATTGAAATATGTTGAGAGGGAGCCCTCTGGTGGCAGAGAGAATAATTTGTGTTGCTTCATGGACTTGATGCCTTAGTGTCGATTTGCTTTGGTTTGAATGTGTGTTGATATTCAGCTTTTTAGGGAAACTTTTTTGTTGTTGTGTGTGAACCTGTCAATAAATATGCAATGGACACAAGACTTGATGCTTCTGTTTACTTTCTCCAGGGTGCTGACCCTCTGGTTTGACTATGGATACTGGCCTGAAGTCAACAAGGCACTGGTGGAGGGCATCAAAACCATTCAGATGGACACCTGGATCTCACATGCTCATTTTCGATTTGCTTTTATTATTATGTCCGTTGTGATAAAACTCCTTGAAACTGAATTCTTCCCATGGGCAAGGTTGATATTGGGCCATGAATCATCCATAACAGTTATTCAACAAAGTCTTATAGGACAGTAACAGAATAGGAAAGCCAGATTGCATTTCCACGGGGGGGATAACTATGTTATGTCTCCCTCTTGCCCCCTCGCCCATAGGTGATCCCCCAGCTGATTGCCCACATTGACACTCCCCGCGCTCTTGTGGGCCGCCTCATCCACAAGCTGCTCACTGACATTATTCGGTAAGACACCCAGGTAACGATTGACATACTGCTGCTGGAGCTAGGTAGCCTTGGTTGGAAGCCTATTTCTGCTCTCTTTCCAACTTCATTAAATGATCGTGCCATGTTCTATCTCTCCCTCTTTTCTTCTGGTCTTTGAGCTATCTGTTGACGGTGGCCTCCAAGTCTACCACCAATGCCCGCCACAACGCTGCTAACAGGATCCTCGAGAACATGTGTGAGAACTGTAACACCCTGGTCCAGCAACCCATCATGATATGTGATGCTAGTCAGTGCACAATACTCCACCTCACAGTGCAGCTATATACAGTACCAGTCAAAAGTTTGGACACAGCTACTCATTCCAGGGTTTTTCATTATTTTTTTTACTATTTTCTACATTGTAAAATAATAGTGAAGACACAAAACTATGAAATAACACATGGAATCATGTAGTAACCAAAGAAGTGTTAAACAAATCAAAATATATTTTAGATTTTATATTCTTCAAAGTAGCTACCCTTTGCCTTGATGACAGCTTAGCACACTCTTGGCTTTCTCTCAAACAGCTTCATGAGGAATGCTTTTTCAACAGTCCCACAAATGCTGAGCATTTGTTGGCTGTTTTTCCTTCACTCTGCAGTCCAACTCATCCCAAACCATGTTAATTGGGTTGAGGTCGGGTAATTGTAGAGGCCAGGTCATCTGATGCAGCACTCCATCACTCTCCTTCTTGGTCAAATAGACCTTACACAGCCTGGAGGTGTGTTTTGGGTCATTGTCCTGTTGAAATACAAATGATAGTCCCACTAAGCGCAAACCCACATGTAGCTAACGCCCTACACTTTTCTGGTCTGGTATGTTCATTCTCAACTCATCCCTTATACACTCGGGTAAAAGGGCTGCATTTCCGTCATGCTGATACGCTCTCTGAGCTCCCTCAGGCATGGCTACTTACTGGTGCAAAGCATCATCAAAAATGATGATCTCGTTAGAAAACTAAAATGACAATCCTACCTTAACAAAAATAGTTTCATCCAATTTCATATCACATAGACAACGTATTGGATGGGAACTTGACAGATAACAGGAGGAACCTTCCGAAGTTATAGTATTTGATTTATACAGTTTTTAATCACAAAATGAAAAGCAATACGTCAATAGTTTTATACCTCATTGAGCATTCCCACATTCGGATGTTAGAAATATTGTTCCAAAGTTCTCTTTTTGGACGTTAAAGTTGTGGGCTGGCGAAACTCTTCTGGGGATAATGACGTTCCGATTTCAATACTAGAGAGCCAGAGAGTCCTCTGCTGCATTAAATATACCACCAGTGTGTGGAGGAGTCAAAGAGAGGCACCCACCTCCCCTCTTCAGTGGGTAAGAAAGGGACTGGTAATTTGTCAACCAGTGCCAAGCTGAACTGAGCCACTGGATTCTCAAGTGTCGTCATGACGCTCCCATACATCTACATTTCAGCCAAAAACCATTCAAACAAAAAGTGGACAATGACCCAGCTACCGCTCTCTTTTGTGATCCACAGCTAACACTAACTGAAACAAACGATCCAGGACCAGAACGGACTCTGCTGGACAATCAAGCGTTGAAACAGGATGGCCATTTTGTGCCACGAACAACCTTTTGACTGCATCCGACTAAATGTATCTTTCTGTTCCGCGTTTGTTGTCCACTGCAAAATCACTGGATGGACATTGGCCACACAATACAAACTAGGAACCACATGCCTAAATCCATGAGTCTTTGGCTCAAGCCAAAACTGTAAAAATGCATAACATTCTTAGTAGTTTCTATGGTACTTTAGTTTGTTAAGATAAGTTAACAAGCTAAGTGGCATGCCTTTGTAAATTGGAGCTTCTACTGTATAGCTTTCTCTTTCCTCAACCAAGAGTTGTGGAGGATATTAGTATGTGGAATAACTATCTTTCCTTGTTGTTGGCCCAAATGTTGCCTCAATGTTGACACTAAGTCGTCACTCTGTGTTCCTTTCCCATCTGTTGGAGATGACACTGTGTAGCCTGAGGCCCTGAACAAAAAGGCTATCCGGATTGTCAACAGAGTACAAGACAAACTGACTGGTATAAGTCTTTCACTACACATGTAGTTATAAATGCTCATATGCTATCATATTCTAGGATACGCTAGTACAGGGGAATTCAACTCTTACCCTACAAGGTTCGGAGCCTGCTGGTTTTCTGTTCTACCTGGTCATTAATTGCATACACTTGGTGTCCCAGGTCTAAATGGGCTACTGATTAGAGGGGTACAATAAAAAAGTTGAATTTGAGTGTGCTAGTATATTAGCATTAATTGACTAATAGTTGTTGTTTTCCTCATCAGGGCGAGATTTCTCACACAACAAGACTCTGAAAGTGTCGAACCCAATTGGAGCTCCTCATCAAACAGGAGACATCACACGAGAATCTGTGCCAGTGTTATATTGGTAGGTCAGTATGATCTGTCTCTGTTAGTCAGTCAGCCTGATGTTCGTCACTGTCACCAGCTTCACTAATAAGTGCATCGAATTCGTCATCACCAGAGTGACTGTACGTAAACAGTTGATTTCAGAAGTTTACATACACCTTAGCCAAATACATTTAAACTCAGTTTTTCACAATTCCTAACATTTAATCCTAGTAAAAATTTCCTGTCTTAGGTCAGTTAGAATCACCACTATATTTTAAGAATGTGAAATGTCAGAATAATAGTAGAGAGAATGATTTATTTCAGATTTTATTTCTTTCATCACATTCCCAGTGGGTCAGAAGTTTACATACACTCAATGAGTATTTGGTGGCATTGCCTTTAAATTGTTTAACTTGGGTCAAATGTTTTGGGTAGCCTTCCACAAGCTTCCCCCAATAAGTTGGGTGAATTTTGGCCCATTCCTCCTGACAGAGCTGGTGTAACTGAGGCAGGTTTGTAGGCCTCCTTGCTCGAACACACTTTTTCAGTTCTGCCCACACATTTTCTATGGGATTGAGGTCAGGGCTTTGTGATGGCCACTCCAATACCTTGACAATGTTGTCCTTAAGCCGTTTTGCCACAACTTTGGGAGTATGCTTGGGGTCATTGTCCATTTGGGAGACTCATTTGCAACCAAGCTTTAACTTCCTGACTGATGTCTTGAGATGTTATATCCGCATAATTGTCCATCCCCATGAGGGATTTTGTGAAGTGCAACAGTCCCTCCTGCAGCAAAGCACCCACACAACATGATGCTACCACCCCCGTGCTTCATGGTTGGGATGGTGTTCTTCGGCTTGCAAGCCTCCCCCTTTTTCCTCCTAACATTATGGCCAAACCGTTCTATTTTTTTTTTACATCAGACCAGAGTACATTTCTCCAAAATATTACGATCTTTGTCCCCATGTGCAGTTGCAAACCATAGTCTGGCTTTTTTTATGGCGGTTTTGGAGCAGTGGCTTCTTCCTTGCTGAACGGCCTTTCAGGTTATGTTGATATAGGACTCGTTTTACCGTGGATATAGATACTTTTATACCTGTTTCCTCCAGCATCTTCACAAGGTCCTTTGCTGTTGTTCTGGGATTGATATGCACTTTTCACACCAAAGTACGTTCCTCTCTAGTTGACAGGAAGCGTCTCCTTCCTGAGCGGATTGACGGCTGCGTGGTCCCATTGTGTTTATACTTGCCTACTATTGTTTGTACAGATGAACGTGGTACCTTCAGGTGTTTGGAAATTGTTCCCAAGGATGAACCAGACTTGTGGAGGTCTACAATTTATTTTCTGAGATCTTGGCTGATTTCTTTTGATTTTCCCATGATGTCAAGCAATGAGGCACTGAGTTGGAAGGTAGGCCTTGAAATACATCCACAGGTACACCTACACCAATTGTGTCAAATGATGTCAAATAGCAGAAGCTTCTAAAGCCATCACATCATTTTCTGTAATTTTCCAAGCTGTTTAAAGGCACAGTCAACTTAGTGTATTTACACTTCTGACCCACTGGAATTGTGACACAGTGAATTATATAATTATAATTTAAATAATATGTCTGTAAACAATTGTTGGAAAAATTGTCCTAACCGACTTGCCAAAACTATAGTTCGTTAACAAGTAATTTGTGGAGTGGTTTAAAACTAGTTTTAATGACTCCAACCTAAGTGTATGTAAACTTCTGACTTCAACTGTATATCCCAACCAGAAGCCATGGATTACAGGCAACATCTGCACTAAGCTAAAGGCTAGAGCTGCTGCTTTCAAGGAGCAGGACACTAATTCAGACGCTAATAAGAAATCGCACTACGACCAATTCGACTACATTCAATACAGGACTAAGATCGAGTCCTATTACACAGGCTCTGACACACGTTAGATGTGGACTTGTGTGCTTGCAAACTATTAGAGTGGGAAACTCACCTGACTGCTTCCCAGTCAGGTGAGCCTACCAGACGAGCTAAATGCCGTCTCGGCTCGCTTCGAGGCAAGCAACACTGAACTATGCATGAGAGCACCAGCAGTTCTGGATGACTGTGTGATCTCACTCTCCATAGCCGATGTGAGCAAGACCTTTAAACAGGTAAACATTCACAATGCTGCGGGGCCAAATGGATTACCAGGACGCATACTCAAAGCATTAGCTGAAAAGCTGGAAAGTGTCTTCACTGATATTTTCAACCTCTCCCTGACCCAGTCTGTAGTACCCAAGAATTCCAAGGTCACCTGTTTAAATGACTATCGCCCCGTAGCACTCACATCATCTTTGAAAGAATGGTCATGTCAACACCATCATCCCAGACGACCCAGACCCATTCCTATTGGCATATTCCCCCAACAGATCCATAGATGACGCAATATTTTACTGCACACTGCCCTTTCCCATCTGGACAAGAGGAACACCTATGTGAGAATTATGTTCACTGGCTACAGCTCACCATTCAACACCATAGTGCCCTCCAAGCAATTTACTAAGCTAAGGACCCTGGGACTGAAAACCTCCCTTTGCAACTGGATCCTGGACTTCCTGACGGGCCACCCCCAGGTGGTGAGGGTAGGCAACAATACATCCCCCATGCTGACCCTCAACACGTGCTTAGTCCCCTCTCCCCAAACACTGACACTGCCAATACCACTGCAATGGCAGTGTGTGTGTTCTGTGTTTTGGATTTTTATTATTTAAAAAAAAAATGGCAGTAGAATGGTCTTACTGAAGAGCTCAGTGACTTTCAATGTGGCACCGTCATTGGATAGCACCTTTCCAACAAGTCAGTTCATCAAATTTCTGCCCTGCTAGAGCAGCCCCAGTCAACTGTAAGTGCTGTTGTTGTGAAGTGGAAACATCTAGGAGCAACAACAGCTCAGGCGTGAAGTGGTAGGCCACACAAGCTCACAGAACATGACCGCTGAGTGCTGAAGCCCGTAGCACTTAACAATCGTCTGTCCTCGGTTGCAACACTCACTAACAAGTTCCAAACTGCCTCTGGAAGAAACGTCAGCACAATAATTGTTCTTTGGGAGATTGAAGAAATTGGTTTCCATGGCGAGCAGCTGCACACTAGCCTAAGATCACCAGGCGCAATGCTAAACGTCGGCTGGAGTGGTGTAATGCTTGTCGCCATTGGAATCTGGAGCAGTGTAAACACATTGTCTGGAGTGAGCATTATGCTTCACCATCCAACGGACAAATCTGTGCTTTGCGGATGCCAGGAGAACGCGACCTGCTCCAATGCATAGTGCACACTGTAAAGTCTAGTGGAGGAGGAATAATTGTCTGGGGATGTTTTTCAGCATTCGGGCTAAGCCCCTTTCAACTTTGTGGCAACTGCGAGCCAAGCATAATCGCCCAACATCAGTGCCCGACCTCACTAATGGTCTTGTGGCTGAATGGAAGCAAGACGCCGTAGTGGAAAGCCTTCCCAGAAGAGTGGAGGCTGTTGTAGCAGCAATGTTCCAACATCTAGTGGGAAGCCTTCCCAGAAGAGTGGAGGCTGTTGTAGCAGCAATGTTCCAACATCTAGTGGAAAGCCTTCCCAGAAGAGTGGAGGCTGTTATGGCAGCAATGTTCCAACATCTAGTGGAAAGCCTTCCTGGAAGAGTGGAGGCTGTTATAGCAGCAATGTTCCAACATCCAGTGGAAAGCCTTCCCAGAAGAATGGAGGCTGTTATGGCAGCAATGTTCCAACATCTAGTGGAAAGCCTTCCTAGACGAGAGGAGGCTGTTGAAGCAGCAAAGCGGAGACTAACTCCATATTAATGCCCATGATTTTGGAATGAGATGTTCAATGAGCAGGTGTCCACATACTTTTGGTCATGTCGTGTACGTACGGCATCTACCTCAATTACTTCATACGCCTGCACAACAACTCGGTACTGGTACCCTGTGTATATAGCCAAGTTATCATTACTCATTGTGTATTTATTCCTTATTATTTTTGTTAGGGAGGGCCCACAAGTAAACATTTCACTGTTAGTTTACACCTGTTGTTTACAAAGCAAGTGACAAATACAATTTGATTTCATTTAAGTCATCTTCTTATCATTTAGATGTGAGCTTTGATTCATTGCTAGTCCAATACGTCTGCCTGAATCCAACATGACCTTCTGCTGGCTCACTGCATTTGTCATGCACATTGGGATGTTCTGGTGCACTCATATCCTATTTGGGTTGAGCCGGCACATTGCTTCTTCCAGACAATCATGTCCACCATGCTGGCTATCTTCCCTGGAGTTGCCGTACACGGTTGAAAGTTATGGAGCATGGGGAGGATGCAACCACAAATGACAAGTGCATAAGGCAGGTGTTCACTATTATGAACCAACACAACTTGACAGTCATTGACAAGAAATGTCATCAACTTAGTGGGCCTTCACATGTCATAGGACCACCTCTCCAATGTCAATGCCATCCTGAATCTCCCAGAACTGTCCTTGATAAGCTCCACCATCAGTCCTCCCCTCAGGCAGAGACACTGTGGAACTGGACTGCCACATGTCAGGCCATTCAACAGCCAAAATTGATGGTGTGTATTGCCGTCATATGTACCTATTTTGCTACCACCCATGGCTGGCCAGCCCATGTGATACCTGAACTGGACTCGGCATGTACAGGATGAGCTTTCATATTGGGGAGACTCATGCATTGTTCTGGAAAACTGTGCAGTAATCCCAACATCCCTATAAGGACATGTGCTTTCTATGGCAAACAAGATGCACCTTAGGACGGTAAAACTCACTGTATATGATTGTTTATGGTGGCTATGATTGATTGTGAGATAGTGGTCTTTGTACACCATGCTTGATCTGCTCAACCTCCTCTGCAACCCATTTACTGTCCATCTTCAAATGTATAGAAGACTTGCAGTTGCGTCACAAATAAATCAACCATTCAAATGTATTTATAACGCCATTTTTACATCAGCTGATGTCACAAAGTGCTGTACAGAAACCCAGCCTAAAACTCCAAACAGCAAGCAATGCTGATGTAGAACAACGGTGGCTAGGAAAAACTCCCTAGAAAGGCCGGAACCTAGGAAGAAACCTAGAGAGGAACCAGGCTGTGTGGGGTGGACAGTCCTCTTCTGGCTGTACCGGGTGGAGATTATAACAGAACATGGCCAAGATGTTCGAATGTTCATAGATGACCCCTTTGTCAGATAATAATAATCACAGTGGTTGTAGAGGGTGCAACAGGTCAGCACCTCAAGAGTAAATGTCAGTTGGCTTTTCATAGCCAATTATTCAGAATTAGAGACAGCAATCTCTCCAAACGAATGTGGTGATCGATGGTATCAAAAGTAGTATTAAGGTCTAGGAGCATGAGAACAGATGCAGAGCCTCGGTCTGATGCTATTGAAAGGTAATTTACCACCGTCACGAGTGCAGTTTCAGTGCTATGTTGGGGTCTAAAACCAGACTGAAGTGTTTCGTATACATTGTTTGTCTTCAGGAAGGCAGTGAGTTGCCACGTAACAGCTTCTAAAAATTTTTTTTTGAGAGGAATGGGAGATTCGATATAGGCCGATAGTTATTCATATTTTCTGGGTCAGGGTTTGGCTTTCTCAAGAGAGGCCTTATTACTGCCACTTTTAGTGAGTTTGGTACACATTCGGTGGATAGGGAGCTGTTTATTATGTTCAACATAGGAGGGCCAAGCACAGGAAGCAGCTCTTTCAGTAGTTTAGTTGGAATAGGGTCCAATATGCAGCTTGAAGTTTTAAAGGCCAGGACTATTTTCATCAATGTGTCAAGAGATATAGTATTAAAGAAACTTAAGTGTCTTCTTTGATCCTAGGTCCTGGTAGTGTTGTGCAGTCTCAGGACAACTGATAGTTGGAGAAATATGCTGATTTAAAGTGCAGTCCGTAATTGTCCATCTTAAATTTAGTTTAGTTAGGTGGTTAACCGATTTTTGTACTCTGACGTCCTTGGATAGGTGGAGGGAGTCTGGAAGGGCATCTAGGAATCTTTGGGTTGTCCGAGAATTTATAGCACAACTTTGGATGATCCTTGGTTGGAGTCTGAGCAGATTATTTGTTGCCACTGCAATAATAATAAAATGGTGGTCCGATAGTCCAGGATTATGAGGGAAAACATTAAGATCCACAATATTTATTCCACAGAACAAACTAGGTCCAGAGTATGACTGTGGCAGTGAGTAGGTCCGGAGACATGTTGGACAAAAGCCACTGAGTCGATGATGGCTCCAAAAGTCTTTTGGAGTGGGTCTGTGGACTTTTCCATGTGAATATTAAAGTCACCAAAAATTTGAATATTATCTGCTATGACTACAAGATCCGATAGGAATTCAGGGAACTCAGTGAGGAACGCTGTAAGCGGCCCAGGAGGCCTGTAAAAAGTAGCTATAAAAAGTGATTGAGTAGGCTGCATAGATTTCATGACTAGAAGTTCAAAGGACGAAAACGCAGTCTTTTTTTGTTAATTGAAATTTGCTATCATATGTTATCAACACCTCTGCCTTTGCGGGATGCACAGGGGATATGGTCACTAGTATAACCAGGAGGAGAGGCCTCATATAACACAATAAATTCATCAGGCTTAAGCCATGTTTCAGTCAGGTCAGTCACATCAAGATTAACGTCAGTGATTAGTTCATTGGCTATAACTGCTTCGGAAGTGAGGGATCTAAAATTAAATAGCCATATTTTGAGATGGGAGATATCACAATCTCTTTCAGTAATGACAGGAATGTAGGTCTTTATTCCAGTGAGATTGCTACAGCGAACACCGCCATGTTTAGTTTTGCCCAACCTAGATCGAGGCACAGACACGGTCTCAATGGGCATAGCTGAGCTGACTACACTGACTGTGCTAGTGGCAGACTAAACTAAGCTGGCATTGCGGCAAACAGTCTGCTGCCTGGCCTGCACCCTATCTCATTGTGGAGCTAGAGGAGTTAGAGTCCTGTCTATGTTCATAGATAAGATGAGAGCACCCCTCTAGCTAAGATGGAGTCCGTCACTCCTCAACAGGCCAGGCTTGGTCTTGTTTGTGGGTGAGTCCCAGAAACATGGCCAATAATCTACACATTCTATCTTTTGGGAGGGGCTGAAAACTGTTTTCAACCAGCAATTGAGTTGTGAGACTTTGTTGTAGAGCTCATCACTCCCCCTAACTGGGAGGGGGCCAGAGACAATTAATCGATGCTGACCAATCTTTCTAGCTGATTTACACGCTGAAGCTATGCTACGCTTGGTGACCTCTAACTGTTTCATCCTAACATCATTGGTGCCGACATGGATAACAATATCCATATACTCTCTACACTTGCCAGTTTTAGCCTTAGTGCTGGCTATCTTCAGATTAGCCTTAATGTCGGTAGCCTTTCTCCCTGGTAAAGAGGGTATGATCGCTGGATGATTATTTTTATACTGCGGGTAATGGAGTCACCAATGACTCGGGTTTTCAATTTGTCAGAGCTAATGGTGGGAGGCTTCGACGTCTCAGACCCCGTAATGGGTGGAGAAGAGAACAGAGAACACTCAGACTCTGAGTGTCACTCTGGCTGAATGAGTGACACCGGTTGAGCATTCCTACAGCATATCCTTCGAGAAGCCATTAGAAAGTTGTCCGGCTGCGGGGACTGTGCGAGAGGATTCATACTAACGTTACTATCTGTACTTACTGGTGGCACAGACGCTGTTTCATTATTTCCTACACTTAAATGATCCTTGTTACTACTTAGCTACGGCTGGTGGAGGTCCTGTAGAACCATGTCCAGATAAAGTGTCCGGGGTGAAAAAGTTGACTGAAAAAAGTTGAGCGAGGGAAGAAGAAGAAAAAAAGATATATAAAACGGTATTTAAAAAGTAAAAACTGTAAAGTTGGCAGGTAGCAAAGAAACGTTAGCAAAAAACAGCACAGCAGCACGTAAAGAAGTCCACAAGTTGTGACCAGATAAGACGTCAAATCAACTAGCAACTGCACCAAGCGTCATGTTGGAAGACCAAACTCAGTCGGTTGAAAGTCCCCTGATTGTCCACATGGCTGGCTGCTTTTTGCTACCATTGGAAACTTCTG
The DNA here is from genome assembly GCF_036934945.1 of Oncorhynchus masou masou. Taxonomy (NCBI): domain Eukaryota; kingdom Metazoa; phylum Chordata; class Actinopteri; order Salmoniformes; family Salmonidae; genus Oncorhynchus; species Oncorhynchus masou. The sequence goes on from NC_088244.1 coordinate 45,438,320, forward strand.
GAAGATTGCCCATTATTCCTTTTTTCTAAGGACCCAGAAAACAGAGGATGTGGGAGAATCTATTCAAATAAGTAAATATATGTTGAAAGAAAAACAATGTATTATTAGATAGCTTGCTACATAAACTTAGTGTGCATGCTAACTCAAATGAGCTTCTAACATAAAGTTCGCTAGTTAGCTAACTTGACATACTGTAAACTCAATTAAATATCACCCGCTAGCTAACTTCATATTAGCTAGCTACTTACAACTAGCTAACTAGCTAACAGCCATGGAAGAGGGTGAAAGGATTAGCTAGCACTTCAAGCTGTCAGATAAGGGATAGTAGTCTACTCTGGATAGGAGAGGGAACTTTGTGGGACATTATGAAAACATTCTCCAGTTCCAGTCCCAAGCAAGAGATATTTTTTATTTTATTTAACCTTTATTTAATGAGGAAGGCCTCATTGAGATTTAAAATCTCTTTTTCAAGAGCGTCCTGGCAAAGATAGGCAGCACCAAGTCATTACAAAAATTACAGACAAACAACTTGAAAACTACAAGTAATCTAGTAAAAACCATAGAATTCACAAGACTATAACAAAATCAAAAACAGCAAATTAAAAACATCGACATGTCTGGGAATCAGTCTCAAGATCATTCATCAGTGATTTAAAAATACCAATCGGGAAAAGTTCTTCTAGTTTAAAATAATTTTGTAAGGTGTTCCAAGACGATGGCGCAGAGTACATAAAAGCCCTTTTTCCAAATTCAGTTCGGACATTTGGAACAGTTAGCAAGATAAAGTCCAGCGAACGAAAAGAGTACCCACCACATTTCTGAACATTAAAAAAGCCCAAATAAAAAGGTAGTAAACCCAAAATGGCTTTGTAAATAAAGGTATACCAGTGCCTGAGCCTACGAGTGACTGGAGAAGGCCAGCGAACCCTGGTATACAAAGTGCAGTGGTGCGTGGGTTTTGCAGTTTAAATTAAATCTCAAAGTGCCATGGTAAAGACCGTCAATTGATCTCAAACACTGAGCGGAAGCATTCATATATAAAATATCCCCATAGTCTAGTAAAGGTATAAATGTAGCTGATACTACTAGCCTCCTTCTGGCTTCCAAGGAAAAACAGGCCTTATTCTTAAAATAAAATCCCAATTTCAGGATTGTTGAATATGCAATTTAAAAGAGAGGCCAACATTAATTCAAATTCCAAGATATTTATATGAGGTTACAACCTCAATCTCCTTGCCCTGGCAGGTAGTAATAGGGGAAAGGTTCAGAGGTCTATTTCTTGCTTTAGAAAACACCATTAGTTTAGTTTTGTCAGTATTGAGGATAAGCTTCAATTGACACAAGGTATGTTGAACAGTATTTAAAAGCAGTTTGCAAGTTCTGGAAAGCTTTTGTAAGAGACGAGGCACAACAGTAAATAACAGTATCATCAGCATAAAAATGAGGTTACGCATTTTGGACATTTTTGTCTAAATCTTTATATGAATAGTGAATGAGGGAGGACCAAGTTCAGAGCCTTGGGGCACACCATTAAAGACAGACATAGCCCATCAAATTGTCCTATCAGCAGTTCTATTTATTTTGTATCTTTATTTTACTAGGCAAGTCAGGTTAAGAACAAATTCTTATTTTCAATGATGGCCTAGGAACAGTGGGTTAACTGCCTGTTCAGGGGCAGAACGACAGATTTGTACCTTGTCAGCTCGGGGGATTTGAACTTGCAACCTTTCTGTTACTAGTCCAACGCTCTAACCACTAGGCTTCCCTGCCACCTAGACAGATAGTTAGCAAACCTTACAAACCATACAACTACATGCTCTGAAAGACCTACACTCGACAATCTCTGCAGAACCAACTGTATCAAAAGCTTTAGAGAGATCAATAAAAAGTGAGACACAGTGCTGTTTTTTGTCAATGGCTTCAGTGATATAATTTAAAACATTCATGGCTGCTGTAATTGTGCTATGCTTCTTTCTGAAGCCCGATTGGTACATTGATAAAATAGAGTAAATAAAAACTCTTTTAGCTGTTCACTCACAAGGGTTTCAAATATTTTCACCAGGGTTGACAGCTTTGAGATTAGCCTATAATTATTTAAAAGATTTGGATCTCCCCCTTTTAAAAGTGGTAGGACAAATGCTGATTTCCAGATTTTCGGGAATTTCATTACATTCCAGGGTTAGATTGAACAGAGATGTAAGTGGTTCAGCTATGAAATCAGCTGCCAGATTTAAAAAGCAGGGATCCAAAACATCAGGGACCTGCAGGCTTTCTCTGATCTAAGGACTTCAGCGCTTTATGTACCACCTGCACTGAGAATGGCAAAAAGCTAAACGTTTGACCAGCTCTCACTGGTTCATCCACACAGGGTTGTACAGAGACAGAGGACAATGAATCAAACAGCCTACCAGATGATACAAAGTGCTCATTGAAACAATTCAGCATTTTAGTTTAGTCTTTTCCAGCAACAGAGTCCCTCAAAAAACATGACGGTAATTCATTAACATTACTGTTACCAGACATAGACTTAATAGCCTACCAAAACTTTCTAGGGTCATTCAGGTTATCAGTGGTAACAGACATAAAATATTCAGACCTTCCTGAGAAGAAAAGAACACTTGTTTCGTCACTGCCTAAAAATAAGCCAATCAGAACATGATTTCCTTGTTTTAGCCCAGGCTAGATTACGGTTGTGAATAATACAAGACAGCTCAGAAGAAAACCATGGATTAACCCGCCCTTTAACCCTGAACGCGTGGAATGGTGCATGTTTGTTTATTATTTGAAAGAAAACATAATGAAAGAATTTCCAGGCAGTTTCCACATCAGAGATAAACTCAATCTTACTCCAGTCAAAATAAAACAAATCATGAAAGAAAGCCTGCTCATTAAAACACTTCAAATTTCTCTTACGAATAAAACGTGGGTTTGTCTTAGGAACCTTAGTATTTCTAACAGCACAATGGTCACTTAAAACATTACAAAAAACACCAACCGCAGAATATTTATGTGGAACATTTGTCAATATCAAATCAATCAGGGTAGATTTATCTGGACATTTAAGATTTGGGCGAGTGGGTGAGTTAATCAACTGGGTAAGATTCTTAGAATCACAAAACATTTTTAATTCATCAGACACCGGCTTTAACCAACACCAGTTGAGATCACCAATCAAGATCATTTCACTGTAAAGAAGTTTAGACATAAGGTGTGTCAAAGAAGAAAATGTATCACCGAGAGCACAGGGGGGTCTATAACAGCCAATCACAGTTATAGAGAGACCCTTTGAAACCTCAATATTCAGAGCAAGAAATTCCAACTGTTTGCATATAGTTTCAGACTTTGCCAAACTTACAGGGAATTTAGTTTTTACATATATAGCCACACCCCCCCTTTCTTAACTCGATCAGTGCGATAAACATTGTAACCACTTATACAAATATCCTTATCAAAAAGGATGCTTATCAAAAAGGACTTGCTGAGCCAGGTTTCAGAAAACCCAATTAGCATCAGTTGATTTAGCCCAAATCCTAACCCCTTCGATTTTTGACAAAAGGCTGCATACATTTAAATGAAAAATACCAAAACCAGATCTTGATTTAAAATCAGAGGGGGTTTGGAGACATTGCATATCAGGGCCAGGATTAGGTTGCACGTTACCTGATATCAACAAAAGAAGAATAACTAGGCACCTCGGTTTAATAACCTTGCATGGCTTCTCTTTTTTAAGAGACCTACTGTAAGCAAATTCTACAAGTGAGTTTCCAGACAATACAAAACAGCAATTTAAAACCATTAGATTTTGTTAGTGACGCAAATTTGTACTGTTCACAGATATAACAATATAATATTCAGGGCTGTATAACTTAATATATAATAATAATGCAGCCTGTTTCTTAAATTTCATCTGTCCTCGGACATTGTCGGCAGATACTGAGGTCCCAATGAATGTCCCAAGAGAATAAGGGTACATCCTTGTATACCATGTATTATACAGTTGACGTTTGAAGTTTACATACACTTAGGTTGGAGTCATTAAAACTAGTTTTTCAACCACTCCACAAATTACTTGTTAACAATCTATAGTTTTGGCAAGTCGGTTAGGACATCTACTTTGTGCATGACACAAGTAAGTTTTCCAACAATTGTTTACAGACAGATTATTAATTATATCAATTATAATTCACTGTGTCACAATTCCAGTGGGTCAGAAGTTTACATACACTAAGTTGACTGTGCCTTTAAACAGCTTGGAAAATTCCAGAAAATGATATCATGGCTTTAGAAGCTTCTGCTAATTGACATCATTTAACACAATTGGTGGTGTATCTGTGGATGTATTTCAAGGCCAACCTTCCAACTCAGTGTCTATTTGCTTGACATCATGGGAAAATAAAAAGAAATCAGCCAAGACCTCAGAAAATAAATTGTAGACCTCCACAAGTTTGGTTCATCCTTAAGAACAATTTCCAAACGCCTGAAGGTACCACGTTCATCTGTACAAACAATAGGGACCACGCAGCTGTCATACCGCTCAGGAAGGAGACGCTTTCTGTCTCCTAGAGAGGAACTTACTTTGGTGTGAAAAGTGCAAATCAATCCCAGAACAACAGCAAAGGACCTTGTGAAGATGCTGGAGGAAACGGGTACAAAAGTATCTATATCCACAGTAAAACGAGTGCAAAATCAACATAACCCGAAAGGCCACTCAGCAAGGAAAAAGCCACTGCTCCAAAACTGCCAATAAAAAGCCAGGCTACATTTTGCAACTCCACATGGGGACAAAGATTGTAATTTATGGGAGAAATGTATTCTGGGCTGATGAAACAAAAATAGAACTGTTTGGCCATAATGACCATCGTTATGTTAGGAAAAAGGAGGATGCTTGCGAGCTGAAGAACACCATCCCATCCGTGAAGCACGGGGGTGATAGCATCATGTTGTGGGGTGGATTGCTGCAGGAGGGACTGGTGCACTTCACAAAATAGATGGCATCTTAAGGAAAGAATATTATGTGGATATATTGAAGCAACATCTCAAGACATCAGTCAGGAAGTTAAAGCTTAGTCGCAAATGGGTCTTCCAAATGGACAATGACCCCAAGCATACTTCCAAAGTTGTGGCAAAATGGCTTATGGACAACAAAGTCAAGGTATTGGAGTGGCCATCACAAAGCCTTGACCTCAATTCTATAGAAAATTTGTGGGCAGAACTGAAAAAGCGTGTGCGAGCAAGGAAGCCTACAAACCAGCTCTGTCAGGAGGAATGGGCCAAAATTCACCCAATTTATTGTGGGAAGCTTGTGGAAGGCTACCCGAAACGTTTGACCCAAGTTAAGCAGTTTAAAGACAATGCTACCAAATACTCATTGAGTGTATGTAAACTTCTGACCCACTGGGAATGTGATGAAAGAAATAAAATCTGAAATAAATCATTCTCTCTACTATTATTCTGACATTCAACATTCTTAAAATAAAGTGGTGATCCTCAACTGACGTAAAACATGGAATTTTTACTACGATTAAATGTCAGGATTTGTGAAAAACTGGGTTCAAATGTATTTGGCTAAGGTGTATGTAAACTTCCGACTTCAACTGTATGTCTCCTCCTCTGTGTTGTTCCCTGTCCTAGCATTGTTTATCATGTTTATGTCCAGACGCTGTTCGTCATCCGTTGTTGGGACAGTTTTATGTAGGCTCTAACATTTTGTGGGCACCATTTGTCACCGTTATAGTGAAAGTAATGTGTTGTGTAGTGGCTTTTCTTGCTCAAAAAAAAAAAAGATTGGGTGAGTTTGCACCACCAAGATTTATATGCTAATATCGCCACAGTAATTGATGGATGTCTCCTTTCGTGGAAAAGGACAAAGTAGTAGTAGAAGTAGATACTGATGCTGCTTAAGCATTGCTCCTCTTCACTGTGGGAATCCAGTCAACAAGGGTGTCTTGATAGATGTCCGCTGGTGAACCGACAGTACTGCATAAAGAAATAAATAGCACACATGATGTTAGAATATCACTTCTTCAGCTCACCTATACCATCAGTGCTCTTAATTGTTTGGTTGTGTTTCATTCATAACATTGAATGTTGTAATGTTGTAATGTTGTAATGGCAGGCATATTGGATTTGAGGCCCCGTTACTTTAATTGCAAGACTCGGGGCTAAAGATACAAAATCCTTTAAGGAACTATGGACCTCCAACATTTTTAATTTCGATGTCTGAGTCCACTTCTACTCCTTAGAAATGATTACAAAAGCCACAAAATCAAAAAATGCATGCATTTTTGTCAGGCAGGATCATACACCACTGCATGAGAGCAGTGCTCCATTTCGGTTTATTTACAGTATCGGTTTATTTACAGGTCTATACTATGCTTAAGATATCCTAATGTTGCTTGTTTCTCTATGTAGGGCAGACAATTGACTACTTGTATTTCACATTTTTGCAATATCAGAGCTTTCATTATTGGGTTACACAAGCTTGTGTTGCCCACCCCCCTTCGAGCCAGGCATTCTTCTGCACTGTTTGAGTTAAGGGTCACAATATCTATACATTTAACCACTTTTTCAGTAATATATTTTTACACAACCATGCATTTCATATGTGGGAGACAGAGATATGGAAAAACATGGTTGTGTTTGTTATTAGGGGTATCTCAACATTTTGGGGGGCCTTGCCACTAGCCTATATTATGATAATTTACCGTTAGCATCAATTAGCTTAGCCTGGCTAATTCTGCATTCAACAAGGCTTAGGCACTGCCTTGCTGTTTGGCAAGACAACTACAAGTTACCTAAAGCAGGATCAGACGGGCACCATGGCTACAAACCAGTCTTTCAGGTGGGAAAACTTTAGGGGGGTTATGTTGGGAAAGTTTGAAACAATGGCCACTGAGCTTGTATTGTTTTTCTATCCCCAGGTGTCCATTTTGGTGGAGGAGCTACAATGGCGATCCAACTTGTGGCTACACTTCCTTTTACACAGCCTGTTTTTATCGAGTAACCATAAACTTACTAAGTAACTCCTGCATGTATTTAAATGGTGAAGTCATGAGAGGAGGAGGAGTTTAATGTCCAAAGCACTTCATCAAATGATGCCATGCTGACGTTAATGTCAAGCATTTTACATTGACTTAGCTAAGTGCTTCTAATTCACTGATATGTGTATATTCAAAGATTGAGCAACTGAACTCGTTGAAGCGTTGAAGCGTTGATTGAAAACAAATAAGGTCAAGAAGAAGCCTCCGATAAGGAAATTAGTGCCAAATCTGTAGTTCTCAGTAATGACTCATTAAGCATTAAATCCCAGAATGTATTACCATGTAAAGGTAACAGCTTAGGTAACAGCCTGGTTATTTGCTGTTGCTTTTTGCTCAAGGCACTGGCTGTAAGAGGAAGTGCTGCCCATTATTTTGCTATGTCATTGCCACAATGCTAATGCATTCTAAGTTAAAACTGGAGAATGTGCTTCATAGAGCTCACTAGTCCATTGTAATATTGTGTGTTAATGTGACTGTATGAATATAATATGAATAACATACTCCATGCCTTTTACTGACTTAAACATTATTGACGGGTGTCCCGTGATATAATAGGAATGGGGGTATTTGATTTAAGATCGTGATGATAATGTAAACATTTTTCTGTGCCAATATATTGTGAAAAGATCTATTGGTAAGTGTCTAGTGCTCTGTAACATTGTCTGAATATATATTGCTATTCATGTTTATAGACTTAGACGGTCATTGCCTTTGAATTATGTTCTACTATGCATGTGCAGAATGTTCAGGAGAACAGTGAAGCAATCCTACCTACAGAGGGCCCTCCAGCTCTGTCCATGTGAGGAGCAGCTCTGCAGAAACTGCTCTAACAGTATAGCATTTTCAGAGCTGACGTAAGGAGGGATTCTAAAATGAATAGGTATGCAAGTTACACTGAAAACAGACGTGTTGGCCCATAGCTGATTGATCATTTCAACTCCATTCCTGATGATAGAGATCTAGGAACCCACAACAACATTTTGCCCTATGTAGACTAGCTTATCCTAACTAGCACATTTGGTTCCTTAGACGTTGGGGTAATGTACCTTTTTGGTTTCCCATTGGATCTGGGAACGAAGTCATATGTTTCCTGACCGTTTAAAAAAAGTGACATTTTACTGTTCTGAGAACGGAAGTGAAAATCTGTTCTGGGAACGTTCATTTTTAGGTTGCAGGGATTGAGAATGTTTTACTATGGTTTCCTGAAAGTTTTCCTGGGAGGTTTAATTCACTTTCTGAGAATAGTTTTAATAACACTGCTAGCTTAGTTTGGGTTAACTGTTTTGAACTCCAAACACAGATAGGACACTTGGAAATTTCATTTCCTTAGGCATTAACCAGGCAAACACTTTTTTTTGTGGCACATCGTCAGTGAGATTCAAAACTATGATCTTCTGTTCTCTATCCATACAATTAGTCCACTGCGTCACCAGGGTAGAGCTAGCATGCCATGTGTTTTTAACTCATACAAAGCTGTTCGTTTTAGTCTAGTCAAACAGACCACATTTCAAAGGAAACAAGCAATCATGAAGATCAGGTGTGGCCTTTCTCTCTTTCTGTTTTATTCATTAATTCCCGGGTTCTCTTCTGAAGGTTGAGTACTTATATATAGTTATGCATTACAAGGGTGTACCCACCCTTGTAATGTCACCCATTTACACATTGGGGCAGAGCCCTAGATTATCTGCTTGCGTTGTTCGATTCCTTTTCTGTGTTCTCTCTCTCCTTCCCATTGGGCACACCACGTCATTTCAACGTGGAAATTTGGGTAACATTTGTTTGAGAGGTTGATCAATGTCTAGTTAAATATGAGATTTCAACCCTTATTCACCGACTCAAAAAAACAGCCAAAGGTTTGTTGAATTCCCAATGTGTCATCACTGCTTTCAACCATCTAAAAGCACAACCAAATTCCAATGGAAAAACAATGTCAGATGTTTGCTTTACTTGTCCTCTAAATGTGTCATCACTGCACTTTCAACCATTTAAAAGCACAACAAAGTTCAAATGGGAATAGAATGTCAGGTGTTTTGTATTTATACAACAACTTAATGTGTTATCACTGTGCTTCATCTAATAGCACAACCAAATGACCTGGATTGCAGTTGAGATTACATTAAAGTGATCAATGCTGTTCAATATTCTGAACAGATTATTATAGAAGTTGTGAAGATCTTGACAATGCAACCAAATATCAACATTTAAAGTATATCTCATGCTTGGATATTTTCTTCTGAGCCACTGGCTTAATCCTATTATTTAAGTTGTATTTTTGGTTGAGTTGGAGACATGGATCCAACATATCATGTGTTAACTTGTTAATAAGATGTTTACTGTGTTGGAAAAGTGATTTTGAATTGTATTTGGTTGTCAACGCAACCAAATATCAACATTTGAAAGAGATGTAACTTTTGTGCTACGGACTTAGTCTGGTGGTAATTACAGTTTGACTAGAAATGAATAATTGATATGCTGGATTCACGTCTCCATCTCCACCAATAATCAAAGTTAACTCTTGATACTCCCCATCCCGGATCCGGGATCGTGAATAAAGCCTCAGGCTCATTAGCATAACGCAACGTTAACGATTTCTGAAAATCGCAAATAATGCGCCTGCTCTCAAGCTTAGCCTTTTCTTAACAACACTGTCATCTCAGATTTTCAAAATATGCTTTTGAAACATAGCAAATCAATCATTTGTGTAAGAGTATTGCAAGCTAGCTTAGCATTTTGCGTAGCATTTAGCACGCAACATTTTCACAAAAACCAGATAACCAAATAAATAAAATCATTTACCTTTGAAGAGCTTCGGATGTTTTCAATGAGGAGACTCTCAGTGACGTAGCAAATGTTCATTTTTTCCTGAAAGAATCTTTGTGTAGGAGAAATCGCTCCGTTTTGTACATCACATTTGGCTACCGAAATGAACCGAAAATTCAGTCACCAAAACGTCAAACTTTTTCCGAATTAACTCCATAATATCGACCGAAACATGGCAAGCGCTGTTTAGAATCAATCCTCAAGGTGTTTTTTCACATATCTCTTCATTGATATGCAGTTCGTGGAAGCCTGCTTTCCCCTCAGAATCGCATGGAAAAATACCAGAAGCTGAAAATGACGCACCAATTTCGACGGAGGACACCGGGCGGACACCTGGAAAATGTAGTCTCTTATGGTCAATCTTCCAATGATATGCCTACAAATACGTCACAATGCTGCAGACACCTTGGGGAAACGATAGATAGGGCAGGCTCATTCCTCTCGCATTCACAGCCATATAAGGAGACAATGGAAAACGTAGCCTCAAAAATCCTGCTGATTTCCTGGTTGCCGTTTCATCTTGGTTTTGCCTGTAGCTCCTGTTCTAGGGCACCCACAGACAATATCTTTGCAGTTCTGGAAAATTCAGAGTGTTTTCTTTCCAAAGTGATCAATTATATGCATAGTCAAGCATCTTTTTGTGACAAAATATCTTGTTTAAAACGGGAACGTTTTTCATCCAAAAATGAAATAGCGCCCCCAGAGTTTCAAGAGGTTAAAGCTGAGGACTAAATCAAATCTAACTTTAAATTCACTTAGCAGGACAATGTCATAAACCCTCGTTTGATTTGATCCTATTCTTGAACTTTTCTTGGTTGCGTTGACAACCAAACACAATTCAATATCCAGTTTATCTACAAATTAATAATTGATAGGTTGAAGTCACGTCTCCATTGCAAACAAAAATCAAGGGTAAAGAATAGGACTCAAACACAATAGGACTCAAATCAAATCAAGCTTTAAAGTCACTTAGAGGGGCTATGTCGTAAACCCTAAAAGTTCCGGAATGGGGTGAAAATGGCAGCCAATCCAAACCAGTCTAATTGGAATTAATTGCAGTAGAGTCATAATACTCATTTTACTTATGAAGCAAAATAAAAGTAAAGCATGTGATATATCCAAAATGTTAAGATTGTCATCCTAAAATATTACATAATTATAAATGCGGTTTATTTGGGTTGTAATACCAATTTTCTGTAATAATAGCCTGGAGACAGACCAAATCATGTCTCAACTGTAGTTTTCTTGGAAAACTGTGTGAGTGCTATTATAAGATACAACATCAGTACGGGTTGCATTTACAACTTGTCTAAGTCTTATCATCAACTGATTTCAGCCAGTGTATGGTTGTGGATCGACTGCATTGTTTCAATGGAATGTTGGCATCATGGCAGATAATTTGAATACTTTATGGAATCATTCCTCTAAAACTGTCTGGCTAGCTAGCTAACAAACCTACAAGTGCAGATCATATATTTAAATTAATTATTTTACACAAAATCTTATTACAGCACTGGCAATAATGGTTGACCAACTCCCTGACCAGAATGGCTGACCTTTATCCCATCATAACAGGTTCATGTCCATTCTAATATTCTAATTCCTAATTTTTTGGAATATTTATTTAATTCAGAGCTCTCTCAATAATCATTATCCTGAAAACACATTGGTAGTAGTCAGTGACGAATACCAAAGCTGAGCGGGGCATGTTTAAAACCCTGGAAGTTGAGACCAAAGAAATAGCTGTAGAAAGAGCAACTCTCTATTAGGAGGTGCTGTCCAGCCTATAGTTTTTTCTGATAAGTGGGTATAATGTTGAAGATCTGTCGTTGAGTCAAAGGTACAAATCAACATGTCTAATAAAAAGTTTGTCTATGTTGACAATTGGTTACAATGATGACATACTCATGTTTTTGAAATTCCACCCTCAGGGGTAGCCTAGTTGTTAGAGCGTTGGGCTAGTTACTGGAAGGTTGCAAGTTCAAATCCCTGAGCTGACAAGGTACCAATCTGTCGTTCTGCCCCTGAACAGGCAGTTAACCCACTGTTCCTAGGCTGTCATTGAAAATAAGAAAATGTGTTCTTAACTCACTTGCCTAGTTAAATAAAGTTAAAAAAAATACAGTTAATTACTTCTTTCAAATCCAACATGTTTTCCACTTTGATTCCATGCCACAATATGTTGTTGACAAATGACGTTGAAACAATGTCGATTCAACCAGTTTGTCCCCAATGGGTTTTATCTCTGCAAAGATTGTTAGTGAGATGCAGAGTTTTCAGGCCGCATCTCCATTTAAGTGTTTTGTATTTTTTTAGCATCTCTGTCTGTTGAGCGGCCGTGAGTCAATAGCTGAAATTAAATGGGCTCCATCGATCGGGGAGATTTGGCTGTTTACTGTGTGTGGAGATGGCCAAGCATCTAGTCAGTCAATGATGACGAATGATAGTCATCGGGAGACAAAGCCTCCTAAACGATGGAAGGTGAAGTGCCTGACCATGGAGGCCAGAGGACAAGCGTAATCAAGAAAATAAAATGTAGATTCATCCCTGCACTTGTATGCTGGTTAAATCAAAAAGTGGGTTGGCTAATATGGTCTCCTCCTTGCTGTTCTCTTAACAACTCTCACTTCACAGTTGCTGTCTTTCGGGCTCCTATCCCTTCTACTTGCCGCTTTCAAGTGGTTAACTGTGAAGACAGAGGGTTCGTATTGGCACATTGGAGAGTTCAGTATCTGGCCATGGAATGGAGTGTTTAAAGCAGGGCCAGCAGACAGTAGCAGCCTGTCTTTGTGCACTGGTGTAGAAGCCTGTATCGGTTAACTTGACAGCAGTTTAGCCATGTGGAGAGCTGCTCCCTAAGGAGGTTAGTCTGGTGTTGCTCCCTTTACCCTGGTTGCTAATGGGAGTTGGAGGGAAGTTAGACGTGAGGGGAGTTCTCATTTCCTTTGTCCTTGCTACTTCTATATTTCTGGCCATTGCCTTGGTCTTTGAATATTTTGGTATGTTATAAGTTGGTACTAAGTGCTCTAGAGTGAGATGAGGGCAGATTTCAGTTTTGTTTTCTTTCTACATCCAGTAAATGGCTGTGAACCTTAGGTGGACCTAATCCATTGACTCTCAGCCGTCCTCAATTTGTCTCCATTGACCAGACCACCGCTGTCTCAGCCATTACATCTCCTGTTATTATTTGCCATCAAAATCAGCCGTACGGCGATTAACCGTGGGGCCTATAAAGACATTGGGGTGTGAGATGGTGTCTGCATGTCATCAGTCAGATACAGTGGTGAGGTTGTGTGAGGCAGAGGATGGAAGGAGTGGGGGAATTGGGTGAAGGAGAGTGGTCTGATGGTGGATGCTGTGAGAGAAGGGTGGGAAAAAGATTGTGATGATGTTGAAATAATTCAGCCTTAAAGTTTTCGAGAGTGGCACTACAGCTACAACAATGATTTTGTGTCTTTGTATTCCTCAAAAGTATTGTTTTGAGAATAAGTGGTTACTACAGTATAACAAAATAGGTATTGCCATACAATGCAACACTCTGCGATCAAATGATTGGATGGCCTTTACAGTGCTTAATATAACTATGTTAGCTACAGGACTACTTGTTTTAGTCATTTTAACTCCCTCTCTCTCCCGTTTGCCAACTACCTGCAACACCTAGCTATTATAGCTCCATGGCCACTAAGGACAGGAGCCAAGGAGACAAGGAAGGAAGCCAATGTTGAATTAGTGTGACTCCTCCAATGGCTCAATAATTCAACTGTGAAGATTCTGAATCATGCTTTGATGGTTTTCTGTTGCTCTCGCTACTCATCTATGAGATGCCCTATCCATTCCAACAACAAGCAGAGCTCTTCAACTCCAGTCCTGGAGGGCTAGAACATTTCAGTTATTTTAATAATCTCGTACTAATTAGAGACAGATTCAGACCTGGGACACCAGGTGAGTGCAGTTTCCTAGCAGGTTTTAGAGATGGATAGCAGGTAGAAAGAAAAAGCTGTGTTTCGGCCCACTAGGACTGGAGTTGAAGAGATCAGTACAGTCAGATCTGAGCCAGAGCTCTATTCTTATCATAGCCCTGGTGTAGTGATATATTCTAATACCCACGCTGGTGCACAGACCCCTGCCTGCGTCTCATAGCATAACCGTGTTCTGCAATGACAGAGGTGTTGGGAGACAAAACACTCGCTCTATCCTCTGCTATCATTGTTTTTGTTACATGGTTACACCACATACAGTACCGGTCAACAGTTTGGACACATCTACTCATTCAACGGTTTGGACACGTCTACTCATTCAACGGTTTGGATACGTCTACTCATTCAACGGATTGGACACGTCTACTCATTCAACGGTTTGGACACGTCTACTCATTCAACGGTTTGGACACATCTACTCATTTAACTTTTTGGACACATCTACTCATTCAACGGTTTGGACACATCTACTCATTCAACGGTTTGGACACATCTACTCATTCAACGGTTTGGACACGTCTACTCATTCAACGGTTTGGACACATCTACTCATTCAACGGTTTGGACATCTACTCATTCAACAGTTTGGACAAGTCTACTCATTCAACAGTTTGGACACGTCTACTCATTCAACAGTTTTAATACATGTTTTACTGTTTTCTACATTGTAGAATAATAGAGAAGACATCAAAACTATGAAATAACACATGAAATCATAGACTGTTGGAAAAGCATTCCAGGTGAAGCTGGTTGAGATAATGCCAAGAGTGTGCAAAGCTGTCAAGGCAACGAGTGGCTACTTTGAAGAATCTCAAAAATAACATATATTTTGATTTGTTTAACACTTTTTTGGTTACTACATGGTTCTGTATGTGTTCTTCCATAGTTTTGATGTATTCACTATTATTCTACAATGTATAAAATAGTCAAATTAAAGAAAAAACCTTGAATGAGTAGGTGTGTCCAAACTTTTGACTGGTACTGTATATTAACTGTATATATGTAGGCTCTCATCCTCCTCTCTTATTGAAAGCTTCTCTCCATTTTTCAGCTTTTTCAGTACGGAAGTCTTTTTTCTCTTGTCGTTCTTCTCTCTTTTTGTCCTCAGGGTCAATTGTGAATGTGGTCAGGAAAAAGGCAGCCAGATGAATTCATGTTGTTGTAGAGGAGATGCCAGTCGCTAGAGTATAGATGTTGTCTGTGACGTTTTAGGTTCATTGATGGGTTACTACCTCAGCTGAATGCCCTCAGTTTAGTACGAGTGGAGTATGTCTAGGCCTTGATATAACGCCAGGCGCGCAAGCAAAACTAAATTCTAAAAGTGGACTTTTGTCCAGGACAATAGGGTTGTGAAACCATTATAGCCCTGCTGCCATACAGTTACCACATTATCCAGGCTCACAGACATTCTAATTTCTAGTCTTTTTCTATCTGTTCCTTTGCCTCATTGTTCATCTATCCAGGCAGGGACACAAAAGGATCAATTGGTCAGTGAGTTACGAACCGTAGAGAGGTGAGAGAAGGAGCAAAGACAGACAAAGACACGGGCCATGTTAGTCCATGGTAATACATTGACTACATCTGTGTCATTAACAGGCCACTGAGTGGGATGGCACTACCATGCAGGTCAGCCACTCTCACACGAGCAGCAGTCCCTTCGATTCACCTCACCTCCATCCCCCGACCCTCTCCATCTTTTTGCCATTCTTCTCCGCTTCGTCTTCTGTAGTCTCTCTTTCTCAACTTGCTTTCCTCCGTTTCTTGGCGTGCTCTTATAGAGTGCGACACTCCACCAAAGCAAAACAGTGGGTTGGCACAGTAAGTCACAGCAGGACACAGACAAACACTAAACAGCACAGAGGGGTAAACAAGGTTATTTATAGATGCTTGTGTTCCCGTGAGGATCTGAAAACACACTGCACTGCATAGAGGGGGAAAGAGACAGTGAAAAAAGTGTCATGATGGTAGCTGTCTGTTGTGGTACAAGTAGTGAGAGACAGAGGTGTGTCTGGTAAGGTGGCTTTCACAGTGTGACACCAAAGACTCTTAATGGTTTGTTAATACAGAATGAAGTAGCAGAATGCTGTCACATTATGTCGGTGTTTCTGGTGGGATGGGAACTCTGGTCTCCCTCTTGGAAATCCAATGTCTTAACCATTACACCAAATGTCCTCTTTGGTCGCTGACTTCATGCAGGGTTACCTCATCAGAACAGCATGATTCCAAATCACCTCCACGACACGTACATACTGGAGCTGTGCCTGTGTGATCTGCATCAGTCCTTCAGTAATGGTGATCACGATTCATTTTCTTCTGTACGTGTTGTGTTTGTGACAATCAGCACTTCTGTTCAAAGGAATGTGGTTATGGGTGTTAATGTGTTTGTTTCTCCATTACCTAAGCTTGGTCGTGTGCCTCAGCTCCTATCTACATTTTGTGCTTGGCTGCAATGCACTTGCCCCAAAGCAAAGAGATTCTCTTGATGTTTAGGTAATGCCTTTCAAAGCTGTGTATATGCAAGTGTGTGTGTCTGGGTGTAGACTACATATGTGTGTGTGTGTGTGTGTGTGTGTGTGTGTGTGTGTGTGTGTGTGTGTGTGTGTGTGTGTGTGTGTGTGTGTGTGTGTGTGTGTGTGTGTGTGTGTGTGTGTGTGTGTGTGTGTGTGTGTGTGTGTGAAAAGTGTGAAGTGTGTGTCTGTGTCTGTGTGTTTGAGAGTGTGAAGCATGTCTTTGCATGGCCATCATTTGAATGGCCTGTCAGACACTTTCACAATTTAAATAATTGGTTGATCATTGACTAGATTTCACAGTGTGACTGATTGTGTATAACTCCGTGATTAAACATGAGAATTCTTTATCTTTCCGATACCGTACCCTTTCGATATCATTGTCACAGAAGCTCTAAAGCCACGTTTTAACTGAACAATTGTCTCAACCATTTTGTACTCCCCACCCCAAGAAATACACTATCGTTCAAAACACAACGTATTAAGTGCTTTCTGTGAAAGGCATTACACAACGGTAGTGTATACAGTAGACTTCACAGTTCATTCAGCTTTAGTATTCTGATCATAGAGCTCTGATCACGGAATTGAGAACGAGTAATGCGTTTAACTGTCCACCCGTGGATCCCAATTCCGGATTCCCTTTTGCACGCTATATTCAAATGCCAGTATGCATTCTACAAACGGTGGAATAGGCTAAATATGATAACATCTGATGGCAGTAGCTAACTAGCCAGCTAACCTCTGTAGCTCACCAGCAAGTTAGCAAGCAATGCTAAAGGGATTGCAAATGGGTTAGCATAACTCTAGCCAAACTAAAAATCATTTCCCTAAATATTATCTAGCTGACTAGCATTTATGAGTGCAGAAAACACATTCCTGACAGACTAGGAACATATTTCCTCCAACGTTATAATAAAAGGTGCCTCTCGGGCCCAAAACACAAGTTTTCTGGAGAGTGGTGATGATGTCGCCCACGGTATGCGCTTTTGGTAGCATGATTTTCGTCCAAACTGAGAGGAAATCCACACACAATGCATCGCTGACCACCTCCTCAATTGGTCAGCCAGATCTGAACACAATCAGACCACAAAGCAACTTTGTGCATCTAGATGTCTCTTTTCTATTACATTTTTGTCATTTTACCCCCTTTTCATGATATCCAATTGGTAGTTATGATCTTGTCTCATCGCTGCAACTCCCCAACGGGCTCGGGAGAGGCGAAGGTTGAGTCACCCGGAAGCCAGCTGCACCAATGTGTCAGAGGAAACACCTCAACTGACAACCAAAGACTGCTTGGTTGATGAATTCATTGTCAGCACTGCAGCCAAAACAAGTGATGTCACGACTTCAGCCGAAGTCAGTTCCTCCCCTTGTTCGGGCGGCGCTCGGCGATCCACTTTTCATTTTCCATTTGTTTTGTCTTTGAGTGTTTGTGTTTGGCAAGTGTAGTGTTTTACCTTGCACAATTCATTATTCTGAGTAAAGTTACGTTGCTCCCAATTCTCTGCTCTCCTGCGCCTGACTGCATACACCAGCTACACCCACAATTATGACAAGTGATTTGATTTCCCTGACCACAAATTAAGTTAGGGTGATAAAATGTTCAAATTGGGCTTCTCTCAAAGCCATACATCACGGCCAACATATTTCACTACACAGCCACAGCAGTGACACCCCTCTATTGGAAGACCGATATTCTGGCTGTAAGATACACACATAGACACACCAATACACGAAAATGTAAATAATGTTTAATAGTAGCTCATTCCATTCTTTCACATTAATAGATATTACGGCTTTAAGATACAAACACATATACATACATACAAGCGTAACATGCTGATTCCATTCTATCTCAGCCCAAACTGTACACACACTAACCTGTCGTATGACTTATTTCTGTAGATTTCAAAGCATATGGCCGTCTGTCTCTGTTAGAGAGCATCATGGAGCCATGTTTGATTGTTGTCTGGTAAAGACTGAGTGCTCAATCACCCAGAATTCCCCTCAGCACCACCCTCCCCACAATAGAGCCAGAAGCTTTCTGGAGTAGAGAACCAATACACAGTTGTCTGGTATCTAAATCCTTTGACACAGTAACAATGGGAGGTCAACTGATCTGCTGGTTCATCCTTGTGGGTAATTGGTTGTCACCAAGTTTACAATTGACACAATGCGTCTCAGAGTAAATGTGCTGAGTTAGGACCAGGTGTCCCCTGTCCATTCATGATAATCTAAAGCATAACTGATCCTAGATCAGCATTCCTAATCGGAGACACTTTATTAATACAGGCCCTGACTAGTTTGAGAGCTCACCACCTGCTTGCAGAGTGAGGTTACAGGGTACGAACTAGACACAATTATCTGTGTTGGTTAAATCCTCTCAAAGCATTTAAACACACAAGAAATACACTATAAATAGTCTGATTAGAAATACTCCCGGCCCCACTGAAATATCGACCTATCAGGAACATTGAAAATAGCAAGGCTGTTCATTCACAACAAATATATATTGTAAGAGAC
This sequence comes from Oncorhynchus masou masou, assembly GCF_036934945.1. Lineage (NCBI taxonomy): Eukaryota > Metazoa > Chordata > Actinopteri > Salmoniformes > Salmonidae > Oncorhynchus > Oncorhynchus masou. The sequence continues at coordinate 45,457,187 of NC_088244.1, forward strand.
AAGACCCGGTGAATTGTAAGAAACCAGAGTACAGTAAACTTGAGTATAGTACATACAGGAATGTAGAGTAGTTTAGTATACAGTACCCATGTCAGTACTGTACTGCACTTTAAAAATATATATTTCACCTTTATTTAACCAGGTAGAACACATTCTCATTTACATCTGTGACCTGGCCAAGATAAAGCAAAGCAGTGTGACAGAAACAACAACACAGAGTTACACATGGGATAAAGAAACGTACAGTCAATAACACAATGGAAAAATCTGTATACGGTGTGTGAAAATGTAGTAAATAGGTCATAGTGGCGAAGTGATTACAATTTAGCAATTTACACTGGAGTGATAGATGTGCATATGAGGATGTGCAAGTAGAGATACTGGTGTGCAAAAGAGCAGAAAAACAAAAACAAATATGGGGATGAGGTAGGTAGTTGGTTGGATGGGCTATTTACAGATGGGCTGTGTACAGCTGCAGTGATCGGTAGGCTGCTCTGACAGCTGATGCTTAAAGTTAGTGAGGGAGACATAGGTCTCCAACTTCAGTGATTTTTGCAGATTGTTCCAGTCACTGGCAGCTGTCACGCCCTGGTCGAAGTATATTGTGTTTGTCTTCATTTATTTGGTCAGGCCAGGGTGTGACATGGGTTTATTGTGGTGTGTTTTGTCTTGGGGTTTTGTTAGGTATTGGGTGTGTGGCTTAGTTGGGGTATTTAGCATAGTCTCTGGCTGTCTGTAGTGGTTTTCAATCAGAGGCAGGTGTTTATCGTTGTCTCTGATTGGGAACCATATTTAGGCAGCCATATTCTTTGAGTGTTTTGTGGGTGATTGTTCCTGTCTCTGTGTTTGTTGTCACCAGATAGGCTGTTTAGGTTTTCACGTTAGTTTTGTTGTTTTGTATTGTTCGTGTTTATTCGTTCATTAAACATGTATGAAAATTACCACGCCGCATTTTGGTCCGATCCTTGCTACACCTCTTCGTCAGAGGAGGAGTTAGAAGAAAACCGTAACAGCAGCAGAGAACTGGAAGGAAAGGCGGCCAAATGAGTTGTTGGCTTTGGGGATGACCAGTGAAATATACCTGCTGGAGCGCGTGCTACGGGCGAGTGTTGCTAAGGTGACCAGTGAGCTGAGATAAGGCGGAGCTTTATCTAGCAATTACCTGGAGCCAGTGGGTTTGGCGACGAATATGTAGCGAGGACCAGCCAACAAGAGCATACAGGTCGCAGTGCTGGGTAGTATATGGGGCTTCGGTGACAAAATGGATGGCACTGTGAAAGACTACATCCAATTTGCTGAGTAGAGTGTTGGAGGCTATTTTGTAAATGAAATCACCGAAGTCAAGGATAGGTAGGAAAGTCAGTTTTACAAGGGTATGTTTTGAGTGTAAGAGGCTTTGCTGCGAAATAGGAAGCCATTTCTAGATTTAATTTTGGATTGGAGATGCTTAATATGAGTACGGAATGAGAGTTTACAGTCTAGCCAGACACCTAGGTATGTATAGTTGTCCACATGTTCTAAGTCAGAACCGTCCAGAGCAATGATGCTAGTCGGGCGGGCGGGCGCGGGCAGCAGTTGGAGGCCACGGAAGGAGTGAGTTGGAGCAGTTGGAGGCCACGGAAGGAGTGTTGTATGGCATTGAAGCACGTTTGGAGGTTTGTTAACACAGTGTCCAAAGAAGGGCCAGATGAATACAGAATGGTGTCGTTTGCGTAGAAGTGGATCAAAGAATCACCAACAGCAAGAGCGAGATTATTGATATATACACAGAGAAAAGAGGTAGCCCAAGACCTGGTGGCACCCCCATAAAGACTGCCAGAGGTCCGGACAACAGGCCCTCCGATTTGACACTGAACTCTATCTGAGAAGTAGTTAGTGAACCAGGCGAGGCAGTCATTAGAGAAACCAAGGCTGTTGAGTCTGCCGATAAGAATAAGGTGATTGACAGAGTCGAAAGCCTTGGCCAGGACGATGAAGAAGGCTGCACAGTCCTCGCTTATCGATGGCGGTTATGATATTGTTGCTGGACGTGGCCCCCACTTCACCATAGTCTTAGTCCGCCACATTGTCCGCTTCCGTGGCCTCCTAACCACGGCAACCCTTCTAAATGACCCCACTGGACAGAAGGGCAGCTCGGGACAGAGGGGCAGCTCGGGACATAGGGGTAGCTCCGTACTGGCTGACGACTCTGGCAGATCCTGGCTGACTGGCGGCTCTGGCAGATCCTGGCTGACTGGCGGTACTGGCAGATCCTGGCTGACTGGCGGCACTGGCGGATACTGGCTGACTGGCGGCACTGGCGGATCCTGGTCTGACTGGCGGCACTGTCGGATCCTGGCAGACTGGCGGCTCCTGGTAGACTGGTGGTACTGGCGGCTCAGGACAGACAGGAGACTCTGATGGCGCTGGGCAGACGGGTAGCTCAGGCGGAGCTGGGCAGACTGGAGACTCCGGCAGCGCTGGAGAGGAAGAAGGCTCCGGCAGCCCTGGACGGAGGAGCTCTGGTGCCTCTGGACTGAGAGGCGGAAGCTCTGGCAGCGCCGGACAGGCGGGAGACTCCGGCGGCGCTGGAGAGGAGGAAGGCTCCGGTAATGCTGGAGAGGCGGGAGACTCCGGCAGCGCTGGAGAGGAGGAAGGCTCTGGCAGCGCTGGACAGGCGGGAGCACCTGTAGGGATGAGATGGAGAGACAGCCTGGTGCGGGGGGCTGCCACCGGAGGGCTGGTGCGTGGAGGTGGTACCGGATAGACCGGACCGTGCAGGCGCACTGGAGCTCTTGAGCACCGAGCCTGCCCAACCTTACTTGGTTGAATGCTCCCGGTCGCCATGCCAGTGCGGCGAGGTGGAATAGCCCGCACTGGGCTATGCAGGCAAACCGGGGATACCATGCGCAAGGCTGGTGCCATGTAAGCCGGCCCAAGGAGACGCACTGGAGACCAGATGTGTAGAGCCGTGTTCATGGCACTTGGCTCGATGCCCACTCTAGCCTGGCCGATACGCGAAGCTAGTATGTACCAAAAACAAGAACCGTGAAAACCCGAAACAGTCCCGTGTGGTACAAATACTGACACAGGAGACAATCACCCACAAAACCCAACACCAAACAGGCTACCTAAATATGGTTCCCAATCAGAGACAATGACTAACACCTGCCTCTGATTGAGAACCATATCAGGCCAAACACAGAAACAGACAAACTAGACAACATTGAATGCCCACTCAGATCACACCCTGACCAAACAAAACATAGAAACATACAAAGCAAACTATGGTCAGGGTGTGACAGACAGCTTTTAAATCTTTGGGAATCTCAGACGATGCGAAAGAGAGGTTGAACAGACTTGTAACAGGGGTTGCAACAATAGCGGCGGATAATTTTGTGGACGAGAGGGTCCAGATTGTCTAGACCAGCTGATTTGTAGGGATCCAGATTTTGCAGCTCTAATCAGCTATCTGGATTTGGGTGAAGGAAAAGCGGGGGGGGGGGGCTTGGGCCAGTTGCTGCGGGGGGTACAGAGCTATTGGTCGGGCTGGGGTAGCCAGGTGGAAAGCATGGCCAGCCGTAAGAGAAATGCTTATTGAAATTCTAGTTCCTTGCCTCAGTGCAGTGAGCAGCTGGGAGGAGGTGCTCTTATTCTCCATGGACTTTACAGTGTCCCAAAACTTTTGGGAATTAGTGCTGCAGGATGCAAATTTCTGTTTGAAAAAGCTAGCCTTTGCTTTCCTAACTGACTGTGTATATTGGTCCCTGACTCGCCTGAAAAGTTGCATATCGCGGGAACTATTCGAAGCTAGTGCAGCACGCAACAGGATGTTTTTGTGCTGGTCAAGGGCAGTCAAGTCTGGAGAGAACCAAGGGCTATATCTGTTCTTTGATCAACATATTTTGAAAGGTACATGCTTATTTAAGATGGTGAGGAAAGCATATTTAAAGAACAACCAGGCATCCTCTACTGAAGGGGATGAGGTCAATAAACTTCCAGGATTCCAGGGCCAGGTCGATTAGAAAGGCCTGCTTGCAGAAGTGTATTAGGGAGCGTTTGACAGTGATGAGGGGTGGTCGTTCGACCACGGATGCAGGCAATGAGTCAGTGATCACTGAGATCCTGGTTGAAAACAGTAGAGGTGTATTTAGAGAGCAAGTTGGTCAGGATGATATCTATGAGGGTGCCCATGTTTATGGATTTGGGGTTGTACCTGGTAGGTTCCTTGATAATTTGTGTGAGATTGAGGGCATGTAGCTTCGATTGTAGGACGGCCGGGGTGTTAAGCATATCCCAGTTTAGGTCACCTAACAGTACGAACCCTGACGATAGATGGGGGGCAATCAATTCACATAAGGTGTCCAGGGCACAGCTGGGCGCTGGGGGGGGTGGGGGGGGGGGGGGGTTCTATAACAAGTGGCAACAGTGAGGACTGGCCACCCCTCATAGCCTGGTTCCTCTCTAGGTTTCATCCTAGGTTTTGGCCTTTCTACAGAGTTTTTCCTAGCCACCGTGCTTGCTGTTTGGGTTTTTTGTTCTGTACAGCACTTTGAGATATCAGCTGATGTAAGAAGGGCTATATAAATACATTTGATTTGATTTTTGGGTAATAGGTATGCTTTGTTAGTCTTGAAACCAGACAAAATCCAGAAACGTGATTGTTTCACACTCTACGCTCTATTGCCAATCAATTGTATTCTAAATAACTTTTAAAGTTTAGGAATTGTGTGTTTGTGTAATGGTAAAGCATGGCATGTTTTCAATTTCCTGAAAATGTTCTGTTTTGAGATAATAAAAAACATCACTATCCATCTACCTACACTCAAAGCCTAAAGAGAGGTTACAGTTTTATATCAACAGGCGATATCATAGCCTAAAGAGAGGTTACAGTTTTATATCAACAGGCGATATCATAGCCTAAAGAGAAGTTACAGTTTTATATCAACAGGCGATATCATAGCCTAAAGAGAGGTTACAGTTTTATATCAACAGGCGATATCATAGCCTAAAGAGAGGTTACAGTTTTATATCGACAGGCGATATCATAGCCTAAAGAGAGGTTACAGTTTTATATCAGCAGGCGATATCATAGCCTAAAGAGAGGTTACAGTTTTATATCAACAGGTGATAAAAAAGAGAAGTTACAGTTTTATATCAACAGGCGATATCATAGCCTAAAGAGAAGTTACAGTTTTATATCAACAGGCAATATCATAGCCTAAAGAGAGGTTACAGTTTTATATCAACAGGCGATATCATAGCCTAAAGAGAGGTTACAGTTTTATATCAACAGGCAATATCATAGCCTAAAGAGAGGTTACAGTTTTATATCGACAGGCGATATCATAGCCTAAAGAGAGGTTACAGTTTTATATCAGCAGGCGATATCATAGCCTAAAGAGAGGTTACAGTTTTATATCAACAGGCGATATCATAGCCTAAAGAGAGGTTACAGTTTCATATCAACAGGCAATATCATAGCCTAAAGTGAGGTTACAGTTTTATATCGACAGGCGATATCATAGCCTAAAGAGAAGTTACAGTTTCATATCAACAGGCGATATCATAGCCTAAAGAGAGGTTACAGTTTCATATCGACAGGCAATATCATAGCCTAAAGAGAGGTTACAGTTTTATATCGACAGGCGATATCATAGCCTAAAGAGAAGTTACAGTTTTATATCAGCAGGAGATATCATAGCCTAAAGAGAGGTTACAGTTTCATATCAACAGGCGATATCATAGCCTAAAGAGAGGTTACAGTTTCATATCAACAGGCGATATCATAGCCTAAAGAGAGGTTACAGTTTTATATCAACAGGCGATAACATAGCCTAAAGAGAGGTTACAGTTTTATATCAACAGGCGATATCATAGCCTAAAGAGAGGTTACAGTTTTATATCAACAGGCGATATCATAGCCTAAAGAGAGGTTACAGTTTCATATCAACAGGCGATATCATAGCCTAAAGAGAGGTTACAGTTTTATATCAACAGGCGATATCATAGCCTAAAGAGAGGTTACAGTTTTATATCAACAGGCGATATCATAGCCTATAGAGATGTTACAGTTTCATATCAACAGGCGATATCATAGCCTAAAGAGAGGTTACAGTTTTATATCAACAGGCGATAACATAGCCTAAAGAGAAATTACAGTTTTATATCAACAGGCGATATCATAGCCTAAAGAGAGGTTACAGTTTTATATCAACAGGCGATAACATAGCCCAAAGAGAAGTTACAGTTTCATATCAAGAGGCGACATCAAAGATGTTTTTGGAGAGGCATGGAAAATAGGGTCTCTAAATATGTCCCCATGAAATGTTAATGTTGTGTTGTTTGCTACCTGTGGTTTGGGAAGGATACGGATGAGTTGTTATCTGACAGGGAGGCAGCAGTGGTTGAAGTTGCAGAGACAAGCAAGCTGCTACCAGGCTTCACAGTCACTTTACCTGCTGATAGTTTGACAACTGAGCACCATCTTCTTCCTGCAGCTTTGACAAATAGTACTTTGGTTCCTTTCTCTGAAATGAGATGGCAATAGATTGGTACTGTTCACACAAGGAAGGAAACAGCAGAGGATATACATATTCCTTTGACTGAACACTCAACTCAGAGTATTGTGTTTGAGTCACAATATGCTTTCAAAATGTTTACAGTAACATTACACTTTGGCATTGACAAGGGTGACCAAACGCCACAAGGATTAGTTCCATCCCTCCACTGATACAGAACTTTAGCTGTCTTATTCTCATTTCCCTCTGGTTGTGTCCTAAATGTGACCATATACCCTACACAGTGCTCTCTACGTTTGACCAAGGCCCATTGGGGTACCATTTGGGTCACAACCTCTGTCTGTAGGGTGTCCTGGCAGTGTTGCAAACAAATTTTCAGAGGAAGTTGCTAGAGGCAGGTCGATTTGTTGCTTAAAGTTGCTAAATGACGTTGTGATATCATTGTGTAATAATGTAAAACTGCATACACAATAACATTCCTCAAATTGACTGGCCATCTCGGCAAAAAATATGATTTGACATTTGTTTATTTATCACATTTTTATTTGTAAAAGTAATATAAACAACACATTTTATATGCGTGTATTGTGACTGAGTGTGTGACAGAAAAAAATAGTTTTGTGTCATTTAGAGGGAAAATGCATGTATTTTAGTGTTTTAGTCACCTTTCAAAAGTTGATAAAAGTTCCAAATACATTTTTAAAAGTAGCTACATTTGTTGCTAGGTGCTGACTGAAAAGAAAGTTTCCAGGGTAGACTGAAAAGTTGCCTAATCTAGCAACAAAATTGCTAAATTGGCATCACTGGTTCCTGGCCAGAGCTCCAAGATTAATTGGATTGCATGGCACCACTTTGTAATGGAGACTTAGAAAGCACTAATAGCATTGAGAGACTCCCTAGTTCTTTCAAACGGATCTCAGCCTGCATTCCAATGTAGTCGGACATTATCCCCTATGGGGTTTGCTCCTTTTTAATCTGTGCGTGCGTGCGTGCGTGCGTATGTGTGTGCGTGCGCAAGTGCTTTTGTGTGTGTGCATGTGAGCACCTGTGTGTGTAAAATCTGTCAGCAGTTTCAACCTATCAAGTCATAACTTTGTATACCATAGAGTATACCATAGAGTATACCATATGCGTACGGATGGAAACCTGCAATCGAGAAATTCAGTGTGATTTGTTACTATAGATACAGTACATGAAGAGATGTGTTTGGTCTCAAAGTCATTTGATGTAGATAAACAAAATATACAAAAGTATGTGGACACCCACATGAGTTGATTCTGCTATTTCAGCCACACCTGTTGCTGACAGGTGTATAAAATCGATGACACACAGCCATGCAATCTCCATAGACAAACATTGGCAGTAGAATGGCCTTACTGAAGACCTCAGTCACTTTCAACGTGGCACTGTCATAGGATGACAGTCAGTTTGTCAAATGTCTGCCCTGCTAGAGATACCCCGGTCAAAAGTAAGTGCTGTTATTGTGAAGGGGAAACATTCAGGAGCAACATCGGCTCAGCCGCAACGTGGTAGGCCAAACAAGCTCACAGAATGGGACCTCCGAGTGCTGAAGCGCGTAGTAAGTAAAAATTGTCTGTCCTTGTTTGCAACACTCACTACCGATTTCCAAACAGACTTTGGCAGATGCCAGGAGAACGCTACCTGCCTCAATGCATAGTGCCAACTGTAAAGTTTGGTGGAGAAGTAATAATGGTCTGTGGCTGTTTTTCATGGTTCTGGAAGGGAAATCTGAAAGCTATAGCATACAATGACATTCTAGACGATTCTGTGCTTCCAACTTTGTGCCAACAGTTTGGGCAAGGCCCTTTCCAGTTTCAGTATGACAATGCCCCTGTGCACAAAACTAAGTCCATACAGAAATGTGTCCGACCACCTTGATTCGGTCTTAAGTTGTAAAATTTGAAAATGTGTTTTTTACGAAAAAGCAGACACAGAGCTACAAAATGGTATATCATACACTGCATTTGAGGAAACAATGGGAATGTAATTCTGCTTTGAAAGTTGATCAACTTGTAAACTCACTTTAGAGAAAATTTTGATATGTAGTAAAGAGCTCCTCTTTGTCTACACCCATTCAGCATTGTTCACACCCTCTTAAGCTTTAGCACCACCCATCTCGTTTCGCTCTCAGAGCGCACACTTGACGCTCTGTACGATTTATTTACCTCTGGATAACATGAAAACAGCCTAACCAGCTCTGCTGGCAACAATTTCAGTTTGCTTTTTTGCAGATGTTTACTGACACTGGCCACGGGTGTTGTACACGTAATGTTAGCTAACGAGCCAGTCAGGTAACGTTAGCTAGTTTAACAACAATGAACCAAGTGTCAACAATGCCACAGTGCTGGGAGCTAACTAACCAGGTTCAATGTTTGCTAGCTAACATTAGGCTCTAACTAGAAAAGCAAACTGCTCTGGGAAACAAATAATAACGTCAGCTAGGGAGCCAGCCAACTAATGTTAGCTAGCTAGCTAATAGTACACTTTAGCTTGAAATTAAACCACTTTCTGTCAAAATTAGAAGAATGTATCTGACAATGTAGCTAGCTATCTTACCTGTATACATCATCATGCATGATAGACGTGTCTCCCTTTCAGGAATGCCATACCACGGTTGCCCTTAGTTTGAAGATGTAATCCGGAAACAGGTGTTTTCTCCATCTCTTTAGCTTTCATACTCTAATTCCACTGATTTCAAAACTTGATCCTCAAAAAAGTGGAGAGCAACACTTAAGCAGCTCCACTACCAACACAGACTGACAAGCTCAAATAGACAGAAGCCTTCAATATGGCAGACCCATCTGAACTCCTCTCTCTGCATGTCTAGCCCACTCATTATCTCAGCCAATCGTGGATAGTGGGAAGGTTGCCAACTTTTTCTGTGGCTTAACCAACAAGGCCCGTAAGTTAACAATTCTATTCGTATTTACAGATGGCATACAAGTTTGTTATTAAGACACATAAAAGTTCACATTTCCGCAAAAAAACAAACATTTTGTTTACGTTCAAACGGGTTTCCTGTGAAGTCGTGTCTTGCGACATACCCCTAGTTTCCTGAATTGGGTCACATTTTAGATGACCCTTACCCAGACACACTTGATTAAATTAAATTGATGGGTCATGTGAAAGAAATAAGCCCCAGCCACATCCAGTGGTGGAAAAGTACACAACATCCAGTGGTGGAAAAGTACACAATAGTCATACTTGAGTTAAAGTATAAATAATTTCAAATGCCTTATATGAAACCAGACGGCACAAATCTTTATTGACGGATAGCAAGGGGCACACTACAACATGTCACGTCTACTCCCCCCACAGGCGCTTGAGGGCGCTAGGCTGCCCTGCAACACGCACTCCTATCATCCGTTACACACACCTGCCTTCCCTCGTCATGTGCGTCCGCAATACTGGACTCACTCATCACCTGTTATTACCTCCCCCATATTTGTCAGTTCCACAGCTCTGTTCCCCGCTTCTGCATTAATTGTTTTGGTTTTGTATTACAAGTTTGCTGACGCTATTCTTGTCTCATTACATAAATGTTTGACTCCCAATACCTGCTTCCTCTCTACAGCGTCATTCCATGTGATAACACTCAGATATAATTTACAAACAAAGCATTTGAGTTTAGTGAGTCTGCCAGATCAGATGCAGTAGGGATGACCAGGGATGTTCCCTTGATAAGTGTGAATGAGACAATTTTCCTGTCAAAATGTAACGAGTACTTTTGTGGTCAGGGAAAATGTATGGAGTAAAAAAATTTTTTTTTTCGGAATGTAGTGAAGTAAAAGTTGCCAAAAATATAAATCCTAAAGTAATGTACAGATACCCCCACTTAAGTATTTTTACTGAAGTACCACTGCCCAAATGCCTTCACAACAGTACATTGCCATACTTTATATACTGTTACACACAAACTTATCACATAGTATACCATACATAAGTTATAGTCATGCAATCTGACTGAAACCTGAGTGAGGTGCACATGTACGGTACATAAACAGATGCATGTGCCATATATTTATGTGGTGGACACTTGATACAGTCACATGATATTGTTGTGGTATGTCACAAAATCATGTTACGACCACACATATCAATATTCATTTCATATATCAAATTCTGCTAAGTCTTGCTAAGTGGATGGTCTCGACAGAAGGTGTAAACAGTACAGCCGAATGGTTACTCCCATATTAGCAATATCAGAAATAGATGGTGTCAATATAAATAAAATAATATATGGTATGTACAAGAACGATTTCAGTGATAGACGAGGTAGTTATATGCATACAATCAGGGGTAAAGTGGCTGAGCAGCAGGACAAAAAAATAATTGTAGCAGCAGCGTATGACGTGTGTGTTAGGAGAGAGCCTGTTTCTGTCCTTCACTTTGGTGCAGGGTATGTGATATCCATCGCCTCTTCGTCGCAAAACTCCCTGATCTTCTCAAAAAGAGAAGTTTGTCTAGTTGTGTCCAGTCCAGGTGGTGCTTGTACAGGCAGACCATCTATGGGAGGAAGGATGTCAGCGTTGGGCAGCAGCTGAAACCTGGCCTCGACTGAGTTTGAACGCTCCTTGGCGACAACAACACCAGGCTCCAGAGCACCAAAGCTGTAAAACAGGGAATAACAACACCAAAAAATAAGAAGACATTACAACCCTGCAAAACTTCAATTCACCTCCCAGGTTTAGATAAGAAGAATAACGTTGTACAACGCAATTAAAATCATTTTCAGCTGAAGTGCTCGTACTGCTAGATCTGTGGGAGCGGCCTAAAGTACGGAGTCAGGTGTTGTTGCCAGCCGTAGCTTTCCACCAGCACCGTAACATCCTCCAGTCCCACCAGCTGTGCCATCTTACTCCCTCGGGAGCGCAAGTCAAATCCCGCTGGAACCAGATGAAGGAGGGGTGGACACGCTGAAAAACCTCCTCTCTTCCAACGATCCATGGCGGTGCCCAGACGTTGGAACATGGTCGCGTGTTACTGAACGCGCTCCTCCACTGCAACTGAGAGGGTGTCTGCTCCTGCTGACTCCATTATTCGGGTGAGTGATTCTGTAATGTGGTCTTGTGTGTAGCTGGTGTAGAGCGTCAGGCGCAGGACAGCAGAAATGAGTAATCACGTACTTTACTCAAAATACAAGGCAAATATACGAGTCCACAAAATAATGTGCCCAAAAAATAACAAACATGGGGAACGGAGGGTTAAATAATAAACAGGTAATTGGGTGAGTGAAACCAGGTGTGTAAGACTAAGACAAAACTAATGGAAAATGAAAAGTGGATCGGCGGTGGCTGGTGACGCCGAACGCCGCCTGAACAAGGAGAGGGACCAACTTCGGGGGAAGTAGTGACATGATGCAATGATTGAATAACATATGTATACATTTATATTGCAATGATTGCAACAGCACTGCTCGCGAGTGCCTGCATAGCCAGGTGCTAAAATAGAACTTGGTTGCAAGTCCTGACTCTCCCATCTACTCATTGGTTTTTAGGAGCATATACCCACGTGCCATCTCCTCATTGGTTTTTAGGAGCATATACCCACGGATATACCCGCGGGTGATTGAAAGATGAACTGAAGTCCACACGGTAGTGGTAATGCACCTTAAATTTGATTGCCAACTGCCATATAAAGTCCAAAAAAGAAGCTTGAAGAAAGAGAGATGACTTTTACCCTTTTATCTATGGATTAATTGTCGGAGTAGATTTCAGGTGAAATAACAATCCAATGTTTATATCCCAGGCCAGATTAGCTAGCAACAGAATTCCAGCTAATTCTAGCTAGCAACTTACTGTGTCTGGTGAATTGCCATAAATGTTTAATGCGTTTCTACCTGTCCCCAAATGAATATAGTTGGTTCAGAGTTGGTTTTGATATTTCAACCTGCGTGCCCTGATAGCATCTGGTGTGGGGAGACAAAATCAACATGCGTGCCCTGATAGCATCTGGTGTGGGGAGACAAAATCAACCTGCGTGCCCTGATAGCATCTGGTGTGGGGAGACAAAATCAACATGCGTGCCCTGATAGCATCTGGTGTGGGGAGACAAAATCAACATGCGTGCCCTGATAGCATCTGGTGTGGGGAGACAAAATCAACATGCGTGCCCTGATAGCTTCTGGTGTGGGGAGACAAAATCAACATGCGTGCCCTGATAGCATCTGGTGTGGGGAGACAAAATCAACATGCGTGCCCTGATAGCATCTGATGTGGGGAGACAAAATCAACATGCGTGCCCTGATAGCATCTGGTGTGGGGAGACAAAATCAACATGCGTGCCCTGATAGCATCTGGTGTGGGGAGACAAAATCAACATGCGTGCCCTGATAGCATCTGGTGTGGGGAGACAAAATCAACATGCGTGCCCTGATAGCATCTGGTGTGGGGAGACAAAATCAACATGCGTGCCCTGATAGCATCTGGTGTGGGGAGACAAAATCAACATGCGTGCCCTGATAGCATCTGGTGTGGGGAGACAAAATCAACATGCGTGCCCTGATAGCATCTGGTGTGGGGAGACAAAATCAACATGCGTGCCCTGATAGCATCTGGTGTGGGGAGACAAAATCAACCTGCGTGCCCTGATAGCATCTGGTGTGGGGAGACAAAATCAACCTGCGTGCCCTGATAGCATCTGGTGTGGGGAGACAAAATCAACATGCGTGCCCTGATAGCATCTGGTGTGGGGAGACAAAATCAACATGCGTGCCCTGATAGCATCTGGTGTGGGGAGACAAAATCAACATGCGTGCCCTGATAGCTTCTGGTGTGGGGAGACAAAATCAACATGCGTGCCCTGATAGCATCTGGTGTGGGGAGACAAAATCAACATGCGTGCCCTGATAGCATCTGGTGTGGGGAGACAAAATCAACATGCGTGCCCTGATAGCATCTGGTGTGGGGAGACAAAATCAACATGCATGCCCTGATAGCATCTGGTGTGGGGAGACAAAATCAACATGCGTGCCCTGATAGCTTCTGGTGTGGGGAGACAAAATCAACATGCGTGCCCTGATAGCTTCTGGTGTGGGGAGACAAAATCAACATGCGTGCCCTGATAGCTTCTGGTGTGGGGAGACAAAATCAACATGCGTGCCCTGATAGCATCTGGTGTGGGGAGACAAAATCAACATGCGTGCCCTGATAGCTTCTGGTGTGGGGAGACAAAATCAACATGCGTGCCCTGATAGCTTCTGGTGTGGGGAGACAAAATCAACATGCATGCCCTGATAGCTTCTGGTGTGGGGAGACAAAATCAACATGCGTGCCCTGATAGCTTCTGATGTGGGGAGACAAAATCAACATGCGTGCCCTGATAGCTTCTGGTGTGGGGAGACAAAATCAACATGCGTGCCCTGATAGCATCTGGTGTGGGGAGACAAAATCAACATGCGTGCCCTGATAGCTTCTGGTGTGGGGAGACAAAATCAACATGCGTGCCCTGATAGCTTCTGGTGTGGTGAGACAAAATCAACATGCGTGCGATGGTGCACGTGCGGTCTGTTCAGCATGTTAGTGTAACAGGGTTATATTGGTGATTGCACTTGCCACTTCATTGTTAAGCCAATGGGCTTTTGGTTTTTAGTTTTGTCTTGACTTCACCTACTCAACATGGCATCTTATTGGCTGGTTTGCGTGGCTTGCTTACAAGGGAGGATGTTTCAGTTAGAATCGTCCCAGTGAACAAGCACTGTACATCAAAAGTGATTTGTATACTCCCAAGAGATGATTTGAATATACAAATTGTATCAATTTGTTTGTAAACGTTATTAGAACATCACACATAAGATGCAGCACTTTTTGTTTATATTTGTTGCAGAGAATTCCAGCTAATTCTAGCTAGCAACTTACTGTGTCTGGTGGGGATGTTCATATATTTTGTACAGTGCGTGAGTGCAGAGTTGGATGGTGAGCCGTGCATTGCATGACGTGCAATTTTGTGCTGTTTCTATCAGGTCATTGTTAAAAATATTATATTTTAGATTGTAATTGCTGTATTATTTTGGTAAATACGTTGCCCAGTGAACAAGCACCAAACCAACATGAGTGAGTGCAGAGTTTGATGGTGAGCCGTGCATTGCATGACGTACAATTTTGTGCTGTTTCCATCAGAGAAATCTCCATGACTGGTGCTACAAGCTGGAGATCGTGTCGATGATTGATTGTACACAACGCAAGAGGAGCACTGTTATATTAGCCTACATTGAGTGAAATTAAACAAACACGCTTCTCAAAAGTGTGGGTGGTACAGAGAAGAATTTTCCCCAGGATCGTTGTATTGCTTTTCTTTAGTTGATGTTGCTGATGTGGGGTGACAGCAAGCTGTGCTCCAGTGAAGCAGTATTTCAGCATACACTGAGCAAAACATTACGAACACCTGCTCTTTCCATAAGGAACGCCGTTTGGGTCTGCATGTCAAAAACGATACACGTCAAATAACACTATTTGACACGTTAATTAAGCTTTTAATTTGACACGTCAAATAACACAGTTCTATTATAGAATGTTGTGTGTTCTGAATATGCATGTGTAAGCCAAGCGCCACTACTACTATCAGTAGCACTGTCAAAGCTGTACAAACAAGCAAACACCGGCCACGAACGATGTGTTTACAATAGAGCATTCATTGTTTGACCACAACTTCTGGGGTAGCTAGCTAGCTTTAGCTTGGCACCAAGCTAGCACCAATACAACCCGAAAACAATGACCAGAAACTGCAGTCATTTTCATTATTCTTAGCAATGATTTAGGAATCCTTGTGAGTAAGTATTCGCTAGGTATCCACTTGTTGTTCGCCTATTGAAATTGAACTTCAGTTCATTAAAATAGATAGTTAGCCAGCTACTTAACCCTGTTGCCCAAAGCTAATGTTATAAGAAACCAGTCTGGACCGGGGTATGTGTTGTGAAGCTAGCCACAATAAGAATGAGGCATAATAGTGGAATTTGTGGTTTCCCTTCAAAATAAAAGTACCTATTTGAAAGTGATGCAGTAGGTTACAATTGGTGGAATCATGCCATATTTAGACTAAATAATGTTAAACAAGGTTGGAATGTGAAGCAATGAACTAGGGTATCAGTCTACTCGGTGACACCCACAGAACACAACTGTGAAGAGTTCACGCAAAAACTGGCGTTGTAGCTCTTATCGCGGGACTGTGACTGTGTGAAATCACCTACCCAGTCAGCCTATTGTGTGTATTGACATTCATATTGCACTCTACAGCCTTACCTACGGATTGGGGAACAATGAAAGTGGGTATCAGTCTACTCAATACCCAATCTATTTTTTTCCCAACGTCCTTCTCAGAGTTCGACTCCAAAACATCCACACAGTATTGTTTTTCCTCTGGAATAGTGTTCAATACACAGGTTGACAATAAACGTGGCTCAATTCACAGTTGTTTCAGAGTCCCGCAATAAGAGCAACAATGGTAATGTTCTCTGGGTGTCACTGTGTAGACTGATCCACATTCTAATGCAATTCTAAAGTATAATACATCAAGTGTGATTTCAACAGACCTTTGTCAACTTAACAAATTAATGTCTTTTGTTGATTTTATATAGCAACATTCCAACCTCATTTAGCATGATCTATTCAATTATGGCATAATTCTACTATTTGTATTCATTTGCATCATTTTCAATTATATACTTTTATTTTGAACTGTCTTATAAACCAGGGTAATTTTAGATGACACACAGCTATATAGTTAGCTAGCTACTGAAACAGATTGTCGTTTTGCTATGTTTTTGGGGAAGAACATTGTTTGCATCCATGAGCTAGCTAGCTTTTTTTATGACCAGCACTGTAGGTGTGCGAGACAACTTTACCAGCATCATAGCAGACATATCAATGAATTGTTGTGACATATGAAATACGAATGATTGTGTAATCAATGTGTAATAAGTACGTACAAAATGTATGAACGTGTTAATTATTATGTGACGTGCAGTCGTATTCAGGTCCTAATTGGTCAACAAGTGTTACATAGTGTTATTTGACATGTATCTTTTTGACACGTATCTTTGCGGTCAGAGGCCTGGTACGGCCTCTGACCGCAAAGCACTACAGAGGGTAGTGCGTACAGCCCAGTACATCACTGGGGCTGAGCTGCCTGCCATCCAGGACCTCTACACCAGGTGGTGTCAGAGGAAGGCCCTAAAATTGTAAAAGACCCCAGCCACTCCAGTCAGACTGTTCTATCTATTACTACATGGCAAGAGTTACCGGAGTGCCAAGTCTAGGACAAAAAGGCTTCTCAACAGTTTTTACCCCCAAGCCATAAGACTCCTGAACAGGTAATCAAATGGCTACCCGGACTATTTGCATTGTGTGCCTCCTCCCAACCCCTCTTTTACGCTGCTGCTACTCTCTGTTTACCATATACGCATAATCACTATAACTATACATTCATGTACATACTACCTCAATTGGCCCGACCAACCAGTGCTCCCACACATTGGCTAACCGGGCTATCTGCACTGTGTCCCACCACCCACCAACCCCTCTTATACACTACTGCTACTCTCTGTTCATCATATATGCATAGTCACTTTAACCATATCTACATGTACATACTACCTCTATCAGCCTGACTAACCGGTGTCTGTATGTAGTCTCGCTACTTTTATAGCCTCGCTACTGTATATAGCCTGTCTTTTAACTGTTGTTTTATTTCTTTACTTACCTATTGTTCACCTAATACCTTTTTTGCACTATTGGTTAGAGCCTGTAAGTATGCATTTCACTGTAGGGTCTACACATGTTGTATTCAGCGCTCTTGACAAAACTTTGATTTTATTTGATATTTGTCACATGTGCCAAATACAACAGGTGTAGACCTTAGCGTGAAATACTTAACCAACAATGCATTTAAGAAAATACCCCCCAAAAAGTAAGAGATAATAATAACAAATAATTAAGAGCAGCAGTAAATAACAATAGCAGTGCTATATACAGGGGATACCGGTTCAGAGTCAATGTGTCAATGTGCGGGGGCACCGGTGTGGAGGCAATTGAGGTAATTATGTACATACAGGTAGGGTTATTAAAGTGGCTATGCATAGATAATAACAGGGAGTAGCAGCAAATAGTTTGGGTAGCCAACTGATTAGCTGTTCAGGAGTCTTCTGGCTTGGGGGTAGAAGCTGTTTAGAAGCCTCTTAGACCTCGACTTGGCACCCAGGTACCGCTTGCAGTGCGGTGGCAAAGAGAACAGTCTATGACTAGGATGGCTGGAGTCTTTGACAATTTTTATGGCCTTCCTCTGACAATCCAGGTGAAAGTGATCCCTTATTGATGTCACTTGTTAAATCCACTTCCATCAGTGGAGATGAAGGGAAGGAGACAGGTTAAAGAAGGATTTTTAAGCCTTGAGACAATTGAGACATGGATTGTGTATGTGTGTCATTCAGAGGGTCAATGGGCAAGTGAAAAGATTGAAGTGCCTTTGAACGGGATATGGTAGTAGTTGCCAGGTGCACCGGTTTCTGTCAAGAACTGCAACGCTGCTGGGTTTTTCACGGTCAACAGTTTTCCGCGAGTATCAAGAATGGTCTACCACCCAAAGCATTGGAGTTAACATGAGCCAGCATGCCCAGACAAATTGAGGGTAAAATGGGGGCTGGGGGTGCAACTCAATATTAGGAAGTTGTTGCTAATATTTGGTATAGACCGTGTATATCTGACTAAATGTAAAATAAACAAATAACAGTTTCGCTACTTCTGCAGATGTCACACCCTGACCATAGTTTACTTTGTATGTTTCTATGTTTGGTTGGTCAGGGTGTGATCTGAGTGGGCATTGTATGTTGGATGCATTGTTTGTCTATTTCTATGTCTGGCCTGATATGGTTCTCAATCAGAGGCAGGTGTTAGTCATTGTCTCTGATTGGGAACCATATTTAGGTAGCCTGGGTTTCACTGTGTGTTTGTGGGTGATTGTTATGTACTTGAGTGAAGACCCAAAAGCGGTTTTAACAGAAAACAGAGTTCTTTAATGAAAAACAGCAATGGCATAAATCCTCTTCCAACGTTGTCAACGGAACAAAAAGAACGTTAGTATAGTGCAGGATGCACCTGCCAGGCAGACTCCGACAGGATAGGACAAGGTGGAAGCAAACGAGACGACAGCTTGCTTCTGGCATCAAAAACACAAACAAGAATCAGACACTGAAAGTAGCAGGAACAGAGAGAGAAATAGAGACCTAATCAGAGGGGGAAGAGAGAACAGGTGGGAAAGAGTGAATGAGCTAGTTAGGGGAGATGTAGAACAGCTGAAGAATGAGAGACAGAGAAGGTAACCTAAAAAGACCAGCAGAGAGAGACAGAGTGAAGAGAAAGGACAGGAACAGACATAACAAGACATGACAGTACCCCCCCCACTCACCGAGCGCCTCCTGGCGCACTCGAGGAGGAAACCTGGCGGCAACGGAGGAAATCATCGATCAGCGAACGGTCCAGCACGTCCCGAGAGGGAACCCAACTCCTCTCCTCAGGACCGTACCCCTCCCAATCCACTAGGTACTGATGACCACGGCCCCGAGGGCGCATGTCCAAAATCTTACGAACCCTGTAGATAGGTGCGCCTCGACAAGGATGGGGGGAGGGACGAGCGGGGGCGCGAAGAACGGGCTTAACACAGGAGACATGGAAGACCGGGTGAACGCGACGAAGATAGCGGGAGAAGAAGTCGCACTGCGACAGGATTAATGACCTGAGAAATACGGAACGGACCAATGAACCGCGGGGCCAACTTGCGAGAAGCTGTCTTAAGGGGAAGGTTCTGAGTGGAGAGCCATACTCTCTGACCGCAACAATATCTAGGACTCTTGGTCCTACGCTTATTAGCGGCCCTCACAGTCTGCGCCCTATTACGGCAAAGTGCCGACCTGACCCCTTCCAGGTGCGCTCGCAACGCTGGACAAAAGCCTGAGCGGAGGGGACGCAGGACTCGGCGAGCTGAGATGAGAACAGCGGAGGCTGGTACCCGAGGCTACTCTGAAAAGGAGATAGACCGGTAGCAGACGAAGGAAGCGAGTTGTGGGCGTACTCTGCCCAGGGAGCTGTTCTGACCAAGACGCAGGGTTACGAAAAGAAAGACTGCGTAAAATGCGACCAACAGTCTGATTGGCCCGTTCGGCTTGACCGTTAGACTGGGGATGAAAGCCGGACGAGAGACTGACGGAAGCCCCAATCAAACGGCAAAACTCCCTCCAAAATTGAGACGTGAACTGCGGGCCTCTGTCGGAAACGACGTCAGACGGAAGGCCATGAATTCGGAAAACATTCTCGACAATGATCTGAGCCGTCTCCTTAGCAGAAGGGAGCTTAGCGAGAGGAATGAAATGAGCCGCCTTAGAGAATCTATCGACAACCGTAAGAATAACTGTCTTCCCCGCTGATGAAGGCAGTCCGGTGATAAAATCTAAAGCGATGTGAGACCACGGTCGAGAGGGAATGGGAAGCGGTCTGAGACGGCCGGCAGGAGGAGAGTTCCCAGATTTAGTCTGCGCGCAGACCGAACAAGCGGCGACAAATCGACGCGCGTCACGTTCCCGAGTGGGCCACCAGAAACGCTGGCGAATGGAAGCGAGCGTACCCCCGAACGCCGGGGTGGCCGGCTAACTTGGCAGAGTGGGCCCACTGAAGAACGGCCGGACGAGTAGGAACGGGAACGAACAGAAGGTTCCTAGGACAAGCTCGCGGCGACGGAGTGTGAGCGAGTGCTTGCTTTACCTGCCTCTCAATTCCCCAGACAGTCAACCCGACAACACGCCCCCAGGGAGAATCCCCTCGGGGTCGGTGGAGACCTCAGAAGAACTGAAGAGACGAGATAAAGCATCAGGCTTGGTGTTTTTTGAGCCCGGACGATAAGAAATAACAAACTCGAAACGAGCGAAAAACAGAGCCCAACGAGCCTGACGCGCATTAAGTCGTTTGGCTGAACGGATGTACTCAAGGTTCCTATGGTCAGTCCAAACGACAAAAGGAACGGTCGCCCCCTCCAACCACTGTCGCCATTCGCCTAGGGCTAAGCGGATGGCGAGCAGTTCGCGATTACCAACATCATAGTTACGTTCTGACGGCGATAAGCGATGAGAGAAAAACGCGCAAGGATGGACCTTGCCGTCAGAGAGAGAGCGCTGAGAAAGAATGGCTCCCACGCCCACCTCTGACGCGTCAACCTCAACAACAAACTGTCTAGAGATGTCAGGTGTAACAAGAATAGGTGCGGATGTAAAACGATTCTTAAGAAGATCAAAAGCTCCCTGGGCGGAAACGGACCACTTAAAGCACGTCTTAACAGAAGTAAGGGCTGTGAGGGGAGCTGCCACCTGACCGAAATTACGGATGAAACGACGATAGAAATTAGCGAAGCCCAGAAAGCGCTGCAGCTCGACGCGTGACATAGGAACGGGCCAATCAATGACAGCCTGGACCTTAGCGGGATCCATCTTAATGCCCTCAGCGGAAATAACGGAACCGAGAAAAGGGACAGAGGCGGCATGAAAAGTGCACTTCTCAGCCTTCACATAAAGACAGTTCTCCAAAAGGCGCTGGAGGACGCGTCGCACGTGCTGAACATGAATCGGGAGAGACGGTGAAAAAATCAGGATATCGTCCATGTAAACGAAAACAAAAATGTTCAGCATGTCTCTCAGGACGTCGTTAACTAGTGCCTGAAAGACAGCTGGAGCGTTAACGAGGCCGAAAGGAAGAACCCGGTATTCAAAGTGCCCTAACGGAGTGTTAAACGCCGTCTTCCACTCGTCCCCCTCCCTGATGCGCACGAGATGGTAGGCGTTACGAAGGTCCAATTTGGTGAAAAACCTGGCTCCCTGCAGGATCTCGAAGGCTGAAGACATAAGAGGAAGCGGATAACGATTCTTAACTGTTATGTCATTCAGCCCTCGATCATCCACGCATGGGCGCAGGGACCCGTCCTTCTTCTGAACAAAAAAAACCCCGCTCCGGCGGGAGAGGAGGAGGAGACTATGGTACCAGCGTCGAGCGAAACAGACAAATAATCCTCGAGAGCCTTACGTTCGGGAGCCGACAGAGAGTATAATCTACCCCGGGGGAGTAGTTCCCGGAAGGAGATCAATACTACAGTCATACGACCGGTGTGGAGGGGAGAAGTGGCCTTGGAACGACTGAACACCGTGCGCAGATCGTGATACTCCTCCGGCACCCCTGTCAAATCGCCAGGCTCCTCCTGTGAAGAAGGGACAGAGGAAACAGGAGGGATAGCAGACATTAAACAGGTCACATGACAAGAAACATTCCAGGATAGGATAGTATTACTAGACCAATTAATAGAAGGGTTATGGCGCACTAGCCAGGGATGACCCAAAACAACAGGTGTAAAAGGTGAACGAAAAATTAAAAAAGAAATTACCAGAGACAGTGAGGGTTAAAGGCAGCGTCTCACGCTGAATCTTGGGGAGAGAACTACCATCTAAAGCGAACAAGGCCGTGGGCTCCCCTAACTGTCTGAGAGGAATGTCATGTTCCCGAGCCCAGGTCTCGTCCATAAAACAGCCCTCCGCCCCAGAGTCTATCAAGGCACTGCAGGAAGCAGATGAACCGGGCCAGCGGAGATGGACCGGAAAGGTAGTGCGTGATCCAGAAGGAGAGGCCTGAGTAGTTGCGCTCACCAGTAGCCCTCCTCTTACTGATGAGCTCTGGCTTTTACTGGACATGAGGTGACAAAATGACCAGCGGAGCCGCAGTAGAGACAGAGGCGATTGGTGATTCTCCGTTCCTTCTCCTTGGCCGAGATGCGGATACCCCCAGCTGCATAGGCTCAGCATCCGAGCCGGCGGAGGAGGGTGGCAGTGATGCGGCAGGTGGCAGTGATGTGGAGAGGGGAGCAACGGAGAACTCGAACTCCTTTCCACGTGCTCGGCGACGAAGATCAAACCGTCGCTCTATGCGAATAGCGAGAGCTATTAAGGAGTCCAGACTGGAAGGAACCTCCCGGGAGAGGATCTCATCCTTAACCTCGACGAGGAGACCCTCCAGAAAACGAGCGAGCAAAGCCGGCTCGTTCCAGTCACTAGAGGCAGCGAGAGTGCGAAACTCAATAGAATAATCCGTTATGGATCGATTCCCCTGACATAGGGAAGACAGGGCCCTGGAAGCCTCCTCCCCAAAAACAGAACGGTCAAAAACCCGTATCATCTCCTCCTTAAAGTCCTGATACTGGTTAATACACTCAGCCCTCGCCTCCCAGATTGCCGTGCCCCACTCACGCGCCCGTCCGGTAAGGAGAGAAATGACGTAGGCGATGCGGGCTGCGCTCCTGGAGTAAGTGTTGGGCTGGAGAGAGAACACCACGTCACACTGAGTGAGGAATGAGCGGCACTCAGTGGGCTCCCCAGAGTAACACGGCGGGTTGTTGATCCTGGGCTCCGGAGACTCGGAAACCCTGGAAGTGGGCGGTGGATCGAGGTGGAGTTGGTGAACCCGTCTTGTGAGGTCGGAGACTTGGACGGCCAGGGTCTCAACGGCATGTCGAGCAGCAGACAATTCCTCCTCGTGTCTGCCTAGCATCGCTCCCTGGATCTCGACGGCGGAGTGAAAAGGGTCCGGAGCCGCTGGGTCCATTCCTGGTCTGATTCTTCTGTTATGTACTTGAGTGAAGACCCAAAAGCGGTTTTAACAGAAAACAGAGTTCTTTAATGAAAAACAGGAATGGCATAAATCCTCTTCCAACGTTGTCAATGGAACAAAAAGAACGTTAGTATAGTGCAGGATGCACCTGCCAGGCAGACTCCGACAGGATAGGACAAGGTGGAAGCAAACGAGACGACAGCTTGCTTCTGGCATCAAAAACACAAACAAGAATCAGACACTGAAAGTAGCAGGAACAGAGAGAGAAATAGAGACCTAATCAGAGGGGGAAGAGAGAACAGGTGGGAAAGAGTGAATGAGCTAGTAGGGGAGATGTAGAACAGCTGAAGAATGAGAGACAGAGAAGGTAACCTAAAAAGACCAGCAGAGAGAGACAGAGTGAAGAGAAAGGACAGGAACAGACATAACAAGACATGACAGTGATTGTTCCTGTCTCTGTGTTTTGCACCAGATAGGGCTGTTTTCGGTTTTCGCACGTTTGTTATTTTATCGTGTATAGTTTCTTTAATTAAATAAAATGAATAACAACCACGCTGCATTTTGGTCCGCTCCTCCTTCCCACAACGAAAGCCGTGACAGCAGATCTATGCCTATATACTTTTTAACCACAGCCACTTGTAAAGTACAGATCATCTTGAATTGAGTCAGAACCAGAATCCCCTTTATTCGCCAAGTTAATTTATATTCACATATAATCTGACTTGGTGAAATGGTGCAGCCAGGAATATACAGACAGAATATAGACAGAGGAATTTCACAGTCTACATAAAGTATACAATATATAGATTAGATACCATAAACAAAGAACATTATAGGAGAATATTAGCAAATTAACAGTTGAGCGTTGTACTCTCAATTTAGCCATGTAACCAGCCTGAGAGTTTTAAGCAAATTAATCAGGCTGGCATGCAAGTTAGTATTTCTGTACTACGAACCAAACATTCAGTGGTACTCCTATCTAAACTATATTAAATATAGGTAATCCCATTTAAGTAAATATCCCTTTAACAACAGAGACCTGTCCCAAGAAGGCAGCCATGCTGACACATACCCATTTTTGATTATGAAAACTTGCTCAGAATTGAAATGCTCACCTTCCTTTATAAGTGGATTTAATTAATTTGTGGTTTTAAATAAATCAAGTCACTCCTTCTTTCCTTGGTAATCAGTTCTGGGCCATTAAGAAGCGGAGGACTATCGACTGCCAAAGAAGCTGATCATTGAATGTGTAGAGACCATTAAACACAAACACTTCGAGGCTACTCAACAACAGTGAATTCATGTTCCTTATTGGCAAAATCAAGGGTAAACTTGGTGGTCTATTCCCAGCCAGCACATTTGGTTCCTTGGAAGTTGTTGGAAAGAACATTTTTGGTTTTCCATTGGTTCTAGGAAAGAAGCCATAAGTTTCCTGACCATTTTTGAAAATGTTCTGAGAACGGAAGTGAAAATCTGTTCTGGGAACGTTCATTTTTAGGTTGCAGGGATTGAGAACGTTTTACTATGGTTTCCTGAAAGTTTTCCTGGGATGTTTAATTCACTTTCTGAGAATAATGTTAATAACACTGCTAGCTTAGTTTGGGTTAACTGTTTTGAACTCCAAGCACAGCTAAATTGTAATTATTTCGCCACTACGGCAATTTATTGCCTTACCTCCCTAATCTTACCTCATGTGCACACACTGTATATTGACTTCTCTCTATTGTGTTATTGACTATATGTTTGTTTATTCCATGTGTAACTCTGTTGTTGTTTGTGTCACACCGCTTTGCTTTATCTTGGCCAGGTCGCAATTGTAAATGAAAACTTGTTCTCAACTAGCCTACCTGGTTAAATAAAAGGTGAAATATATATATATATATGTTTTTTTAACAGATAGGAAATGAAATTACCAAGTGTGCTTAGGAATTAACCATGCAAACACATTTCTTTTTTTTGCGGCACAGCGTCAGTGAGATTCAAAACTATGATCTTCTGTTCTCTATCCATAGAATTAGTCCACTGCGTCACCAGGGTAAAGCTAGCATGCCATGTGTTTTTAACTCATACAAAGCTGTTCATTTTAGTCTAGTCAAACAGACCCCATTTCAAAGGAAACAAGCACTCATGAAGATCAGTTGTGGCCATTTAGTGGGCAATGCCAACTCCTGAATACTCCAAACAAGATAGAGAATAGAGTTTTGTTGACGGTGAAAACATCCTGCATAACTTCATGAGGATGGACACGAGGACCAGGAGGGGATCTGCAGCTCGCCGCCGTGCGCCAGAGGAGAAGTATGCTGCTCTGCAGGATGTTTTAAGGATGGGGTCCAACAACGCAGCAAGAGAGGCAATCCTTGTGCAGGAGATCTTCACCTCCTACTTCTTCGGAGGGTGCTGTTCCCTGGCAACACCATAGACTACACTATGCACAACCAACAGCTCTTTTGAGAGCCATTCACATTGCAATAAGAGTATACTTCCATTTACTTAGCTATGTCAACTAGAGTTATTCAATTCCTAGTTTCTCTCCCTTTGATTTCTACTTCTCAGGTGAGGGTGCTGTTTAGGTAAGGGTGTGATGTCTGTAAAAAAAAGAAGATATTTTCAGTCACCCATATTGAATACATTTTGAACAATTAGACACCCTATAACTCAGACCTACACACTCATGTATCAAACTGATTGATGGATTGTGTTGTGCAGTATGCAGGCTCAGGTATATACAGTGGGGAGAACAATAATTTGATACACTGCCGATTTTGCAGGTTTCCTACTTACAAAGCATGTAGAGGTTTGTAATTTTTATCATAGGTACACTTCAACTGTGAGAGGCGGAATCTACAACAAAAATCCAGAAAATCAGGTTGTATGATTTTTAAGTATTTCATTTGCATTTTATTGCATGACATAAGTATTTGATCACCTACCAACCAGTAAGAATTCCGGCTCTCACAAACCTGTTAGTTTCTCTTTAAGAAGCCCTCCTGTTCTCCACTCATTACCTCTATTAACTGCACCTGTTTGAACTCGTTACCTGTATAAAAGACACCTGTCCACACACTCAATCAAACATACTCCAACCTCTCCACAATGGCCAAGACCAGAGAGCTTGGTGTCTCAGGGAGACATCAGGGATAAAATTGTAGACCTGCACAAGGCTGTGATGGGCTACAGGACAATAGGCAAGCAGCTTGGTGAGAAGGCAACAACTGTTGGCGAAATTATTAGAAAATGGTAGACGTTCAAGATGATGGGTCAATCACCCTCGATCTGGGGCTCCATGCAAGATCTCACCTCGTGGGGCATCAATGATCATGAGGAAGGTGAGGGATCAGCCCAGAACTACACGGTAGGACCTGGTCAATGATCTTGTCAATGACCTTAAGAGAGCTGGGACCACAGTCTCAAAGAAAACCATTAGTAACACACTACGCCGTCATGGATTAAAATCCTTCAGCGCATGCAAGGTCCCCCTGCTCAAGCCGGCGCATGTCCAGGCCCATCTGAAGTTTGCCAATGACCATCTGGATGATCCAGGGGAGGGATGGGAGAAGGTCATGTGGTCTGATAAGACAAAAATAGAGCTTTTTGGTCTAAACTCCACTCACCGTGTTTGGAGAAAGAAGAAGGATGAGTACAACCCCAAGAACACCATCCCAACCATGAGGGATGGAGATGGAAACATCATTCTTTGGGGATGCTTTTCTGCAAAGGGGACACCGTATTGAGGAGAGGATGGATGGGGCCATGTATCGCGAGATCTTGGCCAACAACCTCCTTCCCTCAGTAAGAGCAATTGAAGATGGGTTGTGGCTGGGTCTTCCAGCATGACAACGACCCGAAACACACAGCCAGGGCAACTAAGGAGTGGCTCTGTAAGAAGCATCTCAACGTCCTGGAGTGGCCTAGCCAGTCTCCAGACCTGACCCCAATAGAAAATCTTTGGAGGGAGCTGAAAGTCCGTATTGCCCAGCGACAGCCCCGAAACCTGAAGGATCTGGAGAAGATCTGTATAGAGGAGTGAGCCAAAATCCCTGCTGCAGTGTGCAAACCTGGTCAAGACGACAGGAAACGTATGATCTCTGTAATTGAAACGTATGATCTCTGTACCAAATATTAAGTTCTGTTTTTCTGATGTATCAAGAACTTATGCCATGCAATAAAATGCAAATTAATTACTTAAAAATCAATGAATGATCCCAAATGATGAATCCCAAATGACAGGCTGGCTGATGACCCGATAAGTGTGCAGAACGCCTTCCAGAATTGGGACGAGAACTGAGGACCCCGGTCTGAGATAATGTCAACCTGGAGTCCATGGATTTGGAAGACGTCTTGTACCATAAGCTGGGCCGTCTCCTTGGCTGAAGGCCGTTTCCTTGGCTGTAGGTAACTTGTAACTTCGGAAGAAGGATGAAATGGGCTGCCTTGGAGAATCTGTCAACCACCGTCAGGATGGTGGTGTTGCCATCTGACTGAGGAAGCCCAGCGACAAAATCCAGGGAAATATGGGACCAGGCGCGATGAGGGACAGGGAGTGGCTGTAGGAGGCCAGATGGAGCTTGCCGCGGAGTCTTGCTTTGCGAGCACACCCTGCATGCGGCGATGAAGGCTGAGAAGTCAGGAACCATGGTGGGCCACCAGAAGAGTTGATGAAGGAAAGCCAGAGTTCGGCGAATACCAGGATGACAGGTAAGCCTGGAAGAGTGAGCCCATTCCAGTACCTGAGGCCGGATCAAACCCCCCAACAGAATCCGCTAAACAGGAGGCAGGGAGGGTGGTCTCAGATTCAGAGGGAGTGGCAGTGGCAGTGGCAGTGGAACTGTAAAGATGGGATAGAGCGTCCGGCTTCACATTTTTTGACCCTGGGCGGTAGGAGATGTTGAAATTGAACCTAGTAAATAACAGAGCCCAACAAGCTTGCCTTGGGTTTAGGCGCTTGGCAGTGTGGAAGTATTCTACATTCTTAAGATCTGTCCATACCAGAAATTGACGTTCTGCCTCTTCCAGCCAATGTCTCCACTCCTCCAGGGCCATCTTAACTGCTAGGAGTTCCCGGTTCCCAACATCATAATTCCTCTCCGCAGAGTTGAGACGATGGGACATGAAGGCACAGGGATGAAGCTTTTGGTCCTGGATGGATCGCTGGGAAAGAACGGCCCCTACTCCCACTTCAGAAGCATCAACCTCCACCACAAACTGACGAGTTGGGTCCGGAAGGATGAGGATGGGAGCAGTAGAAAATCGCTACTTTAGGTCCCCAAAAGTCTTGTCCAATGTTGGAGACCATGTGAACGGTACATTGGGAGAGGTGAGTGCAGAGAGGGGAGCCACCAGGTTGCTGTAGCCCTGAATGAAACAGCGGTAGAAGTGTGCAAAACCCAGAAACCGTTGGAGCTGCACCCTGGTCCTGGGCTGGGGCCAACCCAGCACCGCTCTCACCTTCTCCGGATCCATCTGTACATTCCCCTGAGCAATAATGTATCCCAGAAAGGAGATAGTGGAGCGGTGGAACTTGCACTTCTCAGCCTTTACAAACAACTGATTCTCCAGGAGGCGCTGACGGACCTGTCGAACATGGAGAATGTGTTCCTGGGCAGAATGAGAGAAAACCAGGATGTCGTCGAGGTAGACAAAAACAAAGCGATTTAACATGTCCCGGGGGCACATTGTTGACCAGAGCCTGGAAGATAGCAGGCGCGTTGGTGAGTCCGGCATAACTAGGAACTCAGTGTCCACTGGCAGTGTTGAAAGCTGTCATCCACTCATCTCCTTCGCGTATCTGCGCAAGGTGGTAGGCATTCCCGAAGGTCCAGTTTAGAAAATATAGTAGCCCCCTGGAGAGGTTTGAAAGCTGAGGAGGGAAGTGGTAGAGGGTACCGATTTTTAATCATAGTATCATTGAGGCCCCGGTAATCAATACATGTACGCAGGTTCTTGTCCATCTTCCAGACAAAGAAGAATCCTGCGCCGGCAGGAGAGGCAGAAGGGTGAATGCTCCCAACAGCCAGTGAGTCCTCTATGTACTCCTCCATGGCCTTGGTCTCAGGACTGGACAGGGAATATAGTAGGCATCAAGGCAGTGTGGTGCCCGAAGGAGGAAAATGGCACAATGGTAAGGAAAATGTGGAGGAAGGGAGGTAGCACGAGCCTTGCTGAAATGCTCCAGGAGGTCCTGATACTCCGCGGGCATGGCAGAGAGATCCAAGGCCGTACTTAATCCTGGAGACAGATGTTTTGGAGATAGCTGTGCCGCCTTTAGGCAGTGTGAATGGCAAAATTAGCTCCAACCCAGAATGGAACCCGTAGTCCTGTCAATATCTGGGTTGTGTTTTTGGAGCCAAGATAACCCCAAATCCACAGGTATGTGAGGGGACTCAATGAGGAGAAGCTGAATTAACTCACTATGGTTTCCGGATACCTGCATATCAATGGGAACTGTGCTGTGTGTGACTCTACCAATGGAGCGGCCGTCCAGGGCCCTGGCATCCATGAGAACAGAGAGGAGTTGAGTAGGGGTACTTAGTTCTGATACCAGGGTAGCGTCCATGAAACTCTCATCTGCCCCAGAGTCAATAAGCACCTGGAGAGACTTAGACTGGTCTCCCCACAGCAAGCTCACATAAAAAGGAGTTTGGGTAATGGGACTTAGAGGGTTCCCAGTCAGACTCACCAGAGTGCCTGACCTACTAAGGCTTCAGGTGTCTTAACTGGGCAGGTGGCTATGTAATGCCCTACATCTCCACATTACAGACAACAATTGGAGCTTAGCCTGCAGGAACGTTCCCTAGGTGATAACCTAGCCCTTCTCAGGTGCATAGGTTCTGGCTCACCCATCATCGATGATTCTCAAGGAAGCTCGGTTGGCTTCGGATCCTCTCTGAAAAATAGCCTTCGGGGACTTCCGGATTCCTTCGAAGATGAGCGAGCCACTGCGGTTGAACGAGTGTGACCTAGGCCAGACCTCCTCTCACTCCTGCATTCCCTTAGACATCCATCAATTCTAATGGTGAGGGTGATGAGGGAATTGAGGTCCACCGGTAATTCCAGAGCAGCTCGATCATCATTTATCACCTCAGATAGTCCATGAAGGAAGGTATCGAAAAGGATAGCAGAGAATCGAACACCTTCCTCACCTCTGCCATGAAATATTCCAGATCGCGACAAATGGTGGATTGTTGCTCCCAAACTGCCGTAGCCCAGGAGAGCGCCCTTCCCGACATTAGCGTAATAATATACGCCATCTTTAATTAGTCCGAAGGAAACGAAGATGGCTGTAGCTCAAAAATAAGGGAGCATTGAGAATGAAAACCCCGGCAGGTACCAGGATCCCCAGAGTATCACTCCGAAGGAGGTAAGCTGGGTTCTCTGGCAGCTGGGGTAGGCTGTACAAACTCACCACTGATAGTAGACATGTTACTGGGTGGTTGGGAGGTCTCAGAGGTGGCAGGCTGCCTATGAGCTAACTCACTGATTTGCTCCATAATCGCCTTGAACCCTTGGTCGTGGCGTTCTGTCAGAGAACGAAGCCCATCCAAAAGGTCCAGCAGTAGCTCCTCATGCCTCCCAATGTAGCCTCCCTGCAGGGAGACAGTGTGGCAGAGCTGGTCCAGGTCTACTGGGTCTGTAATGGCCAATTCGTACTATAAGGGCACAAGGCCAGAACCAGATACAGACACGGGAGGCAGATGGTTTGCAACCTCTTGCTCCTCTATTTGTATAATGCACACCAGATGTGCATTGAAGTACAGATTGAACTCGTATTTGTAACATAATATTTCAATTATAATATTTATAATTCATGCATTATGTATTGATAACACTTGGATAATGAACTTCTTTCAATAAAGCATTTCACATTCTCTACTGGTTGAAATTAAGTCTCTCGTTTGATGAAATGCTACACCTATCCTGTGTTAATCAAATCAATGCAGATGAAGGATATTGGGATGAACCGGGTTTAGAGTATTTACATGATGCATAGGTAGTGTAGTGTACTGTTTTTTAAAATTCTATTTCTGTATATATAAATTACAGATCTGCCTTTAACTAGTTAAATCATGTTTCTAGTCTATTGCATAGTTACAACATGTAACCATTGATGTCTCAGGAGCAGGACTGGTAAACACTATAGAGGTGTATAATTGTAATACATGCATTCAGACACAGCATCATTCAAAGACTGGAATTTGATTCTCCTGGTATTGGATATGACTGAAAAATAATCTAATTCATACCTGAACTGCACCTTTATTTATCAAGGTCGAGTACATGATCAGTGAATATATTAAATGTACAGGCTACAATGTTGTATTATATTCTACTCAATCTATAGGCTTCATTAATGTCATTCAGACTCTTTTGAAGTTGATACAACTGGCTATGATAGCTGAGGTTCATAGCTAGGTGCTGAACTAATACAGTTGAAGTCAGAAGGTTACATACACCTTAGCCAAATATACTTAACTTGTTATGGCTGCCATCCCAATACCGGGATCGATATGACAACTACCAGTGAAAATAGAGGGCGCCAAATTCAAACCACAGAAATCTCATAATTGCAATTCCTAAAACATACATGTGTTTTATATCATTTTAAAGGTAATCTTGTTGTTAATCCCACCAAAGTGTCCGATTTCAAATAGGCTTTTCAGCGAAAGCACTACAAACGATTATGTTAGGTCTCCACCAAACCACAATAAGCACAGCCATTTTCCAGCGAAATATAGCATTCACAAAAACCAGAAATAAAGATAAAATTAATCACAAACCTTGAATTATCTTCATCAGATGACAATCATAGGACTTAATGTTACAAAATACATGCATGTTTACATTGGATTATTAGATTCACTAGTTGCAAAAACATCAAGTCATTTTGCATAGCCACATCATTTCAACAGAAATACTCATCATAAATGTAGATGATAATACAAGTTATATACATGGAATTATAGATATACCTCTCCTTAATGCAACCGCTGAGTCAGATTTCAAAAAAAGTTTACGGAAAAAGCAACACATTGTAATAGCATTCCTCCTCCTCGTCTGAAGAGGAGAAGCGAGAATGATGGGAGGACCAATGCGCAGCGTGGTAAGTGTCCATAACATTTATTTAAAGACAAACCGAACAATAAACGTGAAACGAACAAAACCGAAACAGTACCGTGTGGCAACAAACACTCACAAGGAAACAAACACCCACAACTCAAAAGTGAAACCCAGGCTACCTAAGTATGATTCTCAATCAGAGACAACTAACGACACCTGCCTCTGATTGAGAACCATACCAGGCTGAACTCAAAACCCCAACATAGAAAAACACACATAGACTGCCCACCCCAACTCACGCCCTGACCATACTAAATAAAGACAACACGAAGGAAATAAAAGGTCAGAACGTGACACACATGCAATAATCTGAGACGGCGCTCAGAACAGTAGCCAAATTAGCCTCTATGTTAGAGTCAACAGAAACCAGAAAATACATGTTAAATGTTTCCTTACCTTTGATGAACTTCATCAGAATGCAGTCCAAGAAATCCTAGGTCCACAATAAATGCTTGATTTGTTCAAAAATGTCCATTATTTATGTCAAATAGGCTACTTTGGTTAGCGCGTTTGGTAAACAATTCTAAAGTCACAAAGCGCGTCCACTATAACGTGACGAAATGTCCAAAAGTTCCATAACAGTCAGTAGAAACATGTCAAACGATGTACTGAATCAATCTTTAGAATGTTGTTTCCATATATCTTGAAAAACATTCCAACCGGAGAATTAGAATGACTTCAGATGACCGGTGGAACGCAGGTCCTTCCCCTGTGAACACGCCTGGTGAAAGCATGGTCCACTCATGGCTGTGGTGACTGTTTCCTGTGTCAATCGACCCCCCTTCACATTAGTCATCAGACAAAGTTCTATTGACTGCTGATATCTAGTGGAAGTGAACACTCATCCATATCTCGCTGTAATTTCATTGAGAGCTTGGTTGAAAATCTGCCACCTCCAGAAAAAAAAACAGGAAGAGGAATTTCTCAGGTTTTTGACTGCTATAGGAGTTCTGTTATACTCACAGACATAATTCAAACAGTTTTAGAAACTTCAGAGTGTTTCCCATCCAATATTAATAATAATATGCATATATTAGCAACAGAGACTGAGGAGCTGGCCGTTTACAATGGGCACCTTTTCATCCAAGCTACTCAATACAGGCACTGTTCCTAGGCCGTCATTGAAAATAAGAAATTGTTCTTAACTGACTTGCCTAGTTAAATAAAGGTAAAATAAATAAAAAATTAAAAAATACTGCCCCTGCAGCCATAAAAAGTTAAACTCAGTTTTTCAATATTCCTGACATTTAATCCTAGTAAAAATTCCCTGTTTTAGGTCAGTTAGGATCACCACTTTATACTAAGAATGTGAAATGTCAGAATAATAGTAGAGAGAATTATTTATTTCAGCTTTTATTTCTTCCATCACATTCCCAGTGGGTAAGAAGCTTACATACACTCAGTTAGTAGTTGGTTTCATTGCCGTTAAATTGTTTAACTTGGGTCAAACGTTTCGGGTAGCCTTCCACAAGTTTCCCACAATAAGTTGGGTGAATTTTGGCCCATTCCTCCTGACAGAGCTGGTGTAACTGAGTGTAACTGAGTCGGGTTTGTAGGCCTCTTTGCTCGCACACATTTTTTCAGTTCTGTCCACAAATTTGATATAGGATTGAGGTCAGGACTTTGTGATGACCACTCCAATACCTTGACTTTGTTGTCCTTAAGCCATTTTGCCACAACTTTGGAAGTATGCTTGGGGTCATTGTCCATTTGGCAGATTTCTTTTGATTTTCCCATGATGTCAAGCATAGAGGCACTGCGTTTGAATGTAAGCCTTAAAATGCATCCACAGGCACACCTCCAATTGACTCAAATTATGTCAATTAGCCTATCAGAAGCTTCTAAAGCCATGACATCATTTTCTGGAATTTTCTAAGCTGTTTTCAGGCACAGTCAACTTAGTGTATATAAACTTCTGACCCACTGGAATTGTATTACAGTGAATTATATCTGTAAACAATTGTTGGAAAAATGACTTGTGTCATGCACAAAGTAGGTATCCTAACCGACTTGTCAAAACTATAGTTTATTAACAAGAAACATAGAAACAAGTTTTAATTACTCCAACTTAAGTGTATATAAACTTATGACTTCAACTGTATACCAAATCATTTTAGTGTTCATACACAGATTGGCTACATAGTTACACATCCATAGGCATAAAGGTATTTTTATCCTCCACTGCACAATAAGCAAGAAAATAGTTAGTTAGCAACGTTACTTCAGCTGCATTGCAAATATCAGCAAGGCAAGCTTACAAAATGGTACATTCAATTTGCAGTAAGTGCTTTAGCTAGCTAGATTCTTTACATCCACTGTTGGTTTGCTGGTTGTTTCAGGAGTCCATAAAACATTCAACAACCAGAATTGCAATTTCATAAGCATGTAACAACACCCATTAAGCTAGCCAGCTACCTGGCTAATGTTAGCTAGTCAGCTAGGTGGCTAAATGTATTCACTTCATGAGAAGAACAATAAGCATAATTGTTTGTCTCTACATTAACTAACATATTTCTCTCAACTGTACATTTTTTGCAAAAATTGTTTTGACGTTATAATTACTTACATTTGCATCCATCTTAGTATTCTTGTCAGCTACTGTATCTTTGCTGAAGAAAATCTCCAGCCTTGGGTCGCATTGCGTCAAATTCATCATGGAAACCACAAGTTGGGTAATGTTGAACTTTTTCACAACCTCCGACGTTAAATTCGCGCAGCCCAATGGTCCCCCGCCCTCTCCCCTTCTCATCGCTTTCTTTCCATTGAAAATGAATGGGAAGCGGTATTTCACCTCACGGCACCGCATGCTAGTGTACACGGGGCACTATATCCAGGGACCTGTCCTGGGAGTGGCATCGCGTGGACATCTGTATAGTTGTTGAGATAGAAAGCTATCCATCGATACAGTAGAAAGCTAAGCCCGCTAGCTAGCTACGGTGTAGCAGTAGTGACAGTGTGACTATATATGATGCGTTTTGGAGTGCGAGAGAGTGTAGCCCGAGGTATACTCCCCCCGCAGGTGATACAGTACGGTAGCTTTGTTTGGGAAAACAGGAAAATCATTCAATTGAATAGCCTATTGTAGCATGATTCAAAATATATAGCTAGCTAGGTAGCTTGTAATTATTCTATAATTTCGGAATATGGGAGGGTTTTAATAGTGCAGATAAGATAGTGCCCCGAAAGCCTGATGTGATGTGTTACAAGCTAGCCTCCAACGAACCGATGTGAAAATGATCCATTTCTATGTTTCATCCTACGTTTATAAGATTAAAAACTATATTTATACTCTGAATTTGGCAATAACACATACAGATTATGAAAGCAAAGACAGTGTTTTGTTAAAACCACAGCTAGCGAGATCCCCAATTCAGGATTTTTAACTGAGCTGTTCTTTATAATTGACACATTCCTGAATTAACAATTAACTTGTGAGTTTAAATTTGGTTGATTGTCTAAACAACTGACACGATTGCCAGTTAGTTGCTCGTGTCCAACATTAGCAATTGGGCTGATGTTGAAAGCACAGACTCTGCGTTGCGTGTCCCAATAATCAAATTTAACATTAAGGGGTACCGTCGCGTGTGCTCCCTCTCCGGCGCTCTAGGTCACCATGCTCTCGCGTCTCAGTCGGACTGACAGGTTTCCCGCGCCTCAGCAAAGGTGACCGGTCTGATCCTGATTCCCGGGATCGTCTTTTTGTTCGGCATCCTGCGGCTGTAGCATCGTGTTGGATAGGGGGTACCGTCGCGTGTGCTCCCTCTCCGGCGCTCTAGGTCACCATGCTCTCGCGTCTCAGTCGGACTGACAGGTTTCCCGCGCCTCAGCAAAGGTGACCGGTCTGATCCTGATTCCCGGGATCGTCTTTTTGTTCGGCATCCTGCGGCTGTAGCATCGTGTTGGATAGGGGTACTGTCACGTGTACTCCCTCTCCGGCGCTCTAGGTCGCCATGCTCTCGCGTCTCAGTCGGACTGACAGGTTTCCCTCAGCAAAGGTGACCGGTCTGATCCTGATTCCCGGGATCGTCTTTTTGTTCGGCATCCTGCGGCTGTAGCATCGTGTTGGATAGGGGGTACTGTCACGTGTACTCCCTCTCCGACCTCTAGGTCACCATGCTCTCGCGTCTCAGTCGGACTGACAGGTTTCCCGCGCCTCAGCAAAGGTGACCGGTCTGATCCTGATTCCCGGGATCGTCTTTTTGTTCGGCATCCTGCGGCTGTAGCATCGTGTTGGATAGGGGGTACTGTCACGTGTACTCCCTCTCCGGCGCTCTAGGTCGCCATGCTCTCGCGTCTCAGTCGGACTGACAGGTTTCCGCGCCTCAGCAAAGGTGACCGGTCTGATCCTGATTCCCGGGATCGTCTTTTTGTTCGGCATCCTGCGGCTGTAGCATCGTGTTGGATAGGGGGTACTGTCACGTGTGCTCCCTCTCCGGCGCTCTAGGTCACCATGCTCTCGCGTCTCAGTCGGACTGACAGGTTTCCCTCAGCAAAGGTGACCGGTCTGATCCTGATTCCCGGGATCGTCTTTTTGTTCGGCATCCTGCGGCTGTAGCATCGTGTTGGATAGGGGGTACTGTCACGTGTACTCCCTCTCCGGCGCTCTAGGTCACCATGCTCTCGCGTCTCAGTCGGACTGACAGGTTTCCCGCGCCTCAGCAAAGGTGACCGGTCTGATCCTGATTCCCGGGATCGTCTTTTTGTTCGGCATCCTGCGGCTGTAGCATCGTGTTGGATAGGGGGTACTGTCACGTGTGCTCCCTCTCCGACCTCTAGGTCACCATGCTCTCGCGTCTCAGTCGGACTGACAGGTTTCCCGCGCCTCAGCAAAGGTGACCGGTCTGATCCTGATTCCCGGGATCGTCTTTTTGTTCGGCATCCTGCGGCTGTAGCATCGTGTTGGATAGGGGGTACTGTCACGTGTGCTCCCTCTCCGACCTCTAGGTCACCATGCTCTCGCGTCTCAGTCGGACTGACAGGTTTCCCTCAGCAAAGGTGACCGGTCTGATCCTGATTCCCGGGATCGTCTTTTTGTTCGGCATCCTGCGGCTGTAGCATCGTGTTGGATAGGGGGTACTGTCACGTGTACT
Organism: Oncorhynchus masou masou; assembly: GCF_036934945.1. Taxonomy (NCBI): domain Eukaryota; kingdom Metazoa; phylum Chordata; class Actinopteri; order Salmoniformes; family Salmonidae; genus Oncorhynchus; species Oncorhynchus masou. The sequence continues at coordinate 45,494,537 of NC_088244.1, forward strand.
CCCTCTCCGACCTCTAGGTCACCATGCTCTCGCGTCTCAGTCGGACTGACAGGTTTCCCGCGCCTCAGCAAAGGTGACCGGTCTGATCCTGATTCCCGGGATCGTCTTTTTGTTCGGCATCCTGCGGCTGTAGCATCGTGTTGGATAGGGGGTACTGTCACGTGTGCTCCCTCTCCGGCGCTCTAGGTCGCCATGCTCTCGCGTCTCAGTCGGACTGACAGGTTTCCCGCGCCTCAGCAAAGGTGACCGGTCTGATCCTGATTCCCGGGATCGTCTTTTTGTTCGGCATCCTGCGGCTGTAGCATCGTGTTGGATAGGGGGTACCGTCGCGTGTGCTCCCTCTCCGACCTCTAGGTCGCCATGCTCTCGCGTCTCAGTCGGACTGACAGGTTTCCCGCGCCTCAGCAAAGGTGACCGGTCTGATCCTGATTCCCGGGATCGTCTTTTTGTTCGGCATCCTGCGGCTGTAGCATCGTGTTGGATAGGGGGTACTGTCACGTGCGCTCCCTCTCCGGCGCTCTAGGTCGCCATGCTCTCGCGTCTCAGTCGGACTGACAGGTTTCCCGCGCCTCAGCAAAGGTGACCGGTCTGATCCTGATTCCCGGGATCGTCTTTTTGTTCGGCATCCTGCGGCTGTAGCATCGTGTTGGATAGGGGGTACCGTCGCGTGTGCTCCCTCTCCGACCTCTAGGTCGCCATGCTCTCGCGTCTCAGTCGGACTGACAGGTTTCCCGCGCCTCAGCAAAGGTGACCGGTCTGATCCTGATTCCCGGGATCGTCTTTTTGTTCGGCATCCTGCGGCTGTAGCATCGTGTTGGATAGGGGGTACCGTCGCGTGTGCTCCCTCTCCGACCTCTAGGTCGCCATGCTCTCGCGTCTCAGTCGGACTGACAGGTTTCCCGCGCCTCAGCAAAGGTGACCGGTCTGATCCTGATTCCCGGGATCGTCTTTTTGTTCGGCATCCTGCGGCTGTAGCATCGTGTTGGATAGGGGGTACTGTCACGTGTGCTCCCTCTCCGGCGCTCTAGGTCACCATGCTCTCGCGTCTCAGTCGGACTGACAGGTTTCCCGCGCCTCAGCAAAGGTGACCGGTCTGATCCTGATTCCCGGGATCGTTTTTGTTCGGCATCCTGCGGCTGTAGCATCGTGTTGGATAGGGGGTACCGTCGCGTGTGCTCCCTCTCCGACCTCTAGGTCACCATGCTCTCGCGTCTCAGTCGGACTGACAGGTTTCCCGCGCCTCAGCAAAGGTGACCGGTCTGATCCTGATTCCCGGGATCGTCTTTTTGTTCGGCATCCTGCGGCTGTAGCATCGTGTTGGATAGGGGGTACTGTCACGTGTGCTCCCTCTCCGGCGCTCTAGGTCGCCATGCTCTCGCGTCTCAGTCGGACTGACAGGTTTCCCGCGCCTCAGCAAAGGTGACCTGTCTGATCCTGATTCCCGGGATCGTCTTTTTGTTCGGCATCCTGCGGCTGTAGCATCGTGTTGGATAGGGGGTACTGTCGCGTGTACTCCCTCTCCGGCGCTCTAGGTCACCATGCTCTCGCGTCTCAGTCGGACTGACAGGTTTCCCGCGCCTCAGCAAAGGTGACCGGTCTGATCCTGATTCCCGGGATCGTCTTTTTGTTCGGCATCCTGCGGCTGTAGCATCGTGTTGGATAGGGGGTACTGTCACGTGTACTCCCTCTCCGACCTCTAGGTCGCCATGCTCTCGCGTCTCAGTCGGACTGACAGGTTTCCCGCGCCTCAGCAAAGGTGACCGGTCTGATCCTGATTCCCGGGATCGTCTTTTTGTTCGGCATCCTGCGGCTGTAGCATCGTGTTGGATAGGGGGTACTGTCACGTGTACTCCCTCTCCGGCGCTCTAGGTCGCCATGCTCTCGCGTCTCAGTCGGACTGACAGGTTTCCCGCGCCTCAGCAAAGGTGACCGGTCTGATCCTGATTCCCGGGATCGTCTTTTTGTTCGGCATCCTGCGGCTGTAGCATCGTGTTGGATAGGGGGTACTGTCACGTGTGCTCCCTCTCCGGCGCTCTAGGTCACCATGCTCTCGCGTCTCAGTCGGACTGACAGGTTTCCCTCAGCAAAGGTGACCGGTCTGATCCTGATTCCCGGGATCGTCTTTTTGTTCGGCATCCTGCGGCTGTAGCATCGTGTTGGATAGGGGGTACTGTCACGTGTGCTCCCTCTCCGGCGCTCTAGGTCACCATGCTCTCGCGTCTCAGTCGGACTGACAGGTTTCCCGCGCCTCAGCAAAGGTGACCGGTCTGATCCTGATTCCCGGGATCGTCTTTTTGTTCGGCATCCTGCGGCTGTAGCATCGTGTTGGATAGGGGGTACTGTCACGTGTGCTCCCTCTCCGGCGCTCTAGGTCACCATGCTCTCGCGTCTCAGTCGGACTGACAGGTTTCCCGCGCCTCAGCAAAGGTGACCGGTCTGATCCTGATTCCCGGGATCGTCTTTTTGTTCGGCATCCTGCGGCTGTAGCATCGTGTTGGATAGGGGGTACTGTCGCGTGTGCTCCCTCTCCGGCGCTCTAGGTCACCATGCTCTCGCGTCTCAGTCGGACTGACAGGTTTCCCGCGCCTCAGCAAAGGTGACCGGTCTGATCCTGATTCCCGGGATCGTCTTTTTGTTCGGCATCCTGCGGCTGTAGCATCGTGTTGGATAGGGGGTACTGTCACGTGTGCTCCCTCTCCGGCGCTCTAGGTCGCCATGCTCTCGCGTCTCAGTCGGACTGACAGGTTTCCTGCGCCTCAGCAAAGGTGACCGGTCTGATCCTGATTCCCGGGATCGTCTTTTTGTTCGGCATCCTGCGGCTGTAGCATCGTGTTGGATAGGGGGTACTGTCACGTGTGCTCCCTCTCCGGCGCTCTAGGTCACCATGCTCTCGCGTCTCAGTCGGACTGACAGGTTTCCTGCGCCTCAGCAAAGGTGACCGGTCTGATCCTGATTCCCGGGATCGTCTTTTTGTTCGGCATCCTGCGGCTGTAGCATCGTGTTGGATAGGGGGTACTGTCACGTGTACTCCCTCTCCGGCGCTCTAGGTCGCCATGCTCTCGCGTCTCAGTCGGACTGACAGGTTTCCCTCAGCAAAGGTGACCGGTCTGATCCTGATTCCCGGGATCGTCTTTTTGTTCGGCATCCTGCGGCTGTAGCATCGTGTTGGATAGGGGGTACTGTCACGTGTACTCCCTCTCCGACCTCTAGGTCACCATGCTCTCGCGTCTCAGTCGGACTGACAGGTTTCCCGCGCCTCAGCAAAGGTGACCGGTCTGATCCTGATTCCCGGGATCGTCTTTTTGTTCGGCATCCTGCGGCTGTAGCATCGTGTTGGATAGGGGGTACTGTCACGTGTACTCCCTCTCCGGCGCTCTAGGTCGCCATGCTCTCGCGTCTCAGTCGGACTGACAGGTTTCCCGCGCCTCAGCAAAGGTGACCGGTCTGATCCTGATTCCCGGGATCGTCTTTTTGTTCGGCATCCTGCGGCTGTAGCATCGTGTTGGATAGGGGGTACTGTCACGTGTACTCCCTCTCCGACCTCTAGGTCACCATGCTCTCGCGTCTCAGTCGGACTGACAGGTTTCCCGCGCCTCAGCAAAGGTGACCGGTCTGATCCTGATTCCCGGGATCGTCTTTTTGTTCGGCATCCTGCGGCTGTAGCATCGTGTTGGATAGGGGGTACTGTCGCGTGTGCTCCCTCTCCGACCTCTAGGTCGCCATGCTCTCGCGTCTCAGTCGGACTGACAGGTTTCCCGCGCCTCAGCAAAGGTGACCGGTCTGATCCTGATTCCCGGGATCGTCTTTTTGTTCGGCATCCTGCGGCTGTAGCATCGTGTTGGATAGGGGGTACTGTCACGTGTACTCCCTCTCCGGCGCTCTAGGTCGCCATGCTCTCGCGTCTCAGTCGGACTGACAGGTTTCCCGCGCCTCAGCAAAGGTGACCGGTCTGATCCTGATTCCCGGGATCGTCTTTTTGTTCGGCATCCTGCGGCTGTAGCATCGTGTTGGATAGGGGGTACTGTCACGTGTACTCCCTCTCCGACCTCTAGGTCACCAGGCAGCTCGTTATGGCGAACCCCTATCACCATCGCTACACGCACTTGCGGCTCACCTGGACTCCATCACTTCCCTGATCACTTTCCCTATATATTTCACTCTCTTTGGTTCCTTCCCCAGGCGTCATTGTTTATGTTCCTGTGTCAGTTCTGTGTGGTGTTCGTGTTTCTTATTTTTGCATAAAGTTGTGTTTATTTATTAAAACACTCACTCCCTGAACTTGTTTCCCGACTCAGCGCACATCGTTACAATAAGTCAGAGCAAAATGTGTAGAATTGCAGGAAATTAGCTTAAAATACCTTAAAAGAAAATGACTCAAGTAAAATACTACTTGTTTAAATGTAAAATATTAATTGGTTTGAAATATACTTAAGTGTCAAAAGTGAATGTAATTGCTAAAAATATATATATTTTTTAATCATTTAAAATTCCTTAAATTAAGCAAACCAGACGCACAATTCTTATATATTTTTTATGGATAGCCAGGGGCAGACAACACTGAATCATCATTTACAAACAAAACATTTGTGTTTAGTGAGTCCTCCAGATTAGAGGCAGTGTCACGCCCTGGCCACAGAGAGGCTTTTTATTCTCTATTTTGGTTAGGCCAGGGTGTGACTAGGGTGGGCATTCTATATTCTTTTCTCTATGTTTTTGTATTTCTTTGTTTTTGGCCGGGTATGGTTCTCAATCAGGGACAGCTGTCTGTCGTTGTCTCTGATTGAGAACCATACTTAGGTAGCTCTTGCCCACATGGGTTTTGTGGGTAGTTGTTTTCTGTTTTGTATCTGTACCAGACAGGACTGTTTCGGTTATTCTTTTTGTCATTTTCGTATTTAGTGTTCAGTTGCTAATAAATTAATTATGAACACGTACCACGCTGCACCTTGGTCCTCACCTTCTTCTCTTGAATGCCGTGACAGGCAGTAGTGATGACCAGGGATGTTATCTTGATAAGTGTGTGAATTTGACGATTTCCCTGTCCTGCTAAGTACTCAAAATGAGTACTTTTGGGTCTCAGGGAAAATGTATGGAGTAAAAAGTACATTGTTGTCTTTCGAGTGGAGTAAAATTCAAAGTTGTCACCTGTTCCTTAACCCTTTAACCCTAAATCCTAACCCCTAGCCTACCTAACATTAGCCTATCATATCATATGAATTGTAATTCTTAACATATCATACAAAATTGATGGACATCCACAAATTAATACACACCATACAAAGAGTAACATATCATAAACAATGGAGATTTGGTTTTATGTACAGAATAATACGAAATGCTCTGAGACCAGGTTACAGCGACTCATAGGTTAGGCCAAGAGCTGGTTGAATCAATGTTGTTTCCACGTTATTTAAACAAAAATGTAAATGTGACAGTGGCAGTCAGTGTTGTTTAAGATGAGGGAGGATGATTTTTTCATGAACTTTGCCTTATTTAAAACAGCATATTGGATGACTGTCATTCATATTCCATTCATCCAGCTAAATGTAACAGCGATAGGTTTAGGCTACTACACACTCAAACCTTCCCTATACCCATCATGAGGTTGCCAGAACCTAGCCTATGAATGAAAGTTTACAAAGTAGGTGCACACAGGTGGAGAGACAAATTTGATGTGATAAACAGTGACACATGGACAGACATTGACATTCAATACCGCCTTGCACACTCTTGCTAGTATCTTAGTCCCACCAATCTCTTTAAGGGTTGGTACAACCGTTCTGTACTAACTTGCCAGCTACTTCCAGATATCTAAGAGAGAGAACAGCTCACTGAACGTTACTCTCCCTATTGCTCTATCTTTGGTTTCTAGTTCAGAGCGCACACTGGAGGCTCTGGCCAAAAAGTAGGATTGTTCCGAAAGCTCTGACCTCACAACTACAGTCAAGCACCCAAGCTAACTGGCTAACATTGGTTAGCTACTTCCAGACACATAATGAGAAAACACCCCACTCTGACCATTTTACTCACCCTAGCAGAGCTGGTTAGGCTTTTTTCATGTTATCCAGAGCGTTGACTGTAACTGTGCTGCTGGCAACAACTGAATGACGCTTTGTTGCCAACGTTTACTGACACAGAACATGTTCAACGGGTGTTGAGCTTTCAAAAATGCATCAGTTATTATGCTCTCTGGCACACTAAGATGAAAGTCCTTTGTTAATAAATGTAGCTAGATAGCTAACGTAAACTCACCGCATTCCGTACAAATGTGAGTAACCGCAACATTCAAATGAGGCTGCAGTGAAAACGAATGGGACTGTAGTGACTGTGTTGGCATCCCAATCCTGGGTATGAACGACGTTTCTATTCAAGCGTTGATTGACATGGTAATGGACTAACAGTATTGGAGAAAAGATGAAAAAACGGACCCCTCTGACGCTGTACGTTACATCGCGACGTGTCACTACGTAACGTACAGCGTGCATTTGCAACTCATTTTGTGCTGTACAGCCTCTTTCCACCAGGGGTAGCCCTTCTCTCGCAGATTAAAATCATGCTTAACCATATACACTTGTAAGACAACTTCATTATTCATGATTTTTGTCTTAAATGAATATAATTATTGCTAATATTAAACTAATATTTTATGACTTGGGTGCCAATTGCATTTTTTTGCACGTCACTACTGCGAGCCATCATGACACTCAAAAGCCAGAACAGCTGCAGTTCACTTGTGAGGCTAATGTTAGCGCAGCCCTAACACCTTCAAACAGGTATGTGATGAGACATTACATAAACCCTTTATGTTCTATTTACATTTTAAAATTGATTAGTTGGACAAATCGGGTGAAAAAATCTGTTTCTTCACCAAACATATTTCCCCCTTTCAAGATCACTTCGTAAACTTCACTCCCCACCCGACATTTTTAAAAAGACCCGACGAAGCTCATTGCCTTCTTGAATTATGCAGAGATGGGCATCATGAAGGTCTCGTCATTAATTTTGTTGGAAAGGGGAGAAATTGTGCTTTACATTGGTATTGATATTACAGTTGATCTGGAAGTATTACGTCTTTTGGGCGCAAAAATAAGGTCAATTGTACGGATCAAGGCGATGTACAAAAGTGAGTGAGTTTACGTTAGCTAGGTAAAGAATGAATCCCAACGCATGATGTAACATTAGTTAGCGAGCCAGCCAGCTATTGCCAGCTAGCTAGCTAACAGCACACTAACTTGAAATGTAAATACCTAGAATACTAGAACCAGGTTCTATGGTTATAACTAGTCAAGCAAATGTGTCTGAGATACGAAGAATAAGATCATACTCATAACGTTAGCTAGCTAACAGTACACTTGAAATTAAACCACTTTCTTTATTAGCCCAGCATCTATTTTTTGAAAGATGTGCGTATGACCACAAACTTTTCTAAAACCAAAAGCTTACCTTGACTTGGAAGAGTTCCAGTGTTGTGTTGGATAGTCATAGCCAGCTAGCTAACATAGCATCCCTCTGATTCAGCAGGGTGTTTCAGTAGGCTAAACTAGCTAGCTGCATTTGCTAGCTAAATGAAACTGAAAGTGAAAATAAAATGACGGAATCTGTCTCTCTCTATTTCTCTCTTGCTTCTCCTTCATTTAGGAAGAAATGAATTTGTTCAAAACTGTTCAACTATTTTCTTTCTCTCTCTTTGAGTCAACTACTCACCACCCGTTATGCACTGCAGTGCTAGCTAGCTGTACCATATGCTTTTTTTGTACTAGATTAATTAATTCATTCTCTGATCATTTGATTGGGTGGACAGTTCATGCTGCAAGAGCTCTGATAGGTCGGAGGATGTCCTCCTGAAATTGTCAAAATTACTGTATAAGTCTATGGAAGGGGTCAGAACCATGAGCCTCCTAGATTTTCTATTGAAGTAAATGGACTCGGAAGACAGAAGCTAGCTGTACTCCGGCTACACCATGGTGCTACCTTACAGAGTGCTGTTGAGGCTACTGTAAACCTTCTTTGCAAAATAGTGTGTTTTAATCAATTATTTGGTGATGTGATTATATTTAGTATTGTTTGATCTAAAAAGTATCACTTTTTTAAATGTTGCATTTTTATTCCCTGAGGAGGATGGTCCTCCCCTTCCTCCTCTGACTCTACTAAAATGTGATGATGTTGAATCAAACTGGAAAATTTATTGGATTTGCAAAAAGTAATCAACTTGAATGTTTTTGTTGATTTCACGTTGAATTCACGTAAGTTGACAACTCAACCAAATGTAAATCAAAACTAGACGTTGAACTGATGTCTGTGCCAAGTTGATAGAGATGGAGACGCCATAGCCTAGTTTTAATGATCAATCTTGTCCAAATAATTCCAATAACTGACCAATGCATTACGTTTTGTAATATTACAATACAAAACGAATGCAACAAAAGAGCAATTTTATAACCGGCCTTAATATGTTGACTTGTATTGCAGTCGCTTGCACATCACAAGTTACCTTGCAGAAATGTATATACTGTTTTGATTTTCACGAGCCTAACTTTTATTTTTATTGTTATTGGGCTGAAGGAACAGTCAGTGGGTACAGGTTCCGTCGTCTTCGGCTATTCACGTTCAAGCGCAAAGTTGCTTACGATTCTTGGGGAGATCTTGGTGTTCGCCTCTGCGTCTTGCAGAAGGCAGATCTTTCCATCGGCAGTCAGTGGATGGATAAACCGTACGGTCTACATGGGATAAACTTGTAACCTCCACCGGGATGAATAGTAGGCTATTTCATATCGCTGATGTTTCATTACAATATTCTCCTGAATTTGAATGTGTTTAGAAACTTGCCAAATTGACATCTAATGTTGATTCAATTTTGGGCTATGACGCTTCTACCGGTGTTCCCCTCCCGACAAATCATCGACAGAGAGTCACAGTACGAGATAAAAGGGGCATTTTGTAATAAGGGATCCTGTCAATCATAATCTTTTGGATTTTCCTCCACTAATTTACCGCGCAAGATGGATGCCAGCGACGGGCTCTCAGAACACCACATGAATAAGTATTCACCCATTTGAACGCCACCTTAAAAGTGTGAATAAAGAGGGGGACACGTCGAGACGGGGCTGCGGTCGGGAAAGGGAATGAAGAAGCTCTCGGCAGGTGGAGGAGCGTCACTCTGCTGTCTGCTGCTCCTGTGGGTCATCCACTCCCATCGCCTGAGAGAGGGTAAGTGCATAGCCTACATGACGCATGCCACGGTTACTCTACTTACTGTACGCTTTTATTCATGCAAGGAGATGGATCATTGTCTTAATACTGCTATACTGATATTTCAGTGTATAATTATAATTACAGAATAATGTTGTTTTGCTATGTTTTATTGCTTTTTACATAAAATTACCCTCTCTTAGGGTTGGTATTGTAGACCTTTTGTATGGGTTTGTTATGGATTATTTAAGCAGTAAAACCCGAGAAGGTGGTATATGGCCAATATACCACAGCTAAGGGCTGTTCTTTCACAAGACCCAACGCTAGTGTCTGGATTCAGCCCTTAGACGTGGTATATTGGCCATGTACACTCTTTGAAAAAAAGGTGTTATTTAGAACCTAAAAGGGTTCTTCGGCTGTCCCCATAGGTAGAATCCTTTGAAGAACCCTTTTTGGTTCCAGGTAGAATCTTTTTGGGTTCCATCTAGGACCCTTTCCACAGAGGGTTCTGCATGGAACCCAAAAGGTTTCTCGGTGGAACCAAAAAGGGATTTCCCTTGAACCAAAAAGGGTTCTCCTATGGGGACAGCCGAAGAACCCTTTTGGAACCCTTTTTCTAAGAGTGTATCACAAAACTGGAGGTGCCGTATTGCTATTTTAAACAGGTTACCACCACAATTACAACAGTAAATAAGTCATTTTGCATCATACCTGTGGTATATTGTCTGATATACCATGGCTTTTAGCGAAATCAGCATCCAGGACCCAAACTACCCAGTTTATAATTGTTGTTAGGCTACTCAGAAGATGAATATGGGAAGCACTACTACAGTCATGTATGCTTTGGACTATCCCTGGCTATGATGTAACCTTTTCATTTTGCTATTAGGCCTACACTATTATTCTTCATCATGTGCCTTGCGATTTCATACTGGTTTGTACTCATTCCTTGCCATTCCATGACAGTAGTAGCCTTCCCTGTTGAATTATGTATGCGCTAGTGCAATTACACCTTCACTCGTCCACAGAATGGAAAGCAAAACCATGTTTCTCTACGTTACCTCGGCAACGATTTGGAACTCCATAGTCATGTCTAACGGAGAAGGACACCAACGCTTAGGAACTTGGTTATTCACTTATTACTACTGTGTTCATTTTCTTCTCTCTGGTTCACAAGGCAAATGCATACTATGTCCTCCTCGGCTCCTCGTCTCTCAAACCAACAATATTTTATTCCTATATTCATTTCTTTGACCCGAAACGATTGACAAAAGGATGCTGTGTATGAGTCTGTTACAATCCTATTGTTCATTAATTTCCTTGTTACGGGCTGTAGAAACGAACCGATCAATTGAGTTTATTCTTTCACAACCCACTCTAAAGACTTTATAGAGTATAGGCCTACATAAAGTCTGCATATAAACTATTATAATACTATATGCCATTTAGCAGATGCTTTTATCCAAAGCAACTTACAGTCATGCTTGCATACATTTGACGTATGGGTGGCCCCAGCAGTGGTCGAACACACAACATTTGCCATTGCAAGCGAGCTCTACCAATTAAACCACACAAGACCACTACATAGATCCTTCACAAATCATCTATATACTTTATTCAGACTCTATAAAGCCCTGAACTATGGAATACTATGCCCTACGATGCTGATCAAACCTGCAACTTGACCTTTTCTCTATGTAGCCCACAGTAGTTCAGTTTTGGGATAAATTACTAGAATTCTTTTCTCAACCAAACAAGAAGGATCCATAGTCACAAAGATGAGGACATCCTTGGGCAGCCATGTTGATCTTTTGGAAACATTGTTTAGAATAAAGGTAGACAAACATTTTATGCCCACTGACTTCTCTTTCCTTTGATCCCAAGTCGACCACTTGCCTCTACCTCCTATGCACTTGTGGAGATCTGAAAGGATTAGATATGATATGATAGTAGCTCCTAGCCTGGCTCACGTGGTACACAGTGAGGGAGGGCCATGACACACTGGACAGGAGTCCGTTTGTTGGTGCAATATTCCCACAAAAACTGGCTTGAACTTTGATTGGTTCTCCCCCAAAAAATTCCTGGGGGGTTGAGACTAGAGGTCGACCGATTAATCCGAATGGCCGATTAATTAGGGCCGATTTCAAGTTTTCGTAACAATCGGTAATCAAGCATTTTTGGACACCAATTATGGCCTATTACATTGCACTCAACAAGGAGACTTAGTGGCAGGCTGACTACCTGTTATGCGAGTGCAGTAAGGAGCCACGGTAAGGTGCTAGCTAGCATTAAACTTATCTTATAAAAAACAATCTATAATCACTAGTAAACTACACATGGTTGATGATATTACTAGTTTATCTAGCTTGTCCTGCATTGCATATAATCGATGCGGTGCCTGTTAATTTGTCATTGAATTTTTTATTTTTTTATTTTACCTTTATTTAACCAGGCAGGTCAGTTAAGAACAAATTTTTATTTTCAATGATGGCCTGCCACTAAGTCTCCTTGTGGGTTAACTGCCTGTCCAGGGGCAGAATGACAGCTTTGTACCTTGTCAGCTCGGGGGTTTGAACTCACAAACTTCCGGTTACTAGTCCAACGCTCTAACCACTAGGCTACCCTGCCGCCCCAGCAGGCCTTCTTCGCCAAACGGGTTATTTAACAAGCACATTTGCGAAAAAAGCACTGTTGTTGCACCAATGTGTACCTAACCATAACCATCAATGCCTTTCTTAAAATCAATACACAAGATAGAGGATACATGCAGCAGTTTGGGCCGCCTGGCTCGTTGCGAACTGTGTGAAGACCATTTCTTCCTAACAAAGACCGTTATTAATTTGCCAGAATTTGACATAATTATGACATAATGTTGAAGGTTATGCAATGTAACAGCAATATTTAGACTTATGGATGCCACCCATTAGATCAAATGTGGTTCCGTATTTCACTGAAAGAATAAACATTTTGTTTTTGAAATGATAGTTTCAGGATTTGACCATATTAATGACCTAAGGCTCGTATTTCTGTGTGTTATTATCATTAAGTCTATGATTTTATAGAGCAGTCTGCCATTCAAATAGCACTTTCGTGCATTTCCCAGCAGCTCTTTACTGTGCTTCAAGCATTGCGCTGTTTATGACTTCAAGCCTATCAACTCCCGAGATTAGGCTGGCAATACTAAAGTACCTATTAGAACATCCAATAGTCAAAGGTATATGAAATACAAATGGTATAGAGAGAAATATTCCTATAATAACTACAACCTAAAACTTCTTACCTGGGAATATTGAAAACTCATGTTAAAAGGAACCACCAGCTTTCGTATGTTCTCATGTTCTGAGCAAGGAACTTAAACGTTAGCTTTCTTACATGGCACATATTGCACTTTTACTTTCTTCTCCAACACTTTGTTTTTACATTATTTAAACCAAATTGAACATGTTTCATTATTTATTTGAGACTAAATTGATTTGATTGATGTATTAAATTAAGTTAAAATTAGTGTTCATTCAGTATTTTTGTAATTGTCATTATTACAAATATATATATAAAAATTGGCCGATTAATATCGTATCGGCTTTTTTTTGTCCTCCAATAATCGGTATCGGCGTTGAAAATTCATAATCGGTCAACCTCTAGTTGAGACCTCTCATTGTTAGAAATCCAACAGTTGTATTGGAAGGGGGAGGCGCTTGGGGGCTGGGTGTGGTTGTCCATGTGGTTGTTTGAATGAGAGAGACATAGAGGAGAATCAATCAGTAAAAAAGCCCAGCCCCCTTCATTATCGATGCATTATGCCAACAACATCAAGGAGCCTTTCTGGACTCAGAAATCAGGAAGACTTAGAGTTTGAAGTCAGCCAGTCTAAGTAGCTCCAACTTGCCCTCTGATTGATGAGAACTCTATCCATATCCAATCCTCTCAGATCATCACACGTCCATAGAGGCTAGGATGGAGGTTGATTTGATTTGGGATTAGGGCGCTCCTCCAGCATTTGAAGTCTTCTGAACTTTCCCATCACTCAAGTCAGATTCCTCTTAGATAGTATGGACATGAATTCCCTATTGTTAGAATGTGCACAAACACTACATAACCAAGTATGTGGACACATGCTCGTTAACATCTCATTCCAAAATCATCAGCATTAATATGGATTAATATGGAGTTGGTCCCCCCTTTGTTGCTATAACAGCATCCACCCTTTTGGGAAGACTTTCCACAACATGTTGAAACATTGCTGATGGGACATGCTTCCATTCAGCCACAAGAGCTGATGTTGGGAAATTAGGTCTGGCCTGCAGCTGTGTTACAATTCATCCCAAAGGTGTTTGATGGGGTTGAGGTCAGGGCTCTGTGCAGGCCAAGTTCTTCCACACCAATCTCGACAAGCCATTTCTGTATGGACCTCCCTTTGTGCATTGTCATGCTGAAACAGAAAAGGGCCTTCCCCAAACTGTTGCCACAAAGTTGGAAGCACAGAATCGTCTAGAATGTCATGCTGTAGCGTTAAGAATTCCCTTCGCTGGAACTAAGGGGCCTAGCCCGAACCATGAAAAATATAACAAATATTCCTCATCCGCCAAACTTTACAGTTGGCACTATGCATTCGGGCAGGTAGCGTTTTTCTGGCATCCACCAAACCCAGATTAGTCCGTCGGACTGCCAGATTGTGAAGGGTGATTCATCCCTCCGGAGACCGTATTTCCACTGCTCCAGAGTCCAATGGCGGCGAGCTTTCCACCACTCCAGCTAAAGCTTGGCATTGCGCATGGTGATCTTAGGCTTGTGTGCGGCTGCTCGGCCATCGAAACCCATTTCTTGAAGCTCCCGACAAACAGTTCTTGTGCTGACGTTGCTTCCAAAGGCAGTTTGGAACCCGGTAGTTAGTGTTGCAACCGAGGACAGAAAATTATTACTCGCCTCCCACCTTAGCACGTGGCAGTCCCATTCTGTGAGCTTGTGTGGTCTACCACTTCGCAGTTGAGCCGTTGTTGCTCCTAGACAACTTCACAATAACATCACTTAAGGTAGACCGGGCAGCTCTAGCAGGGCAGAAATTTGACACATACTTTTATATATACAGTATCTCAACCACACCTGACTTACACAGCTACTCAGTGCTCCTAGGGCCCATCTCCAACTCCCCCGGAGGCCCCTGGAGGCCCCTAGATGCCTAACAAAGAGAATGTGAGGGATTTTTTTTTATTCACCTTATTTGTTGGATATGTAACAATTATTTACTTAACGAACAGTAAGATATTTCTGTCCTGCTAATACTGTGTTTTATGGTCTCTAGCACCCTGCAGCTAGTCTGGGTGATGAGGACATGGGTTCTACTAGAGAGAGCTTGAAGCTGACAATTGACTTGTGTTGGTTATAAAACCTAAAGGCTTGCATTCTATAAGACAAGATGTGGTGTGTGTGACACAAGATAGAGAGAGCCTGGAAGAGTTAAGAACAACGCCTCATTGTCTCATCTTCCTGGCATCTGGGACACTAAGTAAAATACCATCCTGTGTAGATAACCAAGGTGGCTTATGGGAAGGTTAGAAGTCACTGACGAAACAATCTTGGTATCAGCTATATAAAATCTGTGCATCATCTGCAAAGGCTAGACTCTCAGCCTAACAGTCAGTCAAGACTGGTGGGCTGACGGTCTCATTATGGCAATAATCAATCAATATTAAATAAAGATGATTGTTTGAAGAAATGACCAAGACCGAGTCTCTCTCAGTACTGAATTTCCACGACAAGAGGTATTTGGTCTTGGGTGCCGGGCCGGTCATGAATCCTGCCACGACTGGCTGCGTCGCCTCCCCTCTATAACGGCGCCATCTGTCACAGTGGCAGGGACAGGAAATCAAAGTGCAGTAGCCTGTCCGGCTCACACGATTGGGCCCCAGCCCCACACTAATGGATTGCCTGTCAAGCCTCTCTCTACCCTCGCCAGTTTATTCAACGATACTTTCGGAGATTTCTGTATTTCCGGAGCCAATTCCTACAGTTGGACCAGCAGCTCCACTCTCTTCGTTTTGTTAACCTAAGCACCTTTGTTTTGGACGTGGGTTCGAGGACAGGGTGGAGATAGAGAGATGTTCTCTGATTAATGAGGTGGAGGTAGTTGTTGTTCTGACTATATCGGCATCGTAAGGTGGTGATGATGGAATGGTAAGTTTGTCACTTTAGCTGTGTGCTGTAGCCAACTATGTCCAGCCTATTAAGTCAATTTAAAGCTATCAGCTCAATGGAAAAGGCTTTGTAAAGTTTATAGAGAGATTTTAGTCTTCTCCGGCAGCTCAGTTCAGTGGTGACAAGTCACAGTGAGGATGATTTTGATGTAAGTAAACCACTACTCCTGTTTGAAGTCGTATACCTACGGGGATGTTTATGGAAAAATGAAAATGTTTTTACAGCAAAATCAATCAAGGCCCATATTTTACAGCTCCCTGAAAAGGAATTCTATTTTGCAGCAACTGTTTGCCTCCCTTGCGGTTGAGTTTGTAGTTATTTTCTAAGTGTAGTGCATTGGAGTTTAAAATTCTTGATGTTAGGGAGAGTGTGGGTGGAAAGTGTAAATATTATCAGTAATTGTCCTCGTCTTTTCCTTCCATAGTATTTTTAAAATCATTTTATTCCATGAAAAGCGCTCCTTCCTGCATTTTAAAGGGTTAGTTTACCCAAATGACTTCATCACAAAAATGCCTCCTTACCTAAGAAAAGTAGTGTATTGCAATCCACAATCTGGGCTTAGACTACTTTTCAGAAACAAGCATTGATGACCAAAAACCAAAGAGATTGAATGGCCCCAGCATGCTCTTGGGCGTTATGAGTAGGGGTAAATCCCTTTGAATTTAATCACGTTTTGACAACACTCCTTTTGATTTGAACAAAACCTCTGCCCATTGTAGAAGTGCACTTCAAGTTACTTTTTGGACCTGAATGCCAAAACATTCAAGAGATAAATGCACTCAAAGTTGATTCCTTTTATACATGTCTTCATCACTGGAAAATATAAATGTTGAGATTTATGTTAATTAAAGCTTACAAACAGGGTTGTCAAACTACCTTATAATTTCTTGAAATAAACAATGTTTTTCAAATTTGCATATGTTGTAGCTTGATCCTATTTTATCTGATGTTCTTGACTAAGATGGTTGGAGGTCTAGACATCAGAGAATGTTGACTTGAATGGGAATATCTGGATAAGAGCGTCTGCTAAATGACTTAAATGTAAATGTAAATATCTGTTGTTTTAAAATAAACTGTCAATCCTCTATAGGAAACCTGTTGAAATCCCAGAAATATAGATAATAGATAGACATTAACATTTAAGTTGACATTGACCAATGGATGGACTGATGGCAATTTCAATGGTGCACCAGCTAAATTGCAGGGATAGGTCCATTCTATGAATTATATTTCTATGATTGAAATGACACACACTGCATTCAACAACATGTTGTGTCTCAACCGATGGTGGCAAAATACAAAAAAACAAAAAAATCAAAGCCTACGCATTTCTTTTTATAACTGCCCATACCATAACCCCACCACCACCATGGGGAATTCTGTTCACAATGTTTACATCAGCAAGCCGCTCGACCACACAACGCCATACACATGGTCTGCGGTTGTGAGGCCGGTTAGACCTACTGCCAAATTCTCTAAATTACGTTGGAGGTGGCATAAGGTAGAGAAATTAACATTTAATTCTCTGGCAACCACTCTGGTGGACATTCCTGCAGTCAGCATGCCAATTGCACTCTCCCTCAACACTTGAGATATCTGTGGCATTGTGTTGTGTGACATTTTATTGTCTCCCGCACAAGGTGCATCTGTGTAATTATCATGCTATTTAATCAGCTTCTTGATATGCATGTCAGGTAGATAGATTATCTTGGCAAAGGAGAAATGCTCACTAACTGGGATGTAAACAAATGTATTCATAACATTTGAGAGAAATAACCTTTTTGTGCAAATGGAACATTTCTGGGATATTTTATTTAAACCGTTTTACTTTCCAGTGATGAAGACATGGATGTCTCATGGTAGTGTGGGGTATGCAAATGGTCAACTTTGACCACCTTTATCACCTTAATATTCTGGCATTCAGGTCCAAAAAGTAACTTGCTGACCACTTCTTCTATGGGTAAACACGTATGGAAAGTTTTGTTTAAAACAAAAGGGATGCTGTCAAAAAGTGATTGACTTCAAATGAATTTACCTGTAGGCTATGAGAACATACTTTTATTTTCATTCACAAATCACCCAAAAATAAATCCAGTGACTCCCCAATATCCCAATTTTTGCTACCCATGAGTGAGAAACCTACATACCTGTCACGCCTTGGTCTTAGTATTTTGTGTTTTAGTTTATTAGTAGTCAGACCAGGGTGTGACATGGGTTTATTATGTATTGTAGTTTCGTATTGGGGTTTTTAGTATTTGGGATTGTAGCTGATTAGGGGTGTGTGTGTTTAATAGGTTTGGCTGCCTGAGGCGGTTCTCAATCAGAGTCAGGTGATTCTCGTTGTCTCTGATTGGGAACCGTATTTAGGTAGCCTGGTTTTCGCTTTGCATTTCGTGGGTGATTGTTCCTGTCTCTGTGTTAGTTTCACCAGTCAGGCTGTAATAGGTTTCACGTTCCGTTTGTTGTTTTGTATTTATTTGTCATTCATGTATATTTCGTTTTGTTTGTTTCACTATTAAACATGAGTAACCTACACGCTGCATTTCGGTCCGACTCTCTTTCAACAAAAGAAGAACGCCGTTACAATACCAAGTATAGGCCATATATTTGTGTTCATGTTGTAGAAAATTGCAGTAGTGTTGAACATAGCAGTTCAGATCCCAGTCCCAACTACTTAAAGGACAATTTGTGCTTTTGGTATTTGTCCAGTAGGTTTCCTCGATGAGAAAGCCCAAACAATTCCCAACTCAGCAAGTAGAGCTCTTAGGACAAACTGAAACACTCAAAGATATAGGTTATGCTACGCACTCCAAACTGTATCAGACATGCGTGTCCTGTTCTGGACTATTCAGCATGAGTGTGGGGTGCTAAGAGGTACCGTATTTTAAAAACAATCATGTTCATAACAGGGCAGTACGTTACTCTTTAGGTGTCCACAAGTTTGCACCTATTCTTGCAATAACTGGGGACACGGGCTGGGAACCCTGTGAGGTGAGGTGGAATGCGTGTATGGCAGACTTTGGAATAGACTGTTGGATATGCCAACTGCCAGAATAGCTAGTAAAGTTTTTCAAAGAAATAGAGAATGAAACACATTTGATCCTCTATTGACCTTTCTACCATGATATACACTTGCGCTTATTCCAGAAAGCACACCAGATATACCCTAGCATTATGTGGCTCTTGCACAGCGCAAACGGGCTCTAACCAGAATAGAAAGAGTAGGAGGCCCCGGTGCACAACTGAGCAAGAGGACAAGTACATTTGAGTGTCTAGTTTGAGAAACAGACGACTCACCAGCCCTCAACTGGCAGCTTCATTAAATAGTACTAAAACACCAGTTTCAACAGCAACAGTGAAGAGGCCACTCCAGGATGCTGGCCTTCTAGGCAGCAAATGTACTTGTCCTCTTGCTCAGTTGTGCACCGGGGCCTCTCACTCCTCTTTCTATTCTGGTTAGAGCCAAGTTGTGCTGTTCTGTGAAGGGAGTAGTACACAGCGTTGTACCAGATCTTCAGTTTCTTGGCAATTTCTCCCATGGAATAGCCTTCATTTCTCAGAACAAGAATAGGCTGATGAGTTTCAGAAGAAAGTCCTTTGTTTCTGGCCATTTTGAGCCTGTAATCAAACGCACAAATGCTGATGCTCTAGATACTCAGCTAGTCGAAAGAAGGCACGTTTTATCGCTCCTTTAATCAGCACAACAGTTTTCACCTGTGCTAACATAATTGCAAAATGGTTTTCTAATGATCAATTAGCCTTTTAAAATGATAAACTTGGATTAGCTAACACAGCGTGCCATTGGAACACAGGAGTGATGGTTGCTGATAATGGGTCTCTATATGCCTTTTAATTCCATTAAAAATCAGCCGTTTCCAGCTACAATAGTCATTTAAAACATTAACATTGTAATTCGGATCAATTTGATGTTATTTTAATTGACAAAAAAACAAGGACATTTCTAAGTCACCCCAAACTTTTGAACGTTAGTGTATGTGTATATATGCGGTGTGGATGTATACAGTGTGTATATATGTAGTGTGTATGTATATATGTAAGTACATTATTTTATTGCTCTAGGGATGTAATCCAAACTTTTGAACGTTAGTGTGTGTGTATATATACAGTATGTATGTATACAGTGCGTATGTATACAGTGTGTATGTATGTATGTTATTTTACTGCTCTAGGGATGTAATTATCGTTTGGATAACATTATTTACTATTGATTGTTTTTTTCACTCTATGTGATGTGCAATGCAGAGAAAGCCAGAAGAAGAATGATCATTAATTACCATAGTGAACTGTAATGTTTGTTTGTGTCAATTAATCCCATAAGGGATGGGTTGCCAAATGGTGATTTGACACGAAAACAAAATGTCAGTCATTCATAAAATGTATTCAGTACAAAATTATAATAATACTTTGAAAAAAGTTTATAAAAAAAAACTATTACTAAATACCAACGGTGAAAGTAAATGTAATGTATTGTGCACCAAAACATTTTATTGGCCTACTCCTAGAATTTAATGTAGAATCCGTATTAGTTCAATAGCATCTCTATGGGCATAGTTGTAAAGATTTGCCATTTTACTTTTAAAATGTATTACCTTTTATTGTGGTATAAACACGAGTCATGATGTTTTAGATCTGATTGTCAGAAAATCACTTCAAAGGGCTCCTTTACTAACCTACCCACACACGTTCATCCACTCACATCCACCAGCCTCCAAACAGTGATGAATGGAAAGAGATATCTGTTACACAAAACACCAAAAGGTGCAATGATGTTTGGCAATTGTCATTAGGGCAGAATGTACAATGGCAAGAAAAAAAAAAAAAGCCCTTTGCAATACCTGGATTTCTGCATAAATTGGTCATCAAATTTGATCTGATCTTCAAGTCACAACAGACAAACATAGTGTGCTTACACTAATAACACACAATTATTGTATTTTTCTTGTCTATATTGAATACATAATTTAAACATTCACAGTGTAGGTTGGGAAAAGTATGTGAACCCCTAGGCTAATAACTTCTCCAAAATCTAATTGGAGTCAGGAGTCAGCTTACCTGGAGTCCAATCAATGAGACAAGATTTGAGTTTTCTAAACACAAGCATTGCCTGATCTGAACCACGCCTCGAACAAAAGAGATCTCAGAAGACCTAAGATTAAGAATTGTTGACTTGTATAAAGCTGAAAAGGGTTAAGAAAAAGTATTTCTAAAAGCGTTGATGTTCATCGGTCCATGGAAAGACAAATCGTCTATAAATGGAGAAAGTTCAACGCTGTTGCTACTCTCCCTAGGAGTGGCCGTCCTGCAAAGATGACTGCAAGAGCACAGCGCAGAATGCTCAATAAGGTTAAGAAGAATCCTAGAGTGTCAGCTAAAGACTTACAGAAATCTATTGGAACATGCTAACATCTCTGCTGATGAGTCTATGATATGATAAAAACACTAAATAAGAATGGTGTTCATGCGAGGACACCACGGAAGAAGCCACAGCTGTCCAAAAAACAACAACATTGTTGCACATCTGAAGTTCGCAAAAGAGCACCTGGATGTTCCTCAGCGCTTCTGGCAAAATATTCTGTGGACAGATTAAATTAAAGTTGACTTGTTTGGAATGAACACACAACACTATGTGTGTAGGATAAAAAGGCACAGCACACCAACATCAAAACCTCATCCCAACTGTAAAGTATGGTGGCGGGAGCATCATGGTTTGAAGCTGCTTTGCTGCCTCAGGGCCTGGACAGCTTGCTATCATCGACGGAAAAATGAATTCCCAAGTTTATCAAGACATTTTGCAGGACAATGTAAGGCTAACTCGAGAGCAGTTCACACCAGACATCCTAAAAATATTTTTGAACTGAAACAGTTTTGTAAGGAGGAATGGTCCAAAATTCCTCCGAGCCGTTGTACAGGTCTGATCTGCAACTACAGAACATGTTTGGTTGAGGTTATTGCTGCCAAAGGAGGGTCAACCAGTTACTAAATCCAAGGGTTCACATACTTTTCCCACCTTGCATTGTGAATGTTTACACAGTGTTCAATAAAGACATGAAGACATATTCTTGTTTGTGTGTTATTAGTTTAATAAGCACACTGTGTTTGTCTATTGTTGTGACTTAGATGAAGATCAGATCAAATTTCATGACCAATTTATGAAGAAATTCAGGTAATTCCAAAGGGTTCACATACTTTTTCTTGCCACTGTATGTGTTCACTGCTGTCTGTGTGAGTCTCGGTGTCGATCACTCATCTCTGCCTTGGCAAAATTTCTGTGTTCTCCTCGAACCACATCGCATTTTGGAACGTAGACTATACAACCTGTTTTCAAGTTAATTTGCTCAGTTTTCATGCCTCTGACCTGTGGGAATGATACATAATGGTGTAATAGCCTACACTTTTCTTGATATTTTGTTTTGATTGTTGTAATAGGCTCGTGTTTTACCGGTACAGCTTACCCCCACTATTTATTTTGCCGGGACACCATACTGTACCTTACCATCTTACTTTCACACCTGGTAAATATTAAAATATTTTCCAAGTAATGTCCAAAAAAACACTACGGTAAACACTACCGTATACTGCAGTAATGTCTGGCAACTAATACAGTCATATCCACAAAAATACAACAGTAAATACTACAGTATTCACTACAGTACCGGTCAAACGTTTTAGAACAACCTACTCAAAGATTTTCTTTATTTTGACTCTTTTCTACATAACACATATGTAATCATGTAGAAACTAAAAAAGTGTTAAATAAACCAAAATATATTTTATATTTGAGATTCTTCAAATAACCACCCTTTGCCTTGAGGACAGCTTTGCACACTCTTGGCATTCTCCCAATGAGCTTCACCTGCAAAGCTGTCATCAAGGCAAAGGGTGGCTATTTGATGAATCTAAAATATGAAATATATTTTGGTTTATTTAACACTTTTTTGTTTGCTACATGATTCCATATGTGTTATTTCATAGTTTTGATGTTTTCACTATTATTCTACAATGTAGAAAATAGTAAAAATAAAGAAAAACCCTTAAATCTTTTGACCGGTAGTGTTTATATTTTGTCCCGCCTTGGTCTTAGTATTTTGTGTTTTAGTTTGTTAGTTAGTCAGACCAGGGTGTGACATGGGGTTATTATGTATTGTATTTTCGTATTGGGGTTTGTAGTGTTTGGGATTGTAGTTGATTAGGGGTGTGTGTGTGTTAAATAGATTGGCTGCCTGAGGCGGTTCTCAATCAGAGTCAGGTGATTCTCGTTGTCGCTGATTGGGAACCGTATTTAGGTAGCCTGGTTTTCGCCTTGTATTTCGTGGGTGATTGTTCCTGTCTCTGTGTAGTGTGCACCAGTCAGGCTGTAATAGGTTTCACGTTCTGTTTGTTGTTTTTGTATTTATTAGTTATTCGTGTATAGTTCGTTCGTTTGTCTTTCTAATAAACATGAGTAACCTACACGCTGCATTTCGGTCCGACTCTCTTTCAACAAAAGAAGAACGCCGTTACATATTTGTTCTGCACAACCACTGCAGTGAATAATAGAGTATCTAAATATAGTAATACTTCTATAGTATTATATAGGTTATTTTCTTCATGTGTGCTTCCCTTCTTTATCAGGCTTTTGGAAAGGTTTGTAGTTGAATCTGTGCTTGAAATGCAATGCTTAACTGAGGTATCTTACAGATGTTGTATGTATGGGGACAGAGTGTGTCCATGTAATTTATTATGTGATTTGTTAAGTCACATATTACTCATGAACTAATTTAGGCTTGCCTAAAAAAGGTGCTGAATAATTACTCAATTACTTTATTTTAGTTATGAATTTTGTATTTATTAACAAGAAACAACATAGAAGGTTCTAAATACTTTTGAAAGGCACTGTATATTGTCCAAGTTACTGTATTCATCAGCTCAGAAAAATGCTTCTGGTTGTGGGTGTGTGGTTTCGATTGTCTTCCATAACATCACATTTTCATCAACTCAGAAAATGCTTCTGGTTGTGGGTGTGTGGTTTCAATAGCCTCACTCAAATAACATCACTGCAACTACATTGCTGAGTCCCATGATTTCAACATAGGAATGAGACTAAGTCACACATGCAGATTAAGTTACATAGTGCTAGTTTGAGTTGCAGCCAGCCAGGTCAAAACTAAAATATATGCATTCATAAAAATATCCAAATTTAAGCCATAGTTAAAACATGTTTTTGATCCCATACCTTTTGCTTGGAGTATACAGTATTGAGAAAATATTGAATTATTGAAACTTAAGTCATACAATAAGTTTACACAAAAATATTGCACATTTGAAATCATACTGCGCTGTGAATTTGCTTTGAGGTTTGTGTGTGTGTGCATGTGTGTGTGTGTGTGTATATGTATCCATGCATCTCTGTAAGTGGGTACGTTTGTTTGTGTGTGACTCAGTGATAAGGTCATTTTCCCGGGAAGAGCTAGTCACTCTACTCGGTAGCGGGTGCCAGCGCCTGTAGATGTCATCTGTGATGGAAACCAGAGCGTGGGCGACCCCCCTGCCATCCCTCACTCTGTGGCCCTCCGTAAGTGCATTTCGTAATCTGAAATAGAGGCGAGACCAAGCTTCTCCGTGCCACCGAGTGACTGAAACCCCCTGTCATATGAATTAACTCCTGCTCCTCGTGATGGAATGGGCTGCAGTGGCTTAGGGCACATTAAGAAGCCTGTAATACTCCGCACTGTCTCCCTCCATCTCTCTCTCCCTCCATCTCTCTCTCCCTCCTCCCTCTCTCCTCTAAGCTTATCACATGTGGTCCCATTCATCTGGTTGCTGTTGAATCATGGGGAGAACATTGATATCAAATGGCACAGCCGTAACCTCCAGGAGTGGGGGACTTGCTGGATGTGTCAGTGTGTGGAGGGGGGGTGTGTGTGAGACTATTATGTGTCCGAATACTCATACTTGCATCCTAAATAGTAAGCCGTTTTAGTATGCAAAAAATTAAGTTTAATAGTATGTGACATTTAGAAAATGAAGTCTACTTGATGTAGTGTTTGAGAGATCAGCAGCAAGTTATTATGCTCTCCTGGTTAAAATGGTATGCACGTGTTCAGTACGTTATATTGGAAATATGTATCTGATTGGATGCGCATAGTTTTATTGGCAGGCCTCATTGGTTGTTGGCCCAGGTATTCAATTGTGTTTCCTTTGAGCGGGTGCAGATGGACTCGGCCTGGAACCTATCTACTGTCATCTTGGAAATAAACCTCTTCGTGATGTTAATGCTTTTTACTGTCGAGTTCCTCTTTACAACAACTAAAAATAACCCGCTTCCATTACCCGGGGATGCAACACTTTAAATGCCCAGATGTCATAATCATTTCGGCTTTGACAACAGCTGATCAAATCATCAAAATCAAATCAAATCAAATTTTATTTGTCACATACACATGGTTAGCAGATGTTAATGCGAGTGTAGCGAAATGCTTGTGCTTCTAGTTCCGACAATGCAGTAATAACCAACAAGTAATTTAACTAACAATTCCTAAACTACTGTCTTATACACAGTGTAAGGGGATAAAGAATATGTACATAAGGATATATGAATGAGTGATGTTACAGAGCTGCATAGGCAAGATACAGTAGATGGTATCGAGTACAGTATATACATATGAGATGAGTATGTAAACAAAGTGGCATAGTTAAAGTGGCTAGTGATACATGTATTACATAAGGATGCAGTCGATGATATAGAGTACAGTATATACGTATGCATATGAGATGAATAATGTAGGGTAAGTAACATTATATAAGGTAGCATTGTTTAAAGTGGCTAGTGATATATTTACATCATTTCCCATCAATTCCCATTATTAAAGTGGCTGGAGTTGAGTCAGTGTCAGTGTGTTGGCAGCAGCCACTCAATGTTAGTGGTGGCTGTTTTACAGTCTGATGGCCTTGAGATAGAAGCTGTTTTTCAGTCTCTCGGTCCCAGCTTTGATGCACCTGTACTGACCTCGCCTTCTGGATGATAGCGGGGTGAACAGGCAGTGGCTCGGGTGGTTGATGTCCTTGATGATCTTAAAGGCCTTCCTGTAACATCGGGTGGGGTAGGTGTCCTGGAGGGCAGGTAGTTTGCCCCCGATAATGCATTGTGCAGACCTCACTACCCTCTGGAGAGCCTTACGGTTGTGGGCGGAGCAGTTGCCGTACCAGACGGTGATACAGCCCGCCAGGATGCTCTCGATTGTGCATCTGTAGAAGTTTGTGAGTGCTTTTGGTGACAAGCCGAATTTCTTCAGCCTCCTGAGGTTGAAGAGGCGCTGCTGCGCCTTCTTCACGATGCTGTCTGTGTGAGTGGACCAATTCAGTTTGTCTGTGATGTGTATGCCGAGGAACTTAAAACTTGCTACTCTCTCCACTACTGTTCCATCGATGTGGATAGGGGGGTGTTCCCTCTGCTGTTTCCTGAAGTCCACAATCATCTCCTTAGTTTTGTTGACGTTGAGTGTGAGGTTATTTTCCTGACACCACACTCCGAGGGCCCTCACCTCCTCCCTGTAGGCCGTCTCGTCATTGTTGGTAATCAAGCCTACCACTGTTGTGTCGTCCGCAAACTTGATGATTGAGTTGGAGGCGTGCGTGGCCACGCAGTCGTGGGTGAACAGGGAGTACAGGAGAGGGCTCAGAACGCACCCTTGTGGGGCCCCAGTGTTGAGGATCAGCGGGGAGGAGATGTTGTTACCTACCCTCACCACCTGGGGGCGGCCCGTCAGGAAGTCCAGTACCCAGTTGCACAGGGCGGGGTCGAGACCCAGGGTCTCGAGCTTGATGATGAGCTTGGAGGGTACTATGG
Source organism: Oncorhynchus masou masou (assembly GCF_036934945.1). Classification (NCBI taxonomy): domain Eukaryota; kingdom Metazoa; phylum Chordata; class Actinopteri; order Salmoniformes; family Salmonidae; genus Oncorhynchus; species Oncorhynchus masou. The sequence continues at coordinate 45,520,764 of NC_088244.1, forward strand.
TGTTGAATGCCGAGCTGTAGTCGATGAACAGCATTCTCACATAGGTATTCCTCTTGTCCAGATGGGTTAGGGCAGTGTGCAGTGTGGTTGAGATTGCATCGTCTGTGGACCTATTTGAGCGGTAAGCAAATTGGAGTGGGTCTAGGGTGTCAGGTAGGGTGGAGGTGATATGGTCCTTGACTAGTCTCTCAAAGCACTTCATGATGACGGAAGTGAGTTCTACGGGGCCGGTAGTCGTTTAGCTCAGTTACCTTAGCTTTCTTGGGAACAGGAACGATGGTGGCCCTCTTGAAGCATGTGGGAACAGCAGACTGGTATAGGGATTGATTGAATATGTCCGTAAACACACCAGCCAGCTGGTCTGCGCATGCTTTGAGGGCGCGGCTGGGGATGCCGTCTGGGCCTGCAGCCTTGCGAGGGTTAACACGTTTAAATGTTTTACTCACCTCGGCTGCAGTGAAGGAGAGACCACATTTTTCTGTTGCAGGCAGTGTCAGTGGCACTGTATTGTCCTCAAAGCGGGCAAAAAAGTTATTTAGTCTGCCTGGGAGCAAGACATCCTGGTCCGTGACTGGGCTGGATTTCTTCCTGTAGTCCGTGATTGACTGTAGACCCTGCCACATGCCTCTTGTGTCTGAGTCGTTGAATTGGGATGCTACTTTGTCTCTGTACTGACGCTTAGCTTGTTTGATAGCCTTACGGAGGGAATAGCTGCATTGTTTGTATTCAGTCATGTTACCAGACACCTTGCCCTGATTGAAAGCAGTGGTTCGCGCTTTCAGTTTCACGCGAATGCTGCCATCAATCCAAGGTTTCTGGTTAGGGAATGTTTTAATCGTTGCTATGGGAACGACATCTTCAACGCACGTTCTAATGAACTCGCACACCGAATCAGCGTATTTGTCAATGTTGTTATTTGACGCAATACGAAACATGTCCCAGTCCACGTGATGGAAGCAGTCTTGGAGTGTGGAGTCAGCTTGGTCGGACCAGCGTTGGACAGACCTCAGCGTGGGAGCTTCTTTTTTTAGCTTTTGTCTGTAGGCAGGTATCAGCAAAATGGAGTCGTGGTCAGCTTTTCCGAAAGGGGGGCGGGGCAGGGCCTTATATGCGTCGCGGAAGTTAGAGTAACAGTGATCCAAGGTTTTTCCGCCCCTGGTTGCGCAATCGATATGCTGATAAAATTTAGGGAGTCTTGTTTTCAGATTAGCCTTGTTAAAATCCCCAACAACGATGAATGCAGCCTCCGGATAAATGATTTCCAGTTTGCAAAGAGTTAAATAAAGTTCGTTCAGAGCCATCGATGTGTCTGCTTGGGGGGGGATATATACGGCTGTGATTATAATCGAAGAGAATTCTCTTGGTAGATAATGCAGTCTACATTTGATTGTGAGGAATTCTAAATCAGGTGAACAGAAGGATTTGAGTTCCTGTATGTTTCTTTCATCGCACCATGCCTCGTTAGCCATAAAGCATACACCCTCACCCCTCTTCTTACCAGAAAGGTGTTTGTTTCTGTCGGCGCGATACGTGGAGAAACCCGTTGGCTGCACCGCTTCGGATAGCGTCTCTCCAGTGAGCCATGTTTCCGTGAAGCACAGAACGTTACAGTCTCTGATGTCCCTCTGGAATGCTACCCTTGCTCGGATTTCATCAACCTTGTTGTCAAGAGACTGGACATTGGCAAGAAGAATGCTAGGAAGTGGGGCACGATGTGCCCGTCTCCGTAGTCTGACCAGAAGACCGCTACGTTTCCCTCTTTTTCTGAGTCGTTTTTTGGGGTCGCTGCATGCGATCCATTCCGTTGTCCTATTTGTAAGGCAGAACACAGGATCCGCGTCGCGAAAAACATATTCTTGGTCGTACTGATGGTGAGTTGACGCTGATCTTATATACAGTAGTTCTTCTCGGCTGTATGTAATGAAACCTAAGATGACCTGGGGTACTAATGTAAGAAATAACACGTAAAAAAAACAAAAAACTGCATAGTTTCCTAGGAACGCGAAGCGAGGCGGCCATCTCTGTCGGCGCCGGAAGTCCCTGGTTTAGGATGCAGCACACTGCATTCCAAAGCATTGGAAGAGGGGCTGCGAGTTTTGAAAGCTATATCGCCAAGTAAACAACAAAACAACTTGGAAGATGGTAAATAGCGAAGCTTCTGTGGTGGTGTAATTCCTTTTTATTTGTAGCTATTATTTATTTATTTTTGGTCAAGTCCTTTTTTAAAACCAAAGTGGATTTATTTTCCAATTGAAAAGTGTTTTTTTGTTTACATGATATTTGTACATGTTATGTTGGTGTGTGTTTTACGTTCAACATTTCAACAACTAAAAATGACACTCGCACATCTGAGCTATCTTGTTGCAGGTGCATGGTAACAGTTTATATACATAGACTATTTTTTTACCTGCTCTTGCTAGTATGACTTTTTTATTCAAGCTTACGTTTCGCCTCTTGGCCTTCATCAGAGCCTTCTGCTCTTTGCTCTCTTATGAACGAAATGAACCATCTCTGGTATAGTAATAATATTAACGTTTTACCGGTACCGCATACCCCCACTACCCCTGTTTGAACTGCATTGTGGGATGAGCTGAAATAATGCCTCAAGCCAGGAGGTAGAGCTGGAAGTTAACCTTCATGGAGCAACCTTGTTCATCTTAATATTTCATTTCTGGCAAAGACATAAAGAAGCACCCATGACCTAAAATCTGAGCAAGGGAATATTCCATTGATTCCACTGTGCCAGGCAGCTCAATCATGCGCAGCTGAAGTATTTTGAAATAACACAAATGCTATTTGAATGCAGGTCTGGATGAGAGCTTCTGCTGAATGACTGAAACGTAACATAGACAGTGTCTGAAATGGCATCTTATTCAATTCAATAGTCCAAAGTAGTGCACTGCATAAGGAGTGTAGGATGCCATTGAAGACAGACCATGTAATGGACTCTTCCTTTGTTGTCTCTGCAGGCCAGTTGGCTGTGGGCACCTGTGAGATTGTGATGCTCAACAGAGACAGCAGCATGCCCAGATGCAACATTGCCCGTCAGACTGCCCGCTGTGCCTGCAGGAGAGGCCAGATCGCTGGCACCACGAAGGCCAGGCCAGCCTGCGTCGACGGTAAGTGTCAACAATTGCGGTTAGTTTTCAGAAATCCTCATTGGAGGATTTTGGATTTCATGCTTATTCCCTCATGATTCTAGGAATCTACCAACTGGGATTTCTGGAAAAGTAGGTAATTTTTCAACCCTATCTGTATCTCTCCATGGTCATCTTCTTCTTACATGGAGATCAACCACACTTGACCACCCCCCTGCCCCAGTCCGCACTGCTCTGCAGTACATAAACAACAGGACATATCTGGCGTATCTGGTACCACACAGTCTTTGTCATACTGTCTCTGGCTCCTGCGATGCAAATTAGCTAAGAGAGAACTATGATTATAGAATAAGGATATTGATTATTATTGGCTGCTAGAGTTGTAATGGTTCAAAGTGCTGGCCGTGCTGCTGCTCCAGTTTCAACTGTTCTGCCTGTGATTATTATTATTTGACCATGCTGGTCATTTATGAACATTTGAACATCTTGGCCATGTTCTGTTATAATCTCCACCCGGCACAGCCAGAAGAGGACTGGCCACCCTCATAGACTGGTTCCTCTCTAGGTTTCTTCCTAGGTTTTGGCCTTTCTAGGGAGTTTTTCCTAGCCACCGTGCTTCTACACCTGCATTGCTTGCTGTTTGGGGTTTTAGGCTGGGTTTCTGTACAGCACTTTGAGATATCAGCTGATGTACGAAGGGCTATATAAATACATTTGATTTGATTTGATTCACCAAACCCACGTTTTGGTGCGTATTGCGGTTTTGGGGTCACGGTTCGGTTTCAGTACAGATGAAAAATTAAATGCCAATGTTCAGCATTCACAATGTTCCTTGCATAGTCTGTTGTGACCAGATTGTTATGTTGGGCCTCACAAGTTTCCACTCTGATGCTGCATTTGTAGCAATGTGGGAGGGGGGGGGGGGATTTACCAGTTGTGAAGTCTTAAATACCAGTCGGATGCATTCATGTGATTTGAACTCTTTGGGAAATGCTGATTGGCTAATTGCCAACAAGCTGTGTCAACCATAAACTAAAAGTCGCTCTGGATAAGAGCGTCTGCCAAATGACTTAAATGTAAATGTAAATGTAAAAGAACAGCTATCATCCTTGAAAACAAATTATAGAGTTCAAAAACCACATTAATAGATTGCTTTTTATAAATAATGTTTTGTTGCATTTAACTGTCGAAAATGCCGATATCGTGGCCATTTCCTTAGTAGGTGATGTCAGAGGTCACTGTGGGAGAAGTGGGTGCTCAGAATGATCGTTTCAAGTTTTAATGTCAGATGCACAAATACAGTGAAATGCCTTTCTTGCAAACTCCAAACCAAACAATTCAATAATCAAATAAGAATGGAATACTAGAAAAATGTGGAAGCTCACCCCCTACCCCTTACCCTAACCCCTATCCTTAAACATAACCAGAGACCATCCTAGAGAAATGAATGACACGTCCCATTTACTCTTTATGATTTCCCTGTTAAAAGAGGTGCGTTTTCTGTTCTACTTTGCAGAAGCTTGAATTGTTTATCGTGTGTGGTTTTTTCCTGAGTGAGTTTTTGAGACTTAGTGTTTGTTGTTTTTCAAGTGTACTGTGATCCTGCAACTACCGTTTCTCAGTAAAGTATTATGTTCATCTTTAACCACTGATTCCTCATCTGGTCTCTCCTCTACTCCTGGGTCCAACCTCACCACATCACAGTAAGCTTCTGCCTCAACATGGTCCCAGCAGAGATCACCCAGGTCCAGAATGCTAAAACCCACCAAGGAACACCGCTGGGGCGGCAGCAAGAACAACTCTCCCAGATATCGGAGACCCTTCGGGCACTTACAGATTCCCTCTTACAGATTACCTAGCCCAACCCAGGAGGAGTCAATGCTCAAGTCTCATTGCCCAGTGCTAAAAGCTTTGCCGTAGTTCCTCCGGAGAACCTGCACTGGGAACCCAATATCCCAGCCCCCGAGTGCTATGGCGGCCAGCCGGGAGGATGCAAGGGGTTTCCTCACTCAGCGCTCTCTGGTGTTCAAGCTACCGTCTCCTCGTTCCACACCGATCCAGCCATGATCTCCTACATCATCACTCTACTCTCGGGCAAGGCCCTTGCGTGGGCAACGGCGATGTGGGAATAGCAGCCACCATCCTACAGTTCCATATTAGCCTTCACTGCTGAGCAAAGACGATTCTTCAACCACTCAGTCGGCGGAAGAGCAGCGGCAAGCAGACTGTTCAACCTCCGCCAAGGGTCCAGACAAGTGGCTCACTTCGTCATTGAGTTCTTCACCCTCGCCGCAGAGAGTGGGTGGAATACTTAGGCACCAGGGACTGTCTAACTCCATCAAGGATGACCTGGCCGCTCTGGAAGTGGGAGAGGACCTCGACTCCCTGATAATGCTGAACATCAGGATTGACAACTGCATCCGAGAACGTGTGAGACAGCGCCTTTTTGACACCAAACACTCTGGTTCCCGGAGCACCCCAGCCCAACAATTAGGAGCCCAGGCAGCTGGGACGCACAAGTCTGAGCCCACAGGAACGTGACAGGTGCATGCGCGGCGGCTGCTGCCTCTAATGCGAAGGTCTTGGCCATCTCCGTTCTACATGCCCAGAGTTGACGGGAAATGCCGGGGCTCACCAGGACAAGCTGTGCAGTTAGACCCCAGCTACCCATTCACCGTCCAACACTACCCACAACCCTCCATTGGGACAACCGTCAGCACCACATTCGAACCTTCGTGGACTCCGGGGACGTGGATAATTTCAATGACCAAGACTTCGCCAGATAATTACAAATCCCCTGCGTGAAATCACCCATCCCTCTGTAGATTCAAGACCTCGGTGGATGCCCCATCGGCTCCGTCCAGGTGGAATATCAAGCCCATTCCACCGCAGTTTAGGGTGAACCACTGTAAGACTCTTAGTTTTCTGTTGATTACTGCTCCCGAGAACCCCCTTATCCTAGGGTACCCCTGGCTAGTGCTACATAACCCACTATTCTCCTGGTCAATGGGACACCTACTAGATGCCTAAGACCCCCACCAAGAGCCTCATTGTGTTCCCCGGGATCAATTGAAGACCAAGACTTTTCCTCTCTCCCTCCCGAGGACTTCGACCTCTGGGTGGCCTTCAGTAAGAGGCAATCCACCACCATCCCTCCTCATCCATATGACTGCGCTATAATACTCCTATCCGGCTCTACCCCTCCCCGGGGCCGTCTGTACTCCCTCTCGACCCCTGAAGCAACAGTCATGGACAATTACTTCCGGGAGTCGCTGGAGGCAGGTTTCATTTGATCATCTACATCCCCAAGTGCAACAGGCTTCTTATTCGTGGGAAAGGAAAATGGAGTTCTGCGTTCCTGCATCGATTCCAGAGGGCTGAACAGGATTATGATTAAGAATCGTTACCCCTGATTTCTGATTTCCACCACCTTGGAGTTGGCCTATGGGGCCCAATTCTTCACCAAACTGGACCTCTGCAACGCTAATAATCTGGTGAGAATCAGGGAGGGCGATGGATGAATGGAAGACAGCCTTACCCGAATGGGAAGGGGAGCCACCTTCAGTCGGAGTCGTGACAGAACCAAAGTCCCTGTTACGGACAGTTCGGTACAAATACATTCTATGTCCTTTTTTCTATGTTTTGTATTTCTATGTCTTGGCCTGGTATGGTTCTCAATCAGGGACAGCTGTCTATCGTTGTCTCTGATTGAGAACCATACTTAGGTACCCTTTTCCCCCACCTGCTTTGTGGGAAGTTATTAACTTTGTAGTTACATCTCTTAATGGAATTACAGCATAGAGTGGTAGTGAAGGATGTGCTGTCTAAAGGAAATACCTACCACAGCGCAAATGCAACTGATCATTACTTGTGTTACCGTAGTGGGTTTGGGAACTTTGCCTGTAAATATAATTGTGGAGGTAAATGGAAATGTAGAGGACTTCATGATTTGATGGTTATTCAGATTCTCTTTCTATCATTTTCTCCTGCACCCCCCCACCTCACTGTACTTGTGCCTGTGACATTAAAACTTGAAATATCATCTTGAGCACCCACTTCTCCCACATGGTGACCTGTGATGTCACCTACTAAAGAAATGGCCTCTATAATGGCATTTATGACAGTTAAATGCAGTCTGGGTGGGGGGCCATGATGACAGGTGTCACAGCTCTCCCTATGTGACTACTTTACCCCAGGTGATATTCAGTAGGACACAACGTTCGAAAACGTTTTAAATGGAAAAATAAAATGACCGTAGCACCACCCCGTTTCACTCTGTTTAATAGCGTTTTTTCCTATTGGACATGACCCAGCTGATTCGGTCCGTCTTCCAGCCAGGCTGTGCTATAGCGCTCTGTTGGTCCCTCTGATGCACACTTTGTTAGCCCTTCAGCAGTTGAATTTGGCTGTCACATAATATAAGCACATCTACGTTTATGAATGACTGATCAATCTATGCTTTGTTATGTCTGATGGGTCGTGCTGACAATCCAATTCGCAGAGGGAAATTGAATTGTCGGGCTGGATAGCTGGACTTTTTCAGCAGATGAAGGAATTGAGCAGTAAACTAAAGGACATTTCGAATGCTTTTGTCATTAAAGCTAGGTCTATGTGGTCTCTGAATCCCTTTTTTACCCTTTTCCATTTCTAATATGATATTGGAAAACAGTTGGTGTTCAGTCAGACGTTGTTCTGTGTGTGTGCGTGCTGGTGTGCATACTGGCATGTGTGTGCACGACCATGCTAAGTCCCATGGAATGACAGATCTATACAGGACAGCAGTATCCAGCTCAAACGGCCAACCCAACTATTGAAAACATTGACAAGGGGTTATCCTTTACTGACATCATGTCACAATCACTAGGGACACAAACTCATTCACTCTCATGGGGGACATTTGCCACTGTCGTCCCTCTCTTTCAATTTGCCCACCATCATAAAGTCAGAAGGACCTTTTGGTAAACTGAAAGGAACAACAGTTCATGCCAGGTCCTGAGAGGACCGATTTAATCTTTGAACAGACTTGAACACATGCACACAAACATACACACACACAGACACACACACCCAGTGTGAGGAACAATCAGTGTTAAATAGCGTCAACAAAGACTAATGCTAATTCATTGTTTTCCGGACAGATTATAAGCGAGCACAAGAGTGGCCATCATTACATTACATCTAGACTGATGACATTCAAAGGTTCTAATCAAGAACCCCTGATTGTGAAATACTTCTTTCACTCTCTCCTCTCTCTTCATCTTTCTCTATCTAGATGTCTATCATCTCTCTCTCTCTTCACTCTCTCATACTCTCCTTGCTCTCTGGTTTTTATTACTGTTAAAATGCACTAAAGTGTGAATTTAAACGTTGATTTACATTAGCTCAATTGAGCTTGGTTCTAACTCTTGGTCCCACCCTCTCTCACCCTCTTTCTGTTTCACTGTATCTCCTCTCGCACCCTTCTCTCTGTCTCCTTAGTGCGTATCGTAAGGACTAGACAGTGGTGTGAGATGGCACCCTGCTTGGAGGGAGAGATGTGTGGCCTCCTCTTCAACCGCTCTGGTTGGACCTGTACCAAAGGTAGTGGCCACATCAAGACAGTCACGGTAAGACGTAGCCTTACAGAGTCATGTATGGAGTACACATTGAAACATGCAACTGCCATTAGCGTTGTAACAGGAATGGAGATAGGGGGATTTACATGGATTTTGAATAATGTGGATCTGTAACTGTGCTGTTATCATTGGTTGTAAATAACTTTGATACACAATTATGATACAATAAGTGAGGGATAGAGAAAGGGAGTGTGTGAATGTGCATAAATAAATAAATACATTTTGCCTACATTTGGTGTATCATTTTACTGCCTATTCCCTATTCACACGGGACTAGTTGGTTATGTAGCCTATTTATTGCCCCAGAATGTCTGTTATTCCAGAGGACGATTTGGATGGGACGCATTTTTTCTGCCCCCTGTAATAAACAAATATGTTTTCGAGATGTGAAGATATTTCAACTTTGGTTGTGGCCATATAATGTGTCCATAATCATAATCATTTGGATATTTTAGCGATCCACCGTAGAAGACGTCCCAAAAACATCCAAGATGGCATAGCAGTCAGACGTCTTTGTCCTTTGTCTTGTCGTGTCCCATGTATATATCTTTATGTTTTTCTTCGTATCTTTTTTATATTTTTCTAAACCTCAACTTCAAAATAATCTCCTGCAACCCACCTCACCAAATGTGGTGTGGATCTTTTTTTCTAAAGTATTTTTATTTACCTCGGAACTGGAATCTGACCTTTAGCTCAGAAAGCTCTCACCAGTTTGTACAACGGAAGCTCTGAACCTTTTCACCGGATCATCACAGCTAGCTAGCTGCAATCCGAGTGACTACTCCTGGCTAACGCCTGTCTCGAAGCAAGCACCAATTAGCCTGGAGCTAACCCATGCTAGGCCCATTCTCCCGGCTAGCTGAAGAGGCCCATCAGCCACTCCTGGGCTCCAATACCCGGACCCCTTATACTGCCGGGTATTGTATGAGGCACAGAACCCCGCCGATCCTTCACGACTGGATTAACGACGTAACCTACTCGAGGGGGTACTGAACTGGCCCCTATGCAGCGACGTCCCCTGAATGCCCATCTGCTATCCACGGCCCGCTAGCTGCTCGCCAAGGCCCGCAAGCTGTCTAGAGCATATTGGACTGTTAGCTGAATAGATCCATCAGCCAATTTCTTGGGCCACTATACCTATTTTGCCAATTGGACTTGGACCCCTCTGCTACTCGGAACCCTACTAATCCATCACAACTGGTCTATCGATGTCACCACCCGCGGAGGCTAAAACAGACTTTACTCCGTCGAGACGTCCTTCTAAGGCTGTCTGAATCGCCGTGTCTTCAGCAAGCCCAACCACTCACTGGACCCCTATGATCACTTGGCTACGCATGCCTTTCCCTAATATCAATATGCCTTCTCCATTATGGTCCTGGTTAGTGATTATGGTCTTATTTCACTGTAGAGCCTCGAGCCCTGCTCAATTTGCCTTGACCAACCATTTAGTTCCACGTTCCACATATGGTGACATCACCTGGTTTAAATGTCTCTAGAGACAATATCTCTCTCATCATTACTCAATGCCTAGGTTTACCTTTAATGTACTCACATCCTACCATACCTTTGTCTGTACATTATTCCTTGAACTTATTCTATCGCGCCCAGAAACCTGCTCCTTTTACTCTCTGTTCCGAACGTACTAGACGACCAGTTCTGTTAGCCTTTAACCGTACACTTATCCTACTCCTCCTCTGTTTCTCTGGTAATGTAGAGGTTAATCCAGGCCCTGCAGTGCCTAGCTCCACCCCAACTCCCCAGGTGCTCTCATTTGTTGACTTCTGTAACCGTAAAAGCCTTGGTTTCATGCATGTTAACATTAGAAGCCTCCTCCCTAAGTTTAATTTATTCACTGCTTTAGCACACTCTGCCAACCCGGATGTCCTAGCCATGTCTAAATCCTGGCTTAGGAAGACCACCAAAACCCCTGAAATTTCCATCCCTAACTACAACATCTTCCGACAAGATAGAACTGCCAAAGGGGGCGGTGTTGTAATCTACTGCAGAGATAGCCTGCAGATTTCTGTCATACTATCCAGGTCTGTACCCAAACAATTCGAGCTTCTACTTTTAAAAATCCACCTTTCCAGAAACAAGTCTCTCACCGTTGCCACTTGCTATAGACCACCCTCTGCCCCCAGCTGTGCCCTCGACACCATATGTGATTTGATTGCCCCCCATCTATCTTCAGAGCTCGATCTGCTAGGTGACCTAAACTGGGACATGCTTAACAAGTCCAATACCTAAAATGAAAGATGAACACCTTGTTCATCTACGGCGAAAACACAACATATATTTATGTTAGACCACCACCAAACCAAAGAGAAAACTTAGCCATTTTTTTTCCAGCAAAAGATAAAAATCACAAAAGCAGGATTTAAAAACAAAATCTATCACTAACCTCTTGAAAATCTTCATCAGATGACAGTCATATGACATGTTACACAGTACATTTATGTTTTGTTCGTTAATATGCATTTTATATCCATAAATCTCGGTTTACATTGACGCCATGTTCAGAAAATCCTCCAAAATATCCGGAGGAATTATAGAAAGCTACGTCAGATAACAGAAATACTCATCATAAACTTTGACTTAAGATACATGTTCTACATATAATTAAAGATACACTTAATGCAACCGCTGTGTCACATTTTTTTAACGTTACGGAAAAAGCCTAACATTGCAATAATCTGAGACGGCGCTCAGACGTAACAATATTTCTCCACCATGTTGGAGTCAACAGAAATACAAAATTACAACATAAATATTCCTTTACCTTTGATGATCTTTCATCAGAATGTAGTGCAAGGAGTCCAAGTTCAACAATAAATAATTTTGTTTCATAATGTTCAAGTCCAGTGTCCTAGTAGCAGCATTTGCTACCACTTTCAGCTCACATGCCCAAAAAATGACTTCTGGTCCAGGATAACTGCATGGAAACTTCCAAAACTTCCAAAAGACATATTACAGGTCGAAGAAACTGGTCAAAGTGCAGAATCAATCTTCAGGATGTTATAATCATATATATCCAATAGCATTCCAACCGAATCATTCGTTTTCATCTGGGGCTGATTGGAACAGCCGAAGCACTCAAAGACAAACACGACACAACATAATGGTCTTCTTTTGCGACACCAACTACTTTCCTTCCCATTAGGTCAAAGTTCACAGCAAATGCTCCATTACACTTTCTACTGAATGAGGACATCTAGTGGAAGACGTAGGAAGTGTTTCCAGATCCATAACTTGCTGGGAAGGGAGGGGGCGATGATGTCAAAGTTGCCCCAACTTTCAGGATTTGAAAACTTGTTTGGAAGATTGCCTGCCCTGTGAGTTCTGTTATACTCACAGACATAATTCAAACGGTTTTAGAAACTTGAGTGTTTTCTATCCAATATTAATTATAATATGCATATATTAGCAATTTAGGACAGATTTTGATGCAGTTCACTATGGGCACGCAATTCATCCAAAGTGAAAATACTGCCCCTATCTGTAAGTGGTTTTAACACCCCGGCCATCCTACAATTTTAGCTCAATCTCAAACAAATGATCAATGAACCCATCAGTTACAACCCCAAATCCATAAACACGGGCCCCCTCATAGATATCATTCTAACCAACTTGCCCTCTAAATACACCTCTGTTGTTGTCAACCAAGATCTCAGCGATCACTGCCTCATTGCCTGCATCCGTAATGGGTCTGCGGTGGGTCTGCGGACCCTCATCACTATCAAACGCTCCCTGAAACACTTCAGCGAGCAGGCCTTTCTAACCAACCTGGCCCGGGTTTCCTGGAAGGATATTGACCTCATCCCGTCAGTAGAGGATGCCTGGATATTCTTTAGAACTGTCTTTCTTCATCACCATCTTACATAAGCATGCCCCATTCCAAAAATGTAGAACCAGGAACAGATATCGCACTTGGTTGTCTAAAGACTTGACTGCCCTCGACCATCACAAAAACACGCTGTGGCATGCTGCACTAGCATCGAATAGCCCCTGTGATATGCAACTTTTCAGAGAAGTTAGGAACCAATTTACACAGGCAGTTGGGAAAGCTAAGACTATCTTTTTCAAGCAGAAATGTTCATCCTGTAGCACAAACTCAAAATTGTTCTGGAACTCCGTAAAGTCCAAAGTCCATGGAGAATAAGAGCACCTCCTCCCAGCTGCACTGAGGCTAGGAAACACTGTCACCACCGATAAATCCACTATAATTGAGAATGTCAAGAAGCATTTTTCTACGGCTGGCCATGCTTTCCACCTGGCTATCCCTAACCCAAACAACAACCCTGCTCCCCCCGTAGCACTCACGTCTGTAGCCATGAAGTACTTTGAAAGGTTGGTCATGGCTCAACATTATCTCAGAAAACCTAGTCCCACTCCAATTTGTGTACCGCCGCAACAGATCCACAGATGATACAGTCTCCATTGCACTCCACACTGCCCTTTCCCACCTGGACAAAAGGAACACCTACGTGAGAATACTATTCATTGATGACAGCTCAGCATTTAACACCATAGTGTCCATGACGCTCATTAATAAGCTAAGGACCCTGGGACTAAACACCTCCCTCTGCAACTGAATCCTGGACTTCCTGACGGGCCGCCCCCAGGTGGTAAGAGTAGGTAACAACACATCTGTCATGCAGATCCTCAACACAGGGGCCCCTCAGGGGTGTGTGCTCATACCCCTCCTGTACTTCCTGTTCACCCATGACTGCATGGCCAGGCACGACTCCAACACATCATTAAGTTTGCCGACGACACAACAGTGCCTGATCACCAACAACGAAGAGACAGCCTATAGAGAGGTCAGAGACCTGGCAATGTGGTGCCAGGCTAACAACCTCTCCAACGTGATCAAGACAAAGGAAAAAGGAGGACCGAGCACGCCCCCATTCTCATCGAGGCTCTAGAGAAGCAGGTTGTGAACATCAAGTTCCTTGGTGTCCACACCACCAACAAACTATCATGGTCCAAACACACCAAGAGTCGTGAAGAGGGCACGACAACGCCTTTGGCCCCTCAGGAGACTGAAAAGGTTTGGCATGGATCCTCAGATCCTCAAAATGTTCTACAGCTACAGACACACCTACTCATTCAAGAGTTTTTCTTTATTTTGTACTATTTTCTACATAGAATAATAGTGAAGGTATCTAAACTATTAAATAATACATATTGAATCATGTAAACTCGGCAAAAAAAGAAACATCCTCTCACAGTCAACTGCATTTATTTTCAGAAAACGTAACGTGTAAATATTTGTGTGAACATAAGATACAACAACTGAGACATAAACTGAACAAGTTCCACAGACATGTCACTAACATAAATTGAATAATGTGTCCCTGAACAAAGGGTGGGTCAAAAGTAAACGTAACAGTCAGTATCTGGTGTGACCACTAGCTGCATTAAGTACTGCAGTGCATCTCCTCCTCATGGGCTTCACCAGGTTTGCCAGTTCTTGCTGTGAGATGTTAGCCCACTCTTCCACCAAGGCACCTAAAAGTTCCCAGACATTTCTGGGGGGAATGGCCCAAGCACTCACCCTCAGATCCAACAGGTCCCAGATGTGTTCAATGGGATTGAGATCCGGGCTCTTCGCTGGCCATGGCAGAACACTGACATTCCTGTCTTGCAGGAAATCACACACAGAATGAGCAGTATAGCTGGTGGCATTGTCATGCTGGAGGGTCATGTCAGGATGAGCCTGCAGGAAGGGTACCACATGAGGGAGGAGGATGTCTTCCCTGTAACGCACAGCGTTGAGATTGACTGCAATGACAACAAGTTTAGTCCGATGATGCTGTGACACACCACCCCAGACCATGACGGACCTTCCACCTCCAAATCGATCCTGCTCCAGAGTACAGGCCTCGGCTTAACATTCATTCCTTCGACGATAAACGCGAATCTGACCATCACCCCAGGTGAGACAAAACCACGACTCATTAGTGATTAGCACTTTTTTCCAGTCCTGTCTGGTCCAGCAACAGTGGGTTTGTGCCCATTGGCGATGTTGTTGCCGGTGATGCCTGGTGAGGACCTGTCTTACAACAGGCCGACAAGCCCTCAGTCCAGCCTCTCTCAGCCTATTGCGGACAGTCTGAGCACTGATGGTGGGATTGTGCATTCCTGGTGTAACTCGGGCAGTTGTTGCCATGCTGTACCTGTCCCGCAGGTGTGATGTTCAGATGTACCGATCCTTTGCAGGTGTTGTTACACGTGGTCTGCCACTGCGAGGATGAGCAGCTGTCCGTCCTGTCTCTCTGGAGCTCTGTCTTAGAAGTGTCACAGTACGAACATTGCATTTTATTGCCCTGGCCACATCTGCAGTCCTCATGCCTCCATGCAGCATGCCTAAGGCATGTTCATGCAGATGAGCAGGGACCCTGGACATCTTTCTTTTGGTGTTTTTCAGAGTCAGTAGAAAGGCCTCTTTAGTGTCCTAAGTTTTCATAACTGTGACCTTAATTGACTACCGTCTGTAAGCTGTTAGTGTCTTAACGACCGTTCCACAGGTGCGTGTTCATTAATTGTTTATGGTTCATTGAACAAGCATGGGAAACCGTGAAGTTATTTGGAATTTGACTAATTATCTTTGAAAGACAGGGTCCTGAAAATGGACGTTTCTTTTTTTTCAGGGTTTATTTTGATTTGTTTAACACTTTTTTGTTTACTGCATCATGCCATATGTGTAATTTCATAGTTGTGATGTCTTCACTGTTATTCTACAATGTAGAAAATAGTAAAAATAAAGAAAAGCCCTGGAATGAGTAAATGTTCCCAAACTTTTGACTGGTACTGTATATATTACCACAACTTACCGGTGCCCCCGCACATTGATTCTGTTACCAGAACTCCCTGTATAAAGCTCATCGACTGTTATTTTATCATTGCTCCTTAATTATTTAATATACACTTTTTTTCTTAAAACTGCATTGTTGGTTAAGGGCTTGTGAGGTAGCATTTCACTGTGAGGTCTACTCTTGTTTATTTCGGTGCACGTGATAAATAAAATTTGATTTGATTTGAAATGTGTTTCATGATGTTGCAAGGGCTAGGGGAAGCTGCAGTCATAAAAGGTGAGCCCGTAAAAGGTGAGCGCCTTGAAATAGTGGAGGAGTACAAATTCCTTGGACTAGTCATCGACAACAAGCTATCCTGGGATCAGTGTTCTGACGCTATTTTTAAGAAAGGCCAACAGAGACTGTATTTCCTACGGAAACTACACTTTTTAACGTTGATCTAATGGTTGTCTTTTATAAATCATTCATTGAGATCATTCTGTCCTACTGCTTAACCTGCTGGTTTGTGAACATCAAGGTTGCACAGAGAAATAGGTTGGGCAAGATAGTCAGGTCTTGTGGAAAAATCATCTGGCAGCAACAGCAAGAACGGTCATCCTGGGCAGAGCCCTACATGAGGCAAATAAAGTGGCGGTTGACTCTTCCTGTCCACTCCACCCTAAATTCCAGCTCCTTCCCCCTGGACACAGGTACAGACTACCTGAGGTTAAAAATAATAGGACCAAGTTCTATTTTATTCCGAATTCAATTCTGCAACTTAACAAATGTTGGACTAAGCACTTGCACTCTGAAATTACACTTTACCCTGCTGATTTGTTTGTAAATATCCTCTGCTATTCATTGTACATTTTTAGATGTTAAATGTTTTATGACTGCTGCAAGATGAATTGCCTCTTTGAGGACATTCTGAATCTGAATCATGCATTTCGGCTTAAATCCTTAGCACTCTATGAACAGAACAGCACACACAGGATGACTCAAAGGGTCAAGATGAATTGCCTCTTTGAGGACATTCTGAATCTGAATCATGCATTTTGGCTGAAATCCTTAGCACTCTATAAACAGAACAGCACACACAGGACGACTCAATGGGTCAAGATGAATTGCCTCTTTGAGGACGTTCTGAATCTGAATCATGCATTTTGGCTGAAATCCTTAGCACTCTATAAACAGAACAGCACACACAGGACGACTCAATGGGTCAAGATGAATTGCCTCTTTGAGGACGTTCTGAATCTGAATCATGCATTTTGGCTGAAATCCTTAGCACTCTATAAACAGAACAGCACACACAGGACGACTCAATGGGTCAAGATGAATTGCCTCTTTGAGGACGTTCTGAATCTGAATCATGCATTTTGGCTGAAATCCTTAGCACTCTATAAACAGAACAGCACACACAGGACGACTCAATGGGTCACAAAGAATTGTAATACAATTGAAAAATGTTTCTCCTGCTGCCCTGTTCCCTCTCACTCCAAGTTGTTAGCCAACTCCAAGTTGTTATCCAACATAAAATGATTTGTGGGACCCATTTTCTGGACCCTGGACGAAAAAGCACTTTCAATGAAGAATCTCCATTGAGTATGTTTTTTTTGTCCAGCAGTTGACTTCATCTTGGTCCGCAAAACCAGCCCTATTTTTGCAAGCCTATGCATTGAAAAGCATTGCGTTTGAATATCAGCATTCGATCAGTTCATCTGACCAACTAAAATACTGAAGTGTTGATAACGGCATCTTGTAAAATATGTTTTACCGTCGCTGACTATGCATACCAGCCTAAGTTCTTAATGCCCAAAGTTATTTTGATATCCCCTGCTCAAAGTTGGAGGAGACAGACTTTGAGCCCAGTGCTCAAAGGAAGGAAAAAGCCCCTGGATTTCCCTTTGGTTTCTATACAGGATGTAATTGATTGTAATGTATTGATCCCCCCCCCCCAGTTGTATAAGGAGTAACAAACTATTTAATTATATATATACATAAAAGCATGCTTAAATGAGCACACAGAGAGCAGAGGAATACTGTGTGTTAACAAGGAAAGAAGGATAGGTTTGGTAGGTATGAAACAGTATGGATAGATGGAAAGTATGAAACAGTATGCTATAGATGGAAACAGATGTAGAAAGAAAGATGACTTAAAAGGAAAGAATGAAAGCTGACTGCTGAAATAATTTCAATATGATTCCCCTATTTGTTCCCTCTTCTCTTTGACGTTCCAATGGCCTTTATGTTTTTAGCTCCATTTTAAGAGCTAGTGAATTTCATGACTTTATGTCCCTGGGCACAGCCCCCTGTAGGTATAAATAATCCTCTGGTGCTGCCCCACTCTATTAATTCATCTATGTTTTCCTTTTATTTTCTCCTCTGTGCATGTTACCCCTCTCTTGTTCTTGTCAGAGCCCCTGTCTGAACACAGTCCTTTCCCCTGTCAGTTAGCGCACTTTTAGCCCGCTTCGCATTTCAACTTCTGTCATTGACTATTTTTTCAACTGACATTTTTGTTTTACACAGCTCTGTTTTCTTTTCCACAAACCGTTGTCTGGTGTAAAAAAAAAAGACCTGTGTTCTGTTGGGGTGTAACGTTCAGAATGTTACATTGCTCTCGATTCCATGTGTAGGGTATCTTCTATACACCGAATTTCTATCGGCAATGGTCTGGATTGTGCTCCCAACTAACTATGGAATGATGCACATCAATTAGTTAAAATTAGTAGGTACGTATTGAGGCAGACGGCAGGGAGAGGTGAGGGGGGATTGAAAGAAGATATCGTGCAGCCCGCTGGCTCCACCCCCAAGCCTTATATGGATTTCCTGCTGATGGATCGTTAAGCCATTGCGTGCTTGAGGATAAAAGAGGAAGCTCGCTGCACAAAGAGGGAGAGGACCGAGAGGGAAATGTGTATTGTGGAGAGTGTGAGAAGCGTGAGAAATATCTGTACTCTTAACCATTGTGAACTGGTTGCTGGATTCCCCCTTTCCCATGTGTGCAAATATCCCAAATAAACCCATTCATGGATGCTACCTTTATTAATGGGAGTATCTTCTGGCTGGGGGATTTATGTTAAATTATATTTAATAATAACTAACTACATTCCTCAATCTGACTCCATTATTCTGTGAATAAATACTATAGGCCCATAAGCGTATTCGATGGGTATGGTCAAGGTAGCGAGCCTTTTTTCACCACTCAGATCAATATGTGTCCAAGATAAATGTTATGCAATTATTAAGAGGCTGAGAGACAAAGAGCTAATATCTTGCAATCAATGTCCTTGCATAAAATTATTGAGTTAACCTTAGCTCTGAGCTGCAGAGTTAGAGTCCAAGCATAAATGCTTTGTGTAGTGTGAATAACATTTACCAATAGACCTACTAAATTATGAACGTAAAGTCAATCAAATAATTAGAAGTGCATTTACTCAATTCAACCAGTACGATTTATTAGTCATGAAAGAATTGACAATTACAGTTGTCTTGTCTTTGCCTCCTGGGTGAGGATCAAAGAGAGCCCCCCCTCTCTCTCTCTCTTTCTCTCCCTCTCCCTCCCACCAGAGAGGAAGGGGGAAAAATTGGGCCAGTTGATGACTTTAACGACCGGTCGTAAAAAGTCTCTCTCTGGCCCTTCGCAGTATGGAATGTCTGAGGGAAATGGTCGGGGGACATAAAGAGCAATCATGTCAGATACTTTATTGTTTGGTGATATCATTATAGGCTTTAAAACGGAAACAATGTAACTTTAAGAGCTTTCACAATGTATATGTCAGAATTACATCTACATGTTGTAAAACATATAGGAGTAAATATAAAACTATTTGTGAGAAGATTAAATGTGATTTTAGTCTTCTAAATGCTAATTGTTTTTCATGTAAAGTTTTACCCAGTCAGTAACCACACCAACGTGAGCACAGACATTATGTGACATTATGCCAAAAGGATGGAACACCCCCTTTGACCAGAGTGCTTAAAAAGGACTCCTAACTAAATTTACATCAGACCAGTATACGGACCGTAAGCCGGATGTGACAAATGGTTTAAAACTATAAGACCAGACAATGTGGAGTGGTGGCGACACATTCAAATGGTTGAGATTTAAATACTGACCAAAACATGCCGGCTTGCTGCCGGTGTGGAAAGTGGTCTTAGCTGTACCTTGAATAATCAACCACTAGACCAGGAAGCGTGTAGTGGTGGCTACATGTGGAAATGGTTAGACTCCACCAGACCAGAGAATGTGAAGACCAGCTTGACCAACAGTGTGAAAGTGAAGACTAGACATTCACAGTCTACAACCTTGACCAAAGACACGAGGGAGATCCAATAAAATGACAATTGGAACGTCTGAAGGATCCAGTCAAATGGACAACCATTAAACAAACAGAGACTTTCTGTCGAATTACTGCCCATGTAGACGGACCGGGCGATTTCAACAGCGAGATGACAAAGATTTACAGTGGTTGCTCAACTACAAGTTTTGCGATTAGGCTGCGGGACTTAGAGGTCATTTGTGGTTTAGTAAGGTACCCTGGATCACCACTTCATTGCTCCAGACCATCGCTTTTGGGTCCCAAGGCGCTGGTCTAATACACTGCATCGCAGTGCAAACTTTGTTGCTACAGATGGTGGTTCAATACCTGTGACTGGGAGACCCATGAGGTGATGGTAGGCTTTTGATTTCTCTCCTCCTAAAACCAGAAATAAATATTTCCAAGTAAAAAACTTGTTTTATTTACAAATTAGTAACAATGTCTCACCCCATGTTCAAGAAGGGTCTTTTTTCTTGCTCACTTTCCATTATTTGAAAACAAAATCATATCCAAAATATCGTTATTAAAAAAGAAGCTATTATTATTATTATTAATTTAGAATTATATAAAAGCCCCTTAGATTTTGTCACAGATATAATATTAAGCATGTTTTCCTAGGCGTAGCAGGCTGTGAATTCTGCAAACAACTTTTCTAGCAGGACAATATATTTTGGACATATTGGTCATGGCTCGTACAGTGCCTTGCAAAAGTATTTTGTTGCATTACAACCTGTCATTGAAATCATTTACATTACATTTAAGTCATTTAGCAGACGCTCTTATCCAGAGCGACTTACAAATTGGTGAATTCACCTTCTGACATCCAGTGGAACAGCCACTTTACAATAGTGAATCTAAATCATAAGGGGGGTGGTGAGAAGGATTACTTATCCTATCCTAGGTATTCCTTGAAGAGGTGGGGTTTCAGGTGTCTCCGGAAGGTGGTGATTGACTCCGCTGTCCTGGCGTCGTGAGGGAGTTTGTTCCACCATTGGGGGGCCAGAGCAGCGAACAGTTTTGACTGGGCTGAGCGGGAACTGTACTTCCTCAATGGTAGGGAGGTGAGCAGGCCAGAGGTGGATGAACGCAGTGCCCTTGCTTGGGTGTAGGGCCTGATCAGAGCCTGGAGGTACTGCGGTGCCGTTCCCCTCACAGCTCCGTAGGCAAGCACCATGGTCTTGTAGCGGATGCGAGCTTCAACTGGAAGCCAGTGGAGAGAGCGGAGGAGCGGGGTGACGTGAGAGAACTTGGGAAGGTTGAACACCAGACGGGCTGCGGCGTTCTGGATGAGTTGTAGGGGTTTAATGGCACAGGCAGGGAGCCCAGCCAACAGCGAGTTGCAGTAATCCAGACGGGAGATGACAAGTGCCTGGATTAGGACCTGCGCCGCTTCCTGTGTGAGGCAGGGTGTTGTCCAGGATCACGCCAAGGTTCTTAGCGCTCTGGGAGGAGGACACAATGGAGTTGTCAACCGTGATGGCGAGATCATGGAACGGGCAGTCCTTCCCCGGGAGGAAGAGCAGCTCCGTCTTGCCGAGGTTCAGCTTGAGGTGGTGATCCGTCATCCACACTGATATGTCTGCCAGACATGCAGAGATGCGATTCGCCACCTGGTCATCAGAAGGGGGAAAGGAGAAGATTAATTGTGTGTCGCTCTGCGTAGCAATGATAGGAGAGACCATGTGAGGTTATGACAGAGCCAAGTGACTTGGTGTATAGCGAGAATAGGAGAGGGCCTAGAACAGAGCCCTGGGGGACACCAGTGGTGAGAGCGCGTGGCGAGGAGACAGATTCTCGCCACGCCACCTGGTAGGAGCGACCTGTCAGGTAGGACGCAATCCAAGCGTGGGCCGCGCCGGAGATGCCCAACTCGGAGAGGGTGGAGAGGAGGATCTGATGGTTCACAGTATCGAAGGCAGCCGATAGGTCTAGAAGGATGAGAGCAGAGGAGAGAGAGTTAGCTTTAGCAGTGCGGAGCGCCTCCGTGATACAGAGAAGAGCAGTCTCAGTTGAATGACTAGTCTTGAAACCTGACTGATTTGGATCAAGAAGGTCATTCTGAGAGAGATAGTGGGAGAGCTGGCCAAGGACGGCACGTTCAAGAGTTTTGCAGAGAAAAGAAAGAAGGGATACTGGTCTGTAGTTGTTGACATCGGAGGGATCGAGTGTAGGTTTTTTCAGAAGGGGTGCAACTCTCGCTCTCTTGAAGACGGAAGGGACGTAGCCAGCGGTCAGGGATGAGTTGATGAGCGAGGTGAGGTAAGGGAGAAGGTCCCCGGAAATGGTCTGGAGAAGAGAGGAGGGGATAGGGTCAAGCGGGCAGGTTGTTGGGCGGCCGGCCGTCACAAGAAGCGAGATTTCATCTGGAGAGAGAGGGGAGAAAGAGGTCAGAGCACAGGGTAGGGCAGTGTGAGCAGAACCAGCGGTGTCGTTTGACTTAGCAAACGAGGATCGGATGTCGTCGACCTTCTTTTCAAAATGGTTGACGAAGTCATCTGCAGAGAGGGAGGAGGGGGGGGGAGGGGGAGGAGGATTCAGGAGGGAGGAGAAGGTGGCAAAGAGCTTCCTAGGGTTAGAGGCAGATGCTTGGGTGGAGTGGTAGAAAGAGTGGTAGAAAGTGGCTTTAGCAGCAGAGACAGAGGAGGAAAATGTAGAGAGGAGGGAGTGAAAGGATGCCAGGTCCGCAGGGAGGCGAGTTTTCCTCCATTTCCGCTCGGCTGCCCGGAGCTCTGTTCTGTGAGCTCGCAATGAGTCATCGAGCCACGGAGCGGGAGGGGAGGACCGAGCCGGCCTGGAGAATAGGGGACATAGAGAGTCAAAGGATGCAGAAAGGGAAGAGAGGAGGGTTGAGGAGGCAGAATCAGGAGAAAGGTTGGAGAAGGTATGAGCAGAGGGAAGAGATGATAGGATGGAAGAGGAGAGAGTAGCGGGGGAGAGAGAGCGAAGGTTGGGACGGCGCGATACCATCCGAGTAGGGGCAGTGTGGGAAGTGTTGGATGAGAGCGAGAGGGAAAAGGATACAAGGTAGTGGTCGGAGACTTGGAGGGGAGTTGCAATGAGGTTAGTGGAAGAACAGCATCTAGTAAAGATGAGGTCGAGCGTATTGCCTGCCTTGTGAGTAGGGGGGAAGGTGAGAGGGTGAGGTCAAAAGAGGAGAGGAGTGGAAAGAAGGAGGCAGAGAGGAATGAGTCAAAGGTAGACGTGGGGAGGTTAAAGTCGCCCAGGACTGTGAGAGGTGAGCCGTCCTCAGGAAAGGAGCTTATCAAGGCATCAAGCTCATTGATGAACTCTCCGAGGGAACCTGGAGGGCGATAAATGATAAGGATGTTAAGCTTGAAAGGGCTGGTAACTGTGACAGCATGGAATTCAAAGGAGGCGATAGATAGATGGGTAAGGGGAGAGAGAGAGAATGACCACTTGGGAGAGATGAGGATCCCGGTGCCACCACCCCGCTGACCAGAAGCTCTCGGGGTGTGCGAGAACACGTGGGCGGACGAAGAGAGAGCAGTAGGAGTAGCAGTGTTATCTGTGGTGATCCATGTTTCCGTCAGTGCCAGGAAGTCGAGGGACTGGAGGGAGGCATAGGCTGAGATGAACTCTGCCTTGTTGGCCGCAGATCGGCAGTTCCAGAGGCTAC
This sequence comes from Oncorhynchus masou masou, assembly GCF_036934945.1. Lineage (NCBI taxonomy): Eukaryota > Metazoa > Chordata > Actinopteri > Salmoniformes > Salmonidae > Oncorhynchus > Oncorhynchus masou. The sequence continues at coordinate 45,544,236 of NC_088244.1, forward strand.
CGGAGACCAGGAACTCCACGTGGGTCGTGCGCGCTGGGACCACCAGATTAGGGTGGCCGCGGCCACGCGGTGTGGAGCGTTTGTATGGTGGATTTATATTTGGATTTGATGTAATAGACATACACAACATACTCCAAATTGGTGAAGTAAAATTTAAAAAATTACTTGTTTAAAAAAAAATCTAAAATGGAAAAGTGGTGCTTGCGTATGTATTCACCCCCTTTGCTATGAAGCCCCTAAATACGTTCTAGTACCTTCAGAAGTCACATAATTAGTTATATTGCACACAGGTGGACTTTATTTAAGTGTCTCATGATCTCAGTGTATATATACACCTGCACCACCAAGCAAGCGGCACCATGAAGACCAAGGAGCTCGCCAAACAGGACAAGGAGAAAGTTGTGGAGAAGTACAGATTAGGGTTGGGTTATAAAAAAATATCAAAAACTTTGAACATCCACGGAGCAACATTAAATCCATTATTAAAAAAATTAAAGAATATGGCACCACAACAAATCTGCCAAGAGAAGGCCTCCCACCAAATCTCACAAGAGAAGGCCTCCCACCAAATCTCACAGACCAGGAAAGGGGGGCATTAATCAGAGGCAACAGAGAGACCAAAGATAACACTGAAGGAGCTGCAAAGCTCTACAGCAGTGATCGGAGTATCTGTCCATAGGACAACTTTAAGCTGTACACTCCACAGAGCTGGACGTTTGGTGTTCGGCAAAAGGCATGTGGTAGACTCCCCAAACATATGGAAGAAGGTACTCTGGTCAGATGAGACTAAATGTGAGCTGTTTGGCCATCAAGTAAAATGCTATGTCTGGCGCAAACCCAACACCTATCATCACCCCTAGAACACCATCCCCACAGTGAAGCATGGTGATGGCAGCATCATGATGTGGCAATGTTGTTCATCGGCAGGGACTGGGAAACTGGTCAGAATTGAAGAAATGATGGATGGCGCTAAATACAGGGAAATTCTTGAGGGAAACCTGTTTCAGTCTTCCAGAGATTTGAGACTTGGACGAAGGTTCACCTTCCAGCAGAACAATGACCCTAAGCATACTGCTAAAGCATCACTTGAGTTGTTTAAGGGGATACATTTAATTGCCTTGGAATGGCCTAGTCAAAGCCCAGACCTAAGTCCAATTGTGAATCTGTGGTATGACTTAAAGTTTTCTTGAAAGAGCTGGAGCAGGTTTACCTTGAAGAATGGGCAAAAATCACAGTGGCTCGATGTGCCAAACTCATAGGTGGCTCTACAAAGTTTATCACAGGTGGCTCTACAAAGTATTGATTTTGTGGAGGGGTGAATAGTTATGCACGCTCAGGTTTTATTTATTTATTGTCATATTTCTTGTTTGTTTGTGGTAGGCATGTTGTGTAAATCAAATGATACAAACATCACAAATATCTATTTTAATTGCAGGTTGTAAGGCAAAGAAATAGGAAAAATGCCAAAGGGGGTGAATACTCTCACAAGCCACTGTATTTGTTGCATTGTTGTATCATCAATGTATCTAGCCAAAATGTCTTGATGGCCTTGACCAGTTCATCTTTGTTTGTAGGCAGAGTTACGGATTAATGTTTTCAGTTGATGCCAAAATTTTTTGATTGGGTTTAAATCAGGAGACCTACATGTAGAGAATTGTTTTTTTTTATATATACTGTAGGCCTACCGTAGGTGTTGGAGATCTCTTATTTATTTTTATTTTACCTTTATTATACCACATAAAGTAAGCACTTACTCTGCTGGCGTCTTGACCCAGTTCATGCCCTCTTTTGCAATGCAAACCCGGGTGGCAGTATGTTTTGTGTCGTTGTCTGCATTTGGAGAAGAAAAAAGACATTTAGCCTAATATATGTTTTGGTCTTTAGAAATATTGTTCTTCTTTTAGAGGCTCCTCTGTCCTCCACTCGTTACCTGTATTAATGGCACCTGTTTGAACTTTTTATCAGTATAAAATACACCTGTCCACAACCTCAAACAGTCACACTCCAAACTCCACTATGGCCAAGACCTGAAACACCAGAAACAACATTGTGGACCTGCACCAGGCTGGGAAGACCGAATCTACCATAGGTAAGCAGCTTGGTTTGAAATCAATCAGAAATAAACTGTGGGAGCAATTATTAGGAAATGGAAGACATACAAGACCACTGATAATCTCCCTCGATCTGGGGCTCCACGCAACATCCCACTCCGTGGGGTCAAAATGATCACAAGAACGGTGAGCAAAAATCCCAGAACCACACGGGGGGACCTAGTGAATGACCTGCAGAGAGATGGGACCAAAGTAACAAAGCCTACCATCAGTAACACACTACGCCGCCAGGGACTCAAATCCTGCAGTGCCAGACGTGTCCCCCTGCTTAAGCCAGTACATGTCCAAGCCCACCTGAAGTTTGTTAGAGAGCATTTGGATGATCCAGAAGAAGATTGGGAGAATGTCATATGGTCAGATGAAACCAAAATAGAACTTTTTGGTAAAAACTCAACTCGTCATGTTTGGAGGACAAAGAATGCTGAGTTGCATCCAAAGAACACCATACCTACTGTGAAGCATGGGGGTGGAAACATCATGCTTTGGGGCTGTTTTTCTGCAAAGGGACCAGGACGACTGATCCGTGTAAAGGAAAGAATGAATGGGGCCATGTATCGTGAGATTTTGAGTGAAAACCTTCGTCCATCATCAAGGGTATTGAAGATGAAGCGTGGCTGGGTCTTTCAGCATGACAATGATCCCAAACACACCGCCCGGGCAACGAAGGAGTGGCTTCGTAAGAAGCATTTCAAGGTCCTGGAGTGGCCTAGCCAGTCTCCAGATCTCAACCCCAAAGAAAATCTTTGGAGGGAGTTGAAAGTCCGTGTTGCCCAGCAACAGCCCCAAAACATCACTGCTCTAGAGAAGATCTGCATGGAGGAATGGGCCAAAATACCAGCAACAGTGTGTGAAAAACTTGTGAAGACATACAGAAAACGTGATCTCTGTCATTGCCAACAAATGGTATATAACAAAACTTTTGTTATTGACCAAATACTTATATTCCACCATAATTTGCAAATTAAATCATTAAAAATCCTACAATGTGATTTTCTGGATTTTTTTTCTAATTTTGTCTGTCATAGTTGAAGTGTACCTATGATGAAAATTACAGGCCTCTCTCATCTTTTTAAGTGGGAGAACTTGCACAATTAGTGGCTGACTAAATACATTTTTGCCCCACTGTATATATATAAAATCAAGTTCATGGCACTGTCATATAGCCCCGGCACCTACATAAAGTTGAGTGACTCATTCATCGCTTTGGATCAAAATAAATTAGAACCAACATTCTTTCTGATAGTCTTTAATAAAGAAATGTTTTGGTTATCCTGACCTGGACACCATGTACAGTGTTATTAACCCCATTATGACTATTAGCAGGACAATATACCTTTACCAACGACTCTCTGTATTTTAATACTTAGTGCATTGCAATTGTACAGCATAAAAAACATTGTGGATGGTGCCTCCCGAGTGACGCAGTGGTCTAAGACACTGCATCGCAGCGCAAGCTGCATTACTACAGATGATGGTTCGATACCTGTGCTGGCCGCCACCAGGAGACCCATGAGGTGGCTTTTTTTTTTCTCCAGAAATAAATAATTCTAAATAACAAACTGGTTTTATTTACAAATTAGTGAGAATGTCTCACTGCATGTTCAAGATTGGCCTTTTTCTTGCTCACTCTAGGTTAAATGAAAACGAAATCATCTCCAAAATATTGTTACTTTTAAAACAAAGCGATCATTATTATTATTAATTCATTTCTAATTATATAAAAGCCCCTTCAACATTATCAGATATTCTCACAGATCCTAACGAAAAATTCCCCTTAGATATTAATTTAGAAACCTCCAATCCTCTAAATGTAATTATTGGTGGAGAGTCCCGTCATTGATCAGCATTAAAAACATTGTGGATGGGGCGGAGAGTCCCGTCATTGAAAAAAATATCTTTAGATAAAGCATAAGCATATTGAAGTCAGAAGAAATATTCTACAACTATTTTAGCACCGTTTCGCGCTGCTCTGAGACAAACTCTGCTCCGAGACAAACTCAAGACTGGTCTTGATAAATCAATGAGATTTTTGTTTTCACTGAATCTCTGTTTTGGTATTGGTTACACTACAATTAGAGTGTGGAAAATGTATGCCATTAGATATTAATTTATAATCTTCCAATCCTCTTATGCTGTAGCCTACTCCCGACCGTCACGTTGTACAGGGCCATATTTTCCGTTCCATCCTTACGGAAACCTTTCATGGTGTCACGCCCTGACCTGAGTATTCTTTGTTTTCTTTATTGTTTTGGTTAGGTCAGGGTGTGACATGGGTGATGTACTGTATGTTTTTTGACTGTCTAGGGGTTTTGTCGGTTTATGGGGTTGTTTACCCAGTCCAAATATCCCGTTGAAAATGGGAACATTTTTTTTCCAAAAATGAAAATACTAACACCAAGAGGTTAAAAGGACCAAGCAGCGTGATTGGGGGGAACAGCGCTTAATGGAGAGATGGACCCGGGAGAAGGACGAATGGGTAACAACCTGGGAGGAGATTGAGAGTTGGTCGATCGATCCAGGGAGAGTGCCAGAGCCTGCATGGGATTCTTTGGAACAGTGCGAGGAGGGATACAGGAGAATGGAGGAACGGCAAAGATATAAGGGTACAGGGCTAGCACGGAAGCCCGAGAGGCAGCCCCAAACATTTTTTGGGAGGGGCACACAAGGAGATTGGGTAAGCCAGGTAGGAGACCTGAGCCAACTCCTCGTGCTTACCGTGGGGAGCGTGTAACTGGTCAGGCACCGTGTTATGCAGAGATGCGCACGCACGGTGTCTCCAGTGCGCATTTCTAGCCCGGTGCACTATATTCCAGCTCCTCGCATTGGCCGGGCTAGAATGAGCATCCAGCCAGGACGGGTTGTGTCAGCTTTACACTCCAGACCTCCAGTACGCCTCCACAGCCCAGTACGTCCTGTGCCGGCACCAGGCCACCAGTGCGCCTCGGCAGTCCAATACGACCTGTTCCTCCTCCCCGCACTTCTGCCCAGTACCACCAGTACCGGCATCACGCACCAGGCCTACAGTGCGCCTCGCCAGTCCATAGCGTCCGGAAACAGTACCCAGTCCAGAGCTTCCGGCTACAGCACCCAGTCCAGAGCGTCCGGCAACAGTACCCAGTCCAGAGCGTCCGGCAACAGTACCCAGTCCAGAGCGTCTGGCAACAGTACCCAGCCCAGAGCGTCCGGAAACAGTACCCAGTCCAGAGCTTCCGGCTACAGCACCCAGTCCAGAGCGTCCAGCAACAGTACCCAGTCCAGAGCGTCCGGCAACAGTACCCAGTCCAGAGCGTCTGGCAACAGTACCCAGCCCAGAGCGTCCGGCAACAGTCTACAGACCGGAACCTCCTATGATGGGCCGCAGACCAGAACCTCCTACGACTGGTCACAGTCCGGAACCTACCACGACGGGTCGCAGTCCGGAACCTACCACGGCGGTGTTTATATATGTCTATCTATGGTCTCCTAGATTGGTTCTCAATTAGAGGCAGGTGATTATCGTTGTCTCTGATTGGGAACCATATTTAGGCAGCCATCCTCTTTGGGTATTTCGTGGGTTATTGTCTACGTCTAGTTGCCTGTGTCTGCGCGTTTGTAGTATAGCTTCATGTTCGTTTTGTTGTTTTTGTAGTTTGTTTAGTGTCCGTCTTTATTAAAATATAACATGTATTCAATTCATGCTGCGCCTTGGTCTTCTCACTACGACGAACGTGACACTTAAACACCAATATTAATCAAATTAATTAAGCTACAGGAATTTCAGTGCTCTGTTATGGCCAGCGAAGAGTCCGTATCTAAATCCCATTGAGCACATCTGGGACCTGTTGGATCGGAGAGTGAGGGCTGAGGCCATTCCCCCCCATAATTGTCCGTGAACTTGCAGGTGCCTTGGTGGAAGAGTGGGGTAACATCTCACAGCAAGAACTGGCAAACTGGTGCAGTCCATGAGGAGGAGGTGCACTGCAGTGCTTAATGCAGCTGGTGGCCACACCAGATACTGACTGTTACTTTTGACCTTCCCCCTTTGTTCAGGGACACATTATTCAATTTCTCTTAGTCACATGTCTATGAAACTTGTTCAGTTTATGTCTCAGTTGTTGAATATTTACACATGTTAAGTTTACTGAAAATAAACGCAGTTGACAGTGAGCGGACTTTTCTTTTTTTGCTGAGCTTATGTTCTTACAAAAAGGTTTTAAATTCTCTAGTAATGTCAATATGGAGGACTATCAAATGCTCCTCAAAGATGCCCTCTGGTGGTCAAACTAGCACTAACTTGCATTAATGTTAAAAATTTGCTGACAATTAAATAACGTGCCATAGAATGCACCAGTACCGGTATCACGCACCAGGCCTACAGTGCCCCTCGCCAGTCCATAGCGTCCGGCTACAGTACCCAGCCCAGAGCGTCCGACTACAGTACCCAGTCCAGAGCGTCCGGCTACAGTACCAGGTGTGCTGCAGTATGATGCAACTTTTAATGGAGGAACCACTGTACAAGCGTAAATATGTTGGGGCAGCAGGGTATCCTAGTGGTTAGAGCGTTACACTAGTAACCGGAAGGTTGCAAGTTCAAACCCCCGAGCTGACAAGGTATCTGTCATTCTGCCCTTAAACAGGCAGTTAACCGACTGTTCCTAGGCAGTCATTGAAAATAAGAATTTTTCTTAACTTCTTGCGTCGAGCAATCCCGTATCCGGGAGCGTAATCATAGCCTCAAGCTCATTACCATAACTATTCATGAAAATCGCAAATGAAATGAAAGAAATATATTCACTCACATGCTTAGCCTTTTGTTAACAACATTGTCATCTCAGATTTTCAAAATATGCTTTTCAACCATAGCTACACAAGCATTTGTGTAAGAGTATTGATAGCTAGCATAGCATTAAGCCTAGCATTCAGCAGGCAACATTTTCACAAAAACAAGAAAAGCATTAAAATAAAATCATTTACCTTTGAAGAACTTCAGATGTTTTCAATGAGGAGACTCTCAGTTAGATAAATGTTCAGTTTTTCCAAAAAGATTATTTGTGTAGGAGAAATCGCTCCCTTTTGTTCATCACGTTTGGCTAAGAAAAAACCCTGAAATTCAGTCATTACAATGCCGAACCTTTTTCCAAATTAAGTCCATAATATTGACAGAAACATGGCAAATGTTGTTTAGAATCAATCCTCAAGGTGTTTTTCACATATCTATTCGATGATAAATCATTCATGGCAGTTTGGTTTCTCCTCTGAAGCAAATGGAAAAATGCACGCAGCTGGATATTACGCAATAATTTCGACGGAGGACACCAAGCGGGCACCTGGTAAATGTAGTCTCTTATGGTCAATCTTCCAATGATATGCCTACAAATACGTCACAATGCTGCAGACACCTTGGGGAAACGACAGAAAGTGTAGGCTCAATCCTGGCGCATTCACAGCCATATAAGGAGACATTGGAACACAGCGCCTTCAAAATCTGGGCCATTTCCTGTTTGAAATTTCATCTTGGTTTCGCCTGTAGCATCAGTTCTGTGGCACTCACAAATAATATCTTTGCAGTTTTGGAAACGTCAGAGTGTTTTCTTTCCAAAGCTGTCAATTATATGCATAGTCGAGCATCTTTTCGTGACAAAATATCTTATAAAATTTTAAAAAAGAGCGCCCCCTATATCGAAGAAGTTAACTGACTTGCCTAGTTCAATAAAGGTAAAATAAATAAAAATTGCATATCTGAATGAGTGGTTGTTAGGGTGCTAAATATCCATGTTTACGATAGTTTAATTCCTTTGTCTCTCTCTTCTCCCACTCTTTCTTTCCCTACCCCTTTCATTGTGTAACAAGCCGTCATATCGGGTTAGTCTGCTCGGGACTTTTCATTGCATTTTGTTAATAGTCAATGTATAATCTATCCTGTGTGAGTGTTTATGTAATTCTGTGATTATTTAGCTAGTTAGTAAATAAAGCCGTTTGTGTATCGCTGAGTCATCATGTAGACTAGGGTTTGTGCAGATTTGACGGATTATGCGACAGTCAGAATGAGACTGATATGAGATATTAATTAATGAATGACTAATATAATAACGATATATTCTAATATTCTTGAGTTAATACGGGAAACGGTAACTCATTAAACAAACTTATTTCCATGGTGCCCCAATATTGCTAATAAGTTAATTGTTACATGATTAATTTAATCGTAAGAATTAAACAGTTAATTGATTTGATAAAATAATCCTCATTGCATTAATGGTAGTCACGTCAAGACCAAGTGTACATGAAATACATGATAAAATACAACAGAGCAAATTACTAAGATTTTCATAGTTACATGTGTCTTCAGTTCAGAATAATCTCTAAAATAAAAAGTCTAATGTCACACACACAGAGAGATTTCTAACACGTTGTCACGTTAGTTGAATGTAGGAGACCAAGGCGCAGTGTGATGTGAATACATTCTTCTTATTTAATGAAACGAAGAACACTTAAACAAACTTTACAAACAACAAAATGACCGTGACGCTATATATAAACAAGTGCAGACACAGGCAACTAACCATAGACAATAACCCACGAATTACCCCAAAAATATGGCTGCCTAAATATGGTTCTCAATCAGAGACAACGATAAACAGCTGCCTCCGATTGAGATCCAATCTAGGCAACCATAGACATACAAAACACCTAGATAGTAAACAACCCCATAAACATACAAAACTCCTAGACAGTACAAAAACACATATATCACCCTTGTCACATCCTGACCTAACCAAAATAATAAAGAAAACAAAAGAATACTAAGGTCAGGGCGTGACACAAGTCCTCAAAGTATGATTTAATTTACTGCCCTTTTAACCAAATTAATGTTGGAACTTACCCCCAACATCACCCCAACCTGAATCAACATTTATTTGCACTTTGCTAGTGAAAACAAAAGGCAAGAACAATATTCTCGTATCTAAACATCACAATTCGTATCTAAATGATAGGAAATCACATCTGTGTCGCTCCTTCTTTAAACTATCCGCCATCCGTCGGACGTAATAACAGTGTCCATGCAACAATAAATCCACAGCACTTACAGTACAATACAGCTTTGTTTACTTGCTCTTTTTTTTCGACTACACGTTTGTGATTTTTTTTTATGTGAATCAGACAGCAATTGAGAATTGATTCATGTTAAGATGAGGAATTTGGCTGTTTTGGCTGCCAGAGCCAATTCGTTTCTAAACAGAACATGTGAGGTCCTTGGACTATAAGGAGTAATGTCAGGCTCCTTTAGTTCATTATTGGGCTACATCTAACCATACTGTCCTGGTGTAGTGTGTCATGATTATTATAATAATTTATTAATATGTCCTTGTGTTATGTCTTGCGGGTTTCATAATCAAGTCTTTGTAACAATTCAATAATGATGAGACGGGATTCAGTTCAACGATTTATCTAGGACGGGCTCGGTTTACACATACAGTGCATTCGGAAAGTGTTCAGACCCCTTCACTTTTTCAAAATGTTGCTGTGTTACAGCCTTATTCAAAAAAATATGTTTTTAATCCTGATTAATCTACACGCAATACATCATAATGACAATGCAAAAACAGGTTTTTGTATTTTTTTTAAAAATGTATAAAAAAACATACCTTTATTTACATAAGTATTCAGACCCTTTGCTATGAGACTTGTAATTGAGCTCAGGTGCATCCTGTTTCCATTGATCATCCTTGAGATGTTTCTACAACTTGATTGGAGTCCACCTGTAATAAATTCAATTGATTGGACATGATTTGGAAAGGCACACACCTGTGTATATAAGGTCCCACAGTTGACAGTGCATGTTAGAGTAAAAACCAAGCCACGAGGTTGAAGGAATTGTCCGTAGAGCTCCGAGACAGGATTGTCGATGCACAGATCTGGGGAAGGTCCAGAAGAACAGTGGCCTCCAACATTCTTAAATGGACAAAGTTTGGAAACACCAAGACTCTTCCGAGAGCTGGCCGCCCGGTCAACCTGAACAATCGGGGAGTAGGATCTTGGTCAGGGAGGTGACTAAGTACCCGATGGTCACTCTGACAGAGTTCCTCCCGAGAGATGGAAGAAACTTCCAGAAGAACAACCATCTCTGCAGCACTCCACCAATCAGGCCTTTATGGTAAAGTGGACACCAGCTGGAGTTAAGAGTTGTCCAAACCTTTGTCTGAATTCGAAGTTTCAGACCCTTGGAGATTTAACCTCTTGAAACTCTGGGGGCGCTATTTCATTTTTGGATGAAAAACGTTCCCGTTTTAAACAAGATATTTTGTCACAAAAAGATGCTCAACTATGCATATAATTGATAGCTTTGGAAAGAAAACACTCTGACGTTTCCAGAACTGCAAAGATATTCTCTGTGCGTGCCCTAGAACGTGAGCTACAGGCAAAACCAAGATGAAACGGCATCCAGGAAATCAGCAGGATTTTTGAGGCTCCGTTTTCCATTGTCTCCTTATATGGCTGTGAATGCGAGAGGAATGAGCCTGCCCTTTCTGTCGTTTCCCCAAGGTGTCTGCAGCATTGTGACGTATTTGTAGGCATATCATTGACCATAAGAGACCACATTTACCAGGTGTCCGCCCGGTGTCCTGCGCCGAAATTGGTGCGCAAAACTCAGCTGCAAGTATTTTTCCATGGAATTCAGAGAAGAAAGCAGGCTTCCACGAACGATATATCAATGAAGAGATATGTGAAAAAACACCTTGAGGATTGATTCCAAACAACGTTTGCCATGCTTCGGTCGATATTATGGAGTTAATTCGGAAAAAGTTTGACGTTGTTGGTGACTGAATTTTCGGTTCGTTTCGGTAGCCAAATGTGATGTACAAAACGGAGCGATTTCTCCTACACAAAGATTCTTTCAGGAAAAACTGAACATTTGCTATGTAACTGAGAGTCTCCTCATTGAAAACATCCGAAGCTCTTCAAAGGTAAATGATTTTATTTATTTGGTTTTCTGGTTTTTGTGTAAATGTTGCGTGCTAAATGCTACTCAAAATGCTAAGCTAGCTTAGCATACTCTTACACAAATTAGTGAATTGCTATGGTTCAAAAGCATATTTTGAAAATCTGAGATGACAGTGTTGTTAAGAAAAGGCTAAGCTTGAGAGCAGGCGCATTATTTTCATTTTATTTGCGATTTTCAGAAATCGTTAACGTTGCGTTATGCTAATGAGCCTGAGGCTTATTCACGATCCCGGATCCAGGATGGGGAGTATCAAGAGTTAGTTAATCCATCTGGAAAAGCATACTCTTTTTTGTCATTGGTTCATAGACTACTTCCTTGTTGATGACAGACTTCTCCATTCCATATATTCATGTTCATTTAATCCAATTGTTGTATCTGACCACGCCCCTGTTACTATGGAAGTAGTCTTTCAAACTGTTGACAATCTGTGACCGCCTTGGTGGATAAATACTCAACTGCTCCGTAATGAACACTTTATCAATTTTGTTTTGCGTCAAGTTGAATTTTTCATGAGTACAAACCCCAAACATCTCTGTGTCTACTCTCTGGGAAACTTTGAAAGCTTATATCAGAGGTGAAATTATTTCCTACGCCCCACATTCGAACAAACTGAACAGGGATAGGCTATCTATGTTAACACACTGCATTGCCCAATTGGATTCCATTTATTCCATTTCACCATCTCCGGATATTTATAAGGAGCATTTAACTTGGCAAGCAGAATGTGACACATTATTACCAGACCAGGTTACTGAACTGCTTGTCAAGTCTAGGAGCCCTTACTATGAACAAGGAGATAAAGCCAGTAAATTATTAGCTCACAAGTTACGTCAACTATCATCATCATTTCAGATTCCTAAAATCCGTACATCGTCTGGGATATCATTAGACCCTAGGGTGATCAATGATGAGTTCAAGAGATTTTACCAGTCTTTATATACTTCTGGAAGAAAAGCAGCTACATTCCAATTTCTTCCACTTTCTGTTCCTTCTGTCAGCCAGGATTTGGTAAAGAAAATTAGAGCTGCCGATCACTGTTGAACAATTGTCTAATGCTGTCAAATCCCTTCAATCCGGGAGAAGCTCAGGGCCTGACGGCTACTCGTCAGAGTTTTATAAGACGTTTCTCTCCAAAATAGCCCCTATTCTAATTGAAATGTACAATGAAGCATTTGTAAATGGTGCTCTCCCACAGACTCTCAGTCAGGCAACCATTTGTCTTATTCTTAAAAAACAACCACAAGACCCTCTTGACTGTGTATTATACCGTCTAATTAGCTTGCTAAATGTTGACTCTAAAATTCTCCCCAAACTCCTGGCAACGCGTCTGGAAACAGTCTTCCCATGAATCATCTCTCTGAATCAAACAGGATTTATTAAAAATAGACACTCATTATTTAATAATATATATCATCCTTCTGTCGCCAATACATCTGAAGCCATTATATCCCTGGATGCGGAGAAAGCGTTTGATCGGGTAGAATGGACATTTTTTACACTCCAAATAAATTCGGCCTTGGAATCCAAATTCACGACTTGGCTAAGACTTCTGTACTCATCCCCTCAAGCCTCTGTCAGGACTAATAACACTCAATCAGATTGCTTCCTTTGCAACGATCGACACGCCAGGGTTGCCCTTTAAGTCCCTTACTGTTTACCCTCACCATAGAAACTCTTGCAATAGGACTTCGCTCCAACCCCCTCATCAAAGGTATAGTCAGATACGGACATGAACGCAAACTGTCTTTACATGCAGATTATGTATTATTATATACATCCAACCTTTCTATTTCTGTTCCTGCTGCCCTTGCCATCCTTCACATCCTTCGGTCACTTATCAGGGTATAAACTGAATCTCAGTAAAAGTGAATTGATGCAGCTTAATATGGCCTCAATAAATTCCCCTTTACAATAACTTGCCATTTAAAATTGATGGATGTAACCTGTCAGAATGCTCTCGATGGTGCATCTCTCTTTTGTTACGTCTCGTGGGTTTCATAATCAAATCTTTACAACAATTCAATAATGATGACACTCATGATGCGCTGTGGCACAACCCCAATACACAACAATAGCAATTCTAGCAATAGGCCTAGAAGGTGGTATAGTATGTTTCACGGCTGATCTCATCCAACAAATAATGTACAGAGAAATGGGACCAGCCAGGCTGTTAGATAGCGACTGCTGTTCATCTTCCTTAGCCATTAGATTGAATGACAATGTGTGTTGCCTGGAAAAGTACACAAAATCCCGTCCTGGTCCGATTGCATGCACTCTGGCATGTTGTGTATTTGGGGCTCTGCCGAGGCAGAATAGTAGCAATTCTAGGTGTTGTTAGTGGTTCTGAGCTTGATGAGTCTTTAGATGGTTAACCCCACCCAGCACAGGCCACCCCAGGATGCTAGCACATTACTGTGCAGTCCTCTTGTGATACAAGTTGTATTTTTTGGTCATTGTGCTCGCAGTGTCTACAATGGCTGGGAACTCTGACGGTCAGAATTGGTGTCTTTGTCTGAACTACCGCAAGTGTTAATATAGTGTTGCCTCAACTCCGGTTCAGTGTACAGTATGCAACCAAGCTGCTGGGGTTACTTGAGTAAATCGTTTGTAACAGTGGATTTTATATATGTAGCAATGTTTGTAGAGCTCTTGTTTTAGTGGCACAACTGGGGATTTTTCATTGTACATTGTCAAGTGGGTAGTCATGATGTGTGTTAGTGGTCAGAGGACCACTGGTTCAAGCCCAGTAAAGGGACCGGGACAGTGGAGGAAGCGAGGCTGTTAGCAGTACAGTGAAGCCAGTTACATAGAGACACATTCTTTTTTAGGGTTCGATCAGCACTCCTACTTTGAGAAGCTTGACACATACAGTCCCTGGAGCTCGGGGTCGGGGTTTATGCCTTTCAGTTAAACAAAGAATAGCTAGTTAGTGAAACACTCAATACCTTTGTTGTATCCCTCTTTCTCCATCCCTCTCCCATTCTTTTTTTCTATCTTTCTCTTTGTAGCCTAAGGAGAGGACATAGTCTGCGATGTCCTTAGGTTTCTTGTCCTGTGAACACTAGGCATTGCTCAGCTGTTTGTTTGACTGGCAGTGGTACAGGCCACTATGTCTCTCCCACACCTCCTCCTCTCCTGGACCCAACTCACCTTGTTAGTGTCAGCATTTAACAGTGCCACTGCCTCCTCAGCACATCGGCCTGAGTTAGTATCCCCACAATTGATATCAAAGAGAAGTAGCGAGAGAAGGGCACTTAAATGTTGGAGAAGTACTAGCTCAGTCGGGACTCGCCTTTGGAGGGAGAAATCCCATTTTCTTTGAGAGCGAACGTAGGAAAAGTGCCAAAGTTGGGTATATCCCCAAAGCCAACACTTCCTTTGGCCGCCGTTCCTTCCAGTTCTCTGCTGCCAATGACTGGAACGAATTGCAAGAATAACTGAAGCTGGAGTCTTATATCTCCATCTCTAACTTTGTGTCAGCTTTCAGAGCAGTTTACCTATCACTGTACCTGTACACAGCCAATCTGTAAATAGCACACCCAACTACCTCATCCCCATATTTTTATTTATCCTCTTGCTCTTTTGCACCCCAGTATTTCTACTTGCATATCATCATCTGTACATCTTATCACTCCAGTGTTAATGCTAAATTGTAATTATTTCACCCCTCTATGGCCTATTTATTGCCTTACCTCCCTACTCTTCTACATTTGCACACACTGAACATAGATTTTCTATTGTGTTTTTTGACTGTACGTTTGTTTATGTGTAACTCTGTGTTGTTGTTTTTGTCACACTGCTTTGCTTTATCTTGGCCAGGTCGCAGTTGTAAATGAGAACTTGTTCTCAACTGGCCTACCTGGTTTAATAAAGGTGAAATAAAAAAATAATTAAAATATCAATACCTCGCCTTCTACTCAGTTCTTGGAGTTTATAATAGATAGCAAGGTCTTGGAACTCTTCTCACACACCACCAGTAGAGAATGTTCTAGGCATTCAGCCTTCAACTGAAGAAAAAAAATGAAATCAAGAAACCTTGGGCGTGCTCGGAAGATTCTATTGTGGTCATTTAAGATTTTTCCCCCCCTCACTCTTTTCTTATTTTGATATAAAGATGCAGCAGAAATACTTAGCATTTAGATGGGTGTGGTGTAACAGCACCACTACGAGGAGTGTATCTCCGATAGCACTTGGTATTGCACTCGGACAGACAGAACAGACACAGCAGGCGGACAGACAAACAGACAGACCAGGCACCGACAGGACAGACGGACAGACACAACAGACAAACGAAAGGACACAGAAAGACAGGCGGGCGGGGAGACCCAACATACAGAGACACGACTGAACTACCGACTGACCAACAGATGGGTGGGAAGTGGAATACCAAACTGTGCCCGTTGTTGCTGCAGGAGCCCCCCCGTACAGCAGTGAAGAGGCTCCTGGGAATGCCAATGTGTTTACCACTCCCCACTGTACCAAGGCCTTGATTGGCTGCGCAGACCATTAGCTTCCTGATTACGAACAGCTTAGACATTAGCTTCTTGGAAGTAAGTTATTCATTCCCCACAGCTAGAAAGCACTGGTAGTTGTGCCGTCCCTCTGGGCAAAAGGCAAACAGTTGTTTTTGATGCCTTACCAGTTTAAATGCCCTGACGAGTTTCTTTGAAAATGTGAGGGAAACAACAGAAAGTGTTCTGGGAAATGAATGAGAAACACAAAATATTAGTGATTATTCACAGAGAATAGATAATGAAGTGGAAATAAAGTATTCCTTTGCTACAACATGCAGCGAGCATATACTGTAGTTCAATTTTCACTGGACACACAGTATATTGTAATTGTTCTATTGTGACCCTGGAAGGTAATGCCTCAGGAACCATGGCTGAGTCGCCCATATGGACCCACCTTACCTGCTAGTATTTCCTGGTATTGTATAGCTCAAAGGACAGAAAAAATGCAACATTTGACAAGTAAGCCAAACTTTACGTTTTGGTACAGCATCAAAAGTGACCCACTATCGTCCTGGTTAGGTGAGGGTTTGGCCAGGGTAGACGTCATTATAACATTAGAATTTGTTCTTAACTGACTTGCCTGGTTAAATGTAATAATATGTTTCCATCATCTAGCCTTAATAAATATAATTCAATGTCTTTCTGTGCTTCAAAAGGGACATCTGTTGTATGCTCCTTGACATTTTGCTGGACTAAAGTGTGATCGTGTACTTTGATAGAAGAGAGCTGGGGTCTGTCCTGAAGTTTCTGCCTTTCAATCTTGTCTTTTATCTTCTTTCTAGCCTTTGCCTAAGGAGCCATCGTAAGGAGTTTAGAACACAGTGGGTAGGTGAGTCTTGATCAATCCATTCTCTCAAAGTGTATGTTTCTTTTTTGCACTGCCAGCTGTCAATCACATTTTTATATACAGTGGCAAGAAAAAGTATGTGAACCCTTTGGAATTACCTGTACTTCTACATAAATTGGTCATAGAATTTGATCTGATCTTCATCTAAGTCACAACAATAGACAAACACAGTCTGCTTAAACAAATAGCACACAAACAGGAATATGTCTTCATGTCTTTATTGAACATACCGTGTAAACATTCACAATGCAGGGTGGGAAAAGTATGTGAACACTTGGATTTACTAACTGGTTGACCCTCCTTTGGCAGCAATAACCTCAACCAAACATGTTCTGTAGGTGCAGATCAGACCTGTACAACGGTTAGCAGGAATTTTGGACCATTCCTCTTTACAAAACTGTTTCAGTTCAACAATATTCTTAGGATGTCTGGTGTGAACTGGTCCCGAGTTAGCCTTACATTGTCCTGCAAAATGTCTTGATAAACTTGGGAATTCATTTGTCCGTCGATGATAGCAAGCTGTCCAGGCCCTGAGGCAGCAAAGCAGCTTCAAACCATGATGCTCCCTCCCTCCACCATTGTTTACAGTTGGGATGAGGTTTTAATGTTGGTGTGCTGTGCCTGTTTTTCTCCACGCATAGTGTTGTGTGTTCATTCCAAACAAGTCAACTTTAATTTAATCTGTCCACAGAATATTTTGCCAGAAGCGCTGTGGAACATCCAGATGCTCTTTTGTGAACTTCAGATGTGCAGCAATGTTTTTTTTGGACGGCAGTGGCTTCTTCCGTGGTGTCCTCCCATGAACACCATTCTTGTTTAGTGTTTAACGTATCATAGACCCATCAACAGAGATGTTAGCATGTTCCAGAGATTTCTGTAAGTCTTTAGCTGACAGTCTAGGATTCTTCTTAACCTCATTGAGCATGCTGCACTGTGCTCTTGCAGTCATCTTTGCAGGACGGCCACTCCTAGGGAGAGTAGCAACAGTGCTGAACTGTCTCCATTTATAGACCATTTGTCTTTCCATGGACCGATGAACATCAAGGCTTTTAGAGATACTTTTGTAACCCTTTCCAGCTGTGTGCAAGTCAACAATTCTTAATCGTATTCCTTCTGAGATCTCTTTTGTTCAAGGCGTGGTTCATGTCAGGCAATGCTTCTTGTGAGTGTTTTTTAAATGGCGGGGCACCTCTAACCAACTTCTCCAATCTCGTCTCAATGTTTGTACTCCAGGTTTGCTGACTCCTGACTGTGTTTGTCTGTTGTGACTTGTGATGAAGATCAGATCTAATTTTATGACCAATTTATGTAGAAATCCAAGTAATTCCAAAGTGTTCACATACTTTTTCTTGCCACTGTATTTCTTAATTCCATTATTTTACTTTTAGATTAGTGTGTAATGTGAACTGTTAGATACAACTGCATTCTTGGAGCTCGGAACACACGTTTTTAGCTATACCCTCAATAACATCTGTGAAATATGTGTACATATGTGACCAATAACATTTGGTTTGATTTGAGATGAGTAGAAGTGCAGATCTGAGACCATCTTACCATCTACCAATTCTAACATTAATCGTTGGAGTTTAAAGGTTAAACTGGCCTCTGCGCTTATACCTTTTCAAAGCAAAAAAGTTCTCTTTTTCACAGAAAATACATAATTGGTGGTTGCATTTTCCTCTGCGAAAACAGCTTTGATGAAAAAAGTGTATAGGAACAATCTAAAGGCGCTATACTGCTAGAAAGAGGAGTACAAATTAATAAAGCCCAAAGAGGCTGCTTCAAAGGACCAGGCTACTTCAAATGGCTGTGTTGTTTAAGAAGACTAAGGAAATATACTTTTGTGTTGAGAGAGTGCGCTATGAATAACCAAATTAAGTCATACCCCCACTGCAGAAAACCGTAAACTCCTTTTTAGGTTTCACCCGGTAAACATTGGCTACTGCAGTTTATCCAATTGCTTATTTAGTGAATTTATGAAGCAATAGGAATATTATTTTTCCATAGTGCAGGGCTGTGTGAATCCCAGCCTAGAAAAAATATAACTGTAAAATTGGGTGATATTTCAATGCCTCCAAGTCTCACAGCCAACGTTGTAAGATTGATTTTCCTTCTTCCAACAGAGATAACAAAATGTTTTGCATACATACACAAATTACCAGAGATGAGGAGAAAAAGGAAATTGGGTGCGTCATTTTCCGAGTAGCCTCAAACTCATGAATTTCTTTGCAGATTTCCAGACTCATATTTAAATGTATGAAAGCTTCATATGAGCGGTCTAGGGTGTCTAATTTGACGATTGCTCATGGTGAATCATTTATATATGTGGAAATTATCCATTGTAATGTATGGCAATTTTTGATATGGTTTTATTATTATTGAACTCAATGAAATGTTAATAAAAAGTAGCTTTAGAATAGTACATAGAATAGTATATGAAGTATACTATTAAAATAGTATGTTTTATTTAACCTTTATTTATACAGGTTATTCTCATTGAGATAAAATCTCTTACATAGTCCTTAAACTGATGAAATCTCTCAAAAGCCTGCATAGTCCTTAAACTGTCATTATACACCACTTGTTGGAATATTAGGAGTGTTTGTATAGTCAAATCAACATGCATTACTCACATGCGCCGAATGCAGTGAAATGCTTACTTACGAGCCCCTAACCCACAATGCAGTTTCAAAAAATACACATAAGAATAGGAGGTTAAAGTAACAAGTCAGCTGACTTGGGAAGTTGATTTCATTTTTCCCTATTATAAAGTTCATAGTTCGCTCAAGATGAAGTCATTCTGTATAAATGACAATGAACAACCACTAGTGATGAAATACATTGTTTTCTCGACTCTACTGTTTATCCCCCTTTCTCCCTCTCTCTAACTCCCTACCCCCATCCCAGGTTTTTTTGTGCCAATCATGGCAGAAGGGGAACAGAGGGCAATCACCAGGCAAACACATTTTGTGTCGATTCGCCAATTTTTTTCTCAAACCACTACACACCCCCACTCCAAAAATCAGAGGAGCCCTACTATGTGACAGTGCACAGATGTCCGTACTAGTCAATGAAAGCAACACACCACAGCATCATCACCGGGACCCACATGCCACGTCACAGACTGAAATACAAAACCTACTGTATATAGCCTGGGTTGTTTCAGCACGGCAAGCAGTAAATCATTGGGAGTCTATGCATGTGTGAGGAACCAATCATTTTTCTACCTATCCCTATGGAAAAAAATCTGAAGGTGTGTGTGTGTGTGTGTGTGTGCGTGCGTCTCGTGATATACAGTGGGATCAAGTTGACATAATCTTCTTCTTAAGTGTGACACATCCAGTATTGTACTGAAGCTCACTTTCTTGCAAACTTGTATAATCATGTTTTAGGGGATGATCATGGATTTAAAGCATCATTATAACAGAATCATATCTTTTCAATACATAAATAGAAATAGAAAGATCTATGACACATAAGTTAAAAACAGTAAGTATGTCCGTTAATGTGTAGTATCAATTCATTATTTCAAAGTTATGGTTTGAATTGCCTATGTTTTAATATGAAGCACATTGCAAGTGGCATACCTCCATACGACATCAAAGTGCTGTTGTTTATATTGGATATAATGTGTACATTCACTGTGTATCCTGTTCCGTGAACATTATCAACTTGAATGTATGTTACAAGAACATAAGAGAGCATCACAGAAAGAGTGAGATCATAAGGATATTGTAAACATATCACCGAAATGTAGTTATTTTCCTTCGAAACACATGAGGATAAAAAGACAGCCTCTCATCCCTGGGGCTAATGTGTGTGTGTGTGTGTGTGTGTATTTGTGAATGTAGTCATGTGTGCTTGATGCTTGATTCTCAGTGACATCGTTTACATGTGCACAGTATTCCAGATAGTAGCTCATATCCCAGTTTAGGTCTTATTCAGGATAAGATGTTTACATGCACCTTTGATATCCCGCGAGTATCCCTTTATCCATGAATAAACTAAATATTCAGAATTTGCCCGTGGACGGCGGAATGATTTTTTTGACAGGGGTTGCGGGATTCTTTGTTGTTGCCTCACTCAGATAAAAATAAATAATAATCTGACGTTAAGTTTGTTTCTCTAAAATGTGATACATGCTTCTCTTTTGTCATTACTTGATACTCAATAATAATGTCATAAATCCATAGAATGATCATCAACAATCTAGTTGACATCTGTAAAGTATTATCTTTCATTTTTGCTTCTCACACGGAGCGAAGACGTTTGGGGACCGGGGAGATTTTGCAAAATTTCCAAATTACATCAGTTGTTGGCCGGTTTTAAAGGACCCCCCACACCTCCGAAGAATGACGAAGGATACTTGTACATATTCACAAATTGGGTGTGGGAATTTCCATGTGGAGTTGATAAACATCAACATATAGCTAGCCTGCGAACCTGCTAACCTTATCTATCTAACTAGCTGGTAAATGTTATATGTTGTTGCTGTTGATTCTATTTTTAACTACAACATATTCAAAAGATTAGCCAGCTGCCTCTGTGGCTGGTTATGGATATGTCATAAGCATTGATTTAAGGAAAACATCCTCACAGATGGAAACCACTTTGGCTTTGCCATCTACAGTGCCTTGCGAAAGTATTCGGCCCCCTTGAACTTTGTGACCTTTTGCCACATTTCAGGCTTCAAACATAAAGATATAAAACTGTATTTTTTGTGAAGAATCAACAACAAGTGGGACACAATCATGAAGTGGAACGACATTTATTGGATATTTCAAACTTTTTTAACAAATCAAAAACTGAAAAATTGGGCGTGCAAAATGATTCAGCCCCTTTACTTTCAGTGCAGCAAACTCTCTCCAGAAGTTCAGTGAGGATCTCTGAATGATCCAATGTTGACCTAAATGACTAATGATGATAAATACAATCCACCTGTGTGTAATCAAGTCTCCGTATAAATGCACCTGCACTGTGATAGTCTCAGAGGTCCGTTAAAAGCACAGAGAACATCATGAAGAACAAGGAACACACCAGGCAGGTCCGAGATACTGTTGTGAAGAAGTTTAAAGCCGGATTTGGATACCAAAAGATGTCCCAAGCTTTAAACATCCCAATGAGCACTGTGCAAGCGATAACATTGAAATGGAAGGAGTATCAGACCACTGCAAATCTACCAAGACCTGGCCGTCCCTCTAAACTTTCAGCTCATACAAGGAGAAGACTGATCAGAGATGCAGCCAAGAGGCCCATGATCACTCTGGATGAACTGCAGAGATCTACAGCTGAGGTGGGAGACTCTGTCCACAGGACAACAATCAGTCGTATATTGCACAAATCTGGCTTTTATGTAAGAGTGGCAAGAAGAAAGCCATTTCTTAAAGATAACCATAAAAAGTGTTGTTTAAAGTTTGCCACAAGCCACCTGGGAGACACACCAAACATGTGGAAGAAGGTGCTCTGGTCAGATGAAACCAAAATTGAACTTTTTGGCAACAATGCAAAACGTTATGTTTGGCGTAAAAACAACACAGCTCATCACCCTGAACACACCATCCCGACTGTCAAACTTGGTGGTGGCAGCATCATGGTTTGGGCCTGCACTGTATTTGTTATCTATTGTTATCGCCAAAGTTTTGTCATCTTACAAAACTTGTGGAGGCGAGTCCGACATAGAAAGAATAAGATGAAGCTCCAGTAATATGGGTAACTATTGAAAGAAAGCTGATATGCGTTTTTCTACATTGTAATGGACACGGGGGAACCTTTGGTAGGTAATGTTAATAACTGGTAGGCCTCGGCTGCGGTAGAGCCAAGCCAGGTCAGCCCTTGCTCATGGTTCTCACAGAGGAAGTGAAATTATAGGCTACATTGACTTTAGTCCGAATCATGCACACAGCAAATAACATGTAACTATACATTTCATATTATTTTAATTATCCGGATAGGCACTTGTGGTTTCTAGCTGACGTTACACCAATCAAAGCATTGAAGAAGAAGTTTGCACCTCCTATTCTCATTTTCTCCATGGCTCAGGCGGCCAAGTGGACACAAGGCGGTTGGGCTCATTTTAGTCGTGAAGAAGAATAACTTTGCAGCTGTTTCTGATTCATTAACACTACCATGCTGGTGGGTGGTAACATTCAAACAATACCCAGCCCTGAAACGAAACGTGGGCTGAAAATAATTGGTATGTCATATCATATCAACAGTATCCAAGGACAAGACACTGCATTCACATAGATTTGCACAAAGTGGGCAGTTTGGATTTGTCACTTCAAGCACAAATATATAAATCTTTGTCTAAAACAAATGACTGTGCAACATCATGGGTTAGCTCTAGCCATCATCTTTCAGGTTGAAAACGTGGATTTCTACTGATGGGAAAAGCTATAAAAACGATCTAGTATGTTTCAGAAGTAGTCAGTCTTGGACACAGTATTCAGTCTTGGACACTCAGTCTTGGATACAGTATTCAGTCTTGGATACTCCGTCTTGGATACAGTATTCAGTCTTGGATACTCAGTCTTGGATATTCAGTCTTGGATACAGTATTCAGTCTTGGATACTCAGTCTTGAATACAGTACTCAGTCTTGGATACTCAGCCTTGTATACTCAGCCTTGGATACAGTACTCAGTCTTGGATACTCAGTCGTGGATACTCAGTCTTGGATACAGTATTCAGTCTTGGATACAGTATTCAGTCTTGGATGCTCAGTCTTGGATACAGTATTCAGTCTTGGATACTCAGTCTTGGATACAGTATTCAGTCTTGTATACTCAGTCTTGGATACAGTAGTCAGTCTTGGATACAGTATTCAGTCTTGGATGCTCAGTCTTGGATACAGTATTCGGTCTTGTATACTCAGCCTTGGATACAGTATTCAGTCTTGGATACAGTACTCAGTCTTGGATACTCAGCCTTGGATACAGTACTCAGTCTTGGATACTCAGTCTTGGATACTCAGTCTTGGATACGGTATTCAGTCTTGGATACTCAGTCTTGGACACAGTATTCAGTCTTGGATTCTCAGTCTTGGATCGCCAAAGTTCAGTATTCAGTCTTGGATACAGTATTCAGTCTTGTATACTCAGTCTTGGATACAGTATTCCGTCTTGGATACAGTATTCAGTCTTGGATGATCAGTCTTGGATACAGTATTCAGTCTTGGATACAGTACTCAGTCTTGGATACTCAGTCTTGGATACTCAGCCTTGGATACAATATTCAGTCTTGGATACTCAGTCTTGGATGCATGTTGAGACAGTGAAGTACAATCAGCTTTTATGGTGCGGAAATTTTTCACATTTAGGCTACGGTATATTCCCATTTTTTTAAGATGAATTAAATGAATTCAATTTCACCACACAAAATTAACATTTGGCCTATCAAGAAACACTTCATTCTACAGGAGTCAATATTATAATAGGGTACATGTGAGGTTCTACACTCAGTGTCCAGACATCAGTTACTATTATAATAGGGTACATGTGAGGCCTACAGTCAGTGTCCAGACTTCAGTTACTATGATAATAGGGTACATGTGAGGCCTACAGTCAGTGTCCAGACTTCAGTTACTATGATAATAGGGTACATGTGAGGCCTACAGTCAGTGTCCAGACTTCAGTTACTATGATAATAGGGTACATGTGAGGCCTACAGTCAGTGTCCAGACTTCAGTTACTATTATAATAGGGTACATGTGAGGCCTACAGTCAGTGTCCAGACTTCAGTTACTATGATAATAGGGTACATGTGAGGTCTACAGTCAGTGTCCAGACTTCAGTTACTATGATAATAGGGTACATGTGAGGCCTACAGTCAGTGTCCAGACTTCAGTTACTATGATAATAGGGTACATGTGAGGCCTACAGTCAGTGTCCAGACTTCAGTTACTATGATAATAGGGATACATGTGAGGTCTACAGTCAGTGTTCAGACTTCAGTTACTATGATAATATGGTACATGTGAGGCCTACAGTCAGTGTCCAGACTTCAGTTACTATTATAATAGGGTACATGTGAGGCCTACAGTCAGTGTCCAGACTTCAGTTACTATGATAATAGGGTACATGTGAGGCCTACAGTCAGTGTCCAGACTTCAGTTACTATTATAATAGGGTACATGTGAGGCCTACAGTCAGTGTCCAGACTTCAGTTACTATTATAATAGGGTACATGTGAGGCCTACAGTCAGTGTCCAGACTTCAGTTACTATGATAATAGGGTACATGTGAGGCCTACAGTCAGTGTCCAGACTTCAGTTACTATTATAATAGGGTACATGTGAGGTCTACAGTCAGTGTCCAGACTTCAGTTACTATGATAATAGGGTACATGTGAGGCCTACAGTCAGTGTCCAGACTTCAGTTACTATGATAATAGGGTACATGTGAGGCCTACAGTCAGTGTCCAGACTTCAGTTACTATGATAATAGGGTACATGTGAGGCCTACAGTCAGTGTCCATACTTCAGTTAGTATGATAATAGGGTACATGTGAGGCCTACAGTCAGTGTCCAGACTTCAGTTACTATTAAAATAGGGTACATGTGAGGCCTACAGTCAGTGTCCAGACTTCAGTTACTATTATAATAGGGTACATGTGAGGCCTACAGTCAGTGTCCAGACTTCAGTTACTATTATAATAGGGTACATGTGAGGCCTACAGTCAGTGTCCAGACTTCAGTTACTATGATAATAGGGTACATGTGAGGCCTACAGTCAGTGTCCAGACTTCAGTTACTATTAAAATAGAGTACATGTGAGGCCTACAGTCAGTGTCCAGACTTCAGTTACTATTATAATATGGTACATGTGAGGCCTACAGTCAGTGTCCAGACTTCAGTTACTATTATAATAGGGTACATGTGAGGCCTACAGTCAGTGTCCAGACTTCAGTTACTATGATAATAGGGTACATGTGAGGCCTACAGTCAGTGTCCAGACTTCAGTTACTATTATAATAGGGTACATGTGAGGCCTACGGTCAGTGTCCAGACTTCAGTTACTATGATAATAGGGTACATGTGAGGCCTACAGTCAGTGTCCAGACTTCAGTTACTATGATAATAGGGTACATGTGAGGCCTACATCAGTTACTATTATAATAGGGTGAGGCCTACAGTCAGTGTCCAGACTTCAGTTACTATTATAATAGGGTACATGTGAGGCCTACAGTCAGTGTCCAGACTTCAGTTACTATGATAATAGGGTACATGTGAGGCCTACAGTCAGTGTCCAGACTTGTTACAGACTTCAGTCAGTGTCCAGACTTCAGTTAGTATGATAATAGGGTACATGTGAGGCCTACAGTCAGTGTCCAGACTTCAGTTACTATGATAATAGGGTACATGTGAGGCCTACAGTCAGTGTCCAGACTTCAGTTACTATTATAATAGGGTACATGTGAGGCCTACAGTCAGTGTCCAGACTTCAGTTACTATTATAATAGGGTACATGTGAGGCCTACAGTCAGTGTCCAGACTTCAGTTACTATTATAATAGGGTACATGTGAGGCCTACAGTCAGTGTCCAGACTTCAGTTACTATTATAATAGGGTACATGTGAGGTCTACAGTCAGTGTCCAGACTTCAGTTACTATGATAATAGGGTACATGTGAGGCCTACAGTCAGTGTCCAGACTTCAGTTACTATGATAATAGGGTACATGTGAGGTCTACAGTCAGTGTCCAGACTTCAGTTACTATGATAATAGGGTACATGTGAGGCCTACAGTCAGTGTCCAGACTTCAGTTACTATTATAATAGGGTACATGTGAGGCCTACAGTCAGTGTCCAGACTTCAGTTACTATGATAATAGGGTACATGTGAGGCCTACAGTCAGTGTCCAGACTTCAGTTACTATGATAATAGGGTACATGTGAGGCCTACAGTCAGTGTCCAGACTTCAGTTACTATTATAATAGGGTACATGTGAGGCCTACAGTCAGTGTCCAGACTTCAGTTACTATTATAATAGGGTACATGTGAGGCCTACAGTCAGTGTCCAGACTTCAGTTACTATGATAATAGGGTACATGTGAGGCCTACAGTCAGTGTCCAGACTTCAGTTACTATTATAATAGGGTACATGTGAGGCCTACAGTCAGTGTCCAGACTTCAGTTACTATGATAATAGGGTACATGTGAGGCCTACAGTCAGTGTCCAGACTTCAGTTACTATTATAATAGGGTACATGTGAGGCCTACAGTCAGTGTCCAGACTTCAGTTACTATTATAATAGGGTACATGTGAGGCCTACAGTCAGTGTCCAGACTTCAGTTACTATTATAATAGGGTACATGTGAGGCCTACAGTCAGTGTCCAGACTTCAGTTACTATTATAATAGGGTACATGTGAGGTCTACAGTCAGTGTCCAGACTTCAGTTACTATGATAATAGGGTACATGTGAGGCCTACAGTCAGTGTCCAGACTTCAGTTACTATGATAATAGGGTACATGTGAGGCCTACAGTCAGTGTCCAGACTTCAGTTACTATGATAATAGGGTACATGTGAGGCCTACAGTCAGTGTCCAGACTTCAGTTACTATGATAATAGGGTACATGTGAGGCCTACAGTCAGTGTCCAGACTTCAGTTACTATTCCAACAATTACTGTTCCCATCTGAACATCAAAGGTGATACTATGCAAAAAAACTTACGCAGACCGAGAAAAACAATAAACGGGATACGATGGTTACACAGTCTAAGATCAGCATATCCCAGGCATCATATTCAGGCTTTTCAATACCAGGATACAAGCTTATTCATGTCATTGTAAATGGCATATAATGTTTCTATGGTTCAACTTAAAAACAGAGTACTTGAGTATCCCGAGTAATAGTGATATATTGGTGGCATGTCAATGTCGTCAGTGGTATGTGTGAAAAGAACACCATGATTCTCACCCTGTTCACACTTACCTTTGATTCCTCCCTTTGATTCCTCCATGGATGACGCTATGAATCCACATCAGACATATGATAAAATGTAAGTTCTATGATGTCTTGAAGCACAGATATGAAGGGTATTAGTCAAAGTTAGAGAACAAGGAAGTGTAAGGAAGTCTTCAGTTCCTCTTTATATGTGGTCTTCTCAGTTACAATCATTTTAAAGGACTGCACTTTGAACAATACAATGGCAGAGGGGCATAAGGATGGTATTCCCAACATACTACCGCTAATGCGTCATTTGCTAAGTTCGTCGCATTGCACATTACTCTCCGTTATTCCTTTTCTGTATCAGCATTAGCGCAGTATACATGATCCCAATTCTAGCTTCAAAAATTTGAAAAAACAAAGAAGTAGATTGTGCTGACCTTTTGACTCAAATGCATATTTTTCCTATGACTCTTCAAATAGCAAAACTGATTTTTGAAGAGATTAACATCTACAATCAGTGTGAGGTAAACTTTAGGTCACATTGGCCCCGTTATTTTTAATGGTTGAATCCTGCCACAACACACCTAATATGAAAAACACACTTCAGAGCCCTTGGACTCTCTAAACACAGCATCGTTAAAGAGTGCTGTGGCATAGCAAATTAACTTTATGCCTGCATAAAATACCATTTACTTAGGCATTTATCTTACCATTGTGCTAATGAGAAGCGGTCTTGGTCTCATCTGATCCCATGTGACCCCCACAGTCAAGTTGTGCTTTGTTCGCTCTGATGTGGCACTGTGCAGTCACAGAGACAGGTCATTTAGATCCTCTGCTCCCAGGCCAAATTGTTTTCTGCATGACGGGCCACATATCGCGCACTTGCTCTCCCAGTCTCATTAATGTGTAAGATACAATGAACTGGTAAAGAAAGGCAATTTAGCCAACTGGGCATCAGTCACGCCTAAGGTCCACCACCAGCCTGTTCTAATGGGAAAGAATGTATAGCCATTTGATTGAAGCAACATCAGCGTTTTGTCGCTTCAAAACATACAACCAGACCCATTATAGCTATATAAGGGCCTTTTCAATGTGCAGTGAGACAGGGGGAATAGAGAGAAGATAGTGGTGTGAAATTGTCGTTTTGCTAATTTATAATTCTAAAGGGGTCAGGCGACGCTCCTTGACTTGTGAATTTTATAGGTCTTAATGAAGTGCTGCGAGCGTTTATGCACAGCACAACATCCTTCATTCCCTTCACTTAGGGAGGCAAGGAGGGGGTGAATTTAGCCATTGTACTGCAGCATCGCTGTTTTTCTGAGCATTACACACAAAATCAGAAATTATGCTTTAAATTAAAAAACATGAACACACACACACAAATGAATGATGACAATTGGATTTAAAAAAAACAGAAGCGCTAGTCTAAAATCCCACACCAAGTCATTTCAGAAATGAAAATGTTTCTATTTGTAGGTTGCTCACCATGTTAGCCCATTCTCTTGGTATACGTACCTCTGCCATTCCTGCTCCTCATCATGGTAAGTGTCTCATGCCCCCAGAAGCAGTTTCAAGCTGTAATACTTGGAGGTCGACAATGTGATGTGCTCACAACATATTGGCAGAAGTGCACCCATTCTCATTTCTTGGTTGTGTCGGGGGGCCTTAAAGGGGCAATCCAAGATTGGTGGGTCCAGTTTGGGACCCAAATCAGTTGCAGGATGACTGCTTTGTTATTCTTTGAATCCCGGATTGTCACTGTATGGGAACGCTGTAACGTTGGTTTATGGAAGTGACTCTGATGATGTCTGAATATCTGTGTCGGACTATTCACTGTATTTTAAAGGTTGCGTGGCACCGTTTGAAACGCAGGTCAATACATGACATGGTTGTTTCTTCGTGTGTCTATCCATCTGTCGGTCTCTTTCACAGACACCGACAGAGATGTGTTTTGTTTAAGTATTCATAGACATTTTATTCCCTCAAGGTTGTCTTAAAGGTCCTGTACAGTCATCCTATTTCCCAAATAAAAATAGACTTTGAATGACCAAAACATCACTTTTTTACCCTGTTAAACTGCTCTGAATTGAAGAAATGGTACCCCTTCTCTCAACTTTAAATATCAGGAAGACTGAAAGAGTGGCTGATTGGGCAGGGAGCTAATATTCATCATTTCGCCTTGACCGACAGCTCTTTGAAACACCAGTGTGGTTGTTGCCAGGTAACAAGATAAACAATGGGCCACATGTCATTGATGACAAAGTAAACAATGTGCCACATGTCTTGCCGAGCCAAAAATAGTACTCCTCAACCCATTTTCTTTGCAAAATGCTCTCATGGTCAACAGATCTGATATCAGATCAACAGTTAGATATCAGACGAACAGCAGCAATATACAATTGCATTTATCTTGTTTCGTAACTAGATACAGAATAGGGTTCACAGAGACACTTCTTCACAATAATTACTTACACCTGAGTCACATTAGAAGCTTAGACATAAGGGAAAGTACATGACGACGTCATGCAATAAGTGTACAGGACAATTTATTGGTGCGTCTGCATTAGCATTATACATGACAATATCTTCAGAATTGTATGAGATTTATTTGATCATTTACAACATGCCAGCATAGCCAAAATATTTGTTCAACATTAAAACTCATGAGAAATAATGGTGAGACATCGATTTGACATAAATAATTAGAGCCGTGAACCTAATATAGACACCCGGCCGCCCTACAGTGTGCAGGACCCATTGAATTGATATGTGTGTAACGATGCTGAGAGTCAGGTAGGAAGTTCAGGGAGTGAGTTTTTAATAAAGTAAACGGAACATAATACGAACAACGCACAGACATGAAACAGAAACATTGACGCCTGGCGAAGGAACCAAAGGGAGAGACATATATAGGGCAGGTAATCAAGGACGTGATGGAGTCCAGGTGAGTCTGACAATGCACAGGTGCACGTAATGATGGTGACAGGTGTACGCCATAATGAGCACCCTGGTGACCTAGAGGCCGGAGAGGGAGCACACGTGACATTGTACAATTTATAACACTCATCTCCCGTCCGAATGCTTGAAAAAAATAATTCAAAATAAATAACAAAATGTGATATAATAAATTATTTCGGCTTTAGGAAACCGAGACGAGGGGAGAGGAGGGGCACACATGTACCCCGCTTCAATCAAGCAGGCCAGTCACCCACTTGGCTTCAGTCTGCCCCAAAATTGTAGCAGGACAAATCCATCCATGGCCTCCTCCTTATCAGGACTCTCACAAAGGGCAGACAGGTGTCCTGGGATGGACAGCTCGCACAGCTTCCCCACATACAGCGCTGGATCAAGGGTGATCTCATTGAAGAAGAGATCCAGCAGCCTGTAATGTCTTTGAAAAGGGAAATGTTTTTTTTATAATGGGTAGTGAATTTAATTCAATTGTATTTAATGTTATGATGCTATCAATTTGTTGATGATGTGCTCTACTCATTCTACAATGTGTTTTTGAAGAATTCCATTTTAAAATATGCAATATTCGATTGTGGACATCGGTGAAACTTTTCAATGTTTCTATTTGGAATTTGTGTGTGCTTGAAATGCTCACCTGATGCAGATTTGAAATGAATAACTATGACAGTAGGGGCACAACGTTTGTTTTAGAAGTGGGGGGGACATATTTAAATGTTATTTTAATCCAGTAGAATAAACACTCCAAACAGCCTACCTGACGCTCGGTGGCGTCCGCATGGTCCTAAAGCACACCGTTGCCTCGATTTGTATCACATTCCAATGATAAAACATGTCCCCCCCATCCCCAGTGAAATTTGCACCCCTAACTTACAGTATATCCCCCTTCTTTGCCTGGGGAAAGGTGATTTTTGAATCACAGCATCTCCGCTGCGGTGGTTGCCTTGGAAGCCCTCCCACCAACAACTGTAAGACAACAACCCACACAATGTCACGTCTGCTCCTGCTCCTCCCCTCCGACATCACCGGAGTAATCACCACCGGTCCTGGGATTCATCATTAAACACACCTGGCACTCATCATTACGCTCACCTGTGAATCATTACGATTCACACCCTTCATTTCCTCCCCTTTATATGTCACTCTCCCATGTTCACTCACCAGTTGGTATTGTCCTTGAGTATCGGTATCAGCCTTATGTTAGTGTTGTGCTCTTGGCTTTGTTTTATTAAAACAAATACCAACTCAAAATATGGAAGCAGCAGGACAACCGGACATCTCCCAGACAATCAATGAACAAGGTGACCTTCTTCATCAACACCATGATCAGCTGGCTCAACTGGGGATGGCCATAGAAGAGGTTCTCCGCAGTCTACAATGTCTCAACAGTGGAGGATATTCTAGAGCCAGCCTACCCAACGAGTCAGCACACCAGCCTATCCAGCAACCCACTCAGGTCAGCGATACCCGTCTATCCCTCCCGGAGAAATATGATGGGGCACCATCCAAATGCCGTGGTTTTCTCCTTCAGTGCTCCCTCTATTTCGCACATCAGCTGAGAGCCCCCACCACCAAGAGGTCTAAGGTTGCCATGGTTATTTCTCTGCAGACTGAGCGTGCAATGGAATGGGCTACGGCCGTCTGGGAGAGAGGAGCTCGAGACTTATGAGGGGTTCATGGCTCTGTTGAAATGTATTTTCGATCATCCTGCGGAGGGCAGAGAGGGAGTTGAGGTCAGCTCCAGCAGGAGAATTAAACAGCTGCTGAGTAGCAGCTTCCAGTGGATGAAATGAGCCGGGGCTCATCACGTTATTCCGAAGAGGTCTGAGCGAGGCGGTCCAGACGGAACTGGCCTGCCGAGATGACAGCCTCACCCTGGAAGCACTCATTGGGATGACAGCCCCACCCTGGAAGCACTCATTGGGATGACAGCCTCACCCTGGAAGCACTCATTGGGATGACAGCCCCACCCTGGAAGCACTCATTGGGATGACAGCCTCACCCTGGAAGCACTCATTGGGATGACAGCCTCACCCTGGAAGCACTCATTGGGATGACAGCCCCACCCTGGAAGCACTCATTGGGATGACAGCCCCACCCTGGAAGCACTCATTGGGATGACAGCCCCACCCTGGAAGCACTCATTGGGATGACAACCTCACCCTGGAAGCACTCATTGGGATGACAGCCTCACCCTGGAGCACTCATTGGGATGACAGCCCCACCCTGGAAGCACTCATTGGGATGACAGCCCCACCCTGGAAGCACTCATTGGGATGACAGCCTCACCCTGGAAGCACTCATTGGGATGACAACCTCACCCTGGAAGCACTCATTGGGATGACAGCTTCACCTTGGAGGCACTCATTGGGATGAGTGTGTTTTTGGTTTCCAGCCGGCCATGGCCCGTGGACCCAGGGCCAGACCATGGCTCCTGCGATAGGTGAGTGTTTCGTCAGAAGGAACAGGCAGACCATCACCGCATTGAGACCCCTGTGTTCCATCCTGGGGATTGCATATGGCATCTGGCTCTCTACCAGGAACCTCCCACACCACCTGCCTTGCAAGAAACTGAGCCCCTGGTTTGTGGGGCCATTCAAGGTTCTACGGAGGGTCAATGAGGTGACATACAGGATACAATTACCCAGTCACTACCATATCTCACCCTCTTCATGTCTCCCTTCTGCTCCTCCCCTCGTCAGAGTACTAACCACTGGTCTTGGGATTTGTCTTTACACACACCTGTTAATCATTATCATTCACACCTGGACTCCGTTACCTTCATCTCCTCCCCTTTTTCACTCTCCCATATTCACTCATTTGTTGGTATTGTTCTTGTGTATCGGCGTTCTGCCTTATATTAGTGTTGTGTTCTTGGATATATTAAAACATTTTACTTGCTTTCGACTCACTGCCCCATCATCGTGCACAATGGAATGGCTAAATATGATTTTTAGAGTTACATTTCAATAAATTTCCTTTTGTGGACAACATTCCTTTGTGCTGGCAGTTCTAAGACTCAATTTAAGGGTGCTTATGGTTGGAAGAAGTCACTATATGGTTCGGGTGTTACATAAAATATACTGTTCCCAAGTCAAAGCAGCCACAGTTGCATTATCTTATATTGGCTTCCGTGTCAAACTCTGATACTTTTTGGGCAGCACCTGCAGGAACCGCTGTCAGTGATGGTACAGCAGCTGGATTCGCCTCCTGGCAAGACCCATCTAATGTTCTCCCCAATTGAGGAAGCATCTTCACTCAATGTGCACTGCACACACATGACATGGTCGTAATGTCCGGCGCAGCCTGCCCACCCAAAATGAAAAGCACTGCCACTGCTGTCAGATGTCATTCTTCCAAGATAGGGGACGGTTCATTTTACACTAGCATCCATTCACAACACAGAGTGTTTTTGCTGGTAAGTAGCTTGCTAACGGTCACACCACAGATGAAAGGTTACCAGTATCTTTGGTAGTACATTCTGCTTGCGCTAGCTACTAGTACCTAGCCTACGGTTTGTAAACAAAGCCAAAGCAAGGTGTCGGTGCACATGTTTATGGCCGTACATTTTTTCAATTAGACGTGTAAAGCTGGATGTAAATCAGCCTCCTGAATCCAGGTGTTTGACAATGGGCACGGGGACCAGCAACTTCATGATCAAACTTGACCAATGTACCAACTACAGTCATTCTTCGTACTTGGGTCACTCTACTTTGAACTGGTTTTCACCAAATATAATCACATTTGATAAACATTTTTACTGTTTGGGACTTTTAACACTCGGGACAGATTTCAGACTGGAGACGCACGTTTGTTTATGCATTTATTAGAAAATTAGAAAAATAGGTGGCAATGCAACTAGAAAATGGAAGACAATTCATAAGGCCTTGGTTGTCTCTGCTCGTTCAGGGGAGCTCACTGCCAGAGCAATGTGTCAATTATTACCATTATTAATAAACTACAGGCAGTGAGCGAGCTGTAACCCCCAGACAGTAACAAAAAGCAGAACCAAATAAGTGGAGGGCTGCGGTGATGGTGGGCTAGTAGAAAACAAACGCAGCAGCGATGTTACAGCATCTGCAATAATAAGCAGCAAAGAAAAGGCAATTGCATAGCAGAGGATGGGTGTACAGAAATCAAATCACAGTTTATTACACTGATTTTCTTTTTACATTTAGCAGACACTCTTATCCAGAGCAATTAGTGTTATTTGACTTGCTCAAGGGCAAATTGACAGATTTATCACCTCGTCGGCTCAGGGATTTGAACCAGCTACCTTTCACTTACTGTCCCAACACACTTAACTGCTATGCTATCTGCCACAGGTGCAGCAAAATGATTGTGTTTCTAGCGCCAACAGTGCACTAGTAATGCCTAGCAATTCAAAACAATACTCACATAATTCAAAAACTAAAAAGAAAGAAATATCAGAAAAGGTCCGGAAGTGAGAGTGAGTGTGTGTGCGCGGGACAGTATATGAATAGAAAAGATGTGTACAGCAGTAGTAATATAGGATGAGCCATCACTAGAATACAGTATATACATATGAAGTGGACAACAGTAGTAATATAGGATGAGCCATCACTAGAATACAGTATATACATATGAAGTGGACAACAGTAGTAATATAGGATGAGCCATCACTAGAATACAGTATATATATATGAAGTGGACAACAGTAGTAATATAGGATGAGCCATCACTAGAATACAGTATATACATATGAAGTGGACAACAGTAGTTATATAGGATGAGCCATCACTAGAATACAGTATATACATATGAAGTGGACAACAGTAGTAATATAGGATGAGCCATCACTAGAATACAGTATATACATATGAATTGGACAACAGTAGTAATATAGGATGAGCCATCACTAGAATACAGTATATACATATGAATTGGACAACAGTAGTTATATAGGATGAGCCATCACTAGAATACAGTATATACATATGAAGTGGACAACAGTAGTAATATAGGATGAGCCATCACTAGAATACAGTATATACATATGAAGTGGACAACAGTAGTAATATAGGATGAGCCATCACTAGAATACAGTATATACATATGAAGTGGACAACAGTAGTTATATAGGATGAACCATCACTAGAATACAGTATATACATATGAAGTGGACAGCAGTAGTTATATAGGATGAGCCATCACTAGAATACAGTATATACATATGAAGTGGACAACAGTAGTTATATAGGATGAGCCATCACTAGAATACAGTATATACATATGAATTGGACAACAGTAGTAATATAGGATGAGCCATCACTAGAATACAGTATATGCATATGAAGTGGACAACAGTGGTAATATAGGATGAGCCATCACTAGAATACAGTATATACATATGAATTGGACAACAGTAGTATATAGGATGAGCAATCACTAGAATACAGTATATACATATGAAGTGGACAACAGTAGTAATATAGGATGAGCCATCACTAAAATACAGTATATACATATGAAGTGGGTTAAACAGTGTCGTGTCTTCAGCTTATCATTAAATGAGAAGACTTATTTTATCAAATCAATTATCTTTAATTATTACATGATTAAACTAATCATGTACATTTAATTAACTAGGAAGTTGGGCACCACGGAAAATCCAAAGATTACAAAGTTATAATTTTGCTTATACGACTCTTCAGATATTTTAATATCTGATTAATTAGTCTTCTTTTAATTAATTATTCTTTACCTCACGTCAGTCTCATTCCATACATGGTAAATCGTTGGTTATCTGAACGTACCCAGCCTAAGCTATGAATCATCCACACCCCAATCATTGATTTACTAACTAACTAAACAATCACAGAAATGCATTAACCTCTTGAAACTCTGGGGGCGCTATTTCATTTTTGGATGAAAAACGTTCCCGTTTTAAACAAGATATTTTGTCACAAAAAGATGCTCGACTATGCATATAATTGATAGCTTTGGAAAGAAAACACTCTGAATTTTCCAGAACTGCAAAGATATTGTCTGTGGGTGCCCTAGAACAGGAGCTACAGGCAAAACCAAGATGAAACGGCAACCAGGAAACCAGCGGGATTTTTGAGGCTCCGTTTTCCATTGTCTCCTCATATGGCTGTGAATGCGAGAGGAATGAGCCTGCCCTTTGTCGTTTCCCCAAGATGTCTGCAGCATTGTGACGTATTTGTAGGCATATCATTGGAAGATTGACCATAAGAGACTACATTTTCCAGGTGTCCGCCCGGTGTCCTCCGTCGAAATTGGTGTGTCTTTTTCAGCTGCTGGTATTTTTCCATGCGATTCTGAGGGAAAGCAGGCTTCCACGAACTGCATATCAATGAAGAGATATGTGAAAAAACACCTTGAGGATTGATTCTAAACAACGTTTGCCATGTTTCGGTTGATATTATGGAGTTAATTCGGAAAAAGTTTGACGTTTTGGTGACTGAATTTTCGGTTTGTTTTTCTGTAGCCAAATGTGATGTACAAAACGGAGCGATTTCTCCTACAAAAAGATTCTTTCAGGAAAAACTGAACATTTGCTATGTAACTGAGAGTCTCCTCATTGAAAACATCCGAAGCTCTTCAAAGGTAAATGATTTTATTTATTTGGTTATCTGGTTTTTGTGAAAATGTTGCGTGCTAAATGCTACTCAAAATGCTAAGCTAGCTTAGCATACTCTTACACAAATTAGTGATTTGCTATGGTTCAAAAGCATATTTTGAAAATCTGAGATGACAGTGTTGTTAAGAAAAGGCTCAGCTTGAGAGCAGGCGCATTATTTTCATTTTATTTGCGATTTTCAGAAATCGTTAACGTTGCGTCATGCTAATGAGCCTGAGGCTTTATTCATGATCCCGGATGGGGAGTATCAAGAGGTTTAACAAACAGTAGATATTGGTTACTAACAATGTTAGGGAAGATTCCCTAGTGAGCTAAACTGATTTGACGGCTTGGTGGACAAAGGGAATGACAGCAGAAGCGTCTGATGACAGCAGACTTACAGTGCCTTGCGAAAGTATTCGGCCCCCTTGAACTTTGCGACCTTTTGACACATTTCAGGCTTCAAACATAAAGATATAAAACTGTATTTTTTTTGAAGAATCAAAAAGAAGTGGACTTCTGGAGAGAGTTTGCTGCACTGAAAGTAAAGGGGCTGAATAATTTTGCACGCCCAATTTTTCAGTTTTTGATTTGGTAAAAAAGTTTGAAATATCCAATAAATGTCGTTCCACTTCATGATTGTGTCCCACTTGTTGTTGATTCTTCACAAAAAAATACTGTCTGAAAATTGAGCAGCTGCTGAAAAATGAGCTCCTGTATATATTGAGATTTAAATGTTTTTTTAGAGTGAAGTACATCGAAAAAATCTAAAGAAAACCGCAAGACTCAATAGAAGACAAAACAAGCAACAAACCAAAAGGACAGGCTTTTGAAAAAGTAACTATTTTTCATAAAATTGTACAGTTATCTTAGCTATCTGAATTGCTAGCTGAATTGTTTACCTGTTGCTAGGCAGTTGCTAGGGACTCTCCTGGAAGAAGCTAGCTAGCTATCAAAGAATAACAAAAAGAACAGAAGAAAGGAAGACAAAATAAGGACAAAATAAGGACAGAAGATAAAGGAAAAGAAAAAGGACAACAAAGTGAAACAGTCCTCTAAAGAAACAAGTGACCATAATACAAGAAACATTGCTTCTATTGCAACATTGTAGCAAACATCACCAGTGTTGCTATGGAAATTGTTTACCCACCAGACATCCAAACAGAGAAAGCTAAGAAAAGTTTCAAAGGTTTGTTGATGGGACAGAACCATGAATGCCTGTTTGCAGATCTTACCAGTTACAAAACAAGAGCAAATTTAATTTTTAATACCAATCCAGGGAACATATGGAAAAAGGTTATTTGCAAACATTTTCCTTTCTCAAAAAAGAGGGGCATCAGCCAAGGATGTCAGATCAGCATTTTTGAAGAAGCTGACCAGAGCAACACATATCAAACAGTAAACTTATATATAATGGAACTGTATTGATAAAAGGCAATGATTCAAGCCTCCAGGCTTTTGAGAATAGGTTTGCTACCCTAAAAGCAGACGCTGAAATCATCTCAGAAACTGAGGAAAAAGTCAAGGAGGGAGATGGAGAAAAGCAGACCCCAATGGTCTCTGTGACCCAGCAGGAAGCCCTCAATGTCCCTCTACCTACCTCACCTGCAGCAGACAGAGTCAAGGACATGTCAATTTCAATAAGAACACCTGCTATGCAACGTTTCCACGACACCCTCTCTCTAGTCGAAGCAGAGGTCATAGAACTCAGAGAGAACAAGCTTCAAGAGGAGGACACTGTCCAGAAACTCAAAGAAGAGATGAAACAGTTCAGGGAGGAGAGCAGAGCATCTTTTGCTAAATTAGAAAGCAGAATGGACAAGCTGAGTCAGACAAATGATGACCTCAGAGACCATCTGAGCACAACAAGAAAGGAGCTAGAACAAAAAGAGAGGTACATTGACACCCTCAACCGGCAGCGAGTCATCGTGTCCTCTGTATCTAGAGAACATGTCCACCAGCTTGGGATAACACAATCAGAACCTGAGACCAGCATGGCCTCCACCACACAGCCTGATGACACTGCACCAGCCTACCAGTCTGCTCCACCCCAGGTCAACCTACCAGCCTCCCAGTCTGCTCCAGCCCAGGTCAACTTACCAGCATCCCAGTCTGCTCCAGCCCAGGTCAACTTACCAGCATCCCAGTCTGCTCCAGCCCAGGTCAACTTACCAGCATCCCAGTCTGCTCCAGCCCAGGTCAACTTACCAGCCTCCCAGTCTGCTCCAGCCCAGGTCAACTTACCAGCCTCCCAGTCTGCCCCAGCCCAGGTCAACTTACCAGCCTCCCAGTCTGCCCCAGCCCAGGTCAACCTACCAGCCTCCCAATCTGCTCCAGCCCAGGTCAACTTACCAGCATCCCAGTCTGCTCCAGCCCAGGTCAACTTACCAGCATCCCAGTCTGCTCCAGCCCAGGTCAACTTACCAGCATCCCAGTCTGCTCCAGCCCAGGTCAACTTACCAGCCTCCCAGTCTGCTCCAGCCCAGGTCAACTTACCAGCCTCCCAGTCTGCCCCAGCCCAGGTCAACCTACCAGCCTCCCAATCTGCTCCAGCCCAGGTCAACCTACCAGCCTCTCAGTCTGCTCCAGCCCAGGTCAACCTACCAGCCTCTCAGTCTGCTCCAGCCCAGGTCAACTTACCAGCCTCCCAGTCTGCGCCACCCAGAAAATCACCCACAACTGCAATCCTAATTGATTCAAATGGGAAGTTCTTAGTCCAGGAAAGATTATTCCCTAGACACAAGGTGTATAAGTTCTGGTGTCCTACAGCTGAGAGTGCAATGCAGCTAGTCAGACCAAGATTGACACCCCTGACAACATCATCATCCACACTGGCACAAACGACCTTCATGCTAAAGGTGAAAATGTATCTGGGGCAGTGAGAAGAGTGGCAGAACGGGCACAGGCTATGTTCCCTACAACCAATATAGTTGTGTCCACCCTCCTACCAAGAAAAGACTTCCCATGAAAGTTGATCGACAAAATAAATCAACAGATCACTGTGGACTGTGCCTCACTGCTCAACGTCAGAACGGCTCATCACCTCACTCTGACATGTCAACACTTATATGATAATGTACATCTTGATCAGGACAGTATCAGAACCTTTGCCAAGGACCTAAAAGATGCAACACTTGACAGGGACCCACACACCCATCACCCCAGCAACAAAGGTCCCCCACCCCTCCTTCTGAAACAACAGTACCTCAACCATCCCGAGGAGAAAAGAGCCAGACACAGCTTATTACAGCACAGCTATACTAGACCAGGCCCAACACAGCACACATATTTACCAGACCAGACCCGCCTCAGGACAGCACGACTATACCCATCCCATCACAACACAGCTCTACTAGACCTGGCACATCACAACACAGCTCTACTAGACCCATCCCATCACAACACAGCTCTACTAGACCCAGCCCATCACAACACAGCTCTACTAGACCCAGCCCATCACAACACAGCTCTACTAGACCCAGCCCATCACAACACAGCTCTACTAGACCCAGCCCATCACAACACAGCTCTACTAGACCCACTACTCCAGGGTCGGACAGAACACTGCCCTTCAGGGAAGTAGACCACATGACGCAGTCTACACCTTGTATCAGTCAGATCATCAGCCTACATATGCTGAGGTAACCTCTGGCAGAAGACCACTAGAACAATCAGAGATAGGAGAGGTGCGCCAACTACTGCAACTAATGTGCAGACTACTGAGCTAGACAGTCCCTTTAATTCACACACAGGCACACACGCACACACACACACACACAGGGTTGCAGATTGCATTGTACTTATTTTATGTGCAATCTTATCCCATTCTTATTAATTTGTTTACAACTATTCTTAATTTTATTGACACCAGTATTATAATAATAATTCTGTGTGATGGTGTGTGTGTGTGTATATGTGTATATGTGTATGTATGTATGTATGTATGTATGTATGTATGTATGTATGTATGTATGTATGTATGTATGTATGTATGTATGTATGTATGTATGTATGTATGTATGTATGTATGTATGTATGTATATGTGTATGTATGTATGTATATATATATGTATATGTGTATGTATGTATATGTTTGAGTGTATATATGTATGTGTATATACACGTATGTATGTACGTACGTACGTATGTGTGTATGCATGTATGTATGTATATGTGTATGTATGTGTATATGTGTATATATGTGTGTGTGTGTGTGTGTGTGTGTGTGTGTGTGTGTGTGTGTGTGTGTGTGTGTGTGTGTGTGTGTGTGTGTGTGTATGTATGTATGTATGTATGTATGTATGTATGTATGTGTACAGTGCCTTGCTAAAGTATTCGGCCCCCTTGAACTTTGCGACCTTTTGCCACATTTCAGGCTTCAAACATAAAGATATAAATCTGTATTTTTTTGTGAAGAATCAACAACTAGTGGGACACAATCATGAAGTGGAACGACATTTATTGGATATTTCAAACTTTTTTAACAAATCAAAAACTGAAAAATTGGGCGTGCAAAATTTTTCAGCCCCCTTAAGTTAATACTTTGTAGCGCCACCTTTTGCTGCGATTACAGCTGTAAGTCGCTTGGGGTATGTCTATCAGTTTTGCACATCGAGAGACTGAAATTTTTTCCCATTCCTCCTTGCAAAACAGCTCGAGCTCAGTGAGGTTGGATGGAGAGCATTTGTGAACATTAGTTTTCAGTTCTTTCCACAGATTCTCTATTGGATTCAGGTCTGGACTTTGACTTGGCCATTCTAACACCTGGATATGTTTATTTTTTAACCATTCCTTTGTAGATTTTGCTTTATGTTTTGGATCATTGTCTTGTTGGAAGACAAATCTCCGTCCCAGTCTCAGGTCTTTTGCAGACTCCATCAGGTTTTCTTCCAGAATGGTCCTGTATTTGGCTCCATCCATCTTCCCATCAATTTTAACTATCTTCCCTGTCCCTGCTGAAGAAAAGCAGGCCCAAACCATGATGCTGCCACCACTATGTTTGACAGTGGGGATGGTGTGTTCAGGGTGATGAGCTGTGTTGTTTTTACGCCAAACATAACGTTTTGCATTGTTGCCAAAAAGTTCAATTTTGGTTTCATCTGACCAGAGCACCTTCTTCCACATGTTTGGTGTGTCTCCCAGGTGGCTTGTGGCAAACTTTAAACAACACTTTTTATGAATATATTTAAGAAATGGCTTTCTTCTTGCCACTCTTCCATAAAGGCCTTGTGCAAAATACGACTGATTGTTGTCCTATGGACAGAATCTCCCACCTCAGCTGTAGATCTCTGCAGTTCATCCAGAGTGATCATGGGCCTCTTGGCTGCATCTCTGATCAGTCTTCTCCTTGTATGAGCTGAAAGTTTAGAGGGACGGCCAGGTCTTGGTAGATTTGCAGTGGTCTGATACTCCTTCCATTTCAATATTATCGCTTGCACAGTGCTCCTTGGGATGTTTAAAGCTTGGGAAATCTTTTTGTATCCAAATCCGGCTTTAAACGTCTTCACAACAGTATCTCAGACCTGCCTGGAGTGTTCCTTGTTCTTCATGATGCTCTCTGCGCTTTTAACAGACCTCTGAGACTATCACAGTGCAGGTGCATTTATACGGAGACTTGATTACACACAGGTGGATTGTATTTATCATCATTAGTCATTTAGGTCAACATTGGATCATTCAGAGATCCTCACTGAACTTCTGGAGAGAGTTTGCTGCACTGAAAGTAAAGGGGCTGAATAATTTTGCACGCCCAATTCTTCAGTTTTTTATTTGTTAAAAAAGTTTGAAATATCCAATAAATGTAGTTCCACTTCATGATTGTGTCCCACTTGTTGTTGATTCTTCACAAAAAAATACAGTTTTATATCTTTATGTTTGAAGCCTGAAATGTGGCAAAAGGTCGCAAAGTTGAAGGGGGCCGAATACTTTCGCAAGGCACTGTATATGTGTGTATATATATATAAAACTGTATATATATATATATATATATAGTATTATTTTGATTTGTTTTTTTTTTCGATGTACTTTACTCAAACCAGTGAATATCACTTATTATAAATGAGATCATTAACTATCAGCTCTTGGAATATCCAGGGCCTATACTCTTCACATTTTGGTTATAAAACAACAAATCCAGAATTGCTTAAAAACATCAAGGGACAGGACATCATAATCCTACTGGAAACATGGTGTCGTGGAGACATAAATACTCAGTGTCCCTCAGGCTATAGAGAAAGTTTACTCAGGTGGAATCATCATTTGGCATAAGCGGGACTTAACGCTGGATGAAATGAAAAAAGGTACCACTCACATTTGGCTAAAACTTAACAAAGGTACAATCTATTGTGACAATGATGTATACATATGTGCAGCTTATGCTCCTCCTTCAGATTCATCATATTATGATGATCAGTTTTTTGACAATCTCCAGACAGAAATCATTACATTTCAGGGACAGTAAAGTGCTTCTTTGTGGAGATTTCAATGCAAGAACAGGTTCTGAGCCTGACTACACTGATGCGGGAGGTAACCACCACATATTTGGACACCCCTCCTTATACAGTAGCCCTATTATAAATAATAGAAACAGTCCTGACCAAATACTGAACAAAAATGGAAAGGGGTTAGTACATCTCTGTCGAGCCTTAGGCCTGTACATGCTTAATGGTAGAATCAGAGGGGACTCTTTAGGTCAGTTTACTTACTGCTCAGCTCTTGGGACAA
Organism: Oncorhynchus masou masou; assembly: GCF_036934945.1. Taxonomy (NCBI): domain Eukaryota; kingdom Metazoa; phylum Chordata; class Actinopteri; order Salmoniformes; family Salmonidae; genus Oncorhynchus; species Oncorhynchus masou. The sequence continues at coordinate 45,587,881 of NC_088244.1, forward strand.
GTGTAGTCGATTATGCCATCACTGACATTGACCCCTCTTCCATTAGTGCATTCACTGTCAGACCACAGACACCCTTGTCAGATCACAGTCAGATCAACGTGTTTCTGAAGAAATTAACCGGCAATATTCATTCAAAAAAACAGCCCAATAAACTCTACAACATAAATCAATCATACAGATGGGCTCCAAACAGTGCAGAGAGATTGATTGAAACATTGAACTCAAATGAAATAATGAACTCTATACAGTTTTTCAATAACTCACGGTACCAAAACAATAAAGATGGTGTCAATTCAGCTACTCAAAACATCAACTGCATATTCCAAAAAGCAGCATCGAAAGCAAATTTGAGAAAACCAAAGAAATGCAACATCAGAAGCAAAAATCTAAATGTTTCTGACAAATGGTTTGATAATGAATGTAAAACAATTAGAAAACACTTGAGACAAATGTCAAACAAAAAACATAAGCAGAAAAACAACCCAGAGCTACGATATGAATACTTTGAAACTCTGAAACAGTATAAACAAACACTGAAACGCAAGAAATTTAATTATACCAACAGGACACTTGATGAAATTGAAAACGCAATTGACCAAAATCAGTTCTGGAACATGTGGAACAATTTAAGCACAACAAAGCCACAAGAATTAGCAATACAAGATGTAGGAATTTGGAAAACTTATTTTGATAATCTATACAAAACATCCCACAAAAAGACTTGCAACAGAACCAATTAGAAATTAAAGAAAAATTGAACATCCTTGAATCAGTCATTAAAAACAAACAAAATCCATTAGATTACCCAATAACCCAACAAGAACTAAATGAAAAGCTAAAATCTATTAAATCAAAGAAGGCTTGTGGTCTAGACAACATCAGAAATGAAATGCTGAAAAACAGCACACCTGAGTTGCAAAATGCTGTGCATAAATTGTTCAACATAGTTTTAACTTCTGGCTGCTTCCCTGATGTCTGGAACCAGGGGCTCATTTCCCCTATCCACAAAAGTGGAGACAAATCAGAACCCAATAATTACAGGGGAATTTGCGTAAACAGTAACTTGGGAAAGATGTTCTGTAGCATTTTGAATTCAAGAATTCAAACCTTTGTTCAAGAGAAAAATGTAATAAGTAATGTCAAATTGGCTTTCTCCCTAACCATCGCACTACTGACCATATATACACCTTACACACACTAATTAATAAACACGTCCACCAAAAAAAGAGGGCAAAATCTTTGCTTGCTTTATTGACTTTAAAAAAAGCATTTGATTCGATTTGGCACGAAGGGCTATTCTACAAAATTCTACAAAGTGGGCTTGGAGGTAAGGTATATGACTTAATAAAATGTATGTACACAGAAAACAAGTGTGCAATAAAAATCAAAAACCAAAGAACAGCATTTTTTTCACAATGTCGAGGTGTGAGACAAGGCTGCAGTTTGAGTCCAAATCTTTTCAACATTTATATCAATGAATTAGCAGACATGTTGGACCAATCTCCAGCCCCAGGACTCACACTATTTGACACAGAGGTGAAATACCTGCTATATGCTGATGACTTGGTACTTCTATCACCAACCAAAGAAGGTCTTCAACAGAAAATTAATATTCCAGAGCAATATTGCCATAATTGGGCCCTGTAACGGCATTCTTCGTTTGTTGCAAGAGAGTCGGACCGAAATGCAGCGTGTTGGTTACTCATGTTTTTTAATGAAAACAAAATGACGATTACATAAAAATACTGAGACAAATACAAAAACAACAAAACGGAACGAAAACCTATTACAGCCTATCTGGTGAACACTACACAGAGACAGGAACAATCACCCACGAAATACAGAGTGAAAACCAGGCTACCTAAATACGGTTCCAAATCAGAGACAACGAGAATCACCTGACTCTGATTGAGAACCGCCTCAGGCAGCCAAACCTATGCAACACCCCTACTCAGCCACAATCCCAATATCTAAAAAACCCCACTACGCCAGGAGTCAATCACCACCTTCCGGAGACACCTGAAACCCCACCTCTTTAAGGAATACCTAGGATAGGATAAAGTAATCCTTCTCACCCCCCCTTAAATGATTTAGATGCACTATTGTAAAGTGGCTGTTCCACTGGATGTCATAAGGTGAATTCACCAATTTGTAAGTCGCTCTGGATAAGAGCGTCTGCCAAATGACTTAAATGTAATGTAATGTAATAAACCCATGTCACACCCTGGCCTGACCAACTAATTAACTAATACACAAAATACTAAGACCAAGGCGTGACAGGCCCTGGCAGTAAATTTCCAAAAAACTAAAATCATGATTTTCCAAAAAAAAAACAGATGTCGGAAACACAAATATAAATTCACCCTGAACAACACCTTAATTGAACACACAAAAAATTACACCTATCTTGGTCTGACCATATCTGCATCGGGAAACTTTAATATGGCAGTGAATGCACTCAAAGAAATAGCCCGCAGAGCAATGTATGCAATAAAAATGAAATTATTCAAAATCAACATCCCAATTAGAATTTGGACTAAAATATTTGACAGTGTAATCCTACCAATAGCTCTTTATGGAAGTGGGGTTTGGGGGCCACTCAATAAACTGGACTTTAAAATGTGGGACAAACATCCAATTGAAGCCCTACATGCAGAATTCTGTCGGAAAATCCTACAAGTCCAGAGAAATACACCAACTAATGCATGTAGGGCAGAATTGGGCCGTTTTCCAGTAATAATGAATATACAGAAAAGATCATTAAAATTTTGGCTACATCTGAATTCAAGTCCAAATTCAAGTCTGCAATTTAAATCACTTCAAACCCAAGAGCTGAGCCCAGAAACGAGCCCTCTCAGTCAGCTGGTGTTGGACCTCACCAACCAAGCTGACACCAGCACTGCTTCAAAAGAAAGAATTCCAATAAGCAAAATCATGAACCAATCAAAGGAATCATATTTACAACATTGGAAAAATGAAACAAAATCCCAAAGCCAACTAAATTGCTATCTGACCCTAAACAGAGAATATGAATTGGCTGATTATCTCTACTCTGTCAGAGATACGAAGCAGAGACATATCCTTACCAAGTACAGGCTGAGTGACCACCGATTGGCAATAGAAACCGGCAGACATAAAAAGACATGGCTACCCAAAGAGGAGCGTGTATGTGGTCACTGCATAACAGGGGAGGTAGAGACAGAGATGCACTTTCTCCTTTACTGTGATAAATATTCCTCACAAAGAGATTCATTATTCACAGAAATTACTAAACATATTCCAAATTTTTTCAAATTGAAAAACTAAGAATACTCATGGGCGAAGGAGCAATGGCTCCGCTTGCAGCCAAATATGTATTTTCCTGCCATAGCCTGAGGGACACTGAATAATAACATCTGCATAGTAAGCAGTAACTTACTTATTATTGCTATTATTGTTATTACTGTAATTATTATTATTTTTGTATTTAATTTTGTATTATTATTTACTACACTTTTATATTTGCTATCATGTATAATTTTGTTACAATGTATACATTGTTGCTTTGGCAATATTGACACAATGTTTTTCATGCCAATAAAGCAGCTTGAATTTGAATTTGAGAGACAGACAGAGGGATAGCTAAAGAGAGCAGTGGAGAGAAAGACAGAGAGAGGGAGAGAGAGACAGAGAGAGGGAGAGCGAAAGAGAGCGGTGGAGAGAAAGACAGAGACAGGGAGAGCGAAAGAGAGCAGTGGAGAGAAAGACAGAGAGAGAGACAGACAGAGGGAGAGCGAAAGAGAGCGGTGGAGAGAAAGACAGAGAGAGGGAGAGAGAGACAGAGGGAGAGAGGGCCAACATGAGTTGGCCTCTGTCCTCAGGGTGAGCTCTGTCCAGATGGCTCACTGGAAAGCAGTTATCGTCTCCTCCAGCAGAAAGCTGAATCTCATGCACCATTGAGGATTAGTTAGACGACAGAGCTGTCTACTCATTGGTCTGGAGATGGATGACAGTTTTTAGTCTAATGGTGGTTATGTGTTAGACTGGCAGGCTAATAGGGTTTGGAATGGGCAATTCCCTAGTTGTGGTAGAATTAAGATTATTAAGGGATGACATAAACATGATTTATTTTTTGTACAATGGATTAAAGTGAGCCAAAATAAATCACTCTGCTTTTTGTTTCTGCCTCGAGTTAGTCCTTCTGGAAGTTTTTTTTGGTAAGCAGTCTTCTGATTTTTGTTGTTTGAAGTAATACAGATGTCTGGATGAATAGAATGACAGACACACTCGTTACCTTTGCTATCACCTGATGACATGTAAAACATGTTCTCATCGATACATTATCAAGAAACAAAAGGAGCAGGTACACAAATGTTCAGCTGTAGTCAGAGATAGGTCTGCTAGTTAATTATCACACCTTTCATTGAAATATTTCCTCTGTGAAGGGATGTAAAAAAACAGCCTCCATTCTTGTTATAGCGTAAATGTTCTATTTGTTACAGCCTTCACTGAGTTCTTATAGGGCAATTATTCCACATTCAGATGAATGCTAAAAAAAGTATGGATAGAAATTCCCCATGTGTGAGTGTTCGATCAGAAATCCACAAAGATCCATGCCACTACTTGATCAGTGTAATTCACTATGAAATATCCCCTTTACGCCTCAGTGGTCACATCTGGCCCAGAAATTAATTTTGGTTAGCCATTCCAATGTCGCAATAAAAATGAATTAGCATGACAAGTTTATCTCTGAAAAGACTCACAGACCAAAGTTGTATAAATTAATTTCAATAAGAACTAGACGGTGGTCTTTTCAAAATGTCTGCCGCACTCTCCCACTTGACCTTCAAGTGCCCATTGTTCTCAGAGTAAGTACCTCCATGAAAGTCCATATCTGCAATCATTTTATATCACCATGCCCTAAGGTAATAGATGCTGGGGTAGAAACTCAACCACTAAGCAGGATAAAAATAATGAGAAAATTCAAGTACGGCCGATGTGGAATGGCTTGCAAGTTAGCTGTGTGCACTCATAGCATCCAGACGGTGAAGTCACCTTCTTTGAGACCAAGAAGTTACCCTTGCGGCGGGTAACGCTGCATAGAGTGCCGAGGTATTGTTGGGAAGAGGAGATTTCTGGTTCGAGCTCAGTGAGGGACGAACATGATCCAACCTGTTACACAGGTATAGATTGTATAGTTGGCATAGAGCAAAACCCCAATATTGACATGTTTTCGGTTGTTGATTGTGTGGGCTTTGTTGAAAAAACCTAACTATTATGTGGATGGTATCTTCCTTCCATTTGCATGTTCTTGGTCATGAAGGCCAGTTGTTGCTTTTCATCCACCTCGGGTAATTTGGAGTTATCTGGGCTGAGCAGTGAGATGGTGATTAACACCATTAACAATCCCTTCAGGAGATTCACTGTCGAGAAAAGAGATTGTGTCTGATCTCTGTGGTATAGAGAGGGAGTCACTGAGGGGGTCTGCGCCATCACAGAGTTGCCATAGCAGGGTGGAAAGGAGAGACGGACATGATATGAACAGGGGTTGCTGGGTAATTGAGACCGCAGGGAGTCCATTTTGTGTCTGAGGAGATCTCACCGTCCTTCCACATCATGTCATCAAAGCTTCTGCAGTCCAAGGCACGTTCTTTTTATCAGCTCACCCACTCCCCAGTGGGATCCAGACACTGACAGGGTCAGATCATTACCAAAGAGGAACAGATAGAAGCTTTGGGTTTTTGACATGGTGGTGACAACATTTAGTGGCAACTTTTCAAGGTGAAACAGACATTTCTTCTCATTATCACACACAAATCTGGAAGATCTATTACAAAAAAAGGTACGACGTTGAGCCATCAAGGATTTTTAAGCTGTCCCTGTAGGATAACCCTTTCTGGTTCCAGGTAGAACCCTTTTAACCAAATAAGTTTCTCCTACATAGGGACAGTTCATCAACCATCTGTCAATCACTTGACTCTATTTCCTGACAGTCATGATCATTGCAAGGATGTGTAGAAGCATATAAAGGCCCCGCATTGGATTAGCTTTGTTTCATCACTGACAGCAACCTGTTACAAAGATGTTAATTCAGAATTACATTAGAATTCCTCTATACTCAGTCAACATCAAGGGGAAGCCCTTGGCATTTCTCTCTTTTTCTCCCTCTTCCCACTGTCTTTGTCTGCCTGTTGTTCCATCTCTTTCGCTCTCTCCCTTTCTCCTTCTGATGAGGGATAGGATAGCATCATGTGGTCTGCAGCAGGCACTGATTAAAAGCTAAAAGGTGTGGCTGTATTGATATTGTATTCCTACTCAGAATTTTTGAACGCTTGCGCTTTGAAAAAAGGGGGTTTTTGGCAGTCCCTATAAGAGATTCCTTTTTGGTTCCAGGCATAACACTTTTGGGATACATGCAAACCCTCTATTGCCAATGTATGTCTATGGAGATTGCATGGCAGTGTGTTCGATTTTAATCACCTGTCAGCAATGGGGTTGGTTGACCTTTGACCTCTCACTCACCTTCGGTTGAATGAGGAATGAGGAAAAGCTCAGTGTTGTTTCGAAAAAATGTGTTGTTTGTTGTTCTGAAAGTGTATTGGAATGTTCTTGGTAGCTAGCTAACTTTTTAGTTTGGATCCTGCGACGCAGTTAGCATCAGTTGCTGGGACTGCTAGTCTCTATCCAGTGATCTTGCCAACCAAGGACCATTCTATTTGGGCTTGCAGATAGCCTAGCTGCTAACTATATGCATACCAAGCTAGCTGGATTCTCTTAAGGCCTTGAACGCAGCCCGTGACACAGTGAGCCATTGTGGCTGGGACCACGGATTTTCCTGGCTTTGTGGCTGTCTAGATCCCTGCTGTTTGTTGTTTTCAATATTCTGCGTGACCTGCCCTGTCTGGAAATGAGAGGAGTAACAGCCTAACATACGTTGCTAGCTACCATGGCAAAGACCAGTGGTGCCTATCTATCACGCATGAAGGATATTTTAAACAAAAATAGTTCTACAAGCAGTTGTTACAACAAGAAAATAGTGTTTTGTCCAAATACTGGTGGATTCAACAAATAAAAGAATGGACGATCTGACCAGAGAGGTCCAGGACCTGAAGAACAGGTTGCAGTTCTCCCAGGGTCAGCTCGATTAGTTACAACAGGAGAACGGCAAGATGACAGCAATCTGTAAGTCATTGAGAGAGGACATCAATTCTGTATGTGAATCCATGATAACAATGACAGATAAATCTCGAGGGACAATCAAGGCGGAACAACATGGTTGTGGACGGAATTGCAGAATCTCCACATGAGACCTGGACGGACAACGTGAGGAAATTATCTCTGAGAAATTGAAGATGGGTCACAGGTAGACTGAGGTGGAGCATGCCCACAGTAAAACAAAGCACCAGCCCAGGTGACAGGCCCAGGCTGATGGTGGTCAAGTTCCTGAGGTCCATGGACCCCGGTAGTTGTTATGAAAACTTACGGGGAACGTATATCTTCCTCAGCGAGGACTATCCTGAAGCTGTGTGCGAGTAGATGAAAGAACTGATCCCAGTCATGAACGCTGCCAGAGCGCGTGGGGACATTGCTTACATCCGCTATGACAGCCTCAATGTCCACCCTCCCTAACAGAAGCCTGCATGGGATGAGAGAGCCAAGCCTATGGGTTTGTAGCTTCAACCACACACACACCAATTGAGGACTGATGAATGTATATTTTTTTCTCTTGCTTTGTTTGCTCTTTTCAGTATAATGTCTAACTGTCACGACTTCCGCCGAAGTTGGTCCATCTCCTTGTTCAGGCGGCGTTCGGCTGTCGACGTCACCGGTTTTCTATCTGCCACCGATCCACTTTTCATTTTCCATTTGTTTTGTCTTCATTGTACACACCTGGTTTCCATTCCCATAATTATATGTTCCTTATTTAACCCTCTGGTTCCCCATGGTTTTGTGCGTGTTTGTTCATTGCAAGTTTGTCTGTATTTGTGAGCTTGATTATTTTCCTTCTTGGTACATTTGTTGTTTTGAGTAAAGTTACGTGAATTACTCATCTCTGGGTCCTGCGCCTGTCATGATTGTTATAATAAATGTCTGACCAAGGCGCAGCGTGCGTAGGGTTCCACATGTTTATTCAATAAAACTCACAAAAAACAATGAAGAGTAACGATACGTGAAGCAAATGCAGTACTCACAGGCACTACACAAAAACAAGATCCCACAACAAGATCCCACAATATTTAGGCAGTGGGAAAAGGCTGCCTAAATATGATCCCCAATCAGTGACAACGATAGACAGCTGCCTCTGATTGGGAACCATACCAGGCCAACATAGAAATAACAAAACTAGAATGCCCACCCTAGTCACACCCTGACCTAACCCAAAATAGAGAATATAGGATTTCTAAGATCAGGGTGTGACAGGACCCCCCCCCCCCAAAGTTGTGGACTACGGACGCAAAACCTGACTCTATAGGGGAGGGTCCGGGTGGGCATCTAGACTCTGTGGCAGCTCCGGTGCGGGGATCGTTGCCGGAGGAACCGGACCGTGGATCGTCGCCAGAGGAACCGGGCCGTGGATCCGTCCCTGGAGGCTCCGGGTCCTGGATCCCTGCTGGAGGCTCCGGGCCCTGGATCCCCTGCTGGAGGCTCCGGACTGGTAACCGCCGCTGGAGGTTCCGGGCCCTGGATCCGCCGCTGGAGGCTCCGGACTGGGAACCGCCGCTGTAGGCTCCGGACTGGGAAGGCTGGTGCATGGAGGCCTAGAGCATGGAGCTGGCACAGGGCATACCGTGATGGGGAGACGCACTGGAGGCCGGGTGCGTGGAACCGGCACAGGACATACCGGGCTGGGGAGACGCACAGGAGGCCTGGAGAGTGTAGCCGGCACAGGATGTACTGGGCTCTGAAGGCGCACTAGAGGACAGATGACAACCTTAGTACGGCACGTGAAACGTGAAGCAAATGCAGTACTCACAGGCACTACACAAAAACAAGATCCCACAACAAACAGGTGGGAAAAGGCTGCCTAAATATAATCCCCAATCAGAGACAACGATAGACAGCTGCCTCTGATTGGGAACCATACCAGGCCAACATAGAAATAACAAAACTAGAATGCCCACCCTAGTCACACCCCGACCTATCCCAAAATAGACAATAAAGGATCTCTAAGTTCAGGGATTGACAGCGCCTGACCCGCCTTGCTTGCTACACCTAGACGCCTTACACTATCTTTGATAAGTTACCCAGGAAAATGCTGGAAATAGCCCATATTAATATGTAGCCTTATAAATAAGGTTCATGAAATCAAGAACTTGCTGACTGACATCAGATAACATTCATATATTAGCCATTTCTGAAACTCACTTAGATAATTCATTTGATGATGCAGCAGTAGCAATGAAAGGATATAACATCTATATAAGAGGCATAAATGCTTATGGGGGAGGTGTTGCTGTATATATATATATATTCAGAGCCATATCTCTGTAATGCTTAGAGAAGATCTTATGTCAAGTGTTATTGAAGTGTTTGCAGGTTGCAGGTTCACTTGGTACATATAAGCCTTTTCTTTTGGGTGTTTTGGTATAGGCATCTTGTTAATCGACCCATCGTGTCCGATTTTTTAAATGTTTTACAGCGAAAACACAACATATATTTGTGTTAGATCACCACCAAATCTAAAAAAAACACAGCCATTTTTCCCAGCCAAAGATAGTCACAAAAGCAGGAATAGAGATAAAATGAATCACTAACCTTTGATAATCTTCATCAGATGACACTCATAGGACATCATGTTACACAATAGATGTATGTTTTATTCGATAATGTGCATATTTATATCCACAAATCTCGGTTTACTTTGGCGCCATGTTCAGAAATGCCTCCAAAATATCCGGAGTAATTACAGAGAGCTACGTCAGATAACAGAAATACTCGTCATAAACTTTGATAAAAGATACATGTTTTACATATGATTAAAGATACACTTGTTCTTAATCAACCTGTGTTTACAAACACTACAGGAACAAGATCATCCACATGTATCAATCACATTTTTACTAATATTGTAGAACTTCGTTCTAAAGCTGTTTCCATACCCATTGGATGCAGTAATCACAATATAGTGCCTATATCCAGGAAAGACAGGAAAGACAAAGTTCAATAGTGTATCAGAGATCATACAAAAGATTTTGCTGTGACTCTTATGTGGATCATGTAAAAAATATTTGTTGGTCTGATGTGATTAATGAGGAGCATTTATGAAATTGCTTCTTCAATTATTGATAAATATGCACCGGTTAAGAAAATGACTTTTAGAACTGTTAAGGCTCTGTGAATTGAAGAGGAATTGAAAAAGTGTATGGTTGAAAGAGATGGAGCAAAATGAGTGGTTAATGAATCTGGCTGCACATCTGACTGGCTGACTGCAAATTGAGAAATGGTGTGACTAAACTGAACAAAAAGAAGAATAAACTGTATTATGAAGCCAAAATCAATGACACAAAGAATTATGGAAAAACAACTTGGATACTTTAAATGAAATTATGGGCAGAAAGACAAATTACATTGAATCAGATGGCTTATTCATCACAAAACCATTTAATGCTGCCAATTATTTGAATGATTATTTCATTGGCAAAGTGGGAAAATTTAGGCAGGAAATGCCAACAATGAACAGTGAGCCATCATATTCATGCATAAAAAACGAATAATGAAAGAAATGCATTGGGAAAGAGACAGGGGTGATACCTACAGAAGGCAGTTGTACAACTGGATGCATTCATTACAAGTTTGAATCCTGTAAGGTTAGTGTGGGAGAGGTGGAAATTAGAGAGAGACAACTTAGATGGAAAGCTACTAAGGATGGTAGCTGACTATATAGTCACTCCTATCTGTCATGTCTTTAATCTAAGCCTCAAGGAAATTCGTTGTCTTCAGGCCTGGAGGGAAGCCAATGTAATTCCACTACCCAAGAGTGGTAAAGCGGCCTTTACTGGTATTAACAGCAGACCTATAAGCTTGCTTCCAGCTCTTATAAAACTGTTGGAAAAAAATGTGTTTGACCAAATACAATGCTATTTATTTTTAAACAAATTAACAACAGACTTTCAGCATGCTTGTGGAGAAGGGCACTCAACATGTACTGACACAAATGACTGATGATTGGTTGAAATAAATTGATAATAGGAAGATCGTAAGAGCTTTACTGTTAGATTTCAGTGCAGCCTTTGATATTTTTGACTATATCCTGTTGAAAAAACGTATGCGCTATGGCTTTTGCACTTCTGTCATATAGTGGATTTAGAGCTATCTTTCTATTAGAACTCAAAGGATGTTCTTTAATGGAAGCTTCTCCAAAGTTAAACATGTATAGTGTGGTGTACTGCAGGGCAGCTCTCTAGGCCCTCTTGTCTATTTTTACCAATGACCCATCACTGACATGAAACAAAGCATGTGTGTCCATGTATGCTGATGATTCAACCATATACGCATCATCAAGCATAGCTAATGAAGTCACTGAAACCCTTAACAAAGAGTTGTATTATGTTTTGGAATAGGTGGCCAGTAATAAACTGGTCCTGAACATCTCTAAAACTAAGATCATTGTATTTGGTACAAATCATTCCCTAAGTTCTAGACCTCAGCTGAATCTGGTAATGAATGGTGTGGCTGTTGAACAAGTTGAGGAGACTAAATTACTTGCCGTTACCTTAGATTGTAATCTGTCATGGTCAATAAACATATAGATTTAATGGTTGTAGAGGTCTGTCCGTAATAAACAGATGCTCTGCTTTTTTGACACCACACTCCAGAAATCAAGTTCTGCAGGCTCTAGTTTTGTCTAATCTTGATTATTGTCCTGTCATGTGGTCCAGTGCTGCAAGGAAAGACCTAGTTAAGCCGCAGCTGGCCCAGAAGAGAGTAGCAAGTATTGCTCTTCATTGTAATCAGAAGGCTGATATAAATACTATTCATGCCAGTCTCTCTTGGCTAAGAGTTGAGGACAGACTGACTGCATCACTTCTTTTTATAAGAAACGTTGTGTTGAAATCTCCAAATTGTTTGCATAGTCAACACACAGCTCTGACACACACACTTACTCCGCCAGACATGCCACAGGGGGTTATTTTCACTGTCCCTAAATCCATAGCAAACTCAAGAAAGTGTACAGTATTTTATATTTTTATATTTTATAGATCCATTACTAAGTTTGTGTGTATGCATTGATATGGAGGGTACGTGTGCCTTTTTAAAAACGTATGTAGTTCTGTGATTGAGCTGTTCATGTCTATTAATGTTCTGTATTATGCCATGTTTTATGTTTTGTGTGGACCCCAGGAAGAGTAGCTACAGCTAATGGGGATCCTAAAATACCTCTATAGAAAGGGCTCTACATGGAACCCAAAAGGGTTCTACCTAGAATCAAAAGGTTCTTGAACCCTTTTAGGTTCTAAATTGCACCTTTTTTTCTGAGAGTGTACATTGTGGTGGTTAATTTTTATACTATCAAATGAGGAGAGACAAACTTATCACACAAGTCAGAGTTATAATTCAACTAAATATTTAATAATGAGAGCTTTGCAATAGCAATGACTTGTCAACGATTCATAATTTCTAATGATCCATTGAGAGTGGCGAGACAAAAGTACAAAGGTATTTTATAGCCAAGATACACCCCATTTCAACCTACATGATGAACAACAGATACATAGAATGGGTCACAAGGTGAGACTTTTTAAATGAGAAAGGAGTATCCCGTAGCCAGATAGCATTCGCTATAAATTATTGTTCAGTTTGGTCCCTAAGAAGAGGTTCCTACCTCGTTCCTGGTACTCACAGCACAAAAACACCAACTCAACCAATGGCATAAATCAATTGTCAACTCCAGACACTACCACACACATCCCCCAAGGCCAAAGGAGGGAGTGACTGGCACACAAACATTGCGGAAACCAGTAATTGGTTCCCCATTAATCACACCATCCCTTCACATGGTTTAGAATAGCTAAAGACACATTCACATATGAAGACAATGTTCTCTCCTGTCCTCTTCCATTTCTGATATTCTGCATCGCACCAGAGACATGTGAAAGACAAGCCTGACGTCTCCCCTCTCTGGGCCCCGGGTGACTGAGCCCCAGCTGAGGGAAGAAGTGCAACTGCCAACACCAGTCAAAGGGATACATTCTACTAACACGTGTATCACATAAGCATATGTGCATAGATAAGAGATCTTAATTATCTATATTACACAACTAATTCTGATTCATCCGCCACAACTTGCCAGCATGTGAACCTCATTACGCGCTTGCGTTCTTCATTTTCTTTTTGTGCTCTTGAATACAATGAATGTTGAACAAAAAGAGGTGTGTGCGTCCGTGTGTGCGAGAGACAGAGTATATGATTACTTCATTGAGTGAGTGAGTTCGACTGCAAGTGGGTTTGAAAGAGTGCACACTTACAGACCCTAATAAAATATTGGTGGGATAAGCAATTTGCAACTAAGCCAAGCTCCTGCATTAAATGGAGTACATTTACATTAATGAGGGAAGTACAGAGGCCATATAGTAATGAACTCTTATCTCCAGTAACAACCTTGACTCAGACTTAACATAGTAAACGTAAATCCGGGACACTCCAATTAATAGGATACGTTACGTTTGTATGTTATGTATTAACTTGCGGATGTCGTTCATCCATCATCCATGATATGTTATGGATTGCAATTCTCTCTCTCTCCCTCTCTCTTTTTTTTCTGTCCTCTCATTCCCCAATCCCTCTCTCTTTGTACACCACCCTCTCTCCCTCTCCCTTGTTCCCCCCCCCTGTGTCTCGGTGTGAAGCGTGCAACTCATTCGTTTGCTTCCTGCGCTCCCCTTCAGTCCGTCCTTCACATCTCGCTGCACTCCTAAGAAGTCATTTATGCCACCCGATCCCCATATGCTTTCATCACCATTCTACAACAGCAGCACAGGTGCTCGTAAAAATATGAATACATCTCCGAGGCTGTCTGCTTTATAAAAATGGCATTATCCCGTGTAATGATGCAGCTCTTCGATAGCTGAAGAAGAAGAGAAAGGGCGTAATAAAGCAGGGCGCGTCTGGAATCTTGTAAATGCAAAATAATAAAATGACTATTTGTCATTCATGGGAGAGAATGGGATATCAGTGGATAATCTTGACTGGGTTCTGCCTGCTGCTCACATGTTATTGCAGGGGTCTGGGTTTTTGAAGTTGCTACTGTGTGGAGCAAGGTGAGGGTGTGCTGCATGTGTGTCATTTGTTGATGCACTGTATAATGAGACATTTGCATACCTTCATTATGCTGGATAAAGATTTTTCGTCATTAACAAATGTAATGTGATTGTATGGTTCAGTATATGTTCTGTATTTCAATTATTAGTCTACCTTTCACATGAGTTTGAGGAAACCCGGTATATATATATATATATATATATATATATATATATATATATATATATATAAAATGGCAAGAAAAAGTATGTGACCCCTTTGGAATTACCTGGATTTCTGCATAAATTGGTCATCAAATTTGATCTGATCTTCATCTAAGTCACAACAATAAACAAACATAGTGTGGTTAAATTAATAGCATTATTGTATTTGTCTTGTATATATTTAATACACCATTTAAATATTCACAGTGTAGGTTGCAAAAAGTATTTGAACCCCTAGGCTAATGACTTGGACTCAGGAGTCAGCTAACCTGGAGTCCAGTCAATGAGACGAGATTGGAGATGTTGGTTAGAGCTGCCTTGCGCTAAAAAAACACACACAATTTTAGTTTGTTATTCACAAGAAGCATTGCCTGGTGTGAACCATACCTCGAACAAAGGAGATCTCAGAAGACCTAAGATTAAGAATTGTTGACTTGTATAAAGCTGGAAAGGGTTACAAAAGTATTTATAAACCTTGATGTTCATCAGTCCACAGTAAGACAAATTGTCTATACATGGAGAAAGTTCAGCACTGTTGCTACTCTCCCGAGGAGTGGCCATCCTGCAAAGATGACTGCAAGAGCACAGTGCAGCATGCTCAATGAGGTTAAGAAGAATCCTAGACGGTCAGCTAATGAAATCTCTGGAACATGCTGACATATCTGTTGATCAGTCTACAATACGTAACACACTAATCAAGAATGGTGTTCATGGGAGGACACCACGGAAGAAGCCACTGCTGTCCTAAAAAGCATTTCTGCATGTCTGAAGTTTGCAAAAGTGCACCTGGATGTTCCACAGCGCTTCTGGCAAAATATACTGTGGACAGATAAACTACAGTTGAGTTGTTTAGAATGAACACACAACACTATGTGTGGGGAAAGATATGCACAGCAAACCAACATCAAAACCTCATCCCAACTGTAAAGTACGGTGGCGGGAGCATCATGGGGGCTGCTTTGCTGCCTCAGGGCCTTGACAGCTTGCAACCATCGACTGAAAAATGAATTCCCAACTTTATCAAGACATTTTGCAGGAGAATGTAAGGCTATCTGTCTGCCAATTGAAGCTCAACAGAAATTTGATGACGCAACAGGACAACAACCCAGAACACAGAAGCAAATCAACAAGAGAATGGTTTCAACAGAAGAAAATACGCCTTCTGGAGTTGCCCAGTCAAAGTCCTGACCCCAACCCGATTGAGATGCTGTGGCATGACCTCGAGAGAGCAGATCACACCAGACATCCCAATAATATTGTTGAACTGAAACAGTTTTGAAACAGTTTTGTAAAGAGGAATGGTCCAAAATTCCTCCTGACCACTGTGCAGTCTGATCCTCAACTACAGAAAACATTTGGTTGAGGTTAATACTGCCAAAGGAGGGTCAACCACTTATTAAATCCAAGGGTTCACATACTTTTTTCCACCCTGCACTGTGACTGTTTACACGGTGTGTTCAATAAAGACATGAAAACATATAATTGTTTGTGTGTTATTAGTTTAAGCATACTGTGTTTGTCTATTGTTGTGACCTAGATGAAGATCCGTACGCTGCCCGCACACGCCCGCCCGGCTAGCATCACCACCCTGGACTGTTCTGACCTAGAATATATGGACAACTATAAATACCTCGGTGTCTGGCTAGACTGTAGACTCTCCTTCCAGACTCATATTAAACATCTCCAATCAAAAATCAAATCTAGAATCTGCTTTCTATTTCGCAACAAAGCCTCCTTCACTCACGCCGCCAAGCGTACCCTAGTAAAACTAGGCATCATTAATCAGATACATGTCTGCTGCATTCGATCAGACTGTCTGCCTCTTACTTTCTCTCCCGCACACACACACACACACACATTTCTGTGTTGTGGTTTGTGTATTTGCATGTATGTATTTCAGGAAATGGCTTCCTGAAATTCTCCCCATGCAGCTGATTCGTCAGCCCCATTGATGATTGGAGAGCTGACCCCGCCCCTTGTCAGGACGCAGCTGTCTTCAATTACCAACTCCTTCTGAAGCTATATAAACCAGTGTTCTGTTGCTCAGAAGTGAGATGATTGCTGAGAGAGGAGGCTGATGGCGATATCATATGTTGTTGTTTTTTTGCCAAGAGTGAGACAGGCAGTTTTGGTATGAACTATGTTAGTTGTTGCTGGGAGCAGCTTTGGTATGTTCTGCGTGATTTTGTTGCTCAGTCAGATAGAGCTTATTTGAGGTCCTGTGTTTCTCAGTTTATTTGTGAAATTGTTTAGAATATTGTCTCATAGGTTCCCAGGGGGGAAAGGACCGAGGGAGTGCTTAGGCAAGAGGCCCGCGGGCATACATATACCCGTAGTATATTCACTGTCTAGGCACACTAGGTAAGACCTGGGCGGACCACCCCCCGTATTTTGGTTAGCGCACCAGGTGGTGCTAAATTAGGTAAGTATTGGTTAGGCAGGTAAGATAGAGGGGGGGGCTTTGACATTTGCTTTCTCTGCTTTGGTTCCGTCCAGCCCCTTTTCCCCATATTACCGTGTGAAGGAATACATTCCTTGTAAACGGTATATTCTCTGCCTTTTGTCATCCTTACTTGCACCTACAGTCCCATGCCTCTTTCACTTTACGGGCAGTTGAGTTGTAGCAGGGTGTTGCGTTCCCTCTTCATAGAGGTGTGTGTGTGTGTGTAACACACACCCATCCTTCCTTGTTTTATTTGATGTGAATACAGCTTTATCTAGAACTACAGGCTGTTATCTAGTAACTGTATGTCTAGAATTAAACAATTCTAAAAGTTGGCCCACTCTCCAACTATATGGCTGAGTTTTTCCTGGGCAGGTGACGATGGTCAGATCAAACTACGGGCCCTTCTCTTAAATGGCTGTAAAGTGAAGGGAGAGGTGGTGTAACTCGTGAGAGCCCTCTTCCTTTTAGCTGAGGTCATCTGGCACCAACCAAATGGCCTTTCAGAGTGGGAGGCCAAACATCCAGACAGGGCATTGGACAGGGAGGGGGAGGGAGCGAGGGGAAACAGGACAGGCAGGGAGACTGAGAGAATGACCGAGAGTGAAAATCAAGTGCGGGCAAGAGTAGTAGAACTACTAGTGGTGGCTAGCTGTCCATGACTTCGTCCAGGTGACAGGGCCTCTGGGTCATGGAGCTGGACACGTTGCATCACTCACCTCACGCCTGATTGGACAAGGAGGTATGACAGCTTTAAGTAATATGTTTTATCCCTAGGACGCTAACACACTGACACATGCTCACCAACACACACCCACATGTACACGCACAAACCAGTTTAAAATTAGGGAGGACGATTATTTCTTATGAACATGGACTTATTTCCCAAAGATTGGAAAGCTACCGCGGTCATCCCCCTCTTCAAAAGGGGTGACACTCTAGACCCAAACTGCTACAGACCTATATCTATCCTACCAGGTCTTTCTAAGGTCTTCGAAAGCCAAGTTAACAAACAGATTACTGACCATTTCGAATCTAACCATACCTTCTCCGCTATGCAATCTGGTTTCAGAGCTGGTCATGGGTGCACCTCAGCCACGCTCAAGGTCCTAAACGACATCATAACCACCATCGATAAGAGACAATACTGTGCAGCCATATTCTTTGACCTGTCCAAGGCTTTCGACTCTGTCAATCACAACATTCTTATTGGCAGACTCGACAGCCTTGGTTTCTCAAATGATTGCCTTGCCTGGTTTACCAACTACTTCTCTGATAGAGTTCAGTGTGTCAAATCGGAGTGTCTGCTGTCCGGAACTCTGGCAGTCTCTATGGGTGTGCCACAGGGTTCAATTCTTGGGCCGACTCTTTTCTGTATACATCAATGATGTTGCTCTTGCTGCTGATGATTCTCTGATCCACCTCTAAGCAGACGATACCATTCTGTATACTTCTGGCCCCTAATTGGACACTGTGTTATTAACTAACCTCCAGACGGGCTTCAATGCCATACAACTCTCCTTCCGTGGCCTCCAACTGCTCTTAAACGCAAAAAAAAACTAAATGCATGCTATTCCATCAATCACTGCCCGCACCTGCCCGCCCGTCCATCATCACTACTCTGGACGGCTCTGACAACTACAAATACCTGGGTGTCTGGTTAGACTGTAAACTCTCTTTCCAGACTCACATTAAGCATCTCCAATCCAAAATTACATCTAGAATCGGCTTCCTATATCGCAACAAAGCATCCTTCACTCATGCTGCCAAACATACCCTCGTAAAACCGACCATCCTACCGATCCTCAACTTTGGTGATGTCATCTATAAAATAGCCTCCAACACTCTACTCAACAAACTGGATGCAGTCTATCACGGTGCCATCCGTTTTGTCACCAAAGCCCCATACACTACCCACCATTGCGACCTGTACGCTCTCGTTGGTTAGCCCTCGCTTCATACTCGTCGCCAAATCCACTGGCTACAGGTTATCTACAAGTCTCTGCTAGGTAAAACCCCGCCTTATCTCAGCTCACTGGTCACCATAGCAGCACCCACTCGTAGCACGCACTTCAGCAGGGAAATCTCACCGGTCACCCCCAAAGCCAATTCCTCCTTTGGTCGTCTTTCCTTCCAGTTCTCTGCTGCCCATGACTGGAACAAATTGCAAAAATCTCTGAAGCTGGAGACTCATATCTCCCTCACTAGCTTTAAGCACCAGCTGTCAGAGCAGCTCACAGATCACTGCACCTGTACATAGCCCATCTGTGAACAGCCCATCTATCTACCTACCTCATCCCCATACTGGTATTTATTTATTTATTTTGCTCCTTTGCACCCCAGTATCTCTACCTGTACATTCATCTTCTGCCGATCTACCATTCCAGTGTTTAATTGCTATATTGTAATTACTTCGCCACCATGGCCTATTTATTTCCTTAACTAACCTCATTTGCACTCACTGTATATAGACTTTTTGTTTTTCTTTTGTTCTACTGTATTATTGACTGTTTTGTTTATTCCATGTGTAACTGTGTTGTTGTATGTGTCGAATTGCTACACTTTATATTGGCCAGGTCGCAGTTGTAAATGAGAACTTGTACTCAACTAGCCTACCTGGTTAATTAAATAAAGGTGAAATAAAAAAAATCAAATAAAGAAATTATATTACAGCATATTGGAGGACTTCGATAGCATAGGCCAGTGGTTCCCGAAATGTGGGGCATGCCCCCTAGGGGGGGCGCGAGGAGTCGGCCACATTTTGTTTATATAAATTCAATGCCTGTAAACTTCTTGACGCTACCCATCCCGGTACCTGGATAATTGTCATCAGCAAACGCTGAATAGCGTAGCGCCTCAGTCAAATAATATTACTAAAAATATTCATATTCATGAAATCACAAGTGCAATATTGCAAAACACAGTTTAGCCTTTTAATCCACCTGTCTCAGATTTTGATATTATGCTTTACAGCGAAAGCAATCCAAGCGTTTAAGTTTATCGCTCGCATGACAAAACATTAAGTACACTTAGCATCAGGTAGCTTGGTCATGAAAAGCAATCAAATTAATTGTTTACCTTTGATCTTTGGATGTTTTCACTCATGAGACTCCCAGTTACACAACAAATGTTCCTTTTGTTCCATAAAGATTATTTTTATATCCAAAATACCTCCGTTTGTTTGGCGCATTATGTTCAGAAATCCACAGGAAAGAGCGGTCACGACAACGCAGACAAATTCCAAATAATATCCGCAATGTCCACAAAAACATGTCAAACGTTTTTTATAATCAATCCTCAGGTTGTTTTTAAAATATATAATCAAAAGAACCAAGGGGAGTGGCAGATATAGGGAAGATAATCACAGAGGTGATGGAGTCCAGGTGAGTGTCATGAGACAGAGTCAATAACACCTGAGGAAAGAACCAAGGGGAGTGGCAGATATAGGGAAGATAATCACGGAGGTGATGGAGTCCAGGTGAGTGTCATGAGACAGAGTCAATAACACCTGAGGAAAGAACCAAGGGGAGTGGCAGATATAGGGAAGATAATCACGGAGGTGATGGAGTCCAGGTGAGTGTCATGAGAGAGAGTCAATAACACCTGAGGAAAGAACCAAGGGGAGTGACAGATATAGGGAAGATAATCACAGAGGTGATGGAGTCCAGGTGAGTGTCATGAGGCGCAGGGGAGCGAGACGATGGTGACAGGTGTGTGGGATAATCAGCAGCCTGATGACCTAGAGGCCGGAGAGGGAGTATACGTGACATGGTATCAGTTGCTTTCTCAAAGAATCAGGTATCTGCCTTACGTAGCAGAATAGCTAGCTCCACTTGCAATGCAGAATAGCATTAGTATAGGTATAGGTATATATAGTAATAGGTTTTTAATTGCACAACTAGGTAAGACACTTCAGGAGGGCAGCCATGTGTGTTCAAGGTCCAATGTGAGCTGAATGAGGAAGAACCGGTACTGGCTATGCAAGCAGTGTGGTGTTTTTTACAATGGTGCCAAGTGACTCAAATCTGCAGCTGCGCTCAGCTCAATGCTGGGGTCACTGTGGGTTTTGGGTGTTAATGTATCAGACGGGGATCTTCTTCAGCCATAAATGTCTCCACTTGCGCTACCAAATAACTAGCTTTTCAAGGCAGAGGTCCTGGGTATGAGCCTCAATGTGAGCAGAATCAGAAGCAAGCAGTGTGACGTCCTTAACACCTAGCAGCATCGAGGAAGCATTAGACAGGTTGTGATCCAATAAAAGTTTGGCCTGCATTAAAGGTAGAATCCATAGTTGCAACCTACATTTTCGGTACAGTGCCTTTGAAAAGTATTCAGACCCCTTGACTTTTTCAACATTTTGTTACGTTACAGCCTTTGATTAAATTGTTGTTTTTTTCTCATCAATCTACACACAATACCCCTTAATGACAAAGCGAGAACAGGTTTTTAGACATTTTTGCTAATTTATAAAAATGGTAAAAACTGAAATATTACATACAGTACCAGTCAAAAGTTTGGACACACCTACTCATTCAAGGGTTTTTCTTTATTTTTATTAATTTCTACATCGTAGAATAATAGTGAATACATCTGTTAAAGTTTGGCTTCAGAGGTGTTTGCACCTGGTCACAGATAGCTGTTGAATTGTGCACTGAAGTCGACCAGCAATGGGAAAATATGAGCGCGTAGATGCTAGAAGGAATTATACAAAGTGATGATGCTGTATGTGGCTGCTATGAAAGTGAACTGTGTGTGCTGGTGATCAAGGGTGTATTCATTTTGCCGATTCTGTTGCAAAACATTTCTTAAACAGAAGGAAATGGAACAAACTGGTATGGACCTACCTGAATTTGTCTGAATTTGTTTTTATTTGCAAAACGGAACATTTTGCAACAGTTTGAACTAATGATTGCGATATTGAATGTGTCACTGTTTGTCACCTTGATTGCACCTATGTTATAAACTTTATTTGTAGGCTAGGTTGAAGCAGCCTCATAATGGTATAGGGCAAATTCAAATATAATTTAGTAGCATAACCCAGGGGTTCCCAAACTTTTCCACTCGGGTCCCCCTTCCAGCATTTGCGAACATCCCGCGCCTCCCCTGTAAGCACTAAGTGTATTTTAATTGGCACAAATATTGTTCATGACACAAACTGTTCACACCCCTGTTGTTGGTGGAGACAATTATGTTTAAAGTTAAGTTAAAGTTTAAAGCTTATTTCCTGCAATTCTACACTTCGTGTCATGGAGTACAAATAACATTTTGCAGTTTTAAAGCTAATTTTCTTGCAATTATATACATTTTGCCATGTTTAACAAAAAAAATGCAACAATATCTATGGGATCAAAAAAAAGAAATAAATCTATGTTATGTGATATGGACTAGTTGATCTGGACATTTCTGACAAGTTACATATAGCTCTCTAAGGTATGCAATGACTATCAAGTGGAACTGTTGATGCACTACCCAATTTCGAAATTGCACCTTGTGCATTCTACTATTATGACTTTCAAGAGTAAGTTTAAAGTCGGACTGAGTTCCTTTAAAAAGAAAATACCCTGCCAGCCAAAAGTTTGGACACCACATTTGTAGAATAATAGTGAAGAAATCAAAACTATGAAATAACACATGGAATCGTGTAGTAAGTGAAAAAATATAATTGATATTTGATATTCTTCAAAATAGCCACCCTTTGCCTTGATGTCAGCTTTGCACGCTATTGGCATTCTCTCAATCAGATTTATGAAGTATTTCAATTAACAGGTGTGCCTTGTTAAACATTAATTTGTGGACTTTCTTTCCTTAATGCGTTTGAGCCAATCAGTTGTGTTGTGACAAGGTAGGGGGGGTATACAGAAGACAGCCCTATTTGGTAAAAGACCAAGTCCATATTATGGCAAGAGAAATGAGTCCATCATTACTTTAAGATATAATCTTCAGTCAATGCGGAACATTTCAAGAATTTTTCAAGTTTAGTGCAGTCGCAAGAACCATCAAGCGCTATGATGAAACTGTCTCTGATGAGGACCACCACAGGAAAGGAAGACCCAGAGTTACCTCTGCTGCAGAGGATACGTTCATTAGAGTTAACTGGCTCTCATGAGGACCAGCACAGGAAAAGAAGAGTTACCTCTGCTGCAGAGGATAAGTTCATTCGCATTAACGGCACCTCAGATAGCAGGCCAAATAAATGTTTCACAGAGTTGAAATAACAGACACATCTCAACATCAACTGTTCAGAGGAGATTACGTGAATCAGGCCTGCATGGTCAAATTGCTGCAAAGAAACCACTACCAATAAGAAGGGACTTGCTTGGGTCAAGAAACACGAGCAATGGACATTAAACCAGTGGGAATCTGTCCTTTTGTCCAAATTTCTGATTTTTGGTTCCAACCGCCGTGTCATTGTGAGACGCAGAGTGGGTGAACGGATGATCGCCGCATGTGTGGTCCCCACCGTGAAGCATGGAGGAGGTGTGGGGGTGCTTTGCTTGTGACATTGTCTGATATATTTAGAATTCAAGGTATAGCATTCTGCAGCAATACGCCATCCCATCTGATTTGTGCTTAGTCCCACTATCATTTGTTTTTCAACAGGACAAAGACCCAAAACACACCTCCAGGCTGTGTAAGGGTTATTTGACCAAGAAAGAGAGTGATGGAGTGCTGCATCAGATGACCTGGCCTCCGCAATCACCCGACCTCAACCCAATTGAGATGGTTTGGGATGAGTTGGACAGCAGAGTGAAGGAAAAGCAGCCAACAAGTACTCAGCATATGTGGGAACTCATCAAGACTGTTGGAAAAGCGTTCCAGGTGAAGCTGGTTGAGAGAATGCCAAGAGTCTGCAAAGCTGTCATCGAGGCAAAGGGTGGCAACTTTGAAGAATCTAAAATATATTTAGATTTGTTTAACAAACAAAGGGTTACTTCATGATTCCATATGTTATTTTATAGTGTTGATGTATTCACTATTATTCTACAATGTAGAAAATGGTACAAATAAAGAAACCCTTGAATGAGTCGATGTGTCCAGACTTTTGACTGGTACCGTAAGTATTCAGACCCTTTATTCAGTACTTTGGCATGTAAAAATGGCTTGAAATACATTTGATCGATTGGTTATGTAAATGTGATTTGAAGTTTTTTTAATTTATGAATACATTTGCAAAAAATGTCTATACCTGTTTTTGCTTTGTTAATATGGGGTATTGTGTGTAGATTGAGGAGGGAAAAAAATATTTAATCAATTTTAGAATAATTTTAGAATAAGTCAAGGGGTCTGAATACTCTCTGAAAGCACTGTAGGTAGTTTGGTAGGTGGGTGGGTAGGCAGGCAGGACTGGGTTCTGCATGGAGAGGTCAGCGCTTCTGCTCTGTTCTATAACCTGTAGTGCCGACGACAAACTTTGGGACTGGTAGGGACACCTTAGGGTTTCATGCCCTCTTCTATCCCTCTTCTCCGTGTATTGGTCTGGTGAAGGTCAGGTTTGGCAAGGTACAAGGGGGGGGGGTGTTCTCTTTTTCTGTTGTTGATTTGATTGAACCAAACTTTAATGGATTTAAAGTGCAGTAAAACTGGCATTTAGGTTGTTAAAAAGTTAGCTTCTATTGCAGTGCCTGAAAGTGGACAAAAGCCTGGTTTTTAAAGTGGTTTAAAAGTGATAAATGTGCTCAATATTTAAGAAGCACAGAGAGGGGGGTGTTGCATAAAACCTGGGTGAGTCAGCTTGTTCCTCCCGAATCAAGAGGGGTTTCAGAGAGGGAATGTTCACTGATCTGAGCCACCCTCTCCTCTTGTCAGTCCTGAAGGTTAATGTACGTAGTGTGTGTGGGAAGACCGACTTTATGACAAGGCTTTGAATGGTCTGACGTTTCCTGACATGAGACCTCCCCACCTTACACCAGACTTGTGTAGCGGCTGGATGGAGCTCTGGTACACTCTGATGGCTGTTCCGGGGGTGGTGCCTTCTTTTCTTCTGCAGAGTAGCCTCAGGTAGTTCAGTCGCTTCCTTCCCTCCTTCTCCAGGCACTGTATGTGACTCACTCTAGGATGTGTTTTATTGAAATGTGACCCCAAGGAACTTAGCTGTTGGGGTCATCTGTCCTTACAGTTTAAGGTGCACTTGCTTGGTTCTTTTGGGGTTTCTGGAGAAGAGGACTTATCTGTAGGGAACATAATATATGGTGTATACGCCATGTCGGTTTCTCACTTAAGTCTGGCACAAATTAGGATTTGGGGGAGGGAAATGGGCAGGGTATATACAAATTAAATATTGTAGTATTTACTGAAGTTTAAAATATGTAGATGTTTTTACGAACTGTAGTGTTTTTGCTGACATTTCTGTAGTATTTACTACAGTGTTGTGGATAATACTGTACTATTTACTACAATATTCTACAGTATACTACAACATTCTCCTATTAAGTACTTCACATGATTGAAGGATACTACATTGCGTAGTATAGTATACTACAGCATTCTATGGTGTAGTACAGTCTTGGATTCTACATTTTGAACATTGCGATATTAAAGACATGATAGATCAGACACACAGTATGTAAAGGAGTGAGATCTGTAAAAAGGAGAAAATAGTTTTTTTAAGATCAGAGTTCTAGAAGAGAGAGTTAAAAAACACTAAAAAGAAGGATAGGATATTCGAACACTGATTTACGCGGGGGAGCAGTATCAGTACAGAGAGAGGTTGGTTTATGCTCTATGGGGAGAGGGAGCCATGAGAGATGATGTGGGTTATCAATAATAGTGATATTTGAGGAAGTACTGGAATAGGACACAAAGTCCTCTCCGTATTCTCCCGTAATAAATTCGTAGACACTATGGTATCGGTTCTAATACACTATGGTTTCGGTTCTAATACAAGGTATTAAGTGTCGTAACCAATACATTATTATCCTGGGAAGTGTGTAGTGCTATTATAGATGGGTGTGGTGAAATCTAAAATACCATGAAAACATGTTGGGAGTGTTTATGGAATAATAACTATTGATGTTGCGACAAACGGTTACAATTCTCCCCGTAGTATAGAGCAGATTTTAATAAGGCCATGGAGGCGCTGAAAGAAGAGAACGGCTACAATTCTCCCTGTAGTGTAGAGCAGATTTTAATAAGGCCATGGAGGCGCTGAAAGAAGAGAACGGCTACAATTCTCCCTGTAGTGTAGAGCAGATTTTAATAAGGCCATGGAGGTGCTGAAAGAAGAGAACGGCTACAATTATCCCTGTAGTGTAGAGCAGATTTTAATAAGGCCATGGAGGTGCTGAAAGAAGCGCACGAGCATTCTACCAATTCGGCTGGAAAATGGGAAAAATTGAGCAAATTAGATCAAATTGGACAACATTTTCCTACCGGACAGAGATTTCAAATCTAATAAAGAACTCAGGGTGGCAATTATGACTTGGCACAAGGACCTATAACCAGAATCAAAAGCTCAATATAAAAATGCATCAGGGTAAACCGAGAAGGAGTAGCAGTAAGCTACTACAGAAGGACTGGGAACCGGAGTGTATTGATAAAAGTTACACTCCTGTATTGATGGCCGGTTTGAACCCTGTGATCAAAACGGTAATTGGGGGGGTTGTAGATTTAATTCAAGACTATGTTTTGAGAGTGGAATATAACTCTGCTCACCGCGCAGACCTGTGAGTGGTTAATAGGGCCATAGAGAAAAACACTAACTATAGATTCAGTGGCCAAGGTAAAATAAAGAAGTGTTCCAGCTGACATGGAACATAACCCAGTAAATTAGCGGTGGTGAAATGTGAAGCTCATACTAGTCGTACAGAAAAAAATCGGCATAGGTAATCGTAAAGCAGACGAAATGGCGAAAGCGGCTGCCTTGGTGAGAGAAAGTGTTAGAAAACCACATGTAATTATTGCAGATTCCTTGCAATGAGAAATTGGTGAAATTTGCAACAGGAAAACGTATTTTGGGTTAAAAACGTATTTTGGGTTAAAGATTCTAGGCAAAATGCCAGGGGTGTTATGTACTTGAGTGAAGACCCAAAAGCGGTTTTAACAGAAAACAGAGTTCTTTAATAAAAAAGACAGGAATGGCATAAATCCTCTTCCAACGTAGTCAATGGAACAAAAGAACGTAGTATAATGCAGGATGCACCTGCCAGGCAGACTCCGACAGGATAGGACAAGGTGGAAGCAAACGGGACGACAGCTTGCTTCTGGTATCAAAAACACAAACAAGAATCAGACACTGAAAGTAGCAGGAACAGAGAGAGAAATAGAGACCTAATCAGAGGGGAAAGAGAGAACAGGTGGGGAAAGAGTGAATGAGCTAGTTAGGGGAAATGTAGAACAGCTGAAGAATGAGAGACAGAGAAGGTAACCTAAAAAGACCAGCAGAGAGAGACAGAGTGAAGAGAAAGGACAGGAACAGACATAACAAGACATGACAGTACCCCCCCACTCACCGAGCGCCTCCTGGCGCACTCGAGGAGGAAACCTGGCGGCAACGGAGGAAATCATCGATCAGCGAACGGTCCAGCACGTCCCGAGAGGGAACCCAACTCCTCTCCTCAGGACCGTACCCCTCCCAATCCACTAGGTACTGATGACCACGGCCCCGAGGGCGCATGTCCAAAATCTTACGAACCCTGTAGATGGGTGCGCCTCGACAAGGATGGGGGGGGAGGGACGAGCGGGGCGCGAAGAACGGGCTTAACACAGGAGACATGGAAGACCGGGTGAACGCGACGAAGATAGCGGAGAAGAAGTCGCACTGCGACAGGATTAATGACCTGAGAAATACGGAACGGACCAATGAACCGCGGGGCCAACTTGCGAGAAGCTGTCTTAAGGGGAAGGTTCTGAGTGGAGAGCCATACTCTCTGACCGCAACAATATCTAGGACTCTTGGTCCTACGCTTATTAGCGGCCCTCACAGTCTGCGCCCTATTACGGCAAAGTGCCGACCTGACCCCCTTCCAGGTGCGCGCAACGCTGGACAAAAGCCTGAGCGGAGGGGACGCAGGACTCGGCGAGCTGAGATGAGAACAGCGGAGGCTGGTACCCGAGGCTACACTGAAAAGGGGATAGACCGGTAGCAGACGAGGGAAGCGAGTTGTGGGCGTACTCTGCCCAGGGGAGCTGTTCTGACCAAGACGCAGGGTTACGAAAAGAAAAGGCTGCGTAAAATGCGACCAACAGTCTGATTGGCCCGTTCGGCTTGACCGTTAGACTGGGGATGAAAGCCGGACGAGAGACTGACGGAAGCCCCAATCAAACGGCAAAACTCCCTCCAAAATTGAGACGTGAACTGCGGGCCTCTGTCGGAAACGACGTCAGAAGGAAGGCCATGAATACGGAAAACATTCTCGATAATGATCTGAGCCGTCTCCTTAGCAGAAGGGAGCTTATCGAGAGGAATGAAATGAGCCGCCTTAGAGAATCTATCGACAACCGTAAGAATAACTGTCTTCCCCGCTGATGAAGGCAGTCCGGTGATAAAATCTAAAGCGATGTGAGACCACGGTCGAGAGGGAATGGGAAGCGGTCTGAGACGGCCGGCAGGAGGAGAGTTCCCAGATTTAGTCTGCGCGCAGACCGAACAAGCGGCGACAAATCGACGCGCGTCACGTTCCCGAGTGGGCCACCAGAAACGCTGGCGAATGGAAGCGAGCGTACCCCGAACGCCGGGGTGGCCGGCTAACTTGGCAGAGTGGGCCCACTGAAGAACGGCCGGACGAGTAGGAACGGGAACGAACAGAAGGTTCCTAGGACAAGCTCGCGGCGACGGAGTGTGAGCGAGTGCTTGCTTTACCTGCCTCTCAATTCCCCAGACAGTCAACCCGACAACACGCCCGTCAGGGAGAATCCCCTCGGGGTCGGTGGAGACCTCAGAAGAACTGAAGAGACGAGATAAAGCATCAGGCTTGGTGTTTTTGAGCCCGGACGATAAGAAATAACAAACTCGAAACGAGCGAAAAACAGAGCCCAACGAGCCTGACGCGCATTAAGTCGTTTGGCTGAACGGATGTACTCAAGGTTCCTATGGTCAGTCCAAACGACAAAAGGAACGGTCGCCCCCTCCAACCACTGTCGCCATTCGCCTAGGGCTAAGCGGATGGCGAGCAGTTCGCGATTACCAACATCATAGTTACGTTCTGACGGCGATAAGCGATGAGAGAAAAACGCGCAAGGATGGACCTTGCCGTCAGAGAGAGAGCGCTGAGAAAGAATGGCTCCCACGCCCACCTCTGACGCGTCAACCTCAACAACAAACTGTCTAGAGATGTCAGGTGTAACAAGAATAGGAGCGGATGTAAAACGATTCTTAAGAAGATCAAAAGCTCCCTGGGCGGAAACGGACCACTTAAAGCACGTCTTAACAGAAGTAAGGGCTGTGAGGGGAGCTGCCACCTGACCGAAATTACGGATGAAACGACGATAGAAATTAGCGAAGCCCAGAAAGCGCTGCAGCTCGACGCGTGACTTAGGAACGGGCCAATCAATGACAGCCTGGACCTTAGCGGGATCCATCTTAATGCCCTCAGCGGAAATAACGGAACCGAGAAAAGGGACAGAGGCGGCATGAAAAATGCACTTCTCAGCCTTCACATAAAGACAGTTCTCCAAAAGGCGCTGGAGGACGCGTCGCACGTGCTGAACATGAATCGAGAGAGACGGAGAAAAAATCAGGATATCGTCCATGTAAACGAAAACAAAAATGTTCAGCATGTCTCTCAGGACGTCGTTAACTAGTGCCTGAAAGACAGCTGGAGCGTTAACGAGGCCGAAAGGAAGAACCCGGTATTCAAAGTGCCCTAACGGAGTGTTAAACGCCGTCTTCCACTCGTCCCCCTCCCTGATGCGCACGAGATGGTAGGCGTTACGAAGGTCCAATTTGGTGAAAAACCTGGCTCCCTGCAAGATCTCGAAGGCTGAAGACATAAGAGGAAGCGGATAACGATTCTTAACTGTTATGTCATTCAGCCCTCGATAATCCACGCATGGGCGCAGGGACCCGTCCTTCTTCTGAACAAAAAAAAACCCCGCTCCGGCGGGAGAGGAGGAGGAGACTATGGTACCGGCGTTGAGCGAAACCGACAAATAATCCTCGAGAGCCTTACGTTCGGGAGCCGACAGAGAGTATAATCTACCCCGGGGGAGTAGTTCCCGGAAGGAGATCAATACTACAGTCATACGACCGGTGTGGAGGGAGAGAAGTGGCCTTGGAACGACTGAACACCGTGCGCAGATCGTGATACTCCTCCGGCACCCCTGTCAAATCGCCAGGCTCCTCCTGTGAAGAAGAGACAGAGGAAACAGGAGGGATAGCAGACATTAAACAGGTCACATGACAAGAAACATTCCAGGATAGGATAGTATTACTAGACCAATTAATAGAAGGGTTATGGCGCACTAGCCAGGGATGACCCAAAACAACAGGTGTAAAAGGTGAACGAAAAATTAAAAAAGAAATGGTTTCGCTATGATTACCAGAGACAGTGAGGGTTAAAGGCAGCGTCTCACGCTGAATCTTGGGGAGAGAACTACCATCTAAAGCGAACAAGGCCGTGGGCTCCCTAACTGTCTGAGAGGAATGTCATGTTCCCGAGCCCAGGTCTCGTCCATAAAACAGCCCTCCGCCCCAGAGTCTATCAAGGCACTGCAGGAAGCAGATGAACCGGGCCAGCGGAGATGGACCGGAAAGGTAGTGCGTGATCCAGAAGGAGAGGCCTGAGTAGTTGCGCTCACCAGTAGCCCTCCCTTTACTGATGAGCTCTGGCTTTTACTGTACATGAGGTGACAAAATGACCAGCGGAGCCGCAGTAGAGACAGAGGCGATTGGTGATTCTCCGTTCCTTCTCCTTGGCCGAGATGCGGATACCCCCAGCTGCATAGGCTCAGCATCCGAGCCGGCGGAGGAGGGTGGCAGTGATGCGGCAGGTGGCAGTGATGTGGAGAGGGAAGCAACGGAGAACGCGAGCTCCTTTCCACGAGCTCGGCGACGAAGATCAAACCGTCGCTCTATGCGAATAGCGAGAGCTATTAAGGAGTCCAGACAGGAAGGAACCTCCCGGGAGAGGATCTCATCCTTAACCTCGACGAGGAGACCCTCCAGAAAACGAGCGAGCAAAGCCGGCTCGTTCCAGTCACTAGAGGCAGCGAGAGTGCGAAACTCAATAGAATAATCCGTTATGGATCTATTCCCC
This sequence comes from Oncorhynchus masou masou, assembly GCF_036934945.1. NCBI lineage: Eukaryota > Metazoa > Chordata > Actinopteri > Salmoniformes > Salmonidae > Oncorhynchus > Oncorhynchus masou. The sequence goes on from NC_088244.1 coordinate 45,618,957, forward strand.
TGACATAGGGAAGACAGGGCCCTGGAAGCCTCCTCGCCAAAAACAGAACGGTCAAAAACCCGTATCATCTCCTCCTTAAAGTCCTGATACTGGTTAATACACTCAGCCCTCGCCTCCCAGATTGCCGTGCCCCACTCACGCGCCCGTCCGGTAAGGAGAGAAATGACGTAGGCGATGCGGGCTGCGCTCCTGGAGTAAGTGTTGGGCTGGAGAGAGAACACCACATCACACTGAGTGAGGAATGAGCGGCACTCAGTGGGCTCCCCAGAGTAACACGGCGGGTTGTTGATCCTGGGCTCCGGAGACTCGGAAACCCTGGAAGTGGGCGGTGGATCGAGGCGGAGTTGGTGAACCTGTCTTGTGAGGTCGGAGACTTGGACGGCCAGGGTCTCAACGGCATGTCGAGCAGCAGACAATTCCTCCTCGTGTCTGCCTAGCATCGCTCCCTGGATCTCGACGGAGGAGTGAAAAGGGTCCGGAGCCGCTGGGTCCATTCTTGGTCTGATTCTTCTGTTATGTACTTGAGTGAAGACCCAAAAGCGGTTTTAACAGAAAACAGAGTTCTTTAATAAAAAAGACAGGAATGGCATAAATCCTCTTCCAACGTAGTCAATGGAACAAAAGAACGTAGTATAATGCAGGATGCACCTGCCAGGCAGACTCCGACAGGATAGGACAAGGTGGAAGCAAACGGGACGACAGCTTGCTTCTGGTATCAAAAACACAAACAAGAATCAGACACTGAAAGTAGCAGGAACAGAGAGAGAAATAGAGACCTAATCAGAGGGGAAAGAGAGAACAGGTGGGGAAAGAGTGAATGAGCTAGTTAGGGGAAATGTAGAACAGCTGAAGAATGAGAGACAGAGAAGGTAACCTAAAAAGACCAGCAGAGAGAGACAGAGTGAAGAGAAAGGACAGGAACAGACATAACAAGACATGACAAGGGGAATGAATATGACTCCTTGCAAATGCAGAAGGCCTTAAGGATTGTTTAAATCATGAGACATTTTATGTGGTTTAATTTTAAATAAATTTACATTTTAAGTTGTCTTATTCTGGAATGGAATTCTAGAATGGATGAAAGGGTGGAGGGATCACGAGGAATTAGTATAGCGGTTAACTAACCTACAACGAACTGGGGTCATGAGGAATTAGTATAGGGGTTACCTAACCTACAATGAACTGGGGTCATGAGGAATTAGTATAGGGGTTACCTAACCTACAACGAACTGGGGTCATGAGGAATTAGTATAGGGGTTACCTAACCTACAACGAACTGGGGTCATGAGGAATTAGTATAGGGGTGACCTAACCTAAAACGAACTGGGGTCATGAGGAATTAGTATAGGGGTGACCTAACCTAAAATGAACTGGGGTCATGAGGAATTAGTATAGGGGTGACCTAACCTAAAACGAACTGGGGTCATGAGGAATTAGTATAGGGGTGACCTAACCTAAAACAAACTGGGGTCATGAGGAATTAGTATAGGGGTGACCTAACCTAAAACGAACTGGGGTCATGAGGAATTAGTATAGGGGTGACCTAACCTAAAACGAACTGGGGTCATGAGGAATTAGTATAGGAGTGAACTGGGGTCATGAGGAATTAGTATAGGGGTGACCTAACCTGAACTGGGGTCATGAGGAATTAGTATAGGGGTGACCTAACCTAAAAACTGGGGTCATGAGGAATTAGTATAGGGGTGACCTAACCTAAAACAAACTGGGGTCATGAGGAATTAGTATAGGGGTGACCTAACCTACAACGAACTGGGGTCATGGGGTCATGAGGAATTAGTATAGGGGTGACCTAACCTACAACGAACTGGGGTCATGAGGAATTAGTAAAACGAACTGGGGTCATGAGGGTAGGGGTGACCTAACCTAACCATGAGGAATTAGTATAGGGGTGACCTAACCTACAACGAACTGGGGTCATGAGGAATTAGTATAGGGGTGAACTGGGGTCATGAGGAATTAGTATAGGGGACCTAACCCAACGAACCTAACCTAAAACGAACTGGGGTCATGAGGAATTAGTATAGGGGTTACCTAACCTTCAACGAACTGGGGTCATGAGGAATTAGTATAGGGGTGACCTAACCGAACTGGGGTCATGAGGAATTAGTATAGGGGTTACCTAACCTACAACGAACTGGGGTCATGAGGAATTAGTAAAGGGGTGACCTAACCTAAAATGAACTGGGGTCATGAGGAATTAGTATAGGGGTTACCTAACCTAAAACGAACTGGGGTCATGAGGAATTAGTATAGGGGTTACCTAACCTAAAACGAACTGGGGTCATGAGGAATTAGTATAGGGGTTACCTAACCTAAAACGAACTGGGGTCATGAGGAATTAGTATAGGGGTGACCTAACCTAAAACAAACTGGGGTCATGAGGAATTAGTATAGGGGTGACCTAACCTAAAATTAACTTTACATTTTTTTGATGTGGTGGTTATGGAGAAACATGGGGACAAGGAGACCAGTGAATTGTTAGACTCGGTGGAGAGATAATGTTGCCGTGTTGTGGGATTTATTGGTAGGTTCTTTTCAAGTGAGTTAAAATGGGTATACAGGAGGATGGAAATGTTTTGAAGAGGTATTTAAATGGTTTCCGAAGGACAGGGAAAGAAAGGGAGGGAAACGTTTTAATAGTGTCGAAAGCCCTGTTAACTAAAATTCCTAATGAGGAATGAACGGAACAGGGAGATGTAATTATAAAATGAATGAGAAACACCATTCTCTATTCAACGTGTACCATTACTTTAGGAGATGATTATTATTTCCATAAAGAGTTATAAAGAGTTAGAATTCTAAGTTTATTAGTTATTCGAATTTCTTACCACGTGTTTAACTTCTTGAAACTCCCCATCCCGGATCCGGGTTTGTGACTAAAGCCTCAGGCTCATTAGCATAACGCAACGTTAACGATTTCTGAAAATCACAAATAAAATGAAAATAATCGTCTGCTCTCAAGCTTAGCCTTTTCTTAACAACACTGTCATCTCAGATTTTCAAAATATGCTTTTGAACCATAGAAATTGACTAATTTGTGTAAGAGTATGCAAAGCTAGCATAGCATTTTGAGTAGCATTTAGCACGCAACATTTTCACAAAAACCAGATAACCAAATAAATAAAATCATTTACCTTTGAAGAGCTTCTGATGTTTTCAATGAGGAGACTCTCAGTTACATACCAAATGCGCAGTTTTTCCTGAAAGCGTCTGGGTGTAGGAGAAATCGTTCCGTTTTCTACATTGCGTCTGGCTACCGAAACGAACCGAAACTTCAGTCACCTACAACGTAAAACTTTTTCCGGATTAACTACATAATATCGACCGAAACATGGCAAACGTTGTTTGGAATCAATCCTCAAGGTGTTTTTTCACATATCTCTTCATTGATATGCAGTTCGTGGAAGCTTGCTTTCCTCTCTGTATCCCATGGGAAAATACTGGCAGGTGACTTTTGCGCACCAATTTCGGCGCAGGACACCAGGCGAACACCTGGTAAATGTGGTCTCTTATGGTCAATCTTCCAATGATCTGCCTACAAATACGTCACAATGCTGCAGACACCTTGGGGAAACGACAGAAAGGGCAGGCTCATTCCTCTCGCATTCACAGCCATATAAGGAGACAATGGAAAACAGAGCCTCAAAAATCTCATCTTGGTTTTGCCTGAAGCTCACGTTCTAGGGCACGCACAGAGAATATCTTGGTCGTTCTGGACAAGTCAGAGTGTTTTTCGTTCGAATGCTATCAATTATATGCATAGTCGAGCATCTTTTTGTGACAAAATATCTTGTTTAAAACGGGAACGTTTTTCATCCAAAAATGAAATAGCGCCCCCATAGATGTAAGAGGTTAACAGGGGAAAATGACCAGATCCTTGTGGTCCTGGTCTTTGGGTACACTATACAGTGGTACTGTGTTCAGGCTGCATATAGAAAGTGGTCCTGGTCTTTGGGTACACTATACAGTGGTACTGTGTTCAGGCTGCATATAGAAAGTGGTCCTGGTCTTTGGGTACACTATACAGTGGTACTGTGTTCAGGCTGCATGTAGAAAGTGGTCCTGGTCTTTGGGTACACTATACAGTGGTACTGTGTTCAGTGGTCCTGGTCTTTGTACACTATACATGGTAGAGGCTGCATGTAGAAAGTGGTCCTGGTCTTTGGGTACACTATACAGTGGTACTGTGTTCAGGGTGCATATAGAAAGTGGTCCTGGTCTTTGGGTACACTATACAGTGGTACTGTGTTCAGGCTGCATGTAGAAAGTGGTCCTGGTCTTTGGGTACACTATACAGTGGTACTGTGTTCAGGCTGCATATAGAAAGTGGTCCTGGTCTTTGGGTACACTATACAGTGGTACTGTGTTCAGACAGCATATAGAAAGTGGTCCTGGTCTGTGGGTACACTATACAGTGGTACTGTGTTCAGGCTGCATATAGAAAGTGGTGGTCCTGTGTTGGTCTTTGGGTACACTATACAGTGGTACTGTGTTCAGGCTGCATGTAGAAAGTGGTCCTGGTCTTTGGGTACACTATACAGTGGTACTGTGTTCAGGCTGCATATAGAAAGTGGTCCTGGTCTTTGGGTACACTATACAGTGGTACTGTGTTCAGGCTGCATATAGAAAGTGGTCCTGGTCTTTGGGTAGACTATACAGTGGTACTGTGTTCAGGCTGCATATAGAAAGTGGTCCTGGTCTTTGGGTACACTATACAGTGGTACTGTGTTCAGACAGCATTTAGAAAGTGGTCCTGGTCTTTGGGTACACTATACAGTGGTACTGTGTTCAGGCTGCATGTAGAAAGTGGTCCTGGTCTTTGGGTACACTATACAGTGGTACTGTGTTCAGGCAGCATGTAGAAAGTGGTCCTGGTCTTTGGGTACACTATACAGTGGTACTGTGTTCAGGCTGCATATAGAAAGTGGTCCTGGTCTTTGGGTACACTATACAGTTGTACTGTGTTCAGGCTGCATGTAGAAAGTGGTCCTGGTCTTTGGGTACACTATACAGTGGTACTGTGTTCAGACAGCATGTAGAAAGTGGTCCTGGTCTTTGGGTACACTATACAGTGGTACTGTGTTCAGACAGCATGTAGAAAGTGGTCCTGGTCTTTGGGTACACTATACAGTGGTACTGTGTTCAGGGTGCATATAGAAAGTGGTCCTGGTCTTTGGGTACACTATACAGTGGTACTGTGTTCAGGCAGCATGTAGAAAGTGGTCCTGGTCTTTGGGTACACTATACAGTGGTACTGTGTTCAGGCAGCATATAGAAAGTGGTCCTGGTCTTTGGGTACACTATACAGTGGTACTGTGTTCAGGCTGCATATAGAAAGTGGTCCTGGTCTTTGGGTACACTATACAGTGGTACTGTGTTCAGGCTGCATGTAGAAAGTGGTCCTGGTCTTTGGGTACACTATACAGTGGTACTGTGTTCAGACAGCATATAGAAAGTGGTCCTGGTCTTTGGGTACACTATACAGTGGTACTGTGTTCAGGCTGCATATAGAAAGTGGTCCTGGTCTTTGGGTACACTATACAGTGGTACTGTGTTCAGACAGCATATAGAAAGTGGTCCTGGTCTTTGGGTACACTATACAGTGGTACTGTGTTCAGGCTGCATATATAAAGTGGTCCTGGTCTTTGGGTACACTATACAGTGGTACTGTGTTCAGACAGCATATAGAAAGTGGTCCTGGTCTTTGGGTACACTATACAGTGGTACTGTGTTCAGGCTGCATGTAGAAAGTGGTCCTGGTCTTTGGGTACACTATACAGTGGTACTGTGTTCAGGTTGCATATAGAAAGTGGTCCTGGTCTTTGGGTACACTATACAGTGGTACTGTGTTCAGACAGCATATAGAAAGTGGTCCTGGTCTTTGGGTACACTATACAGTGGTACTGTGTTCAGGCAGCATATAGAAAGTGGTCCTGGTCTTTGGGTACACTATACAGTGGTACTGTGTTCAGGCTGCATGTAGAAAGTGGTCCTGGTCTTTGGGTACACTATACAGTGGTACTGTGTTCAGGCTGCATATAGAAAGTGGTCCTGGTCTTTGGGTACACTATACAGTGGTACTGTGTTCAGGCTGCATGTAGAAAGTGGTCCTGGTCTTTGGGTACACTATACAGTGGTACTGTGTTCAGGCTGCATATAGAAAGTGGTCCTGGTCTTTGGGTACACTATACAGTGGTACTGTGTTCAGGCTGCATATATAAAGTGGTCCTGGTCTTTGGGTACACTATACAGTGGTACTGTGTTCAGGCAGCATGTAGAAAGTGGTCCTGGTCTTTGGGTACACTATACAGTGGTACTGTGTTCAGGCAGCATATTGAAAGTGGTCCTGGTCTTTGGGTACACTATACAGTGGTACTGTGTTCAGGCTGCATGTAGAAAGTGGTCCTGGTCTTTGGGTACACTATACAGTGGTACTGTGTTCAGGCAGCATATAGAAAGTGGTCCTGGTCTTTGGGTACACTATACAGTGGTACTGTGTTCAGGCTGCATATAGAAAGTGGTCCTGGTCTTTGGGTACACTATACAGTGGTACTGTGTTCAGACAGCATATAGAAAGTGGTCCTGGTCTTTGGGTACACTATACAGTGGTACTGTGTTCAGGCTGCATATATAAAGTGGTCCTGGTCTTTGGGTACACTATACAGTGGTACTGTGTTCAGACAGCATATAGAAAGTGGTCCTGGTCTTTGGGTACACTATACAGTGGTACTGTGTTCAGGCTGCATGTAGAAAGTGGTCCTGGTCTTTGGGTACACTATACAGTGGTACTGTGTTCAGGTTGCATATAGAAAGTGGTCCTGGTCTTTGGGTACACTATACAGTGGTACTGTGTTCAGACAGCATATAGAAAGTGGTCCTGGTCTTTGGGTACACTATACAGTGGTACTGTGTTCAGGCAGCATATAGAAAGTGGTCCTGGTCTTTGGGTACACTATACAGTGGTACTGTGTTCAGGCTGCATGTAGAAAGTGGTCCTGGTCTTTGGGTACACTATACAGTGGTACTGTGTTCAGGCTGCATATAGAAAGTGGTCCTGGTCTTTGGGTACACTATACAGTGGTACTGTGTTCAGGCTGCATGTAGAAAGTGGTCCTGGTCTTTGGGTACACTATACAGTGGTACTGTGTTCAGGCTGCATATAGAAAGTGGTCCTGGTCTTTGGGTACACTATACAGTGGTACTGTGTTCAGGCTGCATATATAAAGTGGTCCTGGTCTTTGGGTACACTATACAGTGGTACTGTGTTCAGGCAGCATGTAGAAAGTGGTCCTGGTCATTGGGTACACTATACAGTGGTACTGTGTTCAGGCAGCATATTGAAAGTGGTCCTGGTCTTTGGGTACACTATACAGTGGTACTGTGTTCAGGCTGCATGTAGAAAGTGGTCCTGGTCTTTGGGTACACTATACAGTGGTACTGTGTTCAGGCTGCATGTAGAAAGTGGTCCTGGTCTTTGGGTACACTATACAGTGGTACTGTGTTCAGGCTGCATATAGAAAGTGGTCCTGGTCTTTGGGTACACTATACAGTGGTACTGTGTTCAGGCTGCATGTAGAAAGTGGTCCTGGTCTTTGGGTACACTATACAGTGGTACTGTGTTCAGGCTGCATATAGAAAGTGGTCCTGGTCTGTGGGTACACTATACAGTGGTACTGTGTTCAGGCTGCATATAGAAAGTGGTCCTGGTCTTTGGGTACACTATACAGTGGTACTGTGTTCAGGCTGCATGTAGAAAGTGGTCCTGGTCTTTGGGTACACTATACAGTGGTACTGTGTTCAGGCTGCATATAGAAAGTGGTCCTGGTCTTTGGATACACTATACAGTGGTACTGTGTTCAGGCTGCATGTAGAAAGTGGTCCTGGTCTTTGGGTACACTATACAGTGGTACTGTGTTCAGGCAGCATGTAGAAAGTGGTCCTGGTCTTTGGGTACACTATACAGTGGTACTGTGTTCAGGCTGCATGTAGAAAGTGGTCCTGGTCTTTGGGTACACTATACAGTGGTACTGTGTTCAGACAGCATGTAGAAAGTGGTCCTGGTCTTTGGGTACACTATACAGTGGTACTGTGTTCAGGCTGCATATAGAAAGTGGTCCTGGTCTTTGGATACTCTATACAGTGGTACTGTGTTCAGGCTGCATGTAGAAAGGACATTATATGTTAGTAAGGGATGACAGTTGAGATGGATTGTGATATATGTATTGCTGATTTCAGTTAGTGTTTTTGTTTCGATACAAATTTCACCAGATTGGGATCCTGGAGTGGGAATTCTGCGAGGGGTTAAGGGGCTAGAGAGTTGACAGAGAAAGAGAGTTGACAATACTGTTTTCATTTACCATAGACTGAGAATGTATCCCATACTGCCCAAGATTTTATGTTGTGCTTTGCCTCCATCTTGTGGTCCATATCTGAACTATTTCAAAAGAGGAGACAGAACGCCTGTGGCATCCACTCAGAACAAGGGCTGGCTGTGTACTATGTTCTTCATATCATGTCATGTAGTACCACCAGCTTGATGTATGTATCTACATGTTATTTCATATATAATCAGTTACATCAACTGCACTCAACCATTGCTGACAAGTCTCATATGTTGTGACTGATTGTCTGCCAGCCACAACTATGACCAATCACTATAAATAACTTGTTGCTTGGCAGTTTAGAATTATCCTCCAGTCAACTGTAGAGAACAGGGTAGATTTTCATAACCTTCTAGGAGTCGGAGTGCTGATCTTGGATCAGGTCCTCTCTGTCCATGTCGTCTTATTCATTATGAACAAAAATGTATCATATTGGCCTATCAGCACGCATACTCTTTTCTTTGTGAATTCAGGCCCAGGGTAGATAGAGGTTGTAGACCAGAAACAATCCTAAATCAAGATCTGCAAGTTCGGCAAGAATTGGATTGGTGTAAGCAATATGATTTAGCTTAACCTGTTTGTCTCTGATTAATTCATATTGACCAATCAGCGCTCTCATATCACTGAAAGGTGAGATTGTTCAAATTTGCCCCTTTATACAGTAGCATTACCCAAATAATACAATGACTTTAAATCAAATCAAACAAATAGGCTTAATTTATTAATCATTAATTAGAATTAATTTTCATATGATATTGTTTAACTATTTTAATAAGAATTTAATCATATGAAGGTTATTATACATAGGCAGTAGGTGGTACTGTACTTGATATGTGTGTGTGAACAGAAATCGGAGTCACAGCAGCTGACATATTTTAGCAAGCTTCCTGAACAGGCAAACAACAGGATCATTGGGGGAGAGATGACAATTAGACTACATCATTATTAGGTCGTCAGATGTTTTTATGGAGGATGAGGTACTGTTAGTGTAAGGCTATCGTAAATAGTGAAATTGTTGGATAGGATACACCATTCAACTCAAAACTGTATCCTGCTACTCTTGCAACACTCATTCTCATGGCGAACCTTACTGTCCAAGTGAGCATTTGAGAGGAGGCTATTATTGTGACTGGTACAGTGACCTTTTTAACAAGGTCAGAAAGAGCGAGTGGAAGGTGGGAAAGGATAATACGCTTAGCGAATTTTCACCACAACATGGGGTCTCAGCCACCCTTCATCCGAAAGGAGATCAACAGATTAGTATGGGAAGTCCCGGAGAAGGGATTGAAACAGACCGGGGATGGTTACAATCTTACAAAGTATTAATCAACCTTGGTCACTGCACGTTATATGACACTTCTGTCAGGACCCGGTTTCGAACCTGGGTCTCCGGAGTGAGAAACAGTCACTTTACCAACTGAGCCACGAATAGACAGCAGAACCCAGAAGATGAGGCAGACACAGCAGTACTTAAGACGGTGTATTTAATAAAGAAAAAATCCTAAAATGCAAAAAATGGCAAATCCAAAAGGTGGTAGGAAAAACACAAAAAAGACCTCAAAAGAAACTCACCAAAAAATAAACAAAAACAAAAAACAGAATACCACAAGAACTTCACCCGGAATCGACAAGAGTACACAGAACACTAGGGCAGGGTGCTAACATACAAACACAGAGCACAGAACTGAGGGAAACAAAGGGTTTAAATACAATCAGGGGAAACGAGACACAGGTGCAAATAATAATGGGGATCAAGGGAAAAACATAGGGACAAAAAGCACAATGGGGACATCTACTGACCAAAACCCGGAACAACCCTGGCCAAATCCTGACAACTTCAATACCAATAATATTTCATTCAAATACAATATATAGGCAGCCTACATAAAGTGAAACTCTCAACCCCAATTTCGGCCTTAGCCCAACCTCATTTTCAAAAAATGCATTCAGGTGAAAGGTGGTGGGTGGGGGGAATTGCTCATAAATGTTCATTTTTGGGGGTGGGTAAATGTAGTTGTACCTGACCCAAACACTTTCTCACAAAAGCATACTTACCAGAGGCCCACTGCTAATAAAGTGATGTGCAGCTCGACCAAATGCAGCTCTGGGTCCTCATTTATTACTGGGCTGCGGTAATATATATTTAAAATATATATATTTTTTACTAGAATAAATGCATTTTCGTAACAACATTAACTACATATTAAACCTGAAAAAATAACATATTTTCCCCTTTCCCATAAATCCCTTTTATTATTGTCCATTTTGGTCTGATATGGAGACTATTTATCTTCAAGCCTGTCACAGACAATATGGAAGCTGTCTGAATATGATTATAACATTATAAAATCAACATTTCCCTAATGCTCATGTGTCCCCCAAACCAATTAAATTATGATAAATATAACATGTATGTAAAATCTCAGAAAGGTGCTATATTAAACCCTGAAATAGATACATTCTGTGTCAGCGGGCTCATCGTTAAATTTTTGAAAAATCCTTTCAATTCAGAATTTTAACATAAATCTAATCTTCTTGGAATTGTCCTTACCATTTCAGACTGAGCTCAGAAAACATCATTTCTGTCTTGGCCTAATTCCAATACTTCCACCATACAGCAAATACGGGCATTATTGTCACCATAAAAGGTGAACGATGGGTGTTTCTCAGGCAGGTTTATAATGCTCGTTCACGCACACAGTTTTACACCACGTCTGATTCATAACAGAAAACATGCATATTTCAGACTGAGCTCCGAAAACATCAAATTCATATTTATTCAACAAATATTGTCATATGATGGGGTTGAGACTATGGTGACAGGGTTGAATACTGAAGAGACACATCGGTTTCCAGTGTTAGGTTCTGATTTTTCAGAGTAAATAACTCAAGGGCACTAGAGAAGCTTTAACCAAGTTTAATTCTTCCCAAAGGTTCTGTACAGGAGTAATCAGACAGCAAAACATTTTTCCAAACCCTTATTACTCCCTTCAGGTGACCTGTTCTCACCTCCTGACCTCAACCCCTCCTTCACCTAATCCACAGATGTCCATCTGTCTCCCCTGTATCAACACGGTGCTCTGCTCCCGCCCCCCAACACATTCCACAGAATCTCTGTCCTTCTACAGAGACATAAAACCCAGTCTCTTTCATTTCCTATCATTCATTTACTACTAAGTTTAGCCAATTCCAACACCATATAAACTACCGTAGTCTAGTTTACTATCAAAATCCCTCCAAGATTTACCCCAAAACATTTTCAGAGAGACTGAAAAACAGCTTCTATCTCAAGGCCATCAGACTGTTAAACAGCAACCACTAACATTGAGTGGCTGCTGCCAACACACTGACTCAACTCCAGCCACTTTAATAATGGGAATTGAGGGGAAATGATGTAAAATATATCACTAGCCACTTTAAACAATGCTACCTAATATAATGTTTACATAGCCTACATTATTCATCTCATATGTATACGTATATACTGTACTCTATATCATCCACTGCATCTTTATGTAATACATGTATCACTAGCCACTAACTATGCCACTTTGTTTACATACTCATCTCATATGTATATACTGTACTCGATACCATCTACTGTATCTTGCCTATGCTGCTCTGTACCATCACTCATTCATATATCTTTATGTACATATTCTTTATCCCCTTACACTTGTGTATAAGACAGTAGTTTTGGAATTGTTAGTTAGATTACTTGTTGGTTATTAACTAGAAGCACAAGCATTTCGCCACACTTGCATTAACATCTGCTAACCATGTGTATGTGACAAATAAAATTTGATTTGATTTATGCAACCATGTAATAAGTACATTGTAACGAGTTTCTTCTAACTCCTCCTCTGACGAAGAGGTGGAACAAGGATCGGACCAAAATGCAGCGTGTAGATTGCGATCCATGTTTAATGAAAACGTAAAACACGAATCAATACAAATACTACAAAACAAAAAGAACGTAACGAAAACCGAAACAGCCTATACTAGTGTAAACTAACATAGAGACAGGAACAAGGACACTAAGGACAATCACCCACGAAACACACAAAGAATATGGCTGCCTAAATATGGTTCCCAATCAGAGACAACGATAATCACCTGACTCTGATTGAGAACCGCCTCAGGCAGCCAATGACTATGCTATACACCCCACACAACCCCAAGACGAAACACACCACAAATAAACCCATGTCACACCCTGGCCTGACCCAATAAATGAAGATAAACATAATAAATATAGACCAGGGCGTGACATACATTAGATATATTTATAATAATCAGAGTTTTATTAACCAAATGTCAGTGAACACCAAAACAAAAAAAACACATCAGGCATTAGGGTAATTAATAACATTCAACAGGTTTCATCAGAAAAGTTCAGCATGTCATCAAACTGTAGGAACATTTTTCCAAGGGCATTTAGAATGCTAGAACAGCAGTAACTACAGTACTGTCAGCATGACTATCCTTCTTCTCAGAGAACCTCATTCATTCATGCTTTTCTTCCTGAGAGTCTGGCCCACACATCTCTCTCAACCACTACGTGGCGGGATGTCACACGCTGTGGGGGTGGGATCATTTCAAGGGCTTCATCAAACTGATACCAGTGGATGTCGTCTCGAAGTCCATAAAAATCTGTTTGGTCCAACACGATGCATATATTTCACTTGTTCACTCATTTCATCTGTGCCGAAGATGATGCCTGGATAAAGGTCATCATCATATTCCTCTACACACCACTGACCAAGAAGACCTGGATTTCCCCACAGGTTGTGGATTTTCCTCATTGGCTGGCTGTTCTGGAGCAGCCAGGCCCTTCTGCCTGAAACTGAAGTGCTGTGTGTTAAAGCATGAACAGTTTAGGTCCTTCTTTGTTGAACAAAAGCTGCTGACATCATGAGACATCAGCTCACCAGGAGCAAGGGTGATGACGGGGTGTATTCTCATGGAGGAGGGCACTGCTTTTATTGGGCTTTGGCATCATATCCATCGCAAGTTCAACATCAGCACACTTCACAAAGAACAGCTTCACTAACGTGTTTGTCTCACTTTGTAAAGCTCCTGTGCGTCACTGATATCACGGCCCTTAGCCACCAACCTGTCTGCCGTTCTCTTCAATGTTCCTCCCATACCATCAGGAGCCCCTTTTCCATGGCTTGACTCAAAAAACGTTCCATGCACCAACTTTCAATCCACGTTTGTGTAATTCTGTTGTGAAAAGCAGGACGTTGCCTCTCTTCTTATACTGTGTGCTAGGCCCATCAGTGAAACCTAATTACAGCCTATCTGGTGAAGCTACACAGAGACAGGAACAATCACCCACGAAATACACAGTGAAACCCAGGCTACCTAAATACGGTTCCCCATCAGAGACAACAAGAATCACCTGACTCTGATTGAGAACCGCCTCAGGCAGCCAAACATAAACTAAACACACCCCTAATCAACCACAATCCCAATGCCTACAAAAAAAACAATACGACAACACAATAACATAAACCCATGTCACACCCTGGCCTGACCAACTAATTAACTAAAACACAAAATACTAAGACCAAGGTGTGACAACCCCGTTATATGTGACAGGGTTGAGATTTTTTCCCTCAAAATGGCCTGAAGGACAGGAGACCACATGTTGTGGTCTCCTTAATAGAGTGTATAATTTTGATAAGTACTAGTTTTCCCATGTGACAGGGTTGAGTTGGTCAGCTCGACGATCCCCACCTGACTATAAAAAATAAATACAATTCAGATATAAAACAATGTGATTACTTGCCTGTTTCTGTACCATGCAGTTGAAAACTGTTGAATGATGTCACTTCCTGTTAATGATGGCATATAAGGGTGGACTGACCATTTTTATTTGCTGAGTTTTGTTGGCGTGATGGAGTTTAGTGTTGACTGAGAGACAGAGCTAAATTGTGTATTTTAATCAGTAGTCATGCATTTATTTGATAAAAATACTTTCTCAATTAAAGAACACAAATATATGTTTGCATTAATGGCAAAAAAGTTTTTAATTATGTGCACATTTTAATATTAATTTCCCAAGTAAAAATTAAGTGAAAAGCCTGGGGGACATGACACAATTCTTATTGTCAGTGACTAGGTGGCAGTATTTTCATTTTTGGAAAAAAAAACATTCCCGTACTAAATGGGATATTTTGTCAGAACAAGATGCTAGAATATGCATATAATTGACAGCTTAGGATAGAAAACACTCTAAAGTTTCCAAAACTGTAAAAATATTGTCTGTGAGTATAACAGAACTGATGTTGCAGGCGAAAGCCTGAGAAAAATCAATCCAGAAGTGCCCCATGTTTTGAAAGCGCTGCGTTCCAATGAGTCCCTATTGAGCAGTGAATGGGCTATCAACCAGATTACTCTTTCTCCGTATTCCCGAAGGTGTCTACAGCATTGTGACAAAGTTTTACGCATTTATGTTGAAGAATACCCGTAAGCGGCTGCATTGCGCAAGTGGTCACCTGAGGCTGCCGGAGAGATTCTTGTGTAAAATACAGAGGTAGCCATTACTCCAATTGGTCCTACTTAAAAACAAATTGTCCCGATCGATATAATATCGAATAGATATTTGAAAAACACCTTGAGGCTTGATTATAAACGTTTGCCATGTTTCTGTCGATATTATGGAGCTAATTTGGAATATTTTTCGGTGTTGTGGTGACCTCAATTTCCGGGCGATTTCTCAGCCAAACGTGAAGAACAAACGGAGCTGTTTCGCCTACAAAAATATTTTTTGCCCAAAAGATTAACTTTGGCTATCTACCTGGGAGTCTCGTGAGTGAAAACATCTGAAGTTCATCAAAGGTAAACAATTTAATTTGATTGCTTTTCTGATTTCCGTGACAAGGTTGCCTGCTGCTTGCAAGGCATATTGCTATGATAAACGTATACAAATGCTTGTCTATTTAACACGAGCAGGCCAGAGGTGGATGAACGCAGTGCCCTTGCTTGGGTGTAGGGCCTGATCAGAGCCTGGAGGTACTGCGGGTGCCGTTTCCCCTCACAGCTCCGTAGGCAAGCACCATGGTCTTGTAGCGGATGCGAGCTTCAACTGGAAGCCAGTGGAGAGAGCGGAGGAGCGGGGTGACGTGAGAGAACTTGGGAAGGTTGAACACCAGACGGGCTGCGGCGTTCTGGATGAGTTGTAGGGGTTTAATGGCACAGGCAGGGAGCCCAGCCAACAGCGAGTTGCAGTAATCCAGACGGGAGATGACAAGTGCCTGGATTAGGGACCTGCGCCGCTTCCTGTGTGAGGCAGGGTCGTACTCTGCGGATGTTGTAGAGCATGAACCTACAGGAACGGGCCACCGCCATGATGTTGGTTGAGAACGACAGGGTGTTGTCCAGGATCACGCCAAGGTTCTTAGCGCTCTGGGAGGAGGACACAATGGAGTTGTCAACCGTGATGGCGAGATCATGGAACGGGCAGTCCTTCCCCGGGAGGAAGAGCATCTCCGTCTTGCCGAGGTTCAGCTTGAGGTGGTGATCCGTCATCCACACTGATATGTCTGCCAGACATGCAGAGATGCGATTCGCCACCTGGTCATCAGAAGGGGGAAAGGAGAAGATTAATTGTGTGTCGTCTGCATAGCAATGATAGGAGAGACCATGTAAGGTTATGACAGAGCCAAGTTACTTGGTGTATAGCGAGAATAGGAGAGGGCCTAGAACAGAGCCCTGGGGGACACCAGTGGTGAGGGCGCGTGGCGAGGAGACAGATTCTCGCCACGCCACCTGGTAGGAGCGACCTGTCAGGTAGGACGCAATCTGCGTGGGCCGCGCCGGAGATGCCCAACTCGGAGAGGGTGGAGAGGAGGATCTGATGGTTCACAGTATCGAAGGCAGCTGATAGGTCTAGAAGGATGAGAGCAGAGGAGAGAGAGTTAGCTTTAGCAGTGCGGAGCGCTCCGTGATACAGAGAAGAGCAGTCTCAGTTGAATGACTAGTCTTGAAACCTGACTGATTTGGATCAAGAAGGTCATTCTGAGAGAGATAGCGGGAGAGCTGGCCAAGGACGGCACGTTCAAGAGTTTTAGAGAGAAAAGAAAGAAGGGATACTGGTCTGTAGTTGTTGACATCGGAGGGATCGAGTGTAGGTTTTTTCAGAAGGGGTGCAACTCTCGCTCTCTTGAAGATGGAAGGGACGTAGCCAGAGGTCAGTGATGAGTTGATGAGCGAGGTGAGGTAAGGGAGAAGGTCTCCGGAAATGGTCTGGAGAAGAGAGGAGGGGATAGGGTCAGCGGGCAGGTCGTTGGGCGGCCGGCCGTCACAAGAAGCGAGATTTCATCTGGAGAGAGAGGGGAGAAAGAGGTCAGAGCACAGGGTAGGGCAGTGTGAGCAGAACCAGCGGTGTCGTTGGACTTAGCAAACGAGGGGATCGGATGTCGTCGACCTTCTTTTCAAAATGGTTGACCAAGTCATCTGCAGAGAGGGAGGAGGGGGGAGGGAGGAGGATTCAGGAGGGAGGAGAAGGTGGCAAAGAGCTTCCTAGGGTTAGAGGCAGATGCTTGGAATTTAGAGTGGTAGAAAGTGGCTTTAGCAGCAGAGACAGAGGAGGAAAATGTAGAGAGGAGGGAGTGAAAGGATGCCAGGTCCGCAGGGAGGCGAGTTCTCCTCCATTTCCGCTCGGCTGCCCGGAGCTCTGTTCTGTGAGCTCGCAATGAGTCGTCGAGCCACGGAGCGGGAGGGGAGGACCGGCCGGCCTGGAGGATAGGGGGACATAGAGAGTCAAAGGATGCAGAAAGGGAAGAGAGGAGGGTTGAGGAGGCAGAATCAGGAGATAGGTTGGAGAAGGTATGAGCAGAGGGAAGAGATGATAGGATGGAAGAGGAGAGAGTAGCGGGGAGAGAGAGCGAAGGTTGGGACGGCGCGATACCATCCGAGTAGGGGCAGTGTGGGAAGTGTTGGATGAGAGCGAGAGGGAAAAGGATACAAGGTAGTGGTCGGAGACTTGGAGGGGAGTTGCAATGAGGTTAGTGGAAGAACAGCATCTAGTAAAGATGAGGTCAAGCGTATTGCCTGCCTTGTGAGTAGGGGGGAAGGTGAGAGGGTGAGGTCAAAAGAGGAGAGGAGTGAAAGAAGGAGGCAGAGAGGAATGAGTCAAAGGTAGACGTGGGGAGGTTAAAGTCGCCCAGGACTGTGAGAGGTGAGCCGTCCTCAGGAAAGGAGCTTATCAAGGCATCAAGCTCATTGATGAACTCTCCGAGGGAACCTGGAGGGCGATAAATGATAAGGATGTTAAGCTTGAAAGGGCTGGTAACTGTGACAGCATGGAATTCAAAGGAGGCGATAGACAGATGGGTAAGGGGAGAGAGAGAGAATGGCCACTTGGGAGAGATGAGGATCCCGGGGTGCCACCACCCCGCTGACCAGAAGCTCTCGGGGTGTGCGAGAACACGTGGGCGGACGAAGAGAGAGCAGTAGGAGTAGCAGTGTTATCTGTGGTGATCCATGTTTCCGTCAGTGCCAAGAAGTCGAGGGACTGGAGGGAGGCATAGGCTGAGATGAACTCTGCCTTGTTGGCCGCAGATCGGCAGTTCCAGAGGCTACCGGAGACCTGGAACTCCCACGTGGGTCGTGCGCGCTGGGACCACCAGATTAGGGTGGCCGCGGCCACGCGGTGTGGAGCGTTTGTATGGTCTGTGCAGAGAGGAGAGAACAGGGATAGATAGACACATAGTTGACAGGCTACAGAAGAGGCTACGCTAATGCAAAGGAGATTGGAATGACAAGTGGACTACACGTCTCAATGTTCAGAAAGTTAAGCTTACGTAGCAAGAATCTTATTGACTAAAATGATTGAAATGATACAGTACTGCTGGAGTAGGCTAGCTGGTAGTGGTTGCGATGTTGACACTACACTAATCAAGTTGTTCCGTCGAGTGTAATAGTTTCTACAGTGCTGCTATTCGGGGGCTAGCTGGCTAGCTAGCAGGTTGATTGCGTTTACGTTACCTTAAAAGAACGACAATAGCTGGCTAGCTAACCTAGAAAATCGCTCTAGGCTGCACAATTGTCTTAGGTACAAAGACGGCTATGTAGCTAGCTAGCTACGATCAAACAAATCAAACCGTTGTACTGTAATAGTTTCTACAGTGCTGCTATTCGGGGGCTAGCTGGCTAGCTACGTTAAAAGAACGACAATAGCTGGCCAGCTAACCTAGAAAATCGCTCTAGGCTACACAATTGTCTTAGATACAAAGACGGCTATGTAGCTGGCTAGCTACGATCAAACAAATCAAACCGTAGTACTGTAATGAAGTGAAATGAAAATGTGATACTACCTGTGGAGCGACGCGGAATGTTGACCGGGTAGTTGAAGTTCATCGGCAGAGGTTGGCTAGCTGTTGGCCAGCTAGCTAGCAGCATCTCCTACGTTAAGGACGACAAATAGCTGGCTAGCTAACCTCGGTAAATTAAGATAATCACTCTAAGTCTACACACTCTAAACTACACAATTATCTTGGATACGAAGACAGCGAAGACAACTATGTAGCTAGCTGACACTACGCTAATCGAGTCGTTCAGTTGAGTGTAATAGTTTCTACAGTGCTGGTGGACAGTGGATGTTAGCTAGCTGCTTAGCTAGCTGCTGGGCAGATACGTTAGGACGACGAAATACGATAATTATGCAATTATCTTTGATACAAGGACGGCTATGTAGCTAGCTAAGAAGAAGTTGCTAAGATTAGACAAATCAAACCGTTGTAGTATAATGAAATGTAATGAAAAGTTATACTACCTGCGGACCGAAGTGTAGATGCGACCGCTCGCTCCAACCCGGAACCGGATTGGAGGCTAAGCTGTGTCTCAATATATTTAATTTTTGATTTTCATGAATATTAATATTTTCTAGGGATATTTATGTCCGTTGCGTTATGCTAATTATTGTCAGGCGATGATTACGCTCCATGCGGTTTTGGGAATAACAAGTGGTTAAAGATATACTTGTTGTTAATTCCACCGATTTCAAAAAGGCTTTACGACGAAAGCACACCAAATAATTATGTTAGGTCTCCACCTAGTCACAGAACAACACAGCCATTTTTCCAGCCAAAGAGAGGAGTCACAAAAAGCACAAATAGAGATAAAATGAATCACTAACCTTTGATGATCTTCATCAGATGACACTCATAGGACTTCATGTTACAAATTACATGTATGTTTTGTTCGAAAAGTTCATATTTATATCCAAAAATCTCAGTTTATATTGACGCGTTACATTCAGTAATGCTTTGCTTCCAAAACATCCAGTGATTTTGCAGAGCCACATCAATTTACAGAAATATTCATAATAAACATTGATAAAAGATACTGTTAAACTTCTCCTTAATGAAACCGCTGTGTCAGATTTCAAAAAAGCTTTGCCGAAAAACCACACCGTGCATTAAACTTAGCACAGCGCTCAGACAACAAAACAAGCCATACAGATATCCTCCATGTTGTGGAGTCAACAAAGTCAGAAATAGCATTATAAATATTTACTTACCTTTGATGATCTTCATCATAATGCACTCCCAGGAATCCCAGTTCCACAATAAATGTTTGATTTGTTCGATAAAGTCCATCATTTATGTCCAAATATCTCCTTTTTGTTCGCACGTTTAGTACACAATCCAAAATCACGACGCGTGGGCAAGTCCAGATAAAAGTTCAGACGAAAAGTCATATTACAGTTCGTAGAAACATGTCAAACAAAGTATAGAATCAATCTTTAGGATGTTTTTACCATAAATCTTCAGTAATGTTTCAACTGGAGAATTCCTTTGTCTGTAGAAAAGCAATGGAACGCAAGCTAACTCTCACGTGAGCATGCATGATCAGCTCATGCCACTCTGGCAGACCTCTGACTCATTCAGCTCCCAAACAAGGTTCTAAAGACTGTTGACATTTAGTGGAAGCCTTAGGAAGTGCAATTTGACTCCTTAAACACTGTATATTGGATAGGCAATGAGTTGAAAAACTACAAACCTCAGATTTCCCACTTCCTGGTTGTATTTTTTTATCAGGTGTTTGCCTGACATATGAGTTATGTTATACTCACAGACATAATTGATTCATTCATTCAAACTGTTTTAGAAACGTCAGTGTTTTCTATCCAAATCCACTAATAATATGCATATATTATCAACTGGGCCTGAGTAGCAGGCAGTTTACTCTGGGTACCTTATTCATCCAAGCTACTCAATACTGCCCCCAGCTATAAGAAGTTAAATGTGTTACTTAATTTTCATATAGCTAGTTAGGCTCCCTTTGGACGCAGTGTTCAGGATATGGTGTGTAGCTTTTCCTACGATGACTTGTTGCATTGCTTAAAAACCTCTTGGGGCTAGGGGACAGTTGCATCCCACTTGGGCAAAAAACAGGGAAAATGCAGCGCGAAAAAAAAAAATGATATAAAATCACACGTAATCATTAAATCACACGTAAGATACTCAATTAAAGCTACACTCGCTATGAATCCAGCCAACATGTCAGATTTTAAAAAGGCTTTTCGGCGAAAGCATAAGAAGCTATTATCTGATGATAGCACAATGTCAACAAAGAGTAGCATATTTCAACACTGCAGGCGCTACACAAAACGCAGAAATAAAATATAAAACATGCATTACCTTTGACAAGCTTCTTTTGTTGGCACTCCAATATGTCCTTTAAACATCACAATTGGTCCTTTTTGTTCGATTAATTCCGTCCTGTATATCCAAATGTCCATTTATTTTACACGTTTGATCGAGAAAAAAAACAGCTTCCAAAAAACGCAACGTCACTACAAAATATTTCAAAAGTTGCCTATAAACTTTGACAAAATATTTACCTACTTTTGTAATACAACTTTAGGTATTTTTAAACGTTAATAATCGATCAAATTGTAGATGGGGCAATCTGTTTTCAATACAGGAAGAAAACAAACCATGCTCCTTTTCACGTCTTGCGCAACTCTCAACAGTGTTACCCAGTTCCTAGATGGCCTTCTTCTTCATTGCACAAATGAATAACCTCAACCAAATTCCAAAGACTGGTGACATCCAGTGGAAGCGGTAAGAACTGAAAACAGGTTCATAGGAAATATCACTTGCCAATGACATCACAGGGAACAGACAGAGGCCAAAAAAGATATATTCTGAAAACTTAGTCCTCGGGGTTTTGCCTGCTACATAAGTTCTGTTATACTCACAGAAAAAACAGTTTTAGAATATTCAGAGTGTTTTCTATCCAAATCCACTAATTATATGCATGTCTTATATTCCTGGCATGAGTAGCAGAAAGTTGAAATTGGGCACGCTATTTATCCAAAAGTGAAAATGCTGCCCCCTATACCTCAAGAGTTAAGTGAATATGTTGAGGTACAATACATAATCTTTGATATTCATCTCAATCTGTCACTTTGATTCAGTAGCCCTATAACCTTATTATCTGTTAACAATCCTTCTTATGGGGGATGAAGCCACATTTTTCCTTGAGATGTTTTGTTATGCAATAACAGTATTTTTTTCTGCCTCAGCTCAGTAATAAATGAAGAAGCAAGAAGCTTCACCGGCCCTTCCAGCCCGAGATTTTTGCCAAGAGATCCTATCACGAGCTTTGACTGCTCAAGCACATGAAACATGAAAATGTGAGTATGTACACATCTTGGCACTATCGTTGTCTTTGATCACACCAGACTCTTTGACTCACACATCTTCCACCCCACGATGTGTTGCACTTCCCAGATTTGACATCTTAGCCTGCACTGAAACAAACTGATTCGACGCACTTCCACAGTTTCACAATTTCAGTCTAATAGCTACTGTATAGCTGGCATGTTGGGAGCCATTTCTCTCCCTCCCTCTCATGGGACCTAATCCTCAACTTATTTTTTTCTCCTGTGCAAACTCCCTCCAGGTGATAGAGCTTCTGGATGTGTTTACTCCTGCTGCTGGGCTCAAGTACTTCACAGAACAATCTCTAAGGCATAGCATCAACTCAACCCCTGGGAGTACTGATTCCTATTTAGATAATACAACAATAGGATGGGCATTCCTAGGACAAATATGAACAGGGACTATAGGGTAATCTACATTCGCCATCCAGTGAAATATTTATCTCAATTTTCAGGACAGAGCCAACCCAAACACACTATAGACCAGATAAACCTGTGAGGCACTAACTTCCCAATTAGAATAACCTAAGGACTTTATAAGCATCCATATTGCCCATGCACTGAGATTGACTCCCTGGCCTATAAATTTACCCCAACGTAAAGGAGGGAGCAGTGTATTGAAAGTTGCAGTTAGAAATGTCTTGAATAGAGCTGACTTGACCTGACCCTCTTTAACACCACAGATGAATATCTGTTCTAATACTATATTTCTGTTGGGACATCCTCTAACGTTGGACCCCTCTGAACGCGACCCAGGTGTCATTATTCACATTATCGATGATGGGACATTCGATTGATGGAGTGATGTTTCTGTCCACAGCTACATGGTGATGCCGTACATGTTCACAGACATCTCCAGTCAAAGGACTTCTCTCTGAAGACCGTGTGCAGTTCCTTGTCTATCAGAATATGTGTAGACTAAGGGTGAGATTGTTTGTGCACAATGTGCAATCAGACCAAATATATTGTATTTTGTCGTGTGATTCTGTTTATATCAGATGTTATTTCAATGTTAATACAATGTTATTCTTAGTTAATAATCATTGCTATGCTTAATCACGACAATTAACAATAATTATGTCTGTTTTTTCTGGCCTTCACAGTACATTCACAAAGCTGGTATCATCCATAGGGTAAGTTTGCTGCGCCATTGGAAACACCGAGCCGCAGCATCTGAAACCAGCTCTATTTCTATTGGGGCGCATGAGAATGTTATTTTAAATCAGTTATGTTCATCCTGCGATAACAGGTCAAATGAGTAGGCTTCCCTCAGATTTTCCTCCTTCTTCCTGCGTGTCTAGGATTGTTTAGACATTCCCTGCCCTATGCTGTTGCTCTGTGGAACAGCACTAGTGTGTACTAATATCTGTGTTCATGTGGAATGTGTGGTGAATTGAAGGCCATGAACTAAAATAAAACGTGTAAACCTGCAGTTTTCCTGATTGGTTTTCCTGATCGCATCAAAAAATCAATATTGTTTTGCCTTCATTGAAGCTCCTTACAATTTTTTTGTGGGATTAGAGTATTGATGAAGAAAATGTGCTGAATATGATCATAAAGCTAAAAACATAATATCAGCCAAAAGTCAAACTCCGCTGGCCTGGTAACTTGGCTGTCAATCAAGACTGCGAATTAAAGGTTTGTAACTTGAATACACGTTCATTAGAGAAATGAATGTGGAAAAAGTACCAGGATTTTGTGTAAGATTATGCTTTGCTATTGATGCAGATCATTATTTTAACAGTTTTAGAAACTTCCGAGTGTTTTCTATCCAATGCTACCAAGTATATGCATATCCTAGCTTCTGGGCCTGAGTAAGAGGCAGTTTACTTTGGACACGTCATCCATCCGAATTTCCGAATACTGCCCCCTGCCACTAAAACGTTAATTAGAAACATCGTTTGACTTGTTTGGACAAACTTTACTGGTAACTTTTTGGATT
The DNA here is from genome assembly GCF_036934945.1 of Oncorhynchus masou masou. Classification (NCBI taxonomy): domain Eukaryota; kingdom Metazoa; phylum Chordata; class Actinopteri; order Salmoniformes; family Salmonidae; genus Oncorhynchus; species Oncorhynchus masou. Next base: position 45,642,982 of record NC_088244.1, read on the forward strand.
TGTTTGTATGCATGTTGAAAGAGTGGATTACTGAGATCATTGGCGTCAGCTAAACTTACTTTTTTAGACATAAAGAAGTACTTTATCGAGCAAAACAACCATTCATTGTGTAGCTGGGACCATTGGGATTGCAAATCTTCAAAGATAAGTGATTTATTTCATCGGTATTCATGATTTTGTGACCCTGTGCTGGTTGAAAAAGTATTTTGGTGTGGGGCGCTGTCCTCAGATAATCGCATGGTATGCTTTCGCCATAAAGCCTTTTGAAATGTGACACGCGGTTGGCGAAACAAGAAGTTACGCGACTTACTACCCTGAGACAAGGCCGAGTATAGCCCCCACACCACGAGAGGCATATCAACAGACCCCCGACTTACTACCCTGAGACAAGGCCGAGTATAGCTCCCACACCACTAGAGACATATCAACAGACCCCCGACTTACTACCCTGAGACAAGGCTGAGTATAGCTCCCACACCACAAGAGGCATATCAACAGACCCCCGACTTACTACCCTGAGACAAGGCCGAGTATAGCCCCCACACCACGAGAGGCATATCAACAGACCCCCGACTTACTACCCTGAGACAAGGCCGAGTATAGCTCCCACACCACTAGAGACATATCAACAGACCCCCGACTTACTACCCTGAGACAAGGCTGAGTATAGCCCCCACACCACGAGAGGCATATCAACAGACCCCCGACTTACTACCCTGAGACAAGGCCGAGTATAGCCCCCACACCACGAGAGGCATATCAACAGACCCCCGACTTACTACCCTGAGACATAGCCGAGTATAGCCCCCACACCACGAGAAGCATATCAACAGACTCCCCCACCACGAGACATATCAACAGACCCCTGACTTAGTACCCTGAGGCAAGGCTGAGTATATCCCACAAACCACTAGAGTGATATCAACAGACCCCCAACCTTCTTCCCTGAGACAAGGCTGAGTATAGCCCCCACACCACGAGAGGCATATCAACGGACCACCGACTTACTTCCCTGAGACAAGGCTGAGTATAGCCCCCACACCACTAGAGGGATATCAACAGACCCCCGACTTACTTCCCTGAGACAAGGCTGAGTATAGCCCCTACACCACTGGAGTGATATCAACAGACCCCTGTTTACTACCCTGAGACAAGGCTGAGTATATGAAGATCTCCTCCACTCCAAGAACCAGAGGAAGCACTAAACCGGACTGGAAGATCACGTCTGTGACTCATTCAAGTGATGCACCCCTCCTCGGGACTGCATGAAAAAGCACTAGTAAGCCAGAGGCAGAGAATCCCAGTGGGGAGAAGGGAGCCGGCCAGGCAGAGACAGCAAGGGTGGTTCGTTGCTCCAGTGCTTTGCTGTTCACCTTTGCACCACTGGGCCAGACTACACTCAATCATAGGACCTACTGAAGAGATGAGTCTTCAGTAAAGACTTAAAGGTCGAGGCTGAATCTGCATGTCTCACATGGATATGCAGACCATTCCATAAAAGTTGACCTCAATAGGAGAAAGCCAAGCCTCCAGCTGTTTGCTTAGAAATTCTAGGGACAGTAACGAGGCCTGCGTCTTGTGAAGTAGCGTAAGTGTAGGTATGTACTGCAGGACCAAATCAGAGAGAAAGGTAACCTTAACAGGAAGCTAGGTAGAGAGGCTAGCACTGCAGTACTGTGCAGCCGTGTTCATCGACCTTGCCAAGGCTTTTGACTCTGTCAATCACCATATTCTTATCGGCAGACTCAGTAGCCTTGGTTTTTCTGATGACTGCCTTGCCTGGTTCACCAACTACTTTGCAGACAGAGTGCAGTGTGTCAAATCGGAGGGCATGCTGTCCGGTCCTCTGGCAGTCTCTATGGGGGTGCCACAGGGTTCAATTCTCAGGCCGACTCTTTTCTCTGTATATATCAATGATGTTGCTCTTGCTGCAGGCGATTCCCTGATCCACCTCTACGCAGACGACACCATTCTATATACTTCCAGCCCGTCCTTGGACACTGTGCTATCTAACCTCCAAACAAGCTTCAATGCCATACAACACTCCTTCCGTGGGCTCCAACTGCTCTTAAACGCTAGTAAAACCAAATGTATGCTTTTCAACCTTTCGCTGCCTGCACCTGCACGCCTGACTAGTATCACCACCCTGGATGGTTCCGACCTTGAATATGTGGACATCTATAAGTACCTAGTCTGGCTAGACTGTAAACTCTCCTTCCAGACTCATATCAAACATCTCCAATCGAAAATCAAATCTAGAGTCGGCTTTCTATTCCGCAACAAATCCTCCTTCACTCACGCCGCCAAACTTACCCTAGTAAAACTGACTATCCTACCGATCCTCGACTTCGGCGATGTCATCTACAAAATAGCTTCCAACACTCTACTCAGCAAACTGGATGCAGTTTATCACAGTGCCATCCGTTTTGTCACTAAAGCACCTTATACCACCCACCACTGCGACTTGTATGCTCTAGTCGGCTGGCCCTCGCTACATATTCGTCGCCAGACCCACTGGTTCCAGGTCATCTACAAGTCCATGCTAGGTAAAGCTCCGCCTTATCTCAGTTCACTGGTCACGATGGCAACACCCACCCGTAGCATGCGCTCCAGCTGGTGTATCTCACTGATCATCCCTAAAGACAACACCTCATTTGGACGCCTTTCGTTCCAGTTCTCTGCTGCCTGTGACTGGAACGAATTGCAAAAATTGCTGAAGTTGGAGACTTATCTCCCTCACCAACTTCAAACATCTGCTATCTGAGCAGCTAACCGATCGCTGCAGCTGTACATAGTCTTATCGGTAAATAGCCCACCCAATTTTACCTACCTCATCTCCATACTGTTTTTATTTATTTACTTTTCTGCTCTTTTGCACATCAATATCTCTACCTGTACATGACCATCTGATCATTTATCACTCCAGTGTTAATCTACAAAATTGTAATTATTTGCCTACCTCCTCATGCCTTTTGCACACAATGTATATAGACTCTTTTTTTCTACTGTGTTATTGACTTGTTTTTTGTTTACTCCATGTGTAACTCTGTGTTGTCTGTTCACACTGCTATGCTTTATCTTGGCCAGGTCGCAGTTGCAAATGAGAACTTGTTCTCAACTAGCCTTCCTGGTTAAATAAAGGTGAAATAAAAAAATAAAAAAAATAATCACATTTTGGGATCTAGTCAACATTCTAGCAGCCGTGTTTAGCACTAACAGAAGTTAATTTAGGGCTTTATCCAGGTAGCCAGAGAGTAGAGCACTGCAGTAGTCTAATTTAGAAGTGACAAAAGCATGGATTTGCATTTCTGCACAACTTTTGAGGAAAAAGTTTCAGATTTTTTGCAATGTTATGAACATGAAAAAAAGCAGTCTTCAAATATTCTTGATATGTTCATGAAAAGAGAGATCAGGGTCCGGATTAACGTTGAGGTCCTTCAGTTTTTTTTGAGATGACTGTACAACCATCAAGATTAGATTTAACAGAAAAAGCATCAAGGTAATGAGTTCATGTTTTCATGTTCATGTGCATCGGATTAGACACTCAGTCTATTTTGTGCAATTATGGAGACAGACTATTGCGCAACATCCAACTCTATTCTTGTGAATTATTCTGGATATAAAGACAAACGACATGGCCTAGTGGGCTTCTTCACATTATGATCGGATAATGAAATAACACGACAAGTATCATTTGTATTCCATGTTACACCTGCAATTTTAAACTATACAAGAGTTTTGAAGAATCCTATTTGGACCTCAATTTGGTGCTTGAAAAGACCTTGTAATTATTGTAGCCAATTTATAAGCTCCCTTATAATTATCTTCATTTTTGATCCGTTTTTGTGATGTGGCCACTTTGTTTGCTTTCCGCCGCTTCAATTGAAGGGTGTTGCACTACTCTATTGTGTTAAACCCATGTGCCGTTGTTATGAGCATGACATCTTATGCTGACTTCAACTTGGCTTTACATACAAATCCTTCCATTCCTTCCATTTTGGTCGCTTTCTCATGATAAAAAATGCAATGGTGAGATTAATGCTACTGCTATTTATGGCTTTAATGTGTGCCTGCGTCGGTCACATAGGCTTCAGAAAAATCACCATGCATGCATCCTATTTTTTTTGTCAGGAAGTCAACAATATTCTGACATTTTAAAATGTAAGAATAATTTGAATATCAATGTATTGGCAAGGCTTAAAATATCATTGTTATTAGTGTAATGGCCTAATGAATGACTGAGAAAAAAAGTATGTGCTGATACCATCTTCAATATACAGTGTCCAAAACAGTATGAACACCTTCCTAATATCCCAGTGTGAACACCTTCCTATAGCCTCAATACATCGGGGCAGGGACTCTACAAGGTGTCGAAAGCATTCCACAGGGATGCTGGCCAATGTTGACTTTGATGCTTCCCACAGTTGGATCAAGTTGGCTGGATGTCCTTTGAGTGGTAACCATTTTTCATACACACAGGAAACTGTTGAGTGTGGAAAAACCCAAAAGCGTTGCAGTTCTTGACACACTCAAACCGGTGCGCCTGGCAGCTACTACCATACCCCGTTCAAAGGCACTTAAATATTTTGTCTTGCCCATTCACCCTCTGAATGGTACACATACACAATCTATGTCTAAAGGCTCACATTCCTTCTTTAACCTGTCTTCTCCCCATTATCTTCACTGATTTGAAGTGGATTTAACAAGTGACATCAATAAGGGATCATAGTTTAGTGCAATCAGGTAGGCCTTCTTGTTTTCGGTAATTCAGTTAATTACACTAATTCAGGCTTTCGCTGATCAGGCCATACGCAGGCCATATAAAGTGTAGCCTAAACCAGTGCAGCTGGTAAAAGTTTGAGTAGCCTACTAAATAAATGTAGCCTATTTTTGCATCCTATATTTGATTCTGGGAATTCCCTCTCTACTGCACTCGTAACTTGAATGGGCCTTGAGAGGAATATTTCTCTCGCATAGAACGCACAACAAGGCGACTAGGTAAATAGATAACCTATTCTACTATGGGGTTGTCAGAGTAATCTATTAATTACTCATTTTGTTTGCGGAGTAAAATTACATCTTCAAAGTGTTCCTCTGCAGAAGTCATTTTCATGTTCCAAATGTTTTCGTTGCATGGCGGCTAGTGATGGGTCGTTCGCGAATGAGTCGGCTCTAAGAGCCGGCTCTTGTATGTGAACGTTGGGAGCCGGCTCGCATATCAGAAGAGCCGAATCTATTTATACAAATATATTTTAAAAAGAAGATGAATAATCAAAAGATTTAAATTATTAGAATTAACTAATTAAAATAACAAACAAATAAATAAAATAATATAGGCCTAAATGCTCAAGCGCAAACATTTGTTCTGACTGTCTGCTCAGACTAACAGCCTCACCTGTTGTTCCTGTCAATCAGAAACGCAGTGTCAACCAATGAACCAAAGACGCGTGAGGGAGGGCCGAGCCAACTCACTCACAGTCACACCGTTGGCAGCCGAGGAGAGAGAGGAAGGACAGCTGTGAAAACAACAGTCGGAAGTACAGTAGCTGTAGAAAAGGCCAAGGGAGTTGGTGGAAGAATCCTTTAATTCATGGCCACTTACTCAGCTGGGCCAGGGGCGCATTAATTAGATCAGGTGGAAATGTCCGACAGATCTCAACTCATCAAAGAATACCCTCAGCAGCAGGGAGGGACAGCCCCAGCAGTCAGCTGGCTCAGGCACCAGGGCAACAGTAAGAAGAGGGATCAGATGGAGCAGAAGCACCACCAGTAAATAATATTCAAGATGGCGCAGCAGTCAGACGTCTTTGTCCTGTCGTGTCCCTTGTATATATTGTTTTACAGTTTTATCTTCGCATATCTTTTAAAATATTTTGCTAAACCTCAACTCTTCAAAGGGGGTGACACTCTAGACCCAAACTTCTACAGACCTATATCTATCCTACCCTGTCTTTCTAAGGTCTTCGAAAGCCAAGTTAACAAACAGATTACTGACCACTTCGAATCCCACCATCCCCTCTCCGCTATGCAATCTGGTTTCAGAGCTGGTCATGGGTGCACCTCAACCAAGCTCAAGGTTTTAAACGACATCATAACTGCCATCGATAAGAGATATTACTGTGCAGCCGTATTCATCGACCTGGCCAAGGCTTTCGACTCTGTCAATCACAACATTCTTATTGGCAGACTCGACAGCCTTGGTTTCTCAAATGATTGCCTCGCCTGGTTTACCAACTACTTCTCTGATAAAGTTCAGTGTGTCAAATCGGAGGGCCTGTTGTCCGGACCTCTGACAGTCTCTATGGGTGTGCCACAGGGTTCAATTCTCGGGCCGACTCTCTTTTCTGTATACATCCATCATGTTGCTCTTGCTGCTGGTGATTCTCTGATCCACCTCTACGCAGAAAACACCATTCTGTATACTTCTGGCCCCTCCTTGGACACTGTGTTAACTAACCTCCAGATGAACTTCAATGCCATACAACTCTCCTTCTGTGGCTTCCAACTGATCTTAAACACAAATAAAACTAAGTGCATGCTCTTCAATCGATCACTGCTCGCACCTGCTCGCCCGTCCAGGATCACTACTCTGGAAGGCTCTGACTTAGAATAAGTGAACAACTGCAAATACCTGGGTGTCTGGTTAGACTGTAAACTCTGCTTCCAGACTCACATTAAGCTTCTCCAATCCAAAATTAAATCTAGAATCGGCTTCCTATATCGCAACAAAGCATCCTTCACTCATGCTGCCAAACATACCCTCGTAAAACTGACCATCCTACCTATCCTCGACTTTGGTGATGTCATCTACAAAATAGCCTCCAACACTCTACTCAACAAACTGGATGCAGTCTATCACAGTGCCGTCCGTTTTGTCACCAAAGCTCCATACACTACCCACCATTGCGACCTGTACGCTCTCGTTAGTTGGCCCTCGCTTCGTACTCGTCGCCAAACCCACTGGCTACAGGTTATCTACAAGTCTCTGCTAGGTAAAGCCCCGCATTATCTCAGCTCACTGATCACCATAGCAGCACCCACTCGTAGCACGCGCACCAGCAGGTATATCTCACTGGTCATCCCCAATGCCAATTCCTCCTTTGGTCGTCTTTCCTTCCAGTTCTCTGCTGCCCATGATTTGAACGACTTGCAAAAATCTCTGAAGCTGGAGACTCATATCTCCCTCACTAGCTTTAAGCACCAGCTGTCAAAGCAGTTTACAGATCACTGCACCTGTACATAGCCCATCTGTAAACAGCCCATCTACAGTACATATACTCACAGCACAGAATATTCTAACTGGTATCCTAAAATTATACACTTGGTTAAGAAAGTCTTCTATATACAGTTGAAGTCGGAAGTTTACGTACACCTTAGCCAAATATATTTTAACTCCGTTTTTCACAATTCATGACATTTAATCCAAGTAAAAATTCCCTGTCTTACGTCATTTAGGATAACCACTTTATTTTAAGAATGTGAAATATCAGAATAATAATAGAGTGATTTATTTCAGCTTTTATTTCATTCATCACATTCCCAGTGGGTCAGAAGTTTACATACACTCAATTAGTATTTGGTAGCATTGCCTTTAAATTATTTAACTTGGGTCAAACGTTTCAGGTAGCCTTCCACAAGCTTACCACAATAAGTTGGGTGAATTTTGGCCCATTCCTCCTGACAGAGCTGGTGTAACTGAGTCAGGTTTGTAGGCCTCCTTGCTCGCACAAACTTTTTCAGTTCTGCCCACACATTTTCTATAGGATTGAGGCCGGGGCTTTGTGATGGCCAATCCAATACCTTGACTTTGTTGTCCTTAAGCCATTTTGCCACAACTTTGGAAGTATGCTTGGGGTCATTGTCCATTTGGACGACTCAGTTGTGACCAAGCTTTAACTTCCTGACTGATGTCTTGAGATGTTGCTTCAATATATCCACATAATTTTCCTACCTCATGATGGCATCTATTTTATGAAGTGCACCAGTTCCTCCTGCAGTAAAGCACCCCCACAACACAATTGCTGCCACCCCCGTGCTTCACGGTTGGGATGGTGTTCTTCAGCTTGTAAGCCTCCCCATTTTTCCTACAAACATAATGATGGCCATTATGGCTAAACTGTTCTATTTTTGTTTCATCAGACCAGAGGACATTTGTCCAAAAAGTACGATAATTTTACCCATGTGCAGTTGCAAACCGTAGTTTGGCTTTTTTATGGCTATTTTAGAGCAAAGGCGTCTTCCTTGCTGAGCGGCCTTTCAGGTTATGTTGATATAGGACTCGTTTTTCTGTGGATATAGATACCCTATACCTGTTTCCTCCAGCATCTTCACATGGTCCTTTGCTGTTGTTCTGGGATTGACTGGCACTTTTCACACCAAAGTACTTCAGAACGAGTTTCCTTCCTGAGCGGTATGATGGCTGCGTGGTTCCATGGTGTTTGTACTTGTGTACTATTGTTTGTACAGATGAATTTGGCACCTTCAGGCATTTGAAAATTGCTCCCAAGGATGAACCAGACTTGTGGAGTTCTACAATTTTGTTACAAGGTCTTGGTTGATTTCTTTAGATTTTCCCATGATGTCAAAGCAAAGAGGCACTGAGTTTGAAGGTAGGCCTTGAAATACATCCACAAGTACCTCTCTAATTATCAGAAGCTTCTAAAGCCATGCCATTATTTTCTCGAATTTTTCAAGCTGTTTAAAGGCATAGTCAACTTAGTGTATGTGAACTTCTGACACACTGGAATTGTGATACAGTGAATTCTAAGAGAAATAATTTGTCTGTAATCAATTTTTGGGAAAATTACTTGTGTCATGCACAAAGTAGATGTCCTCACCGACTTGCAAAATCTTTTTGTGAAGTGGTTGAAAAACGAGTTTTAACGACTCCAACATAAGTGTATGTAAACTTCCGACTTCAACTATACATTCAATTATGCTCCCCTGAGCTGGAACGAATGTTAAATCAACACGAGTATCTGATTTACCATAAGGCAGGTTCCCTTAACTCAAAAGATTGCACAAAATAACATTTTAACACCTTCTCCGTACACACGTTGTTGTTCCTCATTAACACTGCTTTAATAATACACTGTTAACTTGATATTTTTACATTATTTTAACAAGATTAACAAGACACATTTCGACAGTCACTGCATGCAGGTCTACACGTTTTATTTGATAAATGGCTTTGTAACTATACTTTATAAAAATACTAAGCTGAATTGTACAAAAAATATATATAATACAGAAGCAGCGAAGTATAAAGTGCACATTTAAATTCTGAAGAATTCTTCAGACTCCTTTCCAACTCGCTTGGCACAACCCAATGCAAACACAGAGCCATACGACCAAAAGAGGGATGGAGTTGGAATTGTATGTATGTGCGTGTGTGTGCGCTCGCGGTGTGACTGACCAATCATTCCGCTGCAGTCATTTAGCTGTGGCGCTATGCCAAGGCAAAATCATTGGCACCAATAGCGGTGGGCATTCCGGCTCCTTTCAGTGAGCAGGCTTGTTCGGCTCAGCACACCAAAATGAGCCAGCTCTTTTGGCTTCCTTTACGGCTCTTTAAAAAAAAGATGCTTTGTATTTTTTCAAGGCAAACAGTTGGCAATAGTTTGACTATGATTGGTGTTAAAACCAGTCTAATTAAATTATTAAATCATACTCTACCTTAACCGCAATGTATTTAAAAATGTATTGGTTTGTTATGAAAATAATGCTTTTAAACATTTTCATTTAAAGTTTAACTTTTTAATGTATATAAACAAAGGGCATATTGTAACGGTTTTCTTCTATTGAAGGAGAGGAGGACCAAAATGCGCGTGGTTAGTGTTCAACATCTTTAATATAGACGATAAACGAGAACACTACAAAATACAAAACAATAAATGTGAAAACCGAAACAGTCCTATCTGGTGCAATGAAACAAAGACACAAGACAACCACCCACAAAACCCAACACAAAACAGGCTACCGAAATATGGTTCCCAATCAAAGACGAGGACTAAAACCTGCCTCTGATTGAGAACCATATCAGGCCAAACATAGAAATAGACAAACTAGACATACGAGAGTCTGGGTGGGCATCTGTCCGTGGTGACGGCTCTGGCGCAGGACGTGGGCCCCATTCCACCATAGTCTTTGTCCACTTTAGTCTTCTCCTAGGAACGGCGACCCTCGCCACCGACCTTGGAATGGCAACCCTACTGGACTAAACAAACTCCTCCGGACTAAGGGGCAGCTCAGGACTGGAGGGTATTACAGTCGTCCTTATTTTCCACCATAATTTGCAAATCAATTCATTAAAAATCCTACAATGTAATTTTCCGGATTTTTTTTTCTCATTTTGTCTGTCATAGGTGAAGTGTACCAATGATGAAAATTACAGGCCTCATCTTTTTAAGTGGGAGAACTTGCACAATTGGTTGCTGACTAAATACTTTTACTGGCCATTCACTTGAGCACCTAATAAGTGAATGTGACATTTGTCTCGTCAAACCTCATGTTAGCTGTCACTTTGGAGAATCTGTTAATTGGTGTAATGTTTAATTCAAACAGAATGTAATATACACTGTCTACTTCACTGCTTCCCAACCATGGCTACTAAGACACCTGGGGGTACTTGAGAACAGTCATGATACCATAGGTTTAGTGGTAAAATGCACATAAGGGTGTGCTACTGGGGCACTCGGGGCTGAGCAAAACTCTGTTGGTGGTACAGTACTGGTCTACTTCACCTTTAAAGTATATCGAGCCAAGTAAGCAAAGCACTCCAAGGTTGTGGCATCAGTTATCCAAGGTTGGCAACAACAGAGCATTTTTTTCTTGGTGTCATAACCCTAATTATTGTTCTGCCTATTACTTGAAATGCTCCCATTTATAACCATGATGTTCCACTGTTCAAACAGTAATTAAGTCAGTAATGAACAGAGGACCAGTGTTCCGCCTTTACGCGCCCCAGACTAGTTTGCATGTTAAGTATCATTAACAGTGTGGGAAACAAGCCCCAACAGCTAAATTAGCAAATTCGTCATTCTTTCCACCAACATTTGCAGTTAGCCCCGGGAATATATTGAAGTAAGATTAGGGTTTTATGACCTTGGTTGTCGTTGTTTTGGGTGGCTCAAAAGTCAACATTATTACATGCAAGTCATCGCCCCATTATTCATTCTCTATGATTTATAGTCTATCTCCTAAATGTGCTTTTCAGTAAGCAGCCTTTAATATAACTTAATGACAGTTATCTGCTGCCAATAACTGGAACGAATTGCAAAAATCACTGAAGCTGGAGACTCCTATCTCTCTTACTAACTTTAAGCATCAGCTGTCAGAGCAGCTCACAGATCATTGCACCTGTACATAGCCCACCTGTAAAAAGCCCATCCAAATACCTCATCCCCATACTTGTCACGCCCTGGTCTATATTTATTATGTTATCTTCATTTATTGGGTCAGGCCAGGGTGTGACATGGGTTTATTTGTAGTGTGTTTCGTCTTGGGGTTGTGTGGGGTGTATAGATTAGTCTATGGCTGCCTGAGGCGGTTCTCAATCAGAGTCAGGTGATTATCGTTGTCTCTGATTGGGAACCATATTTAGGTAGCCTGGGTTTCACTGTGTGTTTGTGGGTGATTGTTCCTGTCTCTGTGTTTGTTGCACTGCTGTTTCGGTTTTCGACGTTTGTTGTTTGGTATTGTTCGTGTTTTCTTCATCATTAAAGATGTATCTAACGAACCACGCTGCATTTTTGTCCGATCCTTGTTCCACCTCTTCGTCAGAGGAGGAGTTGGAAGAAACCCGTTACAATACTGTTATTTTTTTTCTCCTTTGCACCCCAGTATCTCCACTTGCACATTCATCTTCTGCACATCTATCACTCCAGTGTTTAATGTTAAATTGTAATTACTTTGCCACGACGGCCTATTTATTGCCTTACCTCCTTAATCTTACCTCATTTGCGAAAACTGTATATAGACTTTTCTATTGTGTTATTTACTGTACGCCTGTTTATTACATGTGTAACTCTGTGTTGTTGTTTGTGTCGCACTGCTTTGCTTTATCTTGGCCAGGTCACAGTTGTAAATGAGAACTTGTTCTAAACTGAACTACCTGGTTAAATAAAGGTGAAGTAAAATATGTTTTAAAAGTTTGACAATGAAGAATACATACTCTATATTGAAGCCATCAAGGTCTGATAAGTTAGAAAAACATTTTTCGACCAAAATCCTTTTTTTTTATGTCTGTATATGAAGTGTAAAATAATATGAATTTTACTGTAGCCTACTGTACAGCCTTTTAGTTTCTGTCTTGATTTTATTTATTTTAGAAGTATGAGGAGGAGGGCGCCAAAATCTAGTTTTTGGACACCCTGATGTCCTCCATTGGCAAAGAAGCGAAATGTGTCCAACACAAGCCTGCTTTTTAAGAAGATGATCGACTTGCATTTAAATTTCATATTTTGATCATTTTAATTATGGAGGCTTCAATGTAACATTTGATTAGGGCAGGCTACTCTTTTTAGGATTAAAGCTTCATTTTCTAATCACAGACATTTCAAATAACTTAAAGGACAATTCCACAACTTTTGAACCTCATATTCATTGTTTCCAGCAACATACCAGTGTGTACGTATGTGAAAACAGTGCGTTTCTATGCTTATCTGTAACCATTTCTCCATCCACAGTTTATGTCGTTAAAGTAATACAGAATCAAATAAAATCATGACAGCTGTGATGGAAACAAGTAGTTTCGGTACAATTTTAGAAATGCAGACAGATAATTTGTTGGTTCAACATGGTGTGTCTGTAAAATGAATGGTGGTGGAAATGTCTTTATGCACAAATATTAATATTTTAACCAAATTGGAATGAGCAATGTCAGAGTTCGTAATATAACTATACTGTATATGTATATGATGGTGTGTATAAACAATGTTGACAGTATACTGATAGAAAAGGTATGCAGTTATATCGGATGAGCCGTGACTAGAACACACTATGTACTGTACATCTGAAAAGGGTACAACAGAATGTTAACATTAAAGTGACTAGTGATCAATGACTATGTAAACTGAACAAAAGGATAAACCCAACATGTAAATTCTTGGTCCCATGCTTCATGAGCTGAAATAAAACATCCCAGAAAACGTCCATACACACAAAAAGCTGATTTCTCTAAATGTTGTTCACAAATTTGTTTACATCGCTGTTAGTGAGCATCTATCCTTTGCCAAGATAATCCATCCACCAGACAGGGGTGGCATATCAAGAAGCTGATTATCACACAGCAGCATAGTCATTAAACAGGTGCACCTTGTGCTGTGGAATGTAAAATGTAAAATGTAAAATGTGCAGTTTCGTCACACAACAAAATGCCGCAGATGTCTCAAGTTGAGTGACTGCAGGAATGGCCACCAGAGCTGTTGACAAAGAATTTAATATTAATTTCTCTACCATAAGCCACTTCCAACGTCATTTTAGAGAATTTGGCAGTACGTCCAACATGCCAGCCCAGGACTTCAACTTCCAGCTTTTTCACCTGCGGGATCGTCTGAGACCAGACACCCAGACAGCTGACGAAGCTAAGGACTATTTCTGTCTGTAATAGAACCCTTCTGTGGAGAGAAACTAATTTGGATTTGCTGGGCCTGGCTCCCCAGTGGCTGGGCCTGGCTTCTAAATGGGTGGGCCTATGCCCTCCCATGGCTGTGCCCCTGCCCAGTCATGTGAAATCCATAGATAGGGCTTAATTTATTTATTTCAATTGACTGATTTCCTTATATGAACTGTAACTCAGTAAAATCATTGAAATTGTTGCATGTTCACTATAAACAATAGTTGTTTAGTATCAATAGTTGTTTAGTAGTCTGAAAATGTCGGAAACATTAGCTTGATTGAGGATGGGTCTCTGCGGTTTTGTTCCAATTTTCGGAAACTCAAAGCCTTTACTATGGTCGGAGTCGTACCCTTTTCCCAGGGTCGACGATTGTGTGTACTGTGTTGGAGCTGCTAATTACATTAGCAAGTTCGACCTTCTGAAGGGATGTTGGCAGGTCTCTCTGACTCAGAGCACCAAAGAGTTGTCTGCTTTAGTCACTCCTGATAGTTTGTTTTCCTTCGTCTTTTTCCTTCAGATTTCTGAAGTCCATTTGCTTTATACGCTGATGCCAGCTTTGTAGAAGAAGGATCTGTGCTCCTATAGAAAGACGATAACAATGTTGTGCACCCTGTGCGGTACTTTTTAAAGAAATTGGCCTCATATTAGAAACACTATTCAACTATTGAGAAGGAGACTCTCACTTTGGTACTGGCTCTTCAGCACTTTGAGGTTTATGTATTGGTCTCTACCCCTATGGTGGTCTATTTCCTGCAAAAGACGAGCTCCACAAATTACTCCTTAGTCCCTGTGCCCAAGAACACTAAGGTAACCTGCCTAAATGACTACCTACCTGTAGCACTCACGTTTGTAGCTATGAAATGCTTTGAAAGGCTGGTCATGGTTCAACACCATTATCCCAGAAACCATAGACCCACTCCAATTTGCATACTGCACCAACAGATCCACAGATGATGCAATCTCTATTGCACTCCACACGGCCCTTTCCCACCTGGACAAAAGGAACACGTATGTGAAAATGCTATTCATTGAATATAGCTCAGCGTTCAACACCATAGTACCCTCAAAGCGCATCACTAAGCTAAGGATCCTGCAATTAAACACCTCCCTCTGCAACTGGATTCCATCCTGGACTTCCTGACGGGCCAACCCCAGGTGTTGAGGGTTGGGAGCAACACATCTGCCACGCTGATCCTCAACACTGGAGCCCCCCAGGGGTACGTGCTCAGTACCCTCCTGTAATCCCTGTTCACCCACGACTGCATGGCCAGGCACGACTCCAACATCAACATAAGTTTGCAGATGACACAACAGTGGTAGGCCTGATCACAGACAACGACGAGACAGCCTATAGGGAGGAGGTCAGAGACCTAGCTGGGTGGTGGCAGAATAACAACCTATCCCTCAACATAACCAAGACGAAGGAGATGATTGCGGACTACAGGAAAAGGAGGACCGAGTATGCCCCCATTCTCATCGACGGGGCTGTAGTGGAGCAGGTTGAGAGCTTCAAGTTCCTTGGTGTCCACATCACCAACAAACTGAAATGGTCCAAACACACCAAGACAGTTGTGAAGAGGGCACGACAAAGCCTATTCCCCTTCAGCAAACTAAAAAGATTTGGCATGTGTCCTGAGATCCTCAAAAGCTCCTAAAGCTGCAACATCAAGAGCCCCACTGCCTGGTACGTCAACTGCTCAGCATCTGACCGTAAGGCACTACAGAGGCTGCCTGCCATCCAGGACCTCTACACCAGGCGGTGTCAGAGGAAGGTCCTAAAAATTGTCAAAGACCCCAGCCACCCCAGTCATAGACTGTTCTCTCTCTACTACCGCATGGCAAGCGGTACCGGAGTGCCAAGTCTAGGACAAAAAGGCTTCTCAACAGTTTTTACCCCCAAGCCATAAGACTCCTGAACAGGTAATCAAATGGCTACCCAGACTAATTGCATCGTGTGCCCCCCCAACCCCTCTTTTTACGCTGCTGCTACTCTCTGTTTATCATATATGCATAGTCACTTTAACTATACATTCATGTACATACTACCTCAATTGGCCCAACCAACCAGTGCTCCCACACATTGGCTAACCGGGCTATCTGCATTGTGTCCTGCCAACCACCACCCACCAACCCCTCTGTTAGAGCCGATTTGGACATATTTGTATAAAAGACCAAACATACGGAGCTCCATGTATATTTGTGTAAATATATTAAATATGAATGTATATGATGAAATATTAGGTACGTACCTTTTATGATTTATATTTTCCTGATTGAGATATATTAATTTGTTAGTGTAACTCAGTTTTTGCCCCCCCCCCCTCTTGCCCATTCATTGTATTGTGGTAAGTGTGTTAGGATAAAGGCAGGAAGTTGGGCCTTCGGGGGAGGGAGTCCTTGCTAGATGCGGGAGCGGTATAGTTTTTTGACCATACAGACAGGTCATAATATGTATTTTCCATATCAAGTATTCTATGCTTTGAGTTGATTGGAGAATCAGTTATTTGTTAGATATAAGAAGAATACTATTTTTTGTTGCACTATATCCCTGGATGTCATTGAATGTTTGGAATCCTTGAGTGTGGACTGTATGCGTACCAAACAACCCTGCTTCAGGCTTGCGCAGTGGCTATTGTAAAAAGGAAAGGAAACCACTACAATCAAGTAAAAAAAAACTCTGTGAAGGATTACTATCATAAGGAAATCTCCGGTTCGGACACATGCTGGATATTGTTCTATTTGTAATTGCATTCGTTGCTTGGAAGGATTTGAACTCCTAGAATTCGCCAGCCGTGAGTAACCACTGCGAATGAATGAGCTGCCCTGTTCAATGCGATCGTTTGATCATGCATATTATGGTAGCGCAAATGTGCTTTTAATTGTCATGTTTGATAAACTTGGGAATGGAATTCAAAACACAGCGTTGTGAAAACAATTAATTAGTTTAAGTTTGGGGAAACACTGAGATCCTACGCACAATGTAGTCTAATCTTATGTCTAATATTTGGCCTAATGTGGAAATGCAATGCATCAATGCAACGAATGCACTTTAAGGATCTAAAGATACTGCGTGTTTAAACATCATTAAAGGGACAACTTATAATGAGATGAAATGTTTAAAATGCCGAACTTGCACATGTTCAATTCAAAATGTGTCAATATGCTGAAATTGAGGACTGTATTTTAAAGCATTAAAGGTCTAAAGGGGCATTACGTTTAACTATCAAAACCAACAACTGTGTCATTGTAAATTGAGTGAACTAAAAGTGAATGATGGAGGATGAAATCCCAAATAAGACTCCACTGGAGAGGGCAGAGGAGCATCTAAATTCACTATGCAGCCCAGAGAGGCAAACTTGGTGTGTACACGCAAAATGAATGAAATAAAGCCCTTCTTGTTGATGGAGGAAACATTGAAACTGTTGATGAGTCTTGAAGCGCATTTCATGCTGTTCTCAATGGGAGGAACACGAACAGGAGAGCATTAACTATTATCAACCAAGACTGAGAACTTATGAACATTTCCTGAAAGAGGTCGGAATATGGAAAAGAGCTGAAATCGAGCCACAAACGCTCATTGAACCACACGACTGCATTTCCAATGTGTCAAAACAAAAGTATTCTAAGACTGCTTCCTCAGTGTCCTCTACATGCCTAAAGGCTGAGGCAGAACGAGCAGCTCTACTAGCTCGCCAAGCATCACTACAGGGCAAGCATGCATTTGGAACTGGAGAAAGCTCAACTGGAACAACAGAAAGCTCAACTGAATGTTAGGATGGAAAAAATGGCACTGGAAACAGAGATAGCAGCATATAATGCCAAACTGAAGGTCCTGAAGAGTAAGAAGTTGACTCAAGAATCTCATGCTGTGGCAGCCCATTTTCTAAGCCAAGAAGATGGAATTAACTCTTATTTTGAGAACCAGGAACCCGAGATCTATAAGGAACCTGAACCATCACCTGTTGAGTTGGCTGCATTAGGTGCAGTTCCAAAGACCCCACAACAAAGAGTTTTACAACAACCGACCAAAAAGCTATCAAAACCTATTCAGAAATCGGTTATAAACCACACACTTCAGCAGCCAACATCAAGGTCTAGCAATTAACACAGAATCAACACTGCGGGTATCAGCCATGATAACCTCTACTGTCATGCAAAGGCAGAATGAAGTTGCTGACCTCCTTGTACTACAGCACAAACAGGCCACACTCCCTGTTAGGGAGATACCTATGTTTGACGGTGATCCTCTAAACTTTAGGCCAATTATGTGTGCATTTGAGCATGGTATAGAAGATAAGACAAGCAGTCACCAGGATAGGCTCTATTACCTGGAACAGTACACCTCTGGTCAGCCCAAGGATCTGGTCCGTAGCTGTCTGCATATGGAAGCCAGAAGAGGCTATGCAGAAGCTAAGAGGTTGTTAACATAAACGCCATCATAACCGTTATCATAACCGCCATCGATAAGAGACATTACTGTGCAGCTGTATTCATCAACCTGGCCAAGGCTTTCTACTCTGTCAATCACCGTATTCTTATCAGCAGACTCAACAGACTTGGTTTCTCTAATGACTGCCTCGCCTGGTTCACCAACTACTTCTCTAATAGAGTTCAGTGTGCCACAGAGTTCAATTCTCGGGCCGACTCTTTTCTCTGTATATATAAAAATGATGTTGCTCTTGCTGCTGGTGATTCTCTGATCCACCTCTACGCAGACAACAACATTCTGTATACATCTGGCCCTTCTTTGGACACTGTGCTAACTAACCTCCAAAGGAGCTTCAATGCCATACAACACTCCTTCTGTAGCCTCAAACTTCTTTTAAATTCTAGTAAAACTAAGTGCATGCTCTTCAACCGATTGCTGCCCACACCCTCCCGTCTGACTAGCATCACTACTCTGGACAGTTCTGACTTAGAATATGTGGACAACTACCAATACCTAGGTGTCTGGTTAGACTTTAAACTCTCACATTAAGCATCTCCAATCCAAAATTAAATCTAGAATCTGCTTCCTATTTCGCAACAAAGCATCCTTCACTCATGCTGCCAAACATACCCTACTAAAACTGACTATCCTACAGATCCTTGACTTCGGCGATGTTATTTACAAAATAGCTTCCAACACTCTACTCAGCAAATTGGATGCAGTCTTATCACAGTGCCATCCGTTTTGTCACCAAAGCCACATATACCACCCACCACTGCGACCTGTATGCTCTCGTTGGCTGGCCCTCACTACGTATTCGTTGCCAAACCCACTGGCTCCAGGTCATCTGTATGTCTATGCTAGGTGAAGCCCCACCTTATTTCAGCTCACTGGTCACCATAGCATCAGCCAACCGTAGCATACGCTCCAGCGGGTATATTTCACTGGTCATTCCCAAAGCCAACACTTCCTTTGGCAGCCCCTTTCCTTCCAGTTCTCTGCTGCCAATGACTGGAACAAATTGCAAAAATCTCTGAAGCTGGAGTCTCCCTGCCTAACTTTAAGCATCAGTTATAAGAGCAGCTTGCCGATCACTGTACCTGTACTCAGCCAATCTGTAAATAGCACACCCAACAACCTCATCCCCATTTTGTTACTTATCCTCTTGCTCCTTTGCACCCCAATATGTCTACTTGCACATCATCATCACTCCAGTGATAATGCTAAATTGTAATTATTTTAGTCTCTATGGCCTCTTTATTGCCTACCTCCCTACTCTTCTACATTTGCACACACTATACATAGATTTTTCTATTGTGTTATTGACTGTACGTTTGTTCATGTGTAACTCTGTGTTGTTTTGTCGCACTGCTTTTGTCACGCCTGCTGCTGCTTCTCCTCCCTGACGCTCATGGTTGCCAGGTTACCCTTCATCATACACTCCTGTTAACCAACATTACGCGCAGCTGCGCTCATTGGACTCACCTGGACTCCTTCACTTTGTTGATTATCCCCTGTATATCTGTCTGTTCCATGTGTCCACATTGTTCCGTATTGTGTTTGTTATGTGTCCCTGTCCAGATGCTGTTCCATTTCATGTCCGTCAGCTGATCAACCTTCACTCCCCGTACCTGCTTCTCAACTCCTGCGTCGCTCCGGTAACAATATGTGACAGCTTTGCTTTATCTGGGCCAGGTCGCAGTTGTAAATGAGAACTTGTCCTCAACTGGCCTACCTGGTTCAATAAAGGTGAAATAAACAAATTATATTTCTGTGCATTTAACCCATTCACGTCCTTGTAGGGTAGAGTGGGGCTAAATTGAGCTTAAGGGGTAAGTTGACCCACCGTTTTTTCTAGGAAACCATACACAAAATGTATAATTTGGCCAAATATTTTGAAAGAGATCATTTCATGGAGTCTGTGAAGGAATAAACCACATGGAAAAAGTAAGCAAGTTAAGTCCAAAAGATGTTGTACTGAATGTATTGTGGTAAAGGTTTCATGATACTTGTATCTAACCTAGAAGAACTGTAGATAATTGTATTGTTCTATACATCAGTTGTGGTCTCTATAAGCTTCAATATGACATCCTAAACATAGCATGAAAGTGTTTCCTTGTAGCTGTGTGGGATAATATAGTACAAATGTTTGCCTTGAAGTAAGTTGAGCCTATTGCATGTTGAGCAAATGTAAGTGTTTTTTCTTCCCATCCGTATTGCAAGGCATTCATGCTGGGATATGAGGTAACAACAGGTCCTGGCCTATGTTAAAAGTGTTTCAAAAAGAACAAAGTGTTTGTTAGGTCTTAAGCCTGTGTGTCACGATCATCGTCAGGCTGGAAATGACTGGACCAAGGTGCAGCATGGTGAGCGTACATTTATTTATAAATGTCACCAACAAAGAATAAGGAAACGACCGTGACGCTTACTTCAGCTAGACAGGCCAAATAACAAAGACAACTACCCACAACTAAGGTGGAAAAACAGGCTGCCCTAAGTATGATTCCCAATCAGAGACAACGATAGACAGCTGTCCCTGATTGAGAACCATACCCAGCCAAAACATAGAAACAGAAAACTTTTTTTTTTAAACTAGAATGCCCACACTAGTCACACCCTGGCCTAACCAAAATAGAGAATTAAAGCCTCTCTGTGGCCAGTGCGTGACACTGTGTGAGAGGTAGTTGGTCTCCAGGGTGTTTTGACTGTACTATGTGGGAGGTATCTGGTCTCCAGGGGTGTTTTGACTGTACTATGTGGGAGGTATCTGGTCTCCAGGGGTGTTTTGATGTACTATGTGGGAGGTATCTGGTCTCCAGGGGTGTTTTGACTGTACTATGTGGGAGGTATCTGGTCTCCAGGGGTGTTTTGACTGTACTATGTGGGAGGTATCTGGTCTCCAGGGGTGTTTTGACTGTACTATGTGGGAGGTATCTGGTCTCCAGGGGTGTTTTGACTGTACTATGTGGGAGGTGTCTGGTCTCCAGGGGTGTTTTGACTACTATGTGGGAGGTATTTGAGGACAGCAGCTCTGATTTTGATGAACTCACAGATGTTGTTTGACTACGTAAACTTCTGTGTTGAATCAGTTGTGCCTCCTAAAACCTGGAAAATCTTGCCTAACAATAAGCCTTGGGTATCAAAACATCTCAAATAACTACTTGATAGGAAGAAGGCAGTTCATGCTGAGGGTGATAGGGGGCCAGAACATGGTTAAAACCTCTTGATACTCCCCATCCCGGATCCGGGATCGTGAATAAAGCCTCAGGCTCATTAGCATAACGCAACGTTAACGATTTCTGAAAATCGCAAATAAAATGAAAATAATGCGCCTGCTCTCAAGCTTAGCCTTTTCTTAAAACAACACTGTCATCTCAGATTTTCAAAATATGCTTTTGAACCATAGCAAATCAATCATTTGTGTAAGAGTATTGCAAGCTAGCTTAGCATTTTGCATAGCATTTAGCACGCAACATTTTCACAAAAACCAGATAACCAAATAAATAAAATCATTTACCTTTGAAGAGCTTCAGATGTTTTCAATGAGGAGACTCTCAGTTACATAGCAAATGTTCAGTTTTTCCTGAAAGAATCTTTGTGTAGGAGAAATCGCTCCGTTTTGTACATCACATTTGGCTACCGAAACGGAACGAAAATTCAGTCACCAAAACGTCAAACTTTTTCCGAATTAACTCCATAATATCGACCGAAACATGGCAAGCGTTGTTTAGAATCAATCCTCAAGGTGTTTTTTCACATATCTCTTCATTGATATGCAGTTCGTGGAAGCCTGCTTTCCCCTCAGAATTGCATTGGAAAAATACCAGCAGCTGAAAATGACGCACCAATTTCGACGGAGGACACCGGGCGGACACCTGGAAAATGTAGTCTCTTATGGTCAATCTTCCAATGATATGCCTACAAATGTCACAATGCTGCAGACACCTTGGGGAAACGATAGATAGGGCAGGCTCATTCCTCTCGCATTCACAGCCATATAAGGAGACAATGGAAAACAGAGCCTCAAAAATCCTGCTCATATCCTGGTTGCCGTTTCATCTTGGTTTTGCCTGTAGGTCCCGTTCTAGGGCACCCACCGACAATATCTTTGCAGTTCTGGAAAATTCAGAGTGTTTTCTTTCCAAAGCTATCAATTATATGCATAGTCGAGCATCTTTTTGTGACAAAATATCTTGTTTAAAACGGGAACGTTTTTCATCCAAAAATGAAATTGCGCCCCCAGAGTTTCAAGAGATTAATGAACTGAATGTTTTCTTCTCAAGATTTGAATCAGACAACTTTGTGTCGGAGGTAAAACAAATGGAAGCATCATTATAAATGTTTGAGAGAGTTGTTGTTCAACAGTCTGATGTTTTAAAGCTGCTGAGGGGGTGTAACACATACAAAAGCCCAGGACCAGACTAAATAAGTGGACATGTGTTAAAACACTGTGCTGAACAATTTCCTGGTGTTTTTACAGACATTTTCTAATCCTCACTCGACCAGCAACACGTGCCAGTATTGTGGAAAAACTCAATAATTATACCAATTCCTAAGCATATAATCCCTCTGTGCTGATTGACTACCACCCTGTCGCCTTGACATCATTAGTAATGAAATGCCTTGAGAAACTTGTGAAAAGTCATATTCTCAGTGTCACCCAGAAGCTCCTCGACCCATTTCAGTTTGCCTATCAGCCCAGCAGAGGAGTTGATGATGCCATTCTTACCCTCCTTAACATGGTCTATAGACATCTAGAGCCAAATCCCATGTCAGGGTTCTGTTTGTTTACTTTTCTTCTGCCTTCAACACAATCCAGTCTTACATTCTGGCACAGACACTCATTTGGGACTTCTCCTTAGATGGGGGGGGGGGCTGGTTTTGTGGCTGTTGGACTTCCTGAGCCAATGCTCACAGCGAGTCAAAATAGGTCCCCACGTATCAGATATACGCAATACCAACACAGGCTCTCCTCAGGGATGTGTTTTGTCCCCACTCCTGTACATCTTGCACACTAATAGTTGTACTAGTTCCCATGCTGACAGACACCTCGTTAAGTTCGCTGATGACACTGCCTTTGTTAGATCAAAGTAATGGCATGTATGGTATTTTCCCTGCAACACTCAAACATCTACCTTGTCATTTTGACACCCTGTTAAATCGTACGCTACAGTTATCAGTAAGATATGCATTGTATGTTCAAGTCACCCCCTACTCTCTCCGAGCTAAAACGAGAAGTTTGAGGTTTTAAGGGTACTGGGTTGAGGCCAGAGTCATTGACAACCCCGATGAGGTAATTTTTTTCTTTGTGTTTATAGAATGTTGACTCTCTAATTTGTGTCCTACTCTCATGCACTCCGTCTCTCCCACTCTCCTCCCTTTCCCCCTTTGTTCTTCGCACCAGCTGTCTACCTCTGGGAAGAGCTGCCTGAGATGTTGGCTTGGCCATACAGCTCTGTCAAAATCTCTATGAATAAATTAACCTTTTAAAGATTAGTGCACACTAATACCTAAGTTTTTTTCCCACACAGAACAAACACTGAGAAAGGTTGCTTTTTTTCTCCAAGCCTCACCAAGTTGGTATGTACCACACATTACATTTAGAATTTTAAAGGCACAATCCCCATTTTTTGTTGAGAGCATTTGTTGTTTGGACAGTTGTTTACTTTCACACTTACTTCAGACAATTCAACATGGGACAAGATTGATAAATGACGTCAATTTGAATGGTAATATTTTATGCAACCCATGGTGTACATATAAGATATTATGGTTTAAATGGTTTTTTTTGCAGTGTAAATTTTTTGGGAATTAAGATTTAAAGTGGAAGAAAACAGCAAATTTGACTAATTTGATTATAAACATCACTGTATAAATATTTCCATTTGTTTTTAAATGTGAGTTTTCACTGTAAAGTTACAGCAGTTTGTTCATCCAGCATCAGTGACAATGATTAATTACATTGCATTGCATGATTTCAATCTGTGAATTATTTTGTTTATTTCAAAAAAAAAAAAAAAAAATAGGGGGAGAAATCTGATTTTAAAGATAATTTTAACCTTTCAGTTGAACCAG
Source organism: Oncorhynchus masou masou (assembly GCF_036934945.1). Taxonomy (NCBI): domain Eukaryota; kingdom Metazoa; phylum Chordata; class Actinopteri; order Salmoniformes; family Salmonidae; genus Oncorhynchus; species Oncorhynchus masou. The sequence continues at coordinate 45,667,104 of NC_088244.1, forward strand.
TTTAAATATGTTTCCTGCAATCGGTTTCAACACAGCTCTGGGAGATTTTCCTGTTTTAAAACAGAGAGTAATTCTTGTTGTTCTTTAAAAAAAAACTCCTCCAGAGACACTGAGAATTATTCTGCCTAAAGCAGGGTTCACTTGAAGCCTTTTCCAATGACGGAGCTTATGGTGTTTAGACTGAACTGCACCAGCAGCTGCTCCAAGCACCCTCAGGCGCAGAGACTGAATATATGTGACTGTGGTTGCTTTTACTGCATGCTCGGTGCTGAGGGAACTCAGGGAAGGTTCTGTCTCTTTACCTTATTTGTTGATTTTTGGCTCAGCCACTGACAGCCACCGAAAAGGTATTTTCTCTGTCTTGAGAATAAGTAAATGTGTTTTTCATCATTGTTTTAGGACCAGGACTTATCCACCTTGGTTTTTCAAAGAAATCAGGATAATTATGAACAGCAGGTTTTAGGTTGAAATTCCTCCAGTTCATGACTGGGAGAATGTGACATGTATTGGCTCTGTCACTGGTTTTGCGTTTCACTCAGAGCAGGCAGAGGCGTCTCCTGGACTTCCTGACTTCTAGCTTGTGCCAACTCGTGTACTGGAGGTTTTTCTCCTTTAAAATTTTGGGGTCTTTCAGAGGAGAGGGAGGTAAATCATAGTTTCTCACTCCCCCTGGTCCAGAATCTCCCCTGTTCAACCTCATCGCTCCATCTTCGTTTAGCCCTGACATGTTCTTGCCAAGAACTCCCTGGCTATTTTATGTCTGTAAAGACACGTTTGGAATGGGGAGCTTCCAGTAAAGGCCACTGGCTAAGCCACTGAGAGTGGCTAATTTGATTTATTTTAAAAGACGGAGGAAGCAGAAATGTTTTCAATATAGCAGAACTCTCCACTGTGTTGTGCCATCTTCAAGAAATGGCAATTTTCAAATGTTCTTTAGGATGTTTAACTTTCAATTACAGTTTTTCTGCGGTTTTTGACCATTCCCTTGTATACATAATCCCCGATGGCAGACCAAAATGTGTCTCTTTCATATAGTGGAACATCCTCTGGAACATGTCATAATGCCTGACACGATGGTGCACTGTGCAATTATCAGAGCTGGCCTCCAGACAAGCTCTTGGTGCCCTTTAGATTTATGTGAAGAAATCCCATTGCATAATGGTGAAGTCGAATAGAGAGTAAGTCTGTCTCATGCACTGCGGTCCCCTTTGCTCTCTGGGTCTGCAGAAGTTTAGATGCGTAGCTATTGCTGGAGTTGCTCTTAAAGCTCTTTGGCCCTGACCTCAACCTCCATGCAGTGTCCTCTTCCAGATAGTCAGCACAGAGGCACTACCTCTCTCGTCCCAGTAGGAGGCTCCAGAGCCCACTGAATCTCCTCTCCTTCACCCAAACATTTACTGCTGCTCGCCTTTCTGTCTGTCTGCCTGCCTGGCTGTCTGCTGCACAACCCAGTGCCACAGCAGCAGCCAACATATGGAAATGCTTGATTTATAGTGTAATTTTACATTGCAGAAATTAGTATTTGTATCCCTTCCCCCTCCACCATGACCCACAGAGTGTGAAAATGTGATACAGGGTTAAACCATTATCTACTGACACAAGGATGTTGTGGATTGGAGGTCTGGAGTATACAGTCTTAAACCATACTGTCTCAGTGGGCATGTTTTGACACTGATAAGAAAGCTGGAGAGCTCTCGTCTTTTATACTTTTACATATAACAGAAGGGAAGAATGTGACCTGCACAAACGTTGTGTGAACTGGATACTCTGTACGTTTCGTGTAGCTTCTCAAAGATGTATTAGCACAGGATGGATGTTGATGCCGGAGAGATGTAGTATTTGTTGTACGTTAGTTACACCTCTGACTGAAAATGTTAAGTTCTATTGACTTGTGTCTAATCTAATTAGTATTTAAAAGAGATATCCCTATTTTTCTCCCATGTCATGGAAGCTTGCCTTATTACAACAACAGTTGGGCTATTTTCAAACACCTCTACTCCTCCCCACCCCTGCCCCCTTTCTCAACAAGCCTAGAGTCACTCCCCCTTTGCGTGCTCTCTCCCTTTCATTCTAAAACATGTGGATTTGTTTACATAGGCACAGCTAACTAGCTAACTAGCCAGCCATTTCATACAGCTACAGCGGCAGTCTACTAGCTAACCAGTGGACACATAATGACCAGTGGACACACATAATGACCAGTGGACACGCATAATGACCAGTGGACACGCATAATGACCAGTGGACACGCATAATGACCAGCGGACACGCATAATGACCAGCGGACACACATAATGACCAGCGGACACACATAATGACCAGCGGACACACATAATGACCAGCGGACACACATAATGACCAGCGGACACACATAATGACCAGCGGACACACATAATGACCAGCGGACACACATAATGACCAGCGGACACACATAATGACCAGCGGACACACATTTAACATACATTTACATTTAAGTCATTTAGCAGACGCTCTTATCCAGAGCGACTTACAAATTGGTGAATTCACCTTCTGACATCCAGTGGAACAGCCACTTTACAATAGTGCATCTAAATCATTTAAGGGGGGGGTGAGAAGGATTACTTTATCCTATCCTAGGTATTCCTTGAAGAGGTGGGGTTTCAGGTGTCTCCGGAAGGTGGTGATTGACTCCGCTGTCCTGGCGTCGTGAGGGAGTTTGTTCCACCATTGGGGGGCCAGAGCAGCGAACAGTTTTGACTGGGCTGAGCGGGAACTGTACTTCCTCAGTGGTAGGGAGGCGAGCAGGCCAGAGGTGGATGAACGCAGTGCCCTTGTTTGGGTGTAGGGCCTGATTAGAGCCTGGAGGTACTGCGGTGCCGTTCCCCTCACAGCTCCGTAGGCAAGCACCATGGTCTTGTAGCGGATGCGAGCTTCAACTGGAAGCCAGTGGAGAGAGCGGAGGAGCGGGGTGACGTGAGAGAACTTGGGAAGGTTGAACACCAGACGGGCTGCGGCGTTCTGGATGAGTTGTAGGGGTTTAATGGCACAGGCAGGGAGCCCAGCCAACAGCGAGTTGCAGTAATCCAGACGGGAGATGACAAGTGCCTGGATTAGGACCTGCGCCGCTTCCTGTGTGAGGCAGGGTCGCACTCTGCGGATGTTGTAGAGCATGAACCTACAGGAACGGGCCACCGCCTTGATGTTAGTTGAGAACGACAGGGTGTTGTCCAGGATCACGCCAAGGTTCTTAGCGCTCTGGGAGGAGGACACAATGGAGTTGTCAACCGTGATGGCGAGATCATGGAACGGGCAGTCCTTCCCCGGGAGGAAGAGCAGCTCCGTCTTGCCGAGGTTCAGCTTGAGGTGGTGATCCGTCATCCACACTGATATGTCTGCCAGACATGCAGAGATGCGATTCGCCACCTGGTCATCAGAAGGGGGAAAGGAGAAGATTAATTGTGTGTCGTCTGCATAGCAATGATAGGAGAGACCATGTGAGGTTATGACAGAGCCAAGTGACTTGGTGTATAGCGAGAATAGGAGAGGGCCTAGAACAGAGCCTTGGGGGACCCCTGTGGTGAGAGCGCGTGGCGAGGAGACAGATTCTCGCCACGCCACCTGGTAGGAGCGACCTGTCAGGTAGGACGCAATCCAAGCGTGGGCCGCGCCGGAGATGCCCAACTCGGAGAGGGTGGAGAGGAGGATCTGATGGTTCACAGTATCGAAGGCAGCCGATAGGTCTAGAAGGATGAGAGCAGAGGAGAGAGAGTTAGCTTTAGCAGTGCGGAGCGCCTCCGTGATACAGAGAAGAGCAGTCTCAGTTGAATGACTAGTCTTGAAACCTGACTGATTTGGATCAAGAAGGTCATTCTGAGAGAGATAGCGGGAGAGCTGGCCAAGGACGGCACGTTCAAGAGTTTTGGAGAGAAAAGAAAGAAGGGATACTGGTCTGTAGTTGTTGACATCGGAGGGATCGAGTGTAGGTTTTTTCAGAAGGGGTGCAACTCTCGCTCTCTTGAAGACGGAAGGGACGTAGCCAGCGGTCAGGGATGAGTTGATGAGCGAGGTGAGGTAAGGGAGAAGGTCTCCGGAAATGGTCTGGAGAAGAGAGGAGGGGATAGGGTCAAGCGGGCAGGTTGTTGGGCGGCCAGCCGTCACAATTTAACATTTGAAAGTGTTCTTGAATAAATCATATTTTATATCATATTTTTTACATTAGTTTGATTGCATATTAGTTTCTGGATATAAAGTTTCAAAATGCACTATTTTACACAACGTTTGTCTATATTGAAAATTGGTTTCCATTGACATAATTGTATGGTTCAAATGTCACCCCACCAATGACTTGTGCCAGGTCTATGCAGGTAAATTACTCCAAGCCGTGCTATTCAAGGGGGAATGGGATGTCCAGTGAAATAAGACAGAGACGTGAAATGATGCGTTATGGTACCGATATACCAGAGGAGTTGAACTGGGACATAAAACACATAACTACCCTCTAGACAACTGAACTCAATGACATATTTAAAGTTGTAATCAACGAGTCGTCCGTGACCCCAGGCTTCCCCGTACTTCTTGTGTTCATCTATACACAATCTATGGTTGTGTGAGAGTGGGAGAGAGCATAGATGCATGAGGGAGCGTGCATGAGCTTGCGTGAGAGAGCTACAATGTAAACAGCAGAGTAGTCAGCTGCTAGCTAGTTGTAGATAAACAGGTAGCAGGGACAGCGTTTTTAGAAAGGTCCTACTGAACAAGCATCATCATCATTAGTATTGGATCTGGATCAACTCGACACAAAAAGAGAAGTGAGAAAAAGTGTTGGGTTTAGTTACAAATGAAATATCAAAAGAGGTGCGTCCTGGGGCTCACAGACTCACAGACGACTCGCTGATTCCAGCTTTAAGGAGTTAAGATGCCATGTGAACATGATCAAACGCAAGTTAACCCTTAGCTACCAAGGAAAGTGGTCAACTGATAAATGGCTAAAACAGAAACTCAGAATATAACCAGATAAAAAAATACCTATAATCCGGAACCTTGTGTCACCTAATAAATACAATATGTATGTGCCAGCCCAGACATAATATACACTCCTAGAGGCAGGTATTGCCCCATGAACACAGGGATGGGTGGATTAGAGGAGGGTAAAGAGGCCAACAATATCTTTTCATAGAGCTATGGTTGACAGGTGGTCTGGGAAAGACGTAGCAGCATAGATAGATGGATCTAGCTGTGTAAAGACCTCTATAGATTTAATCTGAACTAACTGTTTAAAGGCCCACTGTCATCACCTGATCACCCCATTCAAATGACCTCACATGTACACCACCGACCACCATCTAAATCAAAATAAGGTTCAGGTGTGAAGCAAGGTGTTTGGGGAGGGGGATAGTCTGCTCTGTGTTGTTTCAATAGGCTAGAATCACATTGTCACTCTTATTTTGTCTTCTAAACCAATGATTTGTTGCCAAGTTGGGATGTGTGATGTCACGTTTTGTATAGAGACTTTTCGGAGGAGCTGCTTGGCAAATTGAACGGGGTCATCATGAGATGACGGTGGGCCTTTAATTAAGCAATGTGCTCTCCAAAGTAAGGCCATGTTTACAGAGGAAAGTACACCTATGAAAATAATCTGGCACTGTAGGCCCTCTGCACAGCGTCAGATAAATTCTAATTTCATCCCATTCCTTCACTATGCCAGCCAGACATAGAGCCATGTGTATGCTCATGTCATCAGTCTGTGTGTGTGTGGCCTGGTACATGAAGAAATTGCTGCATCAGTTTTGGGGTTGGGACTGGGAGGCAGGCAGGGAGGTTTTCCCCTAGTTGCTTGACAGTGGAGGCTTCAGAAGGTTCTTTAGAGAGGTCCAGCAGCAAAGGTCTTGCACAATCAGGGCCTTGACTGTTAAACATTAAGATGTATTCCAACACATAAGTCAGAAACACATTATTGTTACTATAGGGGCAAACAATTCTGTAGTGCAAAACCTAAATTAAACCGCTTTCAAAGTATGGCATTGTAATGTATTTGGTGCAAAACTGTTTTTATGTAAAGTACCAGTCAACATTTTTGTCACACCTACTCATTCAAGGGTTTTTCTTTATTTTCACTATGTTCTACATTGTAGAATAATAGTGAAGACATCAAAACTATGAAATAACACATATGGAACATATTTGATACTCTTCAAAGTTGCCACCCTTTGCCTTGATGACAGCTCTGCACAGTCTTGGCATTCTCTCAACCAGCTTCACGAGGTAGTCACCTGGAATGCATTTCAATTAACAGGTGTGCCTTGTTAAAAGTTCATTTGTGGAATTTCGTTCCTTCTTAATGCATTTGAGCCAATCTGTTTTGTTGTGACAAGGTGGGGGGATATACAGAAAATGGCCCTATTTGGTAAAGAACAGCTCAAATAAGCAAAGATAAATGACAGCCCATCATTACTTTAAGACATGAAGGTCAGTCAATCCGGAACATTTTCAAGATCTTTGATAGTTTCTTCAAGTGCAGTCGCAAAAACAGGACAATGACCTAAAACACACCTCCGTGCTGTGTAAGGGCTATTTGACCAAGAAGGAGAGTGATGGAGTGCTGCATCACATGACCTGGCCTCCAATTTAGATGGTTTGGGAGGATTTGGACCGATTTTGAAGGAAAAGCAGCCAACAGGTGCTCAGCATATGTAGGAACTTCTTCAAGACTGTTGGAAAGACATTAATGGTAAAGCTAGTTGAGAGAATGCCAAGAGTGTTCAAAGCTGTCATCAAGGCAAAGGCTGGGTACTTTGAAGCATCTAAAATATATTTAGATTTGTTTAATACATTTTTGGTTAATACATGATTACATATGTGTTATTTCATATTTTGCATGTCATCACTATTATTATACAAAATAGTACAAAAAATAAGCAAAAACCCTTGAATGAGTTGGTGTGTCCAAACTTTTAACTGGTACTGTATGTGGGTCGTTACCTCTGTTTCTCACAGGGTTGCTGAGCTTGATGAGGTTTCTGGAGCTCCTGCATGGTCTCGAGGTTCACCCAACGCTAGAGGGGAGGAAAGAATTAGGAATGTGGAGGTTTAGTGTACCGATACCGTGAAATGATAAGAATAAAATATGAATTGACTGCATAGGTATCATCTCCCACAGGCTTTGTTATAACTCACTCTGAGGTCTAACGCAATTCTACCTGATAATCCTGCCTTCTGTTTGTTACTTACCTAGGCCTCTTCTCACTTGTGATTGCACACGTTCCTCAGTTGTTGGTTGAGGAATACGGGGTAGGAGTCCAAGTCTTCCAGGGTCTTCAGGCATTCTTTTCCATGGCATCCCCTCCACTATATTCCAACCGCTTCCTCAAAATCATGCATTGGAGATCTAGAATTTATCTTTGTCTGCCTAGTCTTAAATTAATTGACCATCCAACATTAAGCTTTTTTTAATGCAGTCTTCTATAGCAATAAATCGATAAATCAACATAATTTGAAAGTATGCATTGGATGGTTTATAATACACTGCAAATACAGTTCCTGTTTATTTTCAATTACAAAATCTTTATTGCATCCCTTGTCCTTGCCTACTTCCCAATTGTATGGTAGAGGAAGGTCCAGGGCCACTCCCCTCTGACCCTCTTCTCCAATTTTGTAAGCAATTCAGGAAATATTAATTTAGAAAGACCCTGTATTTGGCCAATGTGTGAGTGTGAACAGGTGCGTGGGGCAGACATGAAAAGTTATGTTGTTCGAAACTTCCTTCCCTAACCTATCGACTTGAAATAGATTGGAGACTTACATCTTGGTTCTATCTGCATTCTGCCTGGCTGGTCTGTCCTTGCAGAAGTTGTAATCTAGTGCTCCCAGCAGTGTTCTGCCTTCATAGACTGGTGATGAAATAGAAAAACGCTTGCTGGTGTAAATTGGAATATGGTTCTGGTAGGATTCACGATCAGATGTTGATCTGTAAAAAACAAACAAAAAAACAACACAGACATAATGAATGCGTCATGAAGTCAACTAAATTGTAATCTTCCTTTGGCTGTGTGCATGTCGACCATCACCCTAATGCCGGGTTTCCTAACCATCTCCTATGTGACCAACGTTCTGCTGGTCCCCGAGTACTGTTGAGGACGATGTCTGTGAGAGCCTGATGTGCTGCACCACATGAATAACACCTCTCCACAGGTCCTGAAACTTACATTCGAAATGCATTAAAAAAAATCAGTATCATTATGCACTTTTCCGATCGTAGATATGATTTCATCAACTAAGGAACGAGTGCTAGCTCACAGCTAAGCACAATACAGTAAGTACATCATAACTCAAACATAACACATGGGAGTAATGTGAGAGTAATAAATCAGACAAGATGACTTACAGTCTTACTTATGACTCCTCATATGTGTCTGCCCTTTTACAGTGTCATGACTGTCCTGTGAGGATCTGAATGGGTCAGATCAGCTTTGCAATGGATGACAGTAACCAGACCCTCTCTCGACAACAGAGGGGGGAGGAGGGAGCTGGTGGGGGGTTGACACCACATACCCCGTTGTAAATTAAATGAGAGGCGACCCAAAGAACATCCCTCTCCAAATGAACACAGGAATGTTTATTTGTCTCCAGAGACTTTTCCCGCCAAAACTCTTGACATGTTCTAAAGCGAATACTGGAACAATATTTCTAACATGGAAACGTGGGGAATGGTCAGAGGCAATCTAAAAAATAATAATGTCATGTGGGTTGTTATTTTGTGATGTCAATAAAAATGTTATAAAGAAATACTGTAGCTTGAAAATTATATACACTACATGTATGACGTCTCCATCTTTAACGTTGTATATGAAATGACAAACAATGGAAGTATTTTTGTTAAGATAGGGATGCAATTTTAGGAGCCATCAGAGATAATTTATTTTCTATACATTTTGAGCAGTAAGTAGCCACGGCCCGAGTGAGGTCAGAGTGTGTGTCAGCCTGACGGAACCGTCCCTTTCAACCGGAGTGCATAAAAGGATTGGGAAAGAAATTAACATTCAGACTAGAAATACAGGGAGCTGCAACCCACGTCTAAAGTGGTTTGAACTCTGAATCTCAACACGAGTTTGAGACGATAAACTCACCTCCCTTGCAATCACTGGTATGGCTTATTAGCTGTCCTAAGAAAAGTATCAGGAATGTGAATTTAAGTGGAACCATTCTACTACTCTGTGAAATCACCGTAGTACGCTACTCTCATCACCCAATGGGAACCATCAACACGGCTGGCTAGCCTATCTTCAAAGGCAGTTTCAGGAGAGAATAGAAGGGAAATTATCTCTATAGTTCTGTTCAGGCATTCACACGCACAGTTGATGTCGGAAGTTTACATACACCTTAGCCAAATACATCTAAACTCAGTTTTTCATAATTCCTGACATTTAATCCTAGTAAACATTCCCTGTCTTAGGTCAGTTAGGATCACCACTTTATTTTAAGAATGTGAAATGTCAGAATAATAGGTGATAGATAGATAGTTGCCACAGCAACTTGCACAAGCCTCCCCCACTTCTCCTTCACCCAAATCCAGTCAGCTGATGTTCTGAAAGAGCTGCTAAATCTGGGCCCCTTCAAATCAGCTGGGCTAGACAATCAGGACCCTCTCTTTCTAAAATTATCCACCCCAATTTTTTCAACCTCTATTACTAGCCTGTTCAACATCTCTTTCGTATCATCTGAGATCACTAAAGGTTGGAAAGCTGCCACAGTCATCCCCCTCTTCAAAGGGGGAGACACTCTATCTATCCTTCCCTGCCTCTCTAAAGTCTTCAACAGCCAAGTTTATAAACAGATCACTGACCATTTCGAATCCCACCGTATCTTTTCCGCTGGGCAATCCGGTTTCGGAGCTGGTCATGGGTGCACCTCAGCCACGCTCAAGGTCCTAAACGATATCAAAACCTCCATCGATAAAAGACAGTACTGTGCAGCCGGCTTCATCGACCTGGCAGACTCAACAGCCTTGGTTTCTCAAATGACTGCCTCGCCTGGTTCACCAACTACTTCGCAAACAGAGTTCAGTGTGTCAAATCGGAGGGACTGTTGTCTGGACCTCTCGCAGTCTCTATGGGGGTACCACAGGGTTCAATTCTCGGGCGGACTCTTTTCTCTGTATATATATCAATGATGTAGCTCTTGCTACTGGTGATTCTCTGATCCACCTCTACGCAGACGACACCATTCTGTATACTTCTGGCACTTCTTTGGACACTGTACTAACTAACCTCCAAACGAGCTTCAATGCCATTCAACACTCCTTCCATGGCCTGCAACTGCTCTTAAACGCTAGCAAAACCAAATGCATGCTTTTCAACCGATCACTGCCCGCACCCGCCCGCCCGACTAGCATCACCACCCTGGACGGTTCTGACCTAGAATGTGTGTACAACTACAAATACCAAGGTGTCTGGTTAGACTGTAAACTCTCCTTTCAGACTCACATTTAGCACATCCAATCCAAAATTAAATCTAGAATTGGCTTTCTATTTCACAACAAAGCCTCCACACACGCCGCCAAACTTACCTTAGTAAAACTGACTATCCTACTGATCCTCGACTTCGGCGATGTCATCTACAAAGTAGCTTCCAATACAGTACTCAGCAAACTGGATGCAGTCTATCACAGTACCATCCATGTTGTTACCAAAGCCCCTTATACCACCCACCATTGCGACCTGTATGCTCTAGTCGGCTGGTCTTCGCTACATATTCGTTGCCAGACCCACTGGCTCCAGGTCATCTAACACCTCCTTTTGTAGCCTTTCCTTCCTGTTCTCTGCTGCCAATGACTGGAACAAATTGCAAAAATCGCTGAAGCTTGAGACTTATATTTCCCTCACTAACTTTAAACATCATTTATCTGAGCAGCTAACTGATCTGTACATAGTCCATCTGTAAATAGCCCACCCAAACTACCTGCGTCATCCCCATATGGTTTTTATTTACTTTTCTGCTCTTTTGCACACATATATATATATATATATATATATATATATATATATATATATATATATATACTAAAAATAACAAAATATAAAAATATTATTTTATTATATCCAAATTATACTATAAAAATGTATACTATTACCAAGTTACAGCCTTATTTGAACAAATGCATTTGCGCATGCATCCTTACTTGGGTGGATGCCAAACAATGTTTCGACTCCTCATCAGCACCAATTCCATCATCCCAATCGATGCAATCACAAATAAGAAAGAATAATAATATGATGGTAAATTATAAATACAAACAACAAAAGTAAATACACTAGCATATCACAAATATTAAGAACAGTCTTACATTAGGTCATTGACCTCTTCATTTACTTCTATGGTCTCTTCGGAGATAAATTCATCAGGATAAACAGAAGTGATAGAACATTACAAAAAATGTAAATTCATTGAATAAGATCTGTACAGTATTGGCAATACACATATAGGGTGATAATGTCTGAGAAAAGTTAATGAAAAAAAACCTTGTGTTGCGTCTTTTCACTTCCTGTTGCCTCCCATCTAGATCAACCACTGCAGGCTCCTCCAGAAACTCATCCCCTTTAAGAAAAGACAGTCGCATGAGAGGTGCTGGATGCCACTCCAATGCTTGATAAAGCAGGAAGAGGTAACACTTCCCTTGGACTGGATTGTGGTGGGGCCTTTTCATAACTAGAAGATGAGAAATTACATTTTTATTTCACGCATGTCCCATTATTATATCACATATCAAGCTTTCTAATGTATGTCATAAAACCTGGCTCGTGAGCTTGCTTGTCAACTCTCTACCAAGTTACATAATGTTAGCTAGCTAATATTGTTTCAGTAATGTTCTTTAATAACGTTTATCACTTGGAAGTCTCAAAAAGGTGAGGCAACTATTACTGCAGAGCAGCGTTACAGCTGCTAATGTTACATTTGAGTGCCATGAGAGTTCTGTCACTCTAAAACAGAGAAATTGAGAAATGGACATAAGACGTTACGCTAGCTAGGCGCCAATGCATTTAAAGAAAAATGTATACTGATTTTAGATCGTAGCATGTACGCCTTAGTTATTTATCAAGACAGCCATATAATAACAGGTAGGTAGCCTAGTGGTTAGAGCATTGGGCCAGTAACCGAAATGTTGCTCGATCGAATCCCCGAGCTGACAAGGTAAAAATCTTTTGTTCTGCACCTGAACAAGGCAGTTAACCCACTTGTTCCTAGGCTGTCATTGTAAATAAGAATTTGTTCTTAACTCTACTTGCCTAGTTAAATAAAGGTTAATAAATATATAATTTAGAAACATCACAGCCAGCTAGCTACTGTGTAGCTGGTGTAACGTTACCTGTCAAGCAGAAAACAGGCCATCTCTGCATCAGACTTCAGCCCTTTTAGGGCCATAACTTCTCTCCAGAGTCTTATCAGTTACAACCATCACAGCTAACATTAGCTCGCTAGCTAGCTAGCTAGCTCCTGTAGCTGATGCAACGTCTTGGTAACATTACTTGTCAAGCAGAAAACAGGCCATCTCTGCATCAGACTTCAGCCCTTTTAGGGCCATAATTTCTCTCAAGAGTCTTATCAGTTACAACCATCACAGCTAACATTAGCTCGCTAGCTAGCTAGCTCCTGTAGCTGATGCAACGTCTTGGTAACATTACTTGTCAAGCAGAAAACAGGCCATCTCTGCATCAGACTTCAGCCCTTTTAGGGCCATAACTTCTCTCCAGAGTCTTATCAGTTACAACCATCACAGCTAACATTAGCTCGCTAGCTAGCTAGCTCCTGTAGCTGATGCAACGTCTTGGTAACATTACTTGTCAAGCAGAAAACAGGCCATCTCTGCATCAGACTTCAGCCCTTTTAGGGCCATAATTTCTCTCCAGAGTCTTATCAGTTACAACCATCACAGCTAACATTAGCTAGCTCCTGTATCTGATGCAACGTCTTGGCAATGTTCTCTGTCAAGCAGAAAACAGGCGATCTCTGCATCAGACTTCAGCCCTTTTAGGGCCATAATTTCTCTCCAGAGTCTTATCAGTTACAACCATCACAGCTAACATTAGCTCGCTAGCTAGCTAGCTCCTGTAGCTGATACAACGTCTTGGTAACGTTACCTGTCAAGCAGAAAACAGGCCATCTCTGCATCAGACTTCAGCCCTTTTAGGGCCATAATTTCTCTCCAGAGTCTTATCAGTTACAACCATCACAGCTAACATTAGCTAGCTAGCTAGCTCCTGTAGCTGATACAACGTCTTGGTAACATTACAGGTCAAGCAGAAAACAGGCCATCTCTCCATCAGACTTCAGCCCTTTTAGGGCCATAACTTCTCTCCAGAGTCTTATCAGTTACAACCATCACAGCTAACATTAGCTAGCTAGCTCCTGTAGCTGATACAACGTCTTGGTAACATTACTTGTCAAGCAGAAAACAGGCCATCTCTGCATCAGACTTCAGCCCTTTTAGGGCCATAATTTCTCTCCAGAGTCTTATCAGTTACAACCATCACAGCTAACATTAGCTCGCTAGCTAGCTAGCTCCTGTAGCTGATGCAACGTCTTGGTAACATTACTTGTCAAGCAGAAAACAGGCCATCTCTGCATCAGACTTCAGCCCTTTTAGGGCCATAACTTCTCTCCAGAGTCTTATCAGTTACAACCATCACAGCTAACATTAGCTAGCTAGCTAGCTAGCTCCTGTAGCTGATACAACGTCTTGGTAACATTACTTGTCAAGCAGAAAACAGGCCATCTCTGCATCAGACTTCAGCCCTTTTAGGGCCATAACTTCTCTCCAGATTCTTATCAGTTACAACCATCACAGCTAACATTAGCTAGCTAGCTCCTGTAGCTGATGCAACGTCTTGGTACCGTTACCTGTCAAGCAGAAAACAGGCCATCTCTGCATCAGACTTCAGCCCTTTTAGGGCCATAACTTCTCTCCAGAGTCTTATCAGTTACAACCATCACAGCTAACATTAGCTCGCTAGCTAGCTAGCTCCTGTAGCTGATGCAACGTCTTGGTAACGTTACCTGTCAAGCAGAAAACAGGCCATCTCTGCATCAGACTTCAGCCCTTTTAGGGCCATAACTTCTCTCCAGAGTCTTATCAGTTACAACCATCACAGCTAACATTAGCTAGCTCCTGTAGCTGATGCAACGTCTTGGTAACGTTACCTGTCAAGCAGAAAACAGGCCATCTCTGCATCAGACTTCAGCCCTTTTAGGGCCATAACTTCTCTCCATAGTCTTATCATTTACAACCATCACAGCTAACATTAGCTAGCTCCTGTAGCTGATGCAATGTCTTGGTAACGTTACTTGTCAAGCAGAAAACAGGCCATCTCTGCATCAGACTTCAGCCCTTTTAGGGCCATAACTTCTCTCCATAGTCTTATCATTTACAACCATCACAGCTAACATTAGCTAGCTCCTGTATCTGATGCAACGTCTTGGTAACGTTACCTGTCAAGCAGAAAACAGGCCATCTCTGCATCAGACTTCAGCCCTTTTAGGGCCATAATTTCTCTCCAGAGTCTTATCAGTTACAACCATCACAGCTAACATTAGCTCGCTAGCTAGCTAGCTCCTGTAGCTGATGCAACGTCTTGGTAACATTACTTGTCAAGCAGAAAACAGGCCATCTCTGCATCAGACTTCAGCCCTTTTAGGGCCATAACTTCTCTCCAGAGTCTTATCAGTTACAACCATCACAGCTAACATTAGCTAGCTAGCTCCTGTAGCTGATGCAACGTCTTGGTAACGTTACCTGTCAAGCAGAAAACAGGCCATCTCTGCATCAGACTTCAGCCCTTTTAGGGCCATAACTTCTCTCCAGAGTCTTATCAGTTACAACCATCACAGCTAACATTAGCTAGCTCCTGTAGCTGATGCAACGTCTTGGTAACGTTACCTGTCAAGCAGAAAACAGGCCATCTCTGCATCAGACTTCAGCCCTTTTAGGGCCATAACTTCTCTCCATAGTCTTATCATTTACAACCATCACAGCTAACATTAGCTAGCTCCTGTAGCTGATGCAACGTCTTGGTAACGTTACCTGTCAAGCAGAAAACAGGCCATCTCTGCATCAGACTTCAGCCCTTTTAGGGCCATAATTTCTCTCCAGAGTCTTATCAGTTACAACCATCACAGCTAACATTAGCTCGCTAGCTAGCTAGCTCCTGTAGCTGATGCAACGTCTTGGTAACATTACTTGTCAAGCAGAAAACAGGCCATCTCTGCATCAGACTTCAGCCCTTTTAGGGCCATAACTTCTCTCCAGAGTCTTATCAGTTACAACCATCACAGCTAACATTAGCTAGCTAGCTCCTGTAGCTGATGCAACGTCTTGGTAACGTTACCTGTCAAGCAGAAAACAGGCCATCTCTGCATCAGACTTCAGCCCTTTTAGGGCCATAACTTCTCTCCAGAGTCTTATCAGTTACAACCATCACAGCTAACATTAGCTAGCTCCTGTAGCTGATGCAACGTCTTGGTAACGTTACCTGTCAAGCAGAAAACAGGCCATCTCTGCATCAGACTTCAGCCCTTTTAGGGCCATAACTTCTCTCCATAGTCTTATCATTTACAACCATCACAGCTAACATTAGCTAGCTCCTGTAGCTGATGCAATGTCTTGGTAACGTTACTTGTCAAGCAGAAAACAGGCCATCTCTGCATCAGACTTCAGCCCTTTTAGGGCCATAATTTCTCTCCAGAGTCTTATCAGTTACAACCATCACAGCTAACATTAGCTCGCTAGCTAGCTAGCTCCTGTAGCTGATGCAACGTCTTGGTAACATTACTTGTCAAGCAGAAAACAGGCCATCTCTGCATCAGACTTCAGCCCTTTTAGGGCCATAACTTCTCTCCAGAGTCTTATCAGTTACAACCATCACAGCTAACATTAGCTAGCTAGCTCCTGTAGCTGATGCAACGTCTTGGTAACGTTACCTGTCAAGCAGAAAACAGGCCATCTCTGCATCAGACTTCAGCCCTTTTAGGGCCATAACTTCTCTCCAGAGTCTTATCAGTTACAACCATCACAGCTAACATTAGCTAGCTCCTGTAGCTGATGCAACGTCTTGGTAACGTTACCTGTCAAGCAGAAAACAGGCCATCTCTGCATCAGACTTCAGCCCTTTTAGGGCCATAACTTCTCTCCATAGTCTTATCATTTACAACCATCACAGCTAACATTAGCTAGCTCCTGTAGCTGATGCAATGTCTTGGTAACGTTACTTGTCAAGCAGAAAACAGGCCATCTCTGCATCAGACTTCAGCCCTTTTAGGGCCATAACTTCTCTCTAGAGTCTTATCAGTTACAACCATCACAGCTAACATTAGCTAGCTCCTGTATCTGATGCAACGTCTTGGTAACGGTACCTGTCAAGCAGAAAACAGGCCATCTCTGCATCAGACTTCAGCCCTTTTAGGGCCATAACTTCTCTCCAGAGTCTTATCAGTTACTTCATATTTTTTGGCCACCTGTATCAAAAACCAGTGGAGCTGGACACTTGCCTAATACCCTGACCACACCGCCCCCGTCGCGTGTGCGAGCGTTGCAAAATAAATTTAGAAATCTATATTATTCAATTATTGCACCCACACTGCTCATGCGCATCAACGAGCGTCTGCTTTGCCAAGGGCAAAATAAGTAAGTTCTATTTGTGACGCAGATCGCGCTGCATGTCCTGTCTCTCCCATCTCCTCATTGGTTATACCCACGAGGGTGATGAAAGATAACACTATGTTATCGGTCGTTGTGATTACACTATGAACGTTTGGATGCCGATCACCATATAAGTTCAAAGAACAAAAATCCTGGAAGGAGGAGAGATGACTAAAAACGATTCGGTTGACCATTTTATGTGTGAATTAATTGTGGGAGTAGAAGACCTTGTGCATTTCAGTTAAAATAACAACTCAATGTTTATATGGCAGGACAAATTAGCATGCAAGTGCAAGCTAGCTAGCTAAATTGCCATAAATATGCAATGCTTTTCGACCTGTCTCCAAATGAATATAATTGGTTCAGAGTTTGTTTTGATATTTTAACCTGATTGCGTTTGGTGTGGGTGGACAAAATAAATGTGTGCACGTGATGCAGGCACGCAGCCGATTTGGGTTCTGTGTAAGAAATCCGCCATTGTTGATTGCGCTCAGAAGAAGATGACCATGCCTCCTAGTGACGCTGCTCAGATGGAGGGTGCAGTCCTCCAATTCAAACACAATAGACGCACCATCTTTTGCTGACCAATAGAAAAACTGAAATTCTGAACAGAATTTAGCCATTTTTGGTTGAAACACTATCATTCCACTATTACTGCAGATATATTATGGACATTTTATCACATTATAATGCAAAAATTCTACATAATGCTTTAGGCTGTCAACCTGATTTTCTGAGTGAACGGATATACTGTAACATAATATTTAGGCAGTGAGGAAATGTTTTCACTAACTGATATTTATTTTATCGTAATCTATAGCCTAGGCATAATTGAAACTACAAATTATACATTCTCTCCTAAATTCTCAGCTCCTTCTTGGCAGTGTTACTACTCATATTAATCCTCTGACTCTACATGCGGTTTTGACAGACTGATGTATATAACTGTTCTGGGTTGTAAAGGAAAGGCTGAAAGCAGAGGGACTGTTTGGGGGTAATCCAGGAACGTTGAGCCCCCTAGCCTAAGACCAGAAGAGAGTGATGTCCGCTGTTATGATGTAGGCCATAACATTGCCAGTTGTGATTTCCTGAAATCTTGCAGGAATTTTTTGTATCGTACAGTGCAGAGGAGCAAGTACTGGGAGAATTCTAAGTATTGCAGTCGTCCGGCATACAGCTGCTGCTGAAGCCTGTGTGTAAAAAGCTCCCCGGCCAAGTTGTCAAAAAGCTCCAGCTCTGAGCTTCTGTTCACCGTGCAGCCGCGAGGTTTAAGCAGGGAGGAAGACAAAACCAAACGACACCAAGCCCAAGAACCAAACCAACAGACCCAACGGTTATTTATATCCCGTTTGACATGTCCAAATAACTTTTCGCTTCAGGACAAGACTTTTAGATGAAGAATATTCATAATTTAGATGAAGAATATTGGGGATAACTTGAAATACTGGACGTTAGTGAGAACTGGAGATAGAAGTAAGATGTATTTTTACAACTATAAAATCCTTATTAAAAGGAATACATTATTTTTAATAGTAGCAGCAGCTGTTGTATTTATTTAGTATTTAAAGAAAAACATTACATTAAAATGAACCATGTCTGAGTCCTGTGTCCACTGACAGTATTGTCAGTGTAAGATGTCGGTTGGAAAGTGAACAGAACACATATCTGTTCCCAGATCAGATTCACTCTTAACTGAACAAATGGACATGTCTGTGCCGGGGAGCATAAAGCGTACTCACTTTCACACCTACACACCATAGCAGAAGCCCCAGCTCTACTCCCAACTACTGCCTGAAGAACAGTAAAACTGTTCAAATGCTTCCTTGGCTCCAGTGTCTCTCTACTAGTCCTGAAGACTGTCACCTTTCCTGGCATGCTTCGCTGTGCGCAGCCCATTGGCCAGCAGCAGATTAATTTCTACCTGTCAAAGCCAATAGCGTGGCGAAGTGGCTCAGCCCACTGTTTAGTTACAGTGACAGACATGCTGATTAGAGAGGCCCCGGTGATGGATAACCGCTGGAGCTGGAGAGCAGCAATAGTTTTTATCGGGTCATAATGGGCCTGACACTGCACAGCCCTTCCTCTCTCTACATCCCCGACAGTGGAGCCCTGCCCCCACGTGTCACACTCAAAATGTCACAAGATAACAGGCCAGCCTTTACGGAGCCCGCCAACAGAATTACCTGTTTGGAATCATATTTGTAGACACTCCGTCATCCTCATCACAGCTGCGACACCTCTATTCACTATTTTGCCCGTGGTCCTTTTCTCTCTTGTCACTCCCATCATTGGTCAAATGGAGAAGTACGGAACCCTGTTTTGTTATTTAAGCAGTGCATTCTCACTCACATTTTGCTGCAGTGACTCTCTCCCTCTCGCTCTCTCTTCTGCTGCATTGTATTGGATGAATTCATGTCAATTCAACAGAGAATGCAGCTTGTGGACTGTGTCAGTGGTTTGTATTGAGTCATGCTTGAGAAGCTGCCCAATCTGAAACCTATCCTCTCTGATTTGTGCAGTATGTAGATCTGTTCCTGAAGCCTGTGGCACTCGAGCCTGTAAGGGTTTTTCCATGTCTGAATATATAACCTGACATTGACAGAGTTTTCGTTTGTGTCACTCTGCTTTTCTTGATTCATGTTCATTGATTTATATATATATATGTATGTATGTATGTATGTATGTATGTATGTATGTATGTATGTATGTATGTATGTATGTATGTATGTATGTATGTATGTATGTATGTATGTATGTATGTATGTATGTATGTATGTATGTATGTATGTATGTATGTATGTATGTATGTATGTATGTATGTATGTATGTATGTGTATATACATGTATATACATGTATATACATGTGTATATATATATATACATGTATATACATGTATATACATGTGTATATATATATATATATATATATATATATATATATATACACATTTTTGGTCCATTAAAAATAACATCAAATTGATCAGAAATACAGTTTAGACATTGTTAATGTTGTAAATGACTATTGTTGCTGGAAACAGCTGATTTTTTTATGGATTATCTACATAGTGGTATCAGCAACCATCACTCCTGTGTTCCAATGGCACGTGATATTAGCTAATCCAAGTGTATCATTTAAAATGGCTAATTGATCAGTAGAAAACCCTTTTGAAATTATGTTAGCACAGCTGAAATCTGTTGTGTTGGTAAAGAAGCAATAATACTGTTCTTCTTTAGACTAGTTGAGTATCTGACTAGAAACAAATGTCTTTCTTCTGAAACTTGTCCATCTATTCTTGTTCTGAGAAAGGAAGGCTATTCCATACGAGACATTGCCAAGAAACAGAAGATCTCGTACAACGCTGTGTACTACTTCCTTCACAGAACAGTGCAAATGGGCTCTAACCAGAATAGAAAGAGGCCCCGGTGCAATACTGAGCAAGAAGACAAGTACGCTAGAGTGTCTAGTTTGTGAGAAATACGCCTCACAATTCCTCAACTGGCAAATGGCCTCTGTACGCCTATGTAAATATTCCATAGAAAATCTGCCGTTTCCAGCTGCAATATTCATTTACAACATTAACAATGTCTACAATGTATTTCTGATCAATTTCATGTCATTATAATGGACCAAAAATTAGCATTTCTTTCAAAAACATGGACATTTCTAAGTGACCCCAAACTTTGAATGGTATTGTATATGCAATACCAGTCAAATGTTTGGACACACCTACTCATTCCAGGGTTTTTCTTTATCGTTTACTATTTTCTACATTGTAGAATAATACTGAAGACATCAAAACTCTCAAATAAAATACACGTGGAATCATGTAGTAACCAAAAAAGTGTCAAACAAATCAAAATATATTTTAGATTTGAGATACTTCAAAGTTCTCTTGAGATACTTCAAAGTACTCTTGGTATTCTCTCAACCAGCTTCATGGGGTAGTCACCTGGAATGATTTACAATTAACAGGTTTTCCTTGTTAAAATAATTTGTGGAATTGCTTTCCTTCTTAATACGTTTGAGACATACAGTTGCGTTGTGACAATGTAGGGGTGGCATACAGAAGATAGCCCTATTTGGTAAAATACCAAGTCCATATTATGGCAAGAACAGCTCAAATAAGCAAAGAGAAACGACAGTCCATCATTACTTTAAGACATGAAGGTCAGTCAATGCTGAACATTTCAAGAACTTAGAAAGTTTCTTCAAGTGCGGTCTCAAACACCATCAAGCACTATGATGAAACTAGCTCTCATGAGGACCGCCACAGGAAAGGAAGATCCAGAGTTACCTCTGCTGCAGACGATAGACACAGAGTAGGTTAATGGATGATCTTTGCTGGTGTGGTTCCCACCGTGAAGCATGGAGGAGGTTTAAGGGTGTGGGGGTGCTTTGCTGGTGACACTGTCAGTTATGTATTTAGAATTGAAGGCACACTTAACCATCATGGCTGCCACAGCATTCTGCAGTGATATGACATCCCATCTGGTTTGCGCTTAGTGGGACTATCATTTGTTTTTTAACAGGACAATGACCTAAAACACACCTCCAGGCTGTGTAAGGGCTATTTGACCAAGAAGGAGAGTGATGGCATGCTGCATCAGATGACCTGGCCTCCACAATCACCCAACCTCAACCAACATTTTAATTATTTGGGATGAGTTGGACTACAGAGTTTAGGAAAAGCAGCCAACATGTGCTCAGCATATGTGGGAACTTCTTCATGACTGTTGGAAAAGCATTCCTCATGAAGCTGGTTGGTAGAATGCCAAGAATGTGCAAAGCTGTCTGGATTCCATATGTGTTACTGGCCTCTCAGAGTACTTAATGAAGACAGAAGTGAGTGCTATGGAGCGATAGTCATTTAGTTCAGTTATCTTCACTTTCTAGGGTACAGGAATAATGGGGGACATGTTAAAGAAAATGAGGACAACCGACTGGGAAAGGGAAAGATTGAATATGTCTTTAAACACTTCAGCCAGCTGGTCTGCGCATGCTGGTCTGCGTTGTAAATGGCTTGATTTCCAGGGGTCAGAAATGTCCAAATGTAGCGTTGTCAGTCAGTCTACACCTTGGACTGTGCTGGAACGAATCTACTAGGTACGTTACCAGACATCGTCCAGAGGCAGCCTGTTAAACTGGCCACCCATGCAATAAAAACAGTAAATAAATCACATTTCAATCGCATGTCTTTGCTCCAAAAGTATTTTTTTGCCGCAATGATGCCCAGCTAGAAATGACACCTCGGTTACAATGCAGGGAATATTTATTGTTCTGTTTGAGTCAGAGCACAGACCTGTTAAAGGTCCAAAATAGCCTAGAAATGCTGTGCCAAGCCTGATTATGTGTCAGCTGTGTAAAATTAGATATTTGAGATTGGGAATGAGTCATTGCTCTTTTCAGAAGGCAATATCAGTGGTAGCAGGTAGCCAGTTGGTTAGAACGTTGGGCCAGTAACCAGAAAGGTTGCTGGATTGAATCTCCGAGTTGATAGGCCGTCATTGTAAATAAGATTTTTTTCTTAACTGACTTTGTCACGCCCTGACCTTAGAGAGCCTTTTTATGTCTCTATTTGGTTTGGTCAGGGTGTGATTTTGGGTGGGCATTCTATGTTTTGTATTTCTTTGTTTTGGCCCGGGTATGACTCTCAATCAGGTACAGCTGTCTATCGTTGTCTCTGATTGGGAACCATACTTAGGCAGCCCTTTTTCCCACCTGTCTTTGTGGGTAGTTAACTTTGTTTCTGGCACATAGCCCTTAAGCGTCACGGTTGATTTGTATTGTTTATTGTTTTTGTCGGTGTCCTCCTAAATAAAAGGAATATGTACGCTCACCACGCTGCGTTTTGCTCTAGTTCTTTCGACGGCCGTGACAGACTTACCTAGTTAAATAAAAAATGAATGTTTGGTTTTCTACAGCGGTAATGAGCTAATCCAGTCAATTAGTGGTCAGCAACTCTGAAACACCTCATTCCCAAGACCCACACAAATGATTGGTTACCTCTTAATATCTCATTACTACTGTTGATTTAGTTTTGCACATGTATTATAGCTGGCTGGTAGAAGACAGAAAACAAAGAGGGCAATTTCATCCTTAATTAACCTCTTACACTTATGGTGGCGCTATTTCATTTTTGGAAGAAAAACGTTCCCGTTTTAAACAAGATATTTTGTCACAAAAAGATGCTCGACTATGCATATAATTGCTACTGTTCGAAAGAAAACACTCTGACGTGTCCAGAAATACAAATATCTTCTCTGTGCGTGCCCTTTAACGTGAGCTTCAGGCAAAACCAAGATGACTTGGCATCCAGGAAATGACAAGGATTTTTGAGGCTCTGTCTTTCATGATCTCCTTATATGGCTGTGAACGCAAGAGGAATGAGTCTGCCCTTTCTGTCGTTTCCCCAAGGTGTCTGCAGCATTGTGACGTATTTGTAGGCAGATCGTTGGAAGATTGACCATAAGAGACCACATTTACCACGTGTCCGCCCGGTGTCCTGCGCCGAAATTGGTGCGCAAAAGTCACCTGCCAGTATTTTTCCATGGGGCACAGAGAGAGAAGCAAGCTTCCACGAACTGCATGTCAATGAAGAGATATGTGAAAAAACACCTTGAGGATTGATTCCAAACAACGTTTGCCATGTTTCGGTCGATATTATGTAGTTAATCTGGAAAAAGTTTCACGTTGTAGGTGACTGCATTTTCGGTTCGTTTCGGTAGCCAGGCGCAATGTAGAAAACGGAACGATTTCTCCTACACACAGACGCTTTCAGGAAACACTGCGCATTTGGTATGTGGCTGGGAGTCTCCTCATTGAAAACATCAGAAGCTCTTCAAAGGTAAATGATTTTATTTATTTGGTTATCTGGCTTTTGTGAAAATGTTGCGTGCTACATGCTACACAAAATGCTATGCTAGCTTTGCATACTCTTACACAAATTAGTCAATTTCTATGGTTCAAAAGCATATTTTGAAAATCTGAGATGACAGTGTTGTTAAGAAAAGGCTAAGCTTGAGAGCAAACGCATTATTTTAATTTTATTTGCGATTTTCAGAAATCGTTAACGTTGCGTTATGCTAATGAGCCTGAGGCTTAGTCACAATCCCGGATCCGGGATGGGGAGTTTCAAGAGGTTAAACCATTGGCCCTTCAGGTGTTAATCCTTAACCTCCTCCTCCACACCCTCCTCAGGCTCATCCCCACGGTTAACATATTGTCAATAGAAGCTAATAACTGTTGACCTTTGTGTAATCGGCCCTTCCCAGGGCTCGTAAGACGTGACTAAATTGGGATAATGCTGAACCCTTTTTTTCCTGCTTCGTATTATTTTGTGTGTGACGTTTGGCAGCAACTTGCTGTCTTATCTGTTGTGTTTGGTCCTGGTCAGCCTTCTGTTGTTCATCTGATTTCGGGTTTTGGAAAGCTGAGAGGGCCGGATGAAACCTCTCTTGGTCAGATAAAGCTTGTGCTTTATCCTCCAGACTTACACAGACAGCTGTTCAGCCTTCAGGCTACTTACTGTACCTCTCCTGTCTGCCCCAGGGAGTTTATGCAAGCCTGAGGTGGATTTTACCACTTCAAACATCTTTAAAGTCTCCCAATTGGCCTAATTTGGCCAGTCTGGGCTGACCCTGAAAAATAGAAAGACAGAGTTGGGCCGTCAGGAGTTTCAACCAATAAACATGCTGTTGATCTTAGACCATCAGGATTTTATGTCATAAACATGGCTGTCATGGAATTGTATCAAATCAAATTGTATTTGTCACATACACATTGGTTAGCAGATGTTAATTCGAGTGTAGCGAAATACTTGTGCTTCTAGTTCCGACAATGCAGTAATAATCAACGAGTAATCTAACCTAACAATTTCACAACAGCTACTTTATACACACAAGTGTAAAGGGATGAAGAATATGTACATAAAGATATATGAATGAGTGATGGTACAGTACGGCATAGGCAAGATGCAGTAGATTGTATCGAGTGCAGTATATACATATGAGATGAGTAAGGTAGGGTATGTAAACATTATATTATGTGTCATTGTTTAAAGTGGCTAGTGATACATTTTTTACATCAATTTTTTCCATTGTTAAAGTGGCTGGAGTTGAGACAGTATGTTGGCAGCAGCCACTCAATGTTAGTGGTGGCTGTTTAACAGTCTGATGGCCTCGAGATAGAAGCTGTTTTTCAGTCTCTCAGTCCCAGCTTTGATGCACCTGTACTGACCTCGCCTTCTGGATGATAGCGGGGTGAACGGGCAGTGGCTCGGGTAGTTGTTGCCCTTGATGATCTTTATGGCCTTCCTGTGACATCGGGTGGTGTAGGTATCCTGGAGGGCAGGTAGTTTTCCCCCGGTGATGTGTTGTGCAGACCTCACTACGCTCTGGAGAGCCTTACGGTTGTGGGCGGAGCAGTTGCCGTACCAGGCGGTGATACAGCCCGCCAGGATGCTCTCGAATGTGCATCTGTAGAAGTTTGTGAGTGCTTTTGATGACAAGCCAAATTTCTTCAGCCTCCTGAGGTTGAAAATGGCGCTGCTGCGTCTTCATCACGATGCTGTCTGTGTGGGTGGACCAATACAGTTTGTCTGTGATGTGTACGCCGAGGATCTTAAAACTTTCTACCCTCTCCACTACTGTCCTGTTGATGTGGATAGGGAGGATGCTCCCTCTGCTGTTTCCTGAAGTCCACGATCATCTCCTTTGTTTTGTTGACGTTGAGTGTGAGGTTATTTTCCTGACACCACACTCCGAGGGCCCTCACCTCCTCCCTGTAGGCCGTCTCGTCGTTGTTGGTAATCAAGCCTACCTCTGTCGTCTGCAAACTTGATGATTGAGTTGGAGGCGTGCGTGGCCACGCAGTCGTGGGTGAACAGGGAGTACAGGAGAGGGCTCAGAATGCACCCGTGTTGAGGATCAGCAGGGTGGAGATGTTGCTACCTACCCTCACCACCTGGGGGCGGCCCTTCAGGAAGTCCAGGACCCAGTTGCACAGGGTGGGGTTGAGACCCAGGGTCTCGAGCTTGTTGATGAGTTTGGAGGGTACTATGGTGTTAAATTCTGAGCTGTAGTCGATGAACAGCATTCTCACATAGGTATTCCTCTTGTCCAGATGGGTTAGGGCAGTGTGCAGTGTGGTTGCGATCGCGTCGTCTGTGGACCCATTGGGGCGGTAAGCAAATTGGAGTGGGTCTAAGGGTGTCAGGTAGGGTGGAGGTGATATGGTCCTTGACTAGTCTCTCAAAGCACTTCATGATGATGGAAGTGAGTGCTACGGGGCGATAGTTGTTTCGCTCAGTTACCTTAGCTTTCTTGGGAACAGGAACAATGGTGGCCCTCGTGAAGCATGTGGGAACAGTTGAGTGAGATAAGGATTGATTGAATATGTCCGTAAACACACCAGCCAGCTGGTCAGCACATGCTCTGAGGACGCGGCTGGGTATGCCGTCTGGGCCTGCAGCCTTGCGAGGGTTAACACGTTTGAATGTTTTACTCACATCGGCTGCAGTGAAGGAAAGTCTGTAGGTTTTGGTAGCAAGCCGTGTCAGTGGCACTGTATTGTCCTCAAAGCGACTACAGGCTGGTTTTCTTTTTGTAATCCATGATTGACTGTAGACCCTGCCACACACCTCTTGTGTCTGAGCCGTTGAATTTTAATAGTTGCTGTGCGTACGACATAACCAATGCACTTGCTAATAAACTCGCTCACAGAATCAGCGTATTCGTCAATGTTGTTGATTGACGCAATGTGGAACATATCCCAATCCACGAGATCGAAGCAATCTTGAAGCGTGGAATCAGATTGGAATCAGATCGGACCAGCGTGTGAGCTTCTTGTTTTAGTGATAGCACAATTGATATGCTGATAGAATTTAGGGAGTCTTGTTCTCAGATTAGCCTTGTTAAAATGCCCAGCTACAATGGATGCAGCCTCAGGATATGTGGTTTCCAGTTTACATAGAGTGAAATAAAGTTTGTGCAGGGCCATCGAAGTGTCTGCTTGGGGGGAAATATATGCGGCTGTGATTATAATCGAAGAGAATTTGGTTATAATCGGTAGATAATGCGGTCAACATTTGATTGTGAGGATTTCTAAATCAGGTGAACAGAAGGAATTGAGTTCCTGTATGTTGTTATGATCACACCACGTCTCGTTAATCATAATGCATACCCCCCCCCCCCCCGCCCCTCTTCTTACCAGAAACATATTTGTTTCTGTCGGCGCAATGCGTGAAGAAACCAGCTGGCTGTACCGACTCCGATAGCGTCTCTCGAATGAGCCATGTTTCCGTGAAGCAAAGAACGTTACAGTCTCTGTCTCTCTGGAATGCTAACCTTGCTCGGATTTTATCAACCTTGTTGTCAAGAAACTGGACATTGGCGAGTAGTATGCTCGGGAGCGGTGTGCGATGTGCCTGTCTCCGGAGCCTGACCAGAAGACCGCTTTGTCTGCCCCTTTTACGGCGTCGTTGTTTTGATTCGCCGGCTGGGATCCGATCCATTGTCCGGGGGTGGTGTGCAAAACTGAGGATCCGTTTCGGGAAAGTCGTATTCCTGGTCGTAATGATGGTGAGTTGACGATGCTCTTATATTCAGTAGTTCTTCCCGACTGTATGTAATAAAACCTAAGATTGTCTGGGGTACCAATGTAAGAAATAACACATTAAAAAACAAAATACTGCATAGTTTCCTAGGAACGCAAAGCGAGGCGGCCATCTCTGTCGGCGCCGGAAGTCCCTGTCAATATTAACAAATTGGAGCTCACAGAAGTTATTTTGAAGTCTTCAACATGGTGTCCAGCTCTGAATTGTGCCAAACTCCATGTAGATGTGCATAACACTGAACTGACACACTGTATATCTCTTTTGCTTTCCATACCTTACTGTTTAGTAGGTGATGTAGTGCCTCAGCTCAAGTGATGGCTCTAGAGCGAATTGACATGGCTCTATAGTCAAGCCAGACAAAATAGAACCCATCACATATTCACATTCTCTACACAGGTGTGTGTGTGTGTGTGTGTGTGTGTGTGTGTGTGTGTGTGTGTGTGTGTGTGTGTGTGTGTGTGTGTGTGTGTGTGTGTGTGTGTGTGTGTGTGTGTGTGTGTGTGTGTGTGTGTGTGTGTGTGTGTGTGTGTGTGTGTGTGTGTGTGTGTGCATTACGTGTTTTCATACTGTGTCCATGACTGTGTGTGTTGGTGTGTTAGGTATTTTAACTTGTGCTTGTGTATGGGTGCGTGTGTGTGTGTGTGTGCATGTGTGTGTATATATAGACACCTGGAGTGTAGAGGGTGATCTAAGCCCCTTTGTCACTGGCTGAAAAGGTTCCTCCTGGCCCATGTTTAGATTTCTACTTAGAGCTTTATGTCACTGCTCCCCTCAAGGGTGCCATTATCTTATATGCTAATAGAGCTATGCATATTCTGTTAGTGCTGTCAGATAAAGGACACATCCAGCAGCACTTACAGGCCAATGAGCTCAGGGGTCCTGCTATTCCTACATTATCAGACATCTTCACATCTCAACGTAGCTTGCTTATGTGCTCCCCTCCCAGCAATGTCTCTGGACTGTCCTCCATAATACTCAGTCACTGAGAAGCCGCTGATCTCTATCACACACACAGACACACACATGCACTTACGCATGCATGTACGAACACACACACTGCCATGGGGTTGAATATTTTCCTGGTATTTTAAACATTTCCATCCCGAGAATAAATCACTTGTCTCCTGGGTAACCCCGGTATTTCCCGCCAAAACCGGAATTGTCATTCTAAGCATATAGAGTAAATAGGTCTGGAAATGATTAGAGCTTTTATTGGTTTAAATTCAAGCCTGATGCTACCTGAGCCTGATGAGCCATACATTACATACTTTTTATGGGCCCTACATTAAAGACATTTTATGAGCCCAAGCACAAAAAAAGCCCAAATGATTGTGTCATTATAATATATAGGCTACTGCATATGTTACTCACAAGTTACAACAGAAAAACAGAAAAGCTCATAGGTGTAGCAATGCTTTCTTGTATAAATAAATGATACAAGCTCCAGTAGACTATTATTCTTTTTGAGGGTGGACTGTATTACTGTATCGTATTAAACGTATTATATTATTATTATATGGCAGAAATCACGTACCTCGTTCAAACCATCAAGCTGCGAGAGAACATGCAAAGATTGTGCAGGACATGCGGCCTGCCAAGTTATAATTAGAGGCTAGCAAATAAGTATTCAGACCCTTTATTCAGTACTTTGTTGAAGCACCTTTGGCAATGATTACAGCCTCAAGTCTTCCTGGGTATGACGCTATAAGCTCGGCACGCCTGTATTTGGAGAGATTATCCCATTGTTCTTTGCAGATCCTCTCAAGTGTCGCTGCACAGATATTTTCAGGTTTCTCCAGAGATGTCCAATCGGGTTCAAGATCCTTGATGTGCCTTTTGGCAAACTCAAAGAGGGCTGTCTTGTGCCTTTTACAAAGGAGTGGCTTCCTTCTGGCCACTTACATAAAGGCCTGATTGGTGGAGTGCTGCAGAGATGGTTGGCCTTCTGGAAGGTTCTCCCATCTCCACAGAGGAACTCTGGAGCCGTCAGAGTGACCATCGGTTTCTTGGTCATCTCCCAGACCAAGTGGCCCTTCTCCCCCGATTGCTTAGTTTGGCCAAGCGGCCAGCTCTAGGAAGACTCTTGGTTGTTCCAAACATCTTCCATCTAAGAATGATGGAGGCCACTGTGTTCTTGGGGACCTTCAATGCTGCAGAAATATTTTGGAACATTTCCCCAGATCTGTGCCTCGACACAATCCTGTCTCGGAGCTCTACGGTCAATTACTTCGCCCTCATGGCTTGGTTTTTGCTCTAACATGCACGGTCAACTATGGGACCTTCTATAGACAGGTGTGTGCCTTTCCAAATCATGTCCAATCAATTGAATTACCACAGGTGAACTCCAGTAAAGTTGTAGAAACATCTCAAGGATGATCAATGGAAACTGGATGCACCTGAGCTCAATTCCAAGTCTCATAGCAAAGGGTTTGAATACTTATGTTAATAAGTATTTATTTCTGTTTTAGATTTGTAACAAATTTGCAAACATTTCTAAAAACTGTTTCGCTTTGTCATTATGGGGTATTGTGATGTAGATTGATGAGGACAATTATTTATTTAATACATTTTTAGAATAAGGCTGTGCCGTAACAAAATGTGGAAAAGTCAAAGGGTCTGAATACTATCTGAATGCACTGCAGCTATTTAGCGGTCTTATGGCTTGGGGATAGAAGCTGTTCAGGAGCCTGTTGGTGTCAGACTTGATGCACTGGTACCGCTTGGCATGCGGAAGCAAAGGGAACAGTATGCCTACATACAGACTTGAAGTCATTGTACACTTTAATAAATGGATCACTAGTCACCTTAATAATGCCACTTTAATAATGTTTACATTATTAATGTTTTCTTGCATTACTCATCTCACATGTATATACAGTATTTTATACCATCTATTGCATCTTGCCTATGCCGCTGTATCATCTCTCATCCATATTTATATGTATATATATTCTTATTTCATTAGGTAGTTGTTGTGGAATTGGTAGATTACTTGTTAAATATTACTGCACTGTCGGAACTAGAAGCACAAGTATTTCGCTACACTTGCAAAAACATCTTGACTGCAGCCAGTCAAGATGCTCCCGAAGGTACAGTTGCAGAACCCCCTGAGGACCTGAGGGGGACGAAGAGCAGTCACACCTTCTCCATGACTATGCACGTGAGTGTGGGTCATTTCATGTTCTGATTTGGACTGCGAGCAACTTGAAGGTCGTTGATTGAGAGGTTGTTATTCCGGCTCCACACTGGAATGTCGTGAAGTAAAAGTTAACGTTGTCAAAAATATAGATTGTAAGGTACTTTACCCACAAAGAATACAGCACATGGCAATTTGCACTAACTCTGTCAAGACTTTAATTTTGGGTCAGTTTGGATATGTTGAATAGATCTTTATGTTCAAATTGACTGAGTCCTATTTTCTGCATGATGGTAATGAAGACACCTGGTATGTGGGACTGGATAACTAACAAATGTTCCACATCACTGCCTTTCCTTTCCTTTTCTCTTCTCTCTCTATCTCTCCCTGTTGCAGTCCCCCAATAAAGCTGCCCTCCAAATTGGAAAAACATGTTGACTAGGAGTGCACACCTCATTTATCCATTTTAATTAAAAACCAGTCAAACTCAGATTACATTCCTGGAAAGGGGGGACTCTGTTCAGCTGTGTGCAATAATCTTCCTGTCATGTGATTTGCTGGTTCTTTTTTTTCTTTCTGTCACCTGGTATGACGTGTTGAGCACAACACCTAAGGCCCTTTTTAAAACTATTTAATTGATTATTTTACACCTTTATGGATAACTTTACACTTTTTGCAGGTTTTAGGCAATAAGAAAGAGATGGTATATTAAATGGTTGTTTTGACATACTGTAGCCATGGAGCGTTTGTTTGAGGTTTGTGCATTGTGTAACGTTCGTCGTTGGGAGAAAGAGAGGAGGACCAATGTGCAGCGTGGTAAATATTCATTATGCCTTTTAATGAAAACGAATGCTCGAACAAAACAAAACGAAACAGTTCTGGATGGTGAACATACACCACAGAAAATAACCTCCCACAACTCAAAAGTGAAACCAGGCTACCTAAGTATGGTTCTCAATCAGGGACAACGATTGACAGCTGCCTCTAATTGAGAACCATACCAGGCCAAACACAGAAATCCCAAATCGTAGAAAAAAGAACATAGACAACCCACCCAACTCACGCCCCGACCATACTAAAACAAAGACATGACAGCAGAACTAAGGTCAGAACGCGACACCTTGCCACACCTCTAACTGCCCCCCACCATATGCTCTATTCATGATAACAAGATGCATCACGCTGTAAGATAAAAAAGATAAGTGAATTGTGTTCTGGAGAAAAAAATATCTAATGTTGTTTCTACTTTAAACCTTTTATGGAAATGTGTAGGCGATTATTTTAAGATCGTCTTTTAGAGATCGTCTTTTAATTCGTAGATTAAACTAGCAGGCCCCAAATGTATAAAGCCTGAAGCTATAGTCTTAATGGGGCATTTAAGCAAAGGGGTCAACGGACTATTATCTAAACGTGGTGATTTCAGATAATGATAATCACAACTCAGAGGGCTTAACTGTGCTTCATTTGTTTGGAATAGGAATTTGCTTTAAATTAGAGTGTGGATTTTGGCTCGCATGTTAAAAGGAGGCTGTCAGGGAAAATGCATTGATTTTTATTTAACCTTTGTTTAAACAGGGAGTCACATTGACAAGAGAGCCCTGTACACATTACAATAAAAACAGAATATAAAAAAACATACACATTTGTAGAAAACAATTAAATTGTGTGTAGCACAATAAACAAGGTACATTGAAATCAAACATTTAATAAAAGCAATCACATTTAACTAAGAGGTCCTCATTGATAATGTCAACCGTTTGAGTGGCACCAGCACACCTAACACATCTAACTGCTGTGAACTTTGAGATTGTTACACACATTTGGGGCATAACAACTAAACACAGATTTTCCCAAATCTGTGGAGACTGGAGGGATCTCTAGTGTTATCCATTCCTGTGAACGGTTTGGTAACTTAGAATTTTTTATCTTAATTAATGATGTTACATATAGAGGTAGTTTCTGTCAGATTGCTGTGTGAATAAATAAAAGAGAATGCAGCTCTCTTCTTACAGACAGAGAGGTCCATCCCACATTTCATACAGACTACAATCATGAGTCCTAAAATTGTCCCCTGTGATAAAACATATTGCTGAATGGTAGACTGTGTCCAAGGCTTTTAATACTAAGGTTGCTGCATGCATGTAAACAATATCACCAAAATCCAATACAGGGAGAAGCGTTGTTTGAACAATCTTACTCCTATTTTTAATATTAAAGCATGATTTATTTCAATATAAAAAACAATCCCTGATTTTAGCTTCTTAGTCAGATTTTTTTGCATTACAAAGGACAACCTGTCATCAATCTAGACATCCTAGTATCTACACTACCGTTCAAAAGTTTGGGGTCACTTAGAAATGTCCTTGTTATTGAAAGAAAAGCATGTTTATGTCCATTAGAATAACATCAAATTGATCAGAAATACATTGTAGACATTGTTAATGTTGTAAATGACTATTCTAGCTTGTTTATGGAATATCTACACAGTTGTACAGAGGCCCATTATCAGCAACCATCACTCCTGTGTTTCAATGGCATGTTGTGTTAGCTAATCCAAGTTTCTCATTTTAAAAGGCTAATTGATCATTAGAAAACCCTTTTGCAATTATGTTGCACAGCTGAAAACTTTTGTCCTGAATAAACAAGCAATACAACTGCCCAACTTTTAACAACTTAAGTATCTAGAGCATCAGCATTTGTGGCTTCAATTACAGGCTCAAAATGGCCAGAAACAAAGAACTTTCTTCTGAAACTCATGTCTATTCTTTTTCTGAGAAATGAAGGCTATTCCAGGCGAGAAACTGCCAAGTAACTGTAGATCTGGAAGGCCAGCATCTTGGAGTCGCCTCTCCCCTGTTGATGTTGAGACTGGTGTTTTGCAGGTACTATTTAATGAAGCTGCCAGAGATCTTCAGTAGTTAATTAAGGCATGAATAGATGTGAGTCATTGTGATTAATACGCATGTAAAGAAATAATGCTTTGACCAATTCATTATTAAACAAGGTTGCTGCAATACCACACAAAGTAACAAACACATTAATATCCAGTCGAAGATATTGCCAGCTTTGCAAACCCGCTAAACTGTTTCTTGGTCCTTTTTTTGTCTTTGTTCTTGGCCCCCCAAAAATGACTAATTAGCTTAAATAATAACAAAGCATGTGTGGACTTCCCTTGGCCAAGGTCCTGGATTTAATGTTTTCCTTGTCATTCACCGACGCCGTAAAAAACATGTTCCTCTTTTCATGTCGAGAGCAAGCTCCCCCCCCCCCTTTCCGTTGCTCGCTGTAATGAATGAACCATTGGAATGAGCACTACCCGCCGAACCACTGCCACAGACCTCTGCTTTCATTCCATCCTTGTTTTATTTGACTGTAGGGAATTAGGATTAATCCACTCCTCCCCTTGCATTACGTTGGCCCTCTCAGAGAGAACAAATTGATCATTTCCTTATTTCATATTCAATACAACCTGGGCCCTACGTGCATCAGAGACAGTTGTTGTTTTGTAAGAGATTGAGATATTCATGAATGCTTAACCTTTTTTGTCTCTTTCCACAAACTGTGTGATCAAGTAAAAGCGTTGGTGAGGAAATAAGGTTTCAGCTGTGTTATCTGACTAACATATACACCTGGAAATGTTTACCCTGCCTTTATGATGTCTTCTGGGATATCAATCAGCGCTAAAAGGGGGGGGTCATTCTATAGTTGGGTGTGTTTTCTAACCCTGTTTTAGGTTTGATGCAATGATTGTGTGAAGTGTCAGAGACAGACAGACCAGGCCTCACGAAGACTCTTCCATCACAAGTAATACAGCAAAAATACTCATTTCAAGGGGGAAACTGCAAAGGCCCACAATGGCTTCCACCAAAAAGTTGAAGAAGAGTGTACAAAACATTAGGAACAATACTGATTTGCACCACCTTTTGCCCTCAGAACAGCCTCAATTCATCGGGGCTTGGACTACAAGGTGTCGAAAACATTTCACAAGGATGCTGGCCCATATTGACTCGAATGCTTCCCACATTCAAGTTGGCTGGATGTCATTTGGGTGGTGGACCATTCTTGATACACACAGGAAACCTTTGAGTGTGAAAAACCCAGTAGCGTTGCAGTTCTTGACATACCCATACTGGCACCTACTACCATATTACGTTCAAAGGCATTTAAATACTTTGTCTTGCCCATTCACCCCCTGAATGGCACAAATCAACACAAATATGTTTTTGACCTTTTTCCTCCCCTTCATCTAGACTAATTGAAGTTGACATCAATAAGGGATCATAGCTTTCACCTGGATTCACCTGGTCAGTCTAATGTTTTGTACGCTCAGTGTATATAACCCACTCTGCTTTGCGCTCTCTCTCCCACAATGCTGTGGGGCTTAGCCAGGCTAGATATGACATTTACAGACATCTCTTCCAGGGGAAAGTTGTTTCCCGAACATTTCCAATGGACCACTATAAATCTTTTAAATTATAAATTAATAAATAGTTAATACAATAATCTGAATCTTTATAAATATTTAAGTGAGTTGAAAGAGAGAGGGGTGTGGGGTTTTTTAACTCCTTACAGTTAACATCATAAAACATCATCAAATAATACCTTTGCATCTGTATGTGCTGTGATGGCCACTTCTCAGATCTCATTTAGTTGTATTTACAACAATGTGATTATTAGTTATGGTTGACATTGAAGCATGAACTGCTGATGGTGGGTTTTATGGTTTAAAATCGCCCTGGCATCACGGACTCCATATCTAACATTGATTCCCTCATTTCAAGATAATAAACGCCAGAACCACAAATTCATTTTTTGCAAACCCATACTTAGAAATTTGAGCTATGCTCAAATGGTGTTACCATGACTCAAATTTCATTAGAAAACATGCAGTGTTTTTTAATCACACGACACACAAAACAATGTGGCAGATCTCTTTAATGTAATGCACGAAGCTGCCTTTACATGGCAGATCTCTTTAATGTAATGCACGAAGCTGCCTTTACATGGCAGATCTCTTTAATGTAATGCACGAAGCTGCCTTTACATGGCAGATCTCTTTAGTGTAATGCACGAAGCTGCCTTTACATGGCAGATCTCTTTAATGTAATGCACGAAGCTGCCTTTACATGGCAGATCTCTTTAGTGTAATCCACGAAGCTGCCTTTACATGGCAGATCTCTTTAATGTAATGCACGAAGCTGCCTTTACATGGCAGATCTCTTTAATGTAATGCACGAAGCTGCCTTTACATGGCAGATCTCTTTAGTGTAATGCACGAAGCTGCCTTTACATGGCAGATCGCTTTAATGTAATGCACGAAGCTGCCTTTACATGGCAGATCTCTTTAATATAATGCACGAAGCTGCCTTTACATGGCATATCTCTTTAGTGTAATGCACGAAGCTGCCTTTACATGGCAGATCTCTTTAATGTAATGCACGAAGCTGCCTTTACATGGCAGATCTCTTTAACGTAACGATTGAAGCTGCCTTTACATGGCAGATCGCTTTAATGTAATGCACGAAGCTGCCTTTACATGGCAGATCTCTTTAATATAATGCACGAAGCTGCCTTTACATGGCATATCTCTTTAGTGTAATGCACGAAGCTGCCTTTACATGGCAGATCTCTTTAATGTAATGCACGAAGCTGCCTTTACATGGCAGATCTCTTTAACGTAACGATTGAAGCTGCCTTTCTTCTGCGCCTGTTGATCCTCCCGTCCCTCTATCTCTGTCAGCTGTATTGTCTCTCTCTGTCTCTTTCTCTCTCACTCTTCTCTCTCCCGCTCACTCTCTTTTTCAGGAATGAATGCTGAAGAACGTTCCGTGCTGCTGCTGCATGTGATCCCCCAGTGACCACCCCTCTCTTTGTCATCCGGCCCAGTAGGGATATGACACTGAGGGAGACAGTCCAATTTGCCCTTAACGGATGGCTGCTATCACCGCGCTCAGCCACCCCAGCATTTGCCGGTGACTTTTATTTTTGCTTTCTGCCAAGAAGAATGAAGGAGGCCTGGAGTTGCAGCCTCCTGGACTCTCAGAAGAAATAAGGCCAGCAACCACAACACACTGCCATCGTCTGATCTCATCTGCAGCTCAGGGGAGAGATGCTGCCACTCGTTTGTCTGCCTCCGCTGTCACAGACCCCACTGTACTTATCAGTCAAATTATCCCTCCATCCCCGTCTCCATTGCTATAAAGCAGAGTTACTATAACTTCCATTTTGTCGCAGCTCAGGTTGTTGTTGTTCCTCTTTCTACAATTGATTCCTTTTGAATGATGTCCCCCTCATCACCCAGCTCCGTTATTAGATCCATAAAATGCTAATGCTCAACCACCCACCCTCTTTTTCACCATTTCTTTTTCTTTTTCACTCCTGTCTCAAATGTTTTTCCCCTTACACGCTATTCTTATTTTCACTCACTCACTCACTCACTCTCCTCTCCTCCTATCTCTCATTCTACCTCTGTCATCCTCCTCTCTCTCTGTGGCTGCTTCAAGGAGAGCCGAGACTTCCTCTCTTATCCCTGGCTGTCAGCCTTAGGATGAGGACATGGGCCGATTGCTGTTCATTACCCTTCTCTCCCCTCCTCTCATCTCGTAATGAGCTATGCTCTCATAATTAATCTAATTAAGGGGGTGGGGGACTCCTCCACCACTCCCCTCACCCGCCTCCCAGCTCTAATGCCGGTGACACCACACATATTCCTTACCGTGGTGCCAGGCAATTAGGCTGAGCGCCCCTGCTGCTTTGTCATAGCCAGCACATAATATCCTGAGAGCATGCCCGGAGATAACAGATGACAACCAGACTCGTTTTAACATCCCTGTCCCCATCACCACTGCCCTCCCTGGCTCAATGACTTCCAAATGAACTTGAAGTCTGGCCTTATGTATCTGTGTCACATGTAGTGGAGATCTGCAGGCGTTGATTTGACAAGTACAGTACGAGAGGCAGCTTTTGACTGATCCTCTTTCTTAGTGAGAAAAGCCTGAATCAGTCCCTGGTTCGAAGATGAGAATAGAAACCAGACGTGTGTTGGCTCTCCAGGACCAACATTGACCACCCCTGCTATAGTACAACTCAAGTGCTGCAACGTAGCGACAAGTGAACTGCCTCCTTGGGCCCAGGTAAGTCATTTATGTAGGATACAGTATCAATACCAGGTGGTGTTTCCTGTAGCTCATTACAGCGTTGTTATGGCTTGTAAATCATCCAGATGACTCCTCAGGCGGCAACACATTAGCCATTGTTGGCATCACGGGGCGAAATAACCCAGGAAGGATCTCTCTCTCTTTCTGTCGCTGTCTCGCTCGCACACACCATACACACCCACTGTATTTAAACATGCCAACAGCAATGCTCAAGTGGAACTCAGGCAAACCTGATTTGGGGGTGGAGTGGTGCAGCCAAACTTTGGCACAGGGTAACTTTCATACACTAATTGCACTAGTCTGCACAAGAGTGACAGATCGCAAATGTGTGTTCGCTTGCATTGAATGACCATGGGGTAACTACTACAATTATTGTGCAATGAAATCTGAGATCTACCCACAACATGACACACAATATGGTGAATATATCTTTACATGGTTTTGTCACAGCTTGGCAGTTTTATAGCAATTTGTATGAAGTGGAAATCTCATATGGTGTCATATGGAACTGATTAAGGCTTTGTTGGGCAATTCCCCTTGATTTGAACATTACCAGCCTGTGTTGCTTAAGTGTTTTTCTTTCGCCTAACATTGTTGAATACTGGATGGCGTTTGAGTGGATCAGGAGGTATCTCATGAGGTGTGTGGTAACGGAGGACCCACTTCTCCTCTATTATCAGCCTACCCGAGAGAATGTAAAAGACACACTCTGCCGTTCCTCAAACTACAGTCGAATAGCACCGTGCCGCTGCAATGGGAGGAAGCCAGAAATCATGTGAATTTGTGAATTCTCAGCATGTGAATTTTCAGCAGATTTTTGTCTGGTCTGTCAGAGCAGTATGGGCTGCATATCCTGACAAGGTGGCCATTTAAATCTTTCAGCAGAGAGTGGGAGAAAGAGTGCGTCCCGAACAAAACAGTGGTTGATGATTAATGTGAAAATAATGGAAATACAATGTCTGGGAAACACAAAAGAGGATCGAAATGTGCTGCATTAGCAATTTGAGCTATGGTTAAATAATATATTAAATGCGCATGTTTTACATTGGTTTTTCTTTGTGAATAATAAATGACGTGAATAGCTGAGGATGTACAGTACCAGTCAACAGTTTGGACACACCTACTCATTCAAGGGTTTTTCTTTATTTTGACTGTTTTCTACATTGTAGAATAATAGTGAAGACATCAACACTATGAAATAACACATGGAATCATAAAGTAACCAAAACAAATCAGAAATTTGGACTCATCAGACCAAAGGACTAATGGTCTAATGTCCATTGATCGTGTTTCTTGGCCCAAGCAAGTCTCTTCCTATTATTGGTGTTATTTAGTAGTGGTCTCTTTGCAGCAATTCGACCATGAAGAACTGATGAAGAACTGAACAGTCTCCTCTGAACAGTTGATGTTGAGATGTGTTTGTTACTTGAACTTTGTAAAGCATTTATTTGGGCTGCAATCTGAGGCTGGTAACTCTAATGAACTTATCCTCTGGATCAGAGGTAACTCTGGGTCTTCATTTCCTGTGGCGGTCCTCATGAGAGCCAGTTTCATCATAGCGATTCATGTTTTTTTGCCACAATAGAGTTTACTAAGCAGGTTATGCTGTCGTATAGAGTTTCCCTAATAACAAAAGTTGATCAAAAATCTGACGACCACCCTTACATTCACCAATGGTGACCTTGAATTTCAGGTGCTCTGTTTTGCTCCTAATTCCAACCAAGCAAAACCACGATTAGACATACAATTCATTCCTCACGAAACCCAGACAACAAAATACTGTGATTTGGGGGATTTTTACAAAATGTAATACCTGGAATGGCCCTTTGGAGGACGGATTGTTGACATAGAGTATTTGACATTTGTATCTAAAAGTTTAATTGAGAAATAATCACGTGTGCAACTTGCACTTGGGATGGGAGGGAGGGGACAGATCCCCCCAAAACGCGCCATTATGGCGCCAAATCGATCATCAAGTTTGCAGACGACACAACAGTAGTAGGCTTGATTACGAACAACGATGATACAGCCTATTGGGAGGAGGTGAGGTCACTCGGAGTGTGGTGTCAGGAAAACAACTTCTCACTCAACTTCCACATCAACAGGACAGTAGTGGAGAAGGTGGAAGGTTTCAAGTTCCTCGGCGTACACATCACGGACAAACTGAAATGGTCCACCCACACAGACAGTGGGGTGAAGCGCCTCTTCAGCACCTCAACAGCACCTCTTCAACCTCAGGAGGCTGAAGAAATGTGGCTTTGTCACTTCAAACCCTCACAAACTATCACCACCAGGTACGGTAACTGCAATGCCAACAACCACAGGGCTCTCCAGAGGGTGATGGCCTTGAGAAAGAACCTGTTTTTCAGTCTCCATAGGCTCCATAGTGTTTCATCTGTAGGTGCTATAGTCCTCCTTTCAGACTCCATAGTGTTTCATCTGTAGGTGCTATAGTCCTCCTTCCAGACTCCATAGTGTTTCATCTGTAGGTGCTATAGTCCTCCTTCCAGACTCCATAGTGTTTCATCTGTAGGTGCTATAGTCCTCCTTCCAGGCTCCATAGTGTTTCATCTGTAGGTGCTACAGTCCTCATTCCAGACTCCATAGTGTTTCCTCAGTAGGTGCTACAGTCCTCCTTTCAGACTCCATAGTGTTTCATCTGTAGGTGCTACAGTCCTCCTTCCAGACTCCATAGTGTTTCATCTGTAGGTGCTACAGTCCTCCTTTAAGGCGCCATAGTGTTTCATCTGTAGGTGCTATAGTCCTCCTTCCAGACTCCATAGTGTTTCATCTGTAGGTGCTATAGTCCTCCTTTAAGGCGCCATAGTGTTTCATCTGTAGGTGCTATAGTCCTCCTTCCAGACTCCATAGTGTTTCATCTGTAGGTGCTACAGTCCTCCTTTAAGGCGCCATAGTGTTTCATCTGTAGGTGCTATAGTCCTCCTTTCAGACTCCATAGTGTTTCATCTGTAGGTGCTATAGTCCTCCTTTAAGGCGCCATAGTGTTTCATCTGTAGGTGCTATAGTCCTCCTTCCAGACTCCATAGTGTTTCATCTGCTATAGTCCTCCTTTCAGACTCCATAGTGTTTCATCTGTAGGTGCTATAGTCCTCCTTCCAGACTCCATAGTGTTTCATCAGTAGGTGCTACAGTCCTCCTTTAAGGTGCCATAGTGTTTCATCTGTAGGTGCTATAGTCCTCCTTCCAGACTCCATAGTGTTTCATCTGTAGGTGCTACAGTCCTCCTTCCAGACTCCATAGTGTTTCATCTGTAGGTGCTATAGTCCTCCTTCCAGACTCCATAGTGTTTCATCTGTAGGTGCTATAGTCCTCCTTTCAGACTCCATAGTGTTTCATCTGTAGGTGCTATAGTCCTCCTTCCAGACTCCATAGTGTTTCATCTGTAGGTGCTATAGTCCTCCTTCCAGACTCCATAGTGTTTCATCTGTAGGTGCTATAGTCCTCCTTCCAGGCTCCATAGTGTTTCATCAGTAGGTGCTATAGTCCTCCTTCCAGACTCCATAGTGTTTCATCTGTAGGTGCTATAGTCCTCCTTCCAGACTCCATAGTGTTTCATCTGTAGGTGCTATAGTCCTCCTTCCAGGCTCCATAGTGTTTCATCTGTAGGTGCTACAGTCCTCCTTCCAGACTCCATAGTGTTTCATCAGTAGGTGCTACAGTCCTCCTTTCAGACTCCATAGTGTTTCATCTGTAGGTGCTACAGTCCTCCTTCCAGACTCCATAGTGTTTCATCTGTAGGTGCTACAGTCCTCCTTTAAGGCGCCATAGTGTTTCATCTGTAGGTGCTATAGTCCTCCTTCCAGACTCCATAGTGTTTCATCTGTAGGTGCTACAGTCCTCCTTTAAGTTGCCATAGTGTTTCATCAGTAGGTGCTACAGTCCTCCTTTCAGACTCCATAGTGTTTCATCAGTAGGTGCTACAGTCCTCCTTCCAGACTCCATAGTGTTTCATCTGTAGGTGCTACAGTCCTCCTTTAAGGCGCCATAGTGTTTCATCTGCAGGTGCTACAGTCCTCCTTTAAGGCGCAATAGTGTTTCATCTGTATGTGCTACAGTCCTCCTTCCAGACTCCATAGTGTTTCATCTGTAGGTGCTATAGTCCTCCTTCCAGACTCCATAGTGTTTCATCTGTAGGTGCTATAGTCCTCCTTCCAGACTCCATAGTGTTTCATCTGTAGGTGCTATAGTCCTCCTTTCAGACTCCATAGTGTTTCATCTGTAGGTGCTATAGTCCTCCTTCCAGACTCCATAGTGTTTCATCAGTAGGTGCTACAGTCCTCCTTCCAGACTCCATAGTGTTTCATCTGTAGGTGCTACAGTCCTCCTTCCAGACTCCATAGTGTTTCATCTCTGTAGGTGCTATAGTCCTCCTTCCGGACTCCATAGTGTTTCATCAGTAGGTGCTACAGTCCTCCTTCCGGACTCCATAGTGTTTCATCTGTAGGTGCTACAGTCCTCCTTCCAGACTCCATAGTGTTTCATCTGTAGGTGCTACAGTCCTCCTTCCAGACTCCATAGTGTTTCATCTCTGTAGGTGCTATAGTCCTCCTTCCGGACTCCATAGTGTTTCATCAGTAGGTGCTACAGTCCTCCTTTAAGGCTCCATACTTTTTAATCTGTAGGTGCTACAGTCCTCCTTCCAGACTCCATAGTGTTTCATCAGTAGGTGCTACAGTCTTCATTTAAGGCTCCATACTGTTTAATCTGTAGGTGCTACAGTCCTCCTTCCGGACTCCATAGTGTTTCATCTGTAGGTGCTACAGTCGTCCAAGTCTTTAGAAACTTGTTTGAGGCTTCTACTGTAAAGGAGGGACTCATACGTGGTCTTTGAGTGAGTGGTCTGGCAGAGTGCCATAAACTCTGACGCTCGTTCCATGGCTCTTCTACAGACAATGGAATTCTCTGGTTGGAACATAATTGAACATTTATGTTAAAAATATCCTAAAGATTCTATTCTATACAAAGTTTGATATGTTTCTACGACCAGTAATATAACTTTGTGGAATTTTTGTCTGACCTTTCCGCTGGAAGTTGCATGCGCGATTGGATTTGTTTACCAAATGCCCTAACAAAAGGAGGTATACGGACATAAACGATTAACTTTATCCAACAAATCAAACATTTGTTGTGGAACTGGGATTCCTTGGGCTGCATTCTGATGAAGATCATCAAAGGTAATTGAATATTTATCATGCTATTTCTGACTAATGTTGACTGCGCAACATGGCGGATATTTCTTTTGGCTGGTTTGGGGTCTGAGCGCAGTTCTCAGATTATGCTTTTTCCTTTATTTAAAAAAAAATCTGGCAGTGGTTGCATTAAGGAGAAGTTTATCTAAAGTTCCATGCATAATAGTTGTATCTTTTATCAATATTTATTATGAGTATTTCTGTAAATTGATGTGGCTCTCTGCTAAATCACTGCATGTTTTGGAAGCAAAACATTACTGAACATAACACGCCAATTTATAATGAGATTTTTGTATATAAATATGCACTTTATCGAACAAAACATGCATGTATTGTGTAACATGATGTCCTATGAGTGTCATCTGATGAAGATCATCAAAGGTTAGTGATTAATTTGATCTCTATTTGTTCTTTTTGTGACTCCTCTCTTTGGCTGGAAAAATGGCTGTGTTTTTCTGTGACTTGGTGGTGACCTAACATAATCGCTTGTGGAGCTTTCGCTGTAAAGCATTTTCTAGACTTTTATCTTTAAAAATGCCTAATACTTGTATGTTTGAGAAATTTTGAATTACGAGATTTCTGTTGATTTGTATTTGGCGCCCTGCAATTTCATTGGCTGTCCGCTAGAGGAACCCCGTTCCCAGACAGGTTAATATGCCAGTAGAGTAAAAATCCCCCATATCTTGGAATCATTTTACTATGTTTAGAGAGGAATCACTCACACATGATAAGCATTCAGCAGCAGTGTCACTGAGGAACATTTAGGGAGGTCAAATCCTTCACGCTGTCTGGACAGAGGACAAAACTAAAGCCACTGCACCATGTTTTAGTGTCTGGACATACAGACACTTAGCCAGATTGTGACTCAGGGCAGTGGCATTGTCGACAAGCCCTCTCCTCTATGATCAGTGAAACAGAGTGAGGTCAATGGCTTTATGGCACAGTGTTGTCTGTCTCAGCCAGTGCAAGTGTTTGATACAGGCCGGCTTTCTCCAACCTGGCTCTCTCCCACGTGAAGAAATAGTACAGTTTACTGTAGAATACTACAGTACTTACTATAGAATACTATACTACACACTGTAGTATCCCTCGATCATGTGTAATACTTACTATAGAATGGTGTAGTATACTGTAGAATACTACAGTAAACTACAGTATTATCTGCAATAACAAAAACACTGTAGTAAATATTACAGTAATGTTTGCAAAAACACTAAAATCCACAAAACACTACACTTTTTTAACAATAGTAAATAGTACAGTATTCAATGTGCATATACCCA